>NC_087438.1:47135000-48385000 GCF_036321535.1 Camelus dromedarius
GTTTGGACAGCCAGGAAGCAGGAGAGTCGCATGTACATGTGCATACAGCACATGTAATCTGCTTGGGCAGGTCTTGGCAATGCTCTGGAGGTGATACGTCTGTTCCCAGGAATGGGGTGGGGACCAGAAGCTGTTAGGCACACAGTGGATTTTTCTTGCTAAATTCCAGCCTCTTCCCTTTCCTTGATACTAGGAAGAATCCTTTTTCTCCTGGATGCTTCTCCACCCCCTTCTTCCTTCCCTTAGTTCTATCTACAGCAGCCTTGAAGCTTGTCTGCATGTGTGTGGGTGGGTCTTTGGGGAACTGGCAGGCAAGACCCAGGACTGAACGATCACCATTCCTTGCTTAATGAGTGTGGCCCCATGAGAAGGGGCTTGGCCAGGTGAGGAGCCTCAGAGGAGGGAAGGCTTGTTTCTGTCTTGTCCAAAAACTGCAGCTCTGCATCCCACTGACACCCAGGGAAGCACTGTCTTCCCAGACACCAAGTAGGAGTAACCCCTCTTACTGTTGGCAACCATGGGGCTAGTATATGTGGCTACTTATGACTTACTGAATTCGGTACAGCGATTATTTTATTTCCTCCTTGCCTGAAACAGTTCTTAGAGCTCTCCATTTTACAGATGAGGACACTGAATTATAATGGAAAGGAAGTGGTAGAGCTCTGCTAAAAACTACCCCCGACCCCAGAGCTGGAAGGCTTGCCATGGCCCCAAGATGAACCCAGTCACTCCTGCTCTGTGACTGCCCGGCCGCTGTCTTCTCAGTTGTCAGATTATTTGGGAAGCTGCAGCCGCTCTTTCAAGTGGAGGGGACACTTTGAGTAAATCGACGTTGACAGGCACTGTCAAAATTGCAGTGCGTTCTGCCCCGTCAGGCTAATCCTTGTTCTCTATGTGAAAGCTCTGGCCCCCTGTCACTTTGGGCCATTGTCTGGTTTCCCACAACATACATATTGCATGCATACTGTGTCTATTCCTTTGGTGTGGCTAGTTTGGGTTCAGTTTTGAGTGTTTTTGTTTCTTTTTTCCCCAGACAGAATCAGATCCATCCTTTCTGCCCCATTCCTTTTTTGGAGGCACTTTCCTTTCTCTATAAGTGATTGGCCAGTCGGGGCTGAACCTGCCTGGAGACATGTCTTGTTTCTACTCCCCTACTATTCTTGTCCTCTTTACTTTTGAAGCTCCTTGAGCATATTCCCCTTTCCTACAAGATTGCACCTGACCTTCTGTTGCCTCTCCTAGACCAAGAGTACCTGGAACATGGTGGATAGCCAATATATGTTTGTTGAATGAATGCAGCTTTCCATATGTGGAATCGTGGCACTCTGATAGAACTGCTGTTCTGAACCCCTTGGGAAGGAGCCATGTGCTTAATTTCAGGATAGAAGGATTGTGGCACCTACACTGTGCTGAATTCTGTCTCTTTTGATAGCTTTGGCTTCACCTCAGACCCCTCCCACACCTGCCAAAGTGAAGCACATACAGTTAAAGTTACACACTAGCTAGGTGAGAGGCAGCCTGCTGAGTATGGGCTGTTCCCACCCAAGCCCACCACTTCCATTTAGAGGCTTGGAAGTAAGCTGACCATTGTCCTTTTGAGTTTTTTAGAATCAGTGTGATGTCATCATGTTCATCTCAAGCCACTGGGCAAGAGCAGTTAGGTGGGGCACTGCATCAGATGCTGCATTCTTGTGAGACATAAAACTTCAATTTGCAGCTCTGGAGGGGAGAATAAGGCCTGATCAAGATTGCCTGGCAGAGCGTGTTATTTATAAACCCACTGGCTGATCACCAACAAGAATGTAATCTTCACTGAAAGGCTTTAAAAGATTTCTCTGTTAATATTTGCTTTATCATTTCAGAAAGTCTTTAGCTAGGCCTGATCAGACAGTTATTTCTGCCTGGATAGAAATACCATTTTCAGAATATTGCTTGGCTCTTTATTCCTTTCCCCTCCATGCTATCCAACCCCTAGCCTGACTCATCTCTTCTAGAATCTTCTCTGTCCTTCCCCAAACCACTGGGAGTGATTTACTAAGTGCATTTCCCAGCCAGCTTCCAGACGCTGGCTAGAAAGACCAATTTACAGGAACAGTATGTACCCAAGTTATCGCTAGGTCATGGTCCAAAACTCATTTGAGAATCAGCTATTGGAATTAATGTTTTTTTCTCATAGATACAATGGTGGTGTTGGATGGAGGTGGGGGGCAGCTCAAGATATCCACCTGAAGCCATTTTATCCATCATGAAGCTTAGTTATAATGCAAATTAGGGGTCTAGGAACAGAGTATCTGTGTGGTACAGGAGAGGGTGTACAGTGGGGTGGAGGAGATAGGAGGAGAAATGGGAATAGAAGGGAGATTTTTTTCACCCTCCATTATTAATATACTTCTAGTCCTGGTCCATAGTTCATAATAACCAGTTCTTCTACATGCAATCTCTTGTGGCCTTAGAGCCAGAAAGGATTAGAATTCAGGGTCTGACCACCATTAAACAAACTTATACCAGCTTGATGTACCAACCAGAATAACATTGCTGGTTATCGAGTCCCTGGATAAGCATGTTGCTACCAGTGCCACAAGTTGCTACCAGTTCCCTCTTTGATATCAAATCTGCAAAAGAAGCTAGAGAACAATCAGAAAGCTATGTGCTGAGCCTCACTTGTATCAGGACATCTTTAGGCCCCACTGTTTTCTCCTCTTGTTACAGCACATGTAATCAAGATCCAGGGCTTGCTTTTTTCACTCCCCCTTTCCTAAGCATCTGGGTCTTTTGCTAGATACATTCTTGCTCTAACTGGCGATTTCTTCAAGCAGATTAGAGCCAAAATTGGTAGTACTGGGAGCCACTCTGATTCTTTAAAGCTGATGTCGTATCACTCTCTCTGTTTTGATCCAACAATTAGATTTTTGTAGTTTAACTAGCAGGAAACAATTTAATGTTATCAGAGATCACTTGAATTTAATGTTTCTAACCCACCCACCCCAACCATGTTCCAACTATATCTTCAACTATAGACAGCATCACTGTTTTATGTGTGTATGGGAGGGAAAGGGAGAGGGGAGAGCAAAAGCAGTCTATCTTATTTCATAAAATTCTTAGAATCCAATAATATTTACTACCTCAAATCCTTTTTAGAAGTAGCAGTAATATAAAGTAGAACAAAAGACATGAAGAAATACAGAGTTATATACTGACTTTCATCCTTAATTGAAATTTCCTTTTCCTTAGGCGAATGATCTCAAAAAGAAGTTAGAAAGACAAATGGACAAACTTCATTAGTAACTTATTAGTAATTTATACTAATGGGTGAATGACTAGCTAATATCTCTAATAATATCCTGAGGATTTTTTTTAAATGTCTTTTTAAAAGGGGATATATAGTGATATATATGCAACTTGAACCAGTAGAATTTCAGGCAGTGTAAGCAGCTATTTTCCATAGTAGAATACTTTGGGGAGTATTGTGGGGAAGATTTCAGGTTCAGGCTGGTCTTTTGCTTTGGAGTTCAGCTTCTCTCAAATAGTTATATCATATTCTTTTCTTTCTGAACACCAATTTCAGAGATTCATAAGGTTTTAAGGTTTATCACAAAAATTCCCATGGCAGTACTATCAGGACCTCTAGTTGTGGGTGTGAGGGAGGGGCCAGGCTGCTCAGGAAAAAGTGAGGATAATTGTTGGCATGTTTGTACAATGGGAGACGCCTCTACTAGCTTAACTTGACCTTTCATCCATTTCTGTTGCTCAGTTTTCTCATCTCTTTCCAGATGTCCCATTTCATTTAATTATTTGGTATTACTTTTTAAACGAGCTTGGTATCTTGACAATTTAAGCATTCCTCTTATGTTTTTCTGACATCATTTATGTTTTGTTTCCTCTCCTTCCTGTCTCCTATTTCACCTAGCCTTGATTCCCAGGATCCCACTGTATCAGTATCTTCTTGTTTCCTAGCAACTCATTTTGATGCTGGCTTTACTGGGTTAGTTTTCTCCCCTTTTGCTAGCTTCTGAAATTTCTCCCCTAGCTTGGAAAGAACTGTTTTTACCAGCTATGTGAAAACTTACAGTATGCCTCACCCTGAGTTCCACAAGCCCCCTGTACTCTGACCCTCATTACTGGATACTTAAAGAGGCTCCTGGTGGCTTCTTCTGACCAATAGAGGAATGAAATGAATAGTATCTCTATTGGATGATTTGGTGACATCGTGTGCCCTGTAGCTGCAGCTAGACTAATCCCTTGCTCTGCATCTAATCTATGATCAGTGGTCTTTAGCCAGGGTAGGGCTGGGAAATGGTATAGGATGAGTTTTTGGTTTTGTTTTTTAAAATTTCACATTGATTACTCTCATTACAAACGTACTGGTCAGAATGACCTCTGATGGCCTCTACTATCCTTTTATTCTATGAATCTTGATCTCAAACAAAGCAAATCAGATCAGGACACCAGTGCTAGGGACCATAGGGTATACTTTGGATTATTTCACAAGAAACCTGGCTATCCTCTTTTGGAGGGCAACTGATACTTCCTCATAACCAGTCTACTGCCTTAAAGAGATTCTTTGTCATCAGTTTCTAATAATCCCAGTGACGTAGTTAAATATTCAGTGAATTGGCCTTGTGAATATGTAAAAAAATCATTTTATTTGTGTCTGAAGGTTTAAGAAACAATATTGTCAGTGCCAATAAGTTGAAAATGTTTCTGCATGTATGGTTACTATTATCAAATCAGCATATATAACCATTCGACAAATACTGATTGAGTACCTACTGTGTGCCAAGCACTGTGCTAGGCTTCAGGGACATTGCAGTGAAGAAAGGTCCACATCTGCTCTCCTAGATCTTCAGGGAAAAAGAAAACCATGGTGCTTTTTTATGAAATATCGAAGACTGAGCTTTCTCAGTGGCCCAGCCCATGCCATGTGTTATCTGTCACAGTTGTGTATATGAAGTCTCATCTGATTTCTCCTACTAGATTGTAAACTCTTTGAGGGCACAATTTGTTTCATTTTGGTGCCTTTCCTCAGAGCCCTCTGCTGTGCTTTCCCGATGCTCCCCTCGTAGTTCTGTGATGTTCTCCTCCCATGGGTGTAATGACTGGCACATACTAAGTGCTTATTTAGTGCCACATGCCTGCTCATGACCTTGCTTTACCCAAACAACAACCCTAAAGGAAACTGCTATTATAGACCCCAATTCACATTGTTCTTCCCTTGGTCTACGAGCCCAGTGTGACATGGCTCCAGCCTCAGCTCTCCTACCTGCTCCCTCGTTCCCTTGCTGACACCTCAGCCACCCTGATCCCTTCCTGTTGCTCAGCCACACTAGGGGTGCTCCCACCTCAGGGCCTCGTGCTTCTCTCCTCCCAGACTATCATGTGAGCCCTCTGCAAACTCACCCAGATCTCTGCCCAGTGCTATCTCCTCAGACAGGTATTCCCTGACCATCTAACGTAGCAGCCTCCTCAACTCACTGTTGACTCATCCTGCCCTATTTTTCTTCATACCACTTATCATTTCTGACATGTTATGTATCTGTTTTTAATATCCGTTTGTCAATATCTGAATACCAGCTTCACCCTGGAGCAATTTTGTCTGCCTGGTCCAGAGCTAGAGCCTTAGCCCCTAGCCTGTGCTGGGCACAGAGCGGATCCTCAATAAATGTTTGTTAGATAAATGAGTCTCTGTTTTACAAATGAAGATTTTGAAGCTTAGAAAGATTAAGTGACTTATTCAAGACTAACAACTAGGAGATGTCAGAGATGGGATTTGATCCCATGACATCTGATGCCAAAGTCCGTATCTTAACCACTCTGTATGTATGTTTGTCTTTTATTCTTCTCCACTAAGCATTCAGGTTCTCCATGACAAAGAACATTTGTTTTATATCGTGTAGCCTAAATGCTTAAAGAGTCTGACACTCTTTTATAAATGTCAGGTGAAAAATATACAGTCAGCTAATGGATGACGGCTTGAACAGGCAGAGAGAGGCGTGTTCTGATGAAGTCACAGTGTAGACAAAGGCACGAGGGCCTAAGGAACATACTGAGAATAGCTAAGTACTGTTCAGCAGTTATAATGCCTGTGGAGGTGTCTAGCTTATCACCAGGGGTGGCTTAGGCAATGTGAAAAATAAAACCTATTGAATAAGTATAATCATTGCACATTCCCTTGTAGCTGCTGGAGTTGTTGTCCCATACCTTGCCTCACAGCACACATGCAGGTTTAAATGCCTGAAATGCTTTGCTAATCTTCCAAAAACTTCATTACGATGAGCTGGAGCCATGGTAAAAATATGCTAGTCTTAAAACAGGGACAGATGGCAAATTGATAGCACTGTAAAATGGCCACAAGACTTAACACTGGCTCAGAATGTCTACCAGACAACAGATGCAATGTTAAAGTTTACTGAGAGGGTTTGATCAAAATAATCCCAGTGAATTTGGTGTCTGTCCAACAGCAAAGATTTATTTTGTTACTTAAGTGCAGAACTCTGGATTTTCAAGGGCAAATAATAGTCTGGTAGAAGCAGTGGTAGGATAACCAATTGTTCTCTTTTTCAGAGCTGATCCCCTTCTTCCTTGTAATGTGTTGGTTCCTATACACAGCTCTCTTGCTTTCCTCAGCACAGGGAAGCAGGAAGGAGATAGAACCAGAGCCTTCCCTGAAGATTGGCCCCATGTGGGCCAAGATAGTCAGATCCTCCCAGCTGGTGGGCTAGAGAGGCATCCACTGTTGTGTGATAGCATCAGGGTAGTGCAGAGTGAGATGCACATCTCCTTTTTGCACTATGGAGATTTGATCACTTATGATGCATCCTTTTTGTAGGCGGCCTTCCCTCCTGCCCATTTCACATGCCCTCTTTGGGCATTACCCATCATCACATCATCCTTCCTTTACCCCAAACACACTGTTGTTGATTTTCATTAGCTCTGAATCAAAGACAGTGTGCTCTCTGACTGGCAGGTGTTACACCAGGGAAGCAGCATTTCAAAGCTTAATTACTTGTTTCTCCAAAGGTGCTTTCTAAATTAAACTGGTGTTTTTCCCAGCCTCTTGAGCACTTCTTCTTCCTGTGGGAAGCTGGAGCCAATCTCCTGTTATGAGGTTGTGAAGAAGGAAGCAGCTGTCTTTCTGTTGTTCATTCAGAACCTCCCCAGAGCCGGGACCACCCTGCTCTAGGGTCTGATGAATGGTAAGAGGCAGGAGGTGTTGGCCCTGACACCAGAGGCCACTCAGAGCACTGCTGGGCCTGCACTAAGAGGAATGTGTTTTCCTTTCTGGTTTGTACTCTGCACATCATATTTAAGAAATAATTCTCTATGCTGAGTTCATAAGGACTTTCTCCAATATTGTCTTAGAAAAATCTTTTCATTGTGCTGTGTACATTTAAGTGGAACTGATTTCTGTGTATGGTATGAGGTAGGGATCAGATTCCATTTTTTTAAATGAAAAACCGTCTAAACTCCATTTATTAAACAGCTCATCCTTTCCCTGCTGATGTGCAGTGCCTGTTATAAATCCAGATTCCACATATGCATGAGTCTGTTTTGAGGCTCTCTGGTCTGTCCAAGCCATCTGTTTGTCTATTCCTACATCTATACCTACATCTATACCATACTGTCTTAATTTCAATACCTTTATAATAAATCTTTCTAGAGGGTAGTACTGGCCCCCTGGCTCCACCTAGTTCTTCTTCAGAAGCATTAGTCTTTGCTCTTTGAATATGCACGCACACACACACACACACACACACACACTCTTAAATCAGCTTGTTAAGTTTCATGAAAAACCCAGTTAGGTGTTTGATTGGACTTGCATTGGTTTTATTGATACATTTTTCAAGAGAATGGACAGCTATATATATATATGTATATATATGATCTTTACTAGAGTTTTTTTTTCCTTAGGAAAAGTACAGCTTTTCTTTGGGAAAATTGAGATTTGGTCACACTTTAGAGCCTTTGATAAGTTCTTTGATGTTCAATAAGAAAGAAAAAAGGATGTAGCTTTTGCAAAGAGAGTTAAGAAAATAATACTAGTTTTAGCAAAAGGGCATTGTTTTATGTACTTTACCACACATTATCCAGAATGTAAAGAGCCCTCTTTATTAAACTAGAGTAAATATATATTGTTTGAAAGCAAATACAACACAATATCTTTATGACACTGAATATTTCTATCCAATAACATGGAATATTGCTTCCTTTATTTAGGTCTTCTCTGTCTTTCGGTAAATTTTTTAAAGTAAAATTTTTTTTCCCAAAAAGGGCATGTACATCAGTTTTTAAATTTCTTTTTAGGAATTCTTTTTTTGCTGTTGTTATTGTAAATAACATCTCTAAGTAAGCTACATTTTAAATTTTGGCTAATGCATAGAAATGCCATTGATTTTTGAATGTTGATTTTATATATAGCAACTTTGCTACTGATTCTAATAATTTATGTACAGATTCTCAGGATTTCTTTGTGAGCAAACATAGCACCTACAAACAGTGACAGTTGTACATTCTTTTCAAATCTTTATACTTTTTTTTTTCTTTTCCATCTGTATGGTTAGGATCTCTAGTCCAATGATGAAAAGGAGTAGTGAAAGCAGATTTTTATGATCTTGGGCATTCTACCATTAAATATGTTGTTTACTGTAACTTATGTCTAGGGAATTTCTTTTTTTTCCAAGTTTAATAAGAGTTATATTTCTTGTTAAAGCTGAATGAGTGTTATGTTTCATCAAATGCTCTTTCTGCATCCCCTGGGATGATCGTATGTGTTTTCTCATAATTTATTAATATGATGGATTACCTTAACCAACTTTTTAACGTTAAACCAACCTTACATTCTTGGGATACACCCAACTTGGTCACAGTGTTTTATCTTTCTTTACACATTGCTGAATTCACTTTAATATTTTGTTTAGGATTTTTGCATCTACTTTGATCAGTTCTCCTGGCTTGCTATCTTCTTTTTTCTTTCCTTGTGTAGGTATGTTATCATAGATATTCTAGACTCATGGAATGTGTTGGAACATGTCCTCTTTTTTAATGTTTTCTTTTACATCTTTATTGAGGTATAATTTATATGTGGTAACATTCATTATAACGTTAAGTGTTCAGTTTGATTGGTTTTGGGAAAATGTATACATTTTACAGCCATCATTATCAAGCTTTAAAATATTTCTATCACCCTGAAAAAAACTTAGACAATATATTCTTGGATCTCCCTTTCTTATCCAGTCTGTCAATCTGTGTCTTTTGACTACAGCATTATTAGTACTTTCACATTAATGTAATAATTAATATATGTGGATTTAGATGTTCTTCTTTGCTATTTCTTTTCTATTTGTCTCATTTCTCTTTTGTTCTTCTGTGACTGCAGGAACCTTAATTGTAGTTTCTGTGCTTTACTAGGGGACCCTTGTTAGAGCAGATTAAGAAGGCTTCAAACATATGGCTTAAAGTCAATAGCTTTTGTGAATGTGTTCTTTTCCATTCTGATCAGAAAAGATTAGAAAGAGTTCATATTTTTATGGAATGGACAATGAATATTCATTTACAGTTTTGCCCTAGGGCTTTGTTAACTTTCCCACTCTCTGTCCTAATATATTCTGAAGAGATCTGGACTGTCTAGACATCCTGAGGAATATCACATTGATTTATTACATCATGCTGATTAGGAAAAATGAGCAGGCAGAGCTAGTGCATTGAAGTCCATTTAAAACCCACAGGGTCTAGAAAGTGGAAGAAAACCCTATGACATTTCAGAAACCTGACACTTCAGTAAAGTTTTTAGGGTGTAATGGTCAGGGATGTGCTAGGATATCTCCACCAAGAAAAAGAAAGTAAAAGAAAATGATAGCATCTTGCATTCTCTACCACAAAGAAGGAAGCACAATGCCTGGGAGGCTGCTTTGGGTTCTGGAGACAACCCATTCTGCACCTAGGAATATTGCTCTGGCCCAAAACCTGGTGACACAGAAGGCCACTGGCTTTGAGTGGGGCCCAGAGTAGGAAAGAGCTCTGCAGCAAGTCCCAGCAGTCCTGCTGTGTCAGTCACACAGTCTAACAGGCCCTATGGTATTGGAGGTATCACTGATGGGAAAAGATACAGTGTGGAATTCATGGCAAGCCTCTGTGAGAGAATGACTATGCAGGCCTCTGGGGTTCTGGGGCAAGGCTCTGACAATTGCAGGGGAGAAATATACCCCTTTTGAAAAACAGCTCTTGGCATGATATTGGGCCCTGGTAGAGATAGAATGCTTGGTTACTTGGACCACCAAATGACCCTGTACCTGGGACTATCCATTCTGATCTGAGGTCTATCAGATCTATCAAGTCATAAAGTTGGACGGGCCCAGCATTGGCCTGTTATAACATGGAGACGTTCTAGATTCAAGCCTAAGCAAGGCAGAAAGCACAGTTAACTGCATGGGCAGGTTGCCCACACTTCCATGTCCCTCACTGTAGTTGCAGCAGCACCTATCTCCCAGCTCATGCCTGTGGCTATAGAGAGGATCCTATGTGATTAGCTGACGGAGGAGGAAAAAGCCTGAACTTGAGGAACAGTTGAGTTGACTCAGTATGTGGAAGCAAGCTGAAAACTGACAGTGCTGCAATACATTCACATTCAAGGAAGGAAAACAGGAAGATCAGAGACAAAGCTGTGTTGAGTGGAGGCTTGTGCCTGGACACATGGGAGTGGGAACAATATGTGAATATTTTTGCATCACACTTTAACACCTGCCAGAAAGCATCCAACAGAAGAGCCACCAAATAATAAAGGAAACAAAATGATTCAGTTAGTTGACATTAGCTAACCTTCATCATTGCCAGCCCAGAACTGGAATAATGGACACATGTACACAGTTGATTGTATGTATATTCTTTCACCACAACATAATTAAGTTATAAATCAATAACAAAAAAGATATATCTATAAAAACCATCAATTTTTTGGACAATTAGCCATAGATTTTCTAAATAGTCTGTGGATCAAAGAGGAAATCATAAGAGAAATTAGAAAATATTTTGAAATGAATGTAAATGGGAGCATGATGTCAAAATTTGTGGGGTGCAGCTATAGAAACCCTTAGAGAGAAATTTATGGCATTAAATGCTTATGTTAGAGAACAAGAAAGACACAAAGTCAACAATCTAGGCCTTTGCCTAAAAAGCTAGGAAAAGAAGAGCAAATTAAACCAAAATAAGTAGACTATAAAAACATAAAGATAAGAGTGGAAATCAGTAAAACAATAAGACTACAAATAATTGGCAAAAATCAAGAAAGCCAAAAGCAGTTTCATTGAAAAAGTTAAAAAAAATTTTTTTTCATTCGTTTTGCGGGGGTGGGGAGATAATTATTTTTATTTGTTTAGTTACTTTTGATGGAGGTAGTGGGGATTGAACCGAGGACCTCATGCATGCTAAGGCATGTGCTCTACCACTGAGCTATACCCTCCCCCCCCAAAAAAGATTTTTGAAATTTATGAATCCAGAGCAAAAAGGGCCAAAGAAAAAGAGAGAAAACACAAATAAACAACACCAGGAATGAGAGAGGATGTCATTACAGCTCCTATAGACAGTGAAAGGATAATAAGAAGACATTATGAATGCATTTTAATGCCAATAAATTTGGTAATTTAGATGAACTAGATAAATATATTGAAAGATATAACCTAAGAAAACTAATACAAGAAATATGAAAGCTGAATAGCTACCTCTCTGTTAAGAAAGTTGAATTAATAATAAAATATTTTCAAACAAAGAAAACTGCAGCCTACATAGTTTCACTGGTGAGTTCTATCCAACATTTTGAAATAGAAAATAATATCAATCCTACATAATCTTTCAGAATAGAGCAAAAAAGGAGATACTTCACAACTGATTTTATGACATCAGTATAACTCTGATACCGAAAGGTGACAAGATACCATATAAAAAAAAGTTTTAACTATATAACTATAGTCTCTTAACTATATAGAGACCCATATCCCTCCTATACCTAGACGCAAAAATCCTTAAAAATATTAGCAAATTAAATCAAGCAAGATACAAAGAGGATTCTTACAAGACCAAGTGAGAGATTGTTCCAGGAAGGCAAGGTTGGTTTACTATTAGGCAATCAGTTAAAGTAAGTAAGCACATTAACAGAATCAACTCTAGTGTCTACCAACAGGAGAAGAGACAAACATTCATAAATGGAATCTGCTCAGCAATAAAAAGAAATAAGTTACTGAAACCTGCAAGAAAATGGATGAATCTGAAAAATTTTAAGTGGAACAAAAGAAGTAAGACATCACAGAGTTCAGACTGTATTACGATTTCATTTATATAAAGTCCAATCTAATCTATGATGGTATAAATCCAAACAACAGTTGTCTCTGGGAAGGACTGGGAGGATTGACTGGGAAGGGACCTTATGGAACATTTTGGAGTGATGGAAATGTTCTCAATCCTGATGAGGGTTTAGATTAGTTAGGGTTATACATTTGTCAAAACTCATTATACACTTAAGATCTGTGCATTTCTCTATGTAAAGGATAGCTTAATTTTTAAAAAGAATAGAACAAGAAAATATTGAGTATCTGCAATATACCAGGCATTGTTCCAGGTGCTAGGGATACAGCTGTTCATAAACTGGCACAAATGTTCCTGCCTTTGTGAAGGTTAATTCCAGATTATACATCTAAATGTATAAATAAAATGCTGATGTGCTAAATTGAACCTCTGGAATCACAGGTTTCCCGCTGCCTGTAGAAAGTGGCTTGGGGTGTCACACCTCCTCACCCTTTCCCATTAGCCATCTTGCTGCTTTGGTGGTAGGTACTCTCAAGATGTCGAGATAGCCAGCCCACCTGGTTGGGAAGTGGGGTGTTGGTTGGCATTTGGTATTTCCCATAGGCCAAGATGTGCTAACTGAACTGAAAATGAGCCCTAGAAGAAAACCCCTCTGGGCCGTATTTCATTTCTATGTAAAGCAGGATTCATTCAGTTACGTGCTTTGAATGGGATTCATGGGGACAGGCTTGGTTTGGGCAGGTGGTGCAGGGGAGGCAGCAATGAAGCTGCTGCAGAGCCTGTGATCTTATCAATTTGCAGAGGCTGGGCCCTATGCTGATCTATTAAAGGAGGGCTTTTCAAAGCACATCGGGCACACTTGAAGGGGTACAGGAGAACAGGCCTCCTGCTAGGACAGGAGTTTAAACCCAAGCAGCGTCCCAGCAACTCCAGCCATCCTAGGGGCAGCCGGCCTTTTGTGGGTAGTTAGGTCCTTTGTTTTCCCTTTGGAATAGCTAGGTCCAAACCTGCCTTGGGCTGAGAAGGTAGAAAGTTAACCCAAGAAGGTAAAAAATGGTTGTGAAGACATCTCTTTCTCTGTTCTAGTCTGCCCCAGAAAGCTACTCAGTCACATACTATTCACACTACTATTCTGTAGTGTGAATATACATATTGAACTTGGGGGTGCTGAGATGGGTATGAGTGGGCAGTTGCTGGAGAAATAAGGTGACTTTCAAGTCTATTTCTCGATCTCTTAACTATGATGTTGTTGGATACCTGCTGAGAATTTGACAGTTTTTTTTAATTACTGCTAATATTTATATCATGATTTATTTTTATAATGATTTATTTTTTATAAAGCACATTTCTTATAATAACCACACCTACCTTCATTGATTGGTTTTTTGTATATGTACCTGAGAATGTTAGACAATTTCTTCTAAATGCAGACTCTGAGAAAAGTTTTTTTTTTTTTTGGAAGTATAGTTGATTTACATTATTTTAGTTTTAGGTGTACAGCGTAGTGATTCAGCATCATTACAGATTATACTCGATTAAAAGTTATTACAAGATAATGGCTATAATTCCTTGTGCTATACAGTATATCCTTGTTGCTTATCTATTTTATACATAGTAGTTTGTATCTGTTAATCCCATACCAACCTGCCTTTGGTAACCACTAGTTTGTTTTCTGTATCTGTGAGTCTGTTTCTGTTTTGCACATACATTCATTTATGTTATTTTTTAGACTCCACATACTTGTGATATCACATAGTATTTGTCCTTCTCTGTCTGACTTATTTCACTAAACATAATGTTCTCTAGGCCCATCCACATTGCTGAAAATGGCAGAATGTCATTTTTCTTATGACTAATATTCCGTTGTATATATATACCATATCTTCTTTTTTTAAACATCTTTTATTGATTTATAATCATTTTACAATGTTGTGTCAAATTCCAGTGTAGAGCACAATTTTTCAGTTATACATGAACATATATATATATTCATTGTCACATTTTTTTCTCTGTGAGCTACCACAAGATCTTGTATATATATTCCCTGTGCTATACAGTATAATCTTGTTTATCTATTCTACAATTTTGAAATCCTGTCTATCCCTTCCCACCCTCTGCCCCCTTGGCAACCACAAGTTTGTATTCTATGTCTATGAGTCTATTTCTGTTTTGTATTTATGCTTTGTTTTGTTTTTGTTTCTTAGATTCCACATATGAGCGATTTCATTTGGTATTCTTCTTTCTCTTTCTGGCTTACTTCACTTAGAATGACATTCTTCAGGAGCACCTATGTTGCTGCAAATGGCGTTATGTTGTCGGTTTTTATGGCTGAGTAGTATTCCATTGTATAAATATACCACATCTTCTTTATCCAGTCATCCGTTGATGGACATTTAGGCTGTTTCCATGTCTTGGCTATTGTAAACAGTGCTGCTATGAACATTGGGGTGCAGGTGTCATCCTGAAGTAGGGTTCCTTCTGGATATAAGCCCAGGAGTGGGATTCCTGGGTCATATGGTAAGTCTATTCCTAGTCTTTTGAGGAATCGCCACACTGTTTTCCATAGTATGCCACATCTTCTTTATCCATTTGCCTGTTTTTGGAAAGTGCAAGTATTTTTATATTTGGAAGGTGGAGGAAAAACTAGTAGGAGAGTCGGAAGTAAGACAGGGAGGAAAAGTCAGCCAATCAAAGGTGCACTGGGGGGCCAGTTACCACTGGGATAACAGGAGATGATACCCTGAGTTGCCCTATGTGAGAGAGAAGGTTACTGGGTTATTTATCTAGCTACCATTAGACATTGCTTGAGGGTTGTCCTTGGGAGGACATTCATTCCCTGGCCCATAGTCCCACCTATTGGGCAGCAAATCTGGACCAGCAGCAAGAAAAATCCCTCAGAAAAGAAATGCAGGTGGTGGCAGTTGGAAAGTTGGAAGTGGAGCTGGTGTTGTTATCAACAGCATCTGCTACACAGCACTGTGCTACATGCTTCCCAGGCATTTTTGACTTAACACTCACAACTCTATGACTTAGTATCATGGCCTTCATTTTAAAGAGAGGCAACTGAGACTCATCAAGGTTGAATTTGATGGAGAGTTGGGACTTCTGACTCCAGAACTCATTCTTACTATGTTATTTTGTTTTGTTTCTTAATTCCTTTAACTACGTAATAAACAAGATGCATTTTTCTCACTTAATTTTATAAATAAGGAAATGAAGTCTCATTGGCATCAAACAACTTGCCCACGGCCCTCCAGCTAGCTGGAAGGAGAGCCAAGCCAGCTCTCGGAAGCCCACACACATCCTGGTAATGCACCGCCTGGCTACGCACTTTCCATTCCTCACTTGCTTGCTTCCTCACTAAGGACTGCGGTTTTCTCTTGCTCTAGTCTTTGGAGGGTTTTATTTATAACTCCCTTGAAATTGGCTTCCCAAATATCCATTGTCCCATAGAGCAAGATTTAGAGCTAATTGCTGGGACAGTTTCTTTCATCAGCCTCATCTGAGGGAGAATTTAGTTGATTTACTTGCTTCCAATTTCTAAGCCTTCATTTGTTTGCTTCCTCATTCAAACAGGTTAGACCTCTAGTCTTTGAAGACAGGACTATCAGGGAGGACATATAATACATTCAATATAAAAATTACATGAAATCCAAGATCAAGTGTCTAGAAAGAGATATTCTGGTCAGATTTGATCACAGTAAACCAACCCTTTTATGCACTTAAATCCAGCTCTCTTTGAGCACAGAGGAAAAATACCTTCTTGAGTCTCCAAGACCACCTGGTTTGGCCCCACATTCCTGGAGGTGTCTGAGCCACAGCTGCATAGAAGAAGGGAAGATCTTGTCCTGCATACAGAAGTTCAGCCTATAGGCGTAAGAATTCTGACAGGGCTAAAGGAAATCGGAAGATACCATGGGTATAGAACTTACTCTCCCAAAATTGCCCAAGGAAGACCTCAACCATGGCTTGAACTCTTTCACATAAGCAATGGGGAACTCATTCAGTTCTCCAAATTTCTGTCCCACTGGAGGTTGGCCATTGGTCTTACATCCAGATATCTGGCCTCCCACCTCTTTGGGGAGATGTGTCAGCCATGGAGGTGTGCTGCTCAGATACCCTTTCAAGAGAACCTGCTGCAAGGATGGTAGCTGGAAGATATCTTCTAGATGCTGCAAACTGGGGTCTCTAGCAGAGCTCCCACTGAGGCCATGCTTTCCCTGTTTGACACCAGCCAGGACTGAGCATAGCAGGGGCCCCAGAGCCCTACCATACCTGCTTGACACAAGACTCCTGTGATGGGAAATCTTTGCTCTGGGGCTCCTTGTCTGCCTAGCTGGGACCTTCTCAGATCTGCCCTGCTGGCTGGAGTTCTCCTGCCTGTCCTACTTTCTTAGAAGCTCTCTCCTTTTACCTGCATGTTCTGAAGGCAATTCCTACCTACTCCTACTCCTTCTTCACAAACATTTTCCCAGCAAATCTCAAGTGCATCTAATTCCATCTTGGTGTCCCCTCTTGGAGGACACAAACTTACATAGTTGGTATATGAGTGGAGTTTGGAGACTAGCTCATTCACCACACAGCTAGCAAAGAGAATACCAGCCCAGGTGAAATGTGGGGTGTGGATAGTCCCTAGAATAAGATGGTGTGGCTCAGTTGCTGAAGATTTCATGGTCGGTGACCTGGAAGAATGTCTCGATGGAGGAGAATGCTTTTGCCAATACAATGGTTCAAGCATTTGAAATATATGAGAGAATGATAACTATAAGGATAGTCATTACTATATTGTATTCATACCCTATGGAGGGATAATTAGAAAATGAGGGCCATTAACAAACAATTCAGGACTAAGTATGAGAGCCGGACAACCTTTTTGGACATTTACAAAGAGTCTCATCTCCTACAGTGGAATAATGGTCATAGTTGAAGAGATGACTCAGAATCTAATAGTTTCTCAGAGCTTCAGAGACATTTAAATGTTCAAGCAAGACAGTGCCATTATGCTAAAGTCAGGGCCCTGGCTGGGGAAATCTTGGACCCTGAAACATTGCATGAGAACATAGTGGATGCCTCCAAGAAATTTAGCTATATAGACTCCCTTGAACCTTTAAAACTTGCTAAGGCAACCCACCCCCTACTATTAAAATATATACTCCATTTCTTGGGACACAGGCAAGAACCCTGGGATATGAGTAAAATTCACGGCTAAGGTGGATCTTAGAAGCCTGAAGAAACTGATGGCTAATACTGAGCAAAGTGAATTTTGCTAGCAGACGGTAGATAGTTAAAAGACCCAGGGAGGAAAAAATGTTGGAATCAATATTGTATGTGACATCAGAACAGCCACCTGAGGATGGGATTGCATAGGAGAGTCCAGAGGACACGCCATTCATCAGGCTATCAAGAATACTCGGTGAAGTTCAGTGGTGGCAGCAGTGAGCTGGGCTTATTGATAGCAGTGGGGAAATGGAACCTGGGAGTAATAGAGGCCAGGTGGCAGCACTTAACCACCAGCAGCTAGGGGGCTGCAATTGCCGTAATGACTGGCAATATCAGACGGGCAGCCAGGAGGGCTTGACCACAGGAAATTGTAGAAGTGGTCAGTGGAATACGGCCAAATAGATGAGAAGCCAAAAGTGCTGCTTAATAACAATCAGAAGATAAGAATAGAGGAGAAGGTGACTGAAGGCAGTTGCTTTAATAAAAGGTCATGATCATTTGCTCAATTACTAGCCTTTAGCCAATTTTCTGATTTGGGATCCACTGACTAAAGAGGTGACCAGATCTCCAGGAGGAAGGGCCCTACAACACCATGGCAAGTATATATTGTGATGATTCCCTCAGTCCTTCTTCAAAAAGACCTGTGGCCATTTGCTTAGGTGACTGTGCCCTGGGAAAGAGGAATACCCAGACATTTCAAGAAGTATTGGACACAGAGTCTGAGTTAAAGTTGATATTCAAAGACCCACAATGTTATAATAACCCCCTAATGAATGGAGACCTTACTAGCCTGGTTTACAGTGGGTTCAAGGGTCCATGGACCCATACGTGGCAGTTGGAATAATCCTTCATTGAACCCCTGGCCTGTGGGTAAGAGCTAGCATCATGGAGAAGGTCAAAGGGAAGCCTCTAAAGTTAGTAAAAACAATATCACATCAAAAGATTTTGTGTTTTGGGTTTTTTATTTATAAAGGAGCTGTATGGTAGCGATTAGTGCCACCATTTAAGGTCTAAAGTATGCAGGGATAGTGGTTCTTATCATATTTCCATCTGCTTTACCAGTCTGAACCCTGCAGATACAAGACAGATCACGGAGAATGGCTGTAGACTACCACAAGCTCAACCAAATAGAAGCCCTGAATAAAATGCTATTTCAGACATAGTATCTTTGCTGTAGCTGATTAATAAGGTCTTGGGTATGTGGCGATTAATTTGGCATCTGCAGTCTTTCTACTCCAATCAAAAAACCAAAAGATCAGAAACAGTTTGCATTTACATTGAGCACACAATAATATTTATTTAGTTTTGCCCCAGGACTGTGTTAACTTCCCCACGCACTGTCATTAATGTAATTTGAATAAATCTGAACCATCTAGAAACCAAGAGGGTGAAAGCAAGAGTAGCCCCACTTGCCATCATTCTCAATAGCCTACATGGGGGCTTTGTGCTTCCCATCCCCATAGTTCTGGCCTTTGCAGGGTTAAGGGTTTTAGTTTCCAGAGAGAGTACACTCTTGTCAGAGGATACATCGTGTGTCCCACTGAACTACAAGTTACAGTTTCCACCTGGGCATTTTGGATGTCTAGTATCCAAGGATCAGCAGATGGAAAAAGAAGTCATCATTTTGGCAGGGATAATTGCCCGCTGCGGAGGGCTACTCTGACACAATAGGGACAGAGAGGAATATGAGTGAAACACAGTAGAGCCAACTGGGCACCTTGTAGTAGTCTTCGCTCAGTAGTACTGGGGGCTCAGACCCTTTATGAATGAGAGATTGGGCTCTACCAATGGGCAGACCATCAAGACCTGCCCAGGTGACACTGAGGGTGAGAGGAATGGATAGTGGAGGAGGGAGGCAGTGATCAGCTGCAGAGATGAGGCTGTAGTTCACCAACTAACCTCTTCTAATTTTCTCCTATAGAAGAGACGCCAACGAGAACTGGGGAGATGCTGCTTGCTGAACACGTGTAGAGAAATGGAACTGTGTAGCCAAGCACTGGACACAGCAGCCACAGAGGTCTCCTGTCAAGAGAAGCTGCTCTAGGGAGAGTAGTTGGTGGGCAGCTTCCAGCTGTGCCCGTTTGGATCTAACTTGGCACTCTGTTGAGGCCTTACTTTCCATAGGTTGCTCCTACCCAGTGGCCGAACATGGTAAGGAGACTTAAACTGGGCCATCCCTGCCCAATGCGGGACTCCTCTAATGGGTAGTCATTGAACCAGGGCTCTCTATTGGCCTGGCTGAGACTTTATCAGTGTTTCACTGTCTAAACCTCCTTCTACCCGGTCCTCCTCCCTCCCACCCCCTTACACAGCTATCTGCCCTGAAGAGGGTTCTGAAGACTCTCAGCCCCCTCCTGCTCCCTCTCCCATGTATTCCTCACAAACATGTCCCTTCTCTATGTTTTATTCTGGTTGGCATTTGCTTCTCAGAGGACCCAAAGAGACACAGGAGGTCTCAGAAAATGGTAAATAAAATTCCTGCACTGAAAAAAAAGTTAAAAAATAAAACCATCCATGGCAGGATGGAAAAGTGATTGGGCATGGTATTCAGATGTCCACTTTCTGGACATTTTCAGAGGTTCAAGGAAACAAGAATAACTGTCAAAGGGAAAATCTTTAGTCCAAAGCTATTTTTGAGTATCTCCCTAATTCCAGGTTGTATTAACTTGTGTCAAAGTTCTTATACTTGTCAGGTCAAATTCTTGTTCTCTGCCGTGATTTAAAAGTGTCCCTGCTGAGTGCGAAAGGACAGTAATTGAACTTGTGGACCTGAATCTTGATTGGAAAAGGATTGGCCCAAATCTTATCTCTCCCCAGCCTCCCTGAGGTCACCAAAGGCCACACTCCTCTTGACTTCCAAGAGGAAGTGGTGGAAAAGCATTAATACATTGCACCTTAAAGCTTGTCTTGATGTACTGAGAGCACCTTCTTACCTACCTTCTTGTTACCAGTTGTGCATCCACCAGGTGAAGGAGACTCTCTGCTAGTACCTTTTTTTCTTTTAAGCAGTTGGGTGATTTGCCACTTCCACCTTGTCATGTGCTATAAAGTAAGGTATAATTGTCAACTGAATTGTTGAAACTAGAGGCAAAACAAAAAGGTAATATCCCCTGCCTTTGGTAGAAGAAATATAAACAAGGCTATATGAGAAATCGTTGAGAAAAAAATGGAGGCTAGAAGTAGATCAGAAGGAGAGGAAGACTCTAGCTCTGTGATTATAAAAGAAGTAGTAGGTGCTCTGCTTACAACAGGCCAACTTCTCAGGTCTATATTTTTTGGATAACAGGCTTGAAGCAACTGAAAAAAATTTAACCAAGCTCATTTTTCCTCTCCCAAATCATTAAATGAAGAAAGAAAATGTCTATGACTCTGTTGAATCAAATCCTCTGTCAAAACTGGAGTCATTCCTTGAATAGATGAAAACGGCCTTTGTTCCCATGATAACAGCTGCAATGGCTGCATGTGTGCAATATGCCAGGAGCTTTCCATAAGCTGCTCTCACCTCTGAGGACACTACAGGGGCAGTATAATTGCCCCCACCACACACAGGAGATCACCAGACTCAGAGATGTCAGGGAGCATTCCCAGGTCACGAAGCTTGGACTAGGCAGAGTCCAGCCAGGTCTGTGTGTTTCCGAAGCTAGTCCATCCTCTCACCTTCTCACCTTCAGAGGAGAGATAGACCAAGGACGGGCAGAGAGAGGCTAGGGGGGAAAATAGTTTTCAGACCAATGGCAGATCCTTGTAATGAAAGGAAATCAAACTGTGCACCATGAATTTTACAGTTGTTGGAAAGACTAAGAGCCATGCTGAAAACTTTAGGGATTCTGAAAGATCTGGGGAGTAAAGTAGGCAAGAAGCATTCAAAGAACAAGCCAGTGATTCTTCCTCTTCTGAATGCCTTTGCACTTCATTTGAGCATGTCATCTGGCCCATGTTAGGGCTCAATAGATATTCTGAACCGATAAATAAATTTGTACCTCTATCAAAATAGCATTGGGGGTGGGGAGAACAGCTCAGTGGTAGAGCGAGGTCCTGGGTTCAACCCCTAGTACTTCTACTGAAAACAAAACAAAACAAACAAACAAAAAAACAAAGATAGCATTGGCTTTTTGCCTTGTATTATAGGTTTCTGTGTGCTTTAAATCTCCCGTCCTGGGCAATCAGTATCTTAATATTAATCGACCCTTGCATTTATAGAGCACTTTATAGTCAGATTTTGTGTATATCATTTTATTCAGAGTAAGTCTATGAGGTTTAAAAGGCAAATATTCTTATCCTCATTTTGAAGACTTTGAAGCTCAGAGGGGTTAAGTGATTTGCCCAAAATCATATACCTAGCAATGGGGAAGGCGTGAATTGAATTAGGGATTTCTAACTTCTCATCTGTTTTCTTTCAAACATGCAGAGTCTTCTTATAGAAAACTTCCCCTTCTGACTCATCACTACAGTTTAACAGAGCCAAGCCCTACACCGTCCTCATGATAATATCTGTTGGATCACTTTTATGAATGAATGACTGAAGGAGGGAAGGAATAAGTGAAACTTTCCATAAAATGGTCTAGTGTGGTTTGCCTTTGGGCAATTTGACATTCAGATCTGGTGGAAGATGTTCTAGAAAATTATACTGTCTACTCACATTTCACTTAAACAAATGTCCTCCCTGATGTCCTCAAAGGAAATAGTTTTACTGCACTTTCTATTTGAAAAATGTTTGTGTTTGGTCCCTTCAGAGGTCATAAATCTCTCTAATCAGTTCCTAATGGTTTTGGGGATGATTCTGAGCAAGTATCCCATTAATTGAAAGAAGAATGTTGTCATCTGCCACAGAGATTTCTCATTATGTTTCATCAAATTCAAAACAGCCCTGTTTGGAATCTTTTATGAGCAGTGCAATTACACCACATCCTAGCCCTCACAATTAGCATCTCTGTCGTGAGTGGGAAGTGATCCATGCTAAATCGGAGCTGGACCAGATGGGTCTTGCTAAGACCCTCCCCCTTCCCCCTTCAGCTCCATTAAATTAAGCCATCCCTATGTGTTCGCAAAAGACATAAATCAGTCTTACTTTTGTGTATTAAGAAATGCATCCGCTTCCATTAATTAAAAGTCAAGTGCTTCTGTTTACAGTGATCAGGGTAAAACAGCCGCTTATGCCAAAGAATTACATAGAAGCAGATCCTGGTGAGATGCCACAGGCCTCGGCAGGGTGGGCAGCAAGAGGAGCTCAGATGTGGACGAGCCTGTCCTTGTCTTGGGAGGTAAGAGACAGCATCCTAGCACACTCAGACTTCTATTTCCTCACTGCAAAGTGACCCCATCCTGGGGACCTGGCTGGTATTCTCCATGGGTACATAGAACACAAGGCCCTGCCTGACGAGTGGGAGCCACTGGGCTTGCCAGTCACGTGTAGCTCCGCACACTTGGTTTTGGGGCTTCCAATTTCCTCTTAACTGTGACGGTTGTTTCTAATTTTCCTTTTCACTTCAGCTCTTATCTCCTCCCATTCCTACACACCCTCCCCCAATGCACACACAGTCACGATATTTTCAGGTACTCAGTGCTCTCTTGCTCCTATCATTCCCTTCTTTCCTTGCAGTTGTTTCTAAGTCATGTATCAATCATTTACATCTTAGTGAGAAATTTAGCCAATGTGGCTCCTAGTGCTAACTAGTATCCAAAATTTGGTGTTTATTGTGTTTTATGTCCCCATGCATTTCTTTATCCTTTACTGCAAGTGTATATATCTATAAATAAAATATGATAATTGCTTACATGCACTTAAGTTCCAGGTAAGTGGTATTATTCTACAGTTTGCTTTTAAAATTCTTCTACAACTTGTGTTTGTGCTCAGTTTATGTTTTTTGAAACATTAACTGTGTTGAAACATGGAGATTTAGTTCATTCACTTTAACTCCTGTGTAATATTCTAATGTAGGAATAAACATACCACAATTTATTACCTGTTCTCCTGGAGATAGACATTTAGGTCATTTTCAAGTCTTCTGCTACTACAAATAGTGTTCCAATGAACACTGTGCAATGCCTCCCAGCACACACGTGGGAAGGTTCTCCTGGGGATAAAGCCTGGTTCCATCAACTGTGGCCAGAGGGGAAATCACAGGGGACAGATATGGCTGCTATGACCAACCCCTGTGGAAAGGAGGGGGCAGTGCTCACGGAAGGAGATATAGTTGTGGAGTGATACCCCTGAATTGTCTTCTGATATTCAGAATTCGTAGCCCAAGCAGTAGATAATTCAGGAGTTGATTATAGGGCTTTTTAAAATAATCTTGCAAAAATCCATGTCTCTGTGTAAATTTAGACCAGGCATATAGTCCACATCACTTACCTGGGTCCCTTATATCAACCTCTGGCACAGGGCAGTGCACCAGGAAATGCCTCAGAACAGTCAAATAAGTATCTAAAGTGGCATTCATGAACTTTAATCAGATGGGGGATGACCTGGCCCTCCCCTGGAAACTAATTACTCTCTTGTTTTAGGCATGATTCTGACAAGCTTGGTTTCATTATTTCCCAGGCCACAGTAGATTAGAGATAGAAATTTTAATGCAGGGAGATTAACAAGGGAAGGCAGCAGGCAGAGAAGAATTGTGACTCCCCAGCTCTGCTCTCCTGTATTTATCCTCTCGCGGGCTGATGAAGGAGAAAAACAGAGTCAGATGTAAAAACTGAGAGCCTTTAGCGTAGAGCAAATAGTTCTTTATATACAACTTGAAACTGAGTCATCGAGAAAAAGCCTTAAACTCTTTGGAGAAGGCTGCAAGCTTTGTGATGCATTTTAGCAACATTTCCATTGAAATTTAAGTATTTGGAAATTGTAACTTCGGGACAAAATAATACTTGATGTCTACAGAGTTTGCAATTTAGTAAACACGTTCACAAAACTTGTCTTCACAAGCAGACTGTGAGCCCAGGTGGGCAAGCATTTTGCTTAAGAACAAGAAAACTGAGACCCAAATAGGCTTAAATATATTACTCAGTATGGCCAAGCTGTGTTTCTTTTGGCCCCTCACCTTGCGTGTTTCCTGCCTGGTAGTGACCCCTCCTTTCTTGGAGCCCTTCTTTGGAGACCTGGGCCAGGGTGCTACAGAGTCAAAGCTAAGAACACTGATTTGACACAGTTGACTTCTCTGTGTGGTGATTAGAATCCACATTCCGGGGTTAGACAGCCCAGGTTTGACTCCTGGCTCAGCAACTTTCTCGTGTGGCCCTCGCGGGCCTCTGTTTACACATCTGTAGTATGGGGATAATATCCTACCTACATTGTAGGGTTATTGGGATGATTAAATGAGTTAATTCACATAAAGTTCTTACACAAATCTTTACCAGTTGGGCAGTAAGTACAACGTCCAAGCCCTGAACCTGTAACAGTAAAGATGTGAATCTAAGGTATTTAGAAAATAAATTATGACTTGATTGTAGAAACTTGAATAGATTAATTCATCTTGACTTCCATAGACTATTTTAATGCTTCTGCACTATTTTATTATTAAGTAGGTTTTGTTCCAATTTAAAATAGTTTACTTATTTTTTTAAAGTTAGGTTTCTGGCTCAACAAATAAATTTTTGCAAATATTAAACATAAAAATATTTATGTTTGAGTGCCAGCAAATTGGTATAGTCTGTCTGTGCTTTTGATTCATGGTGTGACTCGGGTCCCTGTGTTCGCCAAAATTAGGAATCAGTGTTAAAGGCACTTTAGTAAAAAAAAAGTTTTAAATATGTAAACAGGGCTATGCCACACTTCCCCACCCCCAGCCCTTCTCTCAAGCCTGAGGAAGGGTCCTGCTTTAGGGAAATCAATTCACCACTTTTCAAAATTATAAAAATTCCTTTATTTACTGCCACCTGTGCAATGTTTATGGGAAGCCACAGAACGATCCTCTTCTAGTGGCTGCTGGGGTAGTTGGAGTGGCAATTGGGAAGCTGAAACTCATATTTAGTCTTTAGCAAATAAATGTATTAATGTTATTTGATCCAAGATCCTCCCTTTTCCTTACAATATTCTGGGAAGGTTGGAAGGCAGAGTGAGTAGCTCGGTGGGAGCCAATGAGAGCATCTTTCTTTTTGGTGCCTATTATTAAAGCAGCTCCATAGGAATCCGGCCCGTTCTCCCCTCTCTGTTCTCTTCTTTTAATATGATTACTTCCACTTATGAACATAATTGCTATGAGATTGTAATCGTAATATGAATACTATTTTGTAGTCTTGTTTTTCACTGATCATAAACCATTTAAAAAAGTTTTCTCAAAGTCTTCCCTTTTCTCCTGCAAAGTTATATGGTATTTTATCTTATAAATCAGCAAAAGTTTATTTGACCCTATCATTGGACATTTCCCAATATTTTCCTATAAATATCTTTTTATGTGTAGGTTTTTTTTCTTTTTCTTCTTTTGAGATGTTATTTTGGGACCCTTTCCCTAAGTTAGGATTAATAGCTCAAAGAGTGTGAATGCTTTTGTGGTTTTGGTCATAAAACATTGTTAAGACTTCCAAAAAATGTCAACAAACTTACTGCTGTGAAGGTGATTCTTTTTAAGAGAAAATAAAATAGAATTTTATATTTTTGAGAGGAGAAAATGCAGGATAGGACAAGTATTAACAGAGAAAGAACTGTGAAAAATAGCTTTAAGGACCTTTTACAAATAGGACATAAATAGTCTTGGAACCTATGAGGTAAGTCCAGAAGGGACATGGGAGAGGAAGATACCTCTTCACCTTTAAAAGGAGATTCCATGGAGGAGGCTAATCTATAAAAGAGGCTATTGCCTCTTTCTTTAACTTCCAGGGCATCCAACAGAATTATTCCATAAGTTAGCCTATTGGCCATGAAGTTTTACTAATGGTACTTTTTGTTACTTTGGTCCTTATATACTTCCCATTTATTTTTAACCATTGTGATGAGTCCTTGGTTGGGCAGGTAGATACTTTTCTCATCAGAAGACTGTGAGATGAGCTCACATGCCTAGCAACTGGCAGAATGTAAATGTAGACCTTTGGATTGCCAAATGCTGGGGTTCACATATTGAGCCTTTCAATAAATGGGAGAAGGGACAAGTGTCAATTTTGGAAGAGTCTGAGCTTTAATTTCCCACTAGTGATTTTCATTTAAATAAAAAAACACCCTACATGTGTATTGCTATTGATGATAGTGAGTTGAGAGTTGAGAGTCTCTTACTCTGAGATTTCCAGGATGTTACCACCGTGCACCCAGGTAGTCATCTTCTGTTTGCTGATCCTTAAAGATAATTTCCCCTTGATGAATTTTCTTTCCTGAAGCATGTGGGAAGCATAGGTGTGAATTCTTGCAGTCTATATAAGTATCTCAAATCGAAGGACATGTTGGATTTCCAAAACTGCAGGTCAGATGTTTGTAGCTTAAAATATAAAAAGTGACACCTCACTTTTTAATCATGTTTTATAGCTTTTTGATATTGTTCAGGTATTCAAGTGTGAAGGATATGTGATTTCATTTGATCCTCACAACGATTTTGGGTGGGAAGTATTATTAGTCTACACTACAGATAGTGGGGGGAAAAGAGACAGACTAAGTCAAGCTTTTCAGGTTCATGGAGCTTGTGGGCATTAGAACCAGATCTCTAACTTGTGTCCTACATCAACGCTGTTGGTCAGGTTTCTGGTTCAACACATGAAAGGCTGTTTTACCCATGATTATTAACACTGCAATTTATGAAAAATGTTTGCCTCCCAATTTCAGAATTGGAGGCAGATTCTAGGATGTGAAATGATCTGTAACCTAATGATGTGAAATCAACTATGCTAAGCTTGTCTTTTGAGCCCTTGGGCTCTTTCCCTGTACCCCTGATGCTTTTTTCACTGGCCCAGCTCCAAGTACACTAAATCAGATTATCCAGAGTTGTTGTCCAAGAATTTGTATTTAAAAAAAAAAAACTAACAGAAAAGAAGACAAAACAAAGGTAAAGCAATTTCTTGCATAAGAAAACAGGAAGACTTAACAGCATAAAAATGTCATTTTCCTCTAAGTTGACTTGTATGTTAAGATTCAAAACAATACTTCAAGGAAAAAAAATTGCAAGTGATTCACTGATGCTAATGTTTGCTTAGAAAGACTACCAAGTATGAGGCCAGACTTTCCAAAAAAGGAAGGCAGTAGATGTTGACATGGTTTTATAACATAATATGAAGAAGCCAGCTCCTCCCATCTGGCTGCTCCGGCGCCTTCTTCACACGCAGGCCAGAGTGATGTACGATCACTGCATTTATCTTCATCAAGTCAGCATGGAATTTTTGAGGAGACAGAGTTTAGCTGTGAACAGAAAGAGGGGCCAGACATAAGAAGAATGACTGGTTCTAAAGAACGTTGGAGAGATAGTGACTTAAAAGATTTAAGAAGACACATGCTGATGAAGGTGTGTGGAAACAGACACTCATTTATTGCTCAGATACACATGTGTAAAATATCATATATATAATGGTCCTTCTTGAAAATCTAGCTTCTAATCCTTCAATAATGTCATTCTCTTCTTCACTTCTGAACTATATGGTCTTCAAAAGTTTCCAATTTTCCAAATTTCTCGATTTTTAGGAGCAGTGAGGCCTTCTAAAGAGAACAGGGTGCAGGAAGACATTTTCTTGTTTGTAAAGCACATATTTACAAATATGAAGGTGACTGGTCAAAGTCCTAGTTTGCTCAGACACTCCTGATGTATGGTCGTTATCCCATATTTAATATAATTATTAAGAGCTCCTCTCATAGATGTCCTGATTTGGATGATAGACTATAATATATGATCACTCTGTTTATAAGGCATCTTAGTGTAGGGGGATAATAGGTCTACCTAGATGACCTTACATTCCTCCCTGAGATATGGAAGAGGACCCCCCATACCCAGAACTCCCTGGTCTTGGGTAGACTCAAAGGATTTTTGGGACTCAGGCCTGCATTAGCCTTGAGCCTTCATAAACAAGATGGGATCCCTGAGTGTTCCATCAAATGCGCTGCCTCTAAGCTGCCAGTTATCTAATTGGAACTGTGTGTGTGTGTGTATACTTGTGTGAGTGGGTGTGGTAGGAACCTAATTTTTCCATGGGTCAGAAGAAAAGTGGAACTACAGAGAGAAATGTTCTTTATTACTGAAATTGCCCCCTCCATCTGTTTGCAATACAAAGGAAGGAAAAAAGGAGAGAGAGAGAAAGATTGGGATTGATTTTAAAGCTGCCTTTGACTCCAGGGTCCTCTCTGTCCCCGGCCCCCAGGTACACACTTCAGTGAGAGAGGCTCCGATAGGAACCTGTCTTGGAAGAGGCAGCCTGTCTCAGAGCTGCTGTACAGCTCCCCTGTGACACGGCAGTTTCCATAGCGACGAGTCGCTTTTCCAGGAAAGCTCGGTAAGCAGGAAACCCTAGCAACCGGTTGAAGGCTTTTTTTTTAACTTGAGGATTTTTCTGTACTTGAGTTCGAAAGGCCCCTCCCTGGGAAAGCAGCTTTGTGGCAGGCAGGAAAAGGCGGGCTAGTTTGCCTGGAGGCTGAGAATTTGGAAATAAGATTTAAGGCTGTTGGTGGACCAGGGTAGGAGAGAGAGGAAGAGAGGTTGCTGTTTGCTGTGCCAGGTTGGCTAGTTACAGCCTGAATTCATCTTCAGCCTGCTAAATAGGAACCCATCAATGCCAGTTAATCCACGAAATGATACCCCTAGGGACAAAACAAACTGTGATTGCCTTAGCAACCTCCTCATGGTCTTCCCTTTCACCTGGCAAATTCCAGGCATTAGTAGCAGGGAGAGGACGGCAGCTTAGGGGGTGTGAATCTGAGAGCTGTGCAGCACAGAGAACCTGACACAACGTAAATGCTCCATTTAACTGACGTTTGGTTCCTGCCTCTTCCCATCGAATCAGTGCAAACATCACTTCTTAAGGAAAGGCTCCTTTCCTAGTAAAAAATTGCATTTGGCTGTGTGTAAAGAGACCCAGCAGAGGAGTTTAACCAAATAGGGGTGCTCTTCACCTAAGAAGTCTGGAAGTGGGCAGTTCAGGGGGCTTCTGGCTCTGCAATGTCATCCACGTCCTAGCTCCCTCTGTCTCTCCGCCTGGCCATTCTTGGAATGTGTCCCTCCATGGTGTAAGAGGGACCACTTCCAGTCATCATTCCAGGCAGAATGAAGAAGAAGCAAAAATTGAGGAAGGGGCAGTGCCCACATAAAGAAGCTAGACCTTTCCCGGAAGGTTTCTATTTCCTTCTTGTTGGCTAGAACTGGATCATGTGGCTCTACCCCCAGCGAGGCTGGGATGTGTAGTTTTTCAGCTGAACAGTTTGTCACCATGAACAAAACAGTGCTTGTGTTTTCAGGGCAAAGCTAAGAACAAGGATGGGCAAACAGCTAGCAGCATCTGTTGCGCCTTCCCTGATAGCTTCATGCAGTGATTTGCTGGAAAATGTTTAACAACCAGCTATCTCGGACAAAAAAGGACACTGGTTTGTAGTGCTTGCCAATTTCTGTGATTTAAATACCTCCATCATGGCCAATTTCAAGCTACTGACATGATGTCACTGGACAGAGTTGGGAAGAGATACACAGCAATACATCCCTCCATAATATCATAAAATACAAGACATGAATAACCTTGAGAATATGAATAACAGTGAAATGTAAAATAATTAGGAAGTGATGAGTTTTAAATATTGATTGTCTTGTTTTTAACCTAAGTTATTTAATTATAAGTTTGTATAATTTAGTTCTTAATAGTGACTGCCTTCAACAACTGGCTCATAACATTCCTGAAAATTAACAATCGACTCTCTCCAGCCGGTGTGCTCTGATGCCAGCACACTGCTGCTTTGTGGATGTCTGCTTTTCCTGCATTGAACTTACCATGGTTCATAACTGTTTGGCTATTTGTGTGATTTGGTGGTTAATATTTGGTTCCCCTAATAGACTGTAAGTTCCCCTGGGGTAGTAATTATGTCTGGTTTTGCTCACAATGTCTGGAACATAGAAGGTGCTCAGTAAGTACTTGAATGAATAAGTGAATCAATTCAGTTTGAAACAAGGAAGTACATATATACATGTATTTATATATAAATAAATAAATAGGTGATTTCTGCTGCTTTTGTCCTCCAACTCCTATAAGCTCTTATATCCCAGCCTCTGGTTCTGTTTTTACTTATCCTTCAGTACTGGTGACATTCTTTTAAGCATCTTAGTTCCAGGACTTTTTTAAGATACAAAGGTACAATGTGGCTCTGGTGCTTTTTTTTTTCAGCATCTGTTGTTGGTGCTGATTACCTGTGCAGGAAAGACAGACCCTGGAGCAGCTGGGCTATATTTTGTGGCTTCTGTACTGGGGACTGTTTGCCTTCCCTTACCGCTATGTCCTCTCTCGATCTGATTCTTCAAGGATGAAAGTTTATAGAGAGAGACTTGAGGAGTTCCTTAAGAAGCAATGCACAGCCTGGAGCCATATGTGGACAGGTCTGGGGTCTTCTCTGTTCCAAAAAGAACTGGGAGCAAAGCACTCCTCGGTTTTCCTCTCTGAAAAGGGTCCCTACCTATGCCCTACTGATGTGCATTTGAAATCTGGGAGCATGGTAGCGCCTTCCCAGCTTAGGGGCTTATCCCCACAGAACCCAGCTTTCCACATAGCTCCTGACCCACAGGGCATGTCTTAAGAGATTTACATCTGGTTGCCATTCTAACATGAGTCAAACCTTTGCTTAGACTTCAGAAGCCCAATGCTTCGGTCTCCAGCACTCAGGCATGAATGAGACTATGGGAAAACTGACACCCCTGCCCCCAACTCTCTGGAGACAGTATAGCACAGAGGTCAAGTAAAGAAGGAACATGGAGAGTGGGGTAAAAGGTCAGTGAGTCATCTAGTCCCCATGGCTGGTGCCGCAGCCAGAGACAGGAGAAGCCAGAATTCTTCCTGCATGTATCTCTGTGTTGGGCTCTGACCATGTGACTCTGGCCACCCTCAAGTTTTATGAATTCTGCATCCAAGTGATTGGCTTGAAACCTGTTCTTCACATTCTGCCATTAAAGCCAAATTCCCTGAGGGATGGGTTTCAGGGTTTATAGCCTGTACCACATTAACAAGTTTTCTAAATGAGACGCACATGTTTCTGAGTAGATGGAGTATGAAGTGACCTGTGACGCTGCAGTTTGGGACTAACCACTGCAGACTGGACCATTTGGGTTACACTCAATAAAGCTTAAAAAAGTCTCATCTATTACATGCTCACCTAAGATAGAAAAGTCTGGCTTTGTGAAACCAAGAGCAAGATAGAACGAGTAGTCTCATTTTCAGGCTGTGAGGAAACTCAGTTTATCAAAATGACATCAGGCAGAGCCCATGGCTTGACTTATTAAAAAACAATTACTCTTGGGCTCCTTTACTACTTTCAGGGACTAAAGACTCCAAAAAAAAGTACAGACTTAGTTCCAGGTCCTGATATAAAGCAAATGAAGTTTACACTTCCTGTGAAGGGGCTGTTATCCAAGGGGCTGTGGTCTCAGCACACACAGTAACCTCTAGGTAACTGCTGTTGTACATCAGCTTGGAGTGCGTAAGGAAGCATACAATGCTTGCTTTTTGCAGGCTGACAGACAACTGTCCCTCTAGTGGCAGGAACCTGAATTTGCAGGCCCAGTGCCTTGGAGGGACTCAGCAGAGGGAAGGAGTTATATCTCACAAATTCAAATACTACGAAAACTCACATTTTTATAGGACTTACAACTTTAAACTTTCTTTCACATACATTGTCTCATTTAACTCTCCTAACCATCCCATGAAAAATAGCTGGCATTTCATTTTTCAGATGAGGATATAAAAGATAAGCTATTTATTCAAGACTACATAGCTATTAAAGGACTCAGGTGTCCTGACTTTAAATTTAGGTCTCTTTCTACCACATAGAGCTTCTTTCCATTTCTGGGCATCAAACTGAACCGTTCTGTGTCATGTCCAGGTCTGAGATGTAACTATGATGTGGAAATGAATATGATTATTCCATCACTGTATGGCCCTGTCCTAGGCAGCAGTTGAGGAAACATGGCTTTGCAGGGAGGTGCTTGAACTTTAAGAGACAATTAGTGAACATTTCAGATATTGTTGAAGGCAAGTGGAGGAGAGGTTTCTAACTTGATACATCAAACCTTGGAAACAGCCTACTACTCTTCTCCAGAGCAGGACTGGGGTTGGAAGGAACTAAATTTCCAAAGTCCAGAAGGTACTCCTGCCCTTGAAATTTCTCTCCTATAAGTGGGCTGATGTGTATCAGTCCTTTTAAAAATGAAATGGCTTTTATTTTGCAATCAGAGCAAAGGCTTACAATGCAAGTGACCCTGGGAGACAGAATACATTGGCTTAAATTTGTACTAGGTTGGAAATGACTGATTTCCTGACAGCCATTTTGCCGCACTCTGGCAGAGCTGGGAAGGGAGATTCAGAATGTCTTGTAGGAGCAGAGAGTGGATGATGGTAACACAGAGAACCATTTCTGAAGACATGTCCCACCTGCAGGACTTTCTCCTGAGATGTGACAGCCACAGCTATCCTTCTCTCAGCCACCGCCCACCTTAACTTTTAACTCAGCTTTTAACTCAGCCTCTCCTTCCTGGGCTGCTTAGCCTGCCAGGCCTGACCCTGCAATGAACTCTGCATCCAGCTCTCAGCTCCCTAAACTGCTTTGTGCTCTTCTCGTCCATGGCTCCTTGGAAGCCATTGAGGGAGCAGACACGGAGGGGAGGAAGCTGCTGTCAGCTCCTCTGTATCCTCTTGTGCTCTGGAGGGTATATCAGAGCCTTTTCCTGAATCTTAAAAAATTAAGATATTGAATTGGAGGCACTGGAGGACCTCATTGAATAGACACACAGCAGAAAGAATAATGCTTTCCTTTGCAGAGAATACATATGAGAGTGACCACTCATGAGTGTGTCTGTGTAGGAGGAGAGAGCAGAGAGAATGTTTTTGCTACATTCCATTACCTGAAATAAAAGCCACCAGTGTTAGAAGTATCCCCCAACAGGCACACAGAAGCACAGAACACACCACACACACACACACACAGGCACCTATGGGCTCCTTTTTGAATGGATTTTCGTCTCTTGGACTTTTTGCCACAGGCTTTGTCTTTCCCATGACACAGAACAGACTAGGAAGAAAGTGACCAAATGGAAGCCCTGGGCCAGACCACCAAGGGCTTAGCACTCTCAGCAAGGCCCACGCCCCAGCTGCTCCCAGCACTGAGCAGGTACTGGGAGTAGGCTGGGGCCGAGTCAGCTCCCTGGAAGGGATTCCTTGCTGTGGAATCGCTCTTCTCACTTTTATGTATACAGCAAACCACTGCCCCTAATTTTGGATGCAGTTGCTCTTTTATATGTAATTCGATCCTTTTCAGCATCCAACCACCAACAGATTTCCAGAAAAGACCCGGGAAAAATTGTGTAGCCTATCCTCAGCCTGGCTCCCTGCTTCTGCAGGAGATTCTCCCAAAGGGGAGAGGAAAAAACCTGAGTAGCCCTTCATTTGAAGACTCGGTAACTGGCCTAGTACCCACCCTGCCAAGACCATCGCCAGGGCTAACCCAGAAGGATGGAAGTACCATGTATTGGGGGTTGTAATACTCAGGTCTGACTTGAACTCCTTGAGTCTACATCACTCACATATCCCAGGACCAGCCCATGGGTACCGGCTTTGGGCAGTGCAGAGAGGGTTGGGGGAAGGTTGCTAAACTCTGAAGAGAAGACAGTACAAAAACACTTCGAAGGAAAACAAAGATGTGGGCAGTGAGTTGAATGGAAAGAGAGAGAGGGAAATAAGTGACTCCTCCAATTACAAGGGGCACTAAATGGATGGATTTGTCCCTGTAGCGAGGCAGCAGGCTGCTACTCAGGGTGGAGACATCCAAGCCTGCCTACAGTCTGGAATGGAGGGCTGGGTTTGGTGTTTTGCTAGATAAGCAGGAGGGAAACCTGGAGAACTTGCTTGATTACATTAAATGCTTTTGCTGAGTAAAGACTTAGAAGCTGCCAGAATTCTTTAACTCATGCTGCTACCAAACCAGCATGGTAGGTGAGACTTGCGCTAACGCTTATCTGAATTCCATTTAATCTGAATTTAAAGGGAGTAGAGAGATGTGGTTCTGAAGTCCCAACCCAGCAAGCAGCAGGGCTGGAGCTCACTGCTGGTTAGAAGACCCTGAAGCCCTGGAATCTGATGAGGGGATGGAGTGTAAGCCTCAGTCCCAGGGTGAGAGACTTGGAAACTGCCGGCTGATGTTAAAAATAACATTCTGCTTTGGGTGGACTCACTGTCTGCCGGGAGCTGCAAAAGAAAGATAAACACATCTCTGGTGCTCCCGCTGGCCCAGGGATGGTATCCTCGATAGGCCTCGTGAGAAAGGAAGGACAGAAGAACAACCAAACAGGCCCTAGGAGAAATGACCTTCTGTCCTGAATGTCAACACCCACCCCGCTGTTGGGTTCCTGGGCTTGGACTGATGGCTGAAGCTCCTCCCAGGGAGATCCTGATCCTTCTGAGTAAAAGGCCAGCTTGTTGTGAGAGGTGCAGAAGAGATTCTGTCCCCCAGTGAGCAGTCCCAACACCTACTCTGAATATAGCCCAGAGTTCAGAAGCCTCCTTGAATGAGGACGAAACCTTAGTCGGATCATGGCAATACTTCTGGACTTGGCCAGCAAAACCATATGGAGCCCTGAGGGTCTCACTTGAGAAAATGCGATCCTCTCTATGTGCCTAGTTATCCCTTTACTCCAAGGCACAACTGGAAAAATATCTTTAATGAAGACCATAAAATCAGAATGCAGCTGTGGGCCAAGCCTATCCTCCTCATTTTACAATGGAGGAAACGAAGGTCAAGACCACACAGTGAGAGGGAGAGATGGTAGAGTCCCTGGTTCCCATCGGAACCTCATTCCGCCTGCCCTGCTACCTCTGCTTCATACCCCCTACAGGAATTCCAGCCCATCCACCTGGCACCGTGAGCTGAGAATTCTTTTTTAATAGACGTTATTTTTTAGAGCTGTTTTAAGTTTACAACAAATTGAATAGAAGTTACGGGGATTCCCCCTCCACACACACACACACACACACACACACACAGCTTCCTCCATTATCAACAGCCTCCACCAGAATGATCCATTTGTGACAACTGAGGAACCTACACTGACACATCAAAGTCACCCAAAGTCCATAGATTACATTAAGGCTCACTCTTGGTGGTGCACATTCATGGGTTTGACAAGTGTATAATGACATATATCCACCATTGCAGCATCATACAGAGTACATACTAAAAGTCCTTGCTCAGAGAATTTTCACAACAAGGAACTCGTCTATAACAAGGAACCAATTACAAGGCTTAGTTGCTGTCAGTCTGGGGATTCATCTCTGGTGCACAGCTGGCTGGGTGCTCGCTGACTTGAAGACGTTCCCCTGCCGCACATGCCTTGTTGCTGGCACCTGGGATAGAAGTGTTCAGACATGCAGGCCAAGGATTAGGGTGCAGGCATCTCAGACTGACAGATAGTGTCAAGGCAGGACCAGGCTGTGATGCAGAGTTGTCATTGTAGACAAAGTTTGTCTTTGGAAGCTCCTGGTTCCACCCCCACAACACCTGCATGCACACACACACACACACACACACACACACACACACACCCCTTCTATTCCTTTCTTCTAGTACTGTGAACTTCCCTCTATCCTTTTTAGGGATCCTAGTGCCCTTTTACACTATCTTCCATTCTGACTATCAAAAAGTGCTTCAGAAAGGAGTTCATTGTCAGTTATTTGCTGTTACTCTGCATCATCTGAAGGCATCACATTTTCCTTCCCGGTGGTATTTGCACTGTGGGCCTTAGCTCTCCTTGTATAATGAAGTTTTGTCTTGTAGAAATTTTAGACCCCTAAAAGCAGATGAGAAGGAGGAGGCCTTCCCTGAGTTCTTGAGGTCACCCCAAATAGTACCCACTTTTTCTTCTTTACCTATTTCAGTTTCTGGCCTCCTTTCAGCCAGACACAATGGGGAAGAACCATCACAGGACACGAATAAAGAAAGGGAATTGAATTAGAAATGATCCTTTGCAGCAAAAGCTAAAGTTTTGTTTTCCCAAATATAAAGCTAGTAAGAATAGATCCCTGGCTCTCAATGCTATGGTACAGATGTTTGGTGTTAGAGGAAAGAGCACTGGAGAATCCAGGATTCTAGTCCTGGGCCCATGTCAAAGTAGATGTGGGACTTGCAAGTCACTCTACTTCTCTGAGCCTTGATTTCTTTCTCTCTAAAATGTGTGGGTTGGATTAAATGGTTTCTGCAGTTTCTTCCAGCTCCAGCCTTCTACAGTTCTGTAGTTAGAGGAGAAACTGAAAGCAAACCAGATTAATTCAGGGTGCCAGGCTTCCCACATCCTTTGCTTTGGACAAGGGTGATTGAAATGGCTTGAGGCAACTATTTTCACCTAACCTAGGCTTGCTTTATCCCAGAAAGCAAGCCTAGGTTAGGTGAAAATGCCTAGCAAATAGAAAATGCCATTATGACAAAGAACCCAGCTCCATTTTAAAAGGAAAGCACATTGATTTTCAGAACAGCCATCGCCTGGAGAATGTAACTTTGAGCCAAATCGAGGAACTTTATGAGGGTTCAGCTTATTCTTATAAAGTTTTTAAGTCAGTAAGTGCTGCCTGAAGAATCTGTCCACTGTGGTAGCTCAAAAAGGTAGATACAAGGATAGTTAGACTTTGTAATAGACAAAGTGAGTGATGTGGTGGAGGGGAGGACTGGGCTGTTGTATCTGGTGGAAAGCATACAAGACTTGGAACTAGAGTTAAGATGCTTAGGTACAACTTCCAGGTCTGATACCAATCATAGGTAAGCTACATCACAAAGGCAAGGACCAAATCTATCTTGCTGACTATTGCCTGGAATATGATAAGCACTCAATAAATTTTTGAACAATTTTGATTGAAGTATAGTTGATTTACAATGTTGTATTAGTTTCTGGTGTACAGCAGAACTATGGTTTATTACAGGATATTGAATATAGTTCCCTGTGCTATACAGTAAGACCTTGTTGCTTATCTATTTTATATATAGTAGTGTGTACCTGCTAATCCCAAACTCCTAATTCATCCCTCCCCACCTTTTCCCCTTTGGTAACCATAAATTTGTTTTCTATGCCTGTGAGTCTGTTTCTGTTTTGTAAATAAGTTCATTTAGGTCACTTTTTTTAGATTCCACATATAAGTGATATCAGGTATTTGTCTTTCTCCATCTGACTTACTTCACTTAGTATGATAATCTCTAGGCCCATCCATGTTGCTGTAAATGGCAATATTTCATTCTTTTTTGTGGCTGGGTAGTATTCTGTTGTATGTATATATATATATATACCACAACTTCTTTATCCACTCATCTGTCAATGGACATTTAGGTTGCTTCTACGTCTTGACTATTGTAAATAGTGCTGCTATGAACATTGGGGTGCATGTATCTTTTTGAATTAGAGTTTTTCTCCAGACATAAGCCCAGGAGTGAGATTGCTGGGTCATATAATAATCCTATTTTTTTAAGGAATTTCGCTGTACTATTTTCCATAGTGGCTGCACCAAATTATATTCCCACCAACAGTGTAGGAGTGTTCCCTCTTTTCCACAACCTTTCCAGTATTTATCATTGTGGAATTTTAATAGTTGCCATTCTGAGAAGTGTGAGGTGATAGCTCATTGTAGTTTTGATTTCAGTAAATATTTTTGAATCAGTGTTTTGCAGTGTCGTATGATCACTGACCCTCAGCTTTCCTTCCTACTTGCCCTTTCATTTGATCCCTTCTAAGTCTCCCTACCACCACTTCCTTTTCTAGGTCATCATTATCTTTGCCTAGCTTGTTGCAGTAGTCTTCTAAGGTCCTCACTGCCTCTGGTCTTGCCCCCAGTCAAATCCATTCTCCACACTGCAAGCAGAGTAATCTTTCTGGAATGAAAGTCTGACCACATTACTCCATATTTAAAAATCAGTCTTCTACACAATGAACTCATCTACAGAACAGAGACAGACTTGCAGACATAGTAAACAATCTACGGTTACCAGGGAAAGGAGGTGGAAAGGGATAAATTTGGGAGTTTGAGATTTGCAAGTGTTAGCCCTTATATGTAAAAATAGATTTTAAAAAAAGGTTTCTGCTGTATAGCACAGGGAACTATGTTCAATATCTTTAATAACATTTAATGGAAAAAATACGAAAATGAACATACGTATGTATATGCATGACTAGGACATTGTGCTGTACACCAGAAGTTGACACATAGTAACTGATAGTACTTCAATAAATAAATAAATAAATAAATAAATAAATAAATAAATAAATAAATAAATAGTCAATCATCTAAAAAACAGTCCTCTAAATTGTCACATAGACTGGCATAAAATTGTTCATAACACACTCTCATTTTCTTTTAATGTCTGTTAGAGCTGTATTATCTCTTTACCTTATTGTCCAATACATGGTAGTATTTAGTAAATGTTTCATATGTCCTTGAAAAGAATATGTTCTGAAGTTGTTTGTTACAATGTTCAGTTCGGTAAAGTTATCTAATCATATGTCAAGCTTCTATTTACTGAATGATTTTTTTGTCTACTTGCTCTATCAGCTACTGAGTTACATTAAAATTTTTGGTTATGACTATATGTTTGTTTATTTCTCCTTTTATGTATCTTGAAGCTGTAATTAAGATTATGTAATTTTGAATCTTTCTGTTGAATTGATCCTTTTGTCATAATGAAAATTTATGTTTTCTCTCCTTTTTTGCTGCATTAGTCTAATTAGAGAGATTAATTTAATTAATCTTTTCAGCAATCTATATCTAGTAATACTTCTTGACTAAAGTCTTTTTTATCTGAAATTAATATACCCATATCAATCTTTGGTTACACAGTGTATCTTTTTCCATCTTTTTACTTTCAATCTTTCTGTGTCCTTGTGAAATAGAGAAATCTGCCCCTGGTTTCTGACACATTGCTCCCTTGTAATCTTCTGAGTAACAGGGGTGCTAGGAGCATCTTTTATTCTAATATTTGGTCTTTAATTCCAGACCATGACACAAACCTCCTAAATCCCTCGGAATTTCCTGGGTGAGAGAAGTGTTTTGTTTTAATAAGATGACTCTTGGTGGACTCCTAGATGGGGAGTGGTCACCAGAAAAATCAAGCCATGATTAGAACCTTGGAACTTTCAGCCCCATTCCCCATCCTCATGAGAGGGGAGAGGGATTGGTGATTGAGTTAATAATTGATCATGCCTATGTGATGAAGCCTCAGTAAAAATCCCTAAAGTATGGGGTTTGGAGAGTTTCTGGAGTTGATGAATATATCCATGTGCTATGAGGGTGGCATACCCCAACTTCATGGGAACAGAAACTCCTGCACTCACCCTATGTACCTCTTAATCTGTCTTCATAAGAGTGTTTGTCTGTATCCTTTATCATATCCTTTATACTATATAATAAACTGGTAGATGTAAGTAAGTGTTTCCCTGAGTTCTGTGAGCCATCACAGCAAATTACTGAAGCTGAGAAGAGGGTTGTAGGAACCCCCAATTTGTTTCCAATTTAGGTACAAAAAAAGTAACCTGGAGACCCACTAATTGTGATTGGCATCTGAAGTGGGGGCAATCTTGTGGAACTGAGCCCTTAATTTGTGGCATCTGATGCTAACTCCAGGTACATAGAGTCAGAATTGAATTGCATTATAGGACATCCAGCTGCTATTGGGGAACTGGTTGGTGTGGGGAAAAAACCATACATTGCATTGTGTGGCCAGAAGTGTTCAGTTTGTAGAGGAAATAGTGAGTTTCTTCTTTTTCAATCCTTATATGTAAAGTTTGCCTTTTAGAAATAGCATTTGTTTTTACTTTTTCATAAATGTTGAAAATCTTTGTCTTTAATTCAGTGTTTATGCTATTTATAATTACTGTTAAGTACTGTTATATTTGGTTTTAAGTGTACATCTTTATGCCAATAAATTTAACAATTTGGATGAAATGAACAAATTGTTGAAAAGATCAATTTCCTAAAATTAGCACAAAGATAAGTAGAATCTTCCCATATTTATGAAATAATTTGGATTTCTAATTTAAAATATTCCTACATGGAAAACACCAGGCTCTAATGCCTTCACTAGTGAATTCTTCCAAATATTTATGGAAGAAATAATACTAATCTTACATAAGCTCTTCCAGGAAAAAGAAGAAAAATAATGAATAATTCCCAACTCATTTTATAAACCAGCATTACTTTCATCAGGTGATACCAACATCTAAGAATGACATTTCAAGAAAGAAAAACCACAGACAAATCTCACTTATGAGCATAGATGCAAAAAATCTAAACAAAATTTAGGAAATTAAATCCATTAATACAGAATGGCTATATTCCAGGAACGTAAGTTCAATTTAACATTCAAAAATCAATCAGTGTAATAGGATAGAGGAGAATAGGATGTGAATAGAATAGAGGAGAAAAATCATATAATCCTCTCAATAGATATAGGAAAAAGTTTTACAAAAGTAAAAAGAACCCACTCTTGATTTCAAAAAACAAATCTCAGCCAACTTGGATTAAAAGGAAATGTTCTACAGCATACATTATACTTGATAGGAAAATGTTATATGCTCCCCACTGAGTTCATCAGACAAAGATGTCCACTTTCAACATTACCATTCAATGTTATACTAGAGGTCCAAGCCAGCACAGTAAACTTAGCATAAAGGAGGTATAAAGATTGGAAAGGAAGAAATAAACCTAGCATTATTTACAGACTACATAATTGTATAAATAAATAATTCAAAAGAATCAATAAAAAACTATTAAAATTAATAATTTAACAGTATCACTCTATGCAAGGTCACTATACAGCAATCACTTGTATATACTAGCAAAAAGCAATTAGAAATTTTTTAAAAATTTAAATGTCCTTTTACAGTAACATAAAAAATAAAATGTCTAGGAATAAATCTGAGATTTATTCAAGACGTTTATGCCAAAATCTACAAAACATTATTGAGAGAAATTTTTAAAGTCCTCAATAAATGGGTGGATGACTATACCAAGTTTATGGGTTGGAAGTCAGTATTGTTAGGATGTCAGTTTTCCCCAAATTGATCCACAGATGAAATGCAATCCCAATCAAACCCCCAGTAGGCTTTAAAAAAAATAGAAATGGTCAAAATTTAAAAATTTACATAGATGTGCACAGAATATAGAATAGTTAACAATTTTGAAAACAAAAGGAACAAACCTGGAAGACTTACATTACTTGATTTTAAGACTCACTATAAAATTACAACAATCAATTCAGTGTGGTATTGGCATAAGGGTAGACAAATAGATCAATGGAACATATTAGAGTCCATAAATAGATCCACACATACATGGTCAATTGATTTTTAACAAAAGCACCAAGATAGTTCAGTGGGGAATTTCAACAAATTGTGTGGAAGCAAAATGATATTTATATGGAGGAAAATGATTCTCACCCCTATTGATACCATAACAAAAATTTGTTTCAGCTAGATCATAGATCTACATGAGAAATAGAAAACATAAAACTTCTAGAAGAAAATATATATCTTTCCCTTCATGGGTTATGCAATAATTTTTTAATTGATGTATAATTCACAAAACATTATATTAGTTTCAGATGTACAACATAGTAATTTGATATTTGATATATTGCAAAATGATCACCACAGTACGTCTAATCAAATCTGTCACCATATAGACTTACAGAATTTTTTCTTATGATCAGAACTTTCAAGATTTACTCTCAGCAACTTTTAAATATGCAATACCATATTATTAATTATAGTTTCCATGCTATATATTATATCCCTATGACTTGTTTATTTTATAACTAAAAGTTTGTCCCTTTTAACTTCTTCACTGACTTTGCCCACCCTCCATCCCCTGCCTCTGACAACTACCAGTCTGTTCTCTGTATCTATGAGCTTGATTTTCTGTTTTTGTTTGGTTTGGTTTTGATTCCACATAAAAGTAAAGTCATATGGTATTTATCTTTCTCTGTCTGACTTACTTCACTTAGCATAATGCCCTGAGGGTCCACCCATGTTGTTGCGAATGGCAAGATTTCATTCTTTTTTTTAACGGCTAAATGATATTCATGTATATATCTCTCACATTTTCTTTATCCATTTATCTGTCAATGAATACTTGGGTTATTTCCATATCTTGGTGATTGTAAATAATGCAAGCAATAATTTCTTAAATAAGGCGCAAAAAACACTCACCACAGGAAAAAAATTATAAGCTGTATCTCAAAATTAAAACTCTAACTTTTACTCTTCAAAAGACTCTGTTAAGAAAATGGAAAAGCTAGTCAGAAATCAGGAGAAAATATCTGCAATACATATATCTCACCAAAGACTTATGTCGAAAATATATAAATAACTCCTTAATAACAATAAAAACCAAACAATTCACTTTGTTTTTTTTTTTTAACTGAAGTATAGTTGTTTTACAATGTGCTAGTCTCTGGTACAGCATGGTGATTCAGTTATATATATTTGTGTATGTGTTCTTTTCATATTGTTTTCATTATAGGTTATTACAAACTATTGAATATAGTTCTCTGTGCTAAGGTTACTTCCATATCTTGCCTATTGTAAATAATACTGCTATAAACATTGAGGTGTGTGTATCTTTTTGAATTAAGAGTTTCCTTCTGATATATGCCCAGGAATGGGATTGCTGGATCATACAGTAATTCTATTTTTAGTTTTTTAAGGACAGTCCAGTTTTTTAAAGATCAGATTTGATCAGACACTCAGCAAAAGATATATGAATGGCCAATAAAAATATTCTCAACATCATTAGTCATTAGGGAAATGCAAATTAAAACCATGAGGTGTGACTTCACATCCACTGGACAAATAGTACCAGGTGTTGATAAGAATGTGGATAAACAAGAATTTTCAGTTGTTGTTGGGAGTGTAAAATGACACAGTTACTTAGGGAAATAGCTTGGCAGTTGCTACTGAAGCCAAACTTATGCATACAACTCCACTTTTGGGTATTTACCCAACAGAAATGAGTGCATATGTCCACCAAAGATGTGAACACGAATATTCGCAACAGCTTGATTCATAATCACCAAAATCTGGACTCAAAGTAAATACCTATTAACAGGTGAATGGATACACAAATTGAGATATATTCTTATAATAGAATTAGCACAGCAATGAAAAGGGACAACCTATAGCAGTAACAAGGATGAATCTCACAAAGTTGAATGAAAAAGCTAGGCTCAGAAAGGAACATACTGTGTAATTCCATTTATATGAAGTTCAGAATAAGGCAAAACTAATCTATGATGAGAGATTTTGGAATAGTGGTTACTTTAGGAGAGGAGAATGGTCTGATTGAGAGGCATGAGGAAGCCTTCTGGGGCTTGATCTGGGAGGATCCATGGTGTAGACATATGTAAAATTGACACTATAGATATGATGACCAACTTGCCCCCAATTACCTGAAAGTGATCTGGTTTTAAAACTAAAAATCCTGTCCTGGGGAAACCAGAATGGTTGGTCCCTAACATTAGATTTGTATACTTTACCATAAGTATGCTATTTCTCAATTTTTATAAATCTTGGAAAGAAAAAAATCAGTAAGAAAAAAATGTTTTCAGTGGTTCTCCATTGCCCTCAGGGTGAAGTCCAAACTCCTTTCTGATGGTACAGATAGCCCCTGTGTATCTCTTTGTTTTCCTGTCCTTCCTCACTCCTTGCCGCCTCTCCATCAGCCACATTGACTGCTGACAGCTCTCTCAATATGCTGCACTCACTTGTGCCTAAACCCAGAAACCCTTTCCCCTAGCTCTTCCCAGCTAGCTCCATTTCATCCTACAAAACTCAGCTTGGATACCATCAACTATAGGAAGCTTTCCCTGGCATATATCCATGGTTTGGTATATGTCACAGCCCGTGAATAACTGGTCAGTTATTTATTTTTTCCTTTATTCAATAAAACATTATATTAAACTACTAAAAAGGTGCCAGGAAGTACCTAGCCCTAAAGAGCCTCACAGTCTAATGAGCATGTAAACAGATCTTGGCAGAAAATGCAGGTGTATGGGGTACATACTAAAGCACCATCTCCCCCACCCCAAGCTTGAAGGGAGAAAGAGAGCTTTTAATAACCATTTCAAGAAGAATTATGATACCTACAAAATAACTTCTTTAAACCTCTTTCAAACAGTTATCACTTGCACGGATTGAAAGATATCATTTTCTTTGAGTAATCCTTAAAATAACTGAGTTTTCTTCCTATCTTACTCTCCTGCCCCAGTTTTATTGTGATATAATTGACATATAGCACTGTATAAGTTTAAGGTGTACCACATAATGACTTGACTTATGTACATCATGAAATGATTACCACGATAGGTTTAGTAAACATCTATCATCATTGCTTTCCTACTTTTAAATATCATCCAGAAAAAAACAGTGATATTCAGTAACAGAGAAATTGCCCAATGGTTATAACACTGTTGTTCGCAATTTGCAAGGTTGTTTGAGTATTGAGAAAGTGAAGCGTAGCTAGGAGCAGATTCTCAGATCAGACTACCTGGGTTTGTATACCAGATCAATCACTTTCCTTGAGCTTTGGGACCTTGCCCACGTAATTAAAACTCTCTGAGCTCCAGTTTCTTCATCTGCAAAACTGGAATAACAATTGTACCTGTCTCTAGGGTTACTATAAGGATTAGATGAAAGGACTTGAAAAGGTGGCTGACAGACATACTGTCAGCACTCAATGAGTATAGCCATTCTTAGGTGACCCTGCAAACATTTCTTCATTCATTATTACCCCACATCTCCACCTCTCTTCTGAGATTCAGGCTCACAGTTCTTATAGCCTAAAGGATGTTATCACCTGATTGAAATGTAATTCAAATTCAACATTAATCAATCCCAGATCCCCTTATTGATTTTTGGGGGGGTAATTATCTGTTACCTAGACTAAAGACATTACTTCTAATACTTCTTTACATCTTCTTCCATCTCCAATTATTCAACAAGTCTTGAAAATTCTCACAGGCATACCTTCTTTTTTCTAGTTCATTGTCACTTTCAGAAACAGAATTTCAGATTATCACACATTTGGATTTCTTTCATAGCCTCTTAACTCACTTCCCTCTAATTAAGACTGGTGTCCTAGGTCATCCCTTGATCCCATACTCTATTGTACAAAAATCTTTACTGATACCCAATTGTCCTTGGGAATCAGTCAAAACCACACAGTTTGACATTCAATGTCCTTCACCATCTGGCTCAAAACATACCCTTTCAAACCCATTTATCTTCTACACAAAATTTCTCTGTCAACTTGTCTACCTAATGTATAGCACTAACTGGCAAACTGGGCTGGAAATGGACTAAGGCCCAAGGGCTATAAGGGGACTGGACTCTTCCTCTTCCAGACTCATATTTAGAGCTTAGCACCAACCCCTAACCTAATGTGAATGAGGAAGACAACCCAAATACTCACGGCCAAAGAGAAATGAAAGCAGCCAGGATGGCTTCTCTGAGGCCAAAGTGATCCCTGGCCTTCCCATCCAGTCACATGGAAGAAAAAGGAGAAAAGAGTGCCACACCCAACTTTTTTGCATCAATTTTTAACAATTCCAATGTTCTTGCCCACCAGCAGAGCATGGTCCTATCATTGTTCTGAATCTGGCCAGTCAGATTTGGAACTCCTCCTGGGGTGTAGAGAGTGAACTAGAGTTCCAATGTCTTCCTTTACCCAGATCCTTAATTTTATAGTGCTTCCCACCTCTTTACCTTTGCTCATATCATTGACTTTGACTTGAATATATTTGCCTGTTGAAATTCTACTTGAAATCCTTCAAGACGTAGAATAACATTCTGCTTCTTGATCACCTTCAAACTCATATCTTCTAAGTTCTATCAGCACTGGCTGTACTTCTCATTTGATACTTAGCATCTCCTGCTTTGCATTATTAGCTATATTTTCTTGGGTATATGTATTTATTCCTAACTGCACTGACATCTCCTTAAGCTATAAACCATTTCCCTATTGTGTAAGTCTGGAGCTGTTAATTAAGATTCTCTGGTCCAGGTTTTTACTCTGATACCAACTTAAGCTTAATAAATATGTGTTGATGAGTGAAATGTTTTATGCATTAGGCTTTGAGCTATAGATTACAGTGTGAAAGAGATCTAAACATACGGGTCACATAGAAGGATGCTCATTGCTACCATACTTCTGACAGCAAAAAATTAAAAACCACGAAGTGTCCATTAACAAAGTAATGGGTATATAAACTCATATATCTGTTGAGACACTACTCTGAATAAAAATAATAAACTAAATCTATGTGTTTCAACACAGATAAATCTAAAACCATAATGATCAATGAAAAGAGCAAGTTTTAGGACTATATTATATTCTATCACATATGTAAATTTTAAAACACAGCTAAAATAATATATTCTATTAATGGATTCATGAATAAAAATAGGCTGTAAAATAGAAATCCAATCCATTCATATTCATATTTATCAGTTGAAAAAAGGAGTTGGTCAAAGAGTCTTCAAACTATTTTCTGTGATTTTTATTAAATTAAACACAACAACATGGGTGCTTGTTATATTGTTCTTTGTCTTTTTCTATATTTGTAAAGCTTCTCAAAATGAAGAGAAACAAACAAAAAGGTAGCATTCAGTCCAGCCCCTGTCCTCTGGCTGGCATGATGCTATTCTTGCTGTTGTGTGAGGACAGAGATCAAGGGGGAGGGGAGGGCATGGCTTGAGAATCACTGCTGATGAAAGTTCACTAAATCCTTTCAATCTGCTAATTTTCTTAGTGTTTTTCTTGTAAGTGAAAAGTGAGGTTGAAATGGAGGATGGACAGGAGGAAAAGAGAAAAAAAAAAAACCTTTCTTGTTGCCTGTTTACAGTAGATCACTCTATGCTGTTTTTCAGCCTCTCAAAGAGATGTCTCATTCTTTGCACTGCTTCTTGGTTGATGCTGTTTCCAGCAAAGGTCTCTACGTGTCTTGTATGCTGTCTGTAATAATAATAATAACAAGAGCTAACAAGTTTCAAGAGCTTAATATGTGCAGGCATGATACACTTTGCATATACCTTTGTATCTATATGGTTCCTTCTTGCTGCAGGGACCATAAAACTCTACTCCAACAGAGTTAAACAGTGAGGAAATGTGTTAGGTCATATAACTTGGAGTCCAGAGATTGACAGCCTTCAGGACTGGTTCATTCAGGGACTCAATGATATCAGCTGAGACCTAAGGTTCCTTCTGTCTTTCTGTCCTACTGCTTGAGGATCAGTTTGTCTTACTTTAAGAGAGACCCAGAAGGGCTCAGGCCTTCCCATCCCTGAAAAATCACTGTGGAGGAGCTGGGGTTCTATAACCTCATAAACAGCTGGGGTGGAAGAGGGCACCTTGCCCACCACAAGTATGTTTTCATTAATCCTGTGAAGTAAATGCTATTACAATCTACATCTCATAGATGGGAAAATGATCAATGAGAGGTTAAGTGGTCTACTAGGGTTCCCTGGCTAGTAAGCACCAAGATCTCCACAACTGTATTGCACAGCCTTCTGATAACTTATGGTGCAGGTTTAACCCTAACTCACTAGTCAGCCACTTGGTCCTCCTGCCCCTTAAACCCTGAGGTGATGGTTGACAGGTGGCCACCTCTAGGCCTCCATGGTTCCCTTCCTTCAGCTCCTGACTCCCCTTTTCCTTTCCAACACACTGATGCTGCTTTTTTTTTCTGCTCTGGAAGATCCTGTCTCGGCAAGCTTCGCTGTGAGTGATAGATGGACTCGCCACTTCCCTAACCCCCTGCTATCTCTGGGAAGTTGGCCTCTAAAGTGGTTTTAAACTATTAATCTTTTTGGAAAAAAATTATTAGTGACTAGAACAATAACAACAAACTTGGGAAGTGTACAAAGGCTCCAGAATCTAACAGTTCTCTGAGTCATCGAGCTGGATCTCTTCCCAGTAAGTAGGCCTGAGGGCCTGTCCCAGAGGATGGGAGGAAGGCTTCCTGAAGCTCAGATCTCCCAGCACTGGGGGAACATCTCAGGTCTCCTCCCCAAGGTCACCTCCCCAGGAGGACCTCCCCAAGACACTCACCTGATGTCTTTGTCATCTTCCTCCTTGGAAGCACCACCTCCTCTGTGGAAGTCCAGTTTTCCTGGCCGGGGTCACTGGTTCCCAGCAATGCTGTGCACCAACACTCTGGGGCCCCAAGTCAGACACGCGGGTCAGAGTCAGCCAGTGTTCTTCATACACCACGTGGGCAAGAGAGGATGTGCATACGAATGTGCAGATGGATCTCGTTAAAACCCAGATTCTGATTCAGTAGGTCTGGAGCTTGGTCTCATCATTTCTAATAAGCTCCAGGGAAGGCTGATGTTGCTGGTGCATGGCACACACTGGAAAGGATGGGGGTGTGAATGATGCTAACATTGGCTTTAGATCAGCTTTGGCTTTACCTCATTGTGAACAGCAGTGTGTTTGGGGCTAGGGCCAAGGAATCAGCATGTCCTGGGAGCTATCCATTCTGGCCTAACGTGATGTCTGGTCATCACAGGCTGCCAGAGATGAGTAATCCCTGATCTCCTCAAAGCCCAAAGATACCAGTGCCAAAGGGTGGAAGCTACAGGAAGGCAAATTTCCTCTTGATATGAAGGCTAGCTCTAATAGCACAGAGCTTCCTAGGCCTGGATGTGGCCAAGAAGGGCCGAGAAAATGCTTGCTGAAAGTATAGGGAGGGCAAAGACTGGAGCAGAGGGAATTACACTGGGAGTTCTTAAGGCTCCCTTTCAACCCTGAGATTCTATAAACCATAATTCAAGGACAGAAAACAGCAATGAGTCAGAAGTTTCCTGCCTTCTCACTAGCCTCCTATTCTGCCAGATTATTCAAAGTGATTTGTGAAACCCAGCTTGTCATTCTAGCTCTGTTGTTATGCATTTGTATTACTCTCTCCAAAGAAAGCCCTCCCTCCTTCTGTCAAGGGTCACAATGGGTTAATATCATCGATACAGTGGCAGGAGAGTGTGATTTTAAAGTGAGAAGAAAAATATTGACAGGTTTGTACAGGAGACATAATTAACTCCATGCTCTGGTGATCTGCCAACCATCTTTCTCTCCTTCCAACCTTCTAGCTCTTCCACAAGTCTTAAATATCCTATTTTAGCCTTTAAAGGCAAAAAAAATATGGTTTGGCTCTGAGAAATATTCTAATCTTATGCAATTTAAATTTGGTATCGTCTTTAAAAGATAACCCAGTACAGATGCTGTGGGTAAGAAACCACTCTGTACTGACGCCAGCCCCCATGTCATCCATCCTCTCCTGACAGTCCAACTTTCTCAAATGCTTTCTGTCTCAGCAAAGGTCAAATAATAAAAGTCAGAGAGCTCAGAAATACAAATGAACCCTATCTACACTACAGCAGCAGAGGCAGGAGGTGAACTCTGTAGAAAAAGCAATGCAAACACCGAACAGTGCAAGTAAAAGCAAGAAAGAAACGGCATGATTTGTAATCAAGAGCAGGCTCTGAAGTCTGTCTGCGGCGTTTAGATGCTTCCAGTATTTTTAATACACCAGTGAGAGAAGAGCTTGGTGAGGAGGGACATCTTTCATCTCTGATCCTCTCCCAGACAGCGAAAATAGGATAAGCACATTTGCATAACAGAAGAAAGGGACAGATTGCCACTCCAGAAGGACCTGCAGGACACCTGTCAGAAATATTAAAAAGCAGGATGATCTCACAAAATGTGCGATATTTCATGGACTGGTCTTGAGATGCTTGGTGGAAAGACTACAATGGAAGTAAATAAAGTGTGAGCCATGTCCCACGTACAAACCCTCATCTTGTGAATAAGAGTTCCCCATTGAGAATAGGAGGAACCTTTGTTCCCCACTGAGAGCCCTCCAGGCTGTGAGCCCCTCTTCCGTAGCACAGAGAATAATTGTCAGTAGAATTCAGGAGAAATTTTCTTGGCTCTTCCCCACACCCCCTTCCCACCTATTCCTGACCCTCGCCCTGACAACCCACCACTAGTGGAAGCATCCTTCCCTCTCCTAGGATCCAGGGAGATGTGTTCCTGCTCTCATGTCACACCCAGACCACAGGGGAACACCACTATTTTCAGGACAGAACTGAGACAGTGCAGTTAGAACAGTACTCCAGTTCAGGCCACTGTGAGTTAAAAAGATGTTCATGACTTCCTGTGTATCACATGGTTTCTTAAAAAATGCAATCCAGGTGAAAAAACCAATTTGAGAAACATAGCTCCATGAGTCAGTTTCACCCCTAAAGTCAAGTCATGTCTCTCTCAAAGACTACAATCTGAAGGAAACAGAGAGATGGTGGAGCAACTGGGAATGTGGGTGTGGCCAAGGGGACACTGTTGACATTTTGTGTATGATATTGTCTGTGGTCCCCGGCCCTAGCTGCCAAGTAGGAGGACAGTGAGTTTGGGGTTAAATTTCCTCTGCCCACACTCAGAGAGGGAACAGTTTGCTATCCCCCAGTGATGTTTTGGACTACAGAGACAAAGAATTGGAAAGAAATTGGCAGGATTTGGGAGAGACTAGGAACAGAGAAGGAGACAAGAACTTTAATAGAGACACCTAGGGAGTGGTAACAGAGCCTTCCATTCCCTGTGCCCTAGGCAGCTCTAGGCAGGCTGGAAGAGGAGGAGGAGGAGGCTGGAGACTCTGAGCTTGCGCAGTGGGAGCTGCCTAGAACTGCCTGCCTGTGACTCAGGGTGGAATTTTCCTCCCAAGCAATGAAAATAGGTTGAAGTTTTTGTTGTTGTGGTCACTCATATTGATCTTCTGTTGTTAGATCTCTCTCTTTCTCTCTCTAGCTCTCTCTCACTCTCTCATAGCACGAACACACACGCGCACACACACATATATATACATATATACAGACGTGTGTGTTGTCCTTTCTCTATAGCAACTCTAACTTCAAGGAGCATCAAAATCACCTGTGAAGCTTGATAAAAATGTAAGTCCCCAGTCCCCCTCCTCCAAGGTTCTGACCCATGGGTATAAAGTCATTTTTGCTAATCAGGATATTCAGCATTATCCTCTCTATAAAACAGGGAAGAATGGGGAAAAGAATTCAGAAATGCACAGCTCCAGCTGTACCCATCTTCAACAGAGATGCTCAGACACTGTCCAGCTCACCAGGGGTTTAGACATTCACCTAAGGCCATTGGGTTGATATGAAATATATTTCAACTTGGAGGTTGTAGTTTTGGACCTAAGGAATTGCCACCACAGGGCTTCTTGGGGTGCTGCTGAAGATGATGGAGGGGAATCAATCTCTGATTGTCTGGAGCAGTGACTTCTCAGGGGCGCCTACAAGCTGGGTTTAGTCATTGGTTGTTGATAATGTATGGATGGGCCAACCTTGGGGTTTCTGCACATGGACAAATAGCTCATTTCTTTCAAAGAAAGCAGCATGTGAGGTTCTACAGAACAAGTATTTTGGAAATGTATTGCCCTTTATCACTCTTAGGCAGTTTCAAATCATCTTCTCCATTCTTGAAAGAATGAACCCAGAGGGACTCTTGATTCAAATGTAACCACTGTTCTCTCAAATACCTTCTAGACCTGTGCTGTCCCATTGAAATATAAAAATAATACGAGCTATGTATGTAATTTTAATTTTTCTGTTAGCTGCATTAAGGAAATACAAAGAAAGATAAAAATTGATTTTAATATTTTATTTAACCCAGTATATCCAAACATTTCAACATATAATCAATATTTTTAAAATTACCAGTGTACTTTACTTTTTTGTACTAACTCTTCAAATTTTATGTGTATTTTACACTTAAAGCCCATCTCAATTCAGACTAGCCACATATGGGTCATATCATTAAAAAGTCACTGGAAGAGACCTTTTAAGAGACATATAGGTTAAACACATCTTTGTACAGGTGCTACATTTGTACAGGAGGACTGGACTGTATAGATGTAGGCCATGGGCCAACCTGGGATGGAGAGTGGGCAGAGCATCCAATGATGAGGAGGCCTGGAGGAGGAGGAGCTGAGAAGTGCTGATATACACTCCACACCCACCCCATAAAGAAATGCTATTAGCTCTGCCTTCAAAATATGTCCAGAATCCTCCCTCTTCTCACCACTTCCACTGTTGCCACCCTGGTCCACATCACCATTGTCCCACCTGGATCACTTCTTACTGGTCTCCCATGAAATATTCCCTTCCCTTCCATCTCAAGAACATATTGCCTATTTCTTCTGCTAGAATGGTCTGCCCCCAGATACAAAACATCTTCCAGGTAAACTCTTTGACCTCCAAGTTTTTGATAGAATAACGCCCTCTCTTTGAGATTTGTAAGAGTACAAATGGACCACCGTCCACCATCCTGCTCGTCCCCTCCTCACAGTCAGTCCCTCTCATCTGGCTCCACTATATAATATACTCATGTTGTGTTTATTATTTATTACCTGCCACCTCCTCAAGTGTGTATTTCATAAAGGCAGGAATCTTCATCTGTTCTGTTCATGGCTATATCTGCAGTGCCTGCAATAGTGCCTGACACATAGTTGGTGCTCAATAAATATTTGATGAGCAAATGAATGAATAAATAAGGGTGGAGGCACCCTGTCCCTCAGCCTTCCATTAGTGAAGGCTTCTCTGTCCCACCTTCCCCAGCCTCTACCTCATCTTCCCACCACATACAAAGGCTCACAAACAAACAGCTGGCATCAGAGTTAATCACCCTCCCTAAGCAAACTCTTCTTACAGTAGTCATTCTTCACTGGTTCTGTTTTTGTTTTTGTTTTTTAATCATAAACTCCCTTTTGAAGTTGATGGCAGCTGTGAATGTTCTCCTTCCAGTATCCATGGAGACACAATTTCACATACAATTTTGGGAGTTCATAGGCCCCTGGTGCTCATCAGTTAGAGGCCAGGGACCTCGTGTTAAGAATTCCTGCCCCAGAGGTTCACCCACACGCAGTTTTCCTATCTGTCTTTGAAATCAAATCTTTCTGCTGCAACAAAAATAGAAACCATATCCAGGAAGAAATTTTAGAGCTCTTCAGCCAGAAGCAAACTTAAGTGGTGATATAGTTCATCTTCCCTCCTAGGAAAACTCCAATTCAAGGGGGAGGCAGTTCAACATCTAATATCTGAAACTTCTTCCTTAGTCTTCATCTAAATCGCTCCTGTTTTAGGCCCTCTTTAGTCAGATCTTCTGGGAAAACAAAAAAAACAAGTGCTTGACTTAAAAATGGATTAGGATGCCCCCATGCTCTCCCCTGAGGGCAAAATAAACAAACCTTTGGGCCTATTACCATCCAAGCTGATATTCATTGAAATTGCCTTGCTTGGGAGGGCTGGATCCTGGGCCCAAGCCAGCCCAGGGATGTGTCCAAGAGACCCATAGTAGTGCGGCCCCCAGGGAAAGGATAACATTCCAATGTGATGTGCCGTGTGATGACTGAGAAAGACACAAAGCAGGGACTCTCCACACTCTCTTCCCAGAAGCAACTGCCAGATCCACAGCGCTGTCCCAATCTTAGTTTGGGGACAATTAGTATGTTTTCATCTCAGCAATCAGATGACAATCCTCACACAGGCCTTTGGTCAATGGAATGAGATAAGAGATAAATTTCTATTATTCTGAATTTCAGCTATTCATTGACTATAGCCTGAAAGCTTTAAAAACACTTTACAAAATAAATTCACAGAGCTCCTTTTCTGAAGCATGATTCAGCCAGAAAGTAGTACAACTCCCTGGGCCAGAACTGAAACAGCCTCAGAATTCTTGAAATGAAATCAAAGCTTGACAGCCTGTGTCTTCCCACAAAGCAAATTCTACTCATTAGGCAATAAAAAGCAAGCTAGAATAAAACACAGGGTTTATATCAGAGCCTGATCAGAGGGTTTGGACAGAAATTGTTCCATCAGTATTTTTTGTTGGGATTGCAATTTATTTATAAGAAATTGCCAAGAGGCTTTGATAAATTGTGAGGCTTCCTAAAGGAACCAGAATTGCACAATCAATGAAACAGAGGAAGAACACATTAAATTCCCCGAAGTACTTAAAAGAGTGAGTGGAATGTAGAATCAACATATTGATTGCTTATATCTGTCTTCCTTTTGCCACCTGAGGCTAACCAGAGGCTCATGCAAGCATGGGGTTTCAGAATACCTGTGACATTAGTGATTCCCACTGCCCTCTGTTTTGTGTCCACTGAGCATGGGCACAGGCCACCTTCATAACCACCTCAAGTGGATGCTGCTAGAGGTTCATTTATTCCCTCAGTTAGCCACACTACTGGTGGGAAATTCACTAGTTCCCTAAGACCCAATTCTGTTAAAAGGGCAGCTCTAATTGATACATGATTCACACTTTTCTGGACCCCAAACTATTGAGGAATAACATTAATAATCATGAAGAAGCCAAATAATCCTTCCAAGAGGTTTAATAACTCAGCCAAGCAAAAAATTCTCAAATACTCTATCCTCCCTCATTATCTGACTTCACTCTTTCAAGGCAAAAAAATATCGAGCCATCAGAGTTGGCCGCACATTAGTGTAATGGTATCCTCTTTGTTTTTATTTGTTTTTGTATTGTCCAGACTAATGGCTGTAGAATAACAGTGATGGGATGAAGGAAAAATTATGTAAGACTTGAAAAAATATTATAATTTAACACTTTATAAGGATTTTTAGAAGGGAATTTTCTGACTCCCATGCCACGAGATGATGCAGGAAAACAGATGTGGGGTGTGAGGAGGGCTGTGTCCCAGGTCTCGACTGAGCTCCTGGAATGTGCCCTGCCAAGTGTGGGTCCTTGGCTTTGCACAGGAAAGAATTCAAGTGCGAGCCACCATTGAGTAAAGGTAGATTTATTTAGAGAGATACATACTGCATAGAATGTAAGGCAAGAGAAAGGCAAGGAAAGAGGTGTGGGAATTGGGTGCTCAGGTTAAAGTAAAAGTAGGTACACACTCCATAGACAGAGTGCGGGCCATCTCCAAAGAGGAGTGAGTGAAAAAGGCCGCTAGGTGTGGTGGTGTCAGTTTTTATGGGCTCAGAAGCTTCACATGCCTCCACTATGTGGGACCATTCCAATTGCTCTGGGGAAGGGGCTGAGATTACCAGGGATTGGGCCACCACCCATTCTTTGACCTTTTGTGGTTAGCCTTGGGACTGTCATGGTGCCTGCAGGCATGTTATTTATCAGGCTGTTACAATGAGCATATAATGAAGCTCAAGGTCTACTAGAAGTCAAACCTCTTAATCCTCAAGGTCAACAAAGAGTTGAATCTGCCACTATTTTGGTGTTAAATTGCTGTCACTCCTTGAGTGGCTGTGCCCTACTCTCTTCCATTCTGTCTCAAAGGGACAGTAATTTTTGTATTCCTTTAAGTTATTCCATAGGACCCCTAATGAGCCACAACTAGTAAAACAGGTATGGAGTGTTCTGAAAACTATGCAGTTTGTACTGAATTATGACAGAGTCAACTCAGACTGAGGCAGAAAAATCTGAATGTATAAGTGGCATTCAAATATAAATTTTAAAGGACTTATTTATATAGGGCCCTGTGGAGGGGTTCTGGTCACTATATGGATCATATCATTAAAAAGTCACTAGGGGAGACCTTGTAAGAGACACATAGGTTAAACACATCTTTGTACAGGTGCTACATTTGGTTTAACTAACAAATGCTCAGTATCTATACTGGAGATTTTCTGGGGAGGATAAACTTTTGCTCTACCCTCTTAGGTTCCGTAATCAGATGCCTGTGATTTAAACTAACAAAAGACAGATTAATTTTTAAAAGCATACAGTTTTTATTAATATTTTACATGCATGATAGTTCACAGAAAAGAAGTAAAACTCAAAGAAGTGGCTAGACTTGGGAGCTTATATACCCTTTAAATGAAAGGGAATTTGGGTTTCAAGGGAGATTAGATTATGGGGAAGTGACTAGGAAATATTTGGGAGGGCTAACGGAGGGTGGGCTTATTTTAGTAAGACCTATTTACACAAACTTGCTTTTTTGGTGTTGACTCCGTCTCCAGTGATATGAGAGCTCTCCTTTTCCTGGGGAGTGGGGGACACCTTCACAAAGGGAAATTTATGCCCTGCTTTTAGGCAAAAAAGATGAAGGCTAAGAACTCTCCCTGCATCTGTTGATTCATAGTCATTTTCAGCTTAAAATAATCCTTATGCCAAATTGGCATATTTTAGGGTGATCCTAATCTCCTTCATAGCACCCTTCAGGTTGTAATACAGGAAGGTTAAATTCCTCTGGTAAACTATCTTTTGATTTTGAGTGAAGAAATAAATCCCTCTTGCCACAAAGGGGGAGCAGGATTAGATGGAAAAGTAAGACTTTGTTCCTTCCCTTGGCCGTACTCACAAAAGTCTCTACCCCCAGAAATTTTGGAAAGGAGAAACTGACCATTGATAACCAGCCTTATCCCTTGAATGAACTAATTAAAGAAAAAAGGGCTTTGGGATACTACACCTTTTTGATGGCAGGGACAAGGCTCTGGAGAGTTGCTGGAAAACTTACCTTCTGGAACATACCTGCTGATTACTGAAAGTGGAAATCTGAAGGGGACAAGGATAACCTGGGAGAAAATGACCTGGGACATTTTCAGACCAGGCTTGGGGCTTATGCCCAGGCTTTTTATTCCTCAGTTTTTAGAGCTCTGTCTATAAATGAGTGCAACCTCTTCCTTTTACACGTAGGTGGGAAACCTGGAGAACTATCCTTGAGGTTATAGGCTGAATTGGTGGTTAGGGTTAGAGAACTTTGAGGAATCCTTCCTTATGGAAAAAAAAGTCAGTAATTGTACTCATCTAGAGGAATTTTAATCATCTTGAGGGGTTTTTGTGTTTGCATACATGTTTATGCCAAGGCATGAAATAAAAATCCATCCCATCCCTCCTTTAGCTATTGGAGTCCAGTTTCCCAAAGTATCAAGGTCACGAAGTTTACCAATTGGATATTATGAACTAAGTCTTCATTAGAATACATGGAAATCTTACTTTTCTTTGTAGGAAATACAGGTTGAATATGTACTATCTTTTGAGATCTGAATAAAAGGGGAAACATAAAAATGTTTTTTTAATAAAAGCATTGCTCAGTTTTAAACTTATTCCAAGTTTAAATGAGTGAGTTTTTTTCTTTCTAAAGTGGAATTGAATCTTCTGCTCCCAACCATGAGAGCTGGGATAATTCAAGTAACATAGTTAGTTAAAAAGCAAACTGTTAGGGAAGATATGGCTGGTTTTACCTAATGGCTGACCCTATCTGGAATCTAATTTTTGCACTCCAAAATTACCAAGAACCAGGCTTTTATCTGTGTCTCCATGTCCTGAAAGCATCCCTTATACTACGCCTCATGAGACCAGGATGGATGGAGTCCAGTTGAAAACCTTGGGACAGAACAAAAGGAAGTTGATTAAAACATACTGAAATAAGATGTTTTAAATAGGTGTGTTGGTGGTGTCTATAAAGCCTTCTGGAGGATGAGCAAGCAGTTTGGTACTGGATGCTGTTACACAAGAATGGGCAAGGGCAGACAAAAAGAAAGATGTGGAGAAGGAACCAGGTCCAAATATTGGCACTCAGATGGGAGAATCTAGATATTTATAACAATTTTTAGCCTATTGGAAAGAAGAGATAAGATTTTAGATAAACCCTTAAAATTCAAAATTATTGTACATGAATATTCATAGCAGCATTATTCACAACAGGCTAAATATGGAAACAGCTCAAATGTCCCTCAGCTGATGAATGGATAAACAAATATGATCTATCCATACAATGGAATATAATTTGCAATTAAAAGGAATGAAGTGCTGATACATGCTACAACATAGATGAACCTGAAAAAATTTATGCTTAGTGAAAGAAGTCAGAGCAAAAAACACATATTGTATGCTTTCATTTGTATGAAATGTCCAAAATAGGCAAACCCACAGACACAGAAAGTAGATTAGAGGTTGCCTAAGGGTGAGGGTGGAAGTGAGGTATAACTGTAAGTGGACATGAGATTTCTTTGGGGGATGATGGAAATAATATAAAATTAAGTTTGTGCTGTTGGTTGCACAACTCTATAACCTTACTGAAAATCATTAAATTATAGATTTTAAATGGGTGATTTTATGGCATGAAAATTATACCTCAATAAAGCTGTTAATAAAAAAAAACTGCCATCTGACTACAGTGTCCTTTATTACTATTGTTTTCTTCTTATCATTATTATTATTATTATTATTAAGTTTTCAGGGACTCTGTGTATGAAGTTATATTTATCACGGCTTTAAATAAATTCCTTGACTTTCTCTTGCAGGGAGTTTTGCCTGGTTTATCTTTTTAGGCAGGTAGAGTTGGGCTCAGATATTGCTAACAGAGAGGAACAACTGTTCTCCCAGTAACCTCAGGACACTTGGGCCAGAGGTTAGGAAGAGGGATCGCCTCCCCTATCACCACCGCATCCTTCTTCTCTCACTGTGAGCCTATCACCATCCCTCTGGGCCCAGAGGGGCATTGGTGGGGTGATAGATGTTGGGGGTTTTGGGGTTTCAAGGGTGAATAATGCCTAAGAAAGAGTACCTACCTTCTGGTAGGAGAGAAGATGTGCAGCCTTGTAGGGAAATAACATCAGTAATCATACAGGCCTGATATTAATGGCAAGGAGGAATAATAACTCAGACCAGGGAAAACTTTCTCATCCCCTCCACTGACATTATTTCTTCAAGGCAGGTGGTTTTGAATTGCCACAAATAACCTCTATTTACATAATGGCTTTCCTAGGTTTTTTTTTTCTTATTACCCCTAACAAATTGCTTTAGAATAACATTGTCATTTCCAGTAACCTGTCCAAGCATATGCAATATTTGGGTTTTTTCCTTCTTCAAAGCATAACACCGAGCCTCATGCTGGTGTTACAAATCTTTGGTTGTCAAGGCCTGAGACAGGGCCCCAGACAAGCCAGGATTAGAGAGGTCTCCTGTCCCTTCTGTTACAGATCACAGTGAGGAAGGGGCAGGATTTTGAGCAGAGTTCAATTTGGTAGCTTACAATTTGTTGGTGAAATCTTTGTCGTCTGTTTTGGGCTAGAACAAGGGCATGCTTGCTGTCCATGTTGACTAAATTTTCAAGCCAACAGTGTCAATACTCCCTTAAGTTAGCTCAGGATTCCTGAGAGCCACACTGCTAAAGGAGGTAGACATAAAAAATAATTTCTATAGTCCTTTTACTCATTGATCTTATTTCACATCCTCTGGGGTCCAAACAGAACAAGTCAAAGTCGTCTTGAACATGAGAGCCCTTCATGGAGTTGAAGACATCAAACACATTTCTTCTAAGACTTTTTTAGTCTAGGCTGGACGTTCCCAGTACATCCGCCATTTCTCAGAAGATGTGAATTTTCAGTCTTAGCTGGAAGAATTTTATTATTGTCTCTTTTACAGTGTGCTGCACACTTTAAGGTATGATCTGACTGGACATGAACAAGGTGTGACCATCACCCTCCTCATTAGTGACAATGACCATTATTCATGGGAAATAGTAAGTTGTGCTGAGAGAGAACTCTGTCTGGGCTGGGAGAGAAGGCTGTTATCTGTGGGTGTTTACCACGAGCAGACTCTGAGTTGTTTTACAAGCATTAGCGCATTAAGTGGAGTAGGGGGTGGAGAATGGGGGGCTTTCTGCGCACCTACTGGGGCTCACTCTAGGGATGAGAATTTTGACTAAAATCACCAACTGGGTCCATCCAGTCCACATCACCCTGAAGGGTGTCTTTCACTTGAAAGCTCACAAAGGCAAAAAAGATGACTAATTGTAAATTACCATAGTATGAAAAAGTAAGTGACTAGTTTTGATCGAAAGTTTACTCAGCATGATTATGTCTAATAGCAAGTAGCTAGTCCTTCAGCTCTGAATTACGTCTAATCCTTCTTCACTGGGGAATCACCTTCCCCAGGGGTGAGTTAGGAGGCAGCCTGTGTCCTAGTCTTTCATCATCCTAGGTCTGCACCCCCCACCCATTCCCTTCTGGGCCACACAGTTCTGGATCTGGAGCACCAGTCTGAGGTGTCATGGTCGCTTCAAACTGAGTGTTGAGAACTCACAGGCATCACTGTGATTGCTTCACTTTTATTCCTCAAGTGCAACGTTCAGGGATTGTGCTTTCTGAGTGTGTTTGGGTTCCTTTAAGGAGCACACCACCATAGATAGCTACAGTCTATTCACCCAAGGAGCTAAGCTGTAGCCATGGAGATGACTTTAAGTGGGAAGAGAGGAGCTTACTGGGTCAGCCTTTTCCAATTCAGGGGACGTCAGATAGTCACAGGTGATCCTTGGAGGAAAAATCAGTGCCAGCAATAGGTATTTTTTTAAAATGTATTTAGTGTTGAACACAGATAAAAAATGCTAAGTGTATTTATATAGTTGTTCCTGTTATAAAGCGGTAACAAGCCTTTTGGAAGTGACCTGTCATATCCAAGAATGTGAAGAAATCACCAATGCAAGAGCATGTGACTTTTAATCTCAATAGCACTGTCCAAGCAAACAGTGTATTGACATATGTCATTGGGATACTTTGTCTTATAAATTCAACATATGTTTATGATGTGTAATAGTTAAAGAGGGTTTTAATACCAAGAAATAGGAAACTTGGTTAACAGTGGCTTGCACAATTAAAATTTTGGTTTTCTTATCTTCTAAGTAGTTGGGAGGTAGGCAGTGTCAGGCTTGTTTCAACTACTCCATAACCAGACCAAAGATCCAGGCATTTCTAATTTCTGCTCAGGCATCTTCAGCATGTTGCCTCATGGTCACAAAGGAGGTTGCCTTTTCAGGCAACGTGTTCATGTAAGAAGCAAGTAGACTAGAAAGTTGACCAGGCATGACTCCAGTAAGCTTTTCCTCTTGTGTCTGTTCTTTTATCTGAAAATAAATTCCTTCCTGAAACCTCCTCTAGTACACTTCACCCATATATTTCATTGGTAAACATTGGATTCCATGGCTACTGCTGGCTGCAAGGGAGGTCAGGAAAGTAGGTGTCTGACAAAAGGGAATGGGGTTATTATAACTGGTTTAAAGAAATCGAGATCCATAGAGGGGAGCTAAGCATATTGTCTCTCCCAAGCAAAAAAATGCAGGGATGGAGACCACTAGGTGAACACCAGTGGTGGAGTGAAATGATCTGTTGCATGTTGACTGTGTTTACCATAAAGACTCATTTCCCATGGATCAGATTCTAAGAAAAGAAAGTCTTAAATGAAAAGCCAGTTTTTATTCTTAAACTGTTTCTGAATCAACTCAACACAAAACCAGAATTCTACAAAGAAAACATAAATAACTGTGGGTTTAGATTCCCCCCAAAATTGAGACTGAAGTATACAATATAAAGCAATTAATGATTTTTAGACAAAATTGTGTTGAGTATCAGACTGTCCAAACATGGAGTTGCCACTTGCCATTACTTTTCTGCAATATAGCTTTGAAAACAGAATTTTTCCTATTATGTTAACAACAAACAAAAAGGATAGGCTTGATGCTTTACCTGATGGGAATATATAACAATATTTTTCCTATAATATACAAATATTTGATCAAAACACACTTCTCATTTTTAAAAAGTTGATGTTGTTCATGTCATTATTTATAAAAAGAGAAATTTTACCTGCAAGAGGCAGTATTGTTTAGTGACAATAAAAGTAAGCTATGGAGTCAGGCTGACCTGGATTCATATTCTGACTTAGCACTTGCTAGCCTTGGTCAGTGTCTCCCCGCAAACTGGGGATAATAGCACTGCCCTGACAGACTGCTGAGAGTCTTAAAGGAGTCAGTGCATATTAAACACAGCATATTACCAGGCACATAGTAAACCTTCTGTTTACCCAGCTCAATATTTTTCTTGGTTTTGTCCTGAATTAAATAAAACCATTTTGGATCTAGTGTTAATTGTTAATGATAACAAATTATTTGTGAGCTCCCTTTTTGCTATTGTGTACTTTAATCTGGGCATGCATTATATCGTTGACCTCTCCCTGTTGGTGTTCTGCCCAGAAAGTACAGTTTAAAAAATATTCTGTGGTGTGTTTTGATAACAACCCTCTAATTGGACTGTGACTTTAAAAGTCTACTACAGTGGATCAGACCACACCTAATGGAGTTGCTAGGTGACAGCAGCCATCCCCCTGGACCACAGTGTCCCTGGCAGCGGAGCGCTGATTTGCTGTTAACCCTTCATGTCCCATGCTGTAGGCTCCAGATGCAGCAGCTTTGGAGAAGTGCTGAGTCATGCTGGCTTTTCTTTCCCACACTCTCGAAGTCTCTTCCAAGAAATCTTCTCTTGGCCCACATGTCCTCATCTTTGTTTTTGAACGGCTAATTTTTTGGACCCAAGTGTAAAATGGGACCATACAATTAGCCAGCTCACATTATTCTATTTTGCTTTCAAGATTATCATGAGACACTTTATCAAATACTGTGTAAAGTCCTTGTGTAGCCTATTTGCCTAGACCAGCGGTCCGGCAAAGGCACTGAAGTTAACTTGGAATGCTTGTTTGTGCTATTGTCTCTCTTATTAGTCAGTAAGAGCCCATATGATAGGAAGCATGTCTGTTGTGGTCACGATACTAGAGACAAAATAAGTAATTGTCGATTAACTCACAGACAGACTGATAAACTGAACTCACCGGACTCTGAATGATAACTAATTGTTTTCTCTATGGGCTCCCATGTCTGTCCTTTAATAATTATTTTCTAGAATAACATCCATAATCACTGTGAAAATCACCACCACTGTTTGGAGCCCACCTCAAACTTCTCCAACCCCACTCTTCCTTGCTATTATCATGCTTAGAAGGAGATTCAGACATATGTAACATGTCTAACCACAATGAGGGTTAACACAGAACAGCATTCTTTCAGTAAAGCTATCTAAGCAAAGCTAAAACCAGATACGAATAAAGTTACCTTGGAACTAACTGGGGCTGAGCAGGTCATTCATATAAGCTCATCTAAGAATAATGGATTGCTTTAGCTTTTTAAATTCCAGTGTCCAAAATCTCTAATGTAGTTGAAGTGATATCAGATAAAAGCTGTATTCATTCTTCTTGGGAAAGTGTTTTTAAAATAAATTCTTTACCAAACCTGAGGCAAGTGGAAGGTGGATTCTGGGAACAATATGGTTCTTTGGCTTACACAGTCACCAGATATCTTCATCCATAGGACTTTGTCACAGAACTGACTATTTTTTATTTTGAAGATTTTTTTTAATTGAACTATAGTCAGTTACAATGTGTCAATCTCTAGTGTACAGCATAATGTCCCAGGCATATATATACATATGTATATTCATTTTCATATTCTTTTTCATTAAAGTTATTACAAGATACCAAACATGGTTCCCTGTGCTGTGCAGAAGAAATTTGTTTTTAATCTATTTTTGTATGTAGTGGTTAATATTTGCAAATCTCAAACTCCCAAATTTATCTCTTCCCACCCCCACATAACTGACTTTAAATTAGTGATTGGAAATGACCATGGTAGCCATTCATTGCAGGTGGCATTTCCATACCACTCAGAATATCAGGAAATGTGACTAGAAACAAAGAACAAAAATGTTCTGGATATCTAATCTGAGTAGGGAGAAGAGAGGAGGATTTGTGCTCCTTGGCATCAAATGTGACCCAGGGCTGCTGGCGAAATGTTCAGGGGAGACTGCTTCCCAGAAACAACTGATAGCCTAGGACAGAGTTTGCAGCAATAGAAATGGAAGTTTGGAGCTGGCAAGAGACTTCCTCAAGATCCACAGAACGACATAGTATAGTGGTCATGAAAATGGACCACCCAGATCTCCTGCTATGGGAGACTGATAATCCCAGATGCTGTCCTACCATGACACTCATGTTAAGGCCATACTTACCCCCAACTGCTCCCAGCTACCATGGCAATGGCATTAAGTCTAAGTCACACTCATTCTGTGAGATGCAGGACTCCTTCAAGGATTACTTTGTCTCAAGGACTCTCCATAGGCTTGAATCTTTCTTGAAACTTTGCTCAAGTCTGAGACTCTTCTTACCCAATCTTCCTTCCTTCCCTCTCTCCCTCTGCAGGTGTTAGACCTCTGTTGCAATCTGAAAGTGCTCCTTGTCTTTCAGCCTCTCTCCTCCAGGAAATCTCTTGCATATCTAATCCCATCTTGGTGTCTGCTCTATGGCAAATCCAAACTAATGTGTGTAGCATTTCTTTGCCCATTCAACTAAGCATTGTTACTGCTCCAAAAACAAAACAAAATCATACATAGAGATTGGCTGTGTTGATCACAATGAGAAGAAAGACCAAATATATTTCTAATTCCTTAGACAAGCCAAAAGTGAAAGCTTTTTCTCCCCCTCCCCTACCTTAGCCAGTCATAAAATACTTGTGTCTCCTATAACTTGTTTGTAAGATGAGGACTTAATACCATATTATAGGCGAATACATGTATTAGCCATGTGCCATATTGAAAGGAGAGAAAAAAAGACCATCACCAGTGCTGTTGCTGGAACCTCCCTACTCTGGAATGCAGCACATTCTCTCAATTCTCAAAAGATTACACAGATACACAGGGGCTGGGAGCTGTCCATAGGGGAGAGGTGAAGAAGTGGATTTTACTAGACTTAATATTTCCCTACCTGCTCTGTCTTAGCTGTGCTCACTTATTCATCCATCAGATGTGAGCCTGTATTTACATTTCTCTTCTCTGCTTCTATATCTCAATTTATTTTCAAGTTCCTGTCCCTTAGGTGTTCTCAATAAATATTTGCCAAATAAATAAGCCTGTGTCCCCCATGGCCCTTTCTTTTGTCCTGGGCGATATTTCCTGCTAGCCTATGGACATTGGTTAGGTGAAGGTAGGGAGCAGAGAGCACCAAGTATTTTTACTTTTCAGTTTCCCATAACTGAAAGGAGATAAACAGTAGCAGCTTGTCATTGGGTCTATAACTATTTGTATGGTTGTGATTGTCGTTGTTGTTCTTTTTCTACTTCTTCAAATAAATCCTGAATTGCCTTTAGTAGCAGAAAATATTGAAGTCTCTACATGAAGGTTGTGAAAGAGCTAGTCAAGCTAAGTAATCTTTTAACAAAATTGCTGGATTTTATAATACATTTACATTATAAAGATCACAATATGAAAAATAAATCCAAAATCAGTGCTTAAAAACAACTGCACAAGCTTCACTTCTCTGTTTAAAAATGAAACTGAGCATCTTATTTGGGGCTGTTTTTTATTTGCATTAGATATTGCCAGGGAACATTCTGAATGATGGAAGAAACGTTGCAACAATGGAAGAAACGTTGCAACAATATTATAATTCATTTTCAGTTTTTGTGTATTAACTCATTAGTTATAATACCTTCAGTGAAACACAGTTTACAAGATCATATCCATTTATTTGTGAGTGTATTATGAATAACATAAAGATGCTTTATTAATTTGATAATTATGAGCCATTATTTGGAGAGGGCCAATTAAATAAGAAGATTTTAACCCTCTCTCTTTCTCTCTGTCTTTTTCAGAAAGACAGAGGCCGACTAAGCTTGGGGAAGTATAAAAGAATTAAGATAATCATCCTGTATTAGAGCTGGCAGAAGACCTTAGAGATGATCTGCTCCAGTACTCTTAACCTAGAGGCCATGAATATCTAGGGAATCAATGAGTTGGCTTCATGGGAGGTCTATCTACCCCTTAAGTTATATGCAAAATGTTATGGGAAGGTACATAAGTATATTTTTCTGGAGTGAGAGCTCATAACCTCAAAAGATTAAGAAATCAATGTGCTATAGAAGTGATGAATGAGAAGAATTATGCTTGGGCTTTGGCAACCCTGTTAGACAGTCCTGGAAATGCAGAATAGTCCAGCTGCACTGCCCAAGGGTGACATGGACTCAGTAGCTCCCAGAACCCTCAAAGGCAGGAGTATGAAGTGGAAGCAAACCAGAAAAAGGAGAAGTGGACTGTTTCTGATAAACTCATCTATCTATGAGTATTCTCATGTCTTCATGGGCTGTGAGGGTAAATTATTCCAGGCCATGATGGCCCTATCATCCTGGAGAGTCAGTGCTACTGGGAGTACATGTTAGGGCAAAGAAGAACAAGAGGTCAAAGATGGGGAGAATTGTGGTCCCCTGGACAGAAGCAAAAAAAAAAAAAAATGTTGATTTGGGAGGGTAGTCCAGGGTTTGGTTTTCAACATACGACATTCAAGTGGTGGGCAGAACATCCAGGTTCAGGTGTTCCAAAAGCAGCTGGAAGAGAGAAGTAAAACTGAATGCTCCCTGCTACTATAGCAAAATTCCTTTTCCATGAGTTTTTCCTTCTTTTGGAGTTCTCCTGAATCAACTTAAAAGCCACTATTGCACTCAGCCCCAGGAGTATGCTGCATCCTCCTTCCCTCCTTTACCTGCAGTAGTGTGCTGAGCTCGCTAGTACCAGATGATGAGAGTTGATTGTTAGCCTTTCCCAACTTTGCCTTCACATTGATACTTTAAGTTAACCATGGTGGAGTATTACATCATAGTATTGCAGATGTTACAAATCAGAGATTCCCCCCTACTCCACCCCCACCATGGGTTGTTAAACGTATACCAGCATTTACCAGTTTACCTGCCTAAGAGTGAAATAGTGATAGGGAGTGTATGGGGCTTTAAATAGGAGGTCAGGAAAGACTTCGCTATTAAGGGGGCATTTGGGCAAAGACTAGAAAGAAGTGTAATAATAAATCAAGTAGATACCTGGGGGAAGAGCATTCTTGTCACAGGAAGCAGCAGATACAAAGCACCTGATGCAGGGTTGTGCTTAGTGTTCAAGGGGCAGCAAAGAAGGATAGTGTGGCTGGAGCAGAGTGAGTGAAGCAGAGAGTGGTAGGGGATGAGATCAGAGATAGATGAAGGGATGAAAGGCAAATCATGAAAGACCTTTTAGATGATTATAAAGAATTTGACTTTTACTTTGACAAAAATGATGAGCCGTTGGAGGATATAAATCAGTAAAGTGACATTAGGATGACTTAGATTTTTAAAGGTTTACTCCTTTTAAAAGGGGTGCTTTATGAAGATAGACTGCCAGGAGCCGACAGGGGTCAAGACAGCTACAGAAAGACCAATTAAGAGGCTATGGCAACAATCCAGATGAAACATGATGGTGACTAGGACCAGAGGGCTAATGGTGGACGGATAAGAAGTGGTCATATTCTGGGTACAAGTGTGGTAGATTGTTATGAACAAGCAGCTTTCAGCTTAATAAAGAAAGACCTTCCTATTAGAGATTTTATAATCTCCAAAGAAGTACCAGGTTTTCTGTGCCTGGAGATAATCAGGAAGAAACCTGATAGCCACCCATCAGAGATACTATAGAAGAGTTTTCTATGTTGGGAGAAGCTTACACCTACTGACCTCTAATATTCTACAGTGACATAGGGGCTTGGTTACACAAGAAAATGTTTCTGTTATAATATGGTAACTGAATTAAGGCTAAGGGAGCAAACAGAGTTGGATAGATCTATTAAAATGACTTCATTTCTTTTGATGATTTTTCTTGAATTAATATAATTTATGATATATAAAAATACATTAAATTATATGATGTGTATTTATAATTGGATATATGTAGTGTATGTTATGTAATATATTATACATATGTAACATATATAATATATATAACATAATATATTGGTACTTGAGGGGAGCTTATAATAATTATGTGTATATATATACTTTGACATAGGCATTTCACCTCAGTGTTTGAAGGTAATGGGTGGGGCTAGGTTAGAGTATGTGTTGCTCTCCGTGGTGCTGAAACACTGAGGTTAAGGGATAGCGTTCTCCCAACTGGGTGACATCCTCCATGGAGGTGAGGCTGCTGGGCTTGTGCAATCACATGGGATAGTTTGGGGGACAGTTTGGAGAGGTTTGAGAACAAATAAAAAGATGATGTCTTAAAATTTAGTATATAACGGTAGCAAAGGACTTTAGGAAGTACCTAGTCCAACACCTTAATTTGGCAACTGAGGAAACAGAGATAGAAAGCAAGTCAGTTGGTCCTAAGTAGTAGGGATCCAGGATCCACTGTAATCTGAGACAGGATAAAACAAGAGAGGGTTAGTCCTGTGGGATTGTTCTGAACACTTCTGACAGAGCATTCTACCAGTTGAATCCTCTTATTGTGTGACCCATTCACTATCCCAGTGAAAAAGCTTACTCAGAAATGTGCTTTGGTTTGTGCATGAATTTTCCTGTGCAGTGAGTTTACACCTGGCACCCCCAATCTGGACTTTATATCTGTAAATGTAAAGGAACTGCTGGTTGGTGTCATCCCAACTTCTTAGGCTTCTGCAAATGACCAGTACTTTTAATTAATTTCCCAAGCTTCTAGCTGGTCTGTCATGATTTCCGAGACTCAAAGAGCTTGGTATGCATTTACATGTTATTTTTGTCCTTTGTGTGACTGATTTCGTGCTCATTGAGGCTGTAGATCTGCCATTTGTAATCGCCATTTGAATACAATTAATGAGATTGAAGGATAGGGAAAAGAACAGAAGAGTAGAACACCTAGTGACCAGTCAGTCACACAGACTTTGAGTGAGTAAGGACTTGTGCCATTATCTGGTTAACTTTTACAAAAGAAGAGAAAGGACTAGAGTCTGCTGAGATGGGTAATCACACCCATTAAGCTGATGGGAGTTTCCTTGTCTGAATTATCTAATTAAACACAGACATGCCTGAGAGATAAGATTTATATATCTGAGAAAGTTACATTAAATCTTCACTTTAAAACTTTGTTCAATTCTAATTAAGTGTGTGTGTTTTAAACTAGGCTGACATTAATAACTACTGAACTAGTGAATTGCAAAATGCCATTGACTCCTGATCTGTAAATAGAACAAAGCCATCTGTAGCAGTGGAGAGCATGGAAGTTCCTGCTTCACCCTCCCAGAGGCTCACTGTAACCTTGGGTCACAGATGGAGATGGCTCAGCTGCCCTGAACACCAACTTCATCTGGCCTCAGGGCCCCAGAGCCAAAAGCAGGTGTGGGCCACATGACTAGTCTCCCTAGGGGCCAGGAAGAGCAGCTTAGAGACTCATGCTGCAAACAAAAGCCAGGAAAGAGGACTTTTCCTAGCTGTTTCAGCTTAAGCCAGAAATGCAGCGCTGAAAGAGGAAGGGAAAATCAGCCTTAACCAAGTACCTCCTACCTGCCTGTGTCTAAGAGCACTTCGGATCCAGAAGGTGCTTTTACCAAAATGTCCACCTCTAAGCCTGAGTCCTGAGGTTCTCACCAATATGCTATTTAAAGTCTGCATGGTTGTCAGCTGAGACAGGGAGGGTGTGTCTGGAGAACTGTCTGGATGTCTAGTCTTTCCCTACATCCCTCACTCCCAAAACTGACTCACTCAACTTCTGTGGAGAGGGTCTTCCTCTAAAGAAACATGTTTACCATTACTACTCTGCCTTCTCCCATACTAGAAGAACTTTCATTTTTCTTTTCTCAATTTCCTTTGCTACCTGAGTGAATGTATTCGTTCCTTCCTGGCAAGGACAGGGGCCTCTATCTTTCATTATATGATCTGAAAAGAATCTTGTGAGCTATGGTTTGCCCTTGAGAACTGTCTGGATGCAGAAGTTTAGAATGCAACTAGGGGTGGACCTCTGCCCAGGCCTTCAGACTTCCCTGCATCAGTGTCTTTCTGACAGTGGGGAGGTTTGTATGGGTTCAGGGAAGGGAGGCAAGGACTTAATAAATGGCTGTGGGTGGCAGAGGCTCTGGAAGGGCTGAGCCATAGTCCTATAAGAGCCTCAGGAGGCCAAGGTGCGGGGCCTATCCTGTATTGCAGGCTGACGCTGGCTTAATTGCTGGTAATTAAAGAAGGATCTATAGTTTCTGGAAGTGCCTGGTGGGGGAGGGGCCGGATATCTGGCCTTGGATGAGCTGCAGGAAAACAAGTGTCTGCTCCAGTGAGCTTGCAGCTCCAGCACTCCCAGCAGGGCCTGTTGCTGGGCAATTTTCAGCACCAGGAGTCTTTGCAAACCTGCTCTTCAAGGATCAAGGGTTGTCTTTTCAAAGGAAATCAAGGCAGAATAGAAATAGCCTTTGTTGAGAGTTTACTATAGGTCAAACATTGTGTTAATTGAGCACATTTAATTCTCAAAACATCTCAATGGGGAAATTTTAAATTGATGATGATGATAAAAGATTAATTTACTCCAGGTCTGCAGTTAGCACAGAATGCAAATTTGGTTCATTGAATCCTGAGTTTGTGCCTTCAAGGCCCATGTGATTTTGCAGAGTTTGCAGGCTGGTAGCCTATGAAGCTGGATATGCTCTTCAACGTGTCTGGTCCCCACATTACTTTAGAATATGGAAATGTCCAGTAAAATTCAGGATTTCTGATTTTATTGGAAAAAATGATAAGATTTGCCAACAATGGCCCAATTTTTTGCATGGCAACAATGAACTGGGGCTGAGTAAATGCTGTCCCTTCTAGAGAAGGTATCTTTAATTTCCCTGCAGATGTTTTTTTAGTTTACACTGCTACCTCTTGCCTAACTCCTAGCCCATTTTAATCATTTATGGAACTTGCCTGGCCCTTGTTAGCAATTTGTGATTGTTACACTGCCTTCTGTAATATGAGCTAGAATAAAACATCAAATAAGAGTAAGAGCTTGAATAGAGGAAGGAGATGGTGAGGCCCAATTACATGAGCAAGTGTCCTTACACTCAGTCACACACTCAAAGAGCAAAGCTCATCACTGAAGCCAATTTGTCCCTAGTCTCATTTTCACCCTCACAGAGGAGAGAAAAGCTGGTTCAGGGTGGAGGAGAGATGCACAGATATCTCCAGAAGCATTGTAGTCTGAGACAAGCAACTTTCCTTGTCTGCTTTTAACAGATTGCTTTTCATAAAGCTTTGCCATAGCTCTGCTTTATCATCCCAGTGTGAGCTTCCAGTTGGACAGAATCCGAAAGCTAAAAGCCTGCAACTTGCAGAGAAGGAGGGCATTTGGCTGCCACTAAGGCTGTATGGCCACACCAGCCTGCCTGCTTCTGGGTAATCAGGTGAGAAATTTCATCTGAGTCTAGAGTTTCCTGCTGTAACAGTCTTCCTCAGGCTCTGGCAGAGTTCAGGCTCATGTATCCACCCAGGTCATCCTGCCTTTAAGAGGCAGAGGTATCTTCTGGAGAAGAGAGTACAATTAAGCAATTTATTGGTTTTCTTTAACCAAAAGAATCAGCCACTTTGGTCAGGGCAAGAACATCATGAGGTGGTTCAATGTGGTGGTCCAGTTTTTGAAGTCCTTGGAGTGAGCAGAGAATGACCTCACATCTAATACCTCTAGAAAAACATTGTGATCTCCAAGCTGAGGCCATAAAATCCTAGCGGGCTTTGTCTTAGAATGTACCTTCTGTGCGTAAGAGTGACAACTAAGCTTGGGTGACTGACAATGAGGGTGACTAGGCTTTTCCCTAAGGACCTGTAGAGCAGCTGATATTTTCCCACTTTCACAGGCCAGGAGACTCTGGGCCTTTACATGTGTGTTCTAGTCTCTTTCTCCCAGAGTAATTCTTCCAAGATTCTTTACTAAGACATCTCAGTGAAGGCTTTACTCTTCCCTGAAACTAAACCTCAGAGGTTCCCTGAGTTAGGGATAAATTAAGATGACTCCAGTCCTGAGCAGAGCAGTGTAGCCGACCTGTAAGAGCGGAGTGTAGACTTACACAGCCCTGGATTTGTGTCCCAGCTCTGCCACTGACTAGCTGGGTGGGCTTACTAGTCACCTAACCTCTTTGACCTATGGTTTCCTCATTCAAGAAATGCATTAATGACCATCTAGATCTCCCAGGGTTGGAATGAAAACTCTTTGAGAGAATGCAGCATATAAAAGAGCTTACTACACTTGGCATATAGAAAGTATTTAATACATGGTCTTGCCTGCTCTGTCCTCTGCCTACCTCTCTAATTTTGTCTCCTGTCATCCACCTCTCTCGCTCTCAGTGCTGTTTCTTCTGATTAGAACATTCTTTCCATCCTTCACTCCATACTTGCTGGTCTCCCTTATCTCTCTGCTCAGATCACTGCCTTCCCTGGCCTTCCAGACTGGAACAGGTCCCCTGGCTGAACTCTTCTAAACCACTGTGTACTTTCCCTTCATAGTAGTCAGTGCTGTTTGTGAGAAATGCTACTATCTGTCTCTCCCACTACATTTAGGACTGACTGATTAAGAGAAAGATTCAACTTTTTGGCCCATCCTTATGTCCCAAGTACCTGGCACATAGTAGGCCCTCAATAAATATTTGTTAAATGATTAATAAATGATAAAACTCAGCTTGAACTTTCTTTCAGTTATATAATAAGTTGACAGTTAACAGTCATGTGTTAAGAGGGCCTTATAACCATATACAAAAATTAACTCAAAATGGATCAAAGATATAAATGTCAGAGTTAAAACTATAAAACTCTTAAGACGAAACCTAAGGGTAAATCTTCATGACCTTGAATTTGGCAATGTTTTCTTACAATATGACATCAAAAGTCCACACAACAAAAGAAAAAATAGATAAACTGGATATCATCAAAATTAAAAACTTTTGTGCTTCAAAGGACACTATCAAGAAAGTGAAAAGGCAACCCCCAGAATGTGGAAAATACTTGCATATCATGTATCTGATAGGGGACTTGTATATAGAGTGTATAAAGAACACTTACAGCTCAATAATAAAAAGGTACATAACCCGATTAAAAAACCAGACAAGGATCTTAACTGACGTTTCTCCAAAGAAGATATACAAATGGCCATCAAGCACATGAACAGATGCTCAACATCATTAGCCATCAGAAAAATGCAAATCAAAACCACAGTGAGATACCTCTTCATACATACTGGGATAGGAGAATCAAGAAATCAGATAATAACAATTGTTGGCAAGGCTATGGAGAAATCAGAACTCTTATACACAACTAATTGGAGTGTAAAATGGTGTAGCCACTTTGAAAAATAATCTAATGGTTCCTCAAAAGTTTAAACATAGGGTTACTATTTGACCAGCAATTTTACTCCTGGCCAAGAAATGAAAATATGTGTCTATACAAAGACTTGCCGCCAATGTTCATAGCAGCATTATCTACAATTGTCAGCAAGTGAAAATAATCCAAATGTGATTCTCTCCCATAAGGAGTTATCATGCCAATGGGGAAGACAAGCGTATATAAAATAATAAGCAATACCAGGTGGGCCAGAATCAGATGCTACTTTGGCAAACAAGAGTTGCAATCCTGAGAAAGCACACAGCCTGGGGAGGTGGGAAATCTTGCAGAGGAGATATTTTAAACTCCAAGTACAGAAATCACATCCTGTGACACTTGGCAATGGCACTACTTATTTTCTAGTACCATTGTCTGATTTTTCACGTGGTTTAATCAGGTCTGCCCAGCCAGACCGACTGTTTCATTCTTTGTTTTCCCCACAACTGCAAGCACAGAGCCTGAAATCCAACGTGGGGTGACTAGGTTCTGTGATGAGGAAGGAGCTAGACTTAGGATTTAGAGCTTCCTGTCTGAACTGACCTGTCTCTTTTAATCTTGCCTGTGTCACTAAGGGCTTCCTTTTTGCATTTGTTAGCCTATCCTGCAGCCAGGAAGGGCAGAAGAGCATGCTAATGTTACTGTCTGGGGAAGTAACTGGAGAATTGGAAGAGCAGGGAAGCTGGTCTTACTTCAAGGTCACCCAAGGGGCAGGCACCTGGCTGATCAGGGATTAGCATAGATGTTACTGTCCTGCTAAGCCCACAGAGCTAGTTTGTTTATCTATTTCTGAGATAGGTTTATAGTCATTTCAGGGAGAAAAAAAAAAAAATCAATCTGAACCAATCTTTATTTTAGGACTAAAATAAGTGTGTGTGTTGAAGCATGAGGTGAGGCAGAACAGATTACATCTTTAAAAGGGGAAGAAAAAAAAAAACCCATACAAATAATAAAGTTACCAAAAATGTTTGTTGATCCCCAGTATTCCTGAGCTCCTCTAACATCTACATTCTGAGATGAGGAAGATTACCTTAAGCAAGACTCAATGTTCCTTTGGCAAGTTGGTTCTATTTAATATATCGTTTAATGTATTTGTTCATTTAGGCCATGACTCATTGCTTCTCTAAATTTTATTTTTAGCTGTTGCTTCTCAGTTGGATTTTTCCACATATCAGATGTTCAGCTATGTGTCTAAGGGGACAGTGTCTGCCTTGGGGCTGAAAAACTGACCACAGAGTTTTATTATTTGTAAACTATAAAAGGTTATAGTAAAAATGTTTTTCATCTTCCCTAAAACTTGTTAAGACTGAGGCATCACCCTACAGAGAGTGTATGATGAAATGTGAATTGTTTGAAGTATGTCATAAGGTATAATTCTGAGACACTCAGAGGAAGATGGTGGCTACCTACTTGTGTGTTATTGCCTAATGCTTGAGCATCTGACTCCTGATCCCCTCCTTAGAAAGGGATCTGGTAGCAACATGAACAGGAAAAGATCCATCAAATGTGCTGATGTGGCAGAAGAGTGAGGTTGAGAGAAGCAGTGGCTTTGAAGAATGGAGGGTGGCCAGGAGAATGGATCCAGAGAAGGGCAGTCAGGCCCTAAGAAGTCAGAGTAGGAACTTGCACCAAGAGAGAAAGAATCTCAGGATAGACAGATTATGGTGGAGACTAACCAAGATGGTGGACCACATGACTGCCAAGAAGTGACAATTTGTTAGCCTTTCATTTTTTTCCTCAGTTTATGACTGATGTATACACATATTTATAGGTAAAACCATAGAAAAGTTCTGAAATGATACACACCAAACTGATAACAAATTCTGGAGAGTAAAAAATTAAATGGGGGTTGGGGGAAGTGGAATGATTGCCTTCTACTCTAAATATGTTGTTGGATTTTTTTTAACAAAATGTATTCATATAATCCTTCTGTTAATAAAGAAAAAATAAATAAAATGCAAGGGGGAGAGAATATAAGACTATGCATATCTATCATTAAAACATAAGATTATAATCATGTAACAAGGAGGAAATAAAAACCATCTATAGTTTGCCATTCGGAGGTAACCTAACTAAGGGAGCAATTCTCACCCAAACCCAGAATAGTGCATTTGGAGTTCAGGTGGAAAGTCTCCATTGGTAGAGAAAAGGGATGCCTCACCAACAGGATTGGGGAGAAGAGACCAGAACTGGAGATCAAGCTAAGGTCTGAGTAGATGAGGCCATTGGCTAAGTCAGGAAGAAGCAAGTAGTTGGTCAGGAAGTGGGGCTGGGGCTAGAGGTCAGAATTCAGGGATTAGAGAGAAGTGCACCAGCAAGAGGGACTTGGAGGCTTGCATACTAGAGTCAGACGTTCATCCTCAGTCCTGTTTTCATTCTGTGCCCAGAAATGATAACGTCATCAGCAAGAGGTCAGGTATTATAGTTGGATTTTCCCCAAACTGGAAGCTGGGATTCATATGAAGTTAACACTACCACACAGATAGCTCCCCCTAGGTCTCTGGTAGAGACCTAGGCTAGGAGGGAGACAGGCTAGGAGGGAGCTTCTAAAAAGAAAGGTCAGTGGTTTTACAGGTTGGTCACAGATAAAGGAAGGAAGGTCTAAGGTCAAAAGAAGAGTGACTTAGAGTCTAGAAGGGTCTAGAAGCAATGAGGATTCTATGGGCTTTCAGACAGCCCTCCACTGTGTGGACTGTCCATGTGTTACAGGGGGTTGGGGCACCCCAACCTTCTTTCACTAAAGGTGCCATGGTCAAGAGATGACCAAATGCATCACCACACATCCAAACAACTCCATGGCCTTGGTGCACACACTTGTTTGGAAAACGCTGGACCCAATGCCTGACTAAAGAAGCAGCGGGAGCCTATAATGCCCCACTTCTCTCTTGCTGTAGGGAAGTTGAACTGTGGCTTCAAAATGACTGTGTCTGAGCCACAGAGAAGGGAGTGGACTGGAAGGGTTCCAAGTATCAAGAGAAGTAGGAAGAAGGCATGGGTTCAAGAGGCACAGCTGGTAGAGAAGAAGCATCCCCCACTCTAAACTCTGATGGAGAGAGCTAGCGTCTCCTACCCCGAGCAGAGGAAGGAGCCCCAGGGGAGACCCTGAGACGAGCCCTGCTTCCTGCCGAGACATGAACGTGGGTCCTTTGGCCTTCAGGACTTTAGCATTCTTTTTAAGGAGGATGAAGACAGCCAGTTGTTGGAGATGCAGTGTACATTTTAAAAAATGTGCTCTTAATCTATCACAGCATTAAACACCTCTTGAGACAGAGCCTGTCACATCAATAGGACATGAAACTCCTCTGTCTCAGCATTTCTCCATATTTAACCACTTGGAGGGAGAGAAAACTTTCATATTTACATAGGATATAGATAGTAATCATCCAATAAACCTTGGTTCTATTTTTAGATGCTCATCTCTAGGCTTCTGGATACTGGACAACAGTGCAGTATTTGCAGTGTTAAATCAAGAAACTGGTTTCTTGTTTTAAGTGGAAAAATGCGCCGTGTTTCTGGGTTTGCTCATATCCATTTTCACAAGTTAATTGCTTGAGAAAATGAATGTATGCATTTTTTCTCCCTTAATGCTGTCCTACACTAAACTGTTCGAAGAACAAATACGCAGCTCAAAACATTTTTTTAAAAAATTGTGAGACATAAAACAGGAAACGTGGCAGATTGCAAATGCAGAGCCTTGAAAAAACTGATACTCCAGCCCTTGGAGGCTTGTAGTCTAATTGGAAGGGAGCCTCCACCTTCTCCCACCCCTTTGCAGAGAAGCTGAGGCAAATCAGAAGGGGTGTATGAGTAGCTCTTATTTTCTCCATTCTTTAGGACCCCCATCAGCTCTGGATGTAGCCCTATGTTGTCAGCTCAGAGACCAGTGGTAACAGCAGCAGAAACTAACATTTTATGAATGGTAAAATGAATGTGCTGAGCAGTATACTCAACACTTCGCAGGCATTATTTCAGTTAATCATCACAACACTCGGTGAGGTGGGTACTATCCATTTTACAGATGAAGACATTGAGATACCAGTAGGGATATGGTAGAAAACACATAGAGGTCTCTAGATTGCCCACCTTCCATCAGTTTCTGGCTGTGAGAGAACAAAAGCAAGAAAACTTCCCCCTGAGATCCCAGGGCAAGAGGAGGGACCAGAGATAAATGTAGGGCCTGGGTCAGGTTCTGGTACCGTGGGCCCACAGTGTGGCCTCCAAGGCAGTTCCAATACTGCAAGGCAGGCTTGCAGTGCAGTTTTTGTTGTTGCTGTGGTTAAGGGTCACGTAAGCAGTCCCAAGCAAGCAGGAAAGGACTGGTCTCCTCAGCCTGTCCCTTCTTTCCTTTGCTTATTCAGCATCTTCTCCCTGATGCCAGGAGCAGCTGGGGTTAGTGAGCTGGAACCCAAGCAGATCGATACCACGTGGACTTGAGGATGTCGTTAGCAGAGTACTAATGCTCATCGCGGATACATCCAGATGTCAGTCGTGGTCTAGAGGTTAAGTAGACTTTGTCTAATGTCAGGCGGTACATCCTACTGGAACATGGAACATTTTTCTGTCTTGTTCACCTATAGCTTTAAAGAAGGTAAACTACATGTTGTTTAAATATTTCTAGTAATGCTTTGTATGCAGTGTTTGCATAAAGAGTAAAAATCCCATCTATCAAGATATACATAATGTATATATATATATAAAACACACACATACCCACACATATATATCTTTAAAGCTTAAGTCAACATGTGTGCGAAACAACTTTTAAAAATTGAATGCAGTTTTCATTGTGCTGTAAGGGACTCAATTGCCAAATTCTTTTGCAAAAAATGAAAAATACATTGGTTATGTACTATTTGCTTACATATTTTGCAACAACAGTTTTTGTGTTTTTTGTTTTTTGTTTTTTTGGTCACCTTTTTCTTCAATGAAGGCTCAACACTATTACACTAAATAATATAACTTAGGCAAACTTGAATTCCCTTCCTAATGTTGCTGCCACTTCCTCCTACAGAGGGGCCCTTCCTCGTGGTGAGCAGAGGTGGAGGTCTTACTACATATGCCATTTTCCATCCAGACCGAGCCTTCCTTCTCTAAACAGTGTTGGGAGGCACGATTCTTTGCTCAAGCTTAAAATGTTCTGTAGCCCTTTAAGAGCTGTGAGGAAAACAAGGAGACAAGCTCAGTAAAATGGAGGAAGGAACTACTGCATTTTTTTCCTGCTGGAATATTTCCAAATATTCTCCTCAGAATTAGAGCTATTTCACCAAATTTGGCTAATTGAGGCCATTCATGAAAAAGTAATAGCTATATTATAGGCCACGGATTCTGTCTCTCCTAAAAGACAATCCATCTTCAGGAAAATCCCTGCACAAATGCAAATGCACAGAGAGACATTTTGTCAGATGTCCAGATAAAACTGCCCCACGTGTCATTTTTCTCACCTACATTGTTAATAGGAAAAGAGGAACCATAAGTTCCTATTACCAAAGGCATCCCTAGGACCTGAAACACAATACCAGGGGGAAAAAAAAGAAAGAAAGAACATCCTTTCAAAGCCAACAAACGATGGACCCCCAACCATTTGGAAAGGTGTAACTATCTGGCTACCCCAGGATCAGAAACCTTTTATCCAAAGTGCCCCATAAGTTGGAAGGCTGGAGTCGAGGGGATTGTACAGATACTGGCCCTTAAACGGAGCCCACAAATCTGAACTCCTTGCTGAACTATTCAACAAAAAGTTCTGTGTAAAGCCCAAACGCTGAAGCCACCCTGTGCAATGCTGGAACAAGTGGGTAGAATTCATGCCAATGTGAGACATTTATTTATGCAGCTGGCATCTTCCTGGGGCACAGCTGACCAGAGGTGGGCTAGGATCTGTTCATCTTGTTATATTGGCCTTCTGCTGTATTAATTTAGAACAGCTTTTTCAAGAAACTATAAGACCCTTTAAACTGGCTATGCACATACATATTTAGGGGCAATAACAAGGTAGACTATAAATTGCTTCTAAAGTCACAAATACATGTGAAAGTGCTTGGTACACAATTAAAGTCTAATAATATATATAATACATAGTATAATGTATATGTTAGTATACATATATATAATATATCTTATATAAGATATAATAATAAGAAGAAGAATAAGATATTATTGTCTGTATTGTTGCTATTTACAAATGAAAGGGACTGTGACGTATAGGAGATCATTAGGCTCAGCCTTGTGAGGGAGATTGGGGTTGGAGGGAATTCTGGAACAAATAGACTCGTCCTATGTAACAGAAAGGTAAAGAAAGGCCTCTGCCTGGCTGATTGTGACCTAATCTGGACTGTTTGAGGTAATTCTGTCTCGGAAACTCGCGAAGCAAGTTAACCCTGTTGGAGCTGAACTGCCTGTTTTTATAGTCCAGGCAGCCTAGAGCCCTGTAGTATTTACCCCACACTGTGTTTCCGAGTTCTGTATTGTCTGCAGGATATCAATCACATCAGCTCCAGGAGAGATGGAAAAGTAGTTGTGGAAGAGCTACCGAACCTAAAACTACTACCAAGGTGTCTTAAGGACTTTTAAAAAGTTCAGACAGAACCTTCTTTCTGGTCCAGTGCCCGTGTGCACATGGACAAGGGCGAGAAATCCATCCTCTACCACATTGTTGAGTTCCGTCTTCACTTTTTTCAGGGGGAGAAGCTTGCAGCCCATAAAACTGATAGCAGCAGTCTCCTGCCTTGAAGTGCCTTTTAAGAAATTATTTAACTGAAATCCGTCCATGTTCTCATTATACATGTAATAAGTCCCTAAATATTTTCCAGGAACTGCTCTCTCCATTATTACAGAAGCAACAAAAGAGGATCCCTGCCTCAGATGACTGATGGCTGCTGTACCTCAAGGAAGGGAAGCAAGTCATCAAATCACATGAAAAAGTGATGGGTAGCTTGCGTTTATGTGTTTTCCTATAGCTTTTTTTTAAATCAAGATGATTTATTCATATTATTTTCATTGAATGTTAATAGATTCTTTAGCCCATCTTCACCTTTACGTCACCTTGGGGTTTATGGTGTGATAACTGTCGATTACAGTCGTGTTGGCTACAAATCAAGTCTGGAATAACCTGGGTGACAGTATGGCAGGGAGCTGCACATAAACAGGGAAGCTTCAGTTATTGGATGGGGGGTTGGTAGTGGATCGTACAGGAGTTATGGCCTGTGCATGGAGACTGTCTTCCCAAGAACCGATGGGATGGGATGGGAGCAGTGCAGTCATTCTCTTGCTGATTTTTCCATTTGGTTTCCAGGCTTGCACTTGGGGAAACAAAATGTGACCCCAGGCCTGATTTAACTGTGCTTCTCCCAAGACAAGGCTACTAGAAATTTTACCCTTTGCTCCTATCTCCAACTTCCCTATGTTAATAATAGCTCCCAATTTTTGAGCATTTTCTCCGTGCTATGCAATGTTTGTGTGTGCTACAGGCGTTGATTATCTCATTTAATCCTCACAACTGCCCTGTGATGTGAATTTTTTAAAAATCTCCTTTTTTACAAAGGAAAAGTCTGAGGTATAGAGATTAAATAATTTGCTCAAGAAGTGGCCGGGATACAAATAGAGGTTTGATGCTCATGTGAAGCAGAATGTTGGTACTTCTCTTTCTTTTTCTTTCTTCTTCAGAGTTATTTTTCTCCCCCAAGGCCCTTGCCTTGCTCTTCGGCCCTCTCAATTTCAACTTCTTAGAGCTGGTGCATAAATTCTTACCGAAAGAAATTACACACAACTAGTCACCGTGACCTTTGGTTTCTGCATTTGTGTCAACATCTGGGGGTCAGATGTTTTCTTAGTCAACAGCTGATTCCGGGGTTTTGGGAAGAGGGAGCAGGACTTTCTGTATGTTTGCCTCATGGAAGCATTGTGTTTGAGCTCCTGAGCAATGCTGAGATATGTTGCAATAAGGGGACATCTAGAAGAGCCTGAGGTCTGAAGGGGCTTCTTTAAAGAACAACAGCCTCTGAGGAGTTTTCAGATATCAGCCAAAGAATCCATTTCCTCCCCCAAGCATAGAACTTTGAGTGCACATTTTAGCTGCGGCTTCCTAAGTGCCTATTTTTATCACTGTCCAGTTATTGATGAACTGAAATGTCTTATTTTCCATTGATGCTGTCATCTTTTGCTATTTATTTTAGGTAGATAAGGTGTCATGAGAACAAAACGCCGCTGCCAACATCCACTAAACAGAACAGTAACAATTATAAAGCTCTTTGACTTATTTATCCTCAACGAGACCCTTCTCAACTAATACAGATGGTTTCAGTCCTATATTGATTGATTTTGGGGGGACTTTTCAATATCAAAGATCTCAGATTAAAAAAAAAATTTGTGGTTTGCATCTGCTGCGTAGAGATTTACACTTTGGAACTATTTCGCTCAGCGTCAGGGCCATGTGAGCTGCTGCAATTGTATGGCCTCCCGCCCTGTCTCCTCCAGAGGACAAAGATGTCTGTCCAGACGGGCTGACCAGCCACATTCACAGGTCCAGCCCCTGCCAGAGGAAGTTGCAGAGCAACTTCCTGAGGGCAGCTCTTCCCTCTACCATCCTGGTAGCCGGCCGGGTGCTGCTAATCATTGCAGCAATTCAGAAAGATGATTGGGATCTGGCTGGACGCTTCTTGCTTATTGTACCTTATAGTGGCTGCCTGAGAAGCCTGCAGTCACCACCTTCCCCTCTCCAGGGAAAACCGAACGAATCACCCAGAAAACAAAGGTCCTCTTTGCAAGGATCAAGAGACCACATGCCCTAATTTCTCTTCCCGATAATTTTGCTATCAGAGAGAAACCTCTCAAAGATCATATTTGTAAAGGGAAATAGAATGGAACACTGCCTCTGTGGTCTGTCTAAGTGAAGGCACAGAGAGCATGGGAAGCCCCTGACTTTTCAGCCCAGAGACCAGATTTGAATTATAGTGTAAGAAATGTAGGTGTTCCATCGGTGATGATTAATCATACTTTTATGTTTACTTTAACTTTTGAATAGGTTATATAGTCACATGGATTAAAACTCAAAATTGTATGTAGTGAAAATTCTCCCACCTCTCTGTGCCTTAGGCCACTGGTTTTCTCCTTTCCTATGTATCCTGCTTGAGGTATTTTATGCATATTACAGTCATCCCTCAGTATCCATGGTGAATTGGTTCCAGACTCCCAAGAATAGCAAAGTCCATGGGTGTCCAAGTCCCTTATATTAAGTGGCATAGTACTTGCATATAACCTACACACATCCTCCTATTTACCTTAAATTATCTCTGGATTGCTTATAATACCTAATACAGTGTAAATGCTATCTAAATAGTTGCCTGTGGATGGCAAATTCAAGTTTTGCTTTTTGAAACTTTCTGGAATTTTTTTCCAAATATTTTCAATCGGATATTGGTTGAATCTGCAGATACAGAACACACGAATACAGAGAGTCAACTGTACAAGTATAATATACATATACATATATGGTTACTTTTCCCCACAAATTGTATGCTGCACCTTAGGGTGGTTTTTTTTTTTTCCATTTTATAATGTATTTCAGAGATCTTTCACTATCAGTACATGAAGAGCTTTCTCTTTTTCATGGCCACATAGTTGCCCATTAAGTGAATGTTCTATTTTTTTTTTTTAATACCATCCCCTAATGTTGGCCAATAATTTCCTATGGTTTGGCCATTAAAATCTAGGCTAGTTACTGAGAGTATTAAGAATCTACCTACTTGGAGGTATTTAAAAATGAGGTAAGTTCTCATCATATGGCAGTTTGAGTAATACCCATGAGACAGTTTCTTTTGAATAGTGTCAGCTGAGGATTCCTGAGATCTTGGACTCCAGAATCCTCCACAGCACGCCAGAAGGTACTGGGTGGTTGCTAAGAAGGATTCACCCACTTTTTATAGCATTTTACAAAATGAATGCAACACATTAATAAATAGTGTCTGATAATAACTTAGATAAAAGTCCATGTGTGCTTAAATGAAGGTTATCCTAACATTTGCTTTTAAAGCACTATAGCTACTGTATTAAAATAGAAAACATTTGACATCTGCTCTGTTCTGCCATCGCATTTAACTGGGGTAAGACTCCCTTTGCCTTCTGGTGTGCATTTCAAATACAGCAGAAAAGGATTAATTGCCTTCTAATTTGGAGCTTTAAAGATTCAAACTGAAGCTATAGTGATTAACTTTAAACAACATTTGAACTACATTTAATTATAGTCTTCAAATCCATTTCCCCCATTTTTTGGAGCTACATTATTTATAATCACTGACATAATAACATCTATTTTTGATAGATCTCAGGACCATGCTACATCAGCCATATTGTGAGAACAAAGGCTCCCGGAACATGTGCTGGAGGGAAGAAGACAGTGTGGCTGAGGAAAGTGACAGCAGGTGGGAAAACTTATCTTCCTGAAAGCTAGTTTGGAGAGCGTGACTTGATATAAATTACTTGGATGAATGGTTGGGTTAGGTTATCAGTGAGAAGAGGGTGAGTGGTTCTCCCCTCAGGGATCACTCCTGGGAGCCTGTTAAGTAACTGAATGGTGCATGAGATATTGGGACACTCTAGCCAGGAGGCCAAATGTTGTGTCTGCCATGATTCCTTCCTAGATGGGAGCTGAGGCCACGCACTCAACTTCTTCTCATAGTTCCAGTGCCACACACATACTTGGTGCTCAGTTTGTGCTTATTGACTGAGCTATTTTCAGTGGTCTCCCTGTGGGCATGAGAGAGTAAAGAAGTTTGTGGATGTTTGCCATGTATTGTCACGTGGGGAAAAAACCAACCAACCAACCAGGACGTAGAGAGGAGGATTTACTAAGAGGCTAATGAAGCTTAAATGTCAGGCCTCCTCATGTACACAGCTCCTTCCAAGGCTCTGTACACATATTTGTCCCCATCATTCTGAAATGTTTTCTTAAAGAAGATCCCAAATTTCATAAGCTTCAGATCCACGAAGCCTATATTCTCTCTGGGTATAAAATAGCATATAAACATAATTCCATAGCATAAAAACATAATTTAATTTTTCAAAATGAAAAATTCTTATTTCCATTCTTAATGGAAAATTCTATTTAGAAATAGAATAACAAATATATATGCAACACACCCACAAATACTTCCACAAGTTAGGGAGGGTATATATCAAAAATGTTCAAACTGGTTTTCTCTGAAATTGACTATTTATTTATTTACTTGCTATTTTCTGTTTTACTGGCATGATCAAGTGAATTAGTACTTTGTTAAAACTTACAGTTTTTCCCATGTTAAGGAGTCTTCCTTTGAACTGACTAACCTTTTCCTAAACTTTTACTTCCAGTCAAGCAATATCATATTTCTCTTCATCCAGCACTCGGAATGGAATTTTCTTTTCACTGTAATCGTAAACTCTAACTTGGGGAAATGAAATGAAAGTATATGAGTGAACCTGGCTCCCTGTAGGTTAAAATCTTCATATCCACGGAAGGATGCGCATTGCTATTTGGCAGGTTTTTGCAGGAAGTTAATAAAAGAGTCAAGAGCTTCTATTTCCCATCCACCTTGATTCTGTCTCTAAGCTTCTCTCGTACCTTCACCCACACGGTCACACTCTGTCTTCAACGCCAAGTGTCTTTAGCCATGCTGACTCACTCTCTCACCATTACCTGGTACGGAACTTGAAATCTGAAATTCTGGGGCTATAATGGAGACATCTGGCCTTCAGGTCTTTGTCCACAAAACCCAGGATGGCAGAGGCTGCATCCCCTGTGTTCAAACCTCCATTTAGAGTGTCTGAGAATTAGAATCTTAGTATTACTGTCAACAACTAGAACTGGTGACATGTCTTGTCAAGCATTGCTCTTTCTCCCTCTCCCATCCCCTTGCTCTCAGAGCCTGATCCTCAGAGTATTTCACCTGTCCCCACATCCTGGGCAACAAAGAGCCAGCAAACAGGAATAGGGAGGAGGCAGTGACATTAACGTTGTCCTGGGGTCGTTACTCTTGTCCTGCCATATTCTCCGTGACCCTTGAAGAAGACCACAGGAGAAAAGACCGCACTGTAGTCTTGGGGGGTTGGATTAGGAGAGAAAAAAAAGACAGAGCTGAGGGTTAGGAGACAGGGCCACAGCGTATGTCTATAGAATTTCATTAATTTATTAATTTGCTCACTCATTCAGTTTTTCAAGAGCCCAACAAACATATATTATGTTGTTACTATGTGCCAGAAACTGTTTTAAGTGCTATGGATACAGACAAAGAGAAATGAAATATATAATGACATTATATTTAGATATTCACAATACGGTGAGATCATTTCCTGGTCATTTTTAGTACAGTCGTAACTTTTCTAAAAATAGACACAGCAACATATACCCAAAAATACAGGCTAGTAATCTTTTACCTTTCTAATAAAATTCAATTACCATTAGGTCTATGCCTCAAAAATATTTGTAGGGCAGGAAACCCCATCCTTGCTGTCTCAATTTAGTACTCCATAGTAGTACCAGCCCCGATGGAAGATGAGAAAAGACATGGCACTAGTCCAAGAAATGAGAGCTTTTCCAGAAAAGAAAACACTTTGAATGGTGACAAGCACACAGTAAGTGCTATGTAAGGATCAGCTATCATCTTCATCTTCATCATTATTTTAGACAAAAGGGAAAGTAAATGCAAAGTTTGGGAGGGAAGAGTGACAGCATGGCATGGTCAAGGAGTTTAAAAGAACTTGTGGGCACCATAAGTGTAGTGAGATATTGGGCTGAATAGACAGGGGACAGACCATGGAGAAGGTTGGCCCCAGGGAGCCCCTGATAGGTTCTTGGTGTCTTCTACTTCCCCGGCTAAGTTAGGCTCTCATTACCATTCCCCTGCTCAAATGAAATATTACTTGGCATTTCTGCTTCCCCTTTAGCTCTTTTGCCATATCCTGGTCTTAGCTGATGTAGCTTCCCATCATTCCTAAGACGAGGCTCCCGTTAGATCACTCTCCTACTTTAATCCTTCAGTGGCTGCCCATTGTCCATGGAATTCAGCCAACTGTCTCAGTGTGGCATGCAAGCATTGCTGGGCGAGGGCTGCAGCTAACCTCTCCGGGGTTCTCTTTTATCATCCTCTGTATGACTTCTATATCCAGCCACATGCAGCCTCTTGATTCCAAATGCCCCATTGCCTTCAACAATCCCCCCACCATGTTTTGAAATCTGTGTACCTTTCAAAGCTCTTCTCAATGCTGCCTCCTCTGTGAAGTCTTTTCTTAGATTCCCAATAGGTTGCATCTTCTCCCATCTCTGAACCCCCACTTTGTATTTCCTCTGAGGTTCTTTTATTACCTTGTACACCAGTCTATGTCTTGGCACAAGATCATAGGCTCTCTTTAGTCTTTCCTTTTATGGAGACCCTTTTGTGATGAGCGTTCTTTAGGATACACTTTAAGAAACACAGCAGGAAGGTGTGGAACCAGACCCCAGGGTTGGCTCTTCCACATTCCTACCACTCTGGTCCGCTTTGCTTTCTGATGGAAGGAGCCAGAGGGTCCTCTGGAGAGTGAAGCTGAAGAGGAGTGTCCAGAGCAGGCTGAAGGCTCCAGCCATGCTCCAGCCACCCCCTACACTGATCACTGAGCCCAAGGAAATGGCCTGTCCCAGATGTCTTTCAATATAACACACACTAATCCAGTTATCAAGGCCTAGGTTGGAGACAAGATGGGTGAAAAGAGATAATCCATGGCTGGGAGCAAATCAAATTATCCCCCCTCATTTTCTTTCTCCCTTCCTTCCTCCCTTCCTGTCTTCCTTCCTTTTTTCTCCAAACAAATATCTCTGCCAGGTGGTTAAAAGCACCTGGCCAGGGCCTCGCAGCTTACCTAGATGCTCTGGTTTCCCCACTTAATTACCGTTATCAACTTCCCAGATTTTTGTAAACTTAACACACTGAATAATGAGGTTAATAAAACCAGTGAACTCCTTTGCCATGGACACAGACTATTTCTATAACTGTCAAATGTATTATTAGTTCAGATTTAATCACCTTTTCTTGTATCTTATAAATTTTTTCCTAATGACCTATTGGCTTTCCAGTGAGGGCTTTACTTATTCGATGTTAGATTTTTAATTCCTCTGGACTTGATTACAGTCTGTGTATTTATAGCTTCTAACACTTCTGCACTGAATAATTTCCCTAGTGAATATGCATCTGGAATTGAACAAATCAGACAAGCATGAAACCCCTGGCAGAAGCACTGACTATCTCTGGCCATCCTGGTCCTTGGGACAGCCACTTCCTCTAAAAAACTCCCTGTCTACTCTTAGTTCTTAGGGTTGTCAAAGGACTAAATAATGCAAAATATTCAAATATGGGATTCTTTTTAATAGAAGAATCAGTCTTTAAAATTGCCATATATTCATTCAACAAACATTTATTGAGAGCCTCCTGTCGGCCAGATTGTACACAAGCTCCAGGGATACAAACTGAATCAGCCACATACTGTTCCCAGAGTCCCAAGCCTCCTGAAGCTTATATACTAGCGAGGCAGACAGGCTTTAAAATACCTTTTTAAATTATTTTCAGGAGTATAGAGAAATTAGCAATAGGTAAGATTATTTCAGACAAACAGAATAAATAGGCTCAAGCAGAAGACATTTTCTAAAACTCAGATTCTATTTAAAATGCAAATAAACCCTTGAGGCAAAAGATACTTTTTGCTTTTCTTCGGGGTGCAAACTGTCCCTGAAAAATAGCAAATCCTTTGGACTGAATTCCTGTACTATTTAATAGCGTGCCAAGAAAGTAAAAACAAGCACTGAAGGTCAAAAATGGGGATATAGAAAAATGGGGCATGGATAAGTCCGAGTTATTTCAGGGAGAAAATTAGCAATGACCACATGTGTTGGGCTTAATGAAAGATCCAAACGTAGAACCTGTAAGAAATCTGAAGTGGCTTGAAATTTGTCAAACAGGTCAGGCTCTACTGAACTTTGACCAACACAGAAACCTGGAAATGTGTGCTTTGCTTACTCTTTTCTGCAGCTGGCTGGGATACACAGTTTGGAAGTAACTTTCAATTATGGGCTAAATGACAGGGAAACTCTAAAGCTACACTCATACTTCCATGATGACTCCATCATCAAAGCATAGTGGGGACCTAGTCACATCAGGAACTGTACCCAGTCCAGGGAAAATGAGGTGAAGAGAAGTAAGCCCTACTGCCTAAGACTTGCAGAAGATGCTGAGTTGGTAACAGGAGAGATACTCTCAGCATCTCCTGGAACTATGGTTGACACCTACTGAGTACCTACTGTGTGCCTGACACTGTGCTGAGCACTTTAGTTGTTTTTAAATGTCATGCAATACTTATTTGAAATGAATACTGTTATCATCCCATTTGAGAGATAAGAAAATTAAGGCACAGAGAGGTTTAGCAACTTGTCTATGGCCATTTCAGCTACTGAGTCCAAGAACCAGAATGAACTCAGAGCCTCTGTTTGTGATCACTGACCTGCAGGGGCGTGGTTGCTCCCTTCTAAAGACTGCATTTTCCAGGTGGCATAAAGGAGACACTCTTGCAACATTTACCCTGCTGTTCACTCTACAAGTGTGAACTTTTCTGTGATCAGGTTGTCAGTGTGTTTGAAAGACAGTATGAAATAAAATGAATCAATTCTCCCTCCCAAAGTAGAAATAGAGCTGGGTAAGTGTAGGGTCAGAGTAAGTTTCATCAGAAGCCAAATAAAATAAGGATAAAAACCTGGGCACAGGCAGAAACCCTCAGAAAAGGGTGATCAGGAATTAAGAAGGCAGCGATGTTTGATTGGCATGGCCAGTTGGCTTAATTCCCAGTGCACTAGGGCCCAAGCGCGGTTCGGAGGGGAAGGTGACAGGGGCTCACTTCAGAATCATACACTTACCAGGGGAATGTTGGGAAAAGAGGTCATTCCAGAAGGTCTGCTTAGGGCTCAAGGTTGGGAAGAAAGAGGTAGAAAAGGACTTCAGGGACTCCCTCTGGATACAAAGGCTGACGAAGGGGGAAGGACTGGGCATGACCAGTGCCCAAAAGAAATATATCAACCAGGAGGAGACAGCCCAGCCTTCCCAGGGCAGCTGCACCTGACAGCCTCCCTAGGGGACTGATACCTCTGCCAATTCCCATTGCCTGATTCAGGGAGAGTGGGGACCCTCCAGATAACTAGTGTCACCAGGAGGAGCCGGATTTAGGTAAAAGGGTAGAAAATTCTATCTTCTCTTCAAGACTCAAAACTGCCTGCAGTAGCCAGATTGCCCCTGAAGTATAAGCTCAGGAGTCACAGAGTGTTTCACAGTGAGTGGAAAGACGTAAGGCCGAGGGAGATGAGCAAAAACAAGGAACAAAACCTCCATTTTGAGAAAAAAAATTTTTTTAATTTACTCAATGTCTATAGAAAGACCTTTTCCTTGGAAAGCTCTGAGTACATAGAGGGGCGGAGACAGGGATGCAGAAGGTGATTTCTCCAGCTTCCTTCAGCTCATTCTTCTTAGCATATACGTCCCCAGGGCAGCTCCACTTGGGGAAGCCAGATAGGGTACAGGGGCTGCAGGGTGTCCTGCTTGTTCCTGCTGTTAATGCCATGTGCAAGAGTCATTGAATGAAGGGCTCCCAGCCAGGAGTAGAGACAACCAGATTTACAGTGATCTTTCCTTCTGATTGGGGTTCCAGGTGTTGGGAAGGCCAGACTAAAAATGAAGGACCCTGTTCAAGGGGAGAGACTAGACACCCAGGCCTCCCCTCAGCCCTCCCCTGGGTGGGCCTGCCTATAAATCACTAACCTGGGTGCATTTCTGTTTTAGATTCCCCATGGGGCAACTGGACTGGCATGTAATGTTTGCATCCACATCTATCCGTAGCCTATAACTCTTTACTAGCTCTCTGCTACCAGGATGTGGCCTGCATGTGTGGACAGTCATAAACATGAGCCCCGGGGCCAGTGGAATCCCAACACTCTTGACCTTGATGTCCCTCTCTGAGCCTTGTTTTCTTCATCTGGAAGGTGGGCTAATGTGGGCATGCTTTGCATGCCACCTCACCTTTATTTCACATGTGTCCCCTCCCCTGTGTTTATCACACACAGCTATGCTGCCCTTCTTTCTGTTTCTCAAACACCTTGAACTCAGTCCCAGCTCAGGTCTTCTGGAAGGCTCTCCCCAATTCTTCCCCTGGCTGGTTCCTTCTCACCCTGCAGGTTTCACTCAAATATCAGCCTTGAAGAGGCCTTCCTTGGCCAGGCAGTCTCAAGTTGCTTCTTGCCAAAATTCAAGTTCCCTCTTTTATTCTGCTCTATTATCTTCACAAAATTTGCTACACTTTGAAAATATGTTGTTTACACATTGATTTTGCACCAACTCAGAACTCCCCTTACCTCCTTATCTGAAATTGTACCCCATATCTCCCCTATTTGTCTTCCCTGCTTTATTCTTCTTCTTGGCACTTACAACATACTATTTAATTTACTTATTTCTTTAGTTTATTGTCTGTCTTTTCCCGACTAGAATATAGCTCTGTGAAGGCAGATTTGTTTGTTTGGGTCATTGCTGTACCCTAAGTGCCTAGCACAACACTTGGCACCTAGTAGGTTATCAGTAATGTTTACTGAGTGGAAGAATCCATTTGCTGTCTGTCCCTCTCCACCGGAAGGTAGGCACTACAAGAGCAGGCACTTTATCACCACTGTTCACTGTAATAATTCCATGAGGGCACCCAAAAGTATTTGTTCAGTTCATGAATGGCAGCCACTTCATAGGGGTTTTGAAGATTAAAATGAGATAATCCTTGTAAACTTGACTTAAGTGCCATGCACATAGTAAGAGTTCAGTAAAAATTAAGATGCAATTACTATTAAAAATTGAACTTTTGACAAGGAACTTGTAGAAACTTTTGTGCTTTCTTGATTTGGGTTTACAGAAACCGGGGTGCCTCATATTTGTACACTACGAATTTACAATTGCTTCTGGTTCACAGAGGTCCAGGCAGGATGGGACCCTAGAACTTTGTCTTGGTCTAGGGAAAACTATCTCTTTATTACTCTGTTGTGGTAAACAAATATTTTTGTTGAGTCAACCTGGAATGTTGAGGCTCAACTAACAAATGCTTTGTCAGATTACATTAAAGTCAGGGTTTGAGCATTTTACACCAGCTAATTTCCCCCCTACCCCCACCCCTTGGAAACCTTGTAGGTCAAAGTGAATCTAGAAGGAATCTATCCATGTTAGATATATCTTGGTTCTTCCAGAGTTTACCATATGTTTGCACTCCTGTGCTGTTTGATTTTTAGTGACTAGCTGTATTTTCCAATGCCCAGTGGAAATGCATTGAAGCAGAGGAGATGTCTGTCAGAGAGGCCAGCAGCTTTAGAGTAGTGTATGATTTTCTCAGAAGAGAGAAGCTCTGACCCAGGCCCACTATACACTGAGTTTCCACGATGAAGAGTATTTTTTAGGAGTGGAAAGCCATGATGTTTGAGTTTTCAGTCCCATATTTAGGAGACTCTTCTGATACAATAGACACATCCTCCCTAGAAAGGAATTGAATAGTTTGATGAGCTGGTAAATCTCACTTTTTGAGGCCTGAAAGTGGGCATGAAAGCTTTTGAGAACCCATCTTTCAGCTGATTTTAAGTATTCTGACTTCAAGAGCAGTAGGCCGTGTGCATTCTGTACCCTGAGGCTCACTGATTGTCTTTAGACAATCCTGTTCTCCCAGGTGTAGCCTTGCTGGGAGGAGATGAGAACCTGGGTGAGTTTCTGATCAGGCTAATTGCTTGCAATTGGCTTCCTAAAAATAACAGACATGCCACATCTCCAGAGCTTTCGAAAAACGGTGGCGAGCAAGAGCTTTATTTTTAACATCATGTTCCTACAGTAGCAAATGTCTGGGGAAGAATGGAATCTACCAGTATACATCTAGAACCCTTACCTCGTAGAGCCCCGAATTGGCTGGCACTACACACCCCATTCTACCAGTTCCTTCACCCCTAGGTTGGCCCAGGTTCACTGCAGACCTCAAGGCAAAGGGCAGGATGTTCACAACTCTCTTCACCCTCCCAGAGACCTCAGAGCTCGAGGAAATGGAAATCAGTGAGCCCTCACAGTGACGAGTAACCCCTTCCCTAGGAAAGCGAAGGCTGGAGCCCGGCTACCTTTTAGTCTTCATCAGACTAGCTAATTACAGCCTTCACTCAGAGCATTTCTCTTCATTCAAACCTGAAACCTGGATAATTCCCTACTCTTGCATAATATCCTGGGGTTCCCACTGCGAAGGAAGATGTGTGACAGGTTAAGTTCCTTTCTCTATTTCTGGACTAAATACAGTACCTGTGAGAAGTGATGTAATCACTGACCATAAAAATGTAGTTAAATACATTTATTTTATCTAAAAAAAAATTTTTTTTTTGCTGTTTGCTGTGGAGACATTTAGAAGTTACAGTCAGTATTCCATGAACACATTCTTGAGGCATGATATATCTTGTATAACAACAACTTCCTCTTTGAAAATATTTTTTAGAACAGGATTAGCACAAAACATTGATGTCAGTTTTAAAGGTGGTATTTTAAAATGAGTTTAAAGTGCTATTACTTTGTAACCACCTTACAAAACAATATGACTAGTAATACAGTACAACCTGAGTTCACAAGTTTGAAATCAAATGTTCAATGATGAAACTCACAGGCATAGGAAACAAACTTATGGTTACCAGTGGGGAAATGAGGGAGAGATAAATTAGGAGTTTGGGATTAACATACACACTACTATATATGAAATAGATAAACAAGAACCTGTGTAGCATAGGGAACTATATTCAATATTTTGTAATAACCTATAATGGAAAAGAATCTGAAAACAGAATATATATATTCTTTTTATTTTTGTTCTTTTAGAATATTTATATTCTATATATACATAAAATGGAATCACTTTCCTGTACACCTGAAACTAACACAACATTATAAATCAAATATACCTCAATAAAAACATTTTAATTATAAAGATGAAGCAATGAAGTTCAAATTCTATTTAAGCAGAATCTTCTGATACTCCCACTGTAGCTCCTCTTCTCCTAGTCTAATAATTTGAACTTGTTTTAATTATGGCAATTTGAAGATGTCTCAAAATAAGGTCTACCTTCATCTCTGTAACAACAGACATACGGTTTTATTTACTTTTAATCATAAGTTGGTGTATTTTGGATTCTTTTTTCAATCACATATACAGCAAAACTTCATCTATACAAAACTCAGCTATCCTGAAATTTCAGGGAGATGGGGTTGTCTCAGGACCAAAAAATAAAAATAAAAAAAAAAATAAATAAGAGAGGCCTCTGGTTAATCAAATAAATCTTAGAAAATCTATGCACTGAAGCTCATGCACTTGATACGTGCAGCAACTCAAAATCTGTTTTGGCCTACTTGACTTACTTGCAGATTAAATTTACAAATTAAAATCTATGTAAAAAGGGAGTTAGAGATATTTCTTCAAGGTTATAACATTAAAATCATCAATAAGTGATGGCTGACAGCTTATCAGCAATGAAGGAGGCAAACAAAACAAGAACCAGCAAGTAAAATCCCCTGTATGAAGTAGATATTCAACAATTTATTGCAGGGACATCCCAAGAACTGTCACTGTGTTTCAGCTAACGTTCACAATGATAAACCTGAGTCATCAAAGAAAGATAAGTTAGGATCAAAACACTCTGTGTACAAGGGGAGAGAAATGTTTAGCCAAACAGAAAATTAAGCTATTCTGAGTCATTTACTGAATATATTTATTTATGTGCCAAGTATTGTGCTCAGGTCATACTGAGACAGCAGTTCCTGCTCTCCAGAAACTCACATTCTAAGTCAGAAGTTTCAAAGTGTGGTCAGGGAACTCCTGGAGGTCAGTAAGTTCCTTCCAGACTATTTTCAAGGTCAAAGCTATTTTATTAATAATACATACCAGGATGGCATTTGCTTTTTTCCCCACTGTATTGGCATTTGCACTTCAAGTGCAAAAGTAATGGTTTCTCAGCATGTATCAAGGCAGTGGCACCAAACATACTGGTCATCATTGGATTGCTCACCCTCACGCACAGAAACAACAACAACAACAACAACAACAACAACAACAACAACAACAACAACAACAAAACCTGCTAGTTTCACTGCAGAATGTTCTTGACAAAGCAAGAAAGATGATTAATTTTCATTAAATGCCAACCTGAAGTATACATATTTTTAATATTCCATGTAATAAAATGGGAGGTATGCATGAATCACTTTTGCTGCATGTTGAAGTATGATGATTTGTCTAGAGGAAAAATACTTGTGTGATTGCTTGAGTTGCAAGCTGAACTAGCCGCTTCTTAAATGGAACACAATTTTCACTTGAAAGAATGATTGACATTCAAACTGTGTTCAAACTTGGCTATCTGGCAGATGTTTTGTCAAAAATGAGCAAAGTGGGCCTGTCACTTCAAGGAAAGCAACCGATTGCGTCTGTGGCCAATAATAAAGTATGAACTTTCAAATGAAACTTTGAAATTTGGAAAACTAGAGCTTGCAGCTTCCCAATAATGAAAGACTTCTCTGATGGGAATGATAATAACAGATTGGCTTTTTGATATTATATAATGAAATCATCAAAATAGAATGATGTATATAACTCAGTGAAGCAGTCTTTTCCAGATTACCAAAATGTATGGCATTACAAAATCATGCATGGATAAAAAAAATTCATTCAAAGTGAAGAATAGACCAAATGGATTTTAATGTAACAAAATACGAAAAGTTCATTGATTTGCTTTCAGACTACACATTGAAAGTAAACTCTAAGAATCTACCACTTGTTGAGTTTTAGCACAGTATCAAAAAGGAATATCCACAATTACCTAAAAACATTTTAAAAAATCCCTCCTTTTTCACTATCTGTGTGAAACTAGATTTTCCTCATATACTTCAACCCAAAACAATTTATTGTAACATACTGAATGCAAAGACAGATATGAGAGTCTGTTTCAAAAATGTGCAATGCCATTTTCTGTGTGAATTTTTGTTTTGAAAAATATAATTCCTTTCATAAAAATATGTTCTTAGATGTTAATGTATAATAAGTTTATTATTTTTATTTTTAAAATAATCAAATATATGTAATATAAAATATTTTAAGAATTCCCCAATTTTAATTTCTAATAAAGTAAATATCAACATGATTACCCACATTTACAAAAGCTCTTCAGGGTCTTGAATAATTTTTAAGAGTACAAAAGATGCTGATTCTGAAAACTTTGAGAACCACTGGTCTAGGAAGAAGACACAGACTCTAAGTCACTAATTCTAACCTACTACTATAAGGGCTTTGATAGAAAGAAGCACAAGATAACATGGGAGGCAAGGGGAGCTAGCCTCGTCTCAGAGAGTCAGGGAAAGCTTCCTGGAGGAAGTTATCTATGCTAGGACTTGATGATGAGAAGTTAGCATAGTAAGAGGGGGAAGATGTTCAAGATAGAAGAAGGAGCTTATGCAAAAGTCTCATTTATGAAAAGAAAAATTACTTGGTAGAGCTAAAGAATAGTTTGTGATAACCTAGATTGTCCTGATTATATTATTATTTCTGTAAAACAAGCGTATATGTGCAGTGAAGGGGTAAAAATGAACTCTGTCCCAAGTATATGTACTACTAATAAAGGGGGGAAGGTGGAAATGGTCTGTGATGTACTGTAAATATTTATAGAAAATTTATAAGAACCACCTTAAAAAGTTGGTACAAATATTTAATTAGCAGTTATAATCTACATTCCCTGATATCTCTAAACATAAGCCAAAATTTAGACTGTCTTTTAAGGAATATTTTTCATGTTTTAAAGAATTCTAATGAGATATTTAAAGGCTGATTTGAATCTGAACTATTACATGTTTAAGTTTAATGCCTTATATTCTTTATAAATACTCTTATTTCCACTCAGATCAGTGATAGCTATCTCATGAATTCAGGTTATATCCAAAGTGATTTTTCTCTACGTGTTCTAGATTGTAATGTCGACTTCTCCACATTTTGGTGGCTTCTTTGTCATATTTACAGTATGGTCATGGTTTCCTGTTTTCTCATTTCTGTTCTCTTTTAATAGTGTCTTCCCACCACACTGAAGAAAACATTTCAGTCAAATACCCTGGAAAACTCCATCAGGAGTGCACTGCTGGCAGAGGCCAAGGTAAGCATGTGTCCTGAAGACCAGGCCAGGTAGCCAGCAACTCTAAGGGGCATGTTCATACTCAAAGCCCCTGGTCTATCCCATGGTTATTCATGAGCTGGAACAGAGCTTCTGAGAGTGATTTTTCTTTTTGGCAGGAGTTCAGAAGAAACAGAAACAAGTATTTCTGGCTTAGAGGGTAGGCCCAGTATAACTGGTATCTTGGAGCAGAAAGCCACCCACAATCAAGTCACTGTAATCTTTGGATGGCAGGCTACTGTTATGTGTTATAGAATTAGGATTCACTGTCAGGAAAATGCAGTGGCTGACACAGTATTGCTGCACTTCACAACCCTTATCTGAAGGGCTCTGTTTAATTTAGAAACGTTTATAGGGCACTCCGGAGAGTATTTTGCCAGGGATCACATCTGTCAACTTATGTTTGTAAGCCTGCACACACATTGCTTTATCAGTGTATCTTCTGCATTATTTGGTGCATGTTTTGCTGATTTATCTCTATCTTTTGTGGCTCCTGAGAACTCTGAAAGGACAAAATAATACAACCATGGGTGGATTATAATGTGACATTTTTTACAGTCTATTATATTTTAAGGCATTATAAGAAACAAACCCAAAAAAGCAGCAAAAATATGTCAAATCAGTAAAACTAAATCATTCACAACTAAGATTGATTATGGAACTATGGATACCACCTATGTCTCCCAAAAGATTTAAAAATACATTAGACATTTAAACATACTGTATCCCCAGCAGCTAGCACTGCCTTGGCACCCAGTGTGTATTTAGTAAATGCTGAATGAGTAAATGATTGAGCTCTATTACATAGAAATGATAGATGTACACAGTTTTCAAATGCGGACATTGAGACACAATGAGGTGAGGTAGCTTGTATAATACACACAGCTGATAAAAGGTAGGATTCAGTTTGAGGTCAGGCAACCGGACTATAAACTCACTTGACTGACCTCTGTGCACCCTTGGACATAATGTTAGTGAAGTTTTTGGAGATCATTTATATTTAGGTAATGTGACATTTTTCCATCAAATATTTTGATTGACTATTTAATAATTTTTTTTTTTTTTTTCAGGATGACAAGCCAGATTCACAGATATTGGCCTAACTTCCTCACTGTCAATAGTCACTTATTGGGTTCATCTCATTGGTGACAGTGAGGGGAGTGGTGGATGAAAATCTCAGGGGACAACATGTGTGGCTCAAAAACTAGCACAGTGGCTCCATGTTAAAATGACCCACGTAGCAGCCCCTTGAACACGTCCCCTATGTGTGCCACTCCATGCGGCTGCCATGGTCGAGGTAAAATGCTTTTCTAGATCAAATCACAACCTTCTTTTACACTTACCCTGTGTTTTGGTTTGTTTTTAATCCTGATGATTAATATATTTTGAAGTTTCGAATGCTTAAAAGTCAGTCGATTTTTATATTGCCACAGGAGGGCATATGATTTAAAAGGTTGAGAAATGACAACACAGTCATGTGCCTCCAGGTTATAATAATACCTATCAGTGAGAGTCATAATAACCTTCCTGTGTTGGTTTTCTGTTCTGGAAAATGGAAGCATGGACATTTGGAAAGACAATGTTTCCGAAGCCTGCTACAAACTGTGAAGGCAGGACAAATGCCAGTTCCACGGGGGCTATTCTGAGTCTGGTCACCCTCCCACACTTATTTAGTTCCAGCAGATTCTCCGCACTTTTTACTGTTAGCTGAATATTTCTTATGTCATGTCCCCCAGTGGCCAGCTTCTCACTCCCTGGTGTGGATGGAAAAACCATTTTTCAAAGGCGTTCAAGACTCCATCTCATTTCACATTGATTCTGTACCACTTCACAATACTTTCAACTACATTTTGTCCAGTGAACCTTCCTTTATTGCCCTCTAAAGAAAGTTAAAAAACCATGTCTTCCCTTTCCGTGGTTTCCTGTATCTGTACTTCTTCCCTTCTGGAAAGTAAGCTCTGTGAGGGTAGGGACCAAGCTTGCTTCATCACAGCATCTTCAGGAACTACAACAATCTCTAGTGCGTGGTGGATGCTTACATGCTTATAAGATATGTTGTCTCAATTAATGTACGAATGACTTAAGAAAAAACTGTCTCTTGGTGAACTGATATCACAACTTAGAAAACTTTATTTTTACCTGGTTGTCTGTATATGATTCCCCCCCTTTTCCTGTCACTTTAAAAAAACTTCTCACACATATACACAGAAGGAATCCATCTCTAAAGTAACTAATCCATGAGCAACTATAGAATTCTAAACAGAACCAAGCTCCTTTCAGAAATGACAAAACTTGAATACCATCTAATGGGAAATCGGATACTTGCTGACCATGGGATTGTAGAGAAATGGCCCCCAGTTTCCTAAAGGGCAGCTTTGATTGTTTCAGTATTTTAAATCCCAGTGGTTTTCAGATGTTCTTGCCTAGCTCCAAGCTGTTTAGAGAGTGAACACCATGGCCCCTGACTGTGCTCCAGGAGCAGCACAAAGATGAGAGATGCTGAGTCAGGCAGCTTCACAAGCAGCCCCGATCCTCCCCGTGACCCAGCCCACAATGTGGGGCGGGACTGGGCAGAGCCACCCAGAATGCCAGGTGACATGGGAGCTTCCCAGAAGGCATGGCACAAGGAATTAGGTTCCCAAAGTGTCTAACTCACCTGTGTTAACAAATCGCCACAAATTTAGTGGCTTAAAATGACACAGATTTATTATGTTACAGTTTGAGGGGCTGGAAGTCCTAAAAGCAAGGTGTCAGCTGAGGTTTGTACCTTTTGGAGGCTCAAGGTGAAATCCACTTCCTTGCCTTTTCCAGCTTCTAGAGGCACCCCAAGTTCCTTAGCTCATGGCCTCTTCCCCCATCTTCAGACCTAGCAGAGTACTTTCAAACCTGCATCTCTCTGTCGGTCTCTGTCTCTCTCCCTCTTACCTCACCACGTCACTCTTCCATTATCACATCTCCTCTGACTCGGACACTTGTCTCCCCCTTATAAAGGCCTTTGCGATTATATTGGGCCCACCCAGATAATTCAGGATAATCTCATCTCCAAATCCTTAGTCATATCTGCAAAGTCCCTCTTGCCAAGTAAAGTAGTATATTCACAGATTCCAGGGATTAAGATGTGAAGGTTTGGGGGGCTGTTATTCTACCTACTACCCCACCCCACCTGCTTTCTTCCCAACAGCCTCATAGAGTGGCCTTCAGGTCCTCCCCTCTCCCAAGGCTGAGCACACTCCACACTCACAGGCTGCTGGAGGCCTGCTGCCACTTCCTCCTGAGTTTTTCTGGTCCTCCCAGCTCATTGTCACTTGCTTCTTCTTCCATGTTCCTTTGAGCAACTCTGGGCCCTCTCAGGGCATTCCTTTCTGCTGCCTACCACCGTATTTGTGCGCGCATGTGTTCCTTTCCTGACTAACCTGAACCAGCAGCCAACTCCCCGTGCCCTCCTGGGGCCTAGAACAGTGCAGCAGATTTCAGGTACTTGGCTCTGGCTGCTAGTGCTCGGCAGAGGACATGTGAGCCCCTTCTCCCTGAGCCTGGGGCTGTCCAAATGTTTCCCCCAGAGTCCTGAGACTGCGCCCCTTACCCCGACTCCTAAGCACCTCTGCTAGGGTGGGATGGCTTCCCTGACTGTGAGCTGGCTGGACTCCACAATCAAGCCTGTTTAGACTATATCCTTTTGGGGAGGTGGGTGCTGCCCATGGCCTGGGGAGAGAGCCTGCATTTGTGTCTGCAGCTTCCCACCTTGTGCAAGCCTGGCTTGTTATTGCTTTGCTGTTTGCTGTGGCAGCGGTGGTTTGTCTGCAGTACTAGCTGAGGAGCCACGTCTCCAAGCAGCCTTGGCTATTTCCACTATAATTCTCTTCCCCTCAGGATGCCATCCTTTACATGTGTTGGTATGACTCACTTGGCACTTGTACTTGGTGAGAGCCCGAGCTTAATGAAAAGGCACTGGCCAAGAATGTCGCAGTCTCATTTTCAGCCACTCCCTGGGTCAGACTTGTTTCAGCACAGGCAGAATCTTCCTTCCCCAGCCATCAAGAAATGCAGAAGGAAGAGCTGTTTAATTGCCAGACACTAGGTGAAGCTTGGGGCTGGGGTTTAAGTGAATTAAAGGGCAGGGTGAAGGAGGGAATAAACACATGAAATCAAAGTTTCTGCTCTTACACATTCAGAATCAACTGGGGAGAAAGATAGGTTACCAAGCCATTACAAAATTCTGCAAGATCTTCTCTCAGCAAAGTGCTGTGGAGCTGAGGAAAAATGAGTGGATCCATATCTCACAGTCTTTATCTGGAAAAATCCACGACATTAAAAATACAGATCTTAAAGGTACTAGAAAACCCCTGGGAGAATTTGTCTTATATAATCTCAGAATGGCAAAGGCCTTTCTAAATATAACATAGGACTCAGAAACTATAAATGAAAAAAACAGTTACATTTAACCACATGAAAATATTCCCCACAGCAAAATCTATGATACAGTCAAAAAACAAAAGCCAAACAAAGAAATGATATTTGTAAATCATATTACAGAAAAAAGCTAAGTCCCCTAATATATAAAGAATACATGTAAATCAGTAAGAAAAACACTAATCATCTGACAGAAAAATGGACAATGTATAAGCAGACAACCCATAGAAGTTGAAATGCAGATGACCCTGTGAAAAGATGGTCCATATCACTTATAATAAGAAAAAATTTTAAATCAATTCATAAAAACTGAGAACAAAATGTAATAAAGGAACTTACTTATTGAGTTAGTGGCATAATATATAAAAAGGAATTAATTCAAGTGACTTTAAAACTGCATCCTTGTGGGGAATATCTAATAACAAAGAAAATTGCAAAAAAAAAATCCTAAATTGCTTTCAGTAATCCTATTGATACCAGTAGCATTTTAATTGTCATTCTGAGAGTACTATGTATGAATTGCAAAATAAAGTGACCATTTTGGTGTTTTTGGCAACTGGGAATTTTTGTTCTCTAGTGTGATATATTCTAAGAACAAAAATAATTGCAAATATTTTAAACTGCTTTTAGTAATAATCATTGTCAGCAGAAGCGTTGTATTTTGACCTTAGACTACCATGAGTGTAATTTGTATATATTTCCAGATAAAGAAAATGAGAAATTATCTGTGCTTCTAATTCACTCACCCTTGGTGTCTTTGAGAACTGGAATTATTGGCATAAGACAAAGGAAACACAGATGTAAAACTGAAGGTTAAGCAAAGTCTCTGAAGTCTTGATTCTGAATGGGCAATATCAGTATGAACTGATAACGTATTTCATCTTGAAAAAAATTTTTTATTTCTATCCACTGGAAATATATAAAAACAATGACTAAGATAGTAGTAACAAGTCAGTCCTAGTATTCAGATTATGGTCTCTAAATATGATTTCTCTCATAAGGAACCAGGGTTCCTTAGAGAAGTGGCTAATTCCAGGTTCTGAGGCCAGGTATACACAAGGTGAGCTGGGAATATCTTATCATATCACTGCCCAAAGATGGAAAAATTAAAATATCAATATGAATAATGACTTCAAGTTATATTCTTAGTGATACAAAAAAATATTAATCACCTTTGGATGATATTATGAAAAAAATTCATTATATTCAAAATTAGTAAATAAAGACAAAGAATCATGTGTTTATCCTTCATTTCCTACATAAAGTGTACCTCAGGCTAACCAAGGGACAGGGTGATATTTCTCCTAACAGAAATCTTCCAGCTGTCAAATGAAGAAAGAATAATAAAATTAGAATATTATTTTCCAACATGTAATGAAATAAGAGATCAGGGTAGTAATCATCAATGGCTGCCAAGATCTTAGGACAAGGTCAACCAGTCTTTATGTGTTCCTGAAGGAAGAACACAGTGTCACCCAAAAAGTATACTTGCAAAAAAAAAAAAACCAAAACAAACAAACCTGCATCTGATTAAGCTTTTAGATCTAACTATCTATTTAAGATAATTCAAGAGATGGAAGAATATGTACATAACACAACAGGGATGCAGTCAGTAAAATTTAGAACGTGAAACTCTGCAGAGTAAATGTTCCTACTATTCAACAGAAAGATTCAAGGAAAAAAAGAGTAGGAACACACAGATTAGGAGATTTAAGGCATATCAATCAATCGAAATATATCGATCTCATTTTGATCTTGATTTAAACAAACTGTAAAAGTCATTTGATTAAGGATAATGGGTACAAGGAGGTCTCATACCATTCTACTTTTATATATGTTTGAAAATTTCCATAGTAAAATGTTAAATAATAATAGCAGGAACAACTAGCCCCTACTGAGTGCTTATTACATGTAAGGCACTATCTTAAGCACTTTACATATTTAAACTGCCGTCCTGTCTGTGAGGTCGGCACTCATCTCTACTATGTAAATGAGAAAACCAAGGCACAGAGTGGTTAAGCATCTTGCCCAAGGTCACACAGCTAGTAAATTATGGTGCTGAGATTCAAAAACAGGTAGTCTGACTCCAGAACCCTATTTCTAACTTTTACAGTACTAACTCTCATGATGATGGTAGCTTGGACCAGGGTGGGGATAGTGGAAAGAAGTAGATGGACTGAAGCTATACTTAAGAGATAAAATTGACTAGACTCCGTGCTTAATTGTACATGGGGCTAAGAATCAGGAAGGAGTCCAAGATGCCTGTGAAGTTTCTGCCTTGATCACGAGGTAGATGGTGATACTGTTCTTTGAAATAGGAAAAGTGAGAGAGGAACAGGTTTGGAAGGCAAAGATGATTTTGATTTGGAGCATGTTGAGCCTGAGGTGCCTTTGGGACATCCAGGTGATGTCAGTTGGCAATAGATAACACAGGTATTGATGTTAGTTTCCCCTAAACTCAGGTGTTTGTCTTTAATTCCTCTCTAACATTTGCTAAGCTCCATTTTTTTAAAAAAGCTTTTTTTGGGGGGAGGTAATTAGGTTTATTTTTTTACTTATTTATTTAGAGGAGGTGCTGGGGATTAAACCTCTACCACTTGAGCTATACCCTCTCCACTCCCATTTTTAACCTAGAATAGACCTCAGGGTCAGAGTCTTGAGCAAATAACAGTATAAAGCAGGAATTTAATCATATTATCTTATTTTTATTATGTTTATTCTTAGGAATACCTTCTGTTTATAAGTGATATTAATGTTTTCATCTATACAACAATAAAGAATTTCATTTTAAAATAAATTTAAGTAAAAGAAATAGAGCTAATGAAAACTATTACATAAATAAAAGTAATGGCAGTTTAGAGAAATGGAAGACAATCACTAGCTGACACTGATGGCTGAAACTGGAAAACAGCATTCCTCACCATATCTCCTCACCCCACTATGGGCTTTGGTGCTGGCCTCACCTCTCTAACAGCAATCAAATGCCTTCTGTTGATCTTTACCATCTCACTTGGAAACTCTTTGTCACTGTTCACTGGTGAAGGCAGCTCACCAGAAAGCTTGTCAGAGACCCCAAGTGCCGTAGGCCAAATGGTATCTTTAGTCCCCATTGATCAGACTAGCATACAGAATGGGGCAGAGCTTTTGGCTGGCCACCATATTTTCCTTATCAAGGTTTCAGGAAGGAGTTAAGAGCAAAAAGTGCATTACTAGTAAGTCAGGGTGGTTAACAGCTAAGACAATGGGCTATTCTGGAAATCTTAGCATATCCAAGTAATTTTTAAAAAATTGATATGTGTTCTAGTATTAAAACTATATTGACTACTCTAGTTTCCATGCATTACTCCACTCATTCCTCTTTCCTAAGCCTCTTATTCCCCAGACTTTTATGATGGTACCATGTTTGCACATTTCATTCCTTCTTCACTACCACCACCCCCTTCCTGGGACAGACGCTGTATTCAGTATATGCAGTATGTTTGTGAGAAATGGTTGTAGATGGGATGCCTTTAAACAACATTTTTATGAGTTCCTTTAAACATAGACAAATGCAATAAGTATTTCTAATGCTACATGTATTGTAAAAGACATCATTGTCATATGAAATAATTTTGCTTGTGTGTCCCTCAAGGAACTGAAAAGCACATTATAGTCACTATAATCCTGCTGGGTAGAAACAGTATCTTCTCTTTATTCTTTGTTATTCCTGATACTATCTGTTCAGCATATTACTGAGAAAAGAAATCTGTATTTGGAATAATGCATCTGTATTCTCATTTCCCATGAGCACCACAAAGGCAGTACTTTTTTTCATCAGTGGGTCTTGCAGAGTAAGGTCCAAAGCCTGAACAATATTTTGCATTTCTGTTGTATTCTTTAAATGGAGGTGGTAAATACTGGAAAATATGTCTTTCTAAATCCACAACATTAAAGAAAAGACTGTTTCCATCTTCCTGGGCAGGGTACCCTCAGCCCCACGACCACTGTGCTACCACAGCTCCTGAGAACCTGGCTTCATCTCAGATGGGACACAAGTTAGAGGCTTGACTTGTGCACCTCAGACAAGGTAAATATTCCCACTCTGAAAATGGAAACCCATCCCATTCTTCAGCACAAGCTGGGTGGGGGTTTGCAGCGGGCAGTGGGTGTGTGGGGGGGTGCAAATTGGGAGTGTTCTTCGCCTTAGGGTCCCCCAGCCCCTTGACTCGCGGCGCTGCCCTGACCATTGTCCGCACACCTCGTCCCTCCAGCTTCCGGGCCGCGGGCGAGATGATTTGCTGCAGATGACATCAGCCCTGGGCCAACGGCTGCAAGAGCGGAGGCAGCCACCCCGTGAGGATGTGCCGGGTGGTCCTTTCCTCCTCCTCTTCCTCCTCCTCCCCGGCTCCCTGCCTAGTCTCCATATAAAAGCAGCGCCGCCTCCCCGCCCTCTCTCACTCCTCGCTCCTCTCCGCCGCGCACTCTCGGAGTGGGCGGAGGGGGAGGCGGCGCGCAGCGCCAGGAGGAGGAGAGACGCAGGGGGCGGAGCGGAGACAGCACCTTTGGTGATAATCCTTTCTCCTGCCGCAGTGGAAAGGAGCGGCCGGAGCCAGGCACTTCGCCGAGGCATAGCAGGCCGGCAGGATGGCGACCGTGGTGGTGGAAGCCACCGAGCCTGAGCCGTCCGGCAGCATCGCCAACCCGGCGGCAACCACCTCGCCCAGCCTGTCGCATCGCTTCCTCGACAGCAAGTTCTACCTGCTGGTGGTCGTCGGCGAGATCGTGACCGAGGAGCACCTGCGACGCGCCATCGGCAACATCGAGCTGGGTAAGAGGCCCTGGGCCCCCAGGGAACGCGCTCGGGGAGACGCGCAAACGCGACCCCACCCAGGGCGCCAGGGCTACTTCTTTCCTCCGGCACGCTCCGCACCCACGTCTCTTCCCACTCTTGGTCTGGACTTTTTCTGGGCTAATTTTGGAGAATAATGCGAATTATTAGATTTGAGACCCAGTGGGAGAGCCTCACCTAACCTTGAGGGATCTGTCATCAGGCTAGGTATGCAGATCCCAGCTGGCTACCGCCAATCAAGCTAAATGAAATGCAGGTGTCAGAGGGGCGGGGGCCACAATAAAGCCGAAATCGCGGAAACCGAAGGTGTTGGTGGGGGATGGGGAAGACCTGATGCAAACACTCCTTTCAGCCCCCCTCTCACACTTCCAAAATGCTGGGAATGCCCCTCGCTGGCAGACCTGAGGCTGGAGTACCATGTGCCAGGACCCGCGTTGGAATCATTTTAATCACAACCACCTCACCCCCTAGAAGTGCCTTTGCTGGCTTAAAACCTCCCCGTCTTTTCTTTCCTCGGAGTGACTAGGCTAGTCCTAGGGCCACGCCCGCTTGCCCCCTCAGCCCCCGGGACGCAGAGATGGAGAGCCGCCTGCGCCTTGTTCCCAGACGGCGTCCGCCTCGCTACTGCCCCTGGGGCCTTGGTTGCAGCTTTCAGAAAGGACAATGGGACCCCCAAGTTGCGGGGTGGGGCTTCTTTTAAAAGTCAGCCTCGAGAGAGATGGCTTAGTGCGGAGAGGGCGGGGGGCCAGCGGGTAGGGCCAGCGCCTCGCCCGGTGCGCGCACTTCGAGCGCGCGCTGCAGAGGCCGAATAGCGGTTCGCTGGGAGCCCTGGGCGGGGCCGCGAGGGTCCGGCAGGCGCAGCCTCGGGCGCGCGGACCGACCCGCCCTGCAGCCCCACCCGGGCTGCCGCAGTGTCCCCGCCCTCCGCACCTGCCCCCCGCACTGCGGCGCCCCCACTGGGCGCGGCCGGCCGGGCGTGCGCTCCGCCGGGGCTTGGGGGTGCTGCATGCCCCCACCTCTCTCGGCTTTGTTGCCCTCGAAGTCCCCGGGTGGACAGTTCTGCCCTCTGCCTTTCCCTTTATCCCCGGCTACCCAGATCTCCCCTCGCCCTGACAGAGGTCGCCGGGTCCCTCCGCAGCCCGCTCCGCGCTCTATTCTCCCGGGGTGGTGCTGAAGCGGTTCTGCCTGGCGACACCGGCTGGTGGGCGTGGTGCAGTCCGCACTGCGGTCTCTACGGCAGCCCGAGGCGGACAAAGGGCGTTCACGCAGCCTTCGTTCCCCGCTCCCGCCCCCCACCTCATATAAAAGACAGGAGAAAAACGTTTTAGATGAAAAAAATAAATGCTAGTCATCTGCCTCTGCATTTGGAAATGGTCGCCTGTCCTCAGAACAAAAGGCTGCAGGGTGGAGACTGGAGTTGCAGACCTGGTTCTTTTGTTTAACTTTAAAGCACTGATTTTCCTTTCAGCCGAAAAGAAAAAAGAAAAAGAAAGAAGAAAGAAAGAAAAAATAATGTGAGCAGAAAGCAGTCGTGTTATTTTATTTAAAAAAATTAAGTAAGATATTTCAATAGTGAAATGCCTCGTTTGAGCATCTCAATAACCCTTCATTTTCAAACTATAGCCCTTTAGTCTGATCTGTACTAATTTAGTTTATTTGCATGTTTTCTCCTTGGAAAATTTCACACATACTGACTTTGGGTGTGGCTACTGTGTGAATCAATGACTTAGGGTTTAAAAAAAATATATATTATTTGTCAGCACCTTTGCTGGGAAATAATGATACATCCGGAGGTGCTTTTCTATCTAAAAAATGTTCATAACTACCCGATGTGGTGCGAGGCAAGGGACCACCATCCCCATTTTGGAGATGGGGGCCCAGAAAGGTAGGAATGATAAGGGGAGTAGCCCAAGGTCACACCACTCATAAAGTGACAGAAGTGGCAGCACTGCAGCCTCCCTGGTTGTCTGGCCCTGTCGTGACAGGACAGGCTAACGTCAGACAGGGATCAAACAGCAATTTTCAGAGCTTGCCTTTATACAAAGACAACAGTCGTCCACTTGCGGGCAGCGCCCCTTGCAGGGAGGTGGTTCAGCAATCACCTTCCACCTAATTATCTTACTGCTTTGTTACTCTGCTTATCATCCTTTTAGTGCCCCATTTCTCAGGGGATTTATTCAAGCTGCTTCTGTTTGAGGATAAACTAGATGCATCCAAGTACTGCTATGAAGTGCTCTCTGTCTCCTCTTCTTTACACTACTAGCACTTAGTGATAAAGTTCAGATTTGTCTTCCAAACTTTCAAAAAATTTAAAAGAAATTTTGTTTATATTACATAGAGAGGAAAAGTCACAAATCATGAATGAGGAGCATTTGGTGAATTTTCACAAAATGAACCTATCTGTGTTACCCTGATCAAGAAACAAGACATTCTTGGAATCCCAGAAGCACCCTCATGTTTCCTTTTCAGTCAACTTGCCTTTCTAATTTTTAATTCCCTGATCTAGTCAGATTTTTGCAGGCAGTACTGATCCCATTAAAAATCAACCAAGTGAGTAAGCAGAGCCAGTTCCTTATGCATAGTAATAGATGCTGCTTTTCCTCTGGAGAGCACTCTCTTGGGTCCTGAGGGCTTGGATGCAGCTCCAGGTGCACGGCCTTCCAGTTCTAAGTGAAAATACTGCTTCCGTAGCTTTCACAACACTCTAAGGTGACTTAGCAACAGGGCAGGCTGGCTGTTTCCCTGTGCCTGCCATACTGCAGCCTCAGCTTTCAGGCCCCATCCAGGCCTCCTCCAGAGGTCACTCTGATACCATAGCTGTAGTTGCTGGTGTCTGTAGACCCCATAGTGTGAAGCAAGATGGAGATGCTCCAGGAGGTTCAGCTCTGGTTGTGTGCTGCAGGCTGGGAAGGCAGTTCATCTGTTCCTCTTGCTTCCTATTTCCCCTTCCGTCTTAACTAAGGCTCTGTGGGTTTGGAGACCCTGGTGACTTGGATTTTTGCCATTTAATGACTTAGGGCTCTTTGGGAAGCCTAGAAAATAAATCTGTAGGAAGATGGAGGTAAGACAGTAAATCAACAGGCCTAGAACATCCCAGTATGGATGCTTAGTAAATGCTTCTTGAAACCAAATGCTACTGAACCAAACTCGATCTGCTCTCCCGCTTGCAGTGAAGCCAGTATACTGACACTGGATTGTGGTGAAGAAAGTGCAGTGTTTATTGTAAGGCGCCTATACAAGGAGAATGGGTAGCTTGTGCTCAAAAACCCTGAACTCCCCAAAGGGTTTCAGCAAAGCATTTTTAAAGGCCAGATGAGGGAGGGGAGTCCCAGGGTATGTGATCAGCCTGTGCACAATTCTGTGATTGCTTGATGGTGAGGTAACAAGGTGGTGTCACAGGGGTTAACATTACCAATCCTTAGGTGCCAGAAGGTCTGGGGGCTATACGCTCTTGATCATCAAGTAGTTAATTTCTTCCATTTGGTGGTGGTTTTAGCATCTGAAAAACAACTCAGGAAATAGGCATCAGATATCATTATCTAGTTACTTCAGAGAGGAGCTAACTCAGAGGATATGGGGGAGAGGTCCATCCCAGGAAGGCCCCATGGGGTCCTGCTTGGTTACACAAGTAAGAGAGAAAGTCACTCATTTCTTCAGCTGTATTCAAAATGCACAGTGCACGGTTTGCTCATTGCTTCTCAAGTTTGAAACAGTAGTCTTTCCTGGGACTAGCTTTAGTTATGTAGGACTCTATGCCAAACGATTGTCGATTCACTGACTGCCACTCCTTGGTACCTCCTTTGCCCCTACCTAATTAGTCCCCAGCATGGACTTGACAATCATCCCCAATTTTAGCAGAGCCTCCACTCCCCATGTTTATTTTAGGACATAACTACATATATCCATGCCTTGCAAAAGTAATTCTAGAGCCTTGTGAAAGGAGTTTTCATTGCTTCATTTAATTTTTTTTTTAAGGAGTGAAAACATACAAGGAATACTGAGTGTCAGTTTGATGATTTCAATTACTGTTAAAGAGTGTAACTTTCCTCTAGTTAACATTGAGAATCAGCAGAATTTGTTCAGGGAAAGATAGATATGTGTAACATCTACTGCCCTGGATTTTAGATATAAGTGTAGCTAATTACACTGTTGCTTTCTGATTATCATTTTATTGAATGTTTTCAGTCTAAGATGGTTAAGAGAATTAACCCAGGGAAGATTTGGATTTAGTTTCCATTTTGTTTCAACAGGAAAACAACAACATGGTGGGAATTAATAGGAATGTTGGAGAATGTTAAATTTATTATATTCATCTTTATACTTTTCAAAGTCAAAAGGCAGATGGATTTCTGCTTGCACTGCTTAATTGGTATTATGTACTAAGAATTCTATGATCCTTGCTGAAATATTGGCCCATTTCCATTAAATTGATGAGTCATTGTTAATCTTCTCTAAAGGCTTTTCTTAAAATAAGTTTTAACTTTTAGGTTAATAAATAAATTATTATAAATCACTTTTGTTTGTTTCTAATGTTAGATACTATCCAAGACCTAATTATTTATCATCAATACTTTAAAATGATAAACTTTGTATATAAGATACTGTCTGCATTACACATATCATATAAATTATAAACATCAAGTTGTTGGTTTAAAACAAAAGGCAAAAAAGCAAATTGAAAGTTAGGTCAAGGGGAAAAAAAGAGGAAAACTTTTCTCTGAGAAAGAAAACCTTATTGAATTTAGCATTTCCTTTGTTTTAATTGTTTCTTTAGTTTATGATTCTAATCTGACTTCAGATCACTTTTTGGCTTAATTTTGCAAATAGAATCTTATGGTTCTAGGTTAATAATTTAGAAACTTGGGCAAAAAATATTCAAAAGCCTATTTCTGAGAGGGAATGACTAAAGCTCGTGGAAGAAAATCAACTTGTTAAAGGCCAAAATAGCAGTCATGTGGAACCCGTATATCATTTTAAAACGCAGTGCATGGTCATTTTTGGTTTTCTTCAGTCTATTGTTTCTTTCAGGATATATGTTTTAGTCTTTAAATGGGAGATTTTTTTTAATTGTTGGTTTTATTAAATAATCCTGCCAAATGCTTGCATGATCAGTAAACTTGGTGAGATCTAACCTGTATAAAGTCAGGGGACCTGGCTCTTCCTCCATTTTCACCCTGACTTGTCCTGTAATAACCGCCCCCTACACACACCACAACCTTTTATTTTCTCCTTTTTCCATCTGTAAACTTGATGTGTACTTTAGCCTTTTTCTGCACTGCTACCCCTGGATTCAGAGAACTGAGATGGAAAGGTCCTTTGTTACCCTGTGGTCGTCAGGCTACAGTGATGGTTCCCACTTCCAGGGCTGGAAGACCGCCCCAGATTAGGGAGCTGTTCTCAGGAGGCCTAGCCAGAGGTCAACTCCCAGGGGCGGGGGTGGGGAGGGTGGGGGCAGAGGTTGTCTCGGCCTAGTTTATAAAGTGAAGTTTGATCTCCTCCAGTTAAAGGGCCTACTGCTGGCTTCCTCTTAGGCACAAAGTAGGGAGATATATAAACCAACTAAATGCCATATGAACCTTCACTGAGAAATACTATTTCCCTTTACTACCATCATCCAGTAGAAGGTACAAAGCAATTATACAGTATTTTCTTTCTAAAATTGGTATAGAAAGTGGCTTGGTTCCAAAATTTTCCTTTCCAACTAAAATAACCAGTAAAGCCATTGTAACCTTTATTTTATAAGTGGCATTAGTGATTGTGCATTAAGATGTAATTTGGCTGGAAAGTGCTCCCTTGAAAAGGGAACTCTTAACTTTTTAATTTCATTGGGAGTATAAAAATGAGCAATATTATTTTTATCAGCTGTTGGCTAATGTAACTTCAAAATTACTGAATCGTTTTTCTACTAGTTCGTACTTTTTCCATTGCTACATTACAAATTATTGGAACCAGGAGTTTCTGAAATAAAAAGCAAATGTTTAATTGCAGGTGTCATGACAAGTTAATTGAAGCCAAGGGAAAAAAACAGCAAACAACCTAAGAACAAGTCTATGTATAACCCAAAATGAAGTCATTCAAATAGTATGTTACTTAGCACAAAGGCAGAAAAATTGTATGAATTTAATTTAAATACATATGTCTCATTATTAACTTATTGACCCAACTTGACAAGCCAGAAGACAAAGTGGAGCTCAGACCTGGAGCACAGAGACTCCAGTCAACAATTTCCAATTAAGCGGCTCAGACAGAAGCTTGATGATTTTTCACACTAGAACAGTATATAGTGTATATACAGGGAAGTAAAATATTCTAATGAATTCAGACCTGTCAAGCTTTCTGTGAAACAAAAAAGATCCCATTTGTCATTTCTGCACTAAAAAGGTCCGCAAAATCTCAACATGCCTTTCTTGTTAAATTTAAATACTCCATTAGCACAAATGCAAACTGAGGCTGTTAATGTTTCCAGGGAGACACATAAAATTTCCCCTTATAATAATTTAGCCTCTATTTAGGAATGTTAACTCTTGCACACCTGAATTATTCCCATGGCTTGCGTGAGAAACTTCTACCTCTATTTAATGGACATCCATCTATTTGAAGGTATTTGTCATTGTTGAAAAGGTGTTTGGTGTATAATCTGAAGGTATTTTAAATGTATAGTCAACTCTGTTTCAGAAGTCAACTTCTGTTTGTTTTGTGTGTGTATCTACCTTGATTCTTTGCAAGATAGGAAAACTGAACAAGATATAAATGGAGGTAGATGCAGATATACTTTTAAAGATTTAAGAGGTGTGTTTAAATAACATGCTGCCATTTATACTTCCAAGTCTGTATGCACGACTAACAACCAGCAAAAATGATTAAATGACCAAGTGTTTATTTAAAGATAGTTCACCTGCTGTGGCAACACCTAAATGTTCAAGTCCCTGCCCCTTAGTACATACGCAATAAATGATTGTTGTTCTGGAGGTTTGTCCTGGCAACTAAGGATGCCCCATGCAGGGGTGCAATCAAGGTTGGCTCTGCATAATGGCTCTACTATCTATTTGGGAAGATGAAAAATACATAAATAAAAAAAAAAAAAGTCCAGAGTTCTGTGGTTCCCCAATTTTGCCTGGCTTGTTCCCCAGGTCTCCCTTCTCTTCTGTCCTCTGGGTTCCTCTCTAGCCATCTCCTTTGGAAGGGCCGGAAAGAGGAGGGCAGAGAGAGGAGGAATAGACTAGGGAGGCATCAGCACCCCTAACCATTGTGTTCCCCTCACCCCAGCTTCCAGCCTTGTCAATGGAAGCCTGAAGTTTTGTGGGAATAGATCACAGCCCCCAACTCTGTAGAAGTTTATAAAGTATAAAAAGTCGCCACATTTCCTTGCCTCTGGATTAAGAAAATTCAGTACAATGAACAATTGTGAGTGAAAGCTGTCTGCCAAGGTAGTCAGGTAAAAGAAATGCCTGGGGGTGTGGCAGACAAGCCATGTATTTAAGACTGAGATCCTGACTTCTTAGCACAGATCACATGAATTTTGATTGCTATCCAGGGGTTGAGAAATCAAGGTAAAAAATGGGAGGGGTAAAGACAGGTAACCAGCTAAGCACACAAAATGCATGTGTCCATATAAAAAATCACTTAAAAAATGGTGGCCTAGACTTGAATGCCAGCCCCACCTTCATTCTACATTTTGTAGCCACCTGCAAGTGGATCTGGGGAAAACTTAGCGATTGCCTGGTGGCCCCTTAACTGCTGCAGGGCTCACCATCTTCCTGTCCTTTCTGCGCCCTCCCTGGAGTAAAGCCTGTCATTTTCCTAATAACTGTTTTCTTTCACTCTCCAGAAGAGCTGCACTTACATTTTATGAGGGGCAGGAGTTCAGTCCACACTGCTAGTTTTCTGTCCTTTGTGGCCCGTTGGAGAGACCTCCCTGGCCCTCCCATTTTGTGGGTATCCGTGGCTAGTCACCGAGCTCTTCAGAAAAGGAGTTTCCACATCCTTCCTTAAAGCCTGAGAAATGCTACAGTGATGCTTGCCAAACCACTTTGAAATGACTAACTGGAAGCCTGTCGTCTGTCTTCCTTTCCTTTCTTAGGAATCCGATCATGGGACACAAACCTGATTGAATGCAACTTGGATCAAGAACTGAAACTTTTTGTATCTCGACACTCTGCAAGATTCTCTCCTGAAGTTCCAGGTGAGGCTTTTGGTGCAGTATTAGTCAACCTAGAATTTGTAAGGATGGGGATGCAGGCTGTTCGCCAGAAAGTTTTGCCTGGGGCATCGAAAAGTCTTTCTCTTATTGCTAAAGTATTTATGTTTGTTATCATCAGCCAGGTTGGCAAGAAGTCACATTTTAAGAAAGTCATCCAGCTCTTAAATTGTTACCGTGTGGGTTTCTATTTTGTGGAGTCTTAGAAGTTTTTAAATTCTGGGGTAAATTTTTAAATTTTTGTATGTTATCTCACTGTTCTCTGAGCCTAAGGGATTGCAAACTATTTAAATGTTAATGTTACTCAAATGAAGTTATGACTACAAATTGGATGCCCCCACAATCCCACAACCCTGCTCCCTCCCAAGAAAATGGAGCACCTGCATTTCTGCATTTTTCCGTCTCAGTGAAACGTGCATCGTCATTTCATCATTGCATCATCACCCACTTCCCTTAGTACGGGTAAGAGAGTCTGAAATTCCCAACTGTCATTCAGATAGCCTTTCTTTCACAGATGCAAAAGAATACTACAGAATAATTAAAGGTAAGGACACAAAACTTGGTCATGTGAAGATGCCATCGCTAACCAGCCACCTCCCTGGGGATGTATTCTGGCCCATTCCTCTAGACCTAGGGATATAGCCAGAGTCACTCACCCTGTCCTGTGTGAGCTATGACCCATACTTCTCCCCCTTGGTTACATTTGAGGATCATGAGCAGAGTTAGTGGCCCATAAAGATGCTAAACCTGGGATGTGTTTCTCAAAAGGTTTGCCGTTGATCTGTCATAGACATTGCATTGCATTTTATTTCTTGAATAGCACCTAAATTTTATATAAAATAGAGAATACTCTTTTCTGTCTACATGAATTTGTTGTCCGATTGCAAATCTTTTGGCATTGATACAAAATCAGAAATGAGATTCAGCCCTTCTGACCGATTACATCATATTCCATTAGCCTTGTACATACTGAGATTTGAAACCACTTACAGAATGTCAGCCTTCATGCGTCACACTTGGCTACAGCAATATGCCCATGGGACTGGAGTTTGATATTATTAGAATCAAATCTCATACATTTTAGTTATCAAATCAATTTTAGCTTTCAAGCATGGAATTGAGTAAATGTGTTAAAAACTTAGCAAGAACTGGTTCATGAAAAGGTAAACATGCTGCAAAGCCATGTGAAAATCAGCTTTTAAGTAACTTTGCATTGAAAATAAGAGAGAATGATCCAGAGACTTATCAGACAGCACATGGTTTGCTGAAGGAAAGGTACAGTACATGGTTGTTTCTCTTGTTGTGTTATATTTTTATGTCTCTCATGCTTTAGTAACTTCTAAAATCATCTCACAGAAAGAAAAATAAGGGATGTATCCTCTTCCAACGAGTATGTTTCAGAAAGTAAAATTCAAGCTTTTATTCTTTTTCTGTAAGGTTGTTCTGTGATTCTATTTATTTACTTATTTTTGGTAAGTGAATCCTTTGATTCTCATTGTATTCATTCATGCTTGGATTGACTTTATAGCGTGACAGCTGTTGTATGGCAAAATGAAAGGCTGTAAGAATTGGTAAAGAACTAACTATTTTGAAACAGAGACCTAGTATTACTCTTGTGGACTCAGAAGGTCAGGTCCCCCCAGACCACTGCTTTAGCCTAAGATACCTCATTCTCCCTCCTTTTCCTGCCGTCACCTACAGGAAGGGTTGGATGCCTACCTAGTGGTATCAGCACTATGCTAGGCTCTGTTCAGAGATTGGCCTCTGGACACGCAACATCCTCCCATTCTTGCCAACTCCAGGAAGATGTTATGTGCTTCCCCTCTAAGCTTAAGAGTACACTGTGCGGGGCTGGGCCTCCCCGTGGAGAACCGGGCATCTGGAATGCAGCCATGGGAGTGAGGCCCCTGTGTGGGGAGCACTCAGAGTGGGGTGAAGGTTTCTAAGCAAGACTACAGTAGATGATAAAAGCACACTTCAGACTCAGTTTCAGGTAAGTAAGTGTGTTTTAGAGAGAAGAGATGTTTTTTAGAGGATAAGGATACAAAATTGGGGTGAGTAGAGATCATAGGATGATCTCTGGATTGGACCCAAGGAAGCCTTTAGCTTTTCCTGAACATACTGAAGGGTTTTAGGGGAAAATTTGAAATCTGTTTTCATATGGGTCCAAGTCTAGTGGTCTCTTCCACACAGACTGGAATTCTGTAGAGACTGAAGGATGTACTTCAGGCTCCTAAAATGCGCTCATCTAAACCTCTACATGTAATTTCAAGAGTCTAAGTTCACTTACAGGCAAGGAACAGGACGAAGGTTGGATTGTCTTAAAAAAAAAAAAATAGAGCTGTTCCTTCAGTCCGTTAAAAAATACCTAAATAGCACCTACAATGTGCCAAGCACTCTAGGGTAGGGGAGGGTGAACACACAGTGATGAACAAAAAACACAGTCACTGCTTTGTTTACTCTTGTCTTCCTGGGTGAAGAAGAGCGGGCATTTAACAGTCACATACGGGCTAGCATCAACTCTAGCTCCCTGTATAGGTCTAGTGTTTGGTTTGTTTTAGGTAGCAGAGGTATAAAATACTCTTTGTCCTCCCTAACAGAAGTGTAGTTGGCACCTGGTATCTGCAGAGGTGGTTCCAGGACCCCCACAGATACCAAATTCAACAAATGCTCAAGTCCCTTATATGAAATGGCATACATATGAAATGGCATAGTATTCGCATATCACCTTACACATATCCTCTCATTACTTTAAATCATCTCTAAATTACTTCTAATACTTAATGCAATGTATAATACCTGAAAGCTATGTAAGTAGTTGCCAGCATGTGACAAATTCAAATTTTGCTTTTTGGAACTTTCTGGAATTTTTAAAATAGTATTTTCGACCCTCAGTTGGTTGAATCTGCAAACGTGCAACCCACAGATATGGAGGGCCAACTGTAGATCAGGAGCTAGGATTGCTCTTACGTCTGTTCTACCTTAATGTTATTATACCTCTTTTTCTGTTTTTAAGAATTGGACATCCCTTATAAAAGACTGGGGATAGCCTCAGATGCAGCTAATAGATTGTGCAGCACAACCAGATTTGTTCCCTTGTGCTAGTTTGTCCCTTGCACTAGTTTTTAAATATGGTTTTGAGATTCCGTTGGCCTGTTTCTTCAGGATTGTAGGTCTCATTTGAGACCACTCTGAATGGCTTAGTCATCTTGAACAAATATCCTTTGAGCAGGAAGCTGGAATATAATGCTTTCTCTGCAGAAAGTGAGGGTCATATACTCTGAATAGCGAGGTGGTAGGTCCCCCAGTTCCTCAGAATTGAGTTCTGGGATTGCCAAGTCTTGCCCAACTCTGGCATACTTCTCGATTCTTGGAATAGTCAGTCATCTAGGGCCATCTTACTCTCTCAAACCTGGTGCAAGATGGACTTTCTAAAGACCCTTCAGCAGACATTTGCTGTGTGCCCAGGGCAGGTCTCTGCTGATTAGCTTTGATGTAACACCACTCCTGGCTGCATCTAAGCTGGGCTCAAGTGAGACCAGTTATCCTGAAAGAAAATATTAGATATTCTTTCATGAACACTTCCCAGCCTTTTGCTCAAGTGAAAGATCAAAAATGGAATCTTTTCAAAATAGAGCAATAGTCTTTTGTTTCCTGATACTTATGAATTCAAATACTATCATACATTTTTTGTTTATATATTACAGTATGTTTGTTGGATGAGAATTATTTTAATGAATCTTACCACAAGAGTAGTACTATATTTACTGTGCTGAATGGAATTTATTTCACTCTGTTCCTGTTTGTTTCTTTCCCCAACTTAACTTGAGATCTGTCTACCTATAACAGTAGAGATGGGTATCACCAGGAATTATAGAAAGTGGCCCATGATTGTCTGTGTTAGACAGACATCATTTCAGAACAACAAACAAATACAAACTGTTCCCAGGACAAGGGACACCAGAATGAAAACTAATTTCAATCTTCTTTTCTCCATCATTTTTCCACTTCTGTTAATTAAAATAATTAAACATTTTTGTTAACTCAAATCCTCACCAGCCACGTGGTATAATGATTAATAAGAGTACAGATTCTGGATCCTTCTAACAATTATTTGCTGTGGGATCTTGGAAAAATTGCTTAACAATTTGATGCTTCTGTTTTGTTGTTTGTAAGACAGGGATGATCAATTCCACCTCATAGAGATTTCATGAGGATCAAACGAATTAATTCACGTAAAGATCTTGAAACAGTGCTTGTCACATGGTAAAACAATAAACGTACGGTAGCATTAAAATTCTCTCTCTTGTTGAAAATCTATCAGACTTGTATATTTGGTGATGATTATTATTTATGGGAAATGGTGGCTTTAGATATTGGCTGGCTTCCTTTTTGAAATAATTTGTTTTTAAGCTATTTCTCAGAGAAACAGTTGCCTTCAGCACCATCAGAAGGCATGTAGTTGCTGGTTATGTGTAGGGGGCAGCAACATTATGACTGAGCTTAGGAAGGTCCTTTGGCTGTGAAAGCAAAACAGGTGATGCCTTAAGGTGCTGGGATAGCAGGACTTTAGGGCAGGTTGAAGACCGTTTGCAGAATGGTCCTGTTGCTGCCTCTGGGGGGATGCTGGTACTGCGGGCAAGTGTGCTAGCCTGCTTTCTCGCTGTGATAGTCTGTCCATGGATAGTCTTCCACTCCCTCCTATCCCTTGGTTCTCTTTTGTTCTCTCCAAACAAGTGACGGTCGACTTTGCCAGTTTTAAGAAACAGATTTCTTATGATTTATTTTCTTAGTCAACTGAATAAATAGTAAGACCATGGCATATTTACATTTTGTCACTAGTTTTATAACTCTGAGATCACATTTACAAAAACCTTCGTACAATGTGATTGATTTTGTAATGTGTATATGGGTGGTTCTGTTAGGAATGTATGCCTTTTCTTTAGAAGATAAATAAACCACAGATTTGTGTGGAGTGACTGCTAAAAATATCTGGCCTTGGGATTGGTTTTTGATGGCGAATTAAAATCAAGCCCTTTGAATTTAAGTCATGCGAATCCTCTCCTCCCTTTGACATTAATGAGGCAAGGATTTACAACATTTGCCAGTAGAATGATAAGAAAATACTAAAATGCTCTTAGAAAAAGTCTAAGAATGTTTGTAGTCGTCTTCTTTCTCTGTCTAGACTTGTATGTTTAGTCTGTCGTTGTACAGAATTATAGCTTAATTGTATGTGCCTAGAATGCATCAACTGGTTTATGACAGCGAGTAATGAATGTTTTCAGCCCTGCTCTCAACCTTTAAACAATAAAGCGCGCAAATATACGTTCCCTTGCATTGGAGAGGCTGACTTAATCCTCAGGGAACCTGTGATTTCTGAGGGAAAGCAGTCACTTTTCCTCATGTTTTCTCTCATGTGCACATGCACAGGTACAGACCCTTGTCCACATGCCAACCGGGTTCATCTTTTCTCATTGCATCATCATCTGAGGTTAGGGGAGGAATCCTCGTATTAGAAGAAAATGGCAAATAAAGAGCCTTATTTTTTGTTGAAGTAACCAGACCTCTATTTAGCATCCATTGAGATCACTGCCGCCTCCCTGGGAAGGGGACATCCATTTTAATGCAAATCACCTGCCTTTCTCCACTCGCCCCCTGCCCTCAGCCTTTGGGGCCCCTCCTGCTCCCACCCCAGTGCTCCCTTTCACCGGCTGCAGCAGACTGCTTGGTTGTCCGCACTCGCATTCCTTTGAAACAGTGAGAGGTCCAAACTTTCCAAGGAGAAATACCAGAATTCTGTAGTGTATGCAGTACAAGGCGTATTTCCTGTGAGGTTTATAATTTGCTCAACTTTGAAATTTGGTGATTCTTTATATCCATAGATTCTTAGAGCTCTTGTGATTTTTTTTTTTTTCCTGGGGTAGGTATGGCCATTGGAGAGGAATAAAATGGAGTTTCATTGCCATGTGCAGGCGCCTTCATTCCCCAGGGTTGTTAATGATGGCTCATTCAGACCACCCTAGAAATACCTATTCATCTTACTTTTTTTTAGAGTAAAAAGGATGTTTTCCTCTGCCAGCTGTAATGGCTCTCAAGCGGTTCCTAATGGGCACTGTGGAACCACTCAATATAGGCAGGCATAGGCAGGAAGGGAAGGTAGCAGAAAATTGGCTGCCTGGGCCCAGTATTCATTCGGGGGAATGTCATAACCCCGCCATTAAATCCGACTAAGTGCATCTCAGAACAGCTGCTAATGTCACCCAGCCAGGACAGCATCTTACGCTGAATGGCAGTGCCTTTGTCTTCATTTCCAGAGACCAGAGAGAGCCCAGGGTGTTTGCTAGATTCGTTGTTGTGGTGGATGTATGTTTATTTATTTGTTTGTTTTTAAAGCATGCCTCAAGCACCAGCTAGCTGGTACAGGCCCATCACTTTTTACTGCCTGCTTTTGGGTTTTCTCTGTAGGGTATTTTGTTCAGCATCTATCAAAACATGCTGGAAACGATGGTGAAAGATGAGGACTAAAGCGTAAGCTAATAGATTTCTTAAAAAAAAAAAGTCAGTTAAGGAGGGGAGAGTATATAGTTCAGTGGTAAAGCACATGTTTAGCATGCATGGGGTCCTGGGTTCAATCCCCAGTATCTCTATTTAAAAAAAAAAACACCTAATTACCCCCTCAACTTTTTAAAAGTCAGTATTTTTAAGTGTTTATTAATAAGCAAGAAATTGTAAAGGGATCTGTGGAAGAATTTGGTATCCTCGCTGCTTATAATTTAGTTGGGAAAATAAATCATTCAATCACAGCTTTAAAAAACACTAACAAAGAGTGTTTCCTTAATTTAAAAACTGTGTGTGTGAGAGACAGACACATATGAAGGGGACAGGGGCAGATTCAGTCAAATTTGTAAACAAGACAAGGGGTGAGAATGGTGATCATAACAAGCATTGCATTTTGATTGTTCAACCACAGATTTAGTCACAGTGACAAAGGTTACCCAGGTACCAGCACCCCCACCCCAGCCACAACCCAAGACTAATTAAACGCTACCCAGGCAACGATCAAGTATCTCCAAACATCATACTCCAGGGCTTACGCCTTTTGTTTCCTTGGCTGCGGGCTAGGGGTAATTTCTATTGCTTGTGAAGTCAAATTTCATTGGTCCTAGAGAAATGTGAGAAAGTAAGAAGTGCCCCTGGGGAAGTGCCCTTAAAAATGGACCATGAAGACTGGAGAAATTAACATAAACACAAGACAAAAATAATGTTGTTTTAATAGACTTTTCCAATCCATGGTAAAGACTTGCCTACAGTCAGGACTGATGTGGTGACTGCTTTCGGAAAATACAAGAGTCTACATACATAGGATTGAAAAATAAAATTAATTAAAAAGGAGCACTAAAGCCTTGGGTAGGTGGCATTCTCTGGGATGTGATTCCTTTTTATGGCTGCAGCTTTGCTTATTTTAAAGATACAAACTGAATGGCCTCTAAAAATTGTCTTATAAAGTTAATTGCCGAAAGGGTTGAGATAAAATAGGAATATCCCGGGGACTGCCTTGATTTGGAAAGTCCTCTCAACCTGCTCTTTGCTGGCCCTTTCTTTTTTAATAAAACTGGTTTTCATCAGAAACTATGAGTAAGGGAGGCACAGTGAAGCATTTTGGACCAAATTCATAGATTCTCTGTCTGCATCTCACATGGATAGTCTGGGGCAGGGACAGCTGATCCCCCTGAAGGAGAACTGCATTTTGGTGTACTTTGCCCCTAAGGTCCTACTCCATGCAGAGGTTGATTTTTTTGTTCTTGAAATGTCAGCCAGGGGAAATGTCACATTTGGGAAAGTTAACTTGATAGCAGTAGAACTAAAGATGGAGTAAATTCTGCATCTCAGGATGACAGCACTCTCTTGGTACAGAGCTCTTCAGCCATTTTGAGCAGTTGTTCTCTGCCTTCTAAATTTTCATCTGGAAGTTTGGACCTGTGTGAAAGACCAGCAAAACAGCTGTGAAAACTGCTCGATGGAACTCCTCCCCTTTTCATGTTTGTGTGCATGAGAGAGAGAGGGAGAGGGAGATGGAGGGAGGGTACCTTATCGTATTCTAGTCCATCAGAAAGGAGATAATCTTTTCACATTATATGGTATATCTTTTTAGAAGTATCAGCCAATCTGCCATTAAATATTTATATTGTAGCTCCTGCAGCAAGACACAGTTCCTAGCTCTGCACACCGTAAGAGGTGTCCGTAAACCTGTCCCTGAGAGTTGTTCACAATCAAGCATGGAAATAAGATAACTAACATAACAAGTCAGTGTATAATAAGTGTCAGATGAGAATTTTGCTGGAGAATCCTTCTATAAATTCTTTTCATTCAAGCTATTTTTAAAAAATATACATGCATTAAAATATGCACAAAAAGCATGTTATCTATAGAAGTTGAGGCATAATAAATACAACAGATCCAATGCACTGGATTCTCTTGGTGATCAAGAATTTTGGATCCAAACTGAATTAATTATTCCCTAGTTTGGAGCTACATTTTAAGTTAAGCCCTTTAGTTTAATTATGAAAAGACTGAACTGATATTTTTAGGATTCCTTTCCCTCCCCCTCTCCCACCCCCACCAAAAAAAAGTGTATGAGAGCAGAACGGCTGAACTGAATGTAAAGGCATGATTTCAAGATTGTCTTCATCTTTGAGTGCAGGAAAATTATCCATTGGCAGACTCTGAAGACACTTGGGAGAGATTGTGAAAGTGAAAGGTTTTATGGAAATAAATCTGATGTAATTGGTTCACTGCCCTGAGGCTAGACTGGACACTTTGAAGAGCGCTGATTCAGCTGTTCCTGTATCAGGGAAGAAGGGAGGGGACCTCTGTTCTGAGCTGCTTCCCAGGACCCTCCCCTCTCCAGAGAGCCCTCCAAGCCTGACCTGGTGCCGTGGCCTGGGCCGCACCTGAAATTACTGTCACCCACAGAGCCCCTGAAAAATTACTGTGAGGCTGTTCCTCTTCTTGCAAAGCAAAGAGATTAGACTAGACTAGGGTATCTGAAGCTTTGTTTTGCCAGCCATTAGTTCTGTAAAATATTAATAGAAAGTCAGTGGGAAAGAATTCCATGGTGAAATAAGTCGAGGAACTGTGGCATACCAGATTTTATATTTTGAGGAGCCATAAATTATGTAACTGCATGTAAATAAACTCATATAATTTTGTATAACCGTAAATGTCCTTAACCTATTTGAACTGTCACTTCCATCACTAATCCCCCTCTGGGATCTAGATTTTTCTAGAACACAATTTGGGAAAGGATGAGCTAAATGATCTCTTAGTCCCTTCCAGTTTTTGTATCCCATGATTCATGAATTTTTACTAAATTTTCTCGTCATTGAAATGTGGAAGGGAACTGGTCCTGTTCTCTGTTTAGCTTAAAATGGTTTCTAATCGAGGTTTTAAAATGTCAGTGAAAGAATTTAGTTTAGAAAATCTGCCGGTCCCATCTGCTAGGATTATTAGTTTTAGGGGAAGATGCACAGCTTTGTGATACTCAGGCTGATTTCCCAGTTTGGGAATTCTTGGCCCTTGACTTTGCCCATCTGTCTTTACCTTGCAGACAGACCAAACAAGACAAAACTTAATTGTGTTTGCACAATGCCAAACACCTGCATGGAAAGTGTTTCAGAAGTCAAATTCACGAGTGTTTTGTCTACTCAATGCCAAATAGGAAATAACTGCATTTTTTTCCATTGAAATTAGAATTTCCACATTGACGTCTGGTATTGCGTTGAGCCTCGGATTAGTTACTTATTCACAGATCTTTGGAAGCAGGCTTAAGATTGAACCTCCTGAGTTCTGGGGATCATCTGTAGGTTGAGTGTGTTAAAAGTGCCAGACCTCGTTTGTTCTGGATAATTGAGAATGGTCTGCATTTTAATAAGCATGATCAGCTATGCATATCTTTTCATGAGAACCATCAATTAGCACAACACAATTTAACGAGTCAGTACATGCAAATATGAATACCCTTGGGAAGCAATGCTCAAATCAAATTATTACTGACGGTTTACAACTTGCATGCAGGTAATCATTATCAGAAAGCCATGATTGTCTAAAAGGAAAAGTGATTTTTATGGTAATGCATCATGTGATTGACTCTTGATATCTAATATTTTTGAGCTAACAGTTTCAATTTGTCCTATCCCTAATTTGGTCATGTTCACACAAAATGTTTAATTCACTCCCTATGACCTATATGTAATATTATTTTTACAGCAAACCTTACAGTGTTCTGAAACCCAAGTGAAGTAATTTATGTACAAAAAACATTGTTCATATTATTATCTCTGTGGAGGAGAAGAATGATGATCTGGTTAATCAAATGTTCTAGGTAATAGAGAGTTGCCTTCATTCCTTGTGAGATTATTAATTTTTTTGAAAGCTTTAGAATCCAATTGTATGCCCTCATATTTATGTAGAACTGTCTTAGACTTCATAAATGAAATTTCTTTAGCCCCAGAAGAAATATATTTAAACCATTTATAGAAAACATGTACTTAGAAATCTGTTATTCCTTTGTCCTCCCAATTGGAGTGATATTTTCAAAGGGAGGTTTTAATAAAGAGCTATTGTACTTTCTGGGCAAATGTTGGCATTTTATTGAAGCACAGGCCAAAAGAGATGGACTCACACAGGAGAACACACTTTGCCACTTGCTTGGAACCCAAACTCAGAACAATCTAAGTGAGTCTTCCTTGGATGATTCAGGACGAAAGTCCCCTGTGCTTTGGGTCCCTGTTACAAACCCTAGTCACTGGTAACTACACTGTCTACACAGGGGTGTGCTAACTAGAAGCAAGGTCTTATTACTGAAACATTAGTGAGCAAACCATTTATATTGAGTTGGCCAAATGGCCACCTCAACACTAATGTGATTGTAATTTCTGTATGGAACAGTGAATATCCCTGGCTATCATACTGCTTCGAAAAGAGTCATTGGTTCTGAATATTGCAAAGGAAATCAGAACTGCTGTAGAGAAAGAAGGGAAGTATGTAGAAAGACAAGATGGTAGTCTTCCTGGTAGCATAAAAAATGTGAGTTTGCTAAATATGCGTGAGCCCACTGCATTTACGTTGTTATACATACAACCAGTGCATCCCAATTCTAAGCCCTAACCACTTTTCTTTTCTGCTTCCTATGTCTCCTGCATATGAAAAAATGCCTTTTAAAGTAGATAATTGTCTTCATTATGCCGTCTTCCTCCTACTGAGCTAATAAACATGCAAACCCAACTCAGTGGTAAAGGAAGTAAGAAGCAAGAAGCAAGATTAAAGGTGTATCACCTGTGCTTTAAGATTGTCCAGGATAGCCTTAGATTCTAGGAATAGACAGGTATGTGGCTAAAATTGTGTGAACATTTACATGCATATATGTAATTATATGTTTGTGTGAATGAGTTTGCTTTTATATTATTTCAAAAACATCTTTGGCTTTTAACGAAGCATTAGAACATCCAGGTAATATCTGTTGATGAAAAAGTGACATTTCTTGCAGGTTTACCTCCTTTTTCCTTCCATTGTTTTGTCATCTGTATCACTCATGCCTTCCCCTCCCCCACCCCCGTCATCTATTTCATTTCTCTTTTCTTCTTCCTGTTTTTCCTAATATGCCCATCCCCACTCCCCAGTCACAACCTTCTTTCCTACAAATAATGCTGGTTTGGGTTATTTTAAAACATCTGACAAGATCGATGTCTGCTTTTTAAAGAAGCATCACATTATGTATTTGTTATACACACTATTATACTGTGTCTTATTTTTGCTTTGTTTTATACATAGAACAGAGAGACTCTTTGGAGTCTTTGGAATAACATTCCAGCATATAAATATAAATGAAATAATTTGGCAAATTGACTCACTCTGGGGTTGTCTCGAAAAATGATTCCATCATCAGATAGAAATTTCTGTTGCTGGAATCCTTTAGTCTACAAATGGATTTTCTATGCTTGGTAAGCAGACTCATAAAAAATATGAAACTAGTTGCTCAAAGAAAACCAAACTCGAACTTACAACTTAAAAAGAAGGAAAAGAAAAAAACAACCGAACAAAAACCTACTTTGAGAAAAGCTGAGACCAAAGACCTTGAATCAAATAATCGAAGAGCTAGGTTTTTAATCTTTTAGAATTCTAAATTTTCAGAAATGGCTTTTTCCCAGTTGCAACTGAATGTTAAGGGAAAAGGAATGCAATTATGTCATAACCGTAGAACTAAGGAGGTCTTAGGCTAATGTCCCTTAATAAAGAGCCATAGAGCAGTGCCTGGCACATAGTACTGCCTTACTTTGTGTATGACAGTGAATGTAGAGATGTTGTGGGTTTGAGAAACCATAATTTGCTCTTAGGTTTGAAAAATAAACTGCATAAGAAATCTGAAAATTTGCAGTGATTGTTTATATGCAAACAATGTCTTTATTACAAATTTCCTTTAAACATTGAAATGTGGGAAAATGTTTATTTACAAACTATCAATTACTTTCAGAGACTTGGTAACCTAAAAGTTATGGTTAAGAGCCAGTGTCTTGAGAAGCAATGGACAGAACCCTTGGAGGATGGAGGTGGAGGACAGAAAATATGTTCCAATCCCAGTTTTACTGCTGAGTAGATTTGTGCTATTGTGGACAAATTTGTGTTAGCATTTATGTACCAGTTTCATCATCTTTAAGATCCCTTTTATATTTAATAGTCGGTGACATAATACCAACCTATAGTAAAAAAAAAAAAAGTCATTCAAGTATTTAAAAAAATGGTTTGCATGCAAAATTGATATGCATTGCTAATGTGTAAAGCCAAGATGTGTTATTTGTATTATAAGAATTCCAAAGAACTTTACACAATAACTTGCTTGGCTGAATAGTAAATGAAAACATGTATACTCAATGTATTCATTTCACAAACACATATTGCTTGTCTTACGGGGTCTGGTACTGTGTCAAATACTAAGGTTAACAATAATAAGCGAAATAAATAAATCCACAGTCCCTACATGCTCTCCCATGGAGCTCTTAGTCAAGGTAAGTAGGTAGACAATAATCACATAGTCATGTAAATACGCATCATAGTCTGTGCTAAGTACCAGGGAAGTGAATATAGTGCTATATAAAGATATAAAAGAGGAAGATGACCTCTAAGGGAAAAGTGAGAGAACTGTAGAGCTGAGATTTGTGACAAATGCTTTTTATTTATTTTTTTAAAACATAGGACACTGTATTTATGTTTTCCTTTTAATGCAACATTAGCCATTCGGCCTCATTTTATAGGTGCTAGAGTATACAAATACTTCTTGACTTTCACAGGGATCAATGTGAGGTTACAGTCGCACATTTCTTAGGAAATAGGATCAAATAAATAGACATGATTTTGAAATATTTCTGCGAAGATACTAGTGTTCTTGTAAGGATTCCACTACTTTGCTCTGAGTTAAGAATGAAAAGAAAGAGAACTATCTGAATATTCATTGGCTTCTTAAAAGCATGGGTTTAATTACAGATTTGTTGGGCTGCAAAAATCCCGATGATAGGGAAGTGAAGCCACCAAAATTTGGATCAGGATTTGCAGGCTTGTGCTGTGAAATAATGATGATTCCCGAGCCCCTTGGGAACACCCTGCACGTACGTGGTGCTTAGACGTCGTGTGGTGCCTTCTGTCCAGTGTCTCCCTGAGCCCACTGGAGGGGTGCTCCCCTGGTAACTGCCAGGCTCTGTTAGGCCAGGTGTCTCTTACTGATGTTTTCTTTTTTTCAGACCAATTATAAGCAGCTTTCTTGCATCATATCTTTGGGCATTGGTCATTTACCCTACTTGAAAATATATCTAAAAACTCAACTTTTCCATTTAAAAATACCTTTTCTTTAGCCTGGAGGATATGACTATAGCAACTAACCCATACTAGTGTCCTTTATTGGAAAAAATAAAACCTGACTTTACCATTAAACCTAGTATAGAACAAACAAGCTTTCTTGGTCTATATGTGAGGGTGTTAAAAGTTCTGTTACATGCAGGTTAACTTTTTCAGTCATTTGTTCACTCCTAAATCTTGACTACTCTTCTGACGCTACCTGAAATGAAAATATGTTGTAAAGAAATGTCGATATAGAAGTATCTTTCATAATTTTTTTTTCTGAAATGCTCTTTTGAACCCTTTCAGTCTCCAGACTTTGGTCTTTCTTCAGGTGTAAAGTTCTTTCTGTACATCCTTGTCATTGTTTCTGTTCCTGTGGTTCTGATTTCGGCCTTTACAGTATGTAAGATTCTTGTAATAGAACTTGTTCTTATACTCATCCTCTGTCTCGTCATTTTCTCTTTGATCCTCCACGTGTCCTAGGAGAACGCCTCATGCTTGTCTTATACATCACTGTCAGTGTTCTGCAGGGTTTGTTCTGCCCTTTACTGCCAATTTAAATTCTGCAGTTGCGTTTTGTCTTTCCTAGAATTCTTTTATTAATTCTGCTGACTTCTTTTTAAATCGCTGCCCAGAATTCATTCAGCCCACTCTAGTTTTATTCTCATTTCACAGAGACCGTGTCTGCCATCTTTTGTACTGTCATTTTCTAAAATTTTATTTTTTTCCCTTTAGAAAGTTGTTTTTAGAGATAGGGTTTTCCACCAAGCCTCAGGACAATACTTTTTTTTTTTTTTTTTTTTTTTTTTTGCTGCAGAGTCTTTTCAATGGTCCCATTTTTTCTATTTGTTTTCTCCTTCTTATGCACAGAGAAAGGTCTGCCGATGCACAGCATTTGCTAACAGATAGGGTTGTAGAGGCTCCTTAGCGATTCTCACTGCCCACTTGGGTGCTGGCAGCTTCACTGGAAGTCAGGTTCAGGTGCGTGGCCCCCACCCTGTGTCTGTGGTCCAGCAGGTGTTTGTGTGGCATGGGATGCAGGCCTGGGAAGAGATGGTCTGCCTTCACTGTCAGAGCTTCTGCCTCTGAGCGAGAATCAGATGACACCTGCAGTTCTTCATGCAAGTAAGATGGGAGAAAGCCACGTGTTTGCATGGACTCCTCTCTGGGTTCTTCCTCTCTCTGCTTCTACTTACAAGCACTTTTTCTCAGAGACCATTCGGCCCAAGTTGTAATGCAGGACAGCAGTTTTTTTTTTCCCCCTACGCCTAGTCTCTGCTGGGTTCTGCAGGTGAGTAGCTGGAGGAGAGGTGGGGGGGGTGCTGTGGGAATGGAGGTGTCAATCACCCTGCAGTGAGGGACTGAGACCTCTTTTTGGTCTTTGTGCCCTAGACTTAGGGGCAGATGTTTAAAGAGCAACTCAAAACCTTTCCAATGTCTCTTGAGTCCAGCAAATAGTGAAGGGAGGGACTCAGGAACTAGAGTGCCCAAGTCCAAATACAAGCTCCACCTCATGCTTATGTTCTTTGTACTGGTTTCCTCATATAAACCTATCTTATAGAGGAGTAATGTTCCTCATCTGTAAATCTACTTTATAAAGGATTTACGGAAATTTGGTGGCATCAGGACACGTAAAGCATTGAAAGACTGGCTGGAACATACTAGGTGCTCTACCAGCGTTAGCTATTGTTAATATATGTACTGTTTTCCTGGGGTGGGGTGTATGTTTAAGAGTGTTCAAAAAAATGTGTATTTCATTTCAGTTCTTTCTCCCCCTGCTGAACCTCTCTGCCCACCACCTTTCAGCATATGGCCGTCTCTTTACTTTAAAATCACTGTGATCAGTTTTTCTGATTTTATGTGAGTATTTCAAAAATTAATGAATTTGGATAAGGTGATATTAGGCATTTCAGCTACCACCAGCTTCCCTAATTCCCACTCGAAATAATAATTAAATGATATAATCTTCATTTGTGGAAATCTGTAATGCTTAGAGTATAGTACCATTTTGGCATCTTGGATACACTTTCAAAATTGTGTTTTTAAGAGAGAATTAGAACCAGAAATTGACACAACATTGTAAACTGACAATACTTAAATTAAAAAAAACACAAAAAATTAAAAAAGATTATTACACGTGTCACTTGTGCAAAACACATTCTCTGGTAAATTTGGTTTCATGGTAAACAGCATACCATCCTTATTTTAAATTATGTGCAGATATTTTGTATTATACACCAATAGTTTACCAAATGTTATCTTTTTTAAAAGAGATTTTCAGATTACAGTGCTTTTAAAAAAGAGGAAAATCTTTGTGAATGATTAATGCTTTTAACCTGCTGTTCAAGGAAATGAGTTAGAAATGTTAGCAGGAAAAGCGGATTCATCTTGATATAATGTTCAGGTGACCTGTAACATTTGCTGCTCTATAAAATCTACAATTTTATTCAAGCATAATTTGTTCAGGCTTATGATTTCTTTATAACATTATCAGTTCTCTGTACTTGAAGTCCCCTAGAGCCAACTTTTTTCATTTCTCTTTATATAATCAGGGCTTTGCACATTTCAAAAGTTTATATAAATCCCTCTCTTCTTGATGGTATTGTAGAAGATCCTTTCCCGCAACTTCTAACTTCTGCCTAAAGTACCATGTTCCTTCTTATTGTCACTACATGAAAACTTGTGAAATACAGCTTTCTTTTTTATCTTTAGTTTCCGCATGTTTGTGAGTGACAGTTTCATGTGTGTACATGCTGTCTTTTGTGACACTACAGTTTGACTTGGTGAATGAGAAAATGCAATTTTATGTAGATGGTTACTTGGGGATTATAAAGTTTGCATCAGAAAATCAAGCCTGAATCCATGGCCAAGGTAGTGCTTTGATTTCGCCTCTTTTAGTATCGTCCCAGCAAGACTCCACTGCATCCGTGGGTCCGATTGTATTCTCAGAGAGGGCCCAGTGGGAAGGGCTTGCCTGCACCTCACAGCCACCTCCCTCAGTCTGCATTTTAAGCCTGTAATTATGGCAGACATTACATTTGTCCCCAGCTTCTGTGGGATGATGTCATTGCCTCTCAAAACAGGGGATTAGCATGAAGAGAGAAATCCTACTGACATTTTCGTTTTCTTTAAGAAGAATTCGGTTTTACTTCATTTCATTAACAGGAACTGTTGTCTTATTTTATAGGAGAAATTTTTAAAAAGGAAAAAAAAAGAAAAACTTGAGAATGTAGAAGCAGCCATGTGCTGACTGTGTGAATGGCAGTGTGCTCTGGAGCGGTCCTCTATCAATTAGTGAAAGGGTCTGGGACACAAAGCATGCCTGGGAAATCTGTTCCTTTTCTTACAAAAGCAGAATATCATTCTTCTCAAAGCCCACAATGGCCTGGGCCTGGCTGCAGAAAACGTTCAAAAAAGCAAGCAAAGACTGTGGCTGCTGCTGGGTAGAAAGGGTGTGCAGGCGACTGGTCCCATCAACCTCTCAAACGTTTCCCTTTTTCACAATGGCATTGATCGAGTATGTCTTAAAGTCTCATTCCTTACTTCTTAGGGGAAAGCTTAGTTCCTTTCCCATATGGAAAAAAATCAACTAATTAATCAGGGAGAGAGGCCTGATGTCAATGATGCTTTGCTCCCAGAGCTGAGTCCATGGAAGAACATAATTTACATCAGTCATTTCCAACTGCTCCAACAAAAATCAACGTAGGAAGAAAATCATGATCAGACTTGAGAAGGGGAGCCCTGCCCTCCTTTGGAGCAAACTACCGATAACTCGGTGTCAGAAAGCTCTTGTTTTTACTTAGTGATGTGACCTTGGGCAGCTGAATTGCCTGAACCTCAGTTTGTTCGTCTGTACAGTGGAGTTAACTAGCAGTGGTGCCTGCACCTCAGGGCTGTGCCCGGAACCTTTTGGCTGCTGTGTTTCATCTGCAAAAATGATTTCCTTTCGGAAAACAGGCCAATGTTCTGAGTGTGTAAAGGAGGCAACCTCTCCTTTCCATTTGTCTTGCCATTACTCTCTGCCTCTTGCAGACACAGACCTAGATTCCTGCCAGACTAGATTCCCTCCCTGGAACGTGGACCTAGAAGCTGTGACACTGAGGAGATGGCGGGTCCCTGGGTTAGACAGGCTCTGGAATTTCCATCGTTTTGAATTTTGCCAAAGCATTGGAAGAATTTTGAAAAGTTCCCACAGATTTTTCTTGGGAGATTTTCAAACCCTTATAATGTTTCTTAGTTCTCTATATTTGGACACCAGAATTTTCTAAGCATCCAGTTTCTTTGGAACAGAGTCGTCCTGTGAAGAAGGCTGAATCTGGTCCAGATCAGGCCCTCTTGCCGAGTGATACTTTTCCATCCACATTGCCCTGGGGCCTTTCCATTTTCATTTCTGTGTTGCTTTGAAAGGCAGCTGGTAAGCTATTTCTCTTTTCTCATCTGACTTTTCAGGTCCTGTTACCTAGCTGATGGTTACTCATTAGAAGGGTATTTTAGAAATAAGATTCTGGACCATCTTTGGTTTTGAGGTATAGCACAGTGGGATTTGACCAAAAGTCTTCAGTTGCAATTCTTCATAGTCAGTGTATTTGGTTATCTGGTTGGAAGGAAACCTGGATGTTCCAAGCTCTGTGTGAATGTTCTAGAAAGGACTAGGCCATGTGAACCACCTCTCCTGTTGCCCTCCCGTGAGATGAGAAAGGAGAAGGCACTGACTTGGGCTGAGCACCTACCTGTGATGAAAAGTGCCAGTTACCGCACTAGACATACCTGGGTACGTGTGCTCTCTCCAAGTTTCTCTTCAGTTTTTCTCCTGAATTTATGGAAGTTTGCTGTTGTTTCCTCCATACCCACCTCCAGCACTGCTGGGATTAGCTGAAATACAGGACAGCTCTCTTCCTACACGTTACCTGAATGTAACTGGAATTTGTAGGAGACGGATTATAAATAGGAGGTTGGCAGTTGCTTCTGGAAGCTGAAATTGCTCTCTGTAGATGGCCAGAGCTCTTTTCCTGGGTGGCTGGTGGAGCACTTGGGTCGTCTTCCCAGTGCCTTGTTGTGTCCTCTCCAGTCTCACAGTGTGGTGCTGTCATCCTAGGCTTGTCATCTGTGGGTTTGGTTCTCTGGGATAATTTAAAATCTGTTCTCCACCTGCTCCACCCCTCCCCAGACCTCATAGCCGAGATGGTAGGAAAAGGGAAACTCTCAGTTGCCCCAAATAAGACCTGGGCTCATGTTTTGTTCTCTCTACTTAATTGTTGGCCAGCCACTCCCTTCCCTTCCAATTAGAGTATATTCTTGAATTGTTTTGTGTTCTCCCCTGATTGTAAACTACAAGCTTGTAAATTTGTCTACTGAATCCGACTCAGCCTACAAGGAAAATCTTGTCTAGAGTTTGCTAAGATGAGTGAATAATATGTGAATCTTTGTTTTGTTTTTTTTTTTCTTCTGACAAGGACAGTATAAAAATTTATTTTATGAACTCAGTTTTGAGTATTTTACATTCAGTCACTACAAGTTGTAGAGAGATTCAGATTTCTGCATCTTCCTCCCCCTAAAGGACCAAGTGCCTTCCCTGTCACTGAAGGCTGTGTTTGTGGGACACCAAGTCAGTGTGGCTCTTAGAGTGACTGGCGTTTTTGTTTACATCAGCATTCTCAAGGGCCGAGTGATAATTCACAGTTCCACAAAGTCAGTTCAGTTCATTCATTAGGATACCTTTTTACAAAGCAGGTATTCCATTTATCTTCCTAGGGATGTCAGACCATTTGGTGATGGATCCTGTAGCTTGGCTGTTGACCTCCATGGATATGAGTAAAATCAGTGACTTGTTGGCCCTATTGCTGTAGTAGTTGATCATCTTGACAGCCTGTTTCTGTAGAACCTTGGAGTGGATTGTATTTTCTAGATCAGCTTACTTGGGGCATACAGGCAACAAAGGTGTTCCATAACTGTGGCTTCATGTAAGCCACACATTAAATCATATTTTCCAGCTTAGTTACATGAAAACCTGATCTTTAACTGTTAAGACCCATCTTCATCCAAAATTAAGTGGCAGCATGGCAGCATCTTCCCTTAATTTGCCTGGCTAAATTAAGCCTCTAATGATTTTAAATGACCTGTAACTAGAACATATCATTGTGTAGGAGAAACTCTGGTTTGAAGATATCTCTTTCTAAAAATGCCTCTTCAAAACAAAAATGACACCACCTCTCTCCCATTTGTCTGATTGTTAAATTTGGGTTTTCAGTTATCATGATTCTGTCAAACAAGGTGCATATACCTACATCTAAAATTGGCAACAGAGATGGCTTTGAGATGATTCAGAACTAAACTTTGCTTAATAATATCTGATATGAATCAAAGCTTTTTTTTTGTCCATTTAAGTGAAGTAACCTTATAAACATTTAAATGTGAACAAAGATTCTTAGTCATAGGATCCACGTCTATGAAATGTCATAAATAACTCTAGTCAACCATTTGTTGTTTCCAACACTTCAATATAATCAGCATGGAAAAAGTATTAACTCTGTATTCTGTCTTAGGAACATGAAGACTTGCCCTCTGATTTTTTTTTTTTTTACCAGCAGGTGGCATGAGTTATTGCTATGTTGGTGACAATGCAAAACCCAGTACGTCTTGTTACTTTAAATCTTTTTATAATTAAAAGTGATCCCCAAAGTATTTGCTCCAAATGTAACAGCTCAAAAGTTTAATATCCTTATTATATAAAGAGCTTTTACACATTAGTAAGTGAAGTCTTAATATTTCAACAGAGAAATGGGTAGATATGAACATTCAGTTACACATACATATAGAGACATACACACAACGGGGAAAGGAGGGGGTTGGGTAAAAAGTGAGAGATAAAAAATGTCCAATAACATAAAATAATAGCATAAATAACACTCAACCTCAAGAAATACAAGTGAACACAATGAGATACAAAATTTTACCTATAAATTGTAAGGCTTTATAACAAATTATACTGCTCATGATTGGCAAAGAGGACAAGAGATGCAACTTCATATTCTGCTATTTAGATATAAGTAACCTTTCTGGAATGGAATTTTTTAATATATATCAGCCGCCTTAACAATGCTCACACCCTTTACTCAGTAATTCCCTACAGGGAATTTATTCTGTGGAAATAAGCAGAGATATGCATACACACATACGAAAAGAGCTTACTGTCACATTACTTATATATATGTGAAAAACTGGGAACAAGCACCAAAGTTCTCAGTAAGAGTGGATAGTGTAGTGAATAACAATTCATCAGTAGGATGCAACATTTGGCCCAGATTATACAGCATATATTTAAAGAATCTTTACTGATGTGTAATGTTGAGTGAAAAGGGTAGGATACATGAAAATATTTTTCAGTTTGATCACAATTTTTTTCCAAAATAATTTTTGCATATTCCTAGACAAAACACACCCACATTTTAATGTGGGTTATCACTGAGTAGTGGGTCAACACGTTATTTTAAGTTTCTTCCTTATCTTTTTCTGTATTTTTTACATTTTACACGGTAGGCACATAGTATTTTTACAGCCAGGGAAAAATATAAGCATTTTCAAAAATGGTAAGCCTCTCATTGGAGACATGAATCCCTATTGCTTTTGTGATTCTCATGGAAATGAGATTCAATAGTAAGTTATACATCTGGGGAAAATAAAGCTCATTTGAGTCAGAGGATGGAAAGCTCTTATGGACACTAACCTCGGAAACCTCAAACTCGTATGTAGTGGAATAATGACATGGTACGAAAAGCCACAGATGTCAGTTTGAGTTAAGGAGGTTAGAGTAAATACATAAAACAGCCAATCTCCAGTGCTGGTAACCTCCAGGGTCAGCCTGTGTCTCCATATTTAATCTTTATCAAGGTGCATCACCCTGGGGCTGGGACCTGGAAGCCTGGGTTCTCTATCTGGCTGGCTCCACTGCTAATACATTTTGTACTTAACCTTGGGCAAGTCACCAAGCTTTCTGGACTCTTGAGTTTTTCTTTGAGAGCTGGATGTTTATTCTTTTTTTCTTTCTTTCTTTCTTTCTTTTTTTTTTTTTGCAATTTGGCATCTGATACAGTTTTGAGCCTCATAAGATGAGGAATGAGTCTTTTGCGGTGTCTGGCCAGTGCTGAGGCAGATCGAGGCTCCTTTGGGGTCACACCCTTGGATCAGATGTGTCTGATGTAATCCTGGTCCTGTCATTTTTGAAACAGTTACCAAGATATAAATCCTTGAGAAGGACTGCCGTTGAGGGTAAGAAAGGCAGTTTAATTCTCTCTCAGATCACAAAATGAAAGCAGAGATATATCACAGAATATGAGCAAATCTGGAGTACTTCAATGATTTATTTTTTTCTTATATAAAAATTCAAGTTTACAATTATCATCAAGTTAAATTTTCATCCCAGCAGTGTAGAGGTGGTTTTAGAATCGAGACTTGAGGGGCAGTGGGTTTGTATCCAGAACACTGATACCTAAGGACGGCCCAGTTGAGAGAATTTTACTGTTTAACCCAAAGACAACTTCTATTCAGAGACACATTATATAGGAATGTTTTAAAAAGTTCTTTTATCTTAAAACCCACAGTGTAAAAAAAAAACATGACCCACGCATATGTATAAAATTGAAACAGAATTCTCACAAGACAATACCTGTCCTTCGTATCTGCAACGTGTTAGGATATTTTCTCTTCTGTTTTGTTTTATTCCATTAAAAAATATTGGTTGTGACTAATTTGATTTCCACACTGCCACACTGAAGTATTGCAAACTTCATTTTGAAGAACCTTGGTATAGAGCTTTGTGAAGAGGTACACATTATGGAGAGAAAAACTATTAAATATCCTTGGGAACTATTAAACATCACTTACAAATTTCTTTGCAGAGAAATAGAGAAGGAAAATAGATTCTTTCTGTATTAAGCTCCTTGTGACAGAAACAGGGACACAAATAATGTAGGGAGAACGTGTTAAAGAGGAGATTTGCACATGCCCAGTAATTTTCAGGTAAGGAGAATGCACCTGAAGAGAGGTGAAATTGTGCTTACGAAAGTAATCACTTTCCACCTATGCAGGGGAATGGAATCACCATCAACTTTAGAAAACTAGGGAAAATAACAGGGCCAAGATCTAAGTGGACCTGGTTTTGTTTCTGGTGTCCATTTGGTTCTTTTCTCTCTTTTTGTCTCAATCCCAATCTCAGTGTATGGGTCCTTGTGATTGAAAAGATGACCCCACAATAAACCAGTTCTAGGCAGCAACTCCTGGGGGTGGGAAGGGTTTACTGTCTGCCTCCCGCCCACCTTCTGGACCACTCGCTTACTGGGGATGCCTTGGACATCATGTGCTTTTTCTGGTGTCTGTGTCTCCTGGAGCATCACCCAGGCCAGCATAGGGAGGAGCACCCTGCACCTCAGAGCTCCGCTACCAACGCGTAGCTCCCTGAGCTGCATTCCTGCACTTTGCTCTTCTGCCTTCCAGCTTCTTTCCTTGTTTTCTCCCATCTTTTCTCTCTTCCCCTCTTTCCTGACTTTGACTTGATAGTGGCACTAGTGACCATGACATACCTCAGAGCATGGCCGGCAAGGCTGAACAGTTGTCATCCAATGCTCCAGGATTTAAGTGGTTGGAGGTCCTTGAACAGGACTTGGTAGTCTTTAATTTCTTCAGCAGAGTTTTAATGACCTCTGATGCCCAGTTAGAAGTAGATGAAAAGACCTGAATTCAGAGCCTTTGTGCCAGGCAACCCTGTCTATGAGCCAAATGAGTCTCTTGAAATCATTAACACATAGAGCAGGGACCAGTAGTCAGAGTGACCTTTCCCACTCGTGGCCAGCCTGGAGCTTGGAAAGGTTAAGCTCTTTTCCTGTGTGAGCCACCCCCTCAGTCCCCCGTATCGTATGACTCAGAAAGCTTGAAAGTGCCCTAGAATGACTTTCTCCATTGAGCCCAAGAAACATTGTGTAGAATCAGTCTGTCTGAAATTCCTTATATGGAGAGGTTCTGAGACTCTATTTTATGTTTGGTTTGTAAGAGGATCACAGCTTTAAAAAAAAAAGAGAGAAAAGAAAGAAAAGCCTAAGGCGAGGCAATGATATCATATTACTAAGAGGCTCGGTTAAAAAAGAAGAAAAAATACCCTTTCCAATCTGTTCCACCCTAATTCTGGATTACCGTGGGGGCGACAGCAAATCCATCATTTGCACTGGTTCTGGCCGACCTTCCCCGCATCTTGAATGCTTTAGACCAAGGAAGCCCTCCCTCATGAGACACTGTCTGCCCGTGCCTCCCAGCGCGGGCTGCAGAGAGGCTGTGAGGCCATAAAATCCTGCCACGTGTTTGTGCAAATGGGTGGTTTTTATTATTTCTGGAACGCAGCCCCTGGTCCTAAATCTTAAAATGCTGACAGGGCAAAAAGCAAAGGAGACATGTGGGGCCTTAACCAGCGACAATTTGCTGACCCTCTCCACTCTGGCTCTGTGCCCAGAGGAGTGAATGACAGCACTGGGGGACCAGCTTAGGGGCTGGGCCACTCTCCCTGTGCCCACCGTGGGCCCCCAGCCCTCCTGCCTCCCCTCGGTTGACTGGGGGTGCAGAGCCAATCGGAGCTCTCCTAAAGCCAAGGTGAAGAGGAGTGATTAAGGTCTGTCTGCAGGATTGGGGTCTGGGCGCTGCTTAGGATGCAGATGGGATTGTGATACGGAGCTTGGCCAGTGGGGCCTGCCTTTTCACATCCACCTCCTTTCATTAGGTGAGAAGCAGGGCCAGGCTTTCTGTAAAACCTCTCGGTGTCCTTTAACACAGGTATGAACCTGTGATGGCCGGGTCATCTGTACCTAGAGTGGGGAACTATACCTAGGCCTTTCTAAGCCAGGATGTTGGAGCTAATTGAGAAATAATGACATAGAAACATAGAATATCCAACCTTAAACGTGTCATTTAAAAAGTAGTTAAGGAAAGCTGTACACTTCTAATTTTCAAAGATGATTTGAGGAGACAGGGATTTTCAAGTCAAAGAGACTTGAAATAAGGAAAAGAGATTTCTCATAGAAAAAAAAAGTACTCCCCAAGTGGGACAAAATTTCCAGCATAAAGTTCAATGAAAACAGACCAACAAGCAGAACACCCCCAGTAAACTGACTTCAGCACATGGTGTTTGGGCAAAAAAGTCAGACTAAATCAAAACTGTTATGGGACACTTTTATATGGGCTGTAATCTATATTTAAATACTTTTAACTTCCAATTTTTATTGGTGCTTTCTTAGTTAATAAATTGAGGTGGGTGGGTAGATTGAGGCATAGAGTTTTTAAGTGATTTGAAGAAAAGATATAATCATTCTAAGTTCAACTGCACAGTTCACCCTTCAGAAATAAGATGTTCATGTTCTTGTGTAAAATCCATAGTGAAAAATTTGTCTAGGAGTCAGTATATTGGAGGTCTAATAAAGGATCCTTCTGCTGTGTTCTTAAGTGGGGTGTGCATGTGTGCAGTTTCTGTAGAAAGACACAACTATTAACTAAGTGCAGAAAATCTTTGTATTTACTATAAATAAATTGTATAGTTTGACCAGGATTTCCAGAAAAGAAAATATGAAATTTATCAGTGCTGAGAATTTAGTAATAGAATACACTGCCTTGTTGAGATGCTATATATAAAAGAGAATGTTCAGGGTAAACAAACACGTTTCCTTTTTAGGACAGTGGGGTGAGGCAGTGCAGTGAGGCCTTGTTTGAACACCATGAATGGAATCCAGGCTTTTAAAAACCAAGTCAAGGTGATCATTATGAAGGTCCACAGTTGAATTATGTCATTATGCCTTCAGCATCCTATTGGAGAGGACCTGTTTGTTGGTTTGCCATCACACAAAACAGTCCCGGCTACGGTTTTTTAGTTCGTAGTCTGTTAGAAAACATCTCCATCTTGGTCCCCTCCCTTGGGGTCGTGCTAGAGGTTGCTTCTTTCTAAATCACCTTCAGTTGTTTCTAACTACCCATCCATGTTGGTTTGCTAGGGCTGCCCTAATGAAGGATCACAAACTAGGTGGCTTTTAATGTCAGAAACTTATTCCTTCACACTTCTGTAGGCCAGAAGTCTGAAATTGAGGTGTCAGCTAGGCTGGTTGCTTCCAGAGGCTCTCAGGGAGGGTCTTTTCCATGCTTGCTCATAGCTTCTTGTGGTTGCTGGCCATCCTTGGGAGTTCCTGGGCTTGCAAACGGGTCACTTCAGTCTCTGCCTCTGTCATCACATGGTGTGTTCTCCCTGTGTCTCTGTCTCTGTTCTCTCTTCTTACAAGGACATCAGTCATCGAATTAGGACCCACCCACCCTAACCTGATATCGTCTCATCATAACTAATCTTATCTGCAAAGACCCTGTTTCCAGATAAGGTCACATTCTGAGGTTCCAGGTGGACATGAATTTTGGGAGAACACTCTTCATCTTCTTCCTTCTACTTTGTTCTTTTGAATCTGCAATAGATTAAAAATCCAGCAGCTAAGCCTGCTAGACCTCACAGCTAAAGGAGAAAAAAGAGAGGAAGAATTGATCTGATGTGATAAACCTTGAGGGATTTCCCTGGAATAAAGTCTTTGAGCTTTGGTGCTTTGACTTAGTGGTATCTGTTTAGGGGCTTTATTTCTTTTTTTCCTTTTTTACTGGATTCTAGCTTGAATATCTGATAGTGGAGACTGCTGGATAAAAAACAAATGAACACATGACATGCTTGGATCTTTCAGACGGTGCCTTTGAGGGTACTGGGGGCAGATGAGCCAAGTAATGCTTCTGGGAAGTCGTCTAGCGAGAAGAGGCTGTGTGGGAGAGGTCCTAGAATACATTCCTTCTTACAACTGAAACACAGATCCCTCTTTCCTCTTGACCATCTGAGTGGCCGGAGACTGTTGGCCCCTGTGCGTGATTTTAGGGGAGGGCCCCGTCCCTGCCTGTCTCTGTTGCTGCCTGTGAATTACTGTCTGTGTTGGTGCAGCTCACATTCTGTACAGCTGTGGGGGACCCTGTCTGGGACAAACTCCCTCCTCAGCTCCATTTATTAGTATTTGTTGAGAACTACCCTTGTGGAGATTTACCCACTGGACTCTTGAAGGGGAGGGCATTGGCCTCTAGAGAAAATGATTGCAACCCTGGTGGAAAATGTTCATCAACACAGTCTGAAATTATGGAAAGGTCCTCCGGGGAATTAGGGAACTCTTGCAACCAACTTTTTTATTTTCTCTGCTGAAAGAAAATACTAAACCTCAGAGGAACACAAAGAAAGAGAGTGATATTAAACACAGAATGATTTTAATCTTTGGCAACAGCCCACGTACTTTAAAAAAAAAATCCTGTTTCCATTGTCGTGCACCTGTCATTACTCTGAATGAGTTCTTTTTCTCTTGATGGATGGTGGTCTTAAAAGCTTGCTGTTTTTCATTAGCAAAGTGAAATGGGGTGCCAGTGCGAATGCTTTGTCATTCTGATGGAGTATAATGCACAAATCAGTGTAATTATTCAGTGTTTGCATAATCAGCAAGATTTTGAAGGGGAATGTTGCACAACTCAGAAGTGGCCTAATTTCACCTACGATATTCCATTCAGACTCCCAAGCATCTCCTTCAAGAATCAGTGAAGTGCTGGTGGATTTCCTTAAGGCACAAGGCAGTAATGGTGAGAAATTGAGTTGTCTTAAATCACTGGCTAATTATGATAACGCCCAGGGGGCACTTAGAGGGTCTTGCTCTAGATCTCAGGTACATTCTTCCCTATTGTTTTAGAAATCTCATTTATTTATTATGCATGAAGCATGATATTTTGTTCCACATGGATCCAGTATGGAACGACCAGCCACATCCCTTAAATTCCATTTGGAAGTAAAGCTAAACCCAGAAATGTGGGCAGTTTGCTAGGCATCCTGACAGAGAGTCAGAATCTGAATAAAGAGTTGGATCAAATCAGGGACTCACTGGGAGTGATTTGGAAAAGGCTATGTAAGTGAAATGTACACTCTTTTTGAAGGAGAGTCTCATTTATATGAAGGGAGCTTGTTCAGTTGAGCTGTTTCAGAAACCCTTGCTATACCAGTTGCAAAGAGGGAGACTGAATTTTTCATTAACTCATTTAAATCAATTTATTTCAGCCCTGAGTGACACCAAAACCAAAAATCTGAACAGTGCCCCAGGGCTGGATCTCACAGTCATCCGGCTCATCTCATTTGGACTAGATTGCTTTTTTCATTAAATCTAAAAGTAATTTGAGGCAGGCCACCTTTCTAGGGTTTTCTGTGGTGAATCATATTCTAGGGAAGAATCCTTGCCTTTGTCAGACATAGCTAGTGGCTTTCAGTCTGTGTTTGTTCTTCCTCCATGAAACCAGCCTGCTTTGTGCTTCATTCTTTTTTTTAAATTGAAACACAGTTGATTTACAATATTGTGTTAGTTTTAGGTGTACAGCAAAGTGATTCGGTACATATACACTTTTTTTGGATTCTTTTCCATTATAATTTTTATAACATACTGAATATAGTTCCCTGTGCTATAAAGCAGGATCTTGTTGTCTGTCTGTTTTGTATATGGTAGTGTGTATCTGTTAATATCGTACTTCTAATTTATCCCTCCCTGCTCCTGGTTCTTGATGAGTTAGTAATAATAATAATAATAGCAAACATTTGCTGAACTCTCACCCTGTGCCAGGCACGGTTCTAAGCATGTTACATCCATTAACTGATGTTATCCTCACAACTTCCCAAGAGGGAGATACTATTTATCCTCATTTAACTGTGGGGAAACAGAGACACAGAGTGGTTAAATAGCCTGCTCAAGGGCACACAGCCAGTGAGTGGTGAAGATGGGACTAAAACTCCAGTAATTTAATACCAGGGCCCACTCCTCAATTCTGAAAACCTTTGAATACCAGTGGAAAGAGTTCTCTAGGTAAAGAACTCCTGCATCCCAAGGCGGTGACTCTGAGCACCTTACAAGTCTGGGGCAGATAGATTCCAAGTACAGGAAGTACATGCCTTTGACATGCAGCATTGATCCCTTTCTGGGGCACCTAAAACCTTTTTTTAAAAGCAGAGCCTAACTGATAATCGGACTTGCAAAAAGATGCTCTCATACGTAGCTGATGGAAGAATATATTTTATTAAAATCCTCTTTAAAAAAATCAGCAAAGCCTAGAATCAACACTGCTGTCACCTTTCTTAGTAAAGCTGTATTAGAAAGGCCTGTCTTTTGTCACTGGGAGAACACCTGTGCATTTTCACTTGCCCTACGGCTTGAACACCTGTGCATTTTCACTTGCCCTACGGCTATAGTCCAGGTTAGTTGAATTGCTGGAAGAATCCCTTTTAGTGTTTAAAAAAGAAAGAGGAGAAGTCTGGGAGGGAGAGCTAGGCTCAGTCTGTGGAAGCCCAGAGCCCGGGGTGAGGCCCACAGAGGACAGACACCCCGTTGAGTGATGAATTGGCCAGTGTTCACATGCCCCCCCCCCCTCCACCGGACTGCCCATCTTCTCCCACCACGGTCAGAAGATCAGTGGTGGGGTGGGTGGGGGTGGCCAGCTGGGAGGGGAGGACTTGGGAGAGATGTCAAGGGAGAAGATTGGTGACTGTTGGATGGACTGGGGTTGGTGACTGTTGCCTGGGAGACCTTGCTGACTACAAAGTGGACCAGAGGAGGACCCAGTTTGCTGTCTACATTGACAGATTTATGGACTGAAAGACAAAGCCTTGTCACTGGACCCAAATGAAAAGTTAATGTGAGAATGAAAAGGAGTCTCTGCAAAGTGAAGTTTAGGACAGTGGATTCCAAAACCTCTTTTGGGTACAGAGGAGGGACAATCACCCAAGTTAGGGAAATGGTAAGTTACCCTAAATACAAGAACAATTTAAATGATCCTTGTTAATTATAAATAAATTTTATAGCAGTTATGAGTGATATGAAGATTTTTAAAAGAGGAATTATCTTATAAGATGCTTATTTCCTAAAACATTTCTTTTCCAATGCTCCTCTGGAACCAAAGAACATATCCAGCTTAGTTAAGACACTTCTGAAACTTTATTCTGTGGAATTTTTCATTTCATTCACAAGCTGCACAGGGCTCCTTAAAGTAGTCTCTCCTTCCAGTCCCCAGGGGATTCAAAAGACACCCCCTCCGCCCCTCTGTTCATGGAGATCAGTGGAGACTTGGAAAAGAAGGGCACACATGCAGGGAGGTCTCTGCCAGCACCGTTTAAGGAATTGGCCACCTGCCCTCAATATTATCCTGCTTGTTTTGAGTATTCTCCTTTTAAGATTAATTGTAGAAAGACCCGAATAGCTAAGACTTTCATCAGGATCACTTGGCAGGGGAACGGATGCGTGTACTGAATCTCCAGAGTCCCAGTCTCATCCCAGGGCTGCTGAACTGGAGGGCGGGAGGGGGACCCAGGAATCTGCATTTTGAACAAGCTCACCAGATGATTCTGTTGCTCTGAGAACCGTTGCTCCAGGACATGGGATCCACTGAGCACACATACAGGAGTTGTTGAGGTGGGAAAGGAAACGGGAGAAGAGAGGAGAGGGGTGTTTGTAGCGATGGAGGAAAGACTGCATAGTGCTCTTTAAAATCAGCCAGCTCATGAGTTTGGACTGTGTTACAAAGGAGCTTCTCCAGTACAAAGCAGCAGCCAGTGTTGTGCTGAGATCCAAGGGTCAGGAGCTGACAGTGCCTTTGTCCTGTCCTTGGTCCTGTGATCTCCAAACTGGAACATTTAGAATGTCCAGGCTAGTCTTTGAATTTACTGAAGCTCTTCCTCCCGTTTTCCCCTGGCTGAGAACTCCTGCTCACTCTTCAGGACCCAGCCTTCCCTGACACACACATTACCTTGGGCTCCCCTAACATGCATCCTCACAGCACCCTGCATCTTGTGATTGTGTACGTGATCATCTGCTTAACGTCTTAACCTCCATCTGGGCAGAGACCGTGTCTGATTTCCCACTGTCTGCACCAGCATCCAGCACAGTGCGTGGCACATAGTAGGTACTCATTAGGTACTTTTTTGAATGCATATTCTCTTGTAAATTCCAACAGTTTACTGCTCTGTCTAGACTTTAGAAAGTGACATTGTCTTAAGCATCTCAAGACTTGTGAGGTCTTAAGCGTCACTCCTCCTTCTGACTAACAAGGAAGAAATTTCCTATTTCCAGCCAAATGATTTATCCCTTCTTGGAAAAAATGTACTAATAAAACCTGTTGAGACTTACGAGAGGTGGTCAGCGAAATCTAATTTTTTCAAAATAGACATTTATTTCTCTGTATACTCTCAACATAAATCTAATGAACACTGCATTTGACAAGAAGTTTTTGGTTATTTGTTGCCTTTGTTGGAAAAGATTGTTAGCTCAGTAGTGTGACTCTAGTCCAGCTTCCTAAGATTGGAGAACTTGATTTTCCAAAATGATTGTTGAAAGTCTCCCAGGACGCCCTCTGGACAGCATTGGTTTGCTTCATGGGATGGCTCTGTCCTCTTCTGTCACTCCCCTGAACTTTTATTGAGAACCATGGACACAAGTGGGTTGGAAGAGAAAGTGGGGTTGGGGTAGGGGCAGGAGGTGGGGAGGAAAAGGAAGATTTTTTTTCTCTTATAGTTCTACATATACCCTGTAGCCAGGAGGGAGGAAGTGGGACACATGAGATTCAAAAATAAGAATTTAAATTTATTCCTCAAAACCAACTTCTTGATGTATGTTGGTTCTTTTCCCTGAATATCGATGTAGCTGCTTGAGTGAACCATGGGGAGGGAGATCTTGGCAGGATTAAGTTTATTTTAGGATTTGACTCTGTGTCTATGTGTGTGTGTCTGAGTGGATATATCACATGGGATCCCATTTTCTCCAGTAGGAGCTCGGCCTTGTCCATATTTGCATCTTTTGCATACCTAGATTTTCACCCGTTTTCTTAAAATTTGGCTAATATTTATTCCCCCTTAGTTTTTTGTTTTGTTTTTTACAAAAATGAGTGTGTTGACTTAGTGTGCAACACAAGCAGACTGGCTCATTTAAAACACTACTAGTTTTCTAGGTCTTGATGCCTGCTATTTTTATCTTATTATTCACTAATTACTGATTCAGAATCCTTTTACGATTTTATACCAGTACTGCACAGGGTACTTAATTTGCATTTTCTTTTCTCATGGTCTGAGATTTTTCTCTGGTGGTCACTGGCATTTTATTCTAAGCAGCAATAACTGACCACAAAGCCAATGGACCCAAACATTCTGGAACAACTTCTGCTGCCTATTTTACCAGTGAGGAGTAACTTAAACCCAGAGAGAACTGTACAGGATTATTTTTTTCCCTTGAGCCGTCCCTATGGTACTAATCGAACGTCCACAGCTCTGGTGCACCCTGATGCAGCAGTGGGCGTGTGGTTAGGTGAACTGTGGAGCTGGTGCCCAATGAAGTTTGTGGGCAGCCATTAAACCTGTGTTTGAAAAGCTTTGGATTCATGTTAGATGTTGATTATGAAAGAAAGTAAAGTGAAGGAAGCAGGACCACAAAACTTTGTTTCCAGTATGCCTTCAACTATGTAAAAACTGTGTGTAGAAATGAAAGGAAGTATAGTGAAGGATGAACAGTAATGATTGTTTCTGGGGAAGGTGAGCATAGGGGAATGCTAGCTTCATTTGTGGTATCCAGACTGTCCACAGTGGGCATGCATTTACTTTTCAAGATTGGTTAAAGGTTTAGAAAAACCATCTCTCTGAGACTGAAAGGGGTGTGGTCTTGATTTTGTGTAGGTGGGCTCCCCGACCAGCAGTGCTGGGCTGGCCCGACCCCAGGGCCCTTCCTGGCTCTGTCCCTCCGTGGTTGACACAACTCCTCCCCTTGTTTTCGGGTAGGAAATAACCACTCTGTCTGGACTGAGCATATTTTAAATCACTTCTGATGTTTATTTTGAATAACTTTAGATTTACAGAAAACTTTGAGATTTTAGATACACAGAATTTTAAATAATTTTGGATTTATGCAAAGATAGTACAGAGAGTTCCTGTAAACCCATCACCCAGCTTCTCCTAATGTTAACAAATTGTATAACCATGGTACTTTATCAAAACTAACGAATTAGCATTGGTAGAGTGCTGTTAAAGGAGCCACTGCTTGTGCTGGACTTTCCCCACTCTCTCCATCAATGTTCTTTTACAATGCAGAACTCCACAGTGCATTCAGAGGGTGGTTCTTTTTAAAGGTACAAATCAGAACAGCATTCTAGCAGGTGTGCATGTAGGTTATCCTATCTGTGGTAGATTCTCTTATCTGTTTTATGTACATAGAAGCCAGATTTTCTTTTTTCCTCCAGGAGTGGAGTGACACATTTAAGCCATCAGCCTCTCACTTCTTAAAATGAGAATTTATTTTTTCTACAAAACCCATGGGTCTAACCCTGTTGTCTCCTCTTCCCACCCTGCTGATCTGTGAGGGAAAAGAATGGCAGAAAAAAAGAAAGTGTCTGGAAAACCCCATGTAATTTTTGAAGACGTTTCTTGAAAAATAAATGAGATTCTTTAAAAAGAAAAATACAGCTTTTGTTGAAAAATACCATTTCAAGTGAGAAGAGTGTACAGGTAGGCCTTTGAGAGCAGTGAGGCCGCAGTGTGGCCCCAGGCCCTGGCTGGCCTTGCTGTGACAGGAAGTAGCAATGTGGTTCCACCAAAGGAGCCACAGGGAAACCCAGGCCATCTGAAGTCTGAGAAGAAAGCCTGTCTAGGGTCCCAGAGTGAGTATAAGAAAACGAAATTCAGTCAGGACATTGCGCTGTGGCTGTGTTGGAATCTGGTTCTCTGCACTCTGACCAGACGATAGACCAGTGTTTGCTCAGTTTCCTTGTATTTCTCGTACTGATTTGTCTTTCTTCCCATCCTGTTGACACACATGAAGCCACATGTCCTCTTTGTTATGTGGCAACGGGCTGTGCTGCCCACCATCCGAGTCTCACGGGAGGGAGGGGCCGGGAGCATGGGTGTGCCAAACCCACACCATCATCCCCGCTGGAAACTCTGTCCCAGAGATGCAGGGAGCACAGATGACTTGACAAGAATCACTCACTGAAATATAATCATGTGAAAGTCTGAGGCTTTTTAATTGGCTAACATCAGGAAGTATTTGTTAGAAGCAATAGTGTTTTGCCATTTCTATGGGTACCAATCTTCCATTATAGTCTCACATAAAAGTGAAGCGAAGACAAGTAGAATTGAGGCCTTAGAGCTGATGTGGTGGTGATTTGAGGGTGGGTTGGCATTGAATCCGGGCGGGACCACATGCAGTGGGGTGGTATGTGGCTTTGGGTGGTGGTAGTGGTGGTGGATAAATAAGATAGGAACTAGAATATAAACCCTTGAAAATGTCAGAATCAGTTTCCTTTCCCATCTTCATTCCTAGGGTTCCCTTCTGTTGGTCATTAAACATGGGGAGCGAGGGCATCCTTTACCCTGGGTTTAGAGACCACAGGTTGACTTTGAATAACAAATGAGAATGGAAATGCCCAGAACATCTCCAGCTGTCAGCTGTGGGCATCGCGCCGCCCAGACTCCCCCCCAAAGCTGTTGCTTTTACGATGTCCATTAAAAAAAAAATCTCTTCCTTAGATGACGTTCAAAACACAAATTCTGACTAAAACCTGCAGTTGAAACTATAGTTGGAAGCAGTTCTTGATTAAAACACTCAGCAAATCTCTCATATGTTGAGCAAAAGCAAAAACAAAACAAGCATATTGGTGTGGAATTATTATTACTTTTATTATTTTGCTTGTATTTTCCACTGGGGGATTCATTTTCTTTATTACTTGTCTCCTATTCCTCACTCACTCTGGTGTATCTGTCACAGTGGAGTTCTCTAGAAACTGTGTGTACACGGAGTGTTCTCATGAGCAGAGGGGACAGGATTTCGGGCCAAGGAACAGGGATGGCCCTGCTCAGGGCCCACGTGTAATGAATGCCACACAGACTGCATGACTTTCCTCCAAAGTGTATGTTAGGCTGACATATTTTTGGACTGATCGAATATTTTTGGTCCCATTCCAGTTTGCTGTTAACAACTTTTATCTATTTGTAAACAGACACAGAGGTAGTGTCTCTACAACATGAAGGGAGGTTTGACAATTTGGAGTTAATGTGGCTGACACAGATGGCCACGGGCAGGCGAGAGTCAGAGGGACGTGAAGGAGCAGTGAGCCTCGTGGTTTCAGCTGTGCCCAGCATCCTGTCCGGGGGAGCTTGTGAACTTTGCCAGCTGGGGTTTCCTGAATAAATAAGCACAGGGCCCCTCCCAGCTGGAAGGGTGCATGTATCACAGGCTGCAGGCGAACCGTCGTACCGCCCTTTGTGGCCAGGCCCGGGGCACGGGGGAGCTGCTGCTTGTTCACGGGGCCTCTGTTCCCCAGGTCCACTGGTTCTGGGCGTTCCAGAGGGAGTGGAGCTTTCTCAGTGCTGCCCTTTGTGTGTTCCTTCTCACACTGTGAGAGTCATCCTAACTGCTCTTGTCAACTTCTGCACATCTTGAGAGTGTCTTCTAAACTGGGAATCTTTTATCTGGGGAACTTTTGCCTTGACAAATCCAAGTACCCTGCAGATTTTTGAATGTCATCAGGGTGCTCCAAAGCCTAGATTATTCTAGACTCTAGGTTGGACAGTAGATTAGGTATTTTTCTAAAGAGAGTAGAAAGGGAGGGCTGGACAGTCTGGTGAATTAGAGATAAATCCATGGCCTTACCCACTATGTCCCTTCACTGGCCTGGCTCTTGATTATACACCAGCATATATTATTTTCTAAATATTTTACATACAAAAATCTGGCCTCACTGACTAGAATGTTTAAAGTGCTCAAGGGTGGTAACCCTATGTTTTGTACCTCTTGCTCCCCCCACAGTATAGCAAAGAGCCAGCCTGGGAAAGGGCTTAAATTCTAGGCTGAGAAGCTTGGATTTAATCCTGAGGGCACTAGGGAGCCACTGATGGTTCTTAAGTTGTGGACTGACTTAATAAAAGTAGTGATTGAGAATGTGATTGAGTGAGAATGTGAAAACAGGTTGTGGTTTTGTACATTCCTGTCTTTGGATGTTTCTGATAGTTATGCTAACAACAACAACAAAATGTTGTGGATTAAATGAAAATCTCTGTAAATAGGACAGAGTGTTTAAATCTGCAAAGGGTAATGTCCCTCATCAAGGAATTGCACAACCATTATTTCCAGGCACACACAGCCACGTTCAGGGTCTCCACTCTATATTCCCAACGTCAGTAGAGTTAGGAGAGCAGTGATGCTCTGTAATCTATGGTGGCTGTTTTTGTAACATTTCCTAAATCACTTTGTTTCTTGACAGTTTCTCCCTCACTTTTGAGTAGTCTTCTGGTAGACCATCCGATAGAAGGAGTATGGAGGCAGTTAAAGGATTTTCATGTTGAACACACATCTAGCTCCTCAGGCTGTCATCTCTGCACCCCCCAACCCCTGCTTTCACTCCCTCTGCTTCCAGTTTTTCTTTATGGCATTTGTTTACCATCACGTTTGCTATTGCAGGCTGCCTGCAGGCAGCAGGGAGAAGGCACCAGCCTGGGAGGTGCAGACCATGCCAGCGACACCCACCACTTCCTGCTCCTCAGACTAACTTTCTTCAGTATGGAATTTCCTACGCCCCCTGTGGGGATAAGCATTCAGCTTAGGAGACAAAAATCTGTTTGGCTAAACAAACATTTACTTATGGACAAAGGAGACAACAGATGAAGAGAGGAAATTTTTAAAATCTCATCTTATTAAAAACAAAAGGCAACCTGATCATGGAATAGAGCACGGCCACATAGTAAAAGTCACTGTGTGCTAACTGAACAGTAAAAACGTAAAATGTGACCGGGATGCTTAAGTATAGAAAGATGAGCTATTGATTCCTGGTCCTGAAGATGACTGTTGCATTTCAGGGCCATGAGTGATAAGGCTCATTTGTACAGGCTTTCCAATGCAGTTCTCATATGTGACGTTTTTAAAATCTTGGAACAACCCAAGATAAGATTGTCATTGTTCCCATTTTGTATACCAGGAAACCAGGACCTGGTAAGATGTAGGGACTTTCTGCCTTTTCTGGATCCAACTTTTGTGGCTCTGCATTTCCGTGCACAATATGGGAAACTGTTTTCTCTGACATACACAGGGACACAGAGCAAGATCAAAGTGCCCAGGTTACTCTGGAGTGTCAGGGGGGAAAAGGACTCTCCGGAGCAGCCAGTACAAACTCCCTCCTTACCTGCTCCCACTTTACAGATGAGGAGACTGAGGCCAGGGAGACCTTGTGAGTCAGACGGAGAAGCAGCAGCATCTTGTGGAGCAGATCTTCCTTCTTCCTGGCTGGCTCCTCATTGCTCACTGTAGGCTTCTTGGTACCGGGCAATGGATTCTAAGCCCCATGACTGGCGCTTGGTCAATACTTAGTAAATGTGTGTGGAACAGATGTATGAATGATTGACTTCAGTTGTAACTGTATGCAAATCAGTACATTTCTTTTATCTCTGTTTTGACTTAGTTTTCCTACCCAAAGATGTGATTTTTTTTTTTCACTCTGGATTGAGAGAGTGATGTTTATAAAGATCCCGAGGCAATCAGCTGAGAGGCCCTGTATGTATATCAAGTACCATCAGTGCTATTACTGAGTTGCTTTTCTGTGGCACTGTGGGTTAATCAAAGGCCTTTGTTATTGTTGTTTTAAGCACAAATCTCCAATTTATTATTTAGTTTCTTGCTTTTATTAACTTATTTGAAATGCAAATAGCAGCAAAACACAGGTCAACAGCTGCAGCTGCAGGCTGAAGGCAGCGGGAGGCAAGGGACAAGCTGGAGATGGGATCCCGGGGACAGCTGGCATGGGCTCCCACGCACTCCAAGGGGACTGACTGGGGAGGGTGGCTTTGATTAAGGGAAGAGTGGAGGCAGAACCTAAAAGGAATTATTGATCTCATTCCGTAAACATGGAAAAAATGACTAGACAGCCCATACCTACCTGAGAAGATTCATGGCCATCCCATGGATCATTGCTGGAGAAGTCTAGACCTTCCTGGAACTGCTCTGGACTATGGGAAATGACAGGCAGAGCACTTTCAACAATGGCTTGCACATAGAAAGCGCCTACTAAGTGCTAGCTGGTATTATTTTTTTCATCTATTTTTATTACAGTCCTTATAGTCAGATTAATAATAAGGACGAGTGGGAAACTCTAAAATGATGCAAAACAAAATGAACCTTAAATCTTGTCCTAGTTTTACACAGCTATTTAGGTGACTAGAGCAGTTGGCAAGAAGAAAGAAGTGTTTGGAAAACAGGACCAGACTCCCTTCCCGATAGCAGCGGTGGATACACAAGGGAAATGTCACGTGGCTCAATGGGGGATGTGGTCAATGGGGTTTTGGTTCTGTGATTTTTAGGATGACTGATTTGGAGAGGATCACCAGTGTAGAGCTTGGTAATGCAATGACAACTTGGACTTTTGGTGATTTCCTAATAAATCTAAAACCTGTGCTCGGTGGAAATGAAGAAGGACGTGGCAGGTGAGATTGAGGGTGTACAAAGCCCCATGCTGTTCTTGTGCCAGGACTCATGGCGGAGCAGGTCAGGAGTAAATGCTGATGGGTGGAGGACATGGAACGGAGACAACTGGGCATCTTGGAGAGGAGGAGAGGGAATTTGGTCCAGAAGGGTTTTATATAAATGTCTGTATTTTGATTTTGAAAGGGCTCATTTATGCAGGAAGTTAGGGATTTGGGTAGTTTATCCAACTCTAATTATTATGGTAATTATAGCTATGCCCATATGGTGAGCACCCACATGCCAGGCTGCTAAGGAACTAGATCTCATTCAGTTCTTATTACAGCCCTGTGAGGTGTGGATCCTGCTATTCCCATTTAATGAGGAGGAACCTGAGCATCAGAGGCATTCAGTAATCTGCCCAAGGTCATAGCTAACAAGTTGCAGCACTGGGATTTGAACTCAAGTATATTCTCCACAGCTCCTTTCACTGCCTCTCTTGAGAGAAGGAGCCCTATACCATCAAGACTGGAAAAAAAATCTGCCTTCAATAAAAGGCTGTAGAGAGGTGATCCTTCCTTGAAGAAAGATGTTTAGGAATTAGGCACATTAATATATGATATTCCATTATGCTTACATTTGCACTTATTTCTGAAGAATCCTTAAAAGCAGCAACAACTCTGAGTCTTGGAAAGGAGCAAAAATATCCAGCGTCTGGAATCTCCTGAGTAGACAGGATGTGTTAGCCCAATGAAGAGTATTGGTAGGTGCTTACTTCTTAAGGGCTTGTAAGTAATTGACAATAGGCCATCTTCTGGCTGGCTGTGTATTTGAAATTATTTAAGTTGACATGTTGTGTTATATTGTTGATAAACATCATTATATCAGTGATTTAGCTTATACCCTGGAGGAAGAAGTACCTTCTAGACTCTCTTAATGTTCATTAAAAGTTGGCACTGATGGATTTTTGAGGGAGCCCTCTAGTCACTGAGTGATGGAAATGAAGAAACATTCATGAAGATTCAACAGGGGCTTCAGGGGACCTAGTCTAGGAACCAGAGTTTCATACCAAATTCCTGTCTGAGGCTGAGTCCAATTTTAAGGGGAACAATTTTGCACAAATAGCATGAGATCCAGGCCTTACTCATGGTGTTTTAAACTTGAAAAGTGGGGCACGTGCAGCCTCTATCTGCATGAAATAATGCTTTTTACCGGGTAGGATGGGATTCCATCAGAATCACACCCAACGAGCTCCTTTCCTACTTCCTTATCTTTTTATAGTTTTTTCATGAGCCAAAATGTGATGACTGTTTTAGTTTTCATGGAGGAGGGCAAAAGTGTTTTTTTGAAGTGAGCAAGGGACGGTTTTACTGATTCTTTTTATCTTCCTTGTGTTTCCATTCTCACTTTGAGCACAAATGAGACTTGGGAAGCAGGAGGGAGAGAGATATTATTGTGGATTAGGGGCAGAAGAAAAGGGGGTGGGCAGTTGTCTGTTTGGAACTAAACCCCACCCCAAGCAAATACATTTCCTGCAGCCATTTCCCGGCTGTTTTTGAAAAGACTGAAAAGAGAATAACATCTTAGGTCAAGAGCAATGGTATTAGGTCTTTTACTACAAGTTATACTTTTCTTCGAGCCTATATTTATTTTGCCGGGGCTAGAAATAGCTGCAGTGATTTCAGCAGCCTTGACTATTGTCTAGGAATTGAACGTGGGCTGGGAGTAGACGAGCTGATTACACTGTTTAGAAATAAATCCCTTTTTTGGCAATCTCTTCGGGTGAGAAGGGTCCATACATGGCCCTGTGGCTGATTGTTCCGTGGTGCTTTCTTTTATATCAATTCAGTAGCCTCATAATGCAGTCATTTTATTCCAGAATATATCATTTTAAGTCTGTTGTAGAGTGAACAGGGCTAGTCCTATTCCTTGAGACAGGTATATAGGCAGCGTCAGAAAGACTTGCAAGAAATTTCTTAATTAGCACTAGTGCTGGTGCTACAGTAAGGGATGAATGAACTGAAATGCCTCTGCTCTGAGATTCTTTGCAACTAAAAGGGCCTCTTGTCCCCCAGTGAGCAGGAGTCCTACAGACGGATGGGGAAATTTGCAGTGGGTGTAGCTGGTGACGTTCCTGAGTTCCTCTGCCCTTCTTACCTACCCCAGGGGTTTCTGCACCCTCAGATCACACTTGGCTTTGCTGATGGTGCAGCTAAAAAAAAAAAAAAGGTGTTGAAAGAACCAGAACTGACAGGCAGTTCAGAGACCTTATAGGCCTTTGCATCTGAGACGGCACCGCAGGCAGCATCGCTCCGTGCAAGGTAAAAGGCACTGAACCCACTCTGTGGTGCTTAAGAGCTAACATTCTGTGATCAAGGATGTGGCATTTCATGGCAAAACTCATATGATTGATAAGGTGAGTGTCTCAGCTGGGAAGAAAAGGAAGAACCAAAAATAGAGGCAGAAATTTTTTTTTTTCTCCTTATGAAAGTCATTGTCAGGATGACAATTTTAAGACCTTTTCATTTCCTCTGAGATCTTTTCAAAGGGACTGACTTGAAAAATCTTTGATGTGAGGGTCAGGACGTGATGGGGAGAGCATCTTCTTTTTCTCTCCTTTTATCTTACTCCTTGGAGGAGAGGTGAAAATAAAATGGCTCTAAGGAAAAGGAAAATACTCTTTAAAAATGTTTAAAAAACCAAAAGGAAATAGCTCTTTTTCAACAGCTTACCATCTTACTCCCTGTAGCTACTTGCACTATGTTATGGTCATGATTATGAAATATTTCTAAAGAAACATAAGGATGATCGCATAATTTTCCCTCCTTAGATGCTATCGCTTCAGTGGAGCCCAGAGGCTCTGCTGTTACGTGAATCGTGAGGGACCCAACACAGAAGGGACTTCACAAATATTGAATCATTATCATTAAAAAACACTTCCCACTTCACTCTGAGACCTTTCTGTTTTATGAATGCACGTGGCAGGGAATATTAATTACAACACAGTGAGTGTTGCTTGGGGGTGATTATGCCACCTGGCTTAAAGCCTTCCAGTGCAGGGTGTGAGGATTTTCATTTCATCCATCCTTTAGAGTTTGCCACGAGGGGTCTCCCAAGACAGTAAAAGCAAAACCTAAAGGAGCCTAAGGAGAGGAGACTTACTGGATAGAATTCTCTGCCTTCATTCTGCATCATTTTGTAAATATGTTTCCTAATCTGTTATTTTTCTAAAGAAGAAAGGATGTGTGACCAACAGTTTTAGCCAAAGTGGATGAGATTCATCCATCACTGATCCAAATGGGTAACCTAAGAATTGAGCTTAAGTTGCTTCTCTTGCAGCCCATCTCCCATCTTTGGCTACTACTAAGGAATCTGAGCAGTATCTAGATTAAGAATCAAAGACACTTTGTCACGTGAGTGATATCACTTAATGGAATGCTTCCGTTTGCTGTGTGATCGAGTGCAGGTGTAGGAGGAAGGTGTTTGGATCCCAGAGCTGAGGAGTCACGAAGCCCTGTGGGAGCATGCTCAGCCACTGCAGTGGTCCTTCGAGGAGAGGAAAAAGCTTGGGTGTCGGGATATGCATACTGACTCCTGGCTCTCCCATTATCTTGCTGTGTGACTCTGGACAAATCACTTAGCCCTTCTGAAGCTTAATGTCTATATCTATGTATAGGACAGAGGTTTAGAATAGATTAGTCCAGATTCACAAGCCCTGACGTCTTGTTTCCAGGGCTTGAAACTCCCTGCTGCACACCTTCTTGCTTCATTTTCCCCACTATCTTGTGGGTCCCATCTAGATGCCATTTTACATGGCAGCCTTCCTGAACCCTCCAGTTACCCCTGTCTCTTTGAGCACTTCCCTTCTCCTGCCAGAGTGTGTGCCCAGAAGGCAGGGGCCATCCTGCTCTTTTTGCAGACCACCACCCCACAGTTCCAGGGCCATGCCCATGGTCAGCTCTCTGTCAGGATTTGGTGGAGTGAATTACATCTGATAATGAAATAAAACGTGGCCTCTGCCCAGTCATTTGTTCTTGTTCTCATGCTGGCTTCTAGCTCCTTCCATCCTTCTTTTACTCTTCACTCTCCTGGCTGGAGGTCTTTTTCTTTCATTCTTTCTTTTCCTGTTTCTAACTTGTGAAACTCCTTTATTGTTATCTCATGTTTCAAACCCTAGAGATGACTATCTTGATATGTTGATAAGAGGAGGACTTTCTCAGAGGAGTTGCTTATTAATTGCTTATTACAGTGTCAAATGTGGTTATAAACCACCGAAACTTAGGATGTAAAGGGGCCCCTAGAAAAGCTTTTAGGGAGGTCAGCCCTCCACCCAGCACTAGAACAATCTCTAGAACTGAGGTTCCCAAATCTGCCTCATGATCAAAATCATCACCCGCTGCTTTTAAACCACAGATTTAAACCCTGACTCTAGAGATTCGGTTTAGTAGGTCTAGATGGGGTTCAGCCATGTGTAATTTCACAAGAACCTCGTTTGCCTCTGTTGGTCAGCCAGGACCAGGATGCACCATTCTAGAACTGCTGACAGGTGGAACCTTAACCCTGCTTTTATGTTCATCTCTACAGTGGGGGCCTTGCTACCTCCTAAGATAACTAACCCTATTCAGCCAGTCTCTGGAAATGTGCCTTGACTCTCATATGCTTGAAATTATCAGCTGGTTGGATCTCAAACCCATATTTGTAGGTAGAAGATAGTCATTCATTTAATGACTAGATTAAATCAAGTGCCTGTTTTTAACAACTTGTTCTCCAGTATTTATGACTAGGTAGGATCACAGCTTGTTGGGACACCTTTATGCAGCGATTTAAAAATTTCTGACTATAACTTGCAGTCTAGATCAATTTCTATTCCTGGCTGCCTCATGTGCAAAGTCTCCTTTTAATTATCCTATATCCATTATTCGATCAATAGTACTGTACTCTTTTCAAAACCTTGAACGACAGTTTCCATTAAGGAGGCTTTTTTCTGCACAGTCATCTCTCCTGATGAATAATAAATAAATGCCAAGCATCCGTCTGTAAGAAAGCCCTGGATTCCATCTTGAAACTCGATTTCTGACATCAGCATGGGCATCCGCATTGACCACGTGGGGAAGCTCAGTGTGGGGCTTGCCACCGTAGGAGTGAACACCAGCTGCTCTGGGCCTGGGCCATTCAGGGAAGACTCCCAGTGGTGGTGCTGTGTCTCCAAGACCCGAAGGAACCTAGGAAGCAGCCAAGGAAACAGGAGGAGACTAGTATTCTAGACAATGGGAACAACATATGTAAAAACCCAGAAAGACTGGGTAGAACAGATTTCCATAACTGTGGTGTGAAAACTGCATGATAATGAGGTATGTCCCAGCACTTTAAGTCTCACAGCATTTTCTCAACATTTTCTCCCAGAGTTGTAGGTTCTCTGGCTCGTACAGAACCTCCCTCCGAGCAGCACTGCTATTTCATGATCCTCATGAGAATCCGGGGACAGGGGCAGCTTATGGATCCACTTCCAGCATCTGAGAGGAGACACTTGGCCACTGGAATCGTGGTGGAGAGCATTCCAGGGTCCTGGCACATGAAGGGCACCTGTGTGTAAAAAGCACGTAATTTTGACCCAAAGAGTATTCCATGTGGTCTGGTTCCTCTCCCTCTCCTGCTGGACTAGAGCCCAGTGATAGCAGAGCAGTGTCCATTCCCTAGAAATTGCTTCCAAGCACCCAGAGGTGTCTCCCTCCTTCTCCCCACACAACACACGGGCTCCCTGGGGTGACTGCCTTTAGCTCCTTTATTGTCTGCAGCCAGCAAGGCCTTGTGATATACGTGAGGCCCCGCAAGTCTAGCGGTACCACGACTTGTCTTTGTGGACTGCTCTCTGATAACGTGGAAAGAGAAATACAAGACCCAGGCTGCAGCAGCTGGCCGGCTTCCAGAGCCAAAACTGAATTAGAAACTCATTAACGAGCCAGTAAGGCTGGCGGGGCTGTGAGGTGGCCGGGAAGCTGGGAGCGGAGGAGGGGAAGGGGCGGGCTGTGAGCCGAGCGGCCGTCCAGGAAGGGAGACAAAACAGGGCCGACTTGTCTGTCACACAGACTTGTTTGTGAGTATGCTAGTTTGCTTCAGCCACATAATGTATGCTAATTACTATATTTCCTTTTATTTTTTTTCCACGGGAAGTGTTTAGTTGGAAAGCTTTGAAACCAAAGAGGCGATGCAGAAATGCCAAAATGCAGACATTACAAAAAAGAGGAGGAACAAAGGGAAACAGAGAATTCAAATTTACAAAATGGCTTAGCGTTCTGCCCCATCAGCACCTCCCTCTTCCATGCAACCTTATGGAAAATAAGTGAGTGGGAGGGTATGATTTCCTATGGATGATGCTCTTGGCAGCATCTCTCCCATAGTCTGAAATTTTTTTTTTTTAAACAGTGGAAAGAATATAAAGTTAGCAAGATGAAAGCCCAGAAGATTTATTGTAGCGTCCAGTAAATATTAATAAGAAAGTGTTAGTGGGTTCTCTCTCTCTCTGACTTCTCTGCCCAGGGCACCTCTCTGTAGACCGTAAGACTCAGATGCAAACTGAGGAGGGCATGTAATTGAGTTCATTTAAATAATTATCCATTAATAGGAAAAGTCTCACTCGGTATATTTTTTTTACCTGTCAAACCATGTAACTAGTGTTCCACTAGATACCCCTGGGCTACTGTCATTCTTTAAATCAAATAAAAAACAGACCAACATATTAAAATAATGGTTTCTTTAATGAAGCTTATCACAATGCACCACCATTTTATTGAAAAAAAAATGGGCTAGGGAAGAGAAATATATTTTCTTTCATTGACATTAAAATCCCAAGGGCTGAAGTCTTGGTAAGTTAACTTCTCTTTGCCCCATAACCCTTAATTTTTTTAATAATTAAAAAAAGATGTCATATATTCTTTAAAGCAATTTTGTAGACATGAGACATTTAGGAAATTTCATAATGAACTTGGTATGACAGCAAAGCAATGTAGACGTTTTCCAGCACAGTATAGAAAACACATTAAAGCATCAGCTTATATCCTTTAAGAATTGTAAGAAAAAAGTGACATAAATTTAAGATTTTTCAGATGTTTTAAGATTCCTACAAAGCTTTCTGTCCTAAGATTAAACATTTAGTCACACTGCACAAAACATACTGGATACGTAGTCAAGTGCTGGTGTGGGGAGGCCTCTATTTTATATACTGAAATCCTCTTCTGGCCCATTTTCCCCCAAGTCCTGGTTGTCTGAGGGCAGATTCCTTTTGCAAAGACTAAAGTTGTAAGAGGAAGAGCATTCTCTTCATCTGGAGCTGGTGTTCTGGTCCAATTTCGGTTAGGAAGCTGCTTCGAGAACCACATCCAGAGCCTGATCCAGAATAGTCCTCTGAGAGAGGACAGACATTGCTGGTCTCTGGGGTCCTGGTACCTCCTCATTGAAAAAAAAAAAAAAGTCAGGCTTTAAAGGGAAGATCCACTGGATGTGCCTGGGGGCAGGATGTACAATGGTCCCTTTTCATCAGTGTGGTTTGCAAAATAACTGTCTGTACTGCAGTAAACCCACTGGTCCTTGGCTCTCCATAGAGGATAACCTTATACGAAGGTACGAAACCAGAGCTGGGGAAGAGCCAGGAACCTCTGAGTGCACTTGTGCAGCCCCTGATCGTGACTGGCATACTCCCGGCTCTGACCTGCACTCCAGCCTCACAGGAATGTAGCCCAGTGTTCCGGTCTCTTTGAGAAACAATTCCCAAGCTTCAAATCCTAGTCAGGACCCACATCACAATTTCCAGGGCTTTGGAGTCGTTTTGTCATTGAAGGAGCTGGAACCAGCAGGAACAAGATTAGGTCCTCCTCTTGTTGGACTGCTGCTCACTCTGTTTGGCTCCCACCCCTGTCCAGCTTGCGCTGCTCCGCCAACGCACTGAGCTGAGGTGGGAGGGCTCCAGTGTTCTCCGCTCCTGCCTTTCCAACCCTTAATTTTGAAACCTTGCATTTTCCTGATTTTTGAGTTTAAATCGAGCCAGTAGTGACTGCTACAACCTTTGTGCCCGTCTCACCTTTCTAGCGTCTCCAGTGACAGCCTCTACTCCAAAATGAATGGGCATGTGTTCAGTGTGTTCCTTTCTAGAACAGAATCTAATGTCCTTTCTTTCAGTTCTGCTCTGTGCCTTCAGCAGAGGACACTCTCTGGAGCGTGATTCCATCCATTCTTCTCCAGAGCCGGCTTACCTGTGGGTATTTTCACTGGGACAAATTTATACCATTTTATTTGTGAAAAAACAAAGAGTAATGCATTGGAAGAACTTTGCTTAGCACATGTATGGAAACTGCATCTATTCTAAGTGTATAAATACATAAAAATTAACCAAAAGAGAGTAATACGACATAGGAAGGTAGAGAGCGATTGTATGCATGCTAATTTTCTTATGAGAACCTGCTACTTCTCACAGAAGTTAAAATCTAGAGATTTTCTTAAGAGCAAGTTTTTGCAAAGTCCCCAATTTATTTTTTTAATTTTATTTTTTTAATTGAAGTGTAGTTGATTTACAATCTTAGTTTCAGATGTACAGCAAAGTAATTCAGTTATACATATAATACATAAATATGTGTGTTTTCAGATTCTTTTCCATTATAGCTTATTATTAAGAAATTGAATATTGTTCCCTGTGCTATATGGTAGGTCCTTGTTGTTTATCTATTTTATATATAGTAGTGTGTATCTGTTAATCCCAAACTGCTAATTTATCCCTCCCTCCACTTTCCCCTTTGGTAACTGTGGTTTGTTTTCTGTGTCCGTGAGTCTATTTCTGGTTTGTAAATAAAATTTGTATCTTTTTTTAGATTCTACATATAAGTGATATCATACTATATTTCCTTTCTCTCTCACTTCACTTACTATGATAATCTCTAGGTCCATCCACGTTGCTGAAAATGGCATTATTTCATTCTTTCTTATGGCCTAGTAGTATTCCATTATATATATATACCTCATCTCCTTTATCCAGTCGCCTGTCGATGGACATTTAGGTTGCTTCCATGTCTTGGCTAGTGTAAATAGTGCTGCTGTGAACATTGGGGTGCATGTGTCTTTTTCAATTAGAGTTTTCTCCAGATATATGCCCAGGAGTGGGATTGCTGGATCATATGGTAAGTCTGTTTTTAGTTTTTTAAGGAACCTCCATACTGTCCTTCATAGTCACTGCACCGATTTACATTTCTATCAACAGTGTAGGAGGGTTCCCTTTTCTCCACACCCTCTCTAGCATTTACTATTTGTAGAGTTTCTAGTGATGGCCATTCTGGCTGGTATGAGGTGATACCTCAATGTAGTCCAAAGACCCCGATTTGCCTACCTTCCTCCTTGAACTTTCCTAAACTGGAATTTCAGAGTCTTTCTTAAAAAATGATTGAAGAGGGTAGGATTTGCTTGACTGACTACCTTTTGGAATCACTTCTGCATCATAGGTTTCGGGCTTTTTTTTTCTAGGGGAGCTACCTCTGTTGGTTCAGAATACATTTACCAGTGCCTCAAAATGCCCCTTAGCCAGATTTGATTGAATCATGTCAAAAACAAATCTCTGCTAAGTAAACATGAATTACACGGTCCTGAATTTATTCCTTGTTTCCTACATGAAAATTTCCTAATTCTGCAGTTGTAGTCATCCAGCCACAATCTCCCACAGAAGGTCAGATGTGGTATGGGAACATGCAGGGGCACCCCATTCACAGTGACCTTGTGAAGACCTTGTAGTTGAATATAAAATCAAGATGAAATCTTCCTGATGATGCCCTATTGTAATTATTTAAGGAATCCTAAGGGGTGGCTAAATGACCAGAGGCAAAAAATGGTGCACTTGTGGAAAAAACAACACCTGACACTTTTGGATATTTTTTGGCCCTAATCACACAAAAAGAGCTAGATGGCATTTCCTTTTTATTTATATATAAATAAAGTTGAAGTTGTGATATATATATACACACACACACACAATGGAATACTGCTCAGCCATTAAAAAAAGGATGAAATAATGCCATTTGCAGCAACATGGATAGACCTGCAGACAGTCATACTAAGTGAATTAAGTCAGACAGAAAGACAAATTATCATATATCATTTATATGTGGAATCTAGAAAAGTGACAAATGAACTTATTTATACAACAGAAAGAGACTCACAGACATAGAAAACAAACTTATGGTTACCAAAGACGGAAGGGGTGGGGAGGGATAAACTGGGAGTTTGGAATTTGCAGATACAAACTACTCAGTGTAAAACAGATAAATAACAAGAACCTACTGTATAGCACAGGTAACTGTATTCAATATCTGGTAGTAACCTACAATGAAAAAGAATATATATATATATATATATAGATGTGTAACTATTTATTTATATATAGATGTATAACTGAATCACTATGCTGTACATCAGAAACTACCACAACATTGTAAATCAAATCAACTATACTTCAATTTAAAAAAAAAAAACGGATATGACCAGGGTTACTCACACCAGCTAGAACATAAGATGGAGTGTCCACCTTTCTGTTACTTGCTACAGATGGTGGCAGCTGAGGTACCACTTTAGCTGAGACCAACTCTCTGAGACCAACCAGGTCCCTTGAGCCTCATACTTCCTGGTCAGGATCTTGACCTTAAGCCCCTCCTGGCAGATCACCAAGCTGGTTGCTGTGCCTAGCCTGGCACTGTCACTGTGGGTAGCATTGCCCCCTTGGGACGTTACTGGGAAAAATCCCACTCATGCTGTTTCTCCCTGGTGCAGGGCTAAGCTCCCAAGGGATTGGTAATGATTAGATAGTAGATGTGATGTATGTTATGTCAGCTATTTGTATTTTTCTTTCTTTTTTTTTAATTTCCTTTTTAACAGCCAATACAGAAAGGACCAATTTAATTTTTGTTTTTAAGGCAGCTGGCTTAGAGGTTGAGTAGTGTGATGATTTGGTTTTGAATAGTAACAGATGAGGGTGAAAAGTCAACCGTTTCCCTGGATTTGATCAATGGCAGGAGTTTGATCGCAAATTAAATGTCAGATAAAACTGTCAAATGATTCTGAGAATTGATCCTTACTGGGAAAAGTTGTTTGAACCTTTATGATCACATTTGCTCTCAGAGGAAATAATTCTAGAGTCTGTTCAGACCTTAAGATAGTAATACATAAAAATGATGTGAGGATGATTTAAAATAAGGTCACTTATTAAGCTGATGGATAGCATGTTCAGCATCTATACTGTCTTGTTTCTCAAAGAAGGGGGCACAGACCCATCAGAATCACCTGAGAAATCACAGAAACGCGGAGTCCCAAGCCCCACCCACCCCTCCTGAATCAGACCGTGTGAGGGTGGGCCATGCACTTCTGCATTTTTATTAACTTCTCAGGTGACAGCAGGGAATATTACACTCTTAAGAACTGCCAGCCTACAGTCTTTTCCCCCCACCAGGCATATGTCTCCCAGACAGAAAATAAAGCCATGCCCATGGGCTAAGCAGTGTATCGCGGCAGTGAAATCATAGGTCAAAGTGAGTATGCTCTGGGTTGAATTTGCAAAGCAGGTGCTAGTTATTACTGGATTATGTAACGTCTTTGGAACATTCTACCTCGACTCTCCTCTGTGTGGAGGTGGTTTAAGTTTGTAAGTCAGGACAGCACTGCAGTTACAGGTCACCTTGGGCCGGGGGAGAAGGTGACCAGAGAAGACCATGCACCATCACTTCTCTCATGTTTTTCTCTGTCACCTTCACAAGCTCTTTCCTGCTTTTGGCCACACATGAAATAGTGGCATTTTCCCAAAACTGTTCTCAGCAAAAGGCTCTTTCTGTGTTCTCCAAGAGCATTACTTAAAATACGCTGGTGCCTCCCAGACCTGTGCTTCTGGTCCGCCTGTGGCCCAAGCATCAGATCCACGTCTCTGCCTGCCCACTGGACAGAGCCACCTGGCTCTCCCACAGGAGAGACGCCAGTCTCAGCAGTCCCTGAATCAAACTGTCTTTGGTCGTCCCTCCTCCCTTTTAAAATGACTTAATGGCTAAGAGCCTCGGCTTTGGACACTAACCACCCAGGTTTCCATCCTAGCTTCATTAATACTCCCTTGGGCTGTTGCTTAACTGCCCTCTGCCTCATTCTCCTCTTCTGTAAAGTGGGAGTAATGACTTTCTCATAGGGTTAATGTGCAGATTAAATGCGATAACTGCACATAAATAACTTAGATCAGTGCCTGACACCGGGCAGCTGTTCAATCTGTCTTAACCATTTTTATTATTCATTCCTTTATCAAATATTGATTGAGCTCCTACTGGGTATCAGACACTTCTCACTTACATCTCCCAAATTAGACGCTGTCAAAACTCCAGTGTCCCCATTAAACTCTCTTCCCTTTGGGGTAGGGATAGCATCCCATTCATGTTTTAATCTCAGTGCTAGTTTATGAAGGTAGCACTAATTTGCCCAAGTTAAACTTTAGAAAACTGTGTTCTCTAAGTAAGCCACGTTGTCCTAATAAACAGGGAATGTAACATTTCTTACAAAGGCAGGAAAAGAGCAGTAAGATTAAAAAACATTCTCTGAAACTTACTCTGATCTCAAGAAAGTGAGGTCTAATTGTTGAACCATAGGAAAATGTTATTTTTGAGTTAAAAAGTAACTGATATTGGCAACCTTATGGTTTAACATAATTCTTGGCAGGGTACTTGGCACATGGCAGGTACCCCTCAAAACAAAGAATTCCCAAACCTAGGTTCCAAATTCTGGGAGTACTCTATCGTATATGGAAGAAAATATAGCTCAGATAAACCTTATTTTTAAAAAGTAAGGATCTGGGCCTTGTGAACTCCTAAAACAATCTGAGAAGCATTGTGAGGCAGTGACAAGAGTAGGAGTCAGGATTCAGCTAGGCTTGATTTAAAACTGAGTTCAAAAGCTTATTTTATCTCTGTGATGCTGGATAAGACAGCTAACTCTTATTAAACAACCTGCTTCATCAGCTTCAATTTCCCCATCTGTAAAAAAGGAATAATTTTAACAGTTGATCTTTATGATGCTCTAACATGCAAATAAAAAGATTTTATAAACCATGAAGTACATCACAAATGAAAGGTAACGTTAGTATTTTAGCACATATCCCCAGATAGAATTGTCACAATGTGCGTAGGAATTGCCTTTTGCATCCGTTACAAACACAACTGTGACTGACCGCTGTGGCTTTCTCTCCTGTGGACGGAGGTGGGGGGTGGGGGGGGTGTCACCAGGGCTCCTTTGGGTCCCCCCATTCTGTGAGATGAGGAAATTCTGGTTCCTTCTACCACAGGACTGGCAAGTTCTTCTCGAGGCTCATGGGTAGGAGGTTTCCTCTCTGGCTGTTAGACCCTCCTTGCATCTTAGAAGCAGAAGGGACTCCTGTCTTGTGTATGAGGAGCAAATGTATTTTTCTTTGTCGGCAGCAGGTTTTGTTCAGAACAGGGTACTGAAACCCCCGACCTTGCTGTAGCCCAAAGGACCAGGTTCATAGACTTGCAACACCTTCATCAAAGTGTAAATGCATGAACACAGAGGAAAGTGCTTTGCAGATGGTAAAGTTGCTAGGTAGATGTTGATCTTTGTTTTTCACGAGACCTGGAGTTGGCTCCCCTGACAGGTTAATACATTGCCTTTCACTAGGTGTACTTTTTTGTTTTAGTGTGTCGCATCTGGACATTTTTAAAGAAACAACCTTCAGGTTATCACCCTTAGCTGGTGCCAACTTTGGGCGCTACAGTGTCTCTTTAGATGTCCTCCAGAAAGTCAGGCTTCTAGCAACACCATCTATGAGATTTATTTCTACTTCTTTTAGCCAGGGCATAAGATAGGGATGTCTTTCTTCCACTGTCTCCCACTTCTAACCCTTGATAGCCTGGTTTCTCATTCCTCTGCCTTGAGACCTTTAAAAAGGGGGAGTGGGAGAAGGGAAGAAGAGAACCTAGGAGAAGAGGGGTCGGACAAAGCCCCGCAGAGAGAGGGTGCGCTAAGAACCCTGCAAAAGGAATCAGGCTGGTTGCCCACTGGCATCCCGTTTCCCCACGGCCTGAGCTCCTCGTGTGAGCAGCCAGAGCAGGATGGGATGGAAATGCAGGCGGTTCCTTCTGCCCCCAGGAACGAGAGGACCTGCCTGGCACTCGAAGGTTCGGTTTGCCTGCATCTGTGTGCCGTGAACACATTTGGGACAAGGAGGGAGCTTGGAAGTCTGGTTGGTTTGGGCTGTTTGCTTATCTGGGCATCTAAAGGTCAGGGAAACATAACGCATAAGATGGCAGAGAACCTAGGAGAAGGATGGGGTGGAAGAACTAGCAGACACATGAAAAACCAAACCAAATGATAACAAAAAAGAAACAGTTCAGTCCAGGAAATGTAGAGGAAAAATAGGTATAAATTCAGATTCTATAATAACTAAATTCTCTGTAACAACAAAAGATATTTAAGTCTTTTTTTTTTAAAAAAATCCCAAGCAATGATCAACTTACTTAAATTAAAAAAAAAATAGGAAGTCTCCTGAACTTATTTATAATGTAACTTGAGTTCTCTAGAACACACAAACGAACACTGACAATTTAGAGAACGGTATAACATTCCGGAACACACATCAGAGTTGAAACAAATGCAGAAACAAACAAACAAAATATTTCCAACAGAAAAGAAATGCCATTTCCAGGAATAGCAGGGGAAAGGTGGGAGAGAACTGGGCTCTGATTGTTCAGCAGAAACAAAGAGGGAATTGGCCTTGTGGTGTGTGTGGGAGGCCAGCTTGCCGGCTGGAGGGTGAATGATTGAGCAGGCGTTGGCTGACCAGTGGCTGACCCAGGCTGCATGTTTACCTCATACAAAGGAGAATCTTGGCATCACAACTTGAAAACCTTTATTTTGGATGAGGTGGATTAGGAGAAAATAATAATGTCACAGCCTTGGCCATGAGTGGCTGCATGGCGTGTGACACGGGTCCTAGTCCTGCGCTCCTATACTGTGTGGCCTTGGGCAAGTCACCAGACCTTGGAACTTTGGTCCATGAAGAGGGGCAAAGACCGTTTACATCACAGGAGTGTTGTGACGATTAAACAAGGCACTACCCCAAATAACAAAATGCTTTAGAAACTCTGAAGCCCTCTACGTGCCAAAGGGTTTACCGCTGCATTCTTGTGATGGGCTCTCCCATGATCAGAGTTGGATGTTCTCACTTCCATGTATTTGCCTCATATTTAGGTATTTTTTGATCCAGGTGGGACAGCATGAAGCGTACGGAAGGTGCTTCCGCACGTGTGTGACCTGAAAACCAGCCTGCAGGGCTGGGTTATGCTTCTGCCGTCTTCCCACCTGTGTTCCCCATTGCCTCTGGGACACTCAGCCTAGAAAGGGTCCCCACTTCCCAGCCCCAGGCTGAGAGCTGCAAGAGCTGAGAGATAAAGAGTTGATTTTTTTTTTTAATTGAAGTATAGTTGATTTACAGTGTTGTGTTAATTTCTGGTATACAGCATAGTGACTCATTTATATATATATATTCCTTTTCATATTCTTTTTCATTATAGGCCATTACAAGGTATTGAATATAGTTCCCTGTGCTGTACAGTAGGAGTCTGGGATTTGTGGATACCAACTACTATACATAAAGTAGATAAACAAAAGATAAGGAGTTGATTTTGATGTGTGAGGGCCCTGGGGAATCAGCTCCCTCCAGCGGCAGGAGGTTACTTCCCTGGGGAGGGAATCTGTCATCTCTGTCCTGCGCTGACGCTGTTGGTCTTTGGGGACTGTGGGATCAGGAGATACAGTCTCCCAGCACCTTTGTTTTTTCAAGGGCGCCTCAGTGGGCAGGGCTAGGGGCTGAGTTCTTTCCCTGCCCCGTGTTCACCTTCTTCCTCTGGGCTGAGGTGACTTCTTACTCCAAGAAACCAGGGGAGGCTCTGGCTCTGTTAGGTGGGCTCCTGAGCCCTCCTCCTGGATCGTCCTCTGAGCCCTTGTGCTGGGGCACCTGGGAGGGACTCTGCTCACTGCGTCCTCACAGAAGCACTGTGACCATGGAACCCATGTCCACCCTTTCTCTCTCTGTTTCCCCTCTTAGCAGCGACGAGGTGGGAGCACAGGAGCACAGGGAGGACCATCAGAGGCTCCTGGGAACCCATCCTGTGCTGCTTGTGCAGCCCCCTGACTTGCTCCTCCTTTCCTCCCTCTGAGAAGGCAGCCTGGCCGACACCTTCCCGCCACTCAGGCCGGGCCTCGGCCTGCTCTGTGCCCTGGTGTCAGTCAAGAGGGATGGAAGGACTTCTGTGAGGCCGCTGGGAGGAAGAGTCACTAGAAAGCGGCTGATGCAGGCATCCCCCTCCCTCCACACCAGCTGCCTTTCCCTTCAAACTTCTCTTAGCACATTTGCTTTATTATGTGGATTCCTGCAGAAAGGAGGCCTGGACATTATAAAAAGTTGCTATTAAAGGCTGCTGGAAGACCTGTTGGTAATTAACTTTTAGTTCCTGCACTGAGTACCATTTGCTTCTTGCTTTCATAGCTAAATTTTACCCTGGGGGCTGTTTTTTGCACATAGGGGTTGGAGGTGAGAGGTTTCCTCTTCAAAAATCCACTTTGGTGAAGAGGTAGAGTTGGAGAACTCTGATTGCTTTCATTTTTTCTGTCTTTCCTCCCTACTTCCCTTCCCTCTGTGGAGAACAGACTTTGACCTTGAGACATTCTGTGCTTGTGGCCTACCAAACCCTACTTCTGGCTAAATGATCCTAGGCCTTCTTTACCCCGTGCATTTCCCTTTCTAACTCTAGAATCTTCTTTAACCCTAAGATTTCTGCTGCTTCACACTGGATGTTTTTCTAGTGCTGGATCATGTATAAAATTACTTTTCCAAAGAGTACACTCTGGTTTTCAACAGGGCAGGGGCCAGAGGACCTGGTGGGTGAAGACAAGGCAGCAGCAGGAACCAGGGGGCAGGTGGGCCGACGGCGCTTGTGCACAGACGTCCGACTCTGACTCCATCCTGGTTACCGGTCCATCCGTATCAGGGAGTCAGGACCCGCTTCACCTTAACCGTTCAGTACTGAATAGATATGGAAGCTTCCTTTATTTTTCAATACCCACTTCTAGATTGTGTTTGCAAGTGTGTGTTTGTTCTTCAAGAAAAACAAGGGGTAGGGATAAAGTTCTGGACTGTGGTCATTAATGGAAATGGAAATTACACATTCACCTTCAAGACATGCATTTATCGGCCTTTTAAAGATGATTTAAAAGCTTTTAGCATTACTAGTTATTCTTTTCATCACGGGTTTTCTCCCGTCTCTTGATGCTTCTGCACCTGGGGCCCAGAATTCTCTCCTTTGCACTTGCCTGTCTGACTAAGCAGCTGCCTGCCTGGGCTGAGACCCTTGCTGGTGTTGCTGGGACCCCAGCAGAGACGCTGCCGCCTCCCGGGCCACTGCGTCTTGGGGCTGACGTGCGTGGGAGCGGAGGGCCAGCTGTGTGCAGGCTAGAAGGCTCTGAGTTGTATGGGGCTTGGTTATAGCTGTGCATCAGGAGTGGGTGTTTTTCAATTTAGCCATGGTCGGCCCCTTCCAAAACCAGGAGACAGCCTGTGTGTTGTGTGTGTGTGTGTGTGTGTGTGTGTGTGTGTGTGTGTGTGTGTGTCTTTAGATGAATAATAAATTAAACTCTGTGGAGAAGAGACCTTTTAAGCATCATAATAATTGTATACCTAGAAAATAACATTGTTTTCAGAGATTTAAAAGTCACCTGGATATAGTAAAACATAAACTAGTAGAACAGTCCAATCTTAAAAACCACATAGATTGAGTTAATCTGTCAGATTTTCAATAATTAAAAAAAGCCCAACAATAACTGAGAAGTATAGGCTTGTGTGAGTTTCAGGCACAGCCTTCTGGAGTGCACGGACAAAAGTCTCATTGTGTGCGCGGGCCCTGCCGCTCCAGGGGTCCCCAGACCTTCCTCTTTTGATTCCAGGGTGAAGCAGACCCCTTTCTGTCACATAACAGCGCCCTCCCTGCCGCCCAGGACTGAGCCTCACAACTGTCCCTGAGTTCTGTGGGGAAGCCCTCAAAGGCTCTTTCTTGCCAAAGGAGTGAGGGGCACAGTCGGTCCATCTCAAGCCCCTACGTTTGCTTCCCCCAGACCAGTGCTGAGGAGACTTGGCTATTCATCAGGGCCGCCTCATGGGTTCCCTGTGAGCTGTTTCTGGAGAATGCAGGCTACAATGGTAAAGAGAGAGGCTGCGACTGTGTTGTCTTTCTTTCCTGGGAACTTCTTTTCTGAAGCAACTGAATGAGACCTTTGCAGGCGAGGGTGGTGGCCTCTCCTTCATAATGCCTGGCCTGTTTCCCAGTGTGAAACATTCCCCAAATATGCGACTTTGTGAGCGTCCCAGCAGCCTGAGCCCGGAGCCGCCTGCCGCCAGGAGAGCTGGCATCCCACCGGGAGGCGGGGGTTGGGGCAGGGCGCACCAGCCCCTCTTGCAGCCCTGGCTTTGCCAGATGCCAGGAAGGCCCGGCCCCTGGTTACATCGTTCGGGGCGAGAATCTGGCCAACAGTTGGCCGTGACAAGAGCTTGAAGCTTCTCTCTCTTTAAATCCCCTCCTTTATTCAAATTCAATCCTATAAAAAGGCTTTTGTTCACGGAGCAGCCATGGTATCTGGGTGCACGTCTGTGTCACTGCTGTCAGTATTTCCAAAGATGGAGAGAAAAAACATCTTTGGTTGAATTCCTGAGCAAACAGGTCCAAAAACTGACTTGGAAGGAGTAGAGGTAAACGGCAGCTGTCACATGGCATTTGTTTTGTTTGCAAGTGATGAAGCCAAAGAGGAAAGGAAGTTCTTGAGGATGGTAAGAATCCCCTTCTGGGGCCTGGACAGCAGGCATCCTTGCTGCGTGTCTGGGGGAGGGGTGCTGGGCTGCCGTGCTTGGACAGGTGCGGTGTGTGGGGTCTGGGCGCTGTGTAGGTCACTTAGGAGAGAAAAGAGCTCTGAGGAGGGAGCCACTTCTGCGTACCTCGCTCAGTCTACTTCTGAGGTTCCTAAAGGATAAGCACGACCACAGTCTTACCCTGGCCTTGTGCTCCCTGAGTCTTTGTGGGTTGAAAACAGTCACATCAAAAGTACGATCAAGGAAATGAACATTCATTTCTCCTTAGTCTTAAGCTTCTGCTTAATTTTGTCTCAATGCAGTGGCTTTGAAGCTCCTTAAGTCTTTGTTTCAAGGAGGCCACTGATGGAGGGACCTAGAAAAGGAATGGTTTTCTATGTTTTGCTGATTGTCTTTTTATCATTTGCTTATTCAGTTTGATGTTCTTTTGCTTTAGCTTGAAATGCACATGCTTGTCAAAAGCAAAACCGACTAAGCCAAAAAGCCACATCCAGTAAATTACAGACTTCGGCATTCACAGTAAATTAACGTTCTTTCCCATGGCTTAGTGGAATTATTTTTCTTGAGGCTGAGTCCTCTGCTGTTCAAACTGTATGACATTGTTCTATTTGGAGTTTCTTCATTTTCAGGCATTTGGAGTAAAATACTATATACTTTCCCTCAATTTTACCTTCTTTTATGTGGGTGTTCTGCCAACTTTGCTTTTTTTGTTTTCTTCTTTTTGCCAATATCCTTCTCTTAATGCTTTCTGGCCTCTTGCTTCTTTACGCATATCTCTGATTTTATTCCTTTGGATTTTTCCCAAGCTCTCCTTTGGCATTCAACGTCTGTACTGTGTCTGTTTTGCCAAATCCGGGTCCACAGAGCAGTGAAGTGGAGGACTCGAGAGCCTGGGTGAAGGTCCTGGCTTGACCACTTCCAGTTGTGTGACTTGGGGCTGGTTAGTTCTTGTCTATACACTTTATTGTCCTCAACAGTAAAAGGGGACATTTGTGGTACCTGTGTCATAGAGCTGTTCTAGGAATTAAGTGAGTTATTCCTTCTGAGGTGCTTGGAACAGTGCCTGACACCATTATTGTTTAGTTTGGGTTTCTTCCATTTCTTACATGGGTTTACTGATACATATTAACTATTAAGAAAGATAAGACAATGGAGGAAAATGGGCTTGTCAATGCGATGGTGTTAAGTATTTCAGCATATTCTGTTTCTGTAGTACGTCTGGTCCTTGATGATATAAAGAAAAAAAAAGCCCTCACTAAAGCTGCCTTCTTTTTTTCTTAACATCTTTGTTGAGATACAATTCACATGCCATACAATTCACCCATTTAAAGTGTGCTATTCAACAGTTTTTGATACATTGCGGTATTAATTTAAAAAAATTTCTAGTAAAATACGTATAAGAACCATAAAATTTGCCATTTCAACCATTACTAGATGTACACAGTTCAGTGGTATTAATTATATTCACAGTGTCTTCCAACATCACCAGTATTTCCAAAACTTTTTCGTCACCCCAAAGAGGAAGTCAGTACCCATTAAGCAGTAACTCCCCATTCTCTCTCCCTCAGCCTCTGGTAATCTCTCATCTGCTCTCTGACTCTATGAACTAGTCTATTTGAGGTAGTTCATGGAAGTGGAATCATACAGCAATTGTCCTTTAGTGTCTGGCTTATTTTACTTGGCATAGTGTTTTCAAAGTTCATGTTGATGCATGTAGCAGAATTCACTCCTTTTTTATGGCCAAATAATATTCCGTTGTATGGATAGTACCATATTTTGTTTACCCATCAGTGAACACCTGGGTTGTCCCCAACTTTTGACTATTGTGAATACCGCTGCCGTGAACATCGGCATACAAGTATCATTTCCAGTCCCTACTTTCAGCCCAGCTAAAAGTGGAATTGCTAGGCCATACAGAAATTCTGTTTTAGCTTTATGAAGAACGATTTTCTTGGCAAGCGGTTGCTTTTTGGAATTCTCTCTTGTATTCTCTCCTTTGGTGTCTGTCTCCCTCAGATTCCAGTTCCTCCTGTTACCAGAGTTTCATTGTCCTTCCAACCATGTGTCTCTCCCCGGCCCCCGGCCTGTCTGAGGGGCACCCTGCTGCCCTGTCCCTCGCCCACTGGCAGAGCAAGTATCACCACTCTGGCCACACATCTGCCTGGTCACTTGCACCTCGTCTGAGTGGGGAGAAGCTTGTAGAAAGTCGTCCGTGGGCCTCAGTCGACTCTGGCTGGAGGCTGTTTCAGCCATAAGATGTTCCTTTCAGGTGTAGGGAGCCAGGGATGAGGAGCCAAAAGCCCCGCAGAATGTCAGCCATCCTTAGACAGGCTCCTTCCTCCTCGCAGCACCTTGCTTTCCTGTTTTCCATCAACTGTGCTTGTCTTTAGGGGGTAATGTGGCCACTGTGTCCAGAGGGAGAGTTGTTCCCCCCTCTTCATTTGCTCACAGGACCTGCACTTTTTTGTGAGCAAGTGAATGAATCAATGAATACCCCAACAGACTGTAAGCCCGCCTCAGACACATTCTGGTTGTTGGGCTAATTGTTAGCTGGGGTTTCTGGATGTCATTCATTTCACAATAGGGCTCCTAATTAATCTGAGCACCGGCCTCACCAGAAGAAAGGCCGATAGGGAGAAACATCCCCAATTACCATGAGAAAGGAAGTGTTGAGAGCCCTGTCGAGTTTTCCTGGCATCCACCCCTTGTCTCAGATGAAAACCCGCCCTTAACGCTCAGAGGCAGCCTGGTGATCAACTGTGACAACCAGAGGGTTGTGAGAGCCCACGGGGCTGGGACCACACAGACCCAGCTCTGGGAGGAGCCCGCTGGGGCCAGCCACTCCCGTTCAGTAACACCAGTTGTGTTTCCCAGGACAGTGTGGAGAGTCCTGGTGCCCTGGGTGGCAACGCCTCTGCTGTCCCAGAAGCAGGTGGGCGGTTTTAATCCGGAAAAGCTAAAGGTCTCCTCTTTTGTCTGTGTTTTTGTGCCTGCAGGACAAAAGATCCTGCATCACCGAAGTGACGTTTTAGAAACAGTGGTCCTGATCAACCCCTCAGATGAAGCAGTCAGCACTGAGGTAAGCACCTGGCTCCACGGGCTCAGGCAGGGCCTCACACAGTGGATGGAGACCCAGGGGGCTGGGGCAGGTGGCGCGAGGGACAAGGGAGAGACGTTCTGGGTCCAAGATGCTTCCTGGTCAGTGGCTGCTTCTCTGCATCCGTACCACCCTAGACTGTCCCTTTCAATAAGGACAGAGTGGAGGATGCTGGCCAGAACTGGAGGGTTTTGCAGAGGCAAGGGGGTGTGGAATGTCGGATAGACATGGATGGTGTGTTGCTGGGATGGCGTCCGGCTGGGATGGAGCAGGAGAAATAGACTCTGAGCCCTCAGGCTGAGACATACATGACCCAAATTTGGAGAAAAATGGCTTCCCAGATGCAAGCCTCCTTCAGAGCCATCCTGCCCACCCCCTTATCGCTGTAAAAGGATAGCAAAGGGTCAGAGGCATGGCCTGGGTTCTGCCACTTAGATGGTGGCCTTGGGCAGGCAATTTACTGTCTCTTCATCTCAGTTTCCACCTCTGTGAAATGGAGACCATAATAGCGCCTCCATTTAACATTGTGCCTAGAAGCGTCAAGTGCTTAGAACAGAGCATGGCACACGACAGCTGAAATCTAAATGCTGGCTGTTCTTCTTCTTAATATTTTACTAGCACCATATGAAATTGTTGCCAGAGGGAGTGGTTATTTCAGAGCCTACTGTTTTAGGAACCAGGCTGACACTGAGAATCCCTGGTCACCCAGGCCAGGAGCATTGATGCATCTTCATTTCCCACTGTTTTTATTGCTGTTTGGTACCTTTGAGATTGAGCTACTTCTTAGGATATTAGACATTAGAATAGCCACATGGCCGGGGGCCTCCATTATCCATAGCATCTCTTCTGCCCATGCTGAGCATCTCTGTGGCTATAGCTTGTTTTTAAAAATTGAGATGGAATTCACACACCATAAAATCCACCTTTTTAAAGTATGCAATTCATTGGGTTTTGGTATATTCACAGTATTATGTAACTATCATCACTATTTAATTCCTGAACATGTCCATCACCCTCTAAAAACCCCAAGCCCATTAGCAGTCATTTGGTCTCTCCCCACTGCCCCAACCATTGGCAACCATTAATGTACTTTTTGCCTCTATGGATTTTCCTATTCTGAATATTTTCAGATAATAGAGTAATACAATATATGGCTTCATTTATTTCACTTTACATAATGTTTTCAATGGTCATCCACAGTGTAGCCTGTATCAGTACTTTATTCCCTTTTATAGAATACTGTTCCATCGTGTGTGTACACTTTTGTTTATCCATTTGCCGGTTGGTACACATTGGGGTTGCGTCCACTTCTTGGCTCTCATCATGTAGCCTGTTTTGATCCCACTTGTCTGCTCCGGATCAGCAGGACCTCTTAAACAATCCATGAAGGCACAAGGTTGCAGCAAGTGGTGGGCTAGCGATCTCTGTGGCCAACAGAATCAGGAAGTAAATACAACTTGAGAAAAGCTGAAGGATGAATATATGTGCAGGCAGATTGCCTCGAACAGCTGTGAGAAATGGAGAAGGAAAAAATAAGGAATTTCTTTAAGGAACCCAGGCTCGCCTGTGGAGCATATGGGGCTGGACCAGTTGCTTTGGTACATGTGTGTTTCCTCGGTCAGACTGTGGCGTTCTTGGGCAGGGGTAATGTCCTGTTTACTGTGCATCCCTCCCTTAGTGCTGAGCATGGTGCCTGGCAGTCAGTTTGTGCTGAACTGAGCTGGGCCCAAATGAACACCTTGGTGCTTGGAGTGGTGTTTCTGCTGAAGGACAGGCTGGCTCTCTGCCACTTAAAGAACAGAGCTCTTTTGTGCAAACCATTTACAACTCTATTTAAAAGATTCCCAATCAGGACAGCCTTTTGTTTATGTTCAAGTTCAATGTTAGGCACCTAGCTGATCCCACTGGAGACTGCTCTTGGAGCTGTGTGTTTGGTGTATGGTTTGGAAGGAAAGGGGTCCTGGGTGGGAGGGGCTGACCTGGACCCTAGTTGGAACCCTGTTTCCTGAGGCAGCAGTTGGGGGACCTGGACTGTACTTGGTGAGTCAGCCTGTGAGATTTTCGTGGCTCCCAGACCACATGCTGCTAGCAGACACGGCTGTGGAACAAATGATCACCAGCTGTGGAGACTGCTTTGAAAAAGACAAAGAAACTAAGGGGAGAAAGTCAACTCCTGCTACTATGGTGGTTCTAGCCCATCTTGGAAGATAGCATTCATGGGCAGCTGATGACCACAGTCATTGGCCCTGTCCAACACCCCAGGGGAAATTTGAGTACTGGGGAATGGATGATTTTTGCAGGTAAGAAACTTCAAGTGCTCCAAGGGCCAGCTCTGTGCTGAAGGCGGGCTGTCGGGGCTCCCCATGGCTCACATCCTGCTCCTTTGCTTTGTTTTAGGTGCGCTTAATGATCACAGACGCCGCCCGACACAAGCTGCTCGTGCTGACTGGGCAGTGCTTTGAAAATACCGGAGAGCTCATTCTGCAGTCCGGCTCTTTCTCCTTCCAGAACTTCATAGAGATTTTTACCGATCAAGAGGTAAGCTCTGTCTGGTAGTATTCAAGCTTCACAGTTGCTTGGTTATTGTTGTGGCCTTAGGCTCCTCTTTGAAAGTGCTCGCGGGAGCCCGGAGAAGGGAAGGGGCTGTCACACTGAAATAGCGCAACTGCGTGACCCAGCGTACCGTGGTTCTGTGGTTCAGCACCAGGAGGATTTCAAGCACTCATCTGTAATTAATTGCAACCATTCTGAATGTGCCCGAGACACAGATGGAGGAGGGGTTGGAATAGCCAGCAATTTACAGATGGGAAAGATGCTGGAGAAACTTGAAGTGACAGAGTCCAAAAGAAAGCCCAGGTTGCCTGTTGTCTGAAAGAATACTCCCAAGATCTCTTGGATTTGGGTTAGGATTTAACTGCCTTAATCTCTTTCAGTACACGTGCTTACTTTTCCTGGTCTAATTATTTCTGATTTCTCTTACTTTTAATGCCTGATCCCAGTGTTTGAACTGGGCTGCTTAACAGCCCAAGAAAGGGAGGCATGTAGGAAAATGGGATGTGCCATGCCCCAAGAAAAAGATAGTTAAAGTTGCCGAACCAAAGCCTGATCTTTAATATTTTTAATGAATAGTTTATTCAAGGATGATGCACTTGAAGCATTGAAAATTCTGTGATGTTAGTGGTCTTTGGATAGAATCAGAGCAGAGATGTTTAATTTGGTTATTTCTGCTTGAGACTTGATCCCGTTGGGAAACATCTTTCCAAAATCACGTGCCTCTTTCATTTTGCTTATTCGTTTATAGTTGACAGCCACAATTCAGAGCTGTCACCTCCGCAGACTGGGCCTGACAGATTTTCCATATGCAGAGGTTGAGGGATGAGCTGACAGGATGGGCTACCACCGTATCAATTTAAAACCATCTCCCTGAGAACTTCCCGAGATGGCGGCCTCTCAGTCTTGTGGGTGTTGGGAGGGGCCGTCTGTCTTTCTGCACACTCCTCCTTAGCCCTGCGCTTCACAGAGAGGTCTCTGTGTACTTTCCCTCACTGGCAGGAGCTATAAACAAATCGCCCAGCTTCGTTAGGCTCACCTGGAGGCTTTCTGTAAAAAGACTGGTCAGATGACATCACCGCGTTGCAGTCTTCACTCACTGGGGGGACTAAAAAGGAACATTTTACTTAGCGTTTGAAACCCTAGCTTTCAGAAGGTGTGATGTCATCTGGTCCTGAGGCAGACAGCCCTAGCTCCCCACAGCAAGAAAGCCATCTTGACCACTTCAAAGTGAAGGCTTTCGCCCTGTCTTTCTGCAGGGTTATTGTCTGTTTCCCTCCAAGGCTGCCAGAGTTCACGCTGCATGTCTTATTCGCCTCGTAGCCATTGCACCCACATGCAGGAAAGGCTGGGTACAACCTTGTTTAGTTGCATTGAGATTCCCAAGCCAGTGCTCTGATTCTGCCTGCTGCCCTGAAGTTGGCAACATCAGACTCTTTTGCAAGATTGTGTCCCCCTATTCATGTTGTGCCCAGAGAGTTGGGCATTTGTCTGGTAGCTCAGAGGTCACACACACTATTGCCTCGGGCAAGGGAGAGAGCTGCAGAGAGCTGGAAATAGCCCCGTGGCCTAGTAACACGGGTAGGTGGTTCAAGGACTTGCTTTAGGCCTGAAACTTCAGCTCATTTATATGCACACGGGTGCCTCTGCTACATTCCTGCGTACTTCCAGTTAGTTCCTAGTGGTTGGTTTTTACCCCTATGTCACTAGTTTGTTTGCAGTAAAATAGAGCAGAGGACATACATAAAGGAAAGGGTTTGTCATTGCCAGAATTTTAAATACAGAGGGTATCACAATCCACCCATCAGGACCCCAAGTAATATCTATCTTTTAATAAGGCATAGTGTTGTGAATATTGCTGCTTAAGTCATTTTTACTAGCCCATGAAAGCAGAATTTTAGCACAGTGGACTGCGTATATCAGCATTTACCACTAATTACAGAAGAAAAAGCAATTGCCTTAACTAGAAAATAGGTGTTCCACCCAACGGCAGATTCTCCAGGGTTCTAATCACTGGGGCAGGTTTGGAAGGGCATGTGCTTTCATTATACCAGGCAGATGTCATTAAAGCCAGAGGCTCTGTCCTATTCTCCTCTGCCAGCCCTGTAACCCCTACCCAGATGCTTTGGAGAGAGTAATGCACAACACCTGCTGAAGGCTCTCTAGAGTTTTCCCTTACAGACTAGGTCAGTGGTGTCAGAGCTGGTGGGAGAAGAGAAGAGAAGGGGAAGATATTGGGTAGAATTCACTCTGTTTCTCCTGTCTCAACCAGAGCACCTGGGCCTTTAGCTTTTTGACATTGTGGACTTTGATGAAAGGAAGCCACAGCCAAAGTGGATTGCAAATCCCTGGACTAGGCCAGTAGTTACCAGGCCTTTAGAGCTGTAATTGCCTATTGTTGCTTTGGAAGGTTTTGAGTACAGAATGACTCAGTAACTAAGGGATGGATCTTAAAGGCCATTTGGTGTCTCCTTTTGTTCCTCTTATTTAGTCCTTGATACATGCTAGTCAATCCAGAGAAACCAGAAACACGATTTGGGAAAAAACAAAAATGACACATTTTTAAACAAGAACAGCTAAAAGTAAATGGACCGAAAAGTAGAATTATCAGTGCATTTTAAGCTTCAGGTTTGGGGAGTCTTAGTCATTGGAGGTCAAATTCAAAACCAGACCCTTTGCTAGAACAGTCATCTGGCAAATCCATCCCTCCCCGAAATCTGAGGATGGTGAAATCACCATCTCCTGGGAACATTTTTTAGTCTCTCTGTTAGAAAGTTTTTCCTTACTTGTCTCATCGTATCTTCCAGAAAGGAACGTGATCACTTTTCCATATGACAGTGTCTTAGACACCCTTCACCGAGCCTGCCAGCTTTTTTTCCCCTCCAGATTAAACCTTTTCAGTTCTACCCACTGTTCTTCATAAAACAAGATGTTAAAAGTTCTTTACATTCTCTGGTCACTGTCCTTCAAACCTGTTCCATTGCAGGCAGGAGGCACAGGGTTGGGGAAATGCAGGAGCTCAGTCTAGGCCACGTTTCAGTGCCTTGGTGTTATCAAACAGATGCAGGAGTCCACAGCACGGGGAGCTAAGAGTGGGCTGGAGATATTAATGTGGAAGCCATCAGCACACCAGAAAATAGATGATGCAGCCTAGGGGGAGAAATGCATTAGAAGAGAAAGGGGCCCAGGGGTAGCATTTAGCGGTTAAGGCCAAGAAGAAGGAGCCAGCAATTTCAACTTGTTTTTGGTCCAGTTTCTTTAAAATGTTACGACTCACAGTGGACACCATACTCCAGAGATCACTGACTAGGATTGTGAGAGCCAGTGACTTCTGTAGTTTTCAATATAATCTTCTATTCAATAAGTCTAAACGTAACTTTCGATCGTCACTATCCACAATTAAATGTCAGCAAGGAGGGGATGTAGGCTCCGAGGAACTCTGATTTACAAAGTTTGGTGGGGAGGTTCCCTTTAACAAAAAGAAAACTAAATTATTAGTACACAATTAAGTACAGGACTTTGGGAGGGGGCCCAGGCCAGTGAGGAGCCTTGACATTTAAGGTTCTTTAGCTTTATGATAAATCCACTTGACTGTCAACTAAAATCCCCTAGTCTTTTCCATGGATATTGTTGATAAGCTGCAATCTCCCAATCCTGCTTTCCCAGCTGGTTTATTGGACCTTACATTTATCCCTTTAGAATGCCTCCCGTTAGAGATGGTATAGCCATCATCATCCCAATATCAAGAGCTTCCCTAAATGTCTTAATTCTGCCATCCCACGTTCTGCTATGCCTTCCATTTTCATGCCATTCACAGATTTGATAAGCATGCCTTCACCACTTGCATCCAAGTCAGTACTCAACAGGACGCAAAGGAGCCCTGAGGCAGCCCGCCCTGGACCTCCCTCTAGGTTGATGCTAAGCAGCAGGATTTGTATGGCTGGCTACAAATCCTCCCCGATTCTGCTATCACACTGTCCAGAGAGCCTGTTAAACGTCTTGCTAAAACACAGATAGTCTGCCTGCTGTATTCCCTCATTAGCCAAGCAAATAACCTAATCAAAAAAGGAAATGTAGTTAGTAGGCTATGGTTTAAAAATTCAGATCTTATTTCATTAATATTATCTGCAGTAAAGTCATTTATTTCCTCTATCTTCCTTCCTCTTCCAGCATGCCTGCATTTAATTAGGAAAGGTAATTAACAAAAAAGACTCTTTGCCCCAAGCAGTATTTCTTTCAATACTGTTTCCCTCCCACCCATCTTTGTAAGCACAAAGGGAGGGTAGCAGTTGGTATGCTTGAGAAGTATTAGCAGGTCCTGGTCGCTTCCCAAGTGTCCAGTGCAGGAGGATAGCTTGTATTGAATTGGCCAAATTCAATGAGGGTCAGCAGACACCTCTGGAGCCTGATGATGTACTGGGGAAACAAAGATAGCAATGGTATGGAGATATGGAAGATGTGTTTCCTCCTATTCAGGAACTTTTAATATAATAGGTTCTACCAGGTACCATTTACTAGATGATTTCCTGAGTCTTTTGGCGGAAGCCCCCGTTTCCCTGCCGCTACTCACATCGGTGGCTCTGCCTCACTGTTCTGTGTTCCTTGAATAAGCGTTGACTGAGCAGGCCCTCAGAAGACCCAGTCTTTGCCCTTGAGGCCCTCACTCTCCAGAGTGTGTGCTGGTACACAGGTCTGGAAGCCAGCTCTGGGGGGAAGTGGAAGTTTTGTTTCTGCTGTGTAGCTCCCAGGTCTTAGCAGTTGTTCCTCCTCCTCCTCCCTGACGCTTTCCATCTGTCTGCTTCATGACAGGCTCTCTGCAGCCTGAGACGGCCTTCTCGTCTCATGCACTGTACCCTGTTGCTTTTCCAAAGGAACTGGTTTTCTCTCACTGAAAAGAAACCTGACCAGCAGTGCCAACTTTCTTTTCTGCTCTTCCTTGTACATCATAGTTTTCCATTCACCGGCCTCTTTGCTGTTTGTCAATACCTGACTTCCTCAGAATTCTGTGCAGCCTTGTTTTCTTTGGGGCTCATCTCCTTCCTTTCACAGAAACTCTCTGGGTAGAGGTGAGGTATTCCTCAAGTCTTTTGACTTTTTCTTTGATCTTGGTGATGACATATTTCACATAAAAAGAGCTAATGACTGACTGCTGGATCGTACCCTTAGCTACCACCCTCCTCAAGGTGGAATTTCAAAAATCAAAATGAAGTAAACTTAATTTTTAAATTTCAATATTAAAGCCTCAGCGGTTTGCTATATCCTAGAGTCTTTCTCTAAAATGTGTTATAGGACATGAGTAGTTTGCATGTGCTCCCTGTGAAACTTAGGATAGAGAGCAGCATAACTGTGCATTTGTAAAGGTGACGAGGGCCTGCGCTAATGATTGGACAAGAAATCATGTTTGGTGCTCATGCTTGCTTTGGTCAGCAAATAATTTGAGCAAAAATACCCCCACAGATGGCTACCATTTGCTTTTTCAGTTTTCTTAGCATCTAAAATAGTTGATTCTTACCCCTTTTATGGGAAGTTGTCACATTAACTGAGAGGAAAACAGCAAAGTCCAAGAAAGACTTGTTTTGCTATTTTGTGACTCTTTGCATAAAATACAGGACCAATACGCTAACAAAACAAAAATGGCTCTTTTACTGCAATCCAACATTGGAAAATTCACCCTTCTAAACATTCACACTAGTAGCCTCAGAATGTTGGTACCCAGGAATGTCGGTATGAGATGGAGAAAAACCACTCTAACATTGGAAGGGAAAAGTTTAGACCCACTTGATCAGGGATGCCTGGACCAAGTGAAATCTTTGCTTTGCCCTTTCATCATTTACCATCAAGGACACGGAGCTCTTTTCACTGGAAACTCTGAGCTTTGATGCAACTGAAGGAAGAGTGGAGCTTATGGCATGATTGTCTCTTGCTGTCTACTAGGCTAAGACCGTGAGACATAGGGCCATAAGATAGAGTGAGAAACAAAACAACATTTTCATTAAGCCACAATCTCTGTTTTGGTCCCAGTTAGCTCTTCTCCTTTCCCATCTTGTGGTACTAAACAATATGTAGAAAAAGTTTTGCATCAAATTTGATCTTAGCCACTCAGACCCAGCTTGCTCTGAAAAGAATAGGAGTAGCAGAAGAGTACAATATCTCATCCTGGACTTAAATGTGAGCAAATGGGGGACAAACTTGGCCACTTACTCACATAATTACCCAATTGCTCTAATCATCATGGTTTCAAAGTGTCTGCATTTGCAGAGAATCTGCTGGATGAACCACTCATATTTTAAACAGTATGAACCGATGCCAGTACTTTTTTGAAGTGGTGTACAATCTATAACTTCCTGTCTCCAAGGGGCAAAAACCCCCACCAAACTTTTTTCTTCTCTACCAACCAAATTCTAAAAATTGACAACATGTGCACTTTATCTAAATTCCCTTAATGTGTCATCACCAAGCCCAGTGAAGTAAAAGAAAACGTTTTATATCAGTGGTGAAATGACTCACCTAGCCTTCCCCTGTGATAGCTGAATATTTTTTAAAGGGCATTTTTGCATGGCAAGTACCCAGGGGTGGTATCCAAAGTATTTCACAACTGCACAGGCACTGATCATCCAGATGGTCACTGGTCTTAGAACTGGAGCAGAGTTCTGAAGCTCCCCTGCTGGGCAAGAGCAGATGGTGGTCTCAGGGGGAGGTGCTTGGAGTTGGGGTGGGAGCAGGGGGAGGGAGTTGAGGCAGAAGGTGATGGTAAGAGCAGTTGGGATAGGCTGTTAACTTATCAGTATGGAAATACCAACTAGCATCTCTGACATCAGCCCTGAGTGCACCCAATGATCTTATAACACCTGGTGAGGATGGATCAGTGATGACAGTCACTTAAACCTTTCCTTTCTTTTTCCTCTTATTTTCTTAAATCCCAGATTGGGGAATTACTGAGTACCACCCATCCTGCCAACAAAGCCAGCTTAACCCTGTTCTGTCCCGAAGAAGGGGACTGGAAGAACTCCAATCTTGACAGACACAATCTCCAAGACTTCATCAATATCAAACTCAACTCTGCTTCTATATTGCCAGAAATGGAAGGACTTTCTGAGTTTACCGAGTATCTCTCAGAATCAGTGGAAGTCCCATCGCCCTTTGATATCCTAGAACCTCCCACATCAGGTGGATTTCTAAAGCTCTCCAAACCCTGCTGTTACATTTTTCCAGGAGGGAGGGGCGATTCTGCATTGTTTGCAGTGAATGGATTCAATATGCTCATCAACGGAGGATCAGAAAGAAAATCCTGCTTCTGGAAGCTCATCCGACACTTGGACCGCGTAGACTCCATCCTGCTCACCCACATTGGGGATGACAATTTGCCGGGGATAAACAGCATGCTCCAGCGGAAAATTGCTGAGCTGGAGGAAGAACAGTCCCAGGGCTCTACCACCAATAGTGACTGGATGAAAAACCTCATTTCCCCTGACTTAGGAGTTGTCTTTCTCAATGTACCTGAAAATCTGAAAAATCCCGAGCCAAACATCAAGATGAAAAGAAGCATAGAAGAAGCCTGCTTCACTCTCCAGTACCTAAACAAATTGTCCATGAGGCCAGAGCCTCTATTCAGAAGTGTAGGCAACACCATCGAGCCTGTCATTCTCTTCCAAAAAATGGGAGTTGGTAAACTCGAGATGTATGTGCTTAACCCAGTCAAGAGCAGCAAGGAAATGCAGTATTTTATGCAGCAGTGGACTGGCACCAACAAAGACAAGGCTGAACTAATCCTGCCTAATGGGCAAGAAATAGATATCCCAATTTCCTACTTAACTTCGGTCTCCTCTTTGATTGTGTGGCATCCAGCAAACCCTGCCGAGAAGATCATCCGAGTCCTGTTCCCCGGCAACAGCACCCAATACAGTATCCTGGAAGGACTGGAAAAGCTCAAACATTTAGACTTCCTGAAACAGCCCCTGGCCACCCAGAAAGAGCTAACTGGCCAGGTGGCCACTCCTGCCATGAAACAAGTAAAACTGAAGCAGAGGGCTGACAGCCGGGAGAGTCTAAAGCCAGCTGCAAAACCACTTCCCAGCAAATCCGTGCGAAAGGAGTCAAAAGAAGAAACCCCTGAAGTCACAAAAGCTAATCATGTGGAAAAGCCACCCAAAGTGGAAAGCAAAGAAAAGGTAACAGTGAAAAAAGACAAACCAGTAAAAACAGAGACCAAGCCTCCCGTGGCCGAAAAGGAGGTGCCCAGCAAAGAAGAGCTGCCTCCAGTCAAAGCCGAGGGGGCTGAGAAACAAGGCACAGACGTCAAACCCAAAGTCGCCAAGGAGAAGACGGTGAAAAAAGAAACAAAGGCAAAACCTGAAGAAAAGAAAGAGGAGAAGGAAAAGGAAAAGCCAAAGAAAGAAGTGGCTAAAAAGGAGGACAAGACACCCATCAAGAAGGAAGAAAAACCAAAAAAGGAAGAGGTGAAGAAGGAGGTCAAAAAAGAAGTCAAGAAAGAAGAGAAAAAAGAAGCCAAAAAAGAGGTTAAGAAGGAAACCCCACTGAAGGAAGCCAAGAAGGAAGTTAAGAAGGAGGAAAAGAAGGAAATCAAAAAGGAGGAAAAGGAACCCAAAAAGGAAATTAAGAAACTTCCTAAAGACACAAAGAAACCATCTACTCCTGTACCTGAAGCAAAAAAACCAGCTGCGTTAAAACCAAAAGTACCCAAGAAGGAAGAGTCTGTCAAGAAAGATTCTGTTGCTGCTGGGAAGCCAAAGGAGAAGGGGAAAATTAAAGTCGTTAAGAAGGAAGGCAAGGCAGCAGAGGCTGCGGCCGTTGCCAGTGTGGCCGCTGTGGCGGCAGCAGCTGGAATGGCCACCACTGGCCCTGCCAAAGATCTCGAAGCCGAGAGGTCCCTTATGTCATCCCCCGAGGATCTGACTAAGGACTTTGAAGAGCTGAAGGCTGAAGAGGTTGATGTATCAAAAGACATCAAGCCTCAGCTGGAGCTAATTGAAGATGAGGAGAAACTCAAGGAAATGGAGCCTGTCGAAGCCTACGTCATCCAGAAGGAGACAGAAGTCATCAAAGGTCCTGCCGAGTCCCCCGATGAGGGAATCACCACCACTGAAGGGGAGGGTGAGTGCGAGCAAACCCCCGAGGAGCTGGAGCCAGTTGAGAAGCAGGGGGTGGAGGACACAGAAAAATTTGAGGACGAAGGAGCAGGTTTTGAGGAGTCCTCGGAGACTGGAGACTATGAAGAGAAGGCAGAAACTGAGGAGGCTGAGGAGCCCGAAGAGGATGCGGAAGAAAATGTGTGTGAGAGCACCTCCAAGCACAGCCCGGTGGAGGAGGAGGAAAGCGCCAAGGCTGAGGCGGACGTGCACATCAGGGAGAAGCGGGCGTCTGTGGCCAGTGGTGATGACCGCGCAGAAGAAGACATGGATGAGGCACTGGAGAAGGGAGAAGCTGAACTGTCTGAGGAGGAGGGATATGAGGAGGACAAAGCCGAGGATGCCAGGGAGGAAGACTACGAGCCGGAGAAAGCTGAAGCTGAAGACTACGTGATGGCCGTGGTTGACAAGGCTGCAGAAGCTGGTGGTGCCGAGGATCAGTACGGATTCCTTACCACATCCAGCAAGCAACTGGGAGTCCAGTCTCCTGTCCAAGAACCAGCATCTTCAATTCATGATGAGACTCTCCCTGGAGGTTCAGAGAGCGAGGCCACGGCTTCTGATGAGGAGAATCGGGAAGACCAGCCTGAAGAATTCACTGCAACCTCTGGCTACACTCAGTCTACCATTGAGATATCCAGTGAGCCCACCCCCATGGATGAGATGTCCACTCCTCGAGACGTGATGAGTGATGAGACCAACAATGAAGAGACAGAGTCCCCATCTCAAGAATTTGTCAACATCACCAAATACGAGTCTGCACTGTATTCTCAGGAATATCCCAAACCTGCCGTGACATCACTCAACGGACTGTCTGAAGAGTCAAAAACAGATGCCACTGATGGGAAGGATTACAATGCTTCAGCCTCCACCATCTCACCACCCTCATCCATGGAGGAAGACAAATTTAGCAGATCTGCTCTGCGTGATGCCTACTATTCTGAAGAGAAAGACGTGAGAGCCAGTGCCATGTTGGAGATCAAAGACATGGTCTCAGCAGTTGCAGATGAAAAACTCAGTCCACCCAAGAGCCCTTCCCTGAGTCCATCTCCGCCATCACCCATAGAAAAGACCCCCCTGGGTGAACGAAGCGTGAACTTTTCTCTGACACCCAATGAAATTCAAGTCTCAGCAGAAGCAGAAGTAGTTCCAGTGTCTCCTGAGGTGACCCAAGAAGTAGTTGAAGAACCTTGTGCCAGTCCTGAGGATAAGACCCTGGAAGTGGTGTCTCCATCCCAGTCTGTGACTGGCAGTGCTGGTCACACACCTTACTACCAATCTCCCACTGAGGAGAAATCTAGTCACCTTCCTACAGAAGTCACTGAAAAACCACCAGCAGCCCCAGTGAGCTTTGAATTCAGTGATGCCAAAGATGAGAGTGAAAGGGCTTCCATAAGCCCCATGGATGAACCTGTGCCTGACTCGGAGTCTCCTATTGAAAAAGTTTTGTCTCCTTTACGGAGCCCTCCCCTAATTGGATCTGAGTCTGCATATGAAAGTTTTCTAAGTGTTGATGACCAGGCTCCTGGCAGATGTACCGAAAGCCCCTTTGAGGGAAAGAATGGAAAACAAGGCTTTCCAGACCAAATAAGTCCAGTTTCTGACATGACTTCCACTGGTGTTTTCCAAGACAAACAGGAAGGGAAGAGCACAGACTTTATACCAATAAAGGAAGATTTTGGTCCAGAAAAGAAAACTGATGATGTTGAAGCTATGAGTTCTCAGTCAGGACTGGCTTTAGAAGAAAGGAAATTAGGAGATGTTTCTCCTACACAAATAGATGTCAGTCAGTTTGGATCTTTTAAAGAAGACACTAAGATGTCCATTTCTGAAGGCACTGTCTCAGACAAGTCAGCTACCCCTGTTGATGAGGGTGTAGCGGAAGACACTTACTCTCATATGGAGGGTGTGGCCTCTGTCTCCACAGCTTCTGTGGCTACGAGCTCATTTCCAGAGCCAACAACAGATGACGTGTCTCCTTCTCTTCATGCTGAAGTTGGTTCCCCGCATTCCACAGAAGTTGACGACTCCCTTTCAGTGTCTGTTGTGCAAACGCCTACCACTTTCCAGGAAACAGAAATGTCTCCATCTAAAGAAGAATGCCCAAGACCAATGTCAATTTCTCCACCAGATTTCTCCCCTAAAACAGCCAAATCTAGGACACCAGTTCAAGATCACAGATCTGAACAATCCTCGATGAGTATTGAATTTGGCCAAGAATCCCCTGAGCACTCCCTTGCTATGGACTTCAGCCGACAGTCTCCAGATCACCCTACAGTGGGTGCAAGTATGCTTCACATCACTGAAAATGGGCCAACTGAGGTGGACTATAGTCCTTCCGACATGCAGGACTCTAGTTTATCACATAAGATCCCACCAACGGAGGAGCCCTCCTACACCCAAGATAATGATCTTTCTGAGCTCATCTCAGTATCTCAGGTTGAGGCCTCACCATCCACCTCTTCTGCACACACCCCGTCTCAGATAGCTTCTCCTCTCCAAGAAGATACTCTGTCCGATGTTGTTCCTCCCAGAGATATATCCTTATATGCCTCACTCACCTCTGAAAAAGTGCAAAGTCTGGAAGGAGAGAAACTCTCACCAAAATCTGATATCTCTCCACTCACCCCGAGAGAGTCCTCCCCTTTATATTCACCTAGTTTTTCAGATTCTACCTCTGCAGTCAAAGAGAGCATAGCAGCTGGCCACACTTCCTCTCCTCCACCAATGGATGCGGCATCCGCACAGCCCTATGGCTTCCGTGCCTCCATGTTATTTGATACGATGCAACACCATCTAGCCTTGAACAGAGATTTGACCACATCTGGCATTGAGGACAGTGGAGGGAAGACACCTGGTGACTTCAGCTATGCCTATCAAAAGCCTGAGAAGACAACTAGGTCCCCAGATGAAGAAGGTTATGACTATGAGTCTTATGAGAAAACTACCCGGACCCCAGACGTGAGTGGCTATTACTATGAGAAGACAGAGGGCACCACCAAATCCCCGTGTGACAGTGGCTACTCCTATGAAACCATTGAGAAAACCACCAAGACTCCTGAAGACGGTGGGTATGCCTATGAAATTACTGAGAAGACCACACAGTCCCCCGAAGAGTCAGGGTACTCATTTGAGATACATGAGAAGACAATAAGGACCCCGGAAGTGAGTGGTTACAGCTACGAAAAGACTGAGAGGTCTAGAAGGCTCCTGGATGACATCAGCAATGGCTATGATGACTCTGAAGAGGGTGGCCACACACCTGGGGATTCCAGCTACTCTTACGAGACCACTGAGAAAACTGCCAGTTTTCCTGAGTCTGAAAGTTACTCATATGCAACATCGACAACAGCTACACGAACCCCTGATACTTCTGCATACTGTTATGAGACCACAGAGAAAATCGCTAGAACCCCCCAAGTGTCTCCGTATTCCTATGAGACTTCAGACCAGTGCTACTCTGCAGAAAAGAAGTCCCCTTCCGAGGCTCGCCAGGATGTTGACTTATGCCTTGTGTCCTCCTGTGAATACAAGCATCCCAAGACGGAGCTTTCACCCTCCTTCATTAATCCCAATCCTCTCGAGTGGTTTGCCAGTGAAGAGCCAACCGAAGAGTCAGAGAAGCCCCTCACCCAATCAGGGGGAGCCCCACCGCCTCCAGGAGGAAAGCCCCAGGGGCGACAGTGTGATGAAACCCCTCCCACCTCAGTGAGCGAGTCAGCCCCGTCCCAGACCGACTCTGATGTCCCCCCGGAGACTGAAGAGTGCCCCTCTATCACAGCTGATGCGAATATCGACTCCGAAGATGAATCAGAAACCATCCCCACAGACAAAACTGTCACGTACAAACACATGGATCCACCTCCGGCCCCCATGCAGGACCGCAGCCCTTCTCCACGCCACCCTGATGTGTCCATGATGGACCCCGAGGCCTTGGCCATTGAGCAGAACCTGGGCAAAGCTCTGAAGAAAGACCTGAAGGAAAAGACCAAAACCAAAAAGCCAGGTACAAAGACCAAGTCATCTTCACCTGTCAAGAAGGGTGATGGGAAGTCCAAGCCCTCTGCAGCTTCACCAAAGCCAGGGGCCTTGAAGGAATCTTCAGATAAGGTGTCCAGAGTGGCTTCTCCTAAGAAGAAGGAATCTGTGGAAAAAGCAACAAAAACTACCACCAATCCTGAGTTCAAAGCTCCACGTGGGGAAGAGAAAGACAAGGAGACCAAGAATGCTGCCAACACTTCCACATCCAAGTCGGTGAAGACCGCAACTGCTGGTAGGTAGAAGGTGCTGGCATCCTGATCCAGGACACAATTCTACTTTTAATTGCAGCCTCTGCATTTCTATTTGACTTTTTACTGGAAGATGAGAGTTTACCACTGTAGTACTCTCCCTTCCCTCTACTACTGTCTTCTGCCAGAAGGCATAGATCTCAGCCCAGTGTAGCCCATGGGCCTGAGGAGAGCTCAGCATAGGGTCCAGAGCAGCTCCCATTCCCAGATGTCACTCCTGGGTTTGCTCCCTTTTGCAACACAGCAACCACAGCATTGTTCTAAATCTTTAGAACCAAGGATGTGTGTTTTAGGCTTCTCTGGAAGATTCTCTTGGCATTTGCTTCAGCCACACTGGCCCCAGAATCAAGCTGAGGTGACGTGGGCCAGGAGGTCCCAAAGGCCCAGGGAGAACCAGAGTTCTAAGCCAAGCCTGGAATAACCATTGTAGACCCAAAATTTAGGTTCCATTTTTTTTAAAATAAAAAATATTTTAAATGAAATTATAACATCTTAAAATTAAAAATTTTAGTTAGAAAAAAAAAATCACCAGGCTGGAAATACATCCCCATCAAAGGCAATGCTCTGTTTTATCAACCAGCGAATTCAGTTGACCAGTGGGTACCCAGTACAAATTGAGAGAAAAGCATTGAAGGCTCTCTTTATCTCCCTCTCTGACCACACAGCCTAACAGACTCAGAATTCTATTTCAGATGGAAATTCCTCTTTGTTAAAACCAATCACAGGGATTTGAATTAATAGATTTTATTTGTTTTACATATTTATTCAGGAATTTTTAGATCACAGTTCACAAAGTAACATAACTTGACCCAAACATGTAAAGCAAAAAATAATTTAAGCAACACTTCCTTGATTTATTAAGGAAAATCTGATGGATGAAACTTTGGGACACTCAAATTCAGTATGTTTTAGGCACTGTTAGTTACAACTACATTTTTTTTTACTTTTAAACAACATGGAGCATCAATTTCAAGACTCAGGTCTTAATCAGATTTCCTCTTTTTACTTGCATGTAGAAACAAACTGAATTTGTGCTTAGAATTAATAAAAAAAACACCAGATAATTAACTCCTTCATCTGAAGGCCTTGACAGCTGACCTGTACTCAGGAGAAAACATGAAAATCCATTCAAACAGATAAAACCCCACTGAAATGTGTTACCAAACTTGCCAAACATACACACTAGCCCACATAACAGATCTTTTTTAAACATTTTTTTTTTGTCATTTAGAGATAATTTTGAGGCTGAGTTAATTTGCATTTACTTTTCCCAACAGATTTCTAAAAAGACAAATTGCACTATTGATTGATTTTGAAAACAAACCTGAATTGAGTTCTGGCAGTTCCCTGTTTTGGCTTCTCTGAGCAATATTGCTTTGGTGTTGATGGCAGTGATTCAGTGTGCAAGGGGAAACTGGACATTTTTTAATTATGAGGAGAAATGAAACTCATAAACTTCTGCTACAAATCAGAATTCTTTGGGAGATCTAACACATGGATATGTTGAGGGGTTTGAGCTTAGGTTCATTAAAATGGCTGTTTAAACTGCTCATAAAATTAGTCAGTTTATCTAAATACTAGTTTGGCTGATTTCACCACTCCCCCATCCCCCTGAAAATAAAACGAGACGACTGACGGAATTCATTACTAGTTTTGACTCTGGGATGACAGTCTTTATACATCCTCTGTAGAAAGGTAAGATTTGACTGGCATTTTAAATGGCTTTACAGCAGTGGTCTCAAACCACATACACATTGGCATCATCTGGAGTAGTTTTAAAAAATGGTGGTGCCCAGGTCCTACCCCAGCCCAGTTAAGCCAGATTCTGGGGCCTGGGCCCTGGGCCCTGGGCATTAGTATTAAGCATTCTAAATGATTCTAATCATGCAACCAGGGTGAAGAAACACTGCCTTAGAATGCTACTTCTATTAATGTTTCAAAAAGTTTAAGTCTTCTGATTAGAACAAATCAGAAAGCCAGCTCACCCAACAAGGTGCCAAGAAGCTTTCGAGTTAATCTTTACCTTACCCGGGCTTTGTGATTTAGACTGAGAATTTTGGCTGCCACGTGCCCCTTACCTTAGCTGGTATGTCCTGACTGGCTTAGTCTTTTTGAACCTTCCTCTTGCCAAAGGTTGGTATCCAGTCTTGTCTGAGAGATGGCTCACATTTTAGAGTATTGTCCTAAGGAGAGACTACAGCATTTCATCAGTTTATGAATGAGGTTCAGGTGCTGAGGGTCTTGGAAATCATATGGTGCTATGACCCAACCACTGGCTAGGCAGAATGTTAGGGAATAGTATTCAGCTATGGCAAAACTGATTTCAAATGAGATGTTAACATGGATTACTAAGATTGCTAAACTATGGTTTACCAAATGCAGATTCTTTTGTTCTTTAAAATCTGTTTCTTAGATGATTTTTCAAATTAAAATACACATTAGTAGTTCTTTTAGGAGGAGTGTTAATATCTAGTTCCATCTTTGGAGAAGGCCTTGAAACTCTTCTGACTTCCTAAGGGGTTGTCCGCAAAGGGAAACATCCCCTTCTTTATTTTGCCTGTTGAAATGGTAAATAACCAACCAGGTGATATTTCCTCAAATGGCCAGTGTTGAATGCCCTCTATGAGAGGCAAATGCCCAGTCCCCCGCTTCAGGTCCTAGAAGTCTTTTTTGGGAATGAGTAGGAAGGTGTACTGGACAGATGGCTTGCTGCACATTCCTGTGACCCTGGCTTTCTCTTTGTTTTTGTTTACTTACCAAAGGACCAGGAACTGCCAAGACGTCCAAGCCCTCAGCTGTGCCTCCAGGCCCCCCTGTGTACTTGGACCTGTGCTATATTCCCAACCACAGTAACAGTAAGAATGTCGACGTTGAATTTTTCAAGAGAGTGAGGTCGTCCTACTACGTGGTGAGTGGGAATGACCCCGCTGCTGAGGAACCCAGCCGGGCTGTCCTGGATGCCTTGTTGGAAGGGAAGGCTCAATGGGGCAGCAACATGCAGGTAAGAGCTCCAGGACAGTGTCGGCCGCACACGGAGCCATGTCCAGAGGCAGAGGGAAGGAATCAGGTTTAATGAGGCACCATTATGACTGTGGATCCACATGAGGTGCCCCAGGGGGTCTGCCACATGTGAAATATCCTGAGGACAAAGTGGATCTCACACACAGAAGATGGTTTAAAAGTATTCTTATCATTGACAACCCTGGACTTGGAGGAGAAAAGCCACTTTACCACCCTAAAGCTTAATTCATTTCTCTGCAGAATGGGCCCAAGATTACTTGCCCTTTACCCTAATATACCAAGAATCTATGTGTAACCAAGTGGTTATATCTCCACGTGAGAACTGATCAGGAACTATCTTTACTCCTTTGTGTTTCAGAGCTAGGAATATGGCCATTTAGAAAACCGACTGTCTACCTTAGATTCTGCAGGAGGACCACTGCTGAAAGCGGGCCCTTACAGGACACTCCCAACTCCCAAACGTCGTAACTGGCCACAAACCACTTCATATTATTTCAGCTGATTTTTGCTTATCTGAGTTTTACTTATGGTTTTGCACAGTCATCTAGTAAACTGTGTTTGCATAACATTAAATACTTGTTATTTAATCAAATGAAATCTAATGAGAAGCACCCAGTGGCCTCTTACTGAATACTAGATGGAATTCTTACTATTTAACCCAGTACCCACCCACCCACCCCACTCCTCTGTCCCCAATCACACCCACGAATTAAAGATACAAATCTCTGTTCTCAGGATGTAATGTTAGTTACACACAATTACAGGGCTTTGAGCTGCAATAATAACTAAAGTTCCTTGGATTAAATATTGCAATATCTTTAATGTAAAACTTGTCAGTTGTGTTAAAGGAAATATAAGAAATTCTACTTGAACTGAAGCCCTTCTTCATTAAAGAATTGAAAAACCAAAGATTAATTAATATAGATGAATTAACTGACTAGTCTTTAGTTGCTTTTGGTTCCAGTCTTCAGCACCCCAGAAAACTAATTTTTTTGCAGCTTTATTCTGGCTCCTAGAAGATGTAAGTTGAAAAGTCCTTTGCATTTCTTAAGAAAAGAGATCTTCCTTTCTTGCCCCTTTTCTAGTGGTCTAAAACTTTATTGTTCTTAAAAAAAAAAACTTTATTCTTCTATTTTTTTAATCAGAGTTCTGGCTCTGCCCTTGAACAGCTATCTTTGCTCTCCCTGCAGGTGACCCTGATCCCGACTCATGACTCAGAAGTGATGAGGGAATGGTACCAGGAGACCCATGAGAAACAGCAGGACCTCAACATCATGGTTTTAGCAAGCAGCAGCACAGTGGTTATGCAAGATGAATCCTTCCCTGCATGCAAGATTGAACTGTAAAAACCAAGACCAGCCACGCCACAGGATCTGAACTTTTGTTTCCAGAAATTCAATTTGAAACCACCTTTTCTAAAAAAGTCAATTCATCTAAATAAGTCGCTGAACTGTTACCTGCCAAACACTATACTGTGTCATGGTGATACAAGTCACTAATATTTCTCAGTTTTTGCTGATTGCTAAGGGAAGTAACAGTATTCCCACACTAGGGTTCGAGTTACTGCAAAATCACCTACCCCAGTTCATCTCTGCTGAACATTTGGAAACCATGCACAAGCAAACCCAACTGACTTCTGCTAAGTAGAGGCATTTGTCTTAGAGAGAGAGAGAGAGAGAGAAAGAGAGAGAGAGCGCACACATAAAAGAGAGGGAATGCAGGACAGAGAGAGAGAGAATGAGAAGGAAACAGAATGCAAGAGAAGGAGATGTAATGGTAGAGAGTGCTGGTGAGATACCCAGAGAGAAAGAGAGGGCAGGGTGGGGTGAGGAGAAAACAACCAAGTTAGGTCTGCATATTCTTAGTCTGCACAGGCAGAGTTTGCAAATTGTGTCAGTCTTAGTCATCAAAAAGGGTCTTAATTTACCAAAACAAGTTGGCTGGAAGAAAACAGAAAGAACAGAACTTGTTATGAGGGCATGTGAGATTTTTCACGCCTTAATTAAGCTCCTTCAGTTTGAAGGCTGCACACTGACATAATGTAGTGAGTGTAGACTAGACATGCAAGTGGTTTGAACCCCATTCAGAACTCTCAGACTCTTCAGACACACGAGTAGACTGATCTAAGGCATGCTCCCAGCATCTGTGCACCGTTAGTTCACTAAGTCAATTAACCTGCATGCGGAGACACCCAAGTCCACCCCAATTAACAAGCAAATACCAAAGCAGTTGGGAGTACATACGGTAGACAATTTGCCTTAGAAAGTGACTTGAATGTACAAAGATACTTGATGCACTTATTTTTTAATGTGAGACAGCAAGTTTATAAAACATCCGTGTAGGATTATAGATACTCCAGTTCAAGGAGCATGTGTACGCGTGTGGGAGGGGTACTAGAAGCTTACCTGATTGGTGCAACAGTTTGATGCTGAGCATTGCGTGTTGAATTCCACCTCAGGCCCCTCAGCCAAACAAGTTAAGCCTTTCATAGCTTCTTTACTACTGCAAATTCAAGATTGAAACGGCTTTTATGATCACAACTGGGAAAACAGTGAATCTTAATGGTGGAAGAGGTTCTCAGCAAGTGTACAGAATTGTCTTACATTGGCTTTTTTTTTAATTTTCCATTAATTTCAGCATAATTATGGAACAAGTGTACAGAAGAATTTTTTTTTTTAGATATGTGAGAACTTTTCATAGATGAACTTTTTAACAAATGTTTTCATTTACAGGCAAATGCAAAGAAAATTTTCAAGTGACAGTCTTTTTTTTTTTTTTAAAGTGTTTTGTAAGACAAAAACAATGAATGTTTTTTGAAGTTCTGGTGAGATTGAAGTCTGATATTGCAGTAATAATATTTGTTAAAAGCCTGTCACTACCAGGAATAGTGATACCTCCCACCCCTTGATTCCCATAACAAAAATCTGACTGTGCTATTTGAGAGTGGGGGAGAATGGCTACTTTTCCAGCCTTTACAAGTATATCACCCAGTGGTACCCTACGTACTTCTTTCAAGATCTTCAACCATGAGGTAAAAGAGCCAAGACAAATTCAAAGAACCCTAGTGAAAATTTGCTTTGGGATTTTCTTTTCTGGAAAAAATTTAAAAATACAAGAAAAATACATTGAAAGCAAATGAATTCCCAACTCCTATGGTTCATCACATAGAGTTCAGAGATCATTTCCATCATTGTCATCATTTGAACTATGAACCTGAGAAGCCTGATTAAAACTGACGTCAAGTTTCAAGTTGCAGGTCAATGCTGCCGGTGTTCAGATGTGGCAAACTTCTCAGTGACAGCTGCGCTGGGCTCTGTTACGATGCGTTTCCTGCAGACTCTTAAGATCTGTGGAGTAGTCAACAATCACCTCGTTCTATTTTCTATGTTAGTTATTTATTTCAAAATTAACATTTTAGTTTATTTTTGTCTGGTAAGTGTGTGTTTTGCACTGCTAACTACTATGAGGGTTTAAACAATGCTTCTTCAGGGTCCCTTCACTGAGGACCTATGCAGTCTACTTAATGCTGTGAATTACATTTTCAAATGTTTAATTTTAAAAAAAAATTAATATTCTATTTTTTTTAGGCTTCTCTAGAAATGCAGCTTTTATTTATTACCCTATTTCTTTGAAGTCCTTAAGAACAGCACATTGATTAAGGGTACAAAAAGTGAACACACAATGGAAAACTCATTGTGACAAAAATTGATTTCAGTGAGTATAAACTCATCTACTTCAAATGTATTTTATGAGACAACCTAAGATACTCAAGGTAATTATTTAATGATTAGTTGTTAAGTTGGTCCACATTATGCATTAGAAGAGAAACAAATTTCTAGCCTTCTTGCCAAATCCAGACCTCTGGTTGATTTTTCTTTGATAGAAGATGGAATTATTTTCCAATATCCCAAATTAAATTTATTTAACATATATATTATTTTGCTTTAAGGAAAAAACCAAACATTTAGGAGAATTATAGCCAGTCTTCAATTATAACCATTCTATCCCACTCTTTTTTTTTTTTCCTTCTTTTTTTTTCTGCTATGGGATTTAATGGGAAAAATATACAAAAGCTGTCACTGGTCAGCTGGCTCTTCTTCCTATGAAATAGATCAGTACCTTTCTCCATCCATTGTCCTCAGTGATGACCACAGAGCCTGAGTATACCAGGAAGACCAACATTTACATTACAGGTTGCTCCGGTCCTTCCAGACACCTTTCCTACCTGTGTGACTAACCTAATTTTGCTAGTTCCATAAATACACAATTAGTTTAGTAACAGCCATCACAATGTACCATGTACATTCATGGTGAGAGCTAAAGATTGACACAGACTTCTAGGAGCTTTATTCATACTGATTACTTAATCCAATTATATAGATTGAATATGTGAGTGGAAGGAATTTTACATTCTGTTTAAATGATGGGATTCCATCGAGATAGCACTCATAATCGTGACCTTTTTGGTAGTATTCTTAAACAAAATTCTACAGAAACTAAATGTTAGAGATGATCCTCCATTTTCGATTTTAACTAATTCTACCCTCTTTCTCAAACCCCAGGCCCTATGCATGCTTTCTCAGTCTTGTGGGACTGGATACAATGACTGACCCTCCCTGTGCCCCTTCCCCCCCTTAAATGCCATTTTCCATGGAGTTCAAAAAATTTTTTTTCTTAACCTTACATATCATAGTGAATGGTTTCCCCAGTGTATATGAATGTTTTAAGTGTCTCCAATAGCTTACACAGTTTAGGAGTTTTCCAATACTCATTTAATAAGATTTAATCATTTGCTAATGGAAATTTTACCACTTTCCATTTTCCCTCTGTTACCAAACTGCAGCTCTCAGGAGCTGCTCTACAATTCTGAAATTGCTTTTCTTGCCTCTCTTTAGTCACCTGTCACAGGAGGTTCTTGCTCAGTGATGATATTGTGAGTTAGATTAGTACCTTTTTTTGCACTTCAGATTTAGAAGAAAAGATCCTGTTTCCATTTGAAAGGAACTATAAGCTTTTATCTTTTAACCAACTGAACAACACACCAAAAGCAGCCTAGGGATGAGCATTTCTTTGAAAGCAATTAGGTTATTCACCTGGTATTAAAACTATTTACTATGAAAAAAATCTGTGACTTTATTAATTTAACAGGCAGCATCAAAAACTGAAAAGGAAGGGAAAAAGATAAATAGCTTCTCTGCACTCATTTGGAGCTCCCCAAAAAGGAGCCGTGGAGATGAGGCACCAAGACCGGGCTGTCCTTTCGAGAACACATTGCAGCCCTCGAGTCACGCTTACTGTGCTGCGTGCAGCCCTCCTTCCGGCCTGGAAGGACCTGGTCTTGAGCCCGGCTGAGAAGCACCTCCCACTCCTCTCTCTTGTTCTGAATGGTGTTTGTGTCAGTCTGCAGCTGTGTATGGTATTATGTCTTATAATCCTGCATCACTTCTATCCTATCCAGTCATATCTAATGTAGAAAATTAGTTTCCAGTGAAAGTAATATGTAGTGCTTTTATGATATTTGTGTGCAATATCCCCTCTTCCATTGAGGATATTTGATGTAAAAGAAAAAAAAACTCAGTTCCACAATAAAATACAAAAGTGGCAAAAGTTGGTGTGTGTGCTGTGCTGTCTTTTGTTGTGTGTTACTGAGCTGGGCTCACTGGGAACTGGGGGTCTTCCACCCACTGGGGGTCTGGGCATTCATTCACAAGGGGTGACCGTGTACTATTCAGGGCTCCCTGGCTTTCGGCAAGCAGCTGAGAGGGCCCTGTTTCTACAGCTGTTGTCTACAGCCAAGCCCTAGAGGACCTTGGGATCTACAGACAGAAACTGAAAGATCAGAGAAAGAGACAAGTTAAAATTATTGCTTAAAATAGAAAAAGTACACAGAGCAGTGCAGTTGAAGGAGGGTATCAGGAGGGTTTCCTATTAAATCACAGTATAAACCAAAAACTAGGTTTAATCCTAGCTCTGCCACACCCAGCTGTGTGACCTCAGTCACTTAATCCATCTGGAATTTCTTCTCTTACCTATAAAATTAAAGTGTTTGACAAGATGGTCAAACTGGATGGTCCCTCCCAAAGCTGACTTTCTGGGGCTCTACAAAGCCATCACCCTCTTGATTTTTTGCTCAGTTATAGAATAAACTCTATATAACTAACATAATATGCTGTGGATCTGATTCACATCTAGGAATCTGACTCACATCCTAGTTTAGGAAAGAATCGACAAATAATAATAAAAAAGGAGAATTCCCCTCAATCATTCAACGATTATTGCACATTTACTCTATACCCAGCAGTGGGTAAGAGCATGGGGGTTTAAAGGTGAGCAAAACCTAAGTGCTGCCCTAACTGAATGTGGTGACTGGGGCTCCTCAAATCTAAGGGTGAGTCTAGGTGACCACAGGAAAAGCACAACTGATGTCTAAACTGAGACCCGGTGCACGCACGTCTGTGGGTGTGTGTTAGACAAAGCAAATTCCAGGCAGAGGCAGCAGCAGACATGAAGGCTCAGGATATGCTGGGATGCCCAGACTGCTCAGAATGGCAAAGTGTAGAGTGGGAGGCCTCGGCACCTCAAATCCCAGAATTCACAATTCACTCAGTTCACAGATGTGCCTCCGTGATCATTCGATCAACAGACCTCCTGTCTGTCTTCAGAGAGGTCCTTTGGCCTCTAAAGGCCACTGCAGCCTGTCCTGAGTCATAATGATATCCTTTTGTCGCCTACACTCCTTTTGATCTTATACTGTGCCTCCAAGCCATGGGGCTTGGTTGACGGGTCCCATTAGAAGTCACTATTTGCCTGAATTCTGAAATCCCTCCAGAAATTAAAGGGTCCAACATGTGAGAACTCAAGGTGGGAAAATCATCACCAAGAGAGTTTAAAAACATCTATCAGACTAAACTTAAACAAGTTGTTTTCTATTTCACTGTCCAACTACTCAGTTCTAGGAAGTCTTTCTGGCCTGAACGTACAGTGACCAACCATCCTGGTTTGCCCAGGACTGCCCTGGTTTAAGTATGGAGAGTCCTATGTCCCAGGAGACCCCTCAGTCCCAGGGAAGCCCTCACAGATGGTCACCCTACCTGAACCCCTCCATGTGTTTCGATCCCACTCCCTCCAGACTGAGGCCCAGTAGAGACCAGGAGGACATCCCCTCCCAGCTGCTCCTTTCCTGCATCAAGGTAGCTCTACTTCAGTTTCTTTTTTCCTATCTTGCAGGCAAATCAACAAAGGTCCATTGAGATACTATGACTACATTTTCTTTCTCTTTTTAGATGCATTGCTCATTTTAAGATGCCTTTCTGTGTCCCTACAATGACCTTTCAACACACTCTTGACTCATGAATTCTTGGTCTCTTGCATAATCTTGGATCCCACTGTTTCCTCTTTGATCTTATATTGTACATCTTGGAAATTCACTGGAGCCATATATGCAGACTGAGTTATGGTCACACTCGGCTCCTTTAATAGGAGTGGTTCTTCTGGCTAATTCTCTGGGTGGGGGTGGGGGTGGGCTAGGGGGTGGGAAGGTGTTACTGGCAATGTTTTCACAGATGCTGGAGCATCATGAGGCCTTGTCCATGGAGTGATCGCCCCGTAAAAAATAGGCACAGTTCTATTTCATGGTTTCAACTATATGCCACTCAAACCAATAGTGCGTGTTACTTCATGCAGTTTCATGGATTTAAATGCCATGTGTAAACTGATGACTTTTACATTTTCTATCTTCAGTCTACCTCTCTCTGATCTCCAAACTCATATATCCACCTGTCCATTAAAAGCTCCATTTGGATGTTCAGTAGGGACCTTTAAAATATTCCAAATCAAATTTAACATGCCCTCGAATAAATTCCTGATTTCCCCAAACTGCTTCTCCTCCTAGGCTCTTCTAACTCAGTAAATAGCAACTACACCACTCAAGTTGCTAACGTCAAAAATCTTGGCCCGTCGGCATATCTGCTGGCTCTACCTTCAAGACACATCCAATCTAATCCTTTCTCTCCACATTGACGGTTACTACCCTTGTCCAAGCCAGTCATTTTTCCCCTGGATGACACAGTAGCCTCCTAACTGGCCTCCTGTTTCCATCTTTGCCCTCCAAGTTTACTCTGCACACAGCAGCTAACCTAGAGTAATCCTCAGAAAATTTAGCTTACATCATGCTGTCCTGTGCTCAAAATCTTCAAATGGGTTCTCAGAGGAAAAGCCAGTGTCCTTACTAACAGGCCAGGGGCCTTCACCACCCATCCTTTCCTTTACCCCTTGTCTCCCTGGGCTCCTCTCCCGCTGCCCTCCTGGGCCCTGGCGCTTGTGCTGACAATGCTTTTCCCCAGGTGACTCCATGATTCTCCACCTCATTCTCATGGGTCTTTTTCAAACCGTCATCTTCTCAGGAAGGCCTCCCTAACTACCCTGTTAGGATGCAACCTTCACCGCTCAACTAGCCCTCTCTTTTCCTCTTCCTGGCTTTGACTCCGTATCACATATCACCGCGTGACATATATATACTTACTATTATCTGTCTCCTTCCGTAGACTAGACACACTGTGAGGGAAGGGATCTTAGCCTATATTTTGTTCCCTTCTGCATCCTCAGTGACTATTTTAACCACTCCTAACACACAGTAGATACTCAATAAATATCTGTTGAATGACTGAACGAATGAATGAACATAATTAGTCTTGGGTTAACACAGTGATTATATGGTGTAGTTGTTTGAAAGTAGGTTTGGAATCATGCAAACTTGGGTTCAAGCACTGTCCCACTTATCGTGTGGCCTTGGGCAAGTCACAAAACTCAGTTTTCTCCTGTGCAAAATGAGGAACCCTGCCCCACAGGGCTGTTGTAAGGATTAGAGAGGATTTATTTAATTAGGTACGATTAAATTAGGTAGGAATGGGCATTCACAGAGAGGAGTTAAGTATAATTTGTGTAATCAAGATGGGTACATGATTGCTCCTCAGCCAGAGCCTGGAAGACACTGACACTCAGCAGTGGCCCGGCATTCTGTCACTGGAGGAAACTTTTCATGGCTATTCTTGCCTATCCGATTCCACGTATTTACTCAAGGGGCATTGGAAGAATTAAAATGCTGAACTCTGCAGAGATGAAGCATCATGGAAACCAAAAAAGCAAGCAAACTCTCTTACCACTGGAAACATCAGAAGATATAATGTCCCTTTTATAAATCTTCCCCAAAGTCCTTAATCTAGCATTTAAAGCCCACAATGGAATTTATGTTTAGATTCTTTTTGGAAGAATAAACCATTTTCTGAACATGTCCACTCACATCTGGAATCCTCACATTCATGCATAATAAACACACAGTGCAAGTGTCACTGTTCTGTTTTAAACAAAGATCCCAGTGGTAACTACCACACTCTTGGGGGCACTGCCACCATCCTTTTTTCGACTTCCTTGTTACCAGACAGGTAATAACATCCTCACAGCAGCATGCAATGTCAGCAAAAGGCCAAATCAATGGGGAAAGAAAAAGTAATTTTCAAGTGAAGAAGCTGTTATTTAGAATAAAAGGCAATTTTCCTGACATAACTGTATGTTGAAAAGCACTCCTCTTTCCCCATTTTCTGAAGATTTTAAAATTTATCATTTTCAGTTTAAAAAGTTCAGCTCTGAATGTTATCAACAACCTTTTAACGAGCATACAATCACGCCACATTTTCTGCTTTTATGATTCACTAAAGCCAAAGCCCTCTGAGCCCATTTCAGGCTTCATCCCTTCCTCAGCCATGCAACTGGGCGCAATGGTGTAGGGTTCCGCTGACTCAGGTGAGGTCACATCACTGCAGCTTCATTTTGGAACCTAAGATTCCTCATCCCAGCAACATACCCCCAGATGGCAAAATCATATAAACCACAGACAACCTATGAACTGGGAAAAAATATATGCAAACAATGCAACTAACAAGGGTTTAGTTTCCAAAATATACAAAAGCTCATACAGCTCAGTATCAGAAAAACAACCCAATCAAAAAATAGAAGATCTAAATAGACATTTCTCCAAAAAAGACATATAGATGTCAAATAAGCCCATGAAAAAGATGCTCAACATTGTTAATTATTAGAATTATTGCAAATCAAAACTACAATGAGGTATCACCTCACACTAGTCAGAATGGCCATCATTAAAAATATACATAATAAATGGTGGAGAGGGTGTGGAGAAAGGGGAACCATTCTACACTGTTGGTGGGAATGCAAACTGGTGTAGCCACTAAGGAAAAGAGTGTGGAGGTTCCTCAAAAAACTAAAAATAGACTTATGAGTATGATCCAGCAATTCTACTCCTAAGCATATATCCAGAAAAAACTCTAATTTAGAAAGATACATGCACCCCAATGTTCATAGCAGCACTTTTTACAATAGCTAAGACATGGGAACAACCTAAATGCCCATCAACAGATGACTGGAGAAAGAAGATGAGGTACGCACACGTACACACACACACTGGAATACTACTCAGCCATAAAAAGGACGAAATTATGCCATTTACAGCAAGATGGATGAACCTGGAGATTATCATTTTAAGTGAAATAGGTCAGAGAAAGACAAATATATGATGTCACTTATATGTGGGATCTAAAAAATGACACACATGAACTTATTTACAAAACAGAAACAGACTCACAGACATAGAAAACAAACTGATGGTTACCAAAGAAGAAATGGGAGGGATAAATTAGGAGTTTGGGATTAGCAGATACAAACCACTATGTATATAATAGATAAACAATAAGGTCCTACTGTATAGCACAGGGAACTATATTTAATATCTTATAACAAACTATAATGGAAAAGAATATGAAAAAGAATATATATATATGTGCAAAACTGAACTGCTCTGCTGTACGCTAAAAACTAACACGACTATAAATTAACTATACTTCAATTAAAAAAAATCATATAAATCACTGTTTATTCACATGGGCTTTCCATATGGTCTTTGTTTAGGAAGGATAATGGCCCACTCTGTATCACTGCATATTTTATACTCATACACAGCTAGACAAGAAACAACTAATGTTAATGATTTTTCGAGCCCTCATAAGAAAGACCACTTACAGATGAGCTGTGTGCACAAATATCATTCTTGGGTCTCATCTACATCACCACAAAAGTTCCTGTGGATGCCCTGCTCGTTTACTGTAGGCCAGGGTTTCTCAACTTGGCAATACTTACAGTTTAGACCAGACAGTTCTTTGCTGCAGGGCTGCCCTGTGCACTGTAAGAGGTTAAGCAGTTTCCCTGGACTCATTAGATGCTATTTCATTTACAGTGAAAAAACAACATTGATAAACTAGTTTTCAAGACCTTTGACTACTTGTAAAATTGACAAATTTCCCACACACATATCTGATATCCACAGCCAGCTAGAAGGTATGAAAACAAAAGTGTAAAGTTTGGTGCCAAGACAACACAGCCACAAGAGGAGGAAAGTAAGCTATTTGTACCTCATCACTGTTTTTTCTTCTTTTACTACCACTCTGCCTTTCTTTTTCTTCTATTTCTTCTTCCTTTTTTTTTTTTTTTTAGGAGAGGGAGGGGTGCAGGGTGGGTGTGGGCTGTTCATTTCACTTCAATTTCAGGTAATTTCTCTTGAACATCTACTTTACATGATTCCAAGGGGAAGAAGAGGACCATCTTTGCCCCCGGACAGCTTGAGGCAGACCTGTGTGACTAATTAAAGCACAAAGCAAATGATGATTTCCCTTCATTAAACCTTTTCCCGTCTCCGGGCTTGAAGTGCTCTTCCTGTGAACACGCCCATCACTTCGTGTTTCTAATGATACTTACTTCTTAGTTGTGCACTGACAGGTGTGTATGTGCCTGCCCCCTTTCCCTCACTAGAATGTTATCTGAGGGTAGGGTCTATTGTCTACTCACCTGTGTAACCTCCAAATCACTGTCTATGGTGCCCAGCACGCAGTATGTGCCACATGAATGCTCATGAGCACAGGAAAGCAGTGCCAGAACAGACTCAGACTGTCTGCTGTAGTCACCGAGCTTCTAAGGGGGTGGTCCGTGGTGCTGAACAGAGCAGAGGGGAAAGGGTCATTGCAGTTGATACACATTAGAGCGAAAGCCCAAGTCTCAGGGTCTAATGAACCAGCAACTAGTCAGTGAGTGGAGACACCCTTTTAAGAAATTTGGGGACAAAAGGAAGGAGAATGACAGGGTAAGAACTTGATTGATGGCAGGATAAAGGCTTGAGTAAGACTGTAGACTTGAAAGAAGAAATCAGTAGAGATGATGCAACGTGGAAAGGGAAGATGGTTCTGGAACAGGCCAGGTCACAAATGAAGAGCCTAACCTTGAAAGGAGGGTGGGGACACCTATCACTTGGAAACAGAAGGGAAGATGAAGAGAACGGGTAAGGACAGAGAGCTGTTAAGGCAGGAACGAGGGAGACTGAGGTTGGACTATGTGGCCTACATTTTTGAGACAAAGTAGGAGGCAAGAATATCTGCTCACAGTTCTGGGGGCCAGGGTCTGGGGCTTAAGCAAAGTAGAAAAGCTATTGAGGTAAAAATGAGAGTCAGTAAAAGAGAAAGGAAAGAACTGTTGAGTTGAAGAGGACAGCTGTAAATCTGTAGAGGAATCAGTCAGCATGACATTACAACCTTGTACACCACACGTAGTGGGTCAGAAGCAAGGAGGAAGAAAACAAACGGCAATGTGCTAGTTTCCGAGGGCTGCTGTAACGAAGTTCATACCAAAAACTGAGTGGCTTAAAAGAACAGAACAGTCCTGGAGGCCAGAAGTCCAAAATCAAGGTGCCAGCAGGGTCACACTCTCTTTGCTCCAGGAGACAACACTTCCTTGCTTCTGGCTTCTGGTGTCGGCTTGCAGATGCACCACTCATGTTGGCAGCTTCTCCTTGTGTCTTCACCTTGTCTTCCTTCTGTAACTATCTTTGTGTCCAAATTTCTCCTTTTAATGACGTTATGGATCCACTTATAATGGATCAGGGTTCACCCTAATGACCTCTTTATACTTTATCTTGGTTAAAGACCCTATTTCCAACTAAGGTCAGACTCTAAGGCACTGGGGTCAGTGTTTCAACACTTTTTTGGTGGGGATGGGAATAAAATTCAACCCATAACAGGCGGCTCCAAGGATATAGGTCCACAGATGGCAAGTGGGCCTAGATAAAGGGAGTGAGAAGAAACCAGAGATGCTAATGAGAATACCAATAGGATGGCCAACTGTGGGGCCCAGGCTGGAAGGAAGGCAAGTAGGGTCTGAATTCTGGAGATCGAAGGTTTGAGTGACAGGGTAAAGGCTAAGGGTTTGCGGGCAGGAAGTAAGGGAAGGGCTGGTTTGGCAGGAGTCAAATGATGAAAGAAAGGAAGACTGCGAGAATGGACTTCAGGCTCTAAGATCTTGAATTAGTGATATGAGGCTGGAGGTCTATGACTCTGGTAGGTCAGCTAGAGAGGTGATCTCTTATAGTTAAAGTCATGCCTAGAGGCCAGGGTACTGATGGCAGTTTCTCCATCCACGTGGAAGAAATACAGATGGTGATATTGCTGAAATGAGCAGAGGACAACTGTGGTCAGCTCTTGTGATCATCCAGGAAGGTGGGAAGGTATCCTCTAGCTCAGGAGACGAGAGACTGAGGAAAGACTCACAAAAGGGAGAGCTCACGGGAGGTGGAGGCATACATGTAGAAGAAATCTGAGGAGCAGGGAGCATGAAACTCCTGCTGAGCAGCAACACAGGGGCGAAGTGGTCTCTCTTGGTGAAGACTGGGTGTTAAGTGCAACAGGGACAGATGAGGAGGAAGACGGAGGCAAAACTGTGAGCTCAAGTATCAACCAGATGCCTCACGCGTGGTGGCTGTTAACTTACTGAATGAAAGATGCCTTCTGACTTATCTTGAACCATCCTCGTGATACAATAAGGGAGTGGCTGAAAAAGTCCTGCCCCTTATAAACCAAAATGCCAGAACCAACTTTTGGTCATGACCCTCTGCCTAAGCAAGGCTCAGGCCCTGTGTGGGATGCTGACTGCAGGTATGCACGGAGGTGACACGCAGGGTGACGGGCAGGGCGAGCCAGACCGCACGTGAGTTAGTTTCAGTTTCCTCATTCAAAACTGGAATAATAGTACCTCCCTTGTAGGACTGCTGTTGCACAGTAAATCCTCAACGAATGTTAGTGGTTGTGATGGTGATTATTACTACTACAAACGCCACAGTCTCACAGAGGAGGGTTGAAAATACGTTCCTCAAAATCATAGTAATCATAAAATTCCCTACCTCTCCCTCCCTTCCCCCAAAGATGAAGAAAACACCAAAATGATCCCAGAACATTTATTTCCACAGGTTCTTGAAGACAGAGCACAATTTTGCGTGGAAGTACATCACTACACTTAGGGCAAAATCACGCAGCAAGCAAGAGCTGCCCTGACCCATCTCACAGGGAAACTTGAGAGGGGAATTGTCCACCTCCCGTCAGTTTTACAATCACTCGTATCGCCACGTGCAAGCCCCAGCCCATCTCTCCTTTGTTCCAACTTCTAACTGAAACGTGTTCACAAGCTGTACGTGCGCATGTGAGTGTACAGAGAAGACTCACTTCACCTACATGATGAGGAGATGAGACAATACATCGTGAAAAAGTCACTCCAACATGACGTGGAAGCCAAGCCAGGGAGGCTTCAGAGCTTGGGCCAGCTCTCCTCAAAAGCCTTTATTCTGAAAATTCCACTGAGGGGTCCCTGAAATTCAAAAGCCAGCAGGGCTGGTGTTTGCTCCATGAGTGAACTTCTCCCAGTTCAGGTCTGGGAGGGTGGGATGCAGGCGAAGGGGAAAGTGGGGATGTGTGGGCATCCCACACCTGGCTCAGGCTGAGAGCACACCCCCAAGAGGAGACTAAGGGCACAAGGCGTCGGGACTGCAGATGACATCGGCTGGGGACACAGACACCATTCAAAAGCTTGTGCTTGAGACTCGACTCTTCATCCATGGCTTCTCCCACTACCATCGCTAGGTATCAGTGGCTTTCAATGCTCAGAATTGATCTCTGTACCCCAGGAACTATAAGCCTTGAGAGCCCTCATTTAAGGTATTTGGCTGGTGGTTTCAGTCTGACCACCTGCCACTTTCATGGTTCCACAGCCTCCCTGGCATCTGGGTGGGTGGTCACAGTGGCCTGACATGTGGAGCAGTGTGGCTTTTATATCATAGGCGGTCTGTTTGAAGAAAAGGAGCAGGTTGGATGGACAAAGCCGAGGCTGCCGTCATGGTGACCATTAATCTGTGACTCCTGAGCTGGGTCCAGTGAGGTTCCTGAGGCCCCTGTGGGGCTTGTTAGGTAGATGCCTTTGCTGCTCTTCGAGCCTCGTACTCCTGCTTTGCCCTCTCCCTATGCTCCTGTTCCTTCTGAATCAGGTGTACCCGTTCCAGATGCCACTGCTGCAGCTTCTGCTCGTAGGCGGCGATGTCCTCTGCTTCACAGGTGGGGAGCTGTTCCTTGACAAGCTGGGTGGTCAGGGTCAGAAGGCTTTCTGACTCAACTTTGCCCAGAGCCTGTAGCTTAGAATGTAAGGTCTGTTGGAAATAAATGAGGGGGGGAAAAAAAGGGAGACATGGGAGGGGTAGGCAGGTGAAGAATACAAAGAAGAAAAAAGAGACTAAGTCTCTTGCAAAATCTCCACACATTCTGCTCACGGGAAAAGGTATTTTGCTGGGAACCTGTCATGCTGCCTTTCATGCAGGCACTGTTAGCTTTTGCTTCTTTTTTTTTCAGCCCAGCAATTCTGCTCAGATGCACCACGTGGGATTTCTTCCCCATTCACTCACAAACGGTAAATGAAACTCCGTATGCTGTGATTCCCTGTGTAATTTCCTGGTTTTAAACCACAAAGACTGCACAAGAAAACAAACCTACATTTCCACTCTGACTTGCACCAAACCAAGCAGCAAACTCTATGAACAAAGAACCCTAAGATGCAAACGAAATGGCAGAAGCAGCTGATAAAATGGAGGAAGCCCATCCATAGCTTGTCCTTTTGAAGAACAGAGAAATGTTTACCTAACTAGTATTCCTTTCAACAGATGGAAACCATGTCAAGGCTTCCTTACTAACAGCATCATGCTAATAAGCAGCTCCCAGAAGCGCCGTTACAAGCTTCCCCCCCACTGAGCTTCACTGGGGGTCAGCCTTGACATCCTGACTGCTTATGGCTGCATATGAAATGGCAGCTCGATCTGGTCAGTATTGCATTTCTGGAGAAGTAAAGTACTAAAAACACTAATCTACTGAAGTGCTTCAAGATGTAGGTCATCACAGACCCCCTTACGGCCCTAGATGTAGCAGATACCACGCGCCCCATGTTCCACAAACAAACGCAATTCACTGGCATAGGTGATGAGGCCTGTTCCAGTGGCGTGGGGCAGGGGCGCTGGGAGGTAGGAAGGGTCCATAGGCTTCAAGGAGTGGCCAGAAGCCTAGTGTCATGGGTCAGACATATAATAATGAGTCCCAGATTACCTGGAACTAATAAAAATCAGGTACCAGGAAGAAAAAGTGTAAAATGAGAATTATTTCTGATACCACTTTCCATGTGGCTTGAGGCCAAAGAGACCTCAAAGCTTGGGACACCAGAATAAGGACTCACCTCCGAGTCAGCAAACTTGTGTTCAAAGTCAGTCACTTATGGGTGAGGTTCCGCCAGCCTCAGTGTCATGTAACACGGGGGGAGCAGTACCTAGCACCCAGGGCTATGGTGAGGAGAAATGAAATGTGGTGGCACCTAACACACAGCTGGCAGTCAAGAAATACTGGTCTCTCTTCTTTTTTGAATTAAAAATAAAAATGCACTGTGCAAGAGAGAGGCCTGAGAATTTAATGGAGGCACTGATTTCTATTCTCCGAGATTAAATATGTAAGAAACAAGAGAAAGAAATTAGGTAATTTTTAGGAGAGGTGGGGCAGCCTTGGTCAAGAAGAATATAGTGAATGATACTCTATGGGCCAAGCAGATTTTTTTGTTTCTCAGCTTTTCTAAATCTGCAAAGTTAGGTAAAGTTAAGAGGAAAGAAAGGGTGTGTAAATTTTTAACTTAGCTGCTAATTCTGTGTACCCTGAAAACATCGATTAACCTTCCTTTCTCAGTTTTTAAGTTATAAAAGAGGGAAGTTGAGCAGTGACCTTACAGAAGTAGCAGGACAAACAGCTGCTCAAAGTACTGGAACCCTCATGAGAATACGGGGAACTGGGTTTCCCAGAGCTGGTTGAATATAATTACTGCAAAGACTTAAATGTAATAGTCTGGCAGAGTGTACATCCCTCTGTCCCAAAATGACACAGTGGGTCAGCTGGGATGGTTTCCCATTTTCTGCTTCATACAATGAATTCTCCTTCAGGCAGCACTTTGTTTTTTTTTTTTTTTTTTTTTTTTTTTTTTTTTTGCTTTGTGCTAAGCAGATGAGAAATGCAGCAAGGAACAGGCCAACGGTTTAAAATTTGAACATGGCTCCCCTCCCTGACTCTGATCACAGAGCACTTTGGGACGTACAGCTGAAAGCTACCAAAGGCAGCCTGAGTGCTCAGGGCTGTCCGAAAACCAACAGTGGAAACACACTTACATCGTCCGTGTGGTACAGAGCGCGTTTCCCATGGCCCTAGCACACATCACCAAGCCGAGTAAGAGAAGACGCCTGCGTCTCACCTCCATCATACTCAGATGGGGCTTTGTGATTTCCACCTGGGTTTCCAGTGATCATGAAGGTTCAGTGCAATATGGAGAAACGCCTAGATCCTCTACACCGGGGCTGGAGTCAGATGCTTGCTACGAGAAGCCAAGCTATTACCCGCTCATTGAGCACACCTCAGGGATGAGTGAGTAATGATATGCTGCCTTGGGGAACAAAGCTGACCGATTTGCTCAAGCACAAAAAGGAGCATAAAAATTCCATTTGTTTCTTTTAAGACCACTTCCTCTGTGAACAATAAAAGTGTGATTTTTGATGTCAGTTTTTATGCCTGTGTGGGACACTGATGTATTATTAAAGGACTGCTTGTCCATCACCACAGCAGAGAAGCATGTCTAACGCACAGCTGTGGGGACTCAACTGTGCTCCGACTCACCTCAAATCGTTCCAGGTATTGGGGAAGCTTGGACTGTTCAGTCTCCTCCACATCCAACTGCTCCAGGACTTCTTCTGGCCGCAGGCCCTCCTCACCCTCTTGGGGTTGCTCCTCTGAAGACCCAGGGGATGGAGCGGTCAGAGCCTTCAGCGCTCTGTCTAGCACGTCGAGCTGCGGAGCAGAAAGTGGGGCAGGGGCTAAACATCCTATGGCCTGAAAAGCACTGTGAAGAGAGGCTGGAGAAGGGAAAGGAACACTGGGATCTAAAAAAATCACGAGAAGAGTTCTCTTATCACATCATAGGAAACAGACACGGTTATATAATTTTACATTACACCCTGTAGCACAGCATGGAAAACTTGGTACAAAACAAATGGAACAAATAAGCAAGCTCAGAATTATCTGTATAAGTGAATCAGCACAGTGGCTTCTGATTTCACTTTTAATCAACCAGGTAGGAAGCCAAGAATTATGCTTGATGGGCACTAAAGTATTCCCTCTTTCATCTCTCTCTTCCTCAATTGGTTTAGAATTAGGAGAAAGGGAAAGAAAAACCACTACAGACCACAACCAACAACGGGCCACTCTGAATGCAAGGTAAGGCCTCTGAATCTAGGCAGGGCCTCCTTCAGAGAAAGGGTGCCATAAATTAGGGATCAGCGCCATCTATACAAGCTGCTGACAAAGACTAGACAGGCGTATGTGAAGTTTACTGTTAACAGGTGACTTCTATGACTTAGAAAGTAAGTAAATTATAGAACAGGGTTTCTTTGTGTTTTGACCCCTCTCCTCTACCACTTTCATTTTGGGCCAACCTCCTTCGAACCAGAGAGGGCCTAATCATCAGAGATGGGACAGAAACAATCTCATGGTCGGCATTAGCTCCTGCATGGAGACTGATTAATTCTGTCCATGTCACATCAGAACAAAAATCCTGAAAATACTCCAAGGTTTTTCAATGCCACTAATACATTATAACCAAACCTGACACATACCCATTTCCCCTGACATCTGAATCACATTCCTATTAAGTCAGAGCACAAAGAATGCAAATCTGGCTCAAAGTGGAAGGCATACTTCCCCTGGCAAAGCATTTATGTATAATTTTGTGTTTTCAATCACCAGTACTGACTACAGCAGGGTTAAAACATGAACATATATTTTTAAATGTATATGCTTTGTTATAAATGTCTGGCAAAGAACATAATGATTCACCAGACATCAGTATACAAAGCCAGTATAGAGACCAGACTTGTGTATCCTGTGACTGAAATGAAAGTCAAGGGGTGAATCCTAATGATCAGGGTCAAGGCAAAACAAATAAGTAGCTCAGAGTTAACTTTTACACCCTGTTAACAAAACAACTAATGTCCTTCTAGGCCTCACTCTGACTACAAAAGCTGATTAAACAAGAGCGAACACTGTGGCTCCCTATCGAGTGTAAGGCTTGTCCCATGGCTGTAAGATGCTACTTTCTGCAGCCTGAGTCTAGTAACTTCGTATGTACTGTCAAGAGCCCAAGGTGACCAAGAGGGATGAGCTTTGAAGCTAGTGGGAGAAGAGTTTCCCAGTCTAGGCAAAGTGAACGCCTAGAACTTTGAAAGGAACATCTGGTCCAGATCTCAGTACCATGCATTCACCACAGAATGGCTTAAGGAAAGGAAAAAAAGATGATGACACCTCTGGTCTCTAAATTCATTTCTTGAGAGCTCTTATGGAGGGGAAACTGCCAGGTAGGTAGTCTCCCAGGACTACATGAGGATATAGAAACGCCAAAAATTAAAAATGAGGGGGAGGGTATAGCCCAGTGGTAGAGCATGTGCTTAGAATGCAGAAGGTCCTGGGTTCAATCCCCAGTACCTCCATTAAAGATAAATACAAAAATAAACCTAATTTCCTCTCCACCAAACCAAACAAAAAGAATTTAAAATGTTATCTTAAATTCTCTTGAGCTCCTACTGAGATTTTATTATTTTGTTGGGGGGGGTGGTTAGACAGTATTTTACTGAACTCAGTTTGAATTTCAGTTTTCCTCCCAGATAATGAGCTATAAAATCAACATTAATCTTATTTTCTAGTGCTTTTTGTCAGTAACATTGAGAATGTTTGTGGTTTTTCATTCCTTTTCAACTGACGTAAGTACATGATTCTACAGAGACACAGTAGGGGCAGGAGGGAAGGAGAAAACAGTGACAACAAACTCAAAGCCTGACTTAGAAGGAACAGGAGACGGCAAATCCCACTGAATCAGGGCCGGGGAACATACTGCTTCTCCACACAGCTTTCCGTCTTCTGGGGAGGAGGCCACCTTCTCCATCACTTGAAGGGCTCTGTCAAGGTAGCCTGGTCGCCACAGCAGAGGCATGTTATGGTACACAGCCCGCAGCCCTTGCTGCAACTCCACCTTCCCTGTGGCCAGAAAGGACAATGAAGGGGGCTCAGCCGTGGCTTCTCACTACGTCTGAGATGGAGGACTCAAAGGCACAAGTGAATATTCACCTGCAGGTCTAGAAACAGAGAAGGATCATTTCAAATCAAGACCAAGCGCCTCATCCACCCAGTGAATGGAGACACTTCAGATGGATGATGAAAAATGTGGGAAAAGTCAATGTATACACTTCTCAATATAAAGCTGTGTGAAGTGATTTTTCTCCTTTTTCACCTGGACTGTTGGAGATTATCATGAGGAGGTATGAGGGAAACTTAGAGGTTGTGATATCTGCCTTTGAGAGGAGCTACCCTTACAGAACAAGCCAAACGACTGAAATATTATTTTTGTTTCAAGAATAAAATCTTCCTCAGAAAAAGAAATTCTGCAACTTTCTTACAGTGAAAATATTGTCAACATCTGACAACTTTCCCTGCTAGGAAATGGTTGACATTTTTCAAAATGCTCCAAAACAGCCGACTGATCATCATTATGAAAAAAAAAAAATCACTTTGCTCTTCTTTCCTCTATTTGAACTTCATCAGTACTTAAATCATACAGTCCTCATCATCCTTTTAGGTCTCAGGACATGAATGTTTCTCTTGGTACCTCAAACCATCACAGCTGGAGCTTAAGAAGTGGCTGGCAGACAGCAGGGTCCTGGTGGGGAGAGGGGCTGTCTCTGGATTTCCAGGGAACAGTTCTCTCTGCACTAATGACCAAAGTCACCTTGAGCTGCCAGGTCTTAAATCCACCTTCACTTATCTTTCCCAGCAAGGAGGATTTGAGAAAGCTGTAGTGGGACATAAACAGACAAAGCTCATCAGGTGACAGCTAATTTTAGACCTTTAAGATGCTTGGGGCTGGCTGCAGTCACGTTCTGGGAGTTGCTTCTGTTGGAGGTGAGTGAGGCTGCATAGCACATGACACAGTGAGAGCAAAGAGCTTTGGATCTGATGTTGCCAGACCCGAAGCACCCGGGTCTCTGCTCAGAAACAACCAACAACTAAGAATGCTTTCTTAGCCCTGACAACTTCTTGGACAACTCATACGGTGTAGAGTCCTGAGTGCTAGTCTGAAGGTAAAGGCAAAAACTTATAAATCAGTATCAAAAGTAGATGGCAAATAAGGAAAAAATTATTTTAAAAGAGTAGTCAACTCTTTTGTTAGTCTGTCTGATAAACTCTGAAACTCCTCTCTCTGAGCCAGTTTCAATCAGATTCAGCGTCCGAGAATGCCACATTACATTGTGCTTCAAAAGTGTCAAACTGCAGTCAACTTAGGTGATTTTCAGAAAACAAACGTAAGCAGACACAATGTATGATCAACAGAAGGTGCTTTCTCAAATGCCTATCTACTTAGGAGAGAGAATGGATGGGTAATGAGACAAGATGCATTTAATAAACCTCTGTAAACCGGGACATACTTCATGCATTTAGGTTGAATACTATTTGCCCAGATTCCACATAACCCAAGTGCAGAGGCCTCCCCTCAAAAGGCTTTGCCCTCCTGACTGTCTGGTTTTCTTGAGATTGGGGCTCTAAAGTGAAGCTGGCAGCCCCCTGTGTGGTAGTCACACCACACCGGTGAGCACCTCTCTGCTCTCCAAGTGCTACTGGATGTGCTCTCTGAGTTTCTCTTCCCTCCCCTGAAAACAATACCAAGGAAATGTGTTCAACTTCAACGCTTTATTTCTTACCTCCTGGACTTTAGGTTTAAAGTGACAGAAAGATCTTTTCAACAATGGGAAAGATCCTGCCAGTCAGTTCTCTCAAAAGAGGGCCAGAACTTTCCTTTCTTTATCCCTTCCTCACATTGATTACTACTAAACAGAAACTAGTTCTCACCTTGCCAGTGGTGACAGGTTTAAGAATCCTCTTTACTGTCTTAGGTCACAACTGCAAGGCTATATCAAGGTCCATTTTTATGTCAAAAGTGAAAGCTGTATTGGAATTTCACTGGTAAGTTTAAATCAAGCTATAATTTTATTATGAAGCAGAAGAATGCGTCAGTTCTACCCATGAAGAACAACGTTCATAAGGACCACCAGCTTACCAAGAAGTGCATAGCCGTACAACTGGGAGCTCAACCCCACCGGGTTCTTCTGCTTTAGGCCTGGGAGTAACAGGGATGCACCAAAGTTCTTCTCGTCTTCCCACTGCAACAGAACATACCAGATACACCAGGTCCAGCCAAGGAATGCATACTATATGCAAAAATGGGATTGTTAATGACACAGAGGAAAAAACATAACATTAAGTAAAAGAAGCAAAATAACAAAACCAAAGGTACATTATAAATCCAATCTTGTAAGTTAAAGATATTTATGTTTAATGAAAAATATAAAAGAGAAATGCCCTGTATGTCGACAGACTTCTGGTCAGTGAAATTATGAGCAATTTTGGTTTTCTTCTTTGTACTTCTCATAATTTCCTGCACTTTGGGCAGTGAGTAAGAGTTCCTTTTACAGTCAAAAAAGCAAAACACGACAAAAATAAAGAGTACACTCTGGACCAACACTGCTGGGAGATAATCAGTAAGGATTACCCAAGCTGTCAGCCCCGAATCCACTCACTTTGCTATGACAGGACGGAGCAAGCTTTTGAATTTTCAGCAATTCAGCAGTAAGACTCCTTCTACTTCACAGTGGTAAAATAAATATAACTATTAGGCTTTTCCAGATAGATTTATGCATCTTAAAAAATAAATTAGGCAATCAGAAACACTTAGTGCTCATTTCTTTCAACCCAGGGTGCAAAATTACACTTCAATAAAATTGAAGCTTTTTGAGACACGGGAAAGAAAGAGGCAAAAACACAAGCATGGCTTAGGCTACTGCAGACTAGCAACACAGTGACGGGGGACTCCCTGTAAACGCGGGCCCGAGGACAGCCTTGGCAACTCCCCACACAAGGAGAGCTGTGATTTTCTCAGTGCCGCAGAAGCACATGAGCCTTTGTTCTGGCTTGGAAATACAGAAAGCAAAGCTCAGGTGGCCCTGCACTGGTCAGAGAATGAATAAGGAGGTGTGCAAACTACAACTGCAGCCAGGTGTGAGTGAGGCGCCCTACGTGTTAATGGGCACCCAAACCTCTTTACTAGGAAGGGCCTTTCTGCAATACAAGTGTAATTTCTTAAGGTTTTTCCAAACCCTTGAAAAAAGCAAAGGCGTTGGGAGAAAAATAAAGCCTCCCCGGGCGCTTCTGCAGCACAGATACGTTAAGAGAGCTGGTAATAAAGAACCAGGTCATTTCACTTTCAAAAGCAAATCACTCACAGGTTTGATTTTCTCCTACATAAACTGCATGAAATGGGGCCCAGTGACTAATAAATAAGGAGCTTTAAAACGTTTTTCTCTTTTCTTTAGGGAAAAACATGACCTACAGTATCAGGATAAAAGCCAAAAGAGCGGCATCTTGCTGTGCTAGAACCGAGCAGGGGCAGTGATGGTGGCTGCAGTGGTGATTCTTCCAGAAGGACTTTTACAAAAATGAATGAAAACAAACAAGCAAATGGGTACCTTAGAGATTTTTTTTTGGTGATTATCTGGGAATAATACAACCACTGCTGCTTATATGAAAGGCTACTTATGTGTTAACATAGAATATTAGGTCTCCTCCAAGCCTTTAATTTCTGTTGTATGCATTACCATGGACTAAATCAGGTGCTATTCCACCAATGTCCTTGAGGTTTTCTCATTTCGTGCTTCTGCTTCTCCCCTTATACAAAGCAAACCCTCGTTACCCCCTTCCATTCCCCTTCACAGCTAGACATCTCAAACACTGCCAATGCTGTCTCCTTTCTGCACCCGACTCACTCCACAATTCATTCCAATTTGGCTTCCTGCTCCCTCATTCTATGGCCCTCACGCAACTAAGTCCAATGCCCTGTGTAGAAGTCCTCATCGTCCCCACCCTCTCAGGAGTGTTCCATATGTAGACCACCTCTTCCCACAGTGCCTGTTCCCACATGTTTCTGATTGTGTTGTGGTCTGTGCTCATCTGCAGACATTTACACGTGAATGTATAAATTACATCTCTAGTTGAGATTTTTCCATTAAGATGCCAATTTCCCTTGTGAAATCTCTTGACTGTCTCAAAGGTATCTCAAAATGCAACACATTCAGAGACAAAATAATATTTTTCCTTGTCAAATGAAGTCATTTTTCCTAAGTGTCTTCTGCAAACACATGGCAATGACCCTTTTGTCCAGATAACACAAGGTGAAAACTGAGGAGGTCAGATTTCACCTCTGCCTCTGGCCTCCACATCTCATTCCCACTGTCATGTATCTGTTCTCAGATATGGCTGCTCTCTAACTCCACCACGTCCTGGTCCCCATGCAGCCATCACCTCTTGCTCAGACAACTAGGAAAGTCTCCGAAGTGCTCTGACCGTAGCCACCCTGGCCCTGATTCAGTCTCTTCCCCATATTATAGCCAGATACACAAGTCTGATCATGCTTAAAGTCTTTCAGTAGCTTCTACCTATTTTCAGAATGTAGACAGAATAGCTTAGCATTATCTACATTCTCCAGCCTTACCTCGCCCTCCAATTCTCTCTGTGGCAGCTACAGTATCTTCATACCTCCTTCTAGCCCCTTTCTGCTCACCATGTCTGTCCTGCCACAGGGCTTTTGCATATGTTATTTCTTCTTTTTGGATTGTTCTCCCCTCTTCAGTCAGTTAATTCCTATTCATGCTTCAAATATTAACTCAAGAAATATTTCCTCAAGGAAGCCTTTCCTAACCTAAGTTTAAAATACAAACAAGCAAAAAATCCCGACCCACAGAGGCTTTTCATAGATGTCTTCATAGTGCTCATTATGGTCATAATTTTATATTTCTGTGTTTGCATGGAATGTAGTAGTTGCTCAATATATATTTAGTGAATATATTTAATGAATGTGAGGTATGCCATAGGCTATAATACCCATCTTAGAAAAACAAAACACACCATACATTTTTCAGAACAGGGGCTAGATCAGACCATCTTTTCAGTTCCTACCCAAAGTAGTATTTTCTGATGTTACATTTGAGGTTAAGGGCAGACTGTGGGGCCAGACTGCCTGGTTTCATCAGGTGGCTTCATCACCTACTAGGTGGGTGGCAATTATACAACATCTCTGTCCCCGTTTTCTCATCTGCATGGAGTTGTGAGGAGTTAAATTAATAAATCTAAAACACCAAGAACACAGCCTGGTGTAAAGTAAGTGCTATTTAAGTATTAGTTATTGTTGTTATTATTCTTAGCATAGCAATAAACAATGACTAAATACCCTAATCTAAGACATGAAACTAAAACTTGTTATTCCAAACTAACCCAGAGCAACCTTAGGAGAATACCAACACAAATTAAATGGTTAGTACTTAACACCTGAGGTTGTGGTCGAAGGCAACTGCCTCTTGCTTCGTTGACATGCCACATTCAGCTCTCACTGATAATGAATCATCCATTTCTGGATTCCTGAGGTGCACTCAGCCTAGCTCAAGTTTCAAATGTACATAAGGACTTTCACTTGAGATTCTACCAAGTGGAGCAATGTCCAGTCCTACCCTGTTAGAATCCAGAGACTAAAATGTACAGGATGAATACTCCTTCCTGGTTGTACAGGCCACAGAACTACGCATCAGGTATCTGTCCAGATGCCGAGGACAGGGGTTTCCTCTGGCCCCCTCACACCCTACTGAGCGGCCACTGCTTTCTTCTTCCAAGGCGCTCAGTTCTGCTTTAAGGTAGATCACTTACACTGAAGTCTGTCTTCTTTGCCAGGCAATGGTATAAAATATATAGAGAGAGGAGTTGAGTGGAAGGAACTTCAAAGGCTTCTTGCATCATGATCTCAAAAACCACGGATAAAGCATCTGGCAAGAAGATCAAAGCAAAAATGAAAGGAAATTAGTTTCAGGCAACATCATCAAATCTGTATTTAACTATAAACACCCTTAAAGTGGGGCATGACAGAAAAATAAACAGAATTAAGAAGTTTAAAAAATGTGGGCTCTGGCCCTAGTTCTTCCCCAAACTAGGTCTTTCCCAAGTCTTTAGCTTTTATTGTACATATTATTTTGTACTAAATCAGGTGCACTACTGTCCTCAAGGACACTGAATAAGGGACCTAATTTCTCCCAGAATCATCTTGATAATGATAAAATACCATTTGTCCCATATACTCCAAAAGATTGTTGGACAGCCCAACAAAATAATACACAGAAAATGCCTCATAAACTGTGAAACAAATTTAAGGGATTGTGTCCATCAGCTAGAAGAGCTAAGGCATACAGAAAGGAGGCAAATATATTTTCCAGGACACACTGGCAAGTAGGGCGGGAGCTGGGCTGACTGCCCCACTATGTGTTCTGGAAGCTTCTCTTTGTTTGGGCAAAGAGGAAAAATGCTAGAGAAAATTCTAAATCCCAAGTATTATTTGAAAGATGGAAAACTGATGATTACAAAAAAGACAATCAGGTTTAGTTTAAAACACTTGAAAGAATGGGAAGGAAATGCTTATTCATAAATTCTAAGTCCTTGAGCGTTAACATATAAGATACTTGTTTCCACATGAAGCTGATCACAGACCAGACTTTGAGCACGGTCTGATTTATTTTCCCTCGATATTCCACAGCAAAGGTGAAAGCCAAGAAAATCAAATTCAAACAATTTCCTTCCCTTAGTATTGTTAAATTAGGGAATGTTAATATTGGTTTAATCTACAGTGCCTGCACATAACACAGGCACAACAAATGTTTCTGACTAACTGACTGAGTTGTTCTATTAACCAATTTTTGCATACACTCGTAAGAGGTAGCACTGACTTGCAGCTAGCTATTGCTAGCCAGCTGGTTTTGTGTGTTGTCACGGTTCTAAATGAGGCCACAGGCAAAAATTTCTATATTCTTTTTGCAAATGGGGAAACTGAGATAGACAGGCAGACCGAGAGTCACCTAAGACTTGGAAGAACTTGGAAGAGACTTAAAAAGCAACAAACAAACAAACAACAACAACAACCCCAAACAAATCAATAACACAAATAAAGCTAAAATTCCAGTTTAAAAACAAAGCTCAGTTTTGACAACTGTTCATTAATAAATCCAAAATTACATATGAAAAATAAATCAAATTTACTTTATCTTTAATTCATATTCTTCATTCCAGTCAGTTTGGGAAGTGAAATCAGATTGACCTGCAAAAGTAATTTTCTTTCCCTCCCATAATTTTTATGTACTTTGCTACTTCCTATTCTGACAATACAAATATAATATTCTCTAAATTTTTGCCATAAATGATGGCAATCTTTAAAATTTTAAAGAATCCTCCATATTAATTATTACACTGCATTTAGGGGAAAAAACTCCTTCTACCTTTTTGACATACCCTATAAAGAGTGAGGGGAGAAAACTGCTGCCACATAATTTTTCAATGATACAGTAATAAGGATTCTTACATCTGATGCTAAGAACAGATTATAAAACATGCAAAAGCTAATTATCTTTTAGTCGAATTCAGAAACCGCATGTTTAAAACAGAAAAAATGGACAAAGGATAATTAACATTTCAAAAAATAATGCACAACAAATATTCCTTGGCAGTCTACAACTGCAAGCCTTTTATGAGAGACGAGACAAAGCAGAGATTCAGAGAGGGGAAAGGAGCCTCTTCACTGAGCACTGATGCAATGGGAAAGGCCCACGGCGCTGGTGGGCAGGGATGAGGGGATGGAACCCAGGGACAGGAAGCAGAGGTGACATAAATGCCTAAGTGACCACCAGTCCTATCTGTGTTCTTGAGGTAGTGACCACCCTAACACAGGTGTGGCTCCCTCACAGCTTTCAGAACCGAGCTGGAGGATGAAATGGTGGGAAGGAGAGGCAGCGTGTGTCTTTACACAACGGTAGGGCCCCCTCTTTCCTCCTCCACTGTCTGCATAGCTGGGAGCACAAGCCTGACGTGCTGCCATTCTCTGTCCACTGGACACCAGCAGGGTTCCGCCCGACCGCTCTGCAGGCTCTGCCACAATCCCCAGCTTCCCTTGGCCTCCTTTACTGTAGCTGAAGCTAACAGTCATTTTAAATTAATTTCATGGGATTGGGGGATTTTGGGAGTTAAAGAGATCTCAGATCTCTTATCACCGATCCACTTATTTTAGAGATGGGGAGGTGAAATGATCTTTCTTCAAAGCGAGCATACTACTATTCCCAGGAAAACCTGACTGATTTTATAAACACCTCATATACTACAACACCTGGGATTTAAATAAAACAAAGTCAGCAAATGGTGCTAAAAAAAAAAAGTCAAGCTACTAATTGAATTAATATAATCTTAAGTTGCCATGAAAGCTCAGGCAGGGTTTATTACTTAACTAAAGTCACTATCCTTTGCCTACAGAGACATGAACAAATAAACTTGAAAAACTCAGAAGAAAAACAACCTGGATATGATTCTCCTCTCTGGCCAACTGGTCTGGTAAATCAACTATGCATCTATTTCTGACTGAAAGAATGTTGTAAAGAGATGTCATTAAGAAAGTTTTTAAAAAAGGAAAAGTGCCTACATCTACCTCCCTTTGGGAGCTGAAGGTCCATTATAAATGGACCTGGGTTTGCTTCCTTACCTTTGTAGTTTTCTTTCTTTATGAAATAATCCATCAGTAAATTAAATGTATAGTTATCAGGAAAAATGCCATATTGGACCTGTAACGAAAATAAAAGAAAAAATATCCATCTAATTCAGTTTATAATATACGCTTATGTACTATTCAGGACAAAACTTGCCACCATTAGCTTTAAAATACCTGACTATCATTTTACCACATCTGTGACAGTGAAATAGAAGCTGTGACTCACGCAGTTTGGTAACTGGAACTGTTGGTCAGGGTGAGAAAGTTGTGAGTGTGTGTCTCACATAAGACAATTGATATGTGAAAAATAAAGCTCAATTCTAACACCTCATCACAGCTATAAAAAAAAAAAAACCCAAACCAAACCAAAACAACAGTAAGAAACCACCATACTCTACTGGTTCAGTGATTCTTTTCATAAGGTGTGATTCTCAATGCAAAAATGGATTTCCATGAGAAAGCAGACATTACCACATTATGCTCATTTCCTGGTCTTTAGACTGCTTTCCCCCCTCAACTTTATTAAGATACAATCGACATGTAACGTATTACTTTAAGGTGCACAACATGATGATTTAACACATAAATACTGTGAAATGATTACTACACTAAGGTTAGTTAATACATCCATCATCTCACCTAATTACCATTTCTTGGTTGTGATGGTGGTGAGAACATTTAAGATCTACTCTCTTAGCAACTTTCAAGTATACAATACAGTATTTAACTACAGTCATCATGCTGTACATTAGATCTGCAGAACTTACTCCTCTTATAACTGTATCCTTTGACCAACATCTCCCCATTTCTCCCACTCCCCAGCCCCTGGCATCCACTATCCTACACTGTTTCTGCGAGTTCAGCCCTTTCAGATTTTACATGTAAGTGAGATCATGAGGTATTTGTCTTTCTTTGACTTATGTTACTTAGCAAAATGCCCTTGAGGTTGATCCATGTGGTCTCAAATGGCAGGATCTCTTTTTTTTATGGCTAAATATTCCATTGTATGTATATACATACACCCCTCCCTCCATTTTCTTTATTCATTCATCAGTAAATGGACACAGGTTGTTTCCATGGCTTGGCTATTGTCAATACTGCTACAAATGATGAACACAGAGATACAGATACCTCTTTGAGACAGTGATTTCATTTCCTTTGGATATATAACCATCTTGAGGACTCTCCATACTGTTTCCCATAGTGGCTGCACCAGTTTACATTCCCACTAACAGTGCATAAGGGATCCCTTTTTGCCACATTCTCACCAGATCTTGTTATCTCGTCTCTTAAACTGGTTTTTAAAGATCAAGAAGCCTGAAGTTTTGGTGGCTTCCCATGTGGTTTTCATGCACAATCAAGTTTGACTATTGATGATCTAGACTGTAGTTACATGTTTGTTTTAAATTCTTACTTCAGTAGGATTATCCCCATCCCCTAACCAATCAACTACCAGAAACACTGGAGAAATTATGTCTAGTTATACTCATCCCTTTGAGAAATTCTGATAATAATCCTAAACCCCAGTTGCAAATCACTGCTGAACTGGGTCACTGTTACTAGTAGGCTGTACAGAATGCCTCAGATATGATGAAATGGAAAAAAAGTTTAGAAGCCATTGTTTTAAAGGTTATATAGCTCATGGGCAGTGTTTAAATTTATCAAAGCAGTCATCCAAATCTGCACAAATCCTTAAGGCAGGGTAAAAACAAAATACTTCAGAATGATAAATTATTAAAGCTGGAAGGAACCTTAGAAATCAACTGGCCAGTGATTCTCAACGCTGGCTGCAAATTAGAAGCAACTTGGGAGATTTAAAAAGACACCAATGAGGTATGAATAGGCAGAGCACAGAGCACAGGGCAGTGAAACTAGCCTGTATGACACTATAAAGGAACATACATGGCATAATACATTGTGCAAGCCCACACAATGAACATCAAGAGTGAACCCTAATGTAAATTATGGACGTTGGGTGATCGTATGTCAATGTAGGTTTATCAATTGTAACAAATGGCTCACTCTGACGTGGAATGCTGATAATTGCTGGGGGTAGGGGTGGTACGCGGAGCTGTGCAGGTATGGGGACTGGGCATATGGGAAATCTCAGTACCTTCTGCTCAGTTTTGCTGTAAACCTGAAATTGCTCTAAAAAACAAAATCGATTTGTTAAAAAAAATTTAGAAAACCACTTAAAAAATACTACTGCCTGGGCTCCAGGAAGATCAATTAAATTAGAATCTTGGGGGTGGAGAAAAGTATCTGTAATTTTTAAAAGCTCCTTGTGTGATTCTAATGGGCAGCTAGGTTGGAAATCACTGATTAGTACAACTTGCTTGACTCAGACTTGGAAAAACTAAGATCTAGAAGGATAAAGTTACTATTTGCCTGAAGTTACGGGCAAATGGTAGAAATTTATGGGGTTATAGCCTGGGTCTTCTTGACTCCTTGTCTGGTGTTCTTTCGACTAAGACTAGGCACAGCAGAAAATGAGATTTTTTTGCTTTCCTAGACCCTTCTTGTTTTGTTTTCACAGGAATCTTCTTCTTTGGGTATAATCTGGATCATTAAACTCTGAACTGAAGAGCAGAATTTAATCTTCCTTCCCTTGGGGCCTAATATTAGATTTATCAGTGAACCTGCTTATCTGCCTTATTAAACTGTAAGCTTCCTGAGGGCAAGGATAGGCTACTGCTCATTTTTGTGGACAATGCCATACCCAAGGCAACGTCTCATACACAAACTGTTTGCAATGGAACCTAATGTTAAATTGGGCCACAGGACCGAAAACTCCCCAAAACAAAATCAGTATTTCTTTCTGAGTTCTAACATACAAGGTCCAGTGACACTATAGAAATAATACAATTCCATAGAAATATTGTTAAAGTCTTGCTAAGGCTCAAACTAGGATTGTAGCTTCAGTTTCACAATAATAACATTCTAAACTTTTGCTTATTTTGTATTTATTTCATACTACAAAGGGAATGAAGACTCAACGCTTGGGTGGAGTAACATTCAGAAAGACCGTAACAGTGGTAGGCTGGGGGGCTGAGGCTTAAAGGGCAGAGTCAGGGACTTAGGAAGACATGTTTTCAATAATCTAGAAATTCTGTCTTTTTTTCAAATGTGTGAGATGATCAGAATACTCTGGAGATCACATGCCAGCAAAATGGTCATGTGTTTTCCCCTAAACTTCATCAAAGGGAACTAGACAAACAATTCAAGACTTAGAGATCAAGAATGAAATGACCGAGACGGAGAAGATGGCAGAGTAGAAGGACGCTCGCAGGTCACCCTCTCCCACAAATACACCAAGACCCACATCTACAGACCCACTCAGCCAACCAGAGCACCTGTGGAACTCCGACAGAACATCGCCCTCTTCAAAAGATAAAGACGCCAAAAATCTGGTAGGAGAAAAGGAAAAAAGAAAGAACAAAAGGCAAAGCAGGCACAGGACGGGTCCCGCGGGGAGGGAGCGGCAAAGGAGGACTGGCGCTCGCTCGCTGGGTCTCCCCTCTCCAACTGAGAGGCCAGCAGGACGGAGGGGGAGCCTCCGAGGCTCGGATCTGTACAGAGCAGCCCTTGACTAACAGAACTAAGTTAAAAGGGCACAGAGCGTCCCCCCGACACCCAGCCTGAGACGCGGGCCGGCAGCGGCTGGCAGGGCCAGGCTGCACAAGCCGGGCGGAGGACGGAAGTGGCTGCACGGAGGCAGCCCCGGGAGAACGCAAGGGGCTGCGCGCTGTGGCTGTGGGTGCACAGAGCAGAACAACCTGGGCCCTCCATAAAACAGCAAGGTTGATGTGCTCTCAGGGGAAGGGTGCACACCCCCATCTCTGAAAATCCGCAGAAAGTTTTCGGGGGAAGAGAGGCGGGGCTCAGGCACAGCCTCCATATCCTCCTCGCTTAGCACTCAGGCAGGGGTGGGGGCGAAACCTGCATCCGCACGGAAGGGCTTAGCAGCCTCAAAGGCCAGACTGAGACTGGCCTGCAGCCCGGGGCAGATAGGATCCTTCCATCCTGGTCCCTCAGAGAACTTGCTCCACAAAGACAAACAAGGAGCTGGGTTTTGGCTCGGAGCAGGGACAGGGCTGTCCCTCGGTCTTCCCCGAGCCCACCCGGGCTGAGCGCCGACCGGGGCGGAGCGCGCAGCCGCACAGAGCAGCGGAGCTACCGGCGGCGCAGGTAGAGCGAGAGCGGCCCCCCACCTTTCGGGCAGGAACACAGCCCCTGACCGAGGTGCTGGGAGGGGGCACGACCCGCCCTCCTACCCGGCCAGTCTGCAACATCTGACTGCGGCATCCGGAGGGGCAGCGACCCGCCCGCCCACAGCAGAGAGCTGCACCTGACCCAGTGTTAGGAGGAGGCGCGATCTGCTTGCCCACAGGTGCTGGGAGCAGCACAGAAGAGGGCGCCGACGGAGGGCCTCTGAAAACAGCAAGCTGAGCTTCCAAAACAGGACGAAGACAGAAAGACTTCACATTAAAAGCACACAGACTCCAGGAGAACACCGACAAACCACCCCACCCCCCTTTTTTTTAATCTGTTTTTACCTGTTCTATTTTCTATTACTCTCTTAATCTCTACTTCTTAATTCATTTCTATTTCTCTTGGGTTTTGATGTCCTGCTATTGATTAGACACAGGTTTCAAATACATCTATTCATCCCCCCCCCCTTTTTTTGTAAAGGTTTTAAAAGGACGTCTCAACCCGATTAATACTCTGCTTCAACTCACTCTTCTATTATTCATTATACACTGTTTTCAAACCCTCTTTCTCCCTTCTTTTAAAATTCTTTCTCTCTCTCTTATTTTTTTTTCTTTTTTTCCTAAGTTCTATTCCTAAATAGGCATCAGATTGATAAAATCCTTAAGGACCAAAATAAACAACTGATACTCCATAAACCACAGTGCCAAAGAGGTATGAGCAAGATGAAGAAGCAGAAAAACCTTTCCCAATTAAAAGAACAAGAGAAATCCCCTGAAAGAAAGATCAACGAAATAGACATCGATAGCCTACTAGATCAAGATTTCAAAAAAGGAGTGATCGAATTGCTGAAGGAATTAAAAGAGATAGTGTTTAGAGATATAAAATATGTCAAAAATGAAATTGAAGCTATAAAGAAGAGCCAAGTAGAATGGGTAAACTCATTGACAGAGATGAGGAATGATCTAATAGCTGTGCAAAGCCGACTAGATAATGCAGAGGAACGAATTAGTGATCTAGAAGACAGGGCAATAGAAAGCACCCATTCAGAAGAACTACAAGAGAAGCAAATAAAAAATAATGAAAATAGCATAAGGGACCTATGGGATCATATAAAGTGTCCCAATCTTCGCATAATAGGGGTCCCAGAAGGAGAAGAAAGATCAAAGGGGATTGAAAAGGTTTTTGAAGAAATCATGACTGAAAACTTCCCAAACTTAAAGAAGGAATCAGATATCCAAGTACAGGAAGCTCAGAGGGTCCCAAACAGGAAGAACCCAAATAGACCCACACCAAGACATATCATAATCAAGATGGCCAGAGTCAAGGATAAAGAAATGATTCTAAAGGCAGCAAGAGAAAAGCAAAGAGTAAGTTACAAGGGAACCCCCATAAGGCTCTCAGCTGATTTCTCTACACAAACACTACAGGCCAGAAGGGAGTGGCAAGATATATTCAAAGCCCTGAATGAAAAAAAAGATGCAGCCTAGGATCCTTTATCCAGCAAGGCTATCCTTGAGGATACAAGGAGAAATAAAGAGTTTCACAGACAAAAAAAAAGCTGCAGGAGTTTAGCAACACTAAACCCATGCTGAAAGAAATATTGAAAGGGCTATTCTAAATAGAAAAGCAGCAGGATGCTACAGAAATGAGAAACACACAACTGGAAAGGTGATAACTCATGAATTACAAATAAAGTAAACATGAAATTCTTTTATAAGAAGACATACAAATCACTGAGAGTGGGAGAGGGAGGCAGGGAAATATAGAATATTTTTTTCTTTCTTTTTTAAATTTTTTTTAACAGTAGGATGGGTTTGAGATCATGTTACTATCAGTTTAATAAAAACAGTTATAGTAATGGGTTGATAGATTTACAAAAAAGGGTAACCACAAGCCAAAAATTTACAAAGGAGTCACAAAAATTAAATAAAATCCATGATAATACAAAGGAAAATTACCAAACCACAAAAGGAAGAAGAAAGGAACAAAGAGGATATACCAATTCAACTGCAAAGATAAGTTCAAAATGGCAATAAACACACATCTATCATTAATTACTGTAAATGTTAATGGACTAAATGCTCCAGTCAAAAGACACAGAGTGGCAGACTGGATAATAAAGCAAGAACCTTCAATATGCTACATACAAGAGACCCACTTTAGGGAGAAGGACACATATAGATTGAGAGTGAAAGGATGGAAAAGGATATTCCATGCAAATGGAAAAGCCAAAAAAGCAGGTGTTGCAGTACTGATTTCAGACAAAATAGACTTTAAAACAAAGGCCATAAAGAAAGATAAAGAAGGACATTTTATAATGATTAAAGGAGTGATACAAGATGAGGATATTACACTCGTTAATATATATGCACCCAATATAGGAGCACCTATACAAGTACATACAAGAATTACTAACAGAGATAAAGGGGGATATTGATGGGAATACAATCATAGTTGGAGATTTTAACACTGCATTAACATCACTAGACAGATCTTCCAGACAGAAAATAAACAAGGCAACAGAGAAATTAAATACTACAATAGAAAAACTAGATTTGGTGGATATTTTCAGAGCATTACACCCCCCAAAAATAGGATATACATTCTTTTCAAGTGCACATGGAACATTTTCCAGGATCGATCATGTACTTGGGCACAAAAGAAACCTCAACAATTTTAAGAAGACAGAAATTATCTCAAGCATCTTTACTGACCACAATGCCATGAAACTGGAAATCCACAACAGAGAAACAAAGGAGAAAAAAAGGAAAGCATGGAGATTAAACAATATGTTATTGAAAAAACAATGGATCAATGAGGAAATCAAAGCTGAAATTAAAAAATACCTTGAGACAAATGAGAATGAAAGCACAACCACTCAAAACCTATGGGACACAGCAAAGGCAGTGCTAAGAGGGAAGTTTATAGCGATACAGGCCTTCCTCAAAAAAGAAGAACAATCTCAAATAAACAATTTAACCCACCACCTGAATGAATTAGAAAAAGAAGAACAAAAAGCCCCAAAAAGCAGCAGAAGGAAGGAAATAATAAAGATCAGAGAGGAATTAAATACAATAGAGATTAACAAGACCATAGAAAAAATCAACCAAACCAAAAGCTGGTTTTTTGAAAAAGTAAATGAAATCGACAAACCTCTGGCCAAACTCACAAAGAAGAAAAAAGAGAGAGCACAAATTAGCAAAATAAGAAAGGAAAATGGAGAAATTACAACAAACAAAATAGAAATACAGAATATCATACGAGAATATTATGAAAAACTATATGGAACCAAACTGGATAACCTAGAGGAGATGGACAAGTTTCTGGAAACATACTGTCCACCAAAACTGAATCAAGAAGAATCTGAACACTTGAACAATCCGATCACTAGAAAGGAAATAGAAATAGCAATTAAAAACCTCCCTACAAATAAAAATCCAGGACCGGACGGTTTCACCGGGGAATTCTACCAAACATACAAAGAAGAACTCATACCAGTCCTTCTCAAACTCTTCCAGACGATTGAAAAGGAGGGAATACTCCCAAACTCATTCTATGAAGCCACCATCACCCTGATACCAAAACCAGGCAAAGACACTACAAAAAAAGAGAATTATAGGCCAATATCACTGATGAACATAGACGCCAAAATCCTCACCAAAATTTTAGCAAATAGAATCCAACAACACATAAAAAAGATTATACATCATGACCATGTGGGGTTCATCCCAGGGACACAAGGCTGGTTCAACATACGCAAATCAATCAGTGTAATACATCACATCAACAAGAGAGAGGACAAAAACCACATGATCATCTCAATCGATGCAGAAAAAGCATTTGATAAAATTCAACACCCATTTATGATAAAAACTCTCGCCAAAGTGGGTATAGAGGGAACATATCTCAACATAATAAAAGCTATATATGACAAACCTACAGCCAGCATAGTACTCAACGGGGAAAAACTCAAAAGCTTCCCACTAAAATCTGGGACAAGACAAGGATGCCCACTATCACCACTCCTATTCAACATAGTCCTGGAAGTCCTAGCCACAGCAGTCAGGCAAGAGAAAGAAATAAAAGGGATCCACATTGGAAAAGAAGAGGTAAAAGTGTCATTATATGCTGATGACATGTTACTATATATAGAAAACCCTAAAAGGTCCACACAAAAGCTACTAGAGCTGATTGAAGAATTCAGCAAGGTAGCAGGTTACAAAATTAACGTTCAAAAATCAGTTGCATTTCTTTACACTAACGATAAATCAACAGAAGAAGAAAGTAAAGAAACAATCCCCTTTAAAATAGCACCCAAAGTAATAAAATATCTGGGAATAAATCTAACCAAGGAGGTGAAAGAACTACACACAGAAAACTATAAACCATTGATGAAGGAAATTAAAGAAGACTTTAAAAAATGGAAAGATATTCCATGCTCTTGGATTGGAAGAATCAATATTGTTAAAATGGTCACACTGCCCAAGGCAATCTACAGATTTAATGCAATCCCTATCCAATTACCCAGGACATATTTCACAGAACTAGAACAAATCATAATAAAATTCATATGGAACCATCAAAGACCTAGAATTGCCAAAGCATTACTGAAGAGAAAGAAAGAGGCTGGAGGAATAACTCTCCCAGACTTCAGACAATACTATAGAGCTACAGTCATCAAGACAGCATGGTATTGGTACCAAAACAGACATATAGACCAATGGAACAGAATAGAGAGCCCAGAAACGAACCCACAAACTTTTGGTCAACTCATCTTCGACAAAGGAGGCAAGAATATACATTGGAATAAAGACAGTCTCTTCAGCAAATGGTGTTGGGAAAACTGGACAGCAGCATGTAAAACAATGAAGCTAGAACACTCCCTTACACCATATACAAAAATCAACTCAAAATGGATTAAAGACTTAAACATAAGACAAGATACAATAAACCTCCTAGAGGAAAACATAGGCAAAACATTATCTGACATACATTTCAAAAATTTTCTCCTAGAAGAAATAAAAGCAAGAATAAACAAATGGGACCTAATGAAACTTACAAGCTTCTGTACAGCAAAGGAAACCAGAAATAAAACAAGAAGAAAACCTACGGAATGGGAGAAAAAATTTTGCAAGTGAAACCGACAAAGGCTTGATCTCCAGAATATATAAGCAGCTCATACGACTCAATAAGAAAAAAATAAACAACCCAATCCAAAAATGGGCAGAAGACCTAAACAAGCAATTCTCCAAGGAAGACATACAAATGATCAAAAAGCACATGAAAAAATGCTCAATATCACTAATTATCCGAGAAATGCAAATCAAAACTACAATGAGGTATCACCTCACCCCAGTCAGAATGGCCGTCATTCAAAAATCCACAAATGACAAATGCTGGAGAGGCTGTGGAGAAAGGGGAACCCTCCTACACTGCTGGTGGGAATGCAGTTTGGTGCAGCCACTATGGAAAACAGTGTGGAGATTCCTCAAAAGACTAGGAATAGACTTACCATATGACCCAGGAATCCCACTCCTGGGCTTGTATCCAGAAGGAAATCTACTTCAGGATGACACCTGCACCCCAATGTTCATAGCAGCACTATTTACAATAGCCAAAACATGGAAACAGCCTAAATGTCCATCAACAGGTGACTGGATGAAGAAGATGTGGTATATTTATACAATGGAATACTACTCAGCCATAAAAATCGACAACATAATGCCATTTGCAGCAACATGGATGCTCCTGGAGAATGTCATTCTAAGTGAAGTAAGCCAGAAAGAGAAAGAAAAATACCATATGAGATTGCTCATATGTGGAATCTAAAAAACAAAAACAAAAACAAACAAACAAACAAAAACAAAGTGTAAATAAAGGACAGAAATAGACTCACAGACAGAGAATACAGACTTGTGGTTACCAGGGGGGTGGAGGGTGGGAAGGGATAGACTGGGATTTCAAAATTGTAGAATAGACTACACTGTATAGCACAGGGAAATATACACAAAATGTTATGATAACTCACAGAGAAAAAAATGTGACGATGAGTGTGTATATGTCCATGAATAACTGAAAAATTGTGCTGAACACTGGAATTTGACACAACATTGTAAAATGATTATAAATCAATAAAAAATGTTAAAAAAAAAAAAAAAAAGAATGAAATGACCACCAGTGGAGTTTTGTGATTGAATCACTTTTGGGTTTTACCTGTCCATTTTTAAGTCATTATGCTTGGAAAAGCAGCAGCTACAGGAATTTTTGTTTATGTACTGATTCATTTATATCCAGCTCCATTCTAAAAAGGATATCTAAGGGCAAAAAAATTAAGGGTATTTTTTGTACTATTCTCTGCTATACTGTAATGATATAAACACTATGTCACCTAAACTCAGGAGAATAAGCTGCAAGTGCCAGGAAACCACTCACCTTATTTACAACAGTATATAAGGCTTTGTCTTGTGCACCGTATTTTAGACACTGCCTAATCCAGGTGTGTATAGTCCAATCTCTCAGGTACTGGCAGTTAGGGCTGTGTCGGAATCTAAATAAAGCACAAGAGAGAAAACTGGTGTTAACTCTTAAATGTCAATGCCAAAACCCATCTTCCATCAGCAGGTCCTTCTCTTATACATTTACAGATGTGCAGTCAATGTGATCATGAAAGTCATAAAGGTCAACAGTTGATTAAAAACTTGAGGATAAAACTCATTAACTATAAAGTCTGAAATGCCAAAGAGAAGACAAAATATTAACAATTGACAAAAATATAAAAATTTCATTCCTTATTTAATACCCCCTAATTCAATATCTTGTTTTAATATGAGATTTATGAAAAATGATTTTGGGGAAATGCTCTAGTTACTACGGTATTACATGAATACACTTTTCATTAGAAAAGAGATGTGGAGCTGAAACTGAGTTCAGGAGTTTAAAACAAAAGAGAAAGCAAAAATGAAAAACAGAACAACACAGCAATTCTAGAGGAAAATCAGCTTTGAGTTATATTGATATTTTTTGTGGCACTTAAGAGAGACTGGGACATTTTTCACTGAATTGAAAGAAAACATGAAAAAAAAAAAAAAAGAACAAAATTTTAGCATTCGGGTCCTCAAGGATCCATGACCACGCTGGCTTTCTCACAGCTTCATTGAAGCCCTTCAGTCTATCTCCTCTTGCTTCCTACTGCTTCTCACATGGGTTTAAAAGACTTAAGTGGTCCCAGCTGAGGTGTACCAGCATTCCCTCCAAAGGAACGGAACTTGGAAAGGAATTCAAAGCTGCTCCTGCCTTGAGTTGGCACTCACTGATGACACCAGGGTTGGAGCAGACTCTCCTTGCACCTCGGGGTCTGTGCTGCAAGGCTGAGTGAGAGGGGAGGCGGGAAGTGAGGAGACTGTAAAGGGTTCTGCAGTCCTCTATTTGTTTATCTGTTTTGACCAGAAGAGATTTTCAAACAGCATGCCATGTCAGCTAAAGACCCCATGTTTCCTTTGACTATTCAGGAAGCAGGTTAATCTCTGGGCCCCACAGAAATCAGTTTTCTCAAAAACACAAAGGCAAGAAGACAAAAAACTTAAAGTGAAAGGATATTGTGCCACATTTGAGAGTTGGGGCTACAGGCTAATACTCGTGTTTTTCAGAGGCTGGTTATTCAATCTGCCACCTGCTGTTTCCTGCCATCTGCTATTAGGAAGGTTCCTGCTGAACAGGTTTTCTGCCGAAGTAAAAGTTGAGAAAAAGAAAGCAAGCGAGATGTAGTATTTAATTTAGGCTATTTATTAGTGATCTGGTGAGAGACTTGGCTAAAATAAAATCTGAAGATGTTTTATGGATCTAGAATCACCTAGCCCTGTCCAGACTTTCAAATACTTTAGATTTGGTGGAAAATGTCTCTTTTACTCTTTCTCCACAGAATTAACCCCTTTAAAAACAGAAAGATAAAAATATGTCAAATTATGTTCAGGATGAGAGTGATCTGGCAAGAGAAAGGCATCATATAGGTGTCCTAGATACTAGGTCTAATGAGATTCTCTGCATAGAAATGAAATAAAATATATCTTTTAGTATTTCATGCTTTCTGTCACATTTTAAAATCAATAGTTGAGCTACCTGAGCTTTTCTCCTCGTTACTCTGAAAAATCTGAGATTTAAAGCTAGTTTCATTAAAACAAAAAGTCAAGTGAAATACCAGGTAAATTGCCTAAATGATGCTTACTTGCTGGCCTGTAAGCTCCCTAGTAGTAAGCAGCAGCAGTGACTGACCTGCTCAACACTGACACAATTCGTGGCCCATGGTAGGTTTTTGGTTAAAAAAAAAACTTCAATCAATACATGTATTAAATGCCATAATGTACTGATCCGATCATGCTATTAACTGCTATGGTATATATGAAGAATGGTTTAACTTCCCTGTTTGAAGTACTTACAATCTCATTATAAAAACAAGGTATACAAACAAGTTTAACAATAATACAAGGTGGGGCATGATAAATGCTAAAGATGCAAAGGGCAAGCTGCTAGATGCTAGATGTGTTTCTGATAGTAGGCTTAGCCCATTTTTCCTTTAAAAATGAACAAACAAACAAACAAACAAAACTGAACAAAAAAGTCAATTACCTCCTTTACCCAAGATTTAAATAATTTAAATCTCATTTAAATCTAACCTTCTGCTTTAGGATGTCTCCAATGACCACTGAAGTTATTACTTTTTTTGATGGACTTCAGAGTAAGAGCACCATGATCATATCCCACCAAACACCCTTCTCTTATTCATGATCAGCAGACCATTTTAGGCTTGGAAAAGAATAAAAAGGTTGATAGGATCTACCTCCAGACCTTTGAAGCTCAAATGAAAATTTGTTTAAAGCTATTTGCTAGCCTTTTGAGGCTAACTTTAACTGATGGAAGAACAGAAAAGTCTTCTTTCCTTATCACACTTTATTTCTTAGAAGCCTTAAGGGAAAGTTACCCAAGACTTCACACAACTAATAATCATCTCTGCACAGTAGCCCTTTGAAAGGTTTGTCAACAGACACACTCCCTCTCCCATCCTGAACAGGGTTACTTGGTGTGATCTCTGCTCTGTAAGACCTAATGACCATGATACACGACCATGGCTAGGACATTTTCAACAAAGTGACAACATTAAATAAACTTAGGAATAAGAAGCAAACACTTACACATATATAATGAAATAAGCTGCTCAAAGTACGATTCCTGTATTTCCTAGCCAGGCAACAAATAAACTCCTTTTTAAGCCCTCATCAGCTTTTTTAAAAAAAAAAAAAAAAAAAAAAGCACACAACTTATGTGAGTAACTAGAATATAAACAACTCAAAACATTGAGATAGTAGGGTCCAACTTCGGATGGTGAGTTTAAGAATTTTCTGCCAATCACTTTTTAAGCAGTTTGGATCGAAAAACTTGAGCCTTTTCAGAACCGCCAGTGGTTATATGACAGGCAGGTAAGTCTCTGGCATTGGTACTTGCCTAGAATGATTCTGTGAACTGCTGGACCAGCATTCTCCCTTTCGGCCAAGAGAAAGGCAAGGAGACAAGAACACAACACACTGACTTTCCAATCTGCCTACAGACAGACTGGCTTTTGTTCTTGCCTGCTCTGACCTCCAGCCTGGCAGATTACAGGCAGCCACTGTAGGAGTCCCCTCTGTGCCCCATGCCATCAGCTGTTTGCTCACCTCGACAGAAGCTTTATTATTGTCTAGGCCAGCAGGCTGCAAAGCTAGGCAAACCGTGTGAGTGTGGAAAAGATAAACAAGTGCAACCCCAATAACCCCAACAAGGGGAGATACATTCCGAGTTTTCCACTTATAAAAAAGAAGCAAACTTACGACAATTCTAAGGACATGAGTATTTTCTTGGAAGGAAGAAGGGCACAAGAAGGAAAAGGAGAGAATGAAGAAGTGTGCTTTCAGACTTCCACTCTACTGGTTCCCAAAGCTGGTATCCCATGGTTGAAGAGATCTCTGGCCACAGTGCAAAGTGCAGTTTTGCAAAGTGTAGTTTCCAGGTGAAGGCAGAACTCGCCCAGGCCAATCAAACAGCTTCCTGAGAACTGAGAAGTTTCCTTTCCTTGAAAACCAGGCTATAGTCAGGACTCTTCAGGGCATTTGCCAGCACTATCACTCCTTTAAGACTGATGTCACCAGGAAGGAAGGAAAGCGGAAGCACAGGATGTATGACGTGGGGCCAAAATCTTTGATACCTTTGAGATATCTCAGAATGGAAGAGGAGTTACATAAAGGAAGTCAAGAGTGAAAAGAAAAGCACCAGAGACTTTCTGTGATTATATAGAAAATACTTTACTGTGTGTAGAAGTCACATGGGATTTCCTATTTGGGACCAATTTCATCATTACATTAAAAAAAAAAAAGTGCGATACAGCCTTTCTCCCATGGGTTCAACTAAAGGTTACTGCTGAAGGCAACAGCGGCAATGCTCCTCAGCCTGTCAGTATCACAAATGAAAGCGCTCCTGGCTGAGCAGGGCTAATGCGCAGATGCTAGGGCCTGGAGCTCAGCGCTCATTCTTCCATATGAATGAGCAAGCTTTCCACAACATTTATCTGATTATGAGAGCCACCATCCTCAAACATACACACGCAGCTTTCCCTCCTCCCGAGTGGATTCTGTAGCCTGTGGCAACAGGCTCTCCAGATGGAAACCTCAGCCTCTGAGCTGGTAGGCATGGAGATGGGGAGGGGGCCGGGGTAAAGGGAAGACAGGAAGCAGGCCAAGAAGATACAGCCGGCTCCAAAGCCTGCTGCCGTGGGGACTGGGAATCTTATCAACGACGCAAAGCGTGTAATTACTGAAGGTCTGAGCACCTCCCTGAACTAGAACCAAAGAGAAGAGGGTGTCGTGTGGCTGTTTAAACCAGAATCTGATTTAATCACCGCCATCACTTTCTTATTCTAAAGGGATAATTATTTTCTTTTGCATCTTGCTGGAAATTCTGCTCTCATCAATTACTAGTTGCCTTCAACTACCACAAATAATACCAAATTTTTATGAGATAATTTTCTAATGCCTATTATATCTTTGTCAAGTGTTTTAAAAAGGGGGCTAATATAGGAGCCTAATAGAAGAACTGATAATAAAAGCATCAAAATTGTAGACTAAAACCACCTTCCAGCTCGAGTGCCCAGATTCTTCCTTTTATTCTTACTTTTCCTGAAGGGGAACTTCAGGTAATTTTAACTTTTAACCAACATGTCCCAAGTGTGCACTAAGTAAAGCACTACAGCAAGAATCCCGTCCAAAACATTCCCCTTGCAAAAGGCTCAACTGGTTTGGGCTTGTACATTTCCAGTGAATTTGTTATCTACCTCTGAGGCAGACAAAAATGTCTTTTTTTTTTTTTTAACTTCTAATGCTTAAAAAAACAAGTTTACAGAAATATAATGTATAAACAGTAAAATTCAATTTTCAGTGTATAGGTTCATGAGTTTTGACAAATGCACCCAGTTGTGTAACCACCACAATCAAGATATAAGAACAGTTCTATCACCCTGAAAATTTCCATAATGCCTCCTTTGGAGTCAGCCTCTCCAGGGTTTGCTGGTCAGTTTAAGCAAATTTTATATAGATAACCTCCTCAGGACTCTTTCTAACCCCAGTAATTAATTTTATAATAGGAAAAGCAAATAAGGTAATAAAACTATCATTTATGTTAGTTTGTAATTTATATTCTGCTAATTTCCAAAAGAGAATTTGAAAAAATTAAAACCTAGTTTACAAGCAGTTTTCTCTTGAGTCCTATATACAGTCATTAGACATTTGGTATCGCTGTTTGCCATTCTAAAAAGGGCGATAAGTAAGTGGATTTCTAGTAGAGAATAACACAGGCACAGAATTTTGCAAATGGGAAGTGCTAAATAAATGCAGCATAATAACACATTTTTCAAGTGAAGATGGGTAACAGAGGCACTTGTTAGATGTCAAAGTCTACATTTGTCAGACTCAGGGCTTAAAAATGATATCGCCTAGCATTTCACCTGGAAACACATGGTATAAATATGAGAAACTACTCTAGGGGAAATACTCTATTTTCCATGTCCACTCATGGAGCAGAAGAAAAGCAATGACAAGGAGGACATCTATTCCTGAATTATTACCTTTCTCTTCTCTCTGACCTGGCTGATGTTTAGCCAGATCAACGTCTCTCAATCCAGGAGACATATTTTTCAATCACCAAGTAAACATTTACCAAGTAGCTACCCTGTGCCAGATGATCTGTACTCTGTTCCTGCTGGTCTACCCAGTTTCCTCGAATTCCAAATAATCTTAAAGATAACATCTCTCCCTTTCAGATGCAGAAAGATAAATACCTATAGACTGACTCTATGCTCTGTAGCTCTTTCACTCATGGTATATAAAGGTCAGGAGCTAGTCAGCTGAAGCCAGTTGTTCTTTATCTGAAGCCTGGAACACGATTTTTATCAGCCTCCAAAAAGTGATGCATGTGGATAACAGGGGAGGATTAGTTGTGGAAAGAAGTGGAGAAGACAGAAGTATTTACAGTGTGATTGCTGAGGTGCCCTCCTTGTGATGGTTCTAAAAGTATAAAATGTCCCTCTCTGTGGCCAACAACTGACCTGTCAGTGAAATTGCACTCAAAAGTGCCTGGTGGGGCTTCTCTATCCACTTGAAAGCTGGACACACAGGTTAGCTTTATGCTGAGAGACAGTGGAGGGCAAGGTGAGGCTAAAGGAAGAGGGAACAGCAGGAAGCTGAGAAAAACTGGGTCTTGGAACCATTCCTATTTATAAAAGCACATAAAGTTGTGGGAACTGGCTAAGTCTGGGCAGAGATAAGGGAAATATTTTTGGCTTTCAGTAGGAAATCTATGAGCAATAAATGAGCCAGTTTTAAAAAGACGTTAACATTTCCTGATGTCGTCTAAAGTTTTGGCTAAGAACTTAAGACATGACTTCTGCAATATCATGAATACGATGACTAAGACAGGAAAAATTACATGTATTAATTAATCATGGGTAGGCTGTATATCTGAGTAGTTCTGAGACAGAGGAAAGTGAGAAAGAAAAAGGAGGAAAACAAAGAAATAGAAATCAGAATTTTTGGAGTATTCTAGGCTTAGTGAAGTTGTCAGCATTAAGTCGGCTACAAAAGAAATGAGCAGGCAGAGATGTTGGCCCAGGGGGCAAAGCACACCCACATAAAAGCAGGAAGAGTTAAGCCAGTGTTGAGCAGATTTCTGTGTGTTTTTGTGTGTGAGATTATGGATCTCTTTAGGGGTATTTCTGATGGAAAAGAAGCTCAGCAGTAATCTGGATTTCTTTAGTTTGTTTTTTTTTTTTAGTAAAGAAGAAAAGCATCTCAGTGTTTTAAACATTTTGATTCTCTAACACATGGAAAAATTGAATCTCCTAAGGATTCTCTGTTTATAGCAAAAGGTAAGTTTGGATTTACTTCTAGTTACACAACCCAAATTCATAGCTAGTTTCTATTTCTAACTCCAATGATTTTCCTATTAAGACGTTAAGCTCTTAAAAGGCAGGAGACAAGTTCTCTATCTTTTTGTGTCCTACAACAGTAGATGTTTGATGATTTGGCAATAATGACTAGGCCAGTTAAGACTGTGTAAATACCAATAATGTATGTTGAAATTCATGAGTATTATTTATATTTGAAACGATAATCCACATCTAGTTTTGAAGTATTATCCTGCCTATTAACAGATGAAGCCAGAAGGAAACACTACCTTTTGTGTGCAAGGCAGGAGGTGATCAGAGATGGCAGGGAATGTGGAACCATATGTGGTCATTCTGGAAAGCCACCTATTCCTCCTTACTTCTTCCCTCTGCTGTCTCCTGCCCTTCACACATAAAAGGATACACGGAGTCTGCAATACAGTAAGTTCAGGGAACAGACAAGCTGATGGGAGCATGAAACCAAAAACAGGAGGACAGAAGATAGAGTACATGGGTTCAAAGACCTCCTCTAACAAGTTGTAAATCAAAAACTTAGACTCCTCTCAAGATTAGAAGAGACTTTGAAAGCCATCTAGGCCAAATAAACTGGGGACAGGGAAAGAAGAAAAGTTTATACAGAATTAGAGAGATTGTTTTAACGCTGGTAGGGACCTTCAATATCCATTATTCACTGAGCTATTTATTGAGAAGTCACTATTTACGAAGCCCTGTACTAGGTAATGTAAAATTGTCAGGTCTAATTCCTTTACTTTACAGATGAGGAATCTTGGTGTCCAATGAGATGAAATGATTTACCCAAGAAAAGCACAGTTAACTACTGGAACTAAAGCAGGCTGTTTACTCTTACTATTTCACCAATGCCTTTCAATCCTTTTATTTGTAAGACATCTTTAAGAAGTACCTCTGCAGTCTGACAAAGGTCTCTCTCTGACCTACGAAACAAATAAATTAACATCTCTTCTAAATTTAGAAGCAGAATCCAGAGAAAAATACTTAGACTGTGAAATAGTTCTGGAATTGCCATGAACTTAGCTGTCTGACTTTGGAAAGTCACTCGATCCTTGGGGTTTCAGTTCCCGTAACTGTAAAACGAAGAGGCAGGATTATCTCTATCATGAACTCAAATGTCTACAGGGGCTAGTTAATATAAGTGCATGAAGAACTGTGTAAGACACTAGGTACAATGCCATTTATATTATTATCAAGCAAAATAGCTTCCTAGTTATACTGTTTTTGAAAACATACTGTATGGGCCAAACAAAATATACCAGAACTCAACAAGACCAGAACCCTGAAATTCCTTCTAGCTCTCATGTTTAATGACTCTAAAGAATAATAAGCCTAATTCACTCATTAAAACATCATACATTTACACGTCTCTATTAAGCCAGAAAAAAAAAATGGTAGTGATACAAATAAGTGAACAAAGGCTTAAAGATAAAAGCTACCATTCAGCCCACAGCTGATTCCACTCAATTCCAACAGTCTCATTCCACGTTGGTTAAATATCATTTTACCCAGTTTGGGCAGTCTACATAGATCATTATGGGGATAGCAGACCTCACAAACTGGCATCTAAAATTTCAAGATGAAATGATACAATCACTAAATTAAACTCAAGGTCCTTAAAAATAGATTTTAATTAGAGATCAAGTTTTGTAGGAAATAAACATTTTAGCAATTGATCCCTCATTTATTAAAGGACTTTCTACTCAAATAAATGCTTCATTGTATTCAATTTGTATCGAGTCAGCCATCCAAAGTAACTTTCCTATAAAACACAAACTGTTTTGTACATTGCTACTTTCTTTTACTCCTTAAATAAATTACTGCAAAGCAGTCATAAACATACAAACAGTTCACTACTATAACAGTTATTTTTGATATCAAGCCCCTGTTGAGTGGCAATTCTCGGAGGTTGAACCCTTTAAAAAAGAGGGAGTGATATGGGAATGGTCACAGGGATATTAAGGAATTACTTGCCAATTTCTGGAACCATAAAAGGACATACTCACTTTTTGCAGCTAAAAAGGAAAGAAATTTGAAAATTGAGGTTTAGATCTGTTAGTCCAACTGGTTTTCTGGGAGCTTTAATATATCCATTACCAAAACACCTTTATTTATATATGAACATAGGAGAATTAAGGTGACTTTTCTTTCTTGTGCTGCCAAATGGTAAAAGTCAGAATGACCACATTTAATAAGCAGCTACTCTATTTAGCTCAAGCTAGCATCCCTGTACTAAAACCAGATTTTTAAAAAACTGAGTATCTGAAATTGTTCAAACATCATATACTAAGAAAATTCTTAAGAATGACCAAATGCAAATGTCACACTGTAGGAAGGCTAAGGGTTAGAGAGAATACCTTTAAACATGATAACAATCTTAAGAAAGAATGATTATGAATTTTTCAGGGAATACTTGGTTCTTTAGCAATAAGCCAAATACAAAGGTCTGAGTTCATCTGTCTTGCCTGGCAAACCTTCTATACAACTACAATGCTATAGCCAAACAAAACCTTAGGCTGGCCCAGAAAGGGGGAATGAACAATTTGAAAACCATCTTTTATTGCCCAAGAAAGATTTTTTAAATGTCTGAAAGTGCCAGGAGAGCTGTCTCAATGTGACTGCAGGCAGATTTCCAAAGTCCCTCTGCTTTTCTAAGGATGAGTCATAAGGAGAGGAGAGAGAGAGCATCTTGGCAAAGATACAGTCTTTGCTCTCTGGTTCCACCCTCCTTTCCCCTTTTATTAAAAAACAAACAAACAAAAAACAGCTTTGATGGATAATAGTTAAAAGGACTCCAGACAGGCTTAACTGAAGATGTTTGAACACCAGGGAGGCAAAATATCATTGCAGAAGTCTCTATTGTTAGCTATTGTGAGCCACAGATGCAGGGAAGCGTCTCCTGCATCCTAAAAAGGGTTGGGCCCATTGATCATGTGTCAGATCGTGGCTGTGCTTTGTGGGAGAGACAGAAACAAGCTATGAAAATACCTTTGCTTCTCTAGCTTCCTAAACATCATTAGCTTATATGCTGAACAATTACAGTGAGCTGGAAGGGGTGGGAGCCAGTCTTTCATGAGTGCACATTAAGTGGAATTTCACCTGCAGTAGCTGCAGGCTATCCCCATGTACATGGCTGCTACAAGGCACGCAGCCTTCCGTGAACAGGTACAATTTTTCCTTCACTAACTTTAGGCAAAAAAGCAAGGGAGCCAGTTAAAGAAAAAAAAAAATTAAACAGAATAACATGAAGGAAAAGTTGAACATTAAACTAGAGAGAACAGTTCCACTACTGTACCTATGTGGGATCACTTATTCCAACAGAATAGAGCATTTGGCGAGGGCGAAGCTGCTCTCTTCTGCATGTGATCATTCATCAGCCAACTGTGAATTGGGGTATTCTGCTGGGCACTAAGTGACAAAGATTAGCAAACACACTTTTGCCTTCAATGAGTTAGATTGGGATGATCAAAAACCAAGTATTCTGTGAGCTTCTAAAACAAACAGAAGGGTAATTCACAAGCAGCATAATGCAATTCCTCATTTACACAACATCGATTATTTTATACCACCCTGGTACTAAATTTTTAAAAATCAGCTCTCAAGAGAAAAGTGAATTCAACTTTTCTCTCCTCTTCCCAATAAATAACCTGTCTTTTTTTTTTGTATTCTTTGGGTAAATTTAAAAAAATAAAATGCTGTAGATATAAAGTTATACCTTCCTCCTCCTACTTTCCAGAGGAGGAAAGTTGGTGTCTATCCTTCTCATGCATGATTTTATACTTTTATTACCTGTGTTGAGTACTTTAAGGTACATATGCTTTTTAACTCTGTATTCAAGGGCCTGTCTGATAGAAAACTGAGCCAAACCATAGTGATGTGGGCTTCTCCAGGGGCAGAGGGTAGGGACAGAAACAACAAAGTTTCTGCTATCTCAGACATGAGGGAGGCTCGGATGTCACTTTTACTGTGGAAACTAGTCAGCACTGCCACCAGGAAAATCCCTGACAAGGAGACTGAGGCTCTGCGTTTGGCTGGAACCCAGCCCTGTCTCACTTACTGATTAAATCAACCTAAGAATCAGTTTTGTCGTTGGTAAAATAGAGGTAATAATGCCTTTATCACTGGGTTACTATGAAAATCAAAGGAGAATTAGATTAAGTATTTTGCCGACTTTTAATCCTTTTTGGCATCAAGTAGAATAGAAATATGCACACAAATAATATAATTGTCACTGCCTACTTGATACAGCACTTGAGGGCATTCTGTCTGGTACTGTTTACTACCTGCCTTCAGTGTCCTTCCTAAGGCCAAGGTTCGTGGCAGAGCTGCCTCTGCTAGTAGAGAAGTAGTTAAGATATGCGATTTGGCCACAGGCAGACCTCATTCCTATGTTATAACCCCAGGAAACTGACTCCAAAACCTCAGGACCCTGATTTGTAAAATGTGAGTAAAAGTTGTACCTACTTGATGTGGTAAAATCTTGGATTGAAATGAGGCTGGAAGAGATAAAACATACAACCTGCTTAGTGCAACGGCACATTCAGACAACCTGCACAAAGCAGCCAATAGCAGCCATGTGCTGAGGGCCACAGCGTTAAACGGGAGCTCTCAGGACTACTCTCTGCATGGGATGTGGCTTGCACAGTGCTGGGCACACATGTGCAGCAAATACCCGACTGCTGTTAGCCAACTAGGATGGAGCAGAGGAGGAAGGACTATCTCAGTAAGAGAGGGAAGAGTCCCTCACTCCTCATTTCTCTAGACACAGACTCAAAGGAGGAGCTGGAAGGCGAAGCAGAGGGGAGAACAGAGAGGCTTTTCACAATCCCAAAGGTTCAAGGCCAACCCGCACAGGGTGTGCCAGTCAGTGCGATGACTGGGAGCAGGGTTTCTGATCTTACTTATTATAGAAAAAGGTCCAGGCAGGGAGAAGGAGTCGGGAGGACCTAAAGGGGAGATAATTTACCAGTTAGTGCTCTTGGGTCCTTGGATGGGTTTTTACAAGCTTGGCCAGGCAGGGTTACAGCACAATAGGGTTTATGCTTTGGGTGCTCTGTCCGTTCAGTGCCTGGCAGCCTGTGACTGAAGCCAACAACTAAGGTGTACAGACACCTGCTGAAGATAAACCAAACTACTCGAAGAGAAGCGCCAAGCATGCCCACGGCTCAGATCTGTGCGAAGGGCAGAATCAGGAAGGAAAGAGTATCTATGCAGGACATGCCACCCATCTAAGCCTAAGAAGTAAGGAAAAGAGTAAGAAGGTAACGCATCTGCCCCTGAGCAAGCCACTGCATAACCTGCAACCTTTGCCTCCGCCCCTCTCAAGCAGCCAAGAACCCTCTTCTCCATCACTTTTCCATCATCGGTAACCCCCAAAAAGCTTAAGGCTGAAAGCTACTATTCCCGTCCCCAACCCAGAGGAGCCATCAGCCCTTTCAGAAAAACCTGAACATGGCAGCTGACAGAAGCCACATGATAGTAAAGAGCCACTGAATTAATGGGAGTATCTATGAAAAACAAATACAATAGTTTTTCTCATGTTGAAAAAAAAATTGTGGATACAACTAACCACTACTGACTGTGTTTTAGAATCCTGTGTTAAGATAGGCTCAAAAAATGAAAGACAGGTGGAATTTTTGCTACAGTAACAGTAGCATCGTTCCTAGGATTTTTCCATAATACCATGCAACCTTAGGAAAGCCTAATTTATTAGCAATATTTGAACGAACCATATTTCTGGGGATGAATGCATACTTATAAAAGGGTACAACATAATAAAGCGCTTTTTTTTTTTGAGTATTTAGATGTTTAAAAAAAATCAAACTGAAGGGAAGCTTCTATTTGCCAAATTAGTTTGTGCAAAATCTTAACTATTACTGAGAATGATGATGAGAAGATGATAATGAATAACAGTATGACTAATTATAAAGTATCAAACACTATGTTCTAAGAATTATCCTAAGTACTTTATATACATTTTTTCCTTTTTACAGAATAGGAAATTGGAACTACAGAGGATAAAAATCTTGCCTAAGAGCTCGTAATGAATCCAGCACAGGTAGTTTTCCCCATAGTGGGGAAACAGACTGCTAGTTGTTGTTAAGCATCAAAAGTAGCTAGCTTGTATTTAGATAGCCTGCTTTATAAAAAATGAGTTACTCTGAGCACTAAACTTGAATTCGGCACAGCAGGAATGTAGAAATGAAGACAACACATTCTTCTCTTTCACTGCATGCTTTTGCCAGGGTAGTCTGGCAGCATTATTTTGTTGGGGGGCCCCCAGGAATGAATACATCTTTCCCCCTGCATTGGTCAGTTTCCTCAGAGAGGATTCCCCCAGTCTCCTGAGACGCATAGTAAGCCTTGCACCTCTAAAAATTCCAGAGTCCTTATGCTTCAATCTCTGCACAAAGAAAACCATCAGTATTCTGCTAAGGTTGGAGAGAAACAATCTGGGAATTTCTTTACTTCTAATGAAAATCTCTAGTCAATCTTCTTGTTTCAGTTCTGCCCACATCTCTTCTTTGAGAATTACCTATTGCTTTTTACTTATGATCCTTTCTAGGGTCCTATGGTACAGCCTTGCCCAGATTTCTTCTCCTCCCAGCTTAAGTTATAGCTTTCTCTTTCTGCTAAGAAGTTCATTACCTCTTGTCCATCTGTTTTCTAGCTTCCAAAATTTTGTTGCTGTTGTCTTCTTTCTTGTTCTCTTTATTTTGTGGGTTTTTGTCTTTTTTTTACCTTTTATTGTCATATTTGTAGAGGTGTTGGTAGGGAATGGAGTTAAGAACATATGTTCAATCTACCATGTTTAATTAGAACACTTACAAGCTGTTTGATCTCTCTATGGCTAGTCAATGGATTATATAATCTAAAAGTAATGATGACAAAGAAAATGTACTTAAAACATTCCACTGTATTTCAGCAATAATATTTTCTGTTTAAAAAAGAAGGAGGAAATATCTTGAGTAAGACATTTAACCTTTCTGGGTTTTAATTTCAATAAATTATGAAACAAAAGGCTATAACCGTTTCTTAATAACCCTTTCAACTCTAATATCCTTCAAAAAGGCCAAAAAGAAATCAACAGTACTGTATTTTGAATTATTTGTGCAACCTAAAATATTTTATTGAAAACAATTGTGTATCTACATTAAGAACATATCACATGGATGGTAATCTAAGTGTTAAGAGTATTCTTAAGACATGGTCCCTAAATATTACTTTTTTGTGTGTGTGGGGAAAAAAAGGAAAATCACACGTAATAGCATTATTCAGGATTATTCTGAGCAATGAAAGATAGTTAAATCAAGCTTGGCAAAATTCCCTCTTAGGAAAGTAGGAAATTATATAATATTAAAATAACTTCTTAAAGGGTAAAACTTCAGCCACATTCATAGTACCTTGTCTGCTCTGATTTTTTTTTTTTAATGAAATGTTTTATTTATATTTTAAGGGTCAAGGGAATGGATCCCACAAGATTATGAAACCAACACAACAGGAATATCTAACCTAGGTTGAAGCCCAGGAGAGCACCAAGGTTATGTGACAACGTCCTGCTAGCTGATTTGCACAAAGCCTGGGAAATTGGGAACATACATCACTCCACAGCCTAGTTTCCTGGGGAATACAATAACCACACCCACTTATTATCCTCAGGGCTGACACAAAGCTAAACATCTTTTCCCCCTTCCTGGAACTCTATACACGGATTCCATTGCTTTACATGGAGGAATAGCCACAGTCTAACAAAGACAGAAAAACGTCAGAATTAATGTACTCAGTACCCTGTTAGAACAAGGAACAAAGATTTCTTCCTTTGCACACTGTGGAGAACCATTTGCATTACAGCCCAAGGTTGCACATAATAGCACCTCCTCCTCCAAAAAATGTGTTCAAACTTTTCATTCCTTGTAAATGCCACATGGGATGTGACATTACACACAGCCATGTCTTTAGGTACATTTTATTTTGTACCAATTCAAGGGATAAAAAAGACTCAAAAGGTTGAGTTAGTGAATTTAGGTCACTCAAAAATCAGGACTGTTGTTTGATTTACTTTAATGATCTTTTGCTTTCTGGTTAACCATTTCTTTTCTTCAGAGAAGTACCTGCTGCTGAGAAGTGTGAATGTCATTTTTATTCACTGAATCAAAGAAATTCACAGGATTTAGTAGTTCTAAATCCTGTGAATGGAAGAGCTTTTCTTTCACATCTGAACTGTAACACATTTCTTGATACACATTAGATATGCCCATATACATCTGAAGTAAGAATGGCAGACGTGGACAGAGAGCTGAGAGTCTGCATATCAAGTCAGTACATACCTGGCCCTGATATAAACACTCATCAAGTAATATTACTTTACTGCTGCCCAATGCTCATACCTCACAAATCTTTTCTCCTAACACACTCAAGACGACAACACATACATGATGAATGTATTCAACAATAATAAAACTTGTACCCAACATTTTTTGAACTCTTCCATTATTCCAGTGCTAACTGCTTTCTACAGATTACTTCATTTATGTATTAGAACAACCCTATATAAGGTACATATATTATTATCCCCACTTTACAGATGAGGAACCTGAACATCAAAGGGTTAAATAACTTCCCCAAGGTCACACAGTTAATATGAAACAAGGTCAGGATTTAAGCCCAGATAATCCGACTCCAGAGTTCTTGACAACTGAGCATACTGCCTGGTACCATAATTAGGTGATTTAGGGGCAAAGTTCTTATTAACTTGATACCAATAATTGATGTTTCTCAAGGCCCCAATCAGGGAATCAACAACAGAACAGAAGGTGCTGTTCAAATTAAGATTACTCTCTAGAAGGAGCATTTGGCTTGAAAATTTTGTCATCTCAGAAGTTAGAGATAAAATCATACGGTTTGAATTGTATTGAATGAAAGCTGTTGTCATTCCTCTCCTGATCCTGGAACATACAACATTATAAATGTTCCGCAAGCACCTCAGCCCTAGCATCTCCACCATTACTCAAACGAATAACAATCAAATGTCACCATTTGCAATTATATCCATTCAATGACTATATGCATCTAATGATCTCATAGACATTTATATCCATGTATACTTGATGTATTCCATGTATTATGGAACTATATGTATTATGGAATTATGTGTTTTATTCCCTTACAGGTTTATACATATATTCACACATAAGAAAATACTATCAAGTGGAATAATATGCACCTTATAACTTAGAAGCAGAGCTACAGCTATTCTGAAAGTTTAAATACCTAAGGGTATAAATGAAATAATGAGTAAAATAAAACTTCAGTGGGGGTGGTAGGTAGGAGAAAGGACCCATGCTAACTCAGTGGCAAGGTGTCCTATTCTAAGAATAACGTAGAGCTGGAACTGGACTCTTCAAAGTATTCATTCAACCCTTTCACTTTTTTCATTATAAACAAAGTGAGCTTGGATGATTACACAAACTTGGCTAAGAGCTCTTTGACAATTTTATTGCATAAATTACGTTAACTAAGCCTTCATGTATTGCCCTCTCTTTCTCCCAGCGACCCCAGTGTTAAGTCGTTTAGCACTGCAGTGGGCGGAACTGCAGAAATACATGGGTGAGGCAGAGTGGAAGGAGTTCAGAAAGAAGCCTTGCTGAGGAGAGGGAATTATTCCATGTGCTCTGGTTTTAGGCATTCACCTAAGAGACCTTCAGACAGACAGTCTGTTATAATGCTCATTTTCTCATAAAATGTCCACCAGTTCTGTACTCAGTGTCTCTATGCTGACTCAATCTATGCTATCTGACTTCAGGAATAAGATGAAAACATGAGACTCCTTAAAACCTAAAGCATTCATCCATTGATCACTAGAGGACATTATTATTCTTAAAAGATGCTGCGGTGTGTCCCTGTACCGGACAGTCAGATATGCCACTCTTGGTAAGCTTAGGATTTAAGGAAGTCTGTAAGATAATTTCCTAAGGAAATATAAATGTAAGAATAAGTACAGGAGATGTGCAATTATGTGTTATTTATATACCACTGACAGGAAGGAAAATCACCCATAAGATATCCTAGGAACCTAAGCTTCAACTTTGATTCTCCACCTCCCACCCAGTTCTATTTGAGAAAGTCTTTTACTACTTTTGATATAGTTTCCAGTTTTGTAAATTAGATTATCTTGAACAGCTCAAACAGACTATAAAACCAGAATATAACCCTGCCTTTGAAGGTCCACAAATGCTTAAACTATTTTGTTCTCCTTACACTAAAATGTCTGCAGACTTTCCTTGCCTTGGCTGTAAGTCTTCTTTCTCTTCTTTCACTATGGGCTACTAGGGAGAAACTGACCATTGCGCCTGCTGCATTCACCCACAATTCTGAATCAACTGAGTCAACTGAATGGTAGCTCCACTACTCCCACAGAGATTCATGTACATGGGTTTTATGGGTAGTCTGTTTCAGAAGACCAAAATTTAGCATTCCAGGAAGAAAAAATAAAAATTGGATTTTTGTGACACTCCAAACTTAGTAGTATTTCACCACTGTCATCATTTATTCAGTGTGGATTAGAGTGGTGGTACTGAAGAGAAGACATTTTAGAATTGGCTGTCTCTGCTGAGATGGAATTTTGTGATTACTTACAGTAGTAGGATGCACTGCTTATCCATCCAAGGATTTGGTTTACAAGAAGGCCAAGACTTGGGCAGTCCCTGACACCACAGCACTTCAAAGATCAAAAGTCCAAAACAAAGAGAGATGACATCAAAGAACTCTGGCCAGAGGAGCTGTGAGGAAAACCCATGCACCTAAGTGAATGGAGCTGCTGTTTCAAAATGCACTAATGTCTAAGGTGTGATATAAAGAAGCCTACTGTGTTCTCTTGTTTCTTGAGGCTTAAAAAGCAAAGGTAAACAAATTTTGTGCTTTCTATGATCGAAGCTGAATACGAACCATTCTGCCATCATGATTTCAATGACTAAAGACCTTACATGAAAATGAAGGTAATAAAAGAGCTTAGCTGTAGGTGACTACTGAATCTCCATCTTCAGACCAAATATCTCTCCCAGCTGAAGACCTATATATTTAACTGCCTCCTAGATGTCTCTTTTAGACCTCATACTGGTTCTTCAAAAACACCATGTTCAGAACTGAGCATATTATACCTACTCTGTCTTCCCATCTCGCTAAACCATGGTTTTTAAACTTCCTGTATTCTTGCTCTTCAATGGTCTAAGACCTCTTAAGATCACTCAGATCACCAATCCAGAAAACTCCATGCTCTGACTTCTACTATCAGATCTCCTGAACATCTGTTAGCCTCTTCTATCCAATTTAAAAATCTAATTCATCTAGTAGCTTATTTACAAGCTTTCATTTGAAAACACTTTTTAAAAAAAAAATTGCAAGAAGCTATCATTTCTGATTGTAGTAATTTTCATGTAAAATTAAGCGTTATAGAAAAGGACAGAGAAATAAAAATCACTTGAATTCTCAGCACCCAGAACCAGTTTTCCATTGTTTCTTTAATTCATCCTCCAGTGATCTGGGTCATGATGGGCACATTTCACTAGTGTAAACAAAACTACAGTTAATTTTCTTACCTACGTACAAATTTCTCCTTAGAAAAAATTCTTTCCAAAAAGTTTGCTGAAAATATCTGCTGCCATGAGAATGGGTATTGGTAAATTTAAAATTTTCTTCAATATGACAAGCAAGAAATATTTCATTATGTTACTTATTTTCATATTCTATTCACTGGTAAGGCTGAACATCTTTTCTTATGCCTACTGGCTATTTGCGTTCCTTGTTTCAGTCCTAGAAGGCAGTCCTAGCCTTAAAAATTTTTTTCTATTGAATGCTTATCTTTCTATTATTGATAGTTTATAACTTATAATTTATTAAGGTTCTTAATAAACAAACTAACGTTGTAATGACCATTTCTGATTTTTACATCATTTTACCTAGATTAAGGTATTCTACCTATATTTTACTTTTAAAGTTGTTATATGGGCACATCTGTTGTCTTTTATTAAATGATTTTCAACATTTATATCATATTCAGAAAGGTCTCCATTTGTCAAGATTACAAAAACATTTGCCTATTGCATTTTCACAGGCTTAGATGGTTTTACTTTTTAAATTTAAATCTTTGATCACTCGGAATTTATCCTAATATAAAGATACAAGAATGTCTTAAAAACCTCTTCCCATTATGTATTTCTTTAAGTAATATATCTAGTCTTTCAGGCACTGATTTTTGTTTTCCCTACTGTTTTGTTTCTCCTTTCTATCTGCAGATTCATAATTTGACAATAATCACCCAAACTTTTTGGCTACTGTATTCTGAGTCAAACAAGGCTTCATTTACAACATACATCATGGAGAGAAAAGTATATACCACGATATAATCAGAAAGGGAAGAAGGCTTCTCCTCTTCCTTACATCTACATTTTAAAAAATCTGTTTTTCTTTTTGTGCTGAAAATAGTACAGAGATGAGTATCCACTGACAGAGAATGTAAAATCACTGCATAATAAAATATGTATCAGATATTAAAGAATCTAGTTTAACAGGCAAGTAGTCAAAATGTTGTTACAAGTAATTAGGTGGTTTAAAATATACATGGAATGCTGGGCTGTGTTTCCAAGGCAACAAAATGCCAAGTTTCATATTACCTTCTGCAATAATTAACTAAATCATTTACATTTAAGTGGCACCTTCCACATGGTTCTGAAGACTACTACTACACTGGTGTAATTATAATGCTGTTCAGAAAACTGTGATTTTAAAGAGTACCCACCTGCTACAGACTCATGGAAAAAAGAAAACTGAGAGTGTACTCCAGATGCTTGCTGTACTGCATTTTTGTACTAGATCATGAGAGTAGAATAGGAAAAAAATTGAAATAAAATTGAAACTGAAATAAGCAGTAGCTCTGATACTAATACAGTATTCATAAGAAAGAACTGCTGCAATGCAATGTTTCTACCATGAAGCAAACCAAAGAGAGTAGTCATTATTATCCATAACTTCCTTCCTGTCCATTGCCCATTACCCTGATTCCACCAGGAGCATTAAGACAAGTGTAACATAGAGATTTCATCTGTAGGCCAATTCCAGTTCATTGGTGATGGTCGTTATACTGCTACATTGGAAGGATTCTACGGCTGAGTCATGACAGCTGAAATAAGTCCAGGACCAAAGAGGAACATCTGCCAAGAGCAGACATCAGTTGTGGTAGGACAAATGTAAGTTACCTGCAATACCCGTAAACTCTTTCCAGCCAGCAGTTCAAACACATATACCCACTTACACGATAAATGCTAACCTCTATTTGGGAAAAGTGGTATAGCATAATGGTTAAAAAATTGGGCCTTGACTTTCAGACCTGCGTTTGATTCTATTGCCAGCTACTTCCTAGCTATCTATGTTTTTAGGCAAGCTACTTAGCTTTTTCTGATCCTCAATTTTCTTATTTATAAAACGAGGGAAATAAAGCGTATCCAATGAAAAGGTTGTATGGAGACTCAATAAGCAACATACGATCATGTGGCCAACACACAAAGGAAGGCTGCTGCTGTCCCTGTCATCTCTATTCAGTGACTTTTTTGTGGTCTCTTGTAGCATCCTTCACCCCCACCCACATCCCCATAAACAAACTCAGAAAAAGTATTCCAAAGTTCAGCAACAACAGTGCAGCAAACAATAAACACTCTAGGCCACTTCTGGACTGCCACTCCATTAGAGGATAACGAGTGTCGTATGAAAACCTCTGCACTACAGTCATGAACACCAGTAATGAGCCAATTCTCCATAATGAACGGAGTGATAAAAGCAAGTAGATGAAGGAGAAGAGAGTTCTACCTTACTGATGGAAAGCAGAATAAACGCTTCACAGGAATTCTTCCAGAAACAAAGTGACAGTTCTTTATGCCTGCCACTCATAACCCGCGTGATGGTGAATTTTATTTGTCAACTAGATGGGCCATAGGATACCCAGATATTTGGTTAAACAATATTCTGGTGTGTCTGTGAGAATGCTTCTGGATGAGATTTACATTTGAACCAGTAGACTGAGAAAAATAGATTGCTTCTCCAATGTGGACGGGTCTCACCCAGTCTTTTTTTTTTTTTTAAACTTTAATGTATGAAGTACATATAGTGGAATATTGTTTAGCCCTAAAAATGAATGAAGTATTGATACATGCTACAAATGGATGAACTTCAAAAACATTATTCTAAGTGAAAGAAATCAGACACAAAAGGTCACATATTGTATGATTCCATTTATATGAACTGCCCAAAACAGATATATCTATAGAAACAGAATGCAGACTACAGTTGCCAGGGGCTGGGGAGAGGAGGTAATGAGGAATAATTGCTTAATGGGTATGGGGTTTCCTTTTGGGGTGCTGAAAATATTTGGGAACCAGATAGAGGTAGTGGTTATTGTACAGCACTGTGAATGTACTTAATGCTGCTGAATTGTTCACTTTAAAATGGTTACTTTCATGTTACATGAATTTCATTTTTTAAAAAAAGGAGTGTGATGAGTTGATTTGTGTCCCCCCAAAAAGACATGTTGATTTCTAACCTCCTGTACCTGTGAATGTGACCTTATTTGGAAATAGGGTCTTTGCAGATGTAATCAAGTTAAGATGACGTCATTATAAGAGCTCTAACCCAATACAACTGGTGTCCTTGGGTGAAGAGGACAAGGCACACATGCACACACACAGGGAAGGAGAATGCCACGCAATGACAAAGGCAAAGATTGGAATGATACATCTACATGCCAAGAAACACCAGAGATTGCTGGCAACACCAGAAGCTAAGAGGAAGGCATGGAACAGATTCTCCCTTAGAACCTTTAGAGAGAGCATGGCCCTACTAACAGCTTGATTTCACACTTCCAGCTAGAATTGTGAAAGAATAAATTTCCACTGTTTTAAGCAACCTAGTTTGTCGTAATTTGTTACAGCAGTCCTATGAAACTAATTACGATGGAAAAAAACAAGGTAGTTGGTAGGCTTTGAGAAGGAAATAAGTATAAGATGGAACAGAGGCTAGATGGTGAGGAGAACTCAGACATGAAAATCATTGTACTTCTATGGGGAGAACTGGAAAAAAATGATTCTAATCTTGCAGCTTAAGATGGCAACAAGACTTTATTTCACAGGCGATTACTGAACGTCTACTGCATATAGAATACTTTTTAAGGCTCTTTGCTGATTATCAAGTTTTATTAGACAAGGTTTACTCAAAATGCAGGCAATCTCACGATTTGTTAATATCACACAGCTAGGTCACATGTGACCACCATAACCTCAGTGACACAGGCTAAGTTCTACCAGTGGGCAAGTCAGGGGTTATTGCTGGCTGGAGGGATGTGAAATGGTATCATGGAGCCTGGACACTTCAGATCTGACAGACTTTTAAAAGGAAAGGAATGAATCCCCAGGCAAGTCAGGGTCCAGTTTACAGATGAAATACAATTAATACTCGTTAAGCAAAACTGAATGAGCCAGGAAAGATAATTCCATAAATGTAGGGTTTATGTTAGGGATTAGCAGTATCTGACTGGAATATTAGGTTGGAACCAAATTACATAAGCAGTCTGGGCTATCTCTGAAATATGTGGCATCAAAAACAGGAATGAATCTTAGGGGGTGGAAAGGCTGGATAATCATTTTATTCCTCTTCTGATTTTGAATCTGCTAAATAATAGTGGACCTCCTGATGACTGTGAGAGCATATGAGTCACACAGTTTTATGACCTTAATAAAGAAAGTTTACTTAGGCAGATGTCTCATAGAGTTATAAAATAAGTGAATGACGATGTTCACATCTCTACAATTGGGAATTGTAAATCCAAGGAGTCATCAATATAACTTGTAAAACACAGTAGTTATCTATTGTCTTAAATGAAAAAGAAGCCTGATTCTGTGATTAAAAACCAAGAATATGACTTCAGGTAGATCTATGACATTAATTTCACTAAGGTCAAATATTTTAAATAATGATGAGACTAATAAAGTGAAAGCAGGATACTGATTTGAAATTTATTAATGATATTTTCTCTTCTTTGAGGTTTGCTATGAACCGTTTAAATAAAGACACTAGAGCTTGACCCAGGATGATATTCCACAAGACAGAAGGGGAAGAATCTAGAATGTGGAGGCTTCGGTGGAGGTGATAAAAAGTGAACCACAGATGCTAGGATATTAATAGTAAAATCATGAAGAACAATAGAGAGGAGTGACAATATGAGAGAGGACACATATCCACCTATTATTCTCAGAGAACTGAAAAGATATTAGGGCTAGAAAATCAGATATCCACTTTGCCTCCTCCTCCTAAGATCCTTCCTTTTCTGACCCACTCCTAACATGGTGAAAAGTGGGTGTCTCTATCAGCTTCCCCTGAGGATTGCTAGATGTAGAATACACACAACTGCCCTGACTCCTAATCTGGGTGAAGGAATTGAACAGCAATTTCCCATAGCCTGGACTGGAACTGAGTGAAGTCCCCAAAGTGGCGCCATATGCTTTTTCATGTTTTACGTATCTGCTGCCAACTCAGGTCCTAGCTCTAGGCAAAGAAATGACAAGGAAAATGTTACTGAACTACAGGAGAAGCAGCAACATAGAAGTCAGAAATGTATTTTGTGTTACCATTTGGTTCACGAACTTCTCCTCACAGTAGAAAACATGCTGAATTTTAGGGCAAGGGGGCCCCCAAACCTTCCCAAAGCTCTAGGGAAAGCCATCCAGAGAGCAGTCGGTGCCCCTTTGTACCTATAGAATGCGTTAACATTCCCAGACCACTTCCACATGTATGAGCTAAGTGATTCCTACGCAACTTTCTATCTTTATTTTAAAGATGAGGAAACTAACGTCAGCAAGGCTAAGTGACAAGGATCAGACTACAAAAATCATAAATGGAACTTGCAGTCCAGTTAACCACACCACTTCCCTACACTGATACTTTGTTTCACAATGAAATTTATTTGAAATTGCCTACAAATCTGCCCTTACTTGCTCAAACAATGGGTTTAAAGTGAGGATAAAGTGTACGTAGTCAGGATTTTAAATGACATTAATTTGCTTATAGATTTCATTCAATAAATATGTATTGAGGTTCAATTATGTTCCATGCACCGATACGTGCTAGGAATACAAAGTCAAATAATATATAATCATTATCCTGAAAAAAGTTCACTTCTATTGGTGGTTTTCCAAAATACATGTCCAAAGTCAAAAATGTTTCTACAGTCAAAATCCAATTTACTGCTGCCAAAGATGCAGATATCAAAACAAATTAAAAAGAATCTGTACTAGCTTGCAGTAATAAGATTTCAAGATCTTTAAAAAAAAAAAGTGTGCTCAGATACTGCTTTCCAAATAAAAATCCCGGTGAACTATGTGAATCACTACAAAGTACTTGGCCAAAAATAGTAACAGAGTCCAAATAATAGTAGAGTCCAAACGATTACTATCTGCAAGGAAAAGTAATACTTAGAAATAAAGAGAGAGAGAGGAATAAATTACACAGAGGCATTAAAAACTACTTTCACAGTGACTCCAACCTCAACAAACATGGGCACCAAAACTAGCCTCAGCAGTTGTTTCCCTGCTTGGTTTCAAACCTGTATTCTATCCAGAGTTGAAAGCTCTTTCTATGGTGGGGAAAGATCTCCCTAAAAAAGATCCAAAAGTCAGCTCCTTAAAATACAATACAATTTTGGAATCATAAGCATGACAAACAATTTATCATAGGAGTGTATCAGAACTTAACCTTACTCTCAAAATTATTCTTTCTTTCAATTTTCTAATAGCCCAGAGCCTTACAGACTAGCAAATCAAAATAAATACCAGGCAACTTTAGCCTTTGTCCTAAAAAAGATTTTATTGTTCCCTTCACAACATGAGTGTTCCTGAAAAGGAAGGAAAGTGTTTTGGCACCATTAGGGAAGGTGATATGAACATCTAGCCAGAAATATGAGAGTGTACATATGGAAGAATGAAACCTATCACCACAATTTCATGATACTTTAAATTTAACCTGTCTGGATGCTTGTGGAACTGACAAATAATGTTTTTATGAGATTGGGTGATGATGGGGGATAAATGTTCTTTCAGGCTTAGAGGAAGACCCAGAACTTCAAAAGATCTAGGATCAAGACCCTCTGCTGTCACTCACTAGCTGTTTGGGAAAGTTTCTCCTCCAGCTTACATCCTTCATCTACAAAAGAAGGGCAAAAACAGTATATGCCCTTTCAATTTTGCAGGATCCACTCATGAGGATGACAAACAAAAATGAGTTGGCAATGTACTTTTGTATAGTTATAAATAATTACTATTATCTGGCCTTTATTTTGACGACCCACAATGTCACTCCAACTGACGGGGGGCCAAATGGACTTCTGAGAGGTTTGTCCACTCTCATCCTAATCTGACTGAGCATTCCTGAAGGCAGGCAGTGTGAACAGCCACCTGCACTCCCACTTAAGGAAGCACATTACTGAATGATGTAACCAGCCAGCCCTGGAGCCAGCAGCTCAGATGTGAAGGAGGAGGCAAGGGAAGGAATAAGGAATATACATCTGTCTTTTTGGTGGTGGTTTTTTGTTTTTATTTTTATAATTCTTTCACTGACTACATTATTTGTATGGTGCAGTGCAATTCAAGATCGTTATGCACAGGTTTGCTTCGTAAAATGGCCCAAAGGTGTGAACAAGGACTAAAATCAGCTCTAGAAACTGTGTAACCAAGTATAAGGCTGCATCTTTCAGAAAAAGATGCTTTTTTTTTCTAATTTATCTGCCTAAAAGAGTCAGACTTTTTCTGATTTGCACAAGGATGCCCGAAGCACTCTTTGAGGTCCTGGTCACATAACTGAGGCTCAACTATCACTTGAGCCTCTCCACTAGGGAGAGGGAGAATGGAATATAAACTCAAATAAAGTATCTGGAAAATAGTTCTAACAATTAACAAGGTTGTTAAACATAGGAGAAAGGGAAATATTGGAGGTTAAGCAAAGAGGTGGACAGAACTATGGATTTTCCTTCAGGTATTAAAACATAGTAAGAAGCCGTAATAATTAAAACAAATATGATGCTAATGGATGAAAAGGCAGATGAGTGGAACAACACAGAAAGTTTACAGACAGACTCAAACCCAAACAAAAAATTAGTGTAAGGCAGCATTTCATATCAGTAGGCAAACTATGGATTATTCAATAAATGGCATTAGGATAGCCGGGTAGCCATTTGTTTTAGGCATGTGTGGGGGTATGTGTACATGTGAATCTGTACCTTACATAACTGAACCAAAATAAACTCCAGATGAATTGTGTATCTGTAGATTAGAAACAAAGGCATACATTCACTGATAGAAAATACAGGAAAATTTCTTGGGATAAAGTGTCACTCTTAGTCTGATGTAAGTCATAAAAGACTGATAAATTCAATTACATAAAAAATTAAAATGACTACATACCAAAAACTACCATAAAACAAAGTAATTTAAAAAAAAAAAGAAATGAGAAAAATATTCATCAATTCAAGGCTATTCCCCAAACATTAAAAGAGGTCCTACAAATCAATAAAAAAGACCAACAACTCAGCAGAAAGACAAGATAAAACATAAGAAAGTTCACAAAAATATGAATGACTCTTAGGCATGTAAGAACATGCCAATCTCAACAATAATAATAATAAAAAACTATACTGAGAAGCCATATCTGTTCAAAAATATTAATTTGTCATTTAAAATCTTCTTAAGAAGAAAACTCCAGGCCTGGATAACTTCACTGGTGAATGATATCAAATGTGAAAGAAGTAATACAAATCAGATACAAAATTTTAGATAATAAAAGGAGAGAACACATTCCAATACATTTTATGACATCACATAATCCTGATGCCAAAAACCATACGAGGATGCTACAAGCAAAGAAATTTAGAGACCAGTATTACTGACAACACAGACACAAATACCTCTAACAAATATTCATAAATTAATAATACAACTGGGCAATACATTCTTAGGAGCTCCCCCCAAGAATGCAAGGCTGGATTAACACTTGAAAACGAATCAAAGTAATTCAATATTATAACAGAACAGAGGAAAAATGAATGGATAGATAACTCTGCCCACAGCCTCTATATTTGTAGAAAAAAATACTTAACAAAATTTGGTATCCATTCATGATAAAAACAGCCAGGAAATTAGTAATAAAAGTGAACTTCCTCAACCTGATAAAAGGGCATCTATGAAAAACCTATAGCTAACCTAATTCCTAGTGGTGAAATATTAAACACTTTCTGCCAAGATTAGGAACAAAGCAAGGATATCGGCTTCCAGTTTATTTAACATTGTATTGGAAGTCCTAGCTAGTATATAGTAAGGCAAGAAAAAAATTAAAAGGCCTAAAATTTGGAAAGAAAGACATAAATGTATTTCTATTCACAGGCAACATGATCAGATACGTAGAACACACTAAGGAATCTACAAACAACTACTAGAGTTAATAAGAGACTTTATCAAGTTCTTGAGATACAGGGTCAAGGTACAAAAATCAACTGTATTTCTAGTAGCAAACAACTGGAAAATAAAATTTAGAAAAATAACATCAAAACCCATAAAATACTTTGAAATAAGTTTAACAAAAGATTTATAAGGGACCTACAATGACCTAAAAAAGAGAAGGGGGAAGAAGGGGGCAATGGTGGGGTGGGGGTAGAGGGAGAAACCATATTCATGGGTTGAAAGACTCAATATTTTATGGTATCATTTAAAGACCCAATTAAGATATCAATTCTTAAATTGATATATAGATTAAACAAAATCCCAATCAAAATCTCAGCAGGCCTGTTCAGCAGAAACAGATAATCTAATTCTAGTATATGAAAAGGTAAAGGATCTAAAATAACCACAATAATGTTGAAAAAGCACAAAGCTGAAGGACTTACAGTACTTGGCTTTAGGATACGGTAATTAAGAGTGCCATATTAGCATCTGGATGGACAGATCAATGGTGAAGAATACAGAAAACAGAAAAATTCATATGGAAAAAATGAATGTCAATACTTATCTCACACCATATAAAGAGCTGGTTTGAGATATAAAAATTAAATTGAGATATACAATTTAAAATGTTTTTAAGAAGAAAACAAGAATATCTTTGACTAAGGGATAGGCAATAACTACTTAGGACACAGAAAACAAAAACCATAAAATAAAAGATTGCTAAGTAAGATTTCATCAAAATTTAAATCTTCTGCTCATCAAAACGTATCTTTTGGAAACTAAAGAGAAAAGTTTTATTAGGAGAAAATATCTGCAAAACATCTATGGCAAAGAATAATGAGTATCAGATTTTTCACTGTCAGAAGGGAATTACAAAATATAAAGGATAAAATACATATATAAAGGATAAGACTAAAATGAAACCCTAAAGTGTTAGACTAGAATTGGAGGCATCAGCAAAAAGATGGCTTAAAATATATATACAGATGACAGATGAATGAATAGATAGCTCTGCCCACTGAGAAAGCCTGGGCACAATGACTCTGCAACAGCAATGAGTGCACCTGACATCCAGATTTTGGCTTCTGAATATCATTCTCCTCTAAAAAGAATCAGAGCTCTTTGGCAAATTGGCTAATTCCAGGACTGGAGCAGGTAAAGTATAAGATGATAATAAACTATCTTCTTGTGCTAGAAAATCAGAAAATGCTCAAAGAATGATGGGGACATAACAGAACAATTAAAGAGAGATGGTCTCCTGCTGATCAAATCTGGGATACTTGAGCATCAAAACAAGCAATGGATCAGAACTAACTGAATAAAATAACATCAAGAGTCCTTATGACAGAAATAAATGAAGAAATAAACAAATGAAGGGAAAGGACAAGTTCTTCCTATAAGAGATGCTAACTAAAATATAGAGAGAATGATGCAATTAGAAAATCATCAAAGGAAGACAGTATTAGTGGGTGAAAGTTTGATAAGAAATAGGATATTTCATAACCTCAAAGTATCTCCCTACACATTAATTACTAATTACAAAGGGAAAAACAATGAATTTATAGTGGCCAAATCTGGTAGATATCACCTTCATAAGGTGAGCAAAATTAACATCACCAATATAGGAATAACCACCAACACATATCTCCTGATGAAGATGCGCTGAGAAGAACACAACATCACTTTCATGGTACTCATATCCAGAAACTCCTCCCTTCCATGGAAATACCAGAAAAACCTGCATTTTTTGTAGAACTGAGGGACAGTCTACAGAACAACAGGCCTGGGCTCTTAAAAAATGTCAAGGTCAAGAAACACATGTATATGCACACACACACTTCCAAAGGCTGAGAAACTGTTCCAAATTAAAGGACACTAAAGAGACATGACAACTAAATATATTGTGTGATTCTAATTTGGATTCTAGATTAGGGGAAAAAAAATATATATATATATATATCTCCATTAAGAATATTAAGGAGGCAACTGACACAAAATTTGAATATGGACTGTATATCAGATCATACTATTGTATTACTATTAAATGTTCTGATTTTAATCATTGTATAGTAGTTACGTAAGAGAAATATCTAAATAAAAGGTCAAATTATCAGCATCAAATAATAACCGTGTATGTATGCTGGGTCAGTTAACAAGGTCATCTTCTGGAACCTGTGGAAAAGGAGCACATGCCAGCCACCTGCTTTTATCCTGCATTTGTCACAGGACTGATGATAATTATACCTGTGCTCATCCTGGATACAAAACAGCCATCCAACTGATTGTTTCTTCTCAAGATCCAAGTGCAAAATCAGACAGCTCAGCAGTTAGTTTAAGTCTTTACTTTTAGTCTTTACTTTTCCCCCTCAAAAACAAATAGTTTAAGGATGGATGAAATGATACAATAGAATGTTTCTCTCTGAAAATCTTAAGAATAGGGAAATGGGTGAGAGTATAGCTCAAGAGTTGGCAAACTAAGGCCTATGGGCCACAACCAACCCGCAGCCTCTTTTTATACAACCTGTGAACAAGATTAGTTTTTATATTTTAAAATGGCTGTATATAGAAAAGAGCCATATCAGGCCTGAGACAGTTATTCTTAGAAAGGGGGTAGTTATCTGGCTAAAACATACTACTACCCTGTCTTGCCAAAGTGAAGTCTGACCCAAGCAGGGCCAGTCCTGCCTCAGGATTTTTCAAGGAGAAATTAAAAAAGGAATTAACCTCAAATCTTTCAAATAAATATTCTAACAAATATGAAAAGATTTTTTCCCCCTGTATGGTGGGAAAAGAGATTAACAGAGAATGAAGTATTTTAAACATTCAGAAATGTATAGAGAATATAGCATTCATGTATCTGACTACCTACCTTCATCAAATTCTAAAATCTTGTCACACTTACTTCAGACTTTCTTCTTTTTTACGAAACAAAGTATTACAGATACAGGCGAAGACCCCCTTTATACATCTTCTGATCCTATTTCTACCCCAGTGTCCTCCTTCACAGGTAAATACTATCTTGAATTTTTTTCTTAATCATTCTTAGGCATGTTTTTATACTCATACACTTTATACATGTATCCATATACACACATAAGCTATGGCACTGCTTTACATGTTTTCAAACTACGTAAGTGGTATCATATTATACGTATGATTCTTCACATGCTTTAAAAAAAAACTCATTAGGTTTTTGAGAGAATCATGTTATTCCTTTATACAAGTCTATCCCACTCTATTTCCTTGTTGATGAACACAGAAGTTGCCTCCAGATTTTTACTATCATGGACAATGCTACAATGAATATTCTAATTTAGTTCTTGTGCATGCCAGAGTTCCTTTAAGGTATATTCCTAGGAGTCAAATGCTTTGTAGAAGACCATGCCCATCCTTTTACTTTATCTTGTCAACCTGCTCTTTAAGGTGCTATACAACTTTCAACTCTCACTAGTGGTGAATCAGTTCCTGTTGCTCCTGCACTCTGCTACAATTATTACTGTCGAAACTCTTCATGTTTGCATCTGATGAATGTGAAAATACATAGCATTTTAATCTGCAACTTAAATATGACTAATGAGTGAGCATCTTTTCACATATTTATGACCATTCTGATTTTTCATTCTGTGAATTGCTGGTTCATATCCTCTATTCATTTCTCCGTTGGATTATTTTCTTATCTTACTTATCTATAGACATATTCTAGATACTAATCTTCACTAGTTACATGCACTGAAAATCTTTCTCTTTGGCTTGTCCTTTAATTTGTTAATGCAATCTTCTGTGATACAGAATTAAGATTTTAATGCATTCAAATTTATAAATCTTTTATCAGTTTTTTTGTCTTATTCAAAAAAATCCTTCACAATGTCATACAAATATTAGTATTCTATATTCCTTTATAAAAGCTTTATACTTTGCTTTTTCCATTTAAGTTTTTAATCTAAAAAAATGTGTATGTACTTGTGTTTTGAGCTATAAATTAATTTTTCCCATGGAGATAATCAGTTGTCCAACTGTCTAAGCACCATTCATTAATTAATCCATTTTTTCTCCTTTGCTATATAAAACATCTCAAGTTTCCATGTGTGCAGATACATTTCTGGGTTCTGTTCTGTTCCACTAGCCTGTTTGTCTAAGTCTAATCCAACATCTCATTTCTATTTATTGTAGCTTTCTATTAATTTTTGTTGTCTATCTGGTAGACCAATCATTTTATCCTAGTCTTCTTAAAAGTGTCTTAGTTATTTTTGGCCCTTTACTTTTTCATTTCAACTTTAAGATCATCTTCTCAGGTTCCACAAAAAACTCTGCTTAGATTTTGGTTGGAATTGCATTGAATTTTATGAAATCTGAGAGTTAGTGTTAAACAGTTTTAAACAAATCAAATGCAAAGATGTAGTAAAAAGCCTGGCAGGAAACACATTAATTTGCAAGTGATTTTTCCTTTATAAATTAAAAAAGTATGTAATTACTTTTTTCAGAAGCAAAAAATAATTTTTAAAATCTGGAAAAATGTTTACGTTCTAACTTATTCTGCAGGGCCACAGCAGTCTGTTTCTATATCACAAAAGGCTACACAAACAGAAACTCTTATTTAGTTTCTATAGCTGGGAAAAATAAATTAAATAAATAGTGGGGAATGCTGACAACATTAAGCATCTTTATTCATTCTGAGCTGCTCTTGTGCACTACAGGTATCAGAGCTAAAATCACTGGAAGCAGTCCCTCAGTTTCTATTTCAACTGTTTAAATGTTTTCCTGTCACGCTCCCAGCCCCTCAGAACAGACTTCTCTTTTTGTGAGTAATGTGCATTTTGATTGCTGATTCAATAACATCTTATCGGAGATCAGTTTTGGTACAGGTTGTTTCTGATAGGAAATCACCTTCTTTAGGTTTCTCCCTTTCTCCACAAGATGGGAAGCAGGTGACTTTCTGCTGCCCCCTTCTGGCTGTTGGCAGCTTAGCAATAAGGGGGTGTGTGTGTATATATATATATCTCCTTCCTTTTCAAGGTCAGACAGCTTTCCAAAATTTGTGGTGTCCTTTCCATCTGGGTGTTTAACTACTAGTGTACACAAACATCTATTTCTCCCTATCCTTGAGCCAAGATAATCTTTGTGTCTTGATGCCCTTCAGGTGGGAGCTGTGAAGATGGCTGGGGACTGTTAGTCTTAGAAACCTAAACTGGAGTCAAAATATTTTCCCTAAGGAGAGAAGTATGGGGAAGAAACAGTCCTTGTTCTTCAAGATATTATAAGCCAGTGTAACCAATACTAAAGCCAATTTATTGAACACCAACCTTCTCCATCCCAAGACTGTTCTAAGGACCCTATAATGTGTTAATTGCTTTAAGTCTCATAATTATCCTAAATTACAGGCACTATTTTAACCCCCATTTTATGGATGAGAAAACTGAGAGACAGACAATATAAGTAACTAAACCACACAGCTAACAGATGGCTGTATTCAAATTTAGACAGATTGGTTCCATGCTCTTATCTACTATACTATACTGCTTCTTGAGTAAAGAAAAAAAAACACACATTTTTGATTAGTCAAAAGACAAACTCAGTAAGCATCCCTGAAGAGATAAAAGAATACAGTACAGGGCACATCTGGAGAACAGCAGTCCATTTTGGCTGGGGTCTGAAAGCACTGTGTAAGTGTGCCATACACATTAACTGTTACTACCTGCTATGAAGTTAGCAAATACAGGATTAAAATTATATGGACAAGATCCACAAAGCTCTCATTTTAACAAATAATTTCAGTGCTCTTCCTATCAAAACTCTGCCTGAACTTTTATCGATAGAGACTAATGACCGATTTGAGTTTCCCCTCCTGATAGCACCCATCACTGAGCTGTGAAACAGTCAGTATGTAATAAACACAGTCCTGAGGTACTGTAATGGCCTGCAGTTGGAAGACCTGGTATAAGTCCCACTCTTGCCCACCACTAGTTATGAAATTGGTGATGCATTTGTTTTAAAATCAGCATTTTAAAAAGAACAGAACAGACCTCAAAACATAACCTCTTGCCTGGTAAAAAACAAACAAACAAACATAACTGGAAATGATAGCAGCCAAGACCAGTAAAGAGAATTCACATCAAATACTCCTCAAATGTCCTCTTGCCTAGAGACAGCATCTGGAAATACTCAGGAATCTATTTGCCACTGTCCTCAAAACTCATGATGCAATCAAACGAAACTTCTGCTCCCACAAATCTCTTCTTGAAGCTGTTTAAACAGATGTAAAATTAATACACCTTAAATAATGCACCAGCTCCTAACAAGATCTAATTATCTTCAAATAAAACTTCCTTGCATTCAAAACCCAACTGAAGTCTCTATGTTTAATAAATTAGGACAATATATTCAGTTATGCTTTTTCTCTTCCCTACAGCTGTAATTCCTTGTACCTTGATTATGACTTCACAGATATTAATATAACCAGTAAAAAGATTTTGGATCAAAGGACTCTATACTGTGGAAAAAACAACTTGGGATCTATCTTTTTATAGGAAACTATAGGAATTTTAAGGTTTTATCTGCAAAGGATTCTGCAGCTATTGGAATAAATCAACTTTAGCCCTCTCCTTCAAAACCCCAGTATATATGCAAGGCATCAAAAGTAGATGCTTTGTGGGCCTTTCACAGAAAGGAAAATGTCAGATATATACAGCACAAAAATTAGTTCCCTAGAAAATAAAAGAGAATACCCTACTTCTCATAACAAGAAATTTGCTAAAGATAGTAAATGAAGCCTTCCACCCAAATCCAGAAAAGACTGAGAGATCCTCTATCCTTTCCGTTGTTTAATTTTATATCTGATAGTCATTCTTTTGATATTCATGGTTAAGGTAGTTGAAACTTCAATTCCACTGTCTAAATAAATAAAGTTCTGGCTAAGAAACTAAACAAAGACCAAAACCTGATGCATTCAAAGTCTGAGGCTCCTGGTGATAAAGACTAGCTCCTGTATCAGTGAGACTGACAGACATAGATTTCAGATGTGCAGGGTGCCTTGAGAGGCATCCAGGATCATTTGCTCATCTAGGAAGCTGATGTCCAGATAAGTTCATTAACTGGTTCCAAGTTAGAGATCAAAGTGGGAACCAAACTGGCCCTAAAATCCAAGTCACTTGACTCTTCGCTCCCATCCTGATTCTTTCAGGGTTTTTTCAGCACCTTTTCCCCCATGATTATGTTTTTTCACTGTTTTTATTTTTTAATTGAAGTATAGTTGGTTCATAATGTTTCAGGTGTATAGCAAAGTGATTCAGTTATACATACACATATACACATTTTTCTTTTTCAGGTTCTTTAACTCATTATAGGTTACTACAAGATACTGAATATAGTTCCCTATGCTATACAGTAGGTCCTTATTGTTTATCTATTTTATATATAGTAGTGTATATTTGTTAATCTCAAATTCCCAATTTATCCCTCCCTCTACCCTTCCCCTTTGGTATCCATAAGTTTGTTTTCTAGGTCTTTTTGTTTTTTATTTTTACTGTTGAACCTCTGTATATGCTAGGTTATTTCTGGGTTTAATTAATTTCACACCACTTTGTTATGAGGTACTTAAGTACTCACTGAATCGGTACCTCCTGGTTTATTACCTAGACTGCCTGAGAAGAAAGAACTGGCAGAGACACACTGGTCTACCTGATGAGCCTCTGGACCTGAAGTCAGGCCTTCATCCACAGCTAGAGCCTGGACTTGTCACATGGCTCTAAGGAAGTTGCTTAGTCTTCCCAGGCCTCAATTTCAGATTCTGAACGTTAGCAGGACTTCAGAGATCACCTAATTTAAAATTTCCCAGCTGGCACGACGACACCAGGTAGCCTCTAATGTAGGCATATTTTGGCAGCTGTTCTTTCTCCAAAGTTCTGTGGCCAGTTCCTCTCCAACAGTCAGTCCAAATGTGGTCAGTAGGGATAAGATGTGATGCAGCAAAGTTAGAAATATGTATGTGGACGATGAAAAGGCAAAGGAAAAACCCACCCCCTCACTGTCTTCTAAATCTGCTTTCAACTCAATACTTCTATAAACAGACTAGCCATTTCCTCATTAACTGAGATTCAACCTTCAGTTCATTTTTGATCCTCTTTGTTTTCTATCTTTACATTCAACTGTCACTAATTCTATTGATTGATTTTTCCCTATGTGCAAAATATTTCTCTCTTCATTTCCACTGTCAACTACTACAGGACAGGCCTTTTATTACCTTAAGTGGAGACAATAAATTTCCCGCCAGCACGTAGCTCTTTCAATCCAAAATCTGTCACTAATCTTCCAGAAATACTTTCATTATGATATACATTTCAAGAATCTACTGATGACTAACAATCTTGTGAATCTTTAGAAAAAGTTTTTAAATAACCAATATACACAGACCTTTCTTAATGGACATTAATTTTTGTAATGGATATTATTTTACACGTATGCAAGTGTATCAGGAGTTCCTAGAGCTATGTGCGCTCATAATTTTGATTGACATTGCCAAAGTTCTCCCTACAGAAGTTGTGCCAATTTATATGCCTCCTAGCAATGTATGTATGACAGTGCCAGCTTTCTATTCCCTCGATAATCTGCCTAACTTATTATTTCCCACTACTCCCCAGTAGGCCTCAGTCTCGCTCAGGGCAGTTCCCCATCAACCCCTAAAGTCAGTTCTCAGCCCACCCTATTAACCCTACCTATACTGCTTGTTGCATCTTGAACACTCGTTCTTATTTCTTCTACTTATCCAGTCTTCAGGGCTGTCTCAAGTTCTGCCTCTTTTATGAATGTTTGCTGGTAATAACGTCAACCTCTCTTCCAGCCTGCCCAAAGCATGTTTTCTCTGAAACACATACTTTGTTACATATAGTCAACTGACCTATTTATTATCCTAGATTTCTATTGATTTTGAATTATTTCACATATCTAGTTATCCCCGGCCAATTTATAATCTTTTTTGACTGTAGTGATTCATATCCTTCCTTTGAACATACAGTTCTGGCAAATTAAAAAATACTTCTCTTCTCATAGACATAGAATACAAACTTGTGGTTGCTAAGGGGGAGGGGAGGTGGGAAGGGACAGACTGGGAGTTCGAAATTTGTAGACACTGAGGGGCATATGTAGGATAGATGAACAAGATTATACTGTATAGCACAGGTAAATATATACAAGATCTTGTGGTAGCTCACAGCGAAAAAGAATGAGACAATGAATATATGTATATTCACGTATAACTGAAAAACTGTGCTCTACACTGGAATTTGACACCACATTGTAAAATGACTATAACTCACTAAAAAAAAAAAAAAAAAAAAAAAAAAAAAACTTCTCTTACACCTTCTACTGGCTTAAGAACTTCCCCTTATAAACAGAGCTGAGAATCATTTGTCTTACAGACATGAGATCAGAAATTCTGTCAGGGCAGTTTAAATTTGTCTTCGATGGAAAAAGAATGATTAGGGACTTTCACAAAATCAATCTCCCTTCATATTCCTTATAATCTTCCCTCTTATCGTCTATTTCTAGATGTATACAAGGTATTCAATGCACATTTCTGGGATTGCTCTTGCTCCTGATTTCTCTACATTAGTAATATGTATGCATGTAGGTGTGTATCTATATACGCAGACACACATGGTGATTCTAAAATTGATGTGGAATGCAAATGATCTAGACTAGGTAAAACACTTTAGAAAAAGAAGAACCAAGTTGGAAGACTTACACTACCTAGTTTTAAGGTATAATAAAACTAAAGCCATAAAGACAGTGTAGAATTGGCATCAATGGAATAGAGATCAATGGAAAAAAAGAGCTCAGAAATAGACTCACTTATATAAAAACAACTGATTTTTGACAAAGATTCAAAAGTAGTTCAATGCAGAAAGAAGAGTCTTTTCAACAAACAGTGCTGACATGACTAAGTATGTCAAAAAATTAACTTGGACCCTTACCTCTACCATATTAAAAAAAAAAAAAAACCTCAAAATGGATCACAGAGCTAACTGTGAAACTTAAAACTATAAAAAAAAAAACCTTCTAAAACATGGGAGAACAATCTTTGCGGGGTTGGGTTGAGCAAAGATTTCTTAGTTGACACCAAAAGCATGATTCATAAAAGAAAAAATTAACAAACTAGACTTCCATCAAAAATAAAACCTGCTCTTTGAAAAATCCTGTTAAATGAGTAAAAAGACAAACAAAACTACAAGAAAAAAGTTCTCAAAACTCAGTAATAAGAAAACAAACAACTCAATAAAAGAAAAAAAGGGCAAAAGATTTGATCAGATACTTCACCAAGGAGTGACATGGATGACAGATAAACACATGAAAAGATGCTCAACGTCACTAGTCATTAGGAGAATACAAATTAAAACCGCACTGAGAGTGAGATACCATTATGAGCATGGCTAACTCTGCTGGCAAAAATATGGAGGAACTAGAACTGCTGTTGGGAATATAAAATGGTTATGATCACTTTGGAAAATACATACCTACCACAGGCTCCAGCCATTTCACTCTGTGATATTTACTCCAAAGAAATGAAAGCATATGTCTCTACAAAGACTTTAACATAGATGTTTATAACAGCATGGACTGCTTTGGACGCCTAGGATAAGAGCCTCCAGGGGACCCAGTCATTACACCAGAGGGGTAAGACAGTAACCATCTAAAGTGTGAAGACACTGGGCAAGTTGGGTAGAATGTCGGAACCAAAGACCAGAAAACACGCTTTAAGGTTATCCCTATCCTCCTCCTCTGACCAGGCTCCAGGCTGAAATAACAAGACCAGTGGAAAGAGAAGTGCAAAGTCAGAAGGAGTGGAGGCACAGGGTTCTCATCCTAACTCTCTTCACAAAGCTCCTTGGGTCTTTGGCAAGGCGTGGGTGCTGTTCCTGACAATCTGCTATCCTCTCATGCAGAGCCACTGACAATAACTCTCTCCCAGGTCTGTGGGATCAGAAAGTAAGAACTAAATAAAGCACTTGACAATATTCAAGTATGAAGATGTTTCTAATAAAGGCTCTATGACTCATTTATCGTCCCTTGGGCTCTTTACTCTTTCCTTAATAATGTTCAAACATAATGAGAACAGGCAGTATGCTAACAGAAAAAATTTTAATTCCCTTTTAGTGCTGTAAAACACAAATGATCTCTGTCCTCAAAGATAAATCACTACAGCTTAAACTCATGAACAGTGCTCATCCTAATAAACTCTCACCTTGCCCTCTTCCTACAGGCAGAAATGGATTCTTACAACAGAGTCCTGGGATGCACTCACCTTTGAGGAACCATGGGGATATTTGTGCTTATTGAAAAATGAAGCTATTTTGGTCCTTCCTTTTTAAGGCTGGCTGCCAACCAAGGACCTGGAGACGTGCAGGCTGCCATCTGCCTCACCCCAGCTGTTCCTGACCCACCATCCGTCTCCAACCAGGGACGCCTGGTATCTGCCAGGTCAGTTCAGCCACGGATGAAAGATGCCTGAGGCCAAGGTACAGCATGGACGAATGTGTTGGCAGCACACGGCCTGCCATGTAACCTCGACTTCCTCTCGTTACTGGGTGGCACGCCACTCTCCACAACAATGCAGGGAGCTGTATTCTAAGAAAAACACACCTTCCCATGGAGCTCTGCAATGTCTTATCTTACTGTAAGACAATTAATTCAGCATTCCCTACATTTTTGCTAAAAATCAAAAGGATACTTTTAAAAAATATGCATTCTTAAAATAGGGAGAATGTTTTATATATTTTATAAATTTCTACATCTTTTCCTTCAAAAATGACCATTTATGTTGCAGATTAAATTATCAGTTTTGATTATTACCGGTGATAGCAAAAGGAACAAGTTTAATTTCATGCATCTCTAAACTGCCACGGTGCCAAAATGATTTGGAAGTCTAAATAAGCCTTTAAAAATGCGATTTGCAAACATCCTCGGTGAAGAGGAGTATACCATGCAGAAAGAAGGAATTTTTATGGCATGAGTTTGCATTCTATTAATGCAGTAATCAAATACCAATATAGCCACTGTTAAAGCTTATTTTAAACCATGAAAATAACAGCTTTACTGGTGCCACATTTCTCTGATGATATGCAGACTTAACTCCTGAAAGGGAAACAGCCTGCCACAGGGCTGGCTTGTCTGCATGTGGACAGCACACATCAACCTGCAGAGTCCTGAGCTCAAAACTACTGACCAGGTGGCCCAGGAAACAGATGCTCTCCAGAAAATGATAAAGGAAAATTCTAGATAAGCTCACTATTGGATAAGATTGTTCTAAAGCTGACAGATTCCAAAAGGAGATCTCTTGCGGAGAAAAAGCTAAGACCATGGCTCTTAGGAAACGAAAAGCAACAACTCCCAGATTACAAGAAATGTAAGGGATTTCCTCTTATCCCTTAATTTAAATTTTCTTCTGCTTTACCATGTTCTATACTCTGGTCTCCAGGGAACCCCTTCTGCCTTACTTTTCTTAAGAATAAATTATAGCCCCATTTGAAATCCTTATTGATAACCATCTTGCACTGGGAAAGCACTGCCTTGGTTTTTCTAGCACTGTCCCACTGTTCACATTTTATCCTCCTGGTTTCCCTTCTCAGCCCAGGACAGACAGTGGCTTACATCACACCCTCTATGTGGGGTGCACTCAGTGAATCTCCATGCCTTAGTCTTTGCATCAGTAAAATAAAGATGCAAATCAGACTGTAAGTTTATAGTAAAACAAAGGTAGGAAACCTTTTTTCTTCAAATGTCAGCGAAAGGGCATATGGGTAGGAAGCAGAAATTAATCCTATGCCCAAGGACAAAAACTAGTTTGCCCAATTCTTTTTAAAACTAACATGGGACATACAAGCCTCCTTTTAACAAAGGTAAAGCGTAAGTCAGCAGTCAACTTTCCATGCTCACCAATCACGGAGCATCCCTTTCTCTGAGCTGCCGTCAGCTGTGCTGTTCTCTTAGCTTTCTCCTCCCAGCAACAAAACCTCTGCTGCTACAGTGCGGGGGCTTCTCCCCTCGCCAACCCGAGGGTGGGTTGGGGTGGGGTGGGGCTGGGAGTGATGACACCAAAATGGAGCAGAAGTGCTCCTGCCCAACCCCATCCAAGCACTGGTTTCCTGACAGACAGCACCTCAGGGCCTGTCCAAATCTCACTTTTCACCACACTCTTCCTGCTCCAGTGAGGTAACAATAGACGAGCTGTACCTAAGTTTTCATTTGGATAACGGAACACATATCAGCCATATGTTTGTCTTACTCTATAAGGTCTAACCTAAAATAAGAATGCCTTCTTAGTAAGAAAAAAAAAAAAAAGAACTAGAAAACTTTAAAATGCCTAGGGGAAGAAGCAGGAATAAACCTAAGCAAAAGGTCTTTTTCAAACATGATTTCACAGTGAGGTTCGTAACATTTTTTTGTGGGATGATCTCTCACGTAGTCTGATGAAGCCTTCTCCAATGTTTTAAATGCACAGGGTTAAAAAGGAAACCAATTATAGAGAAACAGAATGATCAAAACATTAAAAAAAAATCCTGGAGATGTGGTAACACATGTTTCTTCAACGCAGGAAATAACACTAGCTAGCAGTAGTTTAATTATAAATGCAATTTCTATGCAGTGATAAGCATAATATGTCAAGATATCTGCAACAAATGTAATGAGATATATAAAAATCAATGATTTTTATTGGTGAGAAAGACACTGATGTTGCTAATACTGTGATCTGTTGCCTATATTCATAATTGAAGGCAAAGTTGAGTATTATTGAGAGGTTACTGAAAATAAAAATGTAATTTTATTCTCATCTAAGTTCACAGACCCTCCTGCATTCTCTCCTTAGACCTGATACATGAAGCAGCTGGAGGCATGGCTTTTCTAGTTGGAGCAGAAGCAGAGGGCTGGTGGCAGCACTGCCTGGCCCCTCCCTCACAGTGTACCCCACTCAACCCGCACCCCGGAGGCCTCTGTGAGGAACCAGCCCAAGGGCTTCTGGGAAGACAGTTTGCAAATCGCTGAGAGATCTACTCTGAGCCTGCGGAGAGCCTCGGTAGGAGCGGGCCGGTGCCTGCTTCCCTACCCTCCCAGCCGCATCTGCACACACTCGTGAAGCTCCTAGCTTGCAGCCCTCTTCCCGTTTCATTTTTAATTTTATTTCTTACTTTTTTATTCTCTTATTTTAATCGTGTTTTAATTTGTTACTGTCCAACAGTTCTTAGCAGGCTTTGTTTTCTTCTTTCTTAGCTTTCATATTCTGGTTATTCCATTTAGACTCTTGACTGTTCTAATCACTTTTACTCTTGGTTTGTTGTGGAGTATAATCAAGTTTCTTAAAAAATTTTATTGACAACCTATATAGTTTCTGGTATTGGCTGCCTTAATCATCTTTAGCTCACGGTATCTTTGTTTAAAGTATCATTTCCCTTTCCTTGGTGCTCCCATTTTTTAATTTTAAGTGGCAGGGTGGAGACTGATCACAAGGTTTTTAACCCCCCGGAGAACAGCCCACAGTCTGAACAGGAGCGGCTGGATATCTGTCCTCCCTCCTGCTATGTGAACAGCAGCGTCTCTAACTCTCCTAAAAAGATCCCTGGGACTCTTTAACATTGATGCCCCTATGTACTTCAGGAGAGTTAAAGGCTGGAATTCTCTCCTGGGAGGACAGCATGGTAACAAGCTGGCATGTGCCGGAAGCTGCCTGAACCGCCGGGGCTTGGAACTGTTTATTTGTGCACCTGACTCAATGGCAGATGCCCAATCAGCTCTTCACTGATCACTGCAGGCTTCCAAACTTCTCTGGCTCTAATGGCCTTTACATAACCACTGGGGAAATTTGATCACTACAAAATGAGAGGATGCGGCAGTTAAGCTCCGCTTGCTAGGTCTGGTCTCTACAAGCTGAGGCAGGGGAAGATTTGCGCCAGCAACAGTGGTGGCAGCCAAAAGTCCTGTCGTGGGCCTTCCCCTCAAAGACGGTCACGCTTAGGGAATAAATCCTCAACCCTAAATCCTCAAGGCAGGCCAGCAAGAAGCTGTTAGCTGTAGGATTAAGAAATTGCTCCTGTATTTCTGCAACCTTGACCTGTAATTCTAAGTTTACTCTGAGCTATCTAGAGTCATCCCACATAGAAATGTTAGGCATTGCAACCACGCATGCTGAAGACTTAACTGGTGGAAACCCCGCATGCCCTTGGTGTCCTCAGGATTATTAACATTTCTGATTTCAATTAATGGAGAGAAATCCCAAGAGTTCATAACTGTAACTTGTAATTTTGCTGAGGCAAAATTTCAGGTTACAAAAATATGTTTGTAAAAAAAATTACAAGCAAAAAATATGTTTTCCTTGTCCTCTAAGGTCGGAAAGCAGGAGTTGATACCTGGCTGATGAGTGAACACTGGCCAACCTCCACTATCTATACCTGATGCGGCTTTACGGCATTGTACCTAGTCTCACACACACACAACAGGAATCTCATGAGGTCATAGAAAAGTTTCTTTCTTTAAAAAAAAAAAAAAAGCTGAGAAAAAGCTAATTTTCTTGGTAATGGAAGGGAGGAGAAAGAATACAAATAAAGAGTGATAAGCCATGACTAGAACACCAGTAAAGAATGAAATATCAGATTAAACAATGGCTCAGACTTAAGATGGCCAAGAGTCTTCTATATGAGCTATATAAAAACAGGAAGTAGAGATTTTATGAAACTTTCAGTAAGACTCCAAGTCTCACAAAACTGGACACGGAAGGTCTTTAGGTAGTACTTAAATTTCTCAGTTAAACTTTAATGTATGAAGACAGGGACAGTGTCTAACTTACTCATCACTATATGCCCACAACTTGAACAAAGCCTAGGCACACAGTATGTGCTTAGTAAGTACGTGCTGAATGTTGAATTGTTGAAATCAATTATACGCTAGAGGTACATGCAGATTTGGGACGTATTTCTTCTAAGACTATAGCACTGTGTCCTACAGGATGGAATTCTAAATAATAGTTTCTATTTATAAATTGGAACTATTTTCCGCATTTTTGTCACAAACAAAGCAAAAGAATGAGAACTGGGCAGGTGCCAGCCCAAATACATCTTTCACCATAGGCAAAAGTAACTACCAGAGGAGGCCTGCAGTGCCAAAGAACCACGAAGGGAAGGCAAGGCTTGCTCTCATCAAGGGATCCATTTATGTTTATCTTAAGGAAGGGCAGGAGGGAACTTGCAATTATAATTTCAGGACCTAGAACTTAAACTTAGGACACTGTTAAAGGCAATATTAGATTAAAAATAAAAGATTTTTAAGATGTGCACCTGATTTAACAGCAGATGCTCAAGTAGATTAGTTTAACTAGTAGTTATAGAGTAGATTAGATTAACTATAGTTATAGTAGTAGAGATTTATATTTAAACAGAAATCACCACAATGATGGTAGAATCTACCCAATTCAGAAAGAAAAGAAGCGTCATTACTAATTAGCAAAGTCACATAAAAGAAAATTGGGTAAGTTTTCACTAACATAAAGATGGAAATAACTGAATACTCTCTTGATCAAAACAAAGTAAGATCAAATGGGAAATTCTATGCAATGCTTACTGGAAACACTTAACATTTCAATCTGAATCTCTTTTTGCAGACTAGGAATTGGAACAAATCATAAATCAGATTTTTAAAATCACAATAAGGAAGCACAATAAAAAGTTGCAAGGTATCATTTTGATAGATACTTGATAGATGAAAAATCAACTATGAGAATAAATCATGATTTATTTGATAAGTCCTTTATTTAATAAGCTTTAGGTTATTCCAGTTTTTGCTGCTATAGACAATGCTGTAATGAACATGCTCCTTCGTACACAGGGGTGACTGTATCTATAGTTCAGAGGGATTGTTCCCGGTTGTGAGAAAGAATGAAGTAAATGTGGTAATGAAGAATAAGTTTTAAAATGCAGTGTTAACTGAAAATAGGTGCTAAACAGTGCTTAAAGAGTATATTTCCAGCTAATAAAAAAGGAAGAGAAGAGATAAATATATATAGAATTTTTCACCCATTAGACAAACAAAAATCCAAAAGTGTGAAAATACTTCTGGTCAAGCTGTAGAGACAGGCCTCTCTCGTACCCTGCCGGTAAGAAGGTAAATTGGTGAAACCTCAATAGAAAGCAATTTGGCAACAGCAGCTGCAATTAAAGATGTACACACTTATGAGAACTAGGTGCAAAATGATCTATGTACAAGGTTATTAACAACTGCATTGTACATCATACAAAAAGAGAGCACAAACAACCTAAAGGCCATACCATAGGGAACTGGTTTAAAAATATATTCACAGTATGCAATATGGTAAAGTTATAGAAAATGAAGAAGTTCTCTATACACGGATATGGAAAGATCTCCAAAGCAGAAACTTAAAAAGCAAGGCGCTGAACATTATATACAGTACATATCACCTTTCATGTTAAAAACGGATATGAAACAAGAGAATATATTGTCAAATGAAATGGAAAACTTACTTGTAAAGGTAATATTCTGCATGGTCTATCTCTTCTCGAGATGAAATGTTGTCCACAAACTAAAAAATAGAAAGAAAAATCTTTGGATGAATACAGATTATGCCATATACTGAGCCTAATTCACAGTTTGACCTTAAAAACAAAACACTCATTTTATTGGAATGGCGTTCACATTAATGGCTCCATCCTTGAAACCCCCTTATCCTAGTGTAAACAAAGAACATAGAATAGCTTCTTTTCCTATGTGTAGAACAAATTTGGTTAGAACTGTCTGAAAACTAAACGTGAACCTTGCTCAGAACCAGAGAGAGCTAGTCTTAGTACATAATTAGTCACCACTATTTCCCTTTATCTTTAGACACTGATATTTTCTGTGTTCCAAGCTCCAAATACATGGGAGCATACAACTGAAAGGATGAAGCTTCTAATGGCTGAAAACATGTGGCCCAAGGAGAGGAAAATCTAAATTTAGAGAAGTCTCATTACCATTTTTCCTACTCTGATTCGGTTCTACTATGGACCAGTACACCTGTGATTCTTCTACCAACAAAGTCTCCCTTTGAACCACAAAATCCCTGAGTGTGTTCCTTAACTCTAAATCATAGGAACAAACAGGAAAGACTCTTCTAAGGATGAATCTACTCCAAAATAGAGACTCAGAGGAGAAAGGGATGAAGTAGGAGAGAATGCACATAGTTAACAGTTAAAATCTTGTGAAGAAAGAGAGGAGAGTAAAGAGGGGGGGACTTACAAATTTCCCCCCCTTTTTTAGGATTTACAGATTTGATTTAGAAATCTCTTTAAGAGGCAGATAAAATACAGTTCAAACACAGGACTTGAAGTTGAGAACTAGCTCTCCTGATGGTTTGCTGTGTGGCATAAACAGATGGTACAGCCTCTCTGGAATAGTTGCTTCAGGTGCATAAATAGAATAAAGGCACCTGCACTGAAGGGTATGAGGCTCCATAAGAAAAGGTACGGGAAAGCTCTTTAAACTCTAAAGTGCTGCCTCAACTGACACCAGGTACTAGGGCACAAAGAGATTTCAGCCATCGTGTAAGGGATGAACCAGTGGTCTTTCAGCTCCCCTCCAATATGAAAATTCTAAGCCTATACAATTCAGGTTTTGACCTAGCTAAATGGTTTCCCTACTATCAAGGAGTAGAAAGAAAGGACTCAGACCAAAAAGAATGACGGTTTATTTTTTCCCTCTTCTAGATCTAACAATACCCTGAATTTTATGGTGCCATTGATTTCTACAAAGAGCTTTCACAACTAAGATCTCAATTTAGCATCCCATCAGCCCTGTGAGGAAGATACTATTGTCTCCACAATGAATATGAGGAAACTGAGGGGGGCCCAGTTGCCCAATGTCACAAATCAAATTCATGAAGACAAGATCAGATCCATTTGAGGGAGGCAACAGAAAAGAACTTCAACAATCTGGGTTTGAAGTCCAATTTCTCCAAGTGGGGTAGTCGTCAACATTCTGGATCTTACATGCAAAACAGAGTTAATAATGCGTATCTGGCATGGCTGCTATGGGAAGTGCAAGATAATCAATGTTAAGAAACTAATACAGTAGCTGGTATAGAAGGTGATCAGTGATGGTTACAATCAATTCCTATTCCTAAGTCCTAGCCTCATATTATTCCCCTATCCATTGCTATGCAGAGTTCAACATTAACATCAATATCTACTCTTTTATAAACTGTCTCAACTGTCAAAATTGCTTCCAATATTAACAAGGGAATACTATCACTTTGAAGGGTATACCAACTTAAAAAAATTATGTATCATATAGTAGAATATCATATCCTGGAAAAATTAAAATAAATCAGATACACAACAGTCTGGTAAATTTATTACCGCTTATTTCAGTCACAGAAATTTGCTACTTCATCAAAAAACATCTATTGGCAACTACAAAAACATACCATGTTCTGGAAAAATATTTCCTATGAAAGACAGTCTTTATTGATTTATATATAGTCTATATAATGAGCCTTTCTTGCTTTCTTCCTCCTTCCTCTTTGAAAATATATATCTACTTAAGTTTTCTTACCCGTGATATTGTTAAAGAACTAACAGGCAGCTTTCTCTCATATGTTTTATCCATTAAAGATGCTAGATCAGCTGTGAAGACAAAAGAAAAAAGAACCTTGTTAACCATACATCTTTAAGAAAAAAAATCTAACAGATACAACTCCTACCAGATGGCTGTCAACACTGCAAAGTCAACTTTAAAACAGATGCTCTTTCTAGAATTATTTTCATATAAATTAAAGAGGAAAGAGAAATATCAGTGTGATTTTTTAAAGTATTTACTTAATTGGAGAAAGGATAATTTTAAAAAATCTTAGTATATATTTAGCTTTTAAAAAGTGGATCAATAAAATATCTCTGGAAAGAAACACAAGAAAGTGCTATTATTGACAGACTTGAGGGAAAGAAATTAGGTAGTAGGGGGCCAAGAAAAGGAAACTCTTCATTGCTTACACATTTATTCCTTTTGCATTTTGAACCAGGTACATATATTAGCTATTTAAAAAAATTTTCAGTTGGAACTTATTAAATGAATTTTATACATTCCCTGAACAAATCAGAGAGGCAAGGCATCCTGGCTATAATTAATGACTTTCAGCCTGAACTAGTCTTATTCTGGTTCCCTTTACTAGAACATTCACACGAATATTTGGTATTCCTGAGATTACACTGTTATCTCAGAGTCTCAAAAGGTCTGGAATAATAGAAAACATACACTCCAAAGTAATTATTTTACACCTTCTCACTGCCTCTCAAACTTGTAACATGTGTGCTCTGTCCCCTTCTCTCCTCACTCTTGCTCTCAGCTCATGATTTTGTGTCTTACTTCCTTGAATATAAAACAGAAGCAATCAAGAGAACTTTGTCCTCCTACCATCAGGTCTACCAGGCTACCAGCATCTGTGTCCATATATCCTGCCTCCTATTTTTTTCCCCCACAAAGGACGAACTTCATTAAAGAAACAAAAATCAAAAAAGACAAAGACTTCCTTTGACCTCCTATCTCCCTCTGGCTACTTCTCCTAGGCTCTGCTCCTGTCAGCAGCAAGACTCAACAGTCATCCCCCGTACAACTGTTATTACCTCCTTAGTTCCATTCTCTCCTGAACTCACTTAAATCAGATTTTGGTTTCCATTGCTCTACTAACACCAAAGACCACCTCCATATTGCTAAATCCAGTGGTTAACTCCTCAGCCTCATCTTACTTGACCTCTCACTAGCATTTAATACAACTGACTATTCTATCCTTCATGAAATGCTCTTTTTTTCCTCTCTATCTTGGGTTCCTTTGCAGGATCTCCTCTTCTTGACTTCTTTATGTTGGCATGCCTCAAGTCTGAGGAGTAGACTCTTCACCCTCTGCTCAGTCCTGGGTATCTCATTCTCTCTTCCTCACAGCTTTAATCATCATCTACAGACTACTGACTCCACACATAAATGCCTATCCTGACTTCTGCCTGTAACTCCAGACTTACACTTCCAACTGTATAGGTGACATCTCCATTCTGGTGTCTAATAGGTATCTTAATATTACATGTCCTCTTAATAATTCAAACTTCCACCCCAAACTTGCTTTTCCTAGGCCTTTCTCATCTCAGTAAATGATCACTACATTCGCTGGCTTATTCAGGCCAAAAACTAAGGCATCATCCTTGATCTTATCCTTTTTAATACTTTGCAACCATACAAGCTCTGGATTTGAAACATACATACACATACACACACACATATCTCACCGCTACCCGCTAACCTCTCACTTCCCTTCTGGTCACCTTAACTATTGTCCCCACCTCTACAATCTAACTCCCACACAGGAGTCTGAGCGAGCATTTTAAAAGATAAATCAGATCCTGTCATTTTCTTTTCTCAATCGGCCAACAGCTTCCTACCATACTCGGAATAAAATCTAAAATATTTTCTATGACCTACAAATGCCTACATAAAGTGGTCTGTACTGGGGGGTGATTTTTTTTTTTTTTTTTTGTCTTTTACACCTAGAAATAAACTCCATGAAGGTAAGGACTCAAGGCACTGATATATTCTCAGTTCCTACAAGAGTTTTATAAAAGGCACCCAATAAATACCTAAAGAAATAAATAAAAGGAAGAAAATAAGGGAGGGAAAGAGGAAGGGAAAAAAGAGAGGAAGGAAGGAAAAAGAAATACAGTTATCCCTTGGTATCCTCACGGGATCAGTTCCAGTACCCACGGCAGACCCCAAAATCTACAGATGCTCAAGTCCCCCAGTCAGCTGTCCATATCCCCGGATTCAACCAACTGCATTGTGCAGTACTGCATTGGAAAAAAAAAAAAAATCCATGTATAAGCGGACCTGCGAAGGTCAAACCCATGTTGTTCAATGGTCAACTCTGATTGGACTTCCAAGCTTTTTTACTTCCCAGTGGAAGAAAAAAAGGGACAGGCAATTTAATGACAAGTATTTGTTAAAGACTTATTGCTGTGCACTTAACCACTCTTTTTTATTTCCCTGGGGCAATGCTCTCAATGGCTCAATAGCTACTAGGGGAAAGGAACTTTGCAAAACCACTAAAACCTGATATGATGTGAAAGTAATTACTTTCTTACGACTATCTTAAAGGGACTGATACTATGTGATTTAAAAATTTTAAAACACACATACACACACACACACAAAGAAGTCCCTAAAACCTCTTCATACTAAGGCAAATTAATATTGTTAAATCTAGCTGCTCATAGAATGATACTAAACAGCATTCTGATGACACCAAATCTTTATGACCACTTCATAATAGAAGCTCTTGTGTTCAAATGATAAGCAGTATAAAGAATCAACTCCCTTTATGCCATATTTTAACAAAAAAAATGCAAGATCTGGATCTACTGGCCTAATTAAAATGGCCTCCGTTTCCTCATGGGTTTCAACCAGTGAACAATGTATAAATAAACACTAGACTGAGTAGCCTCCTATAGTGTGGTAAATCAAGATTCCACTTTAATCCTTTACACCCGGATATCCTCAGGCAAGTAAAATCGGCTAGGGCCTCAAAAAAAGACAACAGCTGCAAAGCCAGCATCTGATGAATAACATTTGCATACTGTAAGTCAGAGAAAGGTTTGATGCTAAATATAATGTGACCAATCATCTCACATGGTAACACTGGTGTGATGAATGAGGCAGAAAACCGCACCGAGCAGGGATGGCCAGGAAAGCTGGGCAGCTGTGGTCTGCAGAGGGTCAGCGCCACAGGCTTCTGGACTGAGGCTTCAACAGTCAAAACTACACTTCACGTTTCATTGAGGGGCCAGCAGACGCCCAGGTTTTATTCAAAGAGATGTGCCAAAGAAGATGCTTTCTTGCTTGCCACTCAGCCTCCTCAGGAATGTGCACTGCAGCGGATGGCTGAGGTCAATAAAGACTATAGGGGGAAATGAGTCTGAAATTCGAATTCTTCATTTAAGAAAACTTAAAGCTGGATAGACAATGTGGAAGTATGTCCAGAAAATGAAATGTACACTAGCATAAGAGTGTTCTTTTTATCTGAAGAAAACAATACCATTGATAATCTAAGGACATAAATGATTTTATTGAGGACCCTGCACTATCCCAAGTACAGGAGTGTAATCCTGGTTAAGGATTAGAACCCCAAAGAGGCTTTAAAATTTTAAAACTTCAGATTCCTAAGCTTCACACCCAAGGGGGGATTCTAATTCCACAGCTATGAGGTGAGACCAGAGAAATACAAATTTTTTAAACAAAAGCCCCAGGAGATTGTGATGCAGCCTTACAAGCACTCAAGTGAGTTATGTTTGAGAACTACCCATGGAGGGACCTTGAAACAAGTCTTGGCTGTTGCTCCTACATTCAAAGATGATTTTAAACTGAACGCCATTTCAGGAATAAGGTGGACTAAGTATCCTTTAAAAAATTCCCATTATAAAAACAAAACACCTAGATAAAGTGTTAAAAACATCTAAAATATATGACTGAGCATTCAAGAAGACAGAAGTAATGCCAGAGGCTAAAGGAGAGATGGAAGCACAAACCTTGAGTGTTTAAGGGAGTACTGAGGGTAGCAGTCACCTGAGAGCATCTGCAGGTCCCCAGTGACACAGAGCTGTGGTTTTAATGACTTACAGGGAACAGAGGATAGAACCAAGGCCTTTTTAAGGTGAGAAGCTGGTTCAGATATCCTCAGGTAAAGCCAAGACTGCCTAGGGCTACACCTGTAGTGAGGGAGTTCTTAAAGCAAAAACTGAAAAGCAGTAACTGAAACTAAAAGGTATCCCTTACTTTATGACTATTTATAGAGTGAAAAATCCAAAATAAAACATTAGTTCAGTAGGGCTCAGGAACCAATTCAGTTCAAGTCACCTAGGCCCTTACCTCAGGCAGAGAGACCCAAGCAAACTTCTCATGGAACCCAGGTAGGTTCAGGCCTGCCCTCCGATCAGCACCCTACTTACTCAGTTCCCCAGAATGGTTTTCTCCTGAGTCGTATTAACTGCAGACCCTAGTCTATAATTCAACAGCTGCTAACTGGCTAACACTGATCACTTTCACCCTGAACCTCCCCAGCAGATCTGCATGATTAATGAAGGAATTTCAGAAACAATGCTTTAATTCAGGGTTTATTTTAACCAAAAGGAAGCCAAGTACAGAAAGAGTCTAAAACTGAAATCTGATTTGAGATGGAAAGTTCAAGAATGCCTAGGGCCCTACAGAGCCTAGTTGAAGAACTGAGGCCTTTTCAATAAAAACATCAACTGCAATGGATTAAAATGTCTGAAACACTTAAATTCATGAGTATTTTTTTAAACCCTTGCTGATCATCTTTGGAGGATGGTAGGAGGTCAACTCATTTTTTTGAAAATTGTATCTTCCCATATCTCAGTATAACTAAACTGTTGATGAAAGAAAATTCTTTAACAAAAATCTTCTGGGTAATAAATGAGGAAGAAATGATAGAATTAAAATAGCAACATTTTGCAGCTCTTCATGAAATAATGGGTGTAAGCAATAATCACAAATGGCTTTAACATCAGAGGGACAACCAAATGCTGTGTGCCTCCTGACAAGAGTAAGCAACACTCCCTATGAAGTATTCATGGCAAAAGTGGGAAAACAACAACAACAACAAAAAACCCAACAAACCTTGAATCTGATCAAGGCTTCTTTCCCAACTGCCAGTATTATAGGACATATGGAAGGTAGAGGAGGATGTTAATAAGGATGAAAGCAGCAAATCCAGAATGTGAGACACTACAAGACAAAAGACCCATTTTCTTTAAAAAATAAACTGCAAGAGAGAAAGAAACCTATAAAAATCACCTCAACATATTACAATGTATGGGCCTTATCTGGATCCCATTTCAACAAATTGTAAATTAAAAAGAGATTTATAAAACATCTGAGGAAATGTGAACATTGATGAAATATTTAATGACATTAAGGAATTACTAATTTTTAGATATGAGAATGGTTTATAGTTAGGGTTTTTAAAAAAATTCCTATCTATAGAGGTATATATCAAAATATATAAAAAATGATCTGATAACAAGGATTTGTTAAAAAGTAACCTGAGGATGGGATAGGGGTTTGATGAATTAAGACTGGCAGGGAACTGATAACCGTTGAAGCTGGGTGACAGTACACAGGGGTTCATTATATTGTTCTCTCTTTGTATGTTTCTACAAAAAAGACTTAAAAAGAGGCAAGAGAAGAGGGGAACATTACCAATTGCACTGTATGGACCTGTAATGGTGCATAACCATTAGAAAAAATTATGAGAGTATCAGAGAAATTTGACCATTGACTAAATATTGCATATTTAAATATTACTAATATTTTTACATATGCTAATGATATTTAAAACATCCTTATCTTTTAGAGGTCTTTATTGAAATACCTATGAGTAAAATGATGCACTGTCTGAGATCTGCCTCAAAATAATCCAAAGGATCATGATGGAGGAATAAGCAGAAATAGAGATGAAGTAAAGACTGGCTATACGAGCTGACAACTGTTGAAGCCAGGTGTTGGGCAAAGGGGATTCCCTATACTATGTACTCTACTTTTGTTTGTTTTACATTTTCCAATATAAAATGTTTTAAAAATAATAATAACCTATGGTGTTGGAAGTCAGGATAATGGTTACCTTTGAAGAAAATGGGAACCACAATAAGGGCTTCTGGAGTGGCAGGAATGTTCTATTATACACGTTTGTTCATTTTGATAATTCATCAATCTATATATTATGAATTGTGCACTTTTCAGTAAGTATTACACGGCAATCAGAAAATATTATTTTAAAAGCAAGAGACCCACTGCTTCAATGCAAGGCAAGACAACTATGGTAGAACTGCAGGTACTACAGCAATAACTAACAATGCTATTTTTGAGCAGAGAGGCAACAGACTATCTATTGCATGGCCCTAAGCAAACATCAGAATCTGGACTCAGTTTCCTCATTTCTAAGGAAAATGACAGCAGCTCTTCAGTTGGCTGTTGTGAGCATTAAATGGAATAGTACACGTGAAGTGCTTAGCACCGAACCCGAAACACAGATAGAAGTGACAAAGGCTGCCTTTTGGCTTTTATGTCAGAGGGCCTGCCCTGCATTCATGGCCTGACTCCTCCGTAGAATGCAATGTAGGTATACCTGCACTAAATAGCACTCCTGATGTTAATCAAGCTCTCCATAGTAATAAATTACCCTCACACGGGGAGCTGGACAGATCCCTATCAGCTCTCCCCCAAGGCTCTAATGGAAAACCACTAACGAGACTAAAGAGCTGAGGCACCAAAGCTGCACCACCATCAGAAAGAACCCAGGTCTCCGCAGATTCCGCCTGGAGGCAAAATCACTTAAGAGTATGGATGCCCCACACCCACACATCTTCCCTCCCCAGCCGCGATCCACTCCACCCCACCCCACGCCCTCCAATGGGGATGCACGGAGTGAAAGCCTCATATCGCCCCTCCTCCCTCCCCCAATCAACGAGCCCGCACCAGAACACAGCGGCCAATCACAGCGCTCCACATGCCGGGGTCAGCCCTCCGCTCACGAGCGCACGAGGAGGCTTCTCCAAAAGCCCGTGCCCAACCGCCCCGGCTCCACAGGCTGCGCGGTCTCCGCAGAGGCCACACTGCCACCTACTGCCCAATCATCGGCATGCAGCCCGTATCCCAGCCCAAAGGCTCAATTATGAATTAGGGAAAACATGCAGTTATGTCACATACAAACGAAAATTTTAACTGCATTCAGTTACACAGCAGGAAAAAAATATTGTTTCTAACAGCCTCTTTTTCTTCCAAGCAGTTCGAGTTTCAAAACCTTATCACATGTTTTATAGAGGTAAGATCAAGGGGCCTAGGCACTTGTTCCCTCCACAAATTTCTGGAGCCCCTACTATATGTGAGGCTGTTATCTGGGGTAGGCATTATCATCATCCCTAGTATATAGGTACAGGAACCGAGGTTAAGTGACAGTTTCTGAAGGCTGGCAGAGCTGAGGTTCACAATCAGACCATCCCTCCAAGGGCGTACTCTTCACCACATCACACTGCGTAAGAACATAGGGTGAGGAAAAATCAATTCTGACTGCACAGGGACTCAGGATGTACAGAGAGTACTCTTGGCAGGATAGGATTCAGTAAATAGTAGCTGGTACTGCTTTTCTAAGTACACTAATATTAACAGAGAGAAGGAGACAATTACCTCCACGTGATATTTATTCATTGCAGATTATTATGCTCATTCTTTGGCAACAGCATCTGCTTATTCAGGAATCCATGACAATATTCCCTAGGTTTGTCTCCAAATAACAGAGCTGACTGTAACTCATACCAAGGCACCAAATATAATGGTCTTATTTCCTAATTTTCCCTTCATACCTGGGAAAGTGTTAACAGGAGCTTTGCCAAAATGCTTCTTCCTCTTTCTGCACTTAGCACTTTTGTTATCATTCATATATGGCACATCAGAACAAGCTTTGCAATATAATTCACTGAGTTCATACTGCTTTCATCACGAGAACAGTGCCCCCCCCCCCAAAGTACTATTGGCTCTCCAGGGCATTTTAGAACACATAGGGGTATTTTTGACTGTTACAATGACTACAGGGCACTTACTAGAAGACAGCAAAATTAGATAACCTGCAATGCCAATACTGAGCCACACTTCAAAACACTGTCCCAGTTGGGAGCCAGCATTTTCAGCATGAAAGGGAGATACAAATAGGGAATAGAGGATGGCAAGGAAGAACCCTATAGGGATGAACTGGAATTGGAGGGTTCAGTATGAACTCATTATTTGTAAAATATGTACATGTAAGCTTATATGTATGTGTACATAAGTATGTTTATGTGTATATGTATATTTTCTAGCTCTGCCCAATGAATGGGCAAAGAAGCAAAACTTCCACAGCAGCAAAAGGACAACTAGTACACAGATCTTGGGTGTCTAATAATACTCCCTAATAAAAAGAACCAGTGTTCCTTGGAGAAATTCAGCTGACTCTTGGATAAAGCAGGTTTGAACTGTGCAGGTCCACTTACATGTGAATTTCTTTCACTGAAGATGTACTATAGGATTACACACATGATCCACAGCTGGTTGAATCCATGGATGTGAGACTTTGGCTAGGGAGAAATCCACTTATACAGAAGGCTGACTATAAGTTATATGTGGATTTTTGACTGCGCTGAGGGTCGGTGCCTTTAGCCCTGGTTGTTCAAGGGTCATCTGTAATCGATTTCAGGGCTACAGCAGGAAAGGTACGAGATGCAACGTTGGGAGGCAGCTTGAAAGAGCTTCTACTAGTCAAATCTGTTAATGAATCATTAAAAGAAAAAAAAGAGGACTCCACAATATCATACTGATAATAAATAGATAAACAGAGAAAGAAAGAAATAGGAGAAAAAGAAGGTTCTTGCTTATGGGAAATACTGAGTACTAATTAGTAAATGTGGAGGTATTCATGAAGCTGGAAAACCATCATTTTGCAACCATTATAGTAAAGACTGATTCTGTAGATAAAACACAGACAGGCTGCATGGTACTAACTATACAATAAAAATGAACAAAAAAGAAGAACTGTTTATATAATTCAGGGAGACTGATCATCAAGGCAAAAAAGAAAGAAATTTGCAAGATAGAAAAAATGATTTTGCCATGTGTGAAACAATAGTCTAATTTTTAAGATTTAAAATGTGCTTATCAGAATCAGATTATCATAAAAGCATCATTTCACATATATCTCATATGAATATATGATGACAAACATACAGAGTGAATGGAAATGACACATATAAGAGCCCACCTACCGAGGTGACAATCTTCTTTTTCTCTTGCTTCCCATTTGTGGCTGTCCACATAGGCTGCAGAAAGCAGGCATCTTTTACCTGAGGAATAAGACAATTATGTAAACACAGGCATGGTTTCACAACAGGTTCACTTAATCTGTTTTACTAAACGTACCTTTGTCATATTTTCCATTTAAGATTATTTAAAGATCTACTATGAAATTGTAACCAATATTGCACAGTTTATAATTCAGTTCATGACAACATGTATTCAACCTCTAACAAGCAGAAGATGGAGAAAATCTGTTAAAACTTCTATCATAAGATTATGAGTAAAAATGCTGCTTATTTTGTTCCGATAACTTAAGGACTAGGAGCCATTTGTTTCCACTAACTTAGAGCCTAGATGGGTCTTAAAACCTCTTCTTAGAATCTCAAATACTTGCTGAACGGTGGTTTGACTCATTCAATGATTCATCAGACTAAAACTTCCATCAGACTTAGATAAGCATATTTCCCCTTATTTCACATAAAGCAAAGAGTAATACCTTACCCAGTCACCCAGCACCCTACTGGTAAATAAGAGAAACCTAATAAGCCAAATTTGAGGTAGCCCTCAAGATGACACCTGGCACAATGACTGGCATATGGCAGTGCTCAATAAACTTGAGCTCAAGGAACGAATGAGAAAGAATGAATGGCAGCTTAATCAAAATTAATATCTTTTGCGCTTCAAAACATACCATCAAGAAAGTGAAAGCATAACTCTGAATGGAAGGAAATATTTGCAAATCATTAATCTTATCAGGGACTTGTACCCAGGATATATAAATAACTCTCACAACTCAAAATTTAAAAAGACAACCCAATAGAAAAATGGGCAAAGGATTTGAACAGATATTTCTAAAATACACACACACACACACAGCGCCAACAAGTACATGGAAAGATGTTTAATATCATTTCCCATTAAGGAAATGCAACACTGAAATCCACAACTTCACACTCACTTAGGATGCCTATAATCAAAAAGGCAGATAATATCAGCTGTTGACAAGGATGTAGAGAAACTAGAAACCTCACACACTGCAGGTGAGAATGTAAAATGGTACAGCCACGTCAGAAAAGTTTGGCAGTTCTGCAAAACGCTAACATGGAGTTAGCGGGTAACCCAGCAATTCCACTCCTCGGTATATACCCAAGAGAAATGAACTGTATCCACACAAAAAACTATATACAAATGTTCACAGCAATATTATTTATGACAGCCAGAAAGTGGAAAATGCAAATATCCACCAATTTATGAATGGATAAACAAAATGTGGTATATTCTTATAAAGGAATATTATTCAGCAAAAAGAAATGAAGTACTGATTAGTGCTACAATATAGATGAACCTCGAAAATCGTATTTTTGGAAGAAGCCAGTCACAAAAAGACTACATATTATATAATTCCATTCATATGAAATGTCCACAACAGGCAAATCTACAGAGATAAAAAGCAGCTTATTGGTTGTTTAGATCTGGGGGGTGGTGGCAATAACGGGGAAAGCTTGGAGGGAAATGGGGAGTGACTACTAATAAGTATGGGGTTTTTTTGAGGTGATGAAAATGTCCTAAATTGATTGTGGTGATGGTTGCTGCACAAACCTGTGTGTATATACAAAAAAACCCATTAAGCTGAATACTTTAAATGGGTAAATTGTATGTGAATAAATAATAAAGCTGTTTAAAAAAAATTAAAAAGGAATGAATGGCAGATAATTACCTGAAGGTCACAGCAGACCAAAAGCCAAATACAACTAGAAGGCCTGGGAGCTGGTTAAACACAGTATTTGCATGTTATTGTTATTCCTTATCCATCTCCCAAATAAAACAAACACAAACACACCTGTATGTGTTTATACACAAAACCAGTCCCTCCCTCGTCTTAAGCAGGGGTAAGGTCAGACCTTTATTAGAAAAATTTGTCTAAATTTGAAGTCTGAAGCTTAAAATGATGCAATAATATTAAAAGCTTCCAAAAACTGGCTCAGTGAGGAACGAAGATTTTCTTTCTAAATAGTAACTATTAATAAGTGCCTACATTTCAAGTGCATTATTTTTTAAAATGATTAGATGTTTGGAACTTAGAATATATTGTCCAGAGAAACGATGTTATAAATTGTCAGTTACATTCCTAGATCTGCCAAGAAGGATGAATACTGATGGCGTTACATTAGGTGCACAGCTGTACAGCAGGTCAGGAGTGAGCAGACCCGAGATTCAGGTTGAGCTTCACCAGCTGGTAGAAAACTTCAGACCCTGCAGCTATGTGAAGGAGCTGACTGGGGGATATTTAAGGTCCCCGCATGCTCTAACAATCTGACACAGAAACAAAATAATCTTTCTGTGGGAAACTTTTCTATGTGAGCACGAGCTGAGGAGGGGACTCTTTAAGTTATATACTCCAGGGCACCAGCGACTTACACATTCTCTACTTGTTATTATTACCTTTTCTTACTTATTCTCTATTTCTTTCCTAGCATATTCATTCTAGCACAAGAGATCAGCCCTCATTCTAAAGCCAGAGAAGACAGTTATCTACAACAATGTTCATGAATTTTAAATTGGGAGACAAAAAGCAAGGGTGGTGATGCGGTGGGGAAAGCCAGGGGTCCCAGAATGCCCTGTGTGCAGTTGTTCAAGGGGATCATATGAACTTAAAATAAAATAAATTAGGACTAGTAACTTTACAAAGGGTAAGTGCAGTAACTTTGATATAGTTGAACTTTTTAATGTTTGCTTATAAGTAATTAACCAGTAATCATTTTTTATCTCCATTAAGAATAGAACAAAAGGAAATGGGCATAAATGGGTACAAGGATGAAGAATTTAAATTTGGCAAGTGTAAAGTTTTCCTAATAGAAACCAATGACAAACAGGAGTGAGTTGCCAGGTGTGGCAAGCAGAATAATGTACCCCCAAAAGATGTCCAGGCCCAAACCCCAGAACATGTGAATGTCAGAACCTGTGAACAGCAAAGGGGAATTAAGGTGACAGATGGAATTAAGATCAGCACATCAGCTGATCTTAAAATGAGGCGCCAGTCCTGGGTTATCCAGGTGGGCTCAATGTAATCACAATCCTTAAGAAGTGAAAGATGGAGACAGGTTGTTAGTGTGATGCATGAAAAACAGCACGAGATAAGAAGTACCTGACTTGCCACTGTGCACTTAGAAGATGTCTGAATCAGCCAAGGAATGCAGGTGGTCTCTAGAAGGTGAAAAAGGCAAGGAAACAGATTTTCCCCTAGAGATTTCTGAAGAGACTACATCCCTTTTAATACCTTGATTTTAGCACAGTAAGAACCAGTATCAGACTTCTGACCTACAGAACAGTAATAAACCTGTGTTGTTTTAAGCCACCAAATTTGTGGTAATTTTGTTACAGCAGCAATAGGAAATTACTACATCTTAGAAAGACATTCCATTTTCTGTAAATCTTTTAAAGCAGGATGTTAATCTTTCTGAGATACTTTTAAATGGCATCACTTAAAGTTCTTTCCACCTCTGTATAATAGTTGGAAGGTCTATACATGTAACATCAGAACCAAAGACTTTCTACAAAGTCAGACAGAACATTAAATTGAGTGGACAATGGCAAAATGTAAAATCTAGATCAGCTCCTCAAACTTTAATGTGCATATGAATCCTGATAAAATGCAGATTCTGATTCAGTAGGTCTGAGGTGGGGACAGAGATTCTGCATTTCCAAAAGTTCCCAGGTAATGATGCTGACCTTCAGACAACACTGAAGTAGCAAGGGGATAGGATAGTATCAGTCTCACATATTGAGTTCTGAGACCATGTAATCCTACTCTGATTATGCCACTCAAGAGTATACACAACTCTTTCTTGAGCCTGCTTACCCTTCAGTCAACTTTTGAAACAACAATATTCCAAGATAAGTATCCACTATAAAAAGAAATATTTCCTCTATTTAATTTTAAAAAGGTATCTCCAAGGACCAGAATTTGAAAGTTCAGTAAAAATTTGTTTATTTCATAGTTATTCTGTGTATATTTTATAGTTATTCTGGCCTTTGCTAAAATGTCTGCAAACATGCTTTACATCCAAAAGGAAGCAGTGTGATTGTGGACAAAGATAGGCTTTAGAGTCACAAAGTCTAAGTGTGACTCTTTGCCGTGCTAATAAATACTATGAAAATGTCAGCAAGTAACACCATGTCTCTGAGCCTCTTTCTTCATATGTAAAACGGAAATACTGCATCACAATTTAAATGAGGACATATATTAAGTGCCCAGCCTAATGTCCAATATGTAGTAAGTGCCCAATAAGTTTCCTTCTCTAGCCTCTTCTTTTTTGGTTTATCTCAATAAATTTTCCTTTCATCCTCTTGATCAGTTTAGTTGCTCTTTTCCAATATGTTGTAAGGTGAATCAATGGAAGCACCAAAGTGTTCCCAAAATTGATCTGTCATGAATTTATACAAATTAGAACATTTTTCCTCTTTTATCCTGTAATGGTTCAAGATGTTTTGATGACTTAAGAGTTCCTTATCAGCATTCTCAACCCCCTAGTGGTGCATAATGTACTATCCTACATACTTTTATCACTCGCCTTATAGCGTCCAGTTCCTGATTTCAAGATTTCTTTCATCTATGATCTAACCCAGTGCTTGTGCAATATAACTTTCTGTAATAAAGGAAATGTTCAATTCTGAGCTGCCCAATACAGTAGGTATTAGCCACAGGTGCCTACTGAGCACTTAAAACATAGCTAATATGACTAACGAACTGAATTTTTAATTTTATTTAATTTTAACTAATTTAAATAGCCACACATATCTAGTAGCTACTACAATGGAATGGCACAGGTGTAACCAACCACAAGTTCACCAGTTCAAACTAAGAACAAAATGCTAACTAGAAATTCTCTCAATTCACTTGTAACTAATTTCCATTCCCTTGTTAGAATGATTGCCCCCAAACAACCTAAGCAACAATGATACTCTCCCTGTTTGACAATCCAAGGTCTAGTTTAAAGTGAAAAGCATTTACTAACAACAATAACAACCATAATTAAACATGCTGGTAAATAGTTACAACAGTTAAATAGTTATAACAGTTAATTCTGAGGTGCCAAGTACTGTGCACACCTCTTTATCTAATGTGTGGCATTAAATATTTTCATCTGCTAGGTCAACCAGTTAATCCTTAGCAAACTTTTGGTGGCCAACTATGAGGTTTCAGTTGATATTTAAAGACTGTTCCTAAAGAACTTGAACAAGTGTGTACTGCTTTTAAATAGGGGGTAGAGGAGGTATGTTGGTAAGAGGAGATAACAAGCATTGGAAAAATCAGCTGTGACTATCCTAGTTTAATCATATAATCGGATACACCTGTCAGGATTTAGCTTTTGTAAATTGAAAAAAACTTTTCCAATGTCTTCATCAGCAGATTCTTTAAGCAAGTTTTGAGTGGGCTCTCATTCACTCAGATACTAAAGTACTTTAAAAGTAACTACTACCATTTATTGTCTGCATGGAAAACTTTAGCAAAGAAAGGTCAGTCAAAAGTTGTGCCCAAGGTCATGAGGTAAAGTGAGGTTAGTACTGAGAAATTCCTCTACCAGGTGAAAACCAAGTGTCTGGCCACGTGTGAGGTAGTGAGGAGAACGTTTATGATGTCCCTTCAAGGAAACTTAACAGGGAGGAAAGTTTCATAGCCCCCGGGGTGGTCACATTTGGGCTTTTCATGGGCAGCAAAAAGATGACCACTTTAACACACAAACCTGGCAAATTACACGCCAAAGCCCTAATGCCGCCGCGACTCCCTCTGCTCTTCACATCTTTGAACGGGCCGACACTTACTGTAGGGAAGGAGACGACGGGTCAGAGAACTTACCTCCCCTCTTGGCTACCAAACACCTCAAATGGTCTCTCTAGCAACTAGATTCCAGAAGCATTTCCTCTCCACTTGAAAGCCCAACGCTCCCTTCTCTCAAGGAACAGAGTTCTCAGGGGCCTAATGAAGCAGCCCCACAAAGGTAGCAGCCACCAACCTGCCAGGGAGAGCTGAGGCAGCAACACTTTCCGCGTCAGGAGAATCCCGCGCCGCACTATGGGTGCCGCCATCTTGGAGCATACCAAGCGGAATGCCGGTCCGGGGCCTGAGGGCACAGGAAGGGGTGGGGTCACAGGCGAGTCGACGCTCCGCCCCCCTCCCCTGGCTCCCGCAGTTGGTGCGGCCCGGGACAGCATGGCGGCTGCCTTTCGGCCCTCGAAGGAAGTCCTGCTGCTGCAGGCGCTACGGAATCTGGTGTATACCGGGGTGGGAGGCTCAGGCTGCACATGCTGCCGCTGCCCTGTCGGAGGTATCTGCGGCCTCGGGTCGTGAAGGAAGGGAGGGATGGGACAGAAGGGAGCTTTACACTGCAGCGGGCGTCTCTTTGGAGAAATAACAGCGCTGCAGTCACTTCCTGGCCTAGAGCAGCCGGGCATGCCCTCGCCCTGTGCGCGTGGGTGCAGCGGTCGTGGACGCCTGTGTGCTGGGTCATGACCTTGGGGCTGTAGTATTGTCCCGGATTGCGGGATGCTGCTGTCCAGGAACACTCCCTCCCCCTTAGGTGTACTGTGCGGCAGAGCTTGGGAGGGGAGGTCTAAGACTCCGAGTTTGGAGTCCAGCTCTGCAGCTATCTGCAAGACCTTGAGCATGTTTATTTGTAAAATTATCCCTTAATATCTTTATGAAAATGATTAAACTTGAAAACGCTGGTGAGTGAGAATAAAATATTTAACACGTATGTCAGGCTTTAATGCATTTTACATACATTCATTACTTTTCTTCTCCCAACATCCAGTGAGAAAGATACTACTCTTTTCTTCATTTACAGAGGAGGAAACCGCAAGGCTAAGTAATTTGCCCAAGGTCGGAAGGAACGCGTAAAGGAAGGATTTGAAAACAGGCGGCCCAACAATAGAGTCCTGCTGTAACCACTTCTCTGGACTGCCTTTCTAGAAAATCAGCAGCAGTTTTTTGTTTGTTTTTTGGGTTTTTTTGTTGTTACATCGTTATTGCGGTACACAGAGCTCTTTTAGTGGACAATTCTTTGACCAAACTCCTCTTCATGCACAGCCCAGCATCCTAGAGAAGTAATGTTTTCCAAACTCACCATTTCTACTTGATTCCTGATATGTCTAGAGGATACCAGAAATCCATATCTAAGAGGTGGTAACTCCTAGTTTCACCAATAACACGATTGGGAATTCCAGTGGTCACACTATAGCTTTTTCCTCTACCCTGTATGCTTCTACCTAGATAAACCCAAACTAGATATACCTGTTTTGCTATCCATTTGTCTTTCAGATCCCAGATTCCTGTCTACCCATCCCCATAAACAATCAGTAGCTCCTTTCTCACACACACACACACACACACACAAAACTTGTCCGGTAGTTTGGAAAGTTTTTTACCCACCAGGATGCTTGTTATATTTGTACCTGTCTAGATGGATTATTTATACTAAGTGAAGAGGAGATCATTTATTAGAAAGAGGCAATCAGGCTCTACTCATTTGCAAAGTATAAAACAGTCAAAATGATTTTACCTTTTTTCTTTCTCTAATTTTTAGCTAAAAGATATCTACTTACAGATAATATTGTGAAATTAAAAGAATTTCAGCATAAGAAGGTGGCTGTTGGATGTAATCTTCCTGGTACCAAAGGTAATCAAATCTATTTTGTTAATTCTTTCAGTGATCTGTCATTCAGCTTTCTTCTGTCTTTCTCTCTATTCAGGCTCTCCTTCAATGACCTTATGTCTCAGAAAAAATTGAGATGGTTTATTCTTAGCTTCCTAGTCTACCCTCACGTGCACCTTTTCACCTGACTCTCTAATACTGTGGAGTCTACAGCTCTCCTCTTATCCCTTTTCCCAGGATCCCAGAGGAACACTAAAACTAGTGCCACAATCAGTCTTCTAGATCCGAGTCTTCTAGATCTCAGCAGCAACTGAGAGATTGATAGAAATGCCAAACCTTGGGCCCCAGACAATGCATATGCACAACAGAGTCCGAGAACTGCTGCAGATGACTGGCTTTCAAACTTAACGCAACCCTCAGTGCAAAATAAATTTTGCATCGCATCTGCAGGACACACACATCTATATAAATGAATAAAATGAAGCAAAACAGTGCTATGTATGATGCATTTTCATATTTTCTACTCTGCTGGAACAGTCAGTAGACTAAAACAAAAGTTTCTTTAAAAAATTAGCAAAACATTGATAATTGTGGCTGGGTGATGGGCACATAGGAAGTCATTATACTGTTCTCTCAACTTATAGGTATGTTTAAAAATTTTTATTATAAAAATCTAAAAACACAGCACTGCCACCCTAGGTCGTATTGCCTTTCAGCATTTGAGAAATCTTGTTGCACTCATTCCCTCTGTCCTGCACATTGAGGTTTTCCCAGTACTTCAAAATTCCTTTATAAACACAGCAAGGCTCTTTTTTCATAACTCTTTTGTTTGTCCCTATTGACTTTTTCTGCTCTCCTTTTTCTCACTGTCAGATATTATAAGCACTTAATTAACCCTTCTGGCTTCCCATCTCTCACAGTTCAGCCCTTCAGAAATCAGTCTTCTTTCACCACTCTGCTTGTTGCTGTTATATAAAACCACCTACAGAGCAGGAGGATAAGAGAGAGGGAGAACAACCTCCACTTTGGTAGACTCAATCTAGATTTCACTTGAGTCTTTTTTTTTAATTGAGGTATAGTCGATTTACAATGTGTTAATTTCTAGTGTACAGCACAGTGATTCAGTTGTGTATATATATATATATTCCTTTTCATTATAGGCTACTACAAGGTATTAAATATAGTTCCCTGTGCTACACAGTAGGATCCTGTTGCTCATCTAGTCTATGTATAGTAGTTAGTATCTGCAAATCCCAAACTCCCAATTTATAGTCTTTTCTTTTTACCCCAGGTCTTTTGGAGATCTGTGAAGTTTGGAGTTAGGGCTTCATGTCACTAGTTGTTTATCCAATTGTTACAATCTTTCTAAGGCTATAATTGTTGTGCATATGTTCTGAAAGGCAATTAATATGAGTGCCAATCTACTCCATTGTCAGGTATTTATAAAATGCTTTCCATGTTCCATCATTAGAAGAACCCACAGTGGTACTCTGTTATAGATCACATCATGTTCAAACTGCCCCCCTCCCTGGCTTCCTAGCTTTTCCATAGTGGACCTCACCTGTTCTGGAATCTGATGTGATTTCCTGTTAATCTAGTCACAGTCTTCCCCTTACCACCTTTCCCCCCAGTTCTCTGCTGTTACTCATGCCGATTCCCATACCAACAAAACCATGCTCCCCTCAGTTTCTCAAATGCTGTCTGGCCCCTTCCTTCCCTTTTGGTACCTCTCTAGTTCCACCAGGCCTAGTCTGTTTCTGCCACCCTGATTTTTCTCTTCTCTCCTGTTAAGTTTATATTCAGTGACGTATCTCCTACTCCGTCACTGTTTTCAGGTGGCTTTGTATAAATACATCTTGTCTCTTGAATAGACTTTAAGTTCTTTCAGGGCAGGGACCATACCTTATCCTTCCTTGTGTCTCCATCCCATTAAAATCTTTTAGATTCAAAATTTTTTAGAAATATTTAATAAAAAAAATCCTCTTAAATCTGACAAGTGACAGAAGGAATGAAACTAAGAATAATGTCTGATTTCCTGGCAGTTGGCCCTGTGCTAATTGCTTTGCTTATGTTATCTCAGGCAGGTATCATCATCCTCATTTTATACATCAGTCAAGTCCCACGGACGGGCATCTCCCCATAGCATGCAAGTGGCAGGGCTTAAACTTCAGTCCATGTTTTCCCGTCTCTAAAACCTTTAACCATTACTGGATCTGCAGATAAAGAATGGAGGGTCCACTGCATTAACTCAAATCGAATGGCCCTTCTTTTCTCATAAATTGAGAGCAGTATCCGCCTCAGCTTCCTGATCTTATGTTTTTAATGTATATCACACCATTCCTTTAGGCAGCATTCCTCCCAGGCTCTGGGCCTTGGAGCAAATCCTGGAGACTTTTCTTGGCAGCTTCTGATACTGCGAACAGCCCTGCCTTCTGGAAAGCAGATGCTTGCTTGGTGCCTGCCTTGCCTCTCACCCCACATCCTGGCGAGAATACAGTCCCTTCCTAATGCCAAGCAGCAGTGTTTCCTTTTGGTGTTTGTCTCCATAGTTGACCAATACAAGATAAGGGGCATAGACTGTGATCACTTTGAAATGATTCTGTTACTGAAAGAGGGTTTGCTGCTGTTTAGAGAACGTTTTTACCCAGCGCATTATGTTGTACACACTTTCTAACAACTGAGCAGAGAGAGGCCAGAAGGAATGGAAAAGAGGTAAAGTTGAACCAAGTGAGAGATGTGAAGTATTCCTGAATCAAGTGAGTCATCCATCGTGGATTAACCCATCTTCAGTTCCTATTTTCCTTTCAGTTTTCCTGCTAGGTAACTGGCCACTCGATTATTTGAATATCTTGGTTACATTTTCTTTTTTTTCCTTTTTTCTCATGGGTCACTTGTAGATACAGTTCATTGGGCTAAGCCTCTGGGCCATTAGTTCTCAAAATTTAGTGTGCATAAACATCACCCAGGTAGTCAAAAATGTATATTCTTGTGCTCCTACTCCCAGAGATTGTGCTGGAAAGTCTTGTGGGGCCTGGGCCAGTGCCCTGTGACACAGATGCATTGCTTCTCTGGCACTCTGCTCCCAAGACCAGCCAGTGAGGGAACTACGTGGCCGTGAGCCCCTCTCAGCAGCCCGTTGCCATGTGCCAGGTTCTAGCCTCCCTTCTCCCTGAAGTCAGACTCCTGACAGTCCCAGTCAGCCTGAGTGATGGCCACCACACTGTGCTTTCTTTCAGAAACCTATTTGAGAAACTTGGAAGAGAAACTGACTCAGAACAAGCTCATCTTGAAAGAGGAGTTGAGAACCTTGCTTCATTTGTGTGAGTCCCGGGATGATATGGAGCTGGCTAAAAATGTCATTTACAGGTGAGGCCCTTCCTACGAATCCTGCCAGCCTTGTCTCTTCTCACTCACTCCTTTTCCTGAGCCATCTCATCTGTTTCCAAGATTTCCGCTGTCACCTACACGATGATGACTTCCAGATCTCTTGCCCAGATGCCTGCCCTGAGCTCCACACATTCATATTCATTCATTTAGCAAACACTGGGGTCCTACTACATGCCAGGTGTTGAAGATAGAAAAAGATAATTCACGCCCCAGGCAATCACCAGCCCCTCACTAACCCCACTTAACACATTCCCTCAGTCTTCACACTCACCTTACACAGATTTCTTCCTCTTGTTGTGTTTCCTGTCACAATGACGATTCATTCTTTCCTCTGATCTCATTTGCCCTCCTCCCTGACGGGGTAAGAAATCCTACTGAGTCCACTTCTGGTATCTCTCATCTCCAGCCTTCCTCTCTCTGTCCCCATAACTAGTGCCTTAGTCCAGTGTCTCACTGGAATCACTTCCATGGACTCCTTCCTAACTAGTCTCCCTCTTCCAGGCTTATGTCTATCATGTGCACTGTGTCTGATCCATTATAGAGTTTCCCCTGTCAGAAGGAACTCATGCAATCACAGCAAAGCCCAGCAAAGGTTTCACTTACTTGGGAGAAACATGACACCAAGTCAACGGGCTTCATTTATAAGTTAAATTCATTGCTTCTTTTTGCCATTCTTTAAAGAGGTATTTCTACACATGGACCTGTATTTATACTGTACACTTATAGAGAAAAATATGAAGTATTTGTATGTAGAATAATACTAAAACTTAACTGTGGTTCTCTGGGAATTACACATTTTATTTTTTGTTTGTCTAAATGTGTACTCTTCTGATTTCTCAAAACTGTCTATAATGGACATTATTCATTTTATAATGTGAAAAAATTAATGTTGTTTTTAAAAAGAAAAAGAAAAAAGTTACACAAATTTCATTGAAAATTTGAAAAACACCAAAAATACCTCTTGTAGAAAGAAGAAATGTACCACAGATTCTGCTGTTTCGGTTATCTCTTGCTGCATAACAGACCACACCTGAACTTAATGACTTAAAATGACGACTGATTATTATTTATCACACCGCTGAGGGTCAGGAATTGAGGCTGATCTCAGCTGATGTTACCTGCTTATCTGCAGTCAGCTGAGTGGGCTGAGCTGGAAGGCCCAAGAAGGCTTCCTTTGCATTTCTGATGCCTCAGCGCCCCTGTACATGGCCCCTCTCTCCCCCTGAAGTATCTCACTGTTCCTGAGTCCAGCACTAACACCCAGCACAGGCTGCAGGCCTTGCAGAGCTGCCCAGACTGGCGCATCCTCACTTCCACCCCATTTTCTTGGTCAGGGCAAGTTACAGGCCAGCCCAGATTCACGGGGAGGGGAAGGAATTCCATCTCCAGGTGGATGGAGCAGGGAGAGGAGGAACTAATGGTGGCTATCTTGGGGGCCTGTCTACCGCATCCAGGAAACCACTGTTAATATCTTGATATATTTTCTCTGATTTTTTTCATGCAAAGATTTTGTGGTTTTGGTAGGGTTTACTTTACATAGTTGTAGTTATTACTGTGTAATAAAATGATATTTTCTTTTCTTGTTTTTAGTCTTTAAAAAAATTTTTTTTTTAATTTAATAGAAGTACTGGGGAGTGAACCCAGGACCTCGTGCATGCTAACCACGCACTCTACCACTGAGCTATACCCTCCCCCAAGTTGTTTTCTAATTAGTACTATAATATTAATTTTTTGCTTGTTAGGAATCATATTTTAAGGGCTGTACACTTTTTCATTGTATGCTAGGTATTTTAATTAACTGTGCCCCTATGGAATGGCTAAAATTTTCTGATTTTTCACCAATATGAATAATGCCATGATGATCAAACTATGCATAAAGCTTATTTTGTATTTTCTTTTTGAGATCAGAGGGTAGGAACCTTTTAAAGCTTGTCAATACAGACTGCCAGATTATTTTCCAGAAGGGATTATGCTAATTCACAGTCACACTGTATCAGCAAGCCTGATTCTGCTGTTTCAGTTTCATAAAGTTGAATCATTTGAGATCCTCTGACTTGTTTTCCTCTCAGTCTTCTTTTTATCTTCCAAAGCTATCAGACATTTACAAGAGTAACAAAGCATAGCATTCTGAACACTTTTTCCACTCTTACTTCTGTCGTAAACATTCAAAGTCTGGCTCATAATCCCTTTATTGATGCTAACGACTCTGCCTGGTTGCTGTCCTCGCCCTCTGTTCGTGGACAGCTGGACAAGTGGGAAGAGGGGGGTCCTTGGCCTGACCAGCCTGTTACTCTCTCTTCTGAGACGGGCAGCCCACATTTGGGGAATAATAATGAGCCAAAAAGGGGGAGCAACTTCATCTCCTCCTCGTCATGCTATTTTGTTGGGTTTAGAGAGATTTTAGATCCTCCAACTTGAGCATTTGTCAGGAAGAGGTGAAACATCATCTCTGTGACTTTCTAGCACTTTTATTAGTGTGAATGTCATTTAAATTGGGAAAACCTTTGGTTTTGCTTTGTTACGTGTTTAATCTGATACAAAATTTCTCATGAGACTACTTACTGAAATATATTGATTTTTAAAGATGTTTTCTTCAGCATGCCCTACATTTTACAAGCGGTAACATATATGGAACACGTACCGTGTGCCAGGCACGTCATCTCATTTAATCCTTATAAAAACTCTTTGAGTTCTTTTATTATTTCCATTTTACAAATGAGGAAACTGAGGCACAGAGTGGGTAATTAATTTGCTCATGTCTACACAGTTAATAGGTAAAACAGCTGGGACTTAAACTGTCATTTTGGATTCAGTCTAAAAATCCTTAATCACTACACTAGATTGCTTTTTAATAACTTATTTCTTCTTTTCCCCAATTTTATTGAGGTTTAACTGACAAATAAAAATTGTATATATTTAAGGTGTATGACTTGATATTTTGATATAACTTACTTCATAACTGTTGTAAATGAGGTAATGAACTTTTTTTATAACTTCTATAATTGGGTTATGAAATGTTTCTTTAAAAGTACACTCATCATTCTAGTTAGCAGTATATATGTTTAGAATAGCCTATCCATAATGCTACTATGACTTTCCTCAGTGATTTCAGCAGAAGGTTAAAAAATACTGTTTTTTAAAATCAGAGCTTTCCCCCTGGTATCTGGGATTCATTCACATATGACTCTTCCTAAAATCTGATTTACATATAATCATAAGGTACTTGTTTGGTCACCAGATTGTCTTCAAAACTGCATTTAACTTGTTTAGCTAGGTGTCTGTAGTTCACATATGCCTTTTCCTGAGCCGAGAAAAACAGAGAGATTGGTCTACATTGTAAAATGCATCTGTTGGTTGTCTGCTATCCTACATGGGGGACGAAGCCATACTTGAGGGGGACAGAACATCACCCTGCTCCTTTTCTTGTTCCTCTTCAGGAACACAGAAAGACAGTTCCATTCTGATGGGCTTACAAATGCAAGACCCCTGCTATTCTCTGACATAAGCTCACACTGAGTCCTAGCAGGTTGCTGGCAAATTAAGATGATTAAATCTGCGTTTTTTCCTTTTATTTCACAGAGTATGTGGGCCTCTAACAAACCCCGTTTGTTTATTTAAATGCCTCATATACTTCTGTACCCCAGGATTCTTCTGATCATCTTTAATTCTGCACATTCCCCTCCAGACAGTGAGAGAACCTCATTCTTTACTGTGTTCCCAGCACCTAGCAGAGTGCGTGCCATGGCCTATCTGTCCTCTTCTTCAGGTCCCACTGTTTGGTTCATTGAATCATTTTGATTACCAGGTACCACGCAGAGAACAGGAATATCACTTTGGGGGAGTATAAATTTGGACCACTTTTCATGAGGTTGTGCTACGAGCTGGATCTTGAGGAATCTGCAGTGGAGCTCATCAGAGACCAGGTATTGTCTCCCGATTGCTCCCTGCCAGTGAGTTTTCCTTATGCTGCGGACGGGGTGTTTTCAGTGATGTTAGGAAAGGCATGAGCTCCTGCCTGCATTTTTAATTAAGGTTTCCTTGGAGTCACTGCCTACAAGGAGGTGTAGGTCTCTTTATACAGAGGTGCAGAACAGGTGTGGAAGATGTAATACACACAGATCACAAGGAATCTACCTACCTCAGATGTGTGTCCACCTGGGACTGACATCGTCTCTTGAGGAGCTTTCGCGGGGGACAGTTGAAGGCAGGCTGCCATTTTAAGACTGCCTTTCCTGTTCACCTGTGCTTCTCTCCTGTTTTTATATTTTTACTTCTGGTTGAAGGTTACATTGTAAAGTGCTCTTGTGCTTTCAAAATTTCTGATTTTCACATATTCTGAGTTTCTTTTCCTAAAAACAAAATAAGTATTTTATAATTATTTATGGAATATTTTCTATGTCCTCAACATTGTGTTTAAGCACTATGCATGTTTCATTTCGTTTGCTTCCCACAAGAGCCCTGGTGAGGTAGATACTGTTATTTTCTTTTTAAGGTGAGGAAACAGGGACTCAGAGACATTGTAAATTCATCCATGGTCAGAAATCTTTATTAGATTTTGAGGCCAAGGCTGGCCACCCAGGACATTTTGGTGTTTTTAGGAACCTCTATAATCAAGTTGCCCTTCTGCCTCTTACTCTTTTTCGTATACAGTGTTGTGTCCATGGTGGGACTAACGCCCAGCCTGCCCCTCTTTCAAGGACACCTGGGTATTAGAAAGATGACCATCATTTATTAGTAAGAAGATAAAAGGTGGTTTCAGAGCAGTATGGATTATTTGGAACCTATTTTTTTTCTAAAAGAAGAAATATACATGCATATTTACATTATAGTATGTATGTTTTAAAAATCTGGAAGGGTATACATTAAGCTACTGTTTATCTTTAGGGGGTAGACTTATAGGAAATTCTCACTTTTTACTCTATATATTTTTGTATTGTTTGACTTTTATAGTAAGCATGTATTAATGTTGTAATTAAAAGGAAATGAAAGTTTCACTGTAATAAGTCATAGCTGTGAGTATAATGATAAAAAAAAGAGAGAAAAAAAATGAAAGTAAAGTTTCTGGGTTTTTTTTAACCTACCTCAGTAAGAAACAGTCATGTATGCATGTTTCCTGGGGTAGTAAAATAAAGTGAATCAGAGTCACGAGACATAAAGCCTGATCCTGCTTCCACCTTACTTGTGTGTCCCCTGCCCAGAACCCTGTGGTGCTGCCAGTATAGTGGCCACTAGCCATGGGTACCCATGGAGCCCTCGGACTGTGATGTTCAAATTTACATGTGCTATTAGTGTAAAGTACATGATGGGTTTCAAATATCTGGTATAAAAAGAGAATGTTTTATATTGATTACATGTTGAAATTAGTTTTGGATTTAGTGGGTTAAGTAACATTAAAACTGATTTCATATATTTCCTTTTTCCTTTTATTGAAGTTTTTTTCTTTACTAAATATATTTTCATATATTACTTTTTTCCTTTTTTAATGAAGCTACTTGAAAATTTAGAGTCACATACATAGCTGAGGCTTGCAGCATCTCTCTAGACAGGACCACTCTGGTGGCTTCTCATCACACTTGGAATAGAACTCAGACCCCTGACCACGCCCTAGAGGCCCCTTGGGGTATTTCATCTCCTGCCCTTCTCACCCTTTCTCTCTCCACTCTGGACCCTCTGTTCTTCCTCAGACACACTAAGCCCGTGGCCTCCAACTGGAATGCTCTGCACCTGCATCGCTGAGCTTTCTCCTTCACTTCATTGAGGTCTCCTTCCTTGACTGCCTTCCATCATCTTCTCTGTCCCTTCATCCCATTTCACTGTTCTTCATAGCCCTTATTGATACATGAAATTATATATATTTTTTGCTTATTTTATTCACTTGTTCATTGTCTCCCCTGCCAGAATTTAAGCTCCTCCCCTAGATTATAAGCCCTACCAGAGTTTAGGGCAGGGATTTTGTCTTGTTCATCATTTCTTTACTCTTTAGCTCCTCGAACAGGGTGTGCCTCACAGGCTCTCAAAAAAAAAACAAATTTGAGCAAGCTATTTAATGGCATAATTTGAATAGCATGTGTCACATTATCATGGGATTAAAAATGTTAAGAACCTCAATTTCAGTGAATTGCTTCCAAAAGTGAAAAATCATCTCTGTATTATTCATTTGCCTAAAGAGGATCATAGTTGTGTAGCCTCTCCTGCCTTAGTCCGCAAGCATAATTACAGCTGCCATTTCACGTTAATATGTGCCAGGCCTGTTCCAGGACCACCTCCACTCGGGTTCATTTGTCTGTTTCCTTTCTAAGCTTAGTGGAGCCACACTGCATGAAGATACTCTTCACTGCATTTCTAAAACCCAAAGATCTCCTGTCATACCTCTTACCTCTTGTTCCCTCTGCTCATTACCAAAGGCATGACACCAAGAGAGTGGACGTTTGAATTTTTTTTTTTGAAAAATAAATCCTTGGTATATCAGAGACTTATTAGAGATCAGGAGGCCAAATAAAGTATGTACAAAAATATGTCCTGGATAGGTAAGTTGCAGTATTGTAAGGATAAGTACTCCTTTAATAGTCTTAACTTTTAACCAAAGTGTATTGTTTTTCTTCATTAGCATTTACGAGGTTTCTTCTCAGATTCCACATCATTCAATATTTTGATGGATATGTTATTTATCAAAGGCAAATATAAAAGTAAGTATTGCCATTTATGTTTGCTTAAAAAGTCTGCTGTCTCTGCTGGTATAGAAGTTAGGGCCGAGCAAAAATGATCCTTATATTCCTGACAAGTGGCTAAATTATGGAGACCTCATTCTTTAACTGTGAAAACACTGTATCGCATGTCATGCCTTAAACTAAACACCCCAGGTTTTACTTATGCTGAAATTATAAGTTTTAAAATATTAGTTCTTTCTGTAAGACCTGATGATTTATTATGAAATTTAGTTAATTGCTAAGTGTCTTTGACAGATAGTTTTTATTGTGCTGAAGTACACTTTTCAGTAGATGGTGCTGAACAGATTTGAACTGTGGTATCAACAGTAGAGGACTCTGAACTTACCTGAATGCATTTAACACTGCCGGCCCACTCCTGGCTTTTGGCAGGTGCACTGGAAATCCTGATTGAGATGGAAAACCAAGATGTGAAGTTCAGCAAAGATACCTATGTCCTTGCTTTTGCAATTTGCTACAAACTGGTAAGACTGTCTTCCCTTAACTTTTAGAGCATTTTGGGTTTGAGAGAGGATTTTTTTTCTCTACAAATAAAATTCAGTTCCTCTGAAGTCTGTGTTCCATCTGGTGCAGATATTTCCATTTTAAATATGTTCATTTTTAGAAAACCCAAGTTAGCCATGTCAGACAGTTTTATCATGGGAAAAGCAATTTTATCATCTTTCAATCTTCTCCAGTTGTGTTGATGATGAGAGCAAGATGGTATGCTGGGTTCAAACTCTGCTTTAGAATGATTCCTCTTGCTCCTGCGGGCTTCCAGACTGGTATCCTCTGTGGCCCTCTCCCATGGAAATCTTACCACCCTTCAGTGGGGAACTTAGGGGCTACTTTGTCCTCATCTGTGTATTTTCCTGTGATTACCTGAGTTGGAAGTGATATCTCCCTCCTCCAGAATCCCTTGATTGTGCTGTATTTGTGCTCACATACTTAGCACTGGTAGCTCTGCCTGATGTTTTCCCAAGTAGATGGATAATCCATCCTCCCCACCAGAGGGTAAACCCCTTCAGGCACCTTTATAAGCCAGCCCCTAACTGTGCCTGGTGCACAACTGATCTTTAATAAATGTATGTGACATGAAAACGAATTCTTTGAGCAGAGAGCACCATTTATAAATCCCTATCTCATTACTGTATCAGGATTGTTTTTTGCATATAGAAACCATTTCTTCATTACTTATTATTTAGTGAATGAGTGATCACTAAAACAGTGCAATGACCAAAGTTCCATAAGTAACTATACACATTCATGCCATTTTAACTTTGGAAACTTAATAAAATCTTTTGATGCTGAAAATGAAGGAACACCTAGCAAAGTAAAAACATGGGCCACTGGAAAACTTCCCCGAAAAGTGTAGCAATACCAATTTTCTAAAACAAGAAGGGCAGTTGGGTTACAGTGGAAAGAATACCAGTCTGGAAATTAAGAAATTTGGAGTCTAGTCTCCACTTTTAGCATTAACTGCTTTGAAGTGGTTGCTTACCTCATTTGTGAAATGAAGTGTTTGGATTCAGGAGCCAGCAAACTTTTTCTACGGAAGGCCAGACTATAAATATTTTAGGCGTCAGGGGGCCACATACAGTCTCTGCCGTTTATGGTCCCTGTCACATATTCTTTGTTTTTATTTTTACAAACCTTTGAAGGTATAAGGAACATGGTTAGCCATAGGCTGGATTTGGTCCTAGGGTTGTGGTCTGCTGACCATTGGATTATTAGATGATCCTTTCCAATGCTGCCACTTCATGATTCTGTGAAAGAGAAGGCCAACAAAACACACAACCCTTGAGCATCTGTTCTTCTGCATTATGATACCCAGTTTCCCGACCTTTTAGAAACGCCTCCCTGAGTGTATACTGATGTGAAGAAAATATAACTCTACTTAGGAAGGGCAGAGGACTTTTCTCCCCTATAGTGTGTCCAAGAATAACTTGTTTCACTCAGTGGAAACTGGAATTGAAAACTTGAATTGGTCAGCTGTTACAAATTCCAAGCCAATTCTGTGAACTGTCCTCTCATCAAATTCAGGTTTTCCTTGAGGATTTGAGTTGTGAAACACATCATGACAGATACACAGATGCAAAGCTGATGCTGCTCTCATAAGTGTAATCCACCCACAACAGGGACAAAGGGAGAGGATTCTGTTTTACTACTGCTGTCTGCTAGTTTGTGTATTTACATTCAAATTAGTGTTCATGTTTTCAGGTATCTGACTTAACATGGACATTTTCAGATTGGAAATCGCCTCAGGGGAAGCTCTGTGGTGTTGCTGAGCTTCACTCTTACTATTTAATCTGGTAGCAGCAGGCTGACTCTTCACACTTGTACGTTACAGGACCTGTGTCTGGAATCAGCTACCTGGATAAAGAGACCTGTATGCTTGCTGGTAAAGCTGCCCCAAGTCAGAAAATCAACAAAGAGCTAAAAATGAAGTTAATTTAGATTTGAGCTGCTAATATATAGATAACTTGGTCTCTCTGCAGACAGTCACCATATGTAGCTTAATCTTTTAAGAGGCTTGAGATAGGCTCCAGGAAGTTCTTCCAAAAGGAAATCTGAAACAATGAGCACTATTAACCACTTTATTAAACTTAAAGTTTCATGACATTTATTTATTGAGCAATCTTGCCTTCTCCCAGAATAGCCCTGAATCTTTTAGAATCTGTACTACATTAAGAGAAGAAGCCCAGATCAAAGGAGTAATCCTCTCCAGGAAGGCGTCCTGTTTTGCAGTGGCACTAGCGCTGAACCAGGTAAGGCTTTGGGGTGCGTGTAAGTGAATGTGGAGTGGGCAGGACTTTACTACTTTCATTTGTTCTTGCTTTTATTTTTTCCATCTGACTCTGTCATAAAGAAAAAGTCCCCATTAAGAGACCAGTGCTTTTAGTGCCATGGCAACCTACAACGATCTGTACCTCTGCCTCCAAAGAACGTTTCCATTTACAGCTGGGGACCTAACATGCACTGCTGTTTACAAGGGGCTGGCCAGGATCCTGTGGAGAAGCAGTGAGGGAAGCTACACTCAGAGAAATTTCTCCAGCAATGAAAGTGAAAATTTCAGATGATTGGTTTACTGTATAACCTGCCCGGAGAATAGTGTAATGCTCTCCAAGGCTGAATTCACCTCACATGAATGAGGACTCCTGGGTCAGCCCATTGTAGAAGTGGGGTTCATCATATAGTTCACAATTTAACCCATTATACTCTTATTTGGAAGAGGCTTCAGTGATTTTTAGCCTCCTCTCACTGGACAGATGGAGGCAGCTGAGGCCCAAGAAAAGAGAGGACCTCTCTCCCATCACATCTCAGTAAAGGACAGTTAGAGCTGGGACCTTGGAACACCTCCTGTTTTGAACAGCCCTTCCCAGGATGTTCTCTTCTAAGCCTAAGAACATATGAAATACTTTACATGCTTAATATGTAGTAAAAGGAGACTTTATGGCAGCAAAAATAACAATCAAGCCAGGTTGTTTACCTGGCTGGTAAAATATAATTGGAGAACTCTTGTTTATCATTCATTAGAAATAAAAATATCAGGGTGATCCATTTGCATATACCGCTGAGAAAGTCATTGAAAGACTAAAACTTAAGAGGATACAGTTACCAGCTGCTGGCAGCTTCACTTCCAAAGTTTCCCTCTGTGGCCGGGGGACTTGCCTTGTCCTCTTTAGTCTGTCATGGGCTGAGGGAGATAAATGAAAGGCTTTCCTCAGGAATATGTTTCTGTTTCTTCTTGTAACTCTTGTAGTTTTTCCTTTATGTGTGTTTAAGTTAAACCATTTGGTGTGCATATATATATTGGGTGCATATATGTATAAATCAGTGTTGTACCGTACCTGTTAAAGCATCTCTCACTGTAGCATTATAAAGTGCCTTTCTTGGTCTTGTTTAATGCTTTTGCTCTGAATTTAACCTTGTCTAGTATTAATAACTCCACCTCTGTTTTTGTTTATCTTTTTGGTTTCATTAGGTTTTCTTATCCTTTTATTTGCAATCTTTCTGATTTGTTACGTGTTTTACGTGCATCTGTGGTACACTGCATAGACTGAACTTTGCTTTGTAATATACTGCTAGTCTTTCTTTTAATATTATCAATCTATGTCAACTTGACATATATTTAATCTTAGATTTCATTTATGCTTTCTGTTTTATAACTTTTAAAGTAACTTATACCTTTGGTAGTTTTCTTTGTTTTAGTATTTTTGCTCTAGTGGTTACTTTAAAACCATAACTTTAATTTTCACAGTCCTCTAATTCCTTTGCAGTACCTATTAATTCCCTATTGTAAGTAATGGTGAAATTAGTGTATTCCCTATTTTTCCCCTCTTATTTTCCTCCTCCACCATGCAATTTTGGTTGACATTGTTACTTTTTTGACCCAGGTAGTAAAGACAAGGAAATGGACATACCTTATCTACCTCTTATCTTTCTCCCCTTCTCTTCCCAACTTTTGATAGTATTATCATTTGTTCACTGGGTGTATAACATTTGTGCTCCGTTCTGTAACCATTTTCCCCACATTTTAGTTTTATTTGTTATCTTAACAGGTTCATTGTTTACTGCTAGTCACTTTGCTATTTGTTTTTCCAGGCATCTCTGTTGACTAAAATTTGTCTTCTAGTAAATCCTTCAAGGTTACAGTATCCTTCCAGTTCTTGGAATTTAAAATTATTTGCCTGTTATTCTTTTCACTTGAACTACCAGTTGGCCAAGTACAACATTTTGAGGTGATATTTGCTTTACCTGAGGTTTTCTGAGGTACTGCTCTTCTGTCTTCTAGGATGGAATATTGCCATGGAGAAATCTGAGGCCTGCCTAATTTTTTCTACTTTTGCCTGACTTGTTCATTTTTCTCATTTCTGACCTTTATATCCATGGAAACATTTTTCTATTGGGACTTCTTCATCTTCCAGTTATTTTCTTATTTTGTTTTGTCATAGTCCTTTTTCTTCTTTTTTTCCACTAATAATGTCTTTCTGTGGATCATGTGCTGGTTCTTTTTTGGTTGTTCATCATTGGAAAACATTGTTTCTCTTCGATCAGCCATTTGCAGAAGATTCCTGTCAGAGAGAGACCAGAGCCATGCTGCTGTGTTCGAGGCTGGCAGGGATTTCTGTTATGTGTGAGTTTTGTCTAAAAGTGTGCACAGGCTCTACTTCTCCCTGGCCAAGGGGAATAGGCATGGAGGTGATTTTCAATGAAAAGTCTCTTCTCTGCTGCTGCTGCTGTGACGTACTGTTTCCTGCAGATACAGCTAATCTGTGCAAAGTCTTGATTAGCCTCACCTCTGCCACCAAAAGGGACCAAAGACCTCATTCCTGGGCCTAAACTCTGTTACCATCATTGTACACAGGAATTTAGTCGTTCAGGCTGTGCCCCTGAGAACTGCTCCGCGCTCTTTCTGAGATCTGCAGCACTGTCTTACTGCTTTGCCTGGAACTCACCCATGCTCCATCTCCAGTGTTTTTGGCAGTGCAAACCTATTCTGTGGTTTGAGGTTTCTGCGGTGTTCTAATGATGTTGAAAATGGGTTTGCCTCCATCTTAAAAACTGGAACTCAGGCAGGTTGTTAAAACATTCAGTAATAAGCCACTGTAGGAAACATTTATAGAATGTTCATTTTTGATTACCAAAAAATTTTTTCTTTGTGGACTTCAAAACCCTGGGGCACCATGAATTGGAATATCCTGACATCTTTAAGCAACCATTATGAAAAGAGTAATGTTCACGAGTTGTTTTTCTTCCTTCTAGAACCAGCTGGCAAAAGCTGTATCCATTTTTTCTCAGATCATGAAGCCAGAAAGTATAATCTGCACTAATTTAAATGTAAGTGACTTCTTTATGGTTTAAAGTGAGGCTCAAAAATGTAATAAAATGATGTCTAGATTTTTCTGTCTGTGTACAACAGATGACTCTTGATCTCCCAAGGTCTTCATTCAGTCTGTTCATTTATTGATCACTGTGTGAGTTACAGGATAGCCCCTGTGAGAGGAGTCAACACATGCTTCCAGGAGTTTATAAATAGGTGGGAAGTGTAGATATGCTCAGCTATAAGAGGTGGCTAAATGCTATAAGTATAACACACAACTGCAGAAGGCTGCTGATGTAGAAGGAAAGGAGGTGGACTCTGTAGTCTCTTCACTGAGACCTGAGAAAAGCCTGCGTGCTGATTACATCCTCTTCGTGGTAATTAACTCATGGAGTCAGGATACCTGTGGTGCATAAAATAGTGTCTAATGTGGTAAGCACTCAATAAATGTTAGCTATCTTCATTCTTACTATGTTGCCAGCCTGCTGTGGTCCATCTATAGTGAGCAGTGAGTCATGTGTGCCTTCTCGGAGCAATGAAAAGACTTAGAGACTCTTCTGTCATTAAGGACATCATAGCCCCAACTCAGTCACTCCCTGTTGAGGCCCTGCTTGTATGCTGAATATTTGTGTTGTGGGGAATTGAAAAGAAAGCCCCTAATGTCCAAGAACTTACAGTCTCCTGAAGCATCAAGGGGTCAAGATGAGGAAAAATCTATTTCAAAAGAATAGAAATGTGTAAACACCAGTGTGACATGAACTGGGATAACCAGTCGTAGCCAATGTAGTATTCCAGGACAGGGAGTGAAGGGCTGGCCAGCGGAAGCAAGTGGAGGAGACCTGGGGAGAAAACTGTTGAGCAGTGTTCTGAAGGAGGACAGGGCTGTGGGATTGGAGGGATGGAGGTGAAAAGGCATTCTTTGTTGGGGGATTAGTTCTGCTGAGGGTGCTGTTTAAAAGAATGTAAACTGTTAATTGTAAGCACCTCTTACTAGCTCTGAGTCCTTAGGCAAAGTTACTTACCCTCTGTGGGCCCCATTTTCCATTCATCTGAAAGAGCAGTATTAATAGCACCATTCTTTCATTATGAGAATTGAAGGAATAATGCATATAAAGTAGTAACACAGCACAGTCAGTGCCTGGCGTGTAATCAGTGTTCAATGAATACTTGCTAATACCAGTAGTATTTGAAATGAAATAGGTCCAAAAAAAAAAAAAAGAAAGAAAAAGGATTATTTATCTGTAACAAGTCTTAGAATAACTCCAAGCGTCCGTGGTTTTCAGTTCTGCCCATAGTGATTATCCTCAAATGTCACCCCCACACCAGTACCCAGATGACTTTCAAGAAAAGCACTAGATAAGCCTTTATGGTAAACACTGGAGAACAAGGTCCAGCGAGAAGTCTGAGATAAGAATGCCTTCTATTTGACCTCATATTTACTTTTCAGAATGCTTTCATGTGAGGGAAAGATGAGCTTAGGGAACCAGAAAGATGGAGAGGGTGACAGCCAAGAAGCTGGAGGGGCAAAACAAGTGAGATGAGTTTGGAAGAAGAGAGACTAAATATTAGAAAAATATCCTAAAAGGGATCTTGTAGTTTGCAAAGGCCATGAGCCTGGAGAGGGAGTGAGCATCAAAGCTGTCAGTTAAGAATGCATCTGTAAAACCTGGTAATGGATCTGATATAACCTGATGAATGGCACAAGAAAAGGGAAGTAAGAGGACCCAAAAATGAGTTTATAAGGCATCAGTGGTGAGGCAGAGGAAGCATCAAAAAAAAAAAAAAAAAAAAAAAAACCCAAAACGGAAGGAATAGCACCAGTATATCGAAATCCAAGAATGCTGATAGCCCTCCTGGTCATGGCCTGCTGCAGGCAGCCCCTGTCCCAAAACCAGGCCCTTAAGCAGAAACTGCAGGTCAGCCTGGAAAGCTCTCAGAATGAGGCAGATCTGGGAGGCCAAGGTGGCAAAGGTCCAGAGGCCAGAAGTCCAAGTCATTTGGGCCAGTAAGCCAAAGAGAGTAGGAAGCCTGGTCTTCCAGCAGACGTGTATGTGTTGTGTCTTTTCTGCTTCCCACTGGATAAGGACGGCTCTGGGTCTCCAAGTGTATACCTGCTTCTGAGAGTACCCTGCAGGTGCACTCAATTCATGACTGGACAGAAGTAGAATTGCTAGGATTCCAGGTCGTTCACAGCATCAGGTAGGAGAAAAATACAGGAGAGCATGTGAGAGAAGTTTTATATGGATCATTAGTAGCTTTTCCTAGAGTTGAAGGGAGCATGGGGAAATCAATAAGGATTGATTGGTGGTGAGAAATGGAAGAGAGTGAGATCAGTAGGGTTTTAGTTTATTTTAGCTAAATGCTAGTACCATGCCAGATACTTACATTTGTCGATTTATAACACTGTTAGAACAATATTTCGCCATATTATACATGCAGAAAATGAAGATTCAAAGGGTAAACAAATTACCCAAGTTCTTGCAGCTAATTTAATAGTAGAGTCAGCATTTTAACACAAACAAAGCTGCTTGACTACAAAGCCCAGGGTTTCACGAACCCTTTGAGCCCTACAGAGTTAAGGGTCTCTTTTATCTAGGACTAGGACTAATTGCTCCCCCAGAATGATGAGAACATGGGACTGGATGTCAGAAAGTGAATCTTCTGATAGCGCACATATTCCATGTCCGTGAATTTAGATTCCTCATCGATTAAACCTCTGGCTATCTCTCACAGTTGTTATGAGAATCTAGTAATGGTTTTTATTTATCCAAATGTGAAAGTGCTCTGGTGGAAATCAAACATGAGCCTGCTGAGAGCTAAAGAGTCCACTCTCAGTAGGAGGAGAAATTCAGAGTGTGGTGAGTACACTCGTGAGCAAGAGCAGCAGGACAGCTTCTACCCGGGAGAGCTGGGAGGGAGGGGGAAACACAGCCGGTACCCGTGTGGTGGGATGGGCACGTTTTGGGCAAGTGCTCTGTAAGGATCCTTGAGTTGATCTTGAGTATGAATCACCCCTTCAATGAATTGGGTCACAGAATTATCCATTGCCCAGAAACTTAGAGAGCTTTATTGTTTAAAAATTCTCACTCAGGCAATTCTTCCAAAAGTTCAATATGAATTTCTCATATTTCAATATAAGCCTGTTTCATCTTCCTTCCTCAGGGATGGTGAAAAGAGATGGTTGCCATTCTCAGGTTTAATAATCTTTCAGATTCTGGGTCTCTGTTATTAGAGCAGGTTTTAAAAAAATAATTTAGGCCCTCGCTTCTCCAAGGCCGAGTCATCTACTTGGACCCCTTAAGGGCAATTTGTTAATTCTTCAGAAACGGAAACCTGACAAGTAAGCTGAGTAGAGAGTCTGTTCCGTCAGTATTAGCAGAAATAAATGAAGTTGTTTTTCTTTTTTTTCTGATCTACTTTAAAAATTAATGCCTTATACTAAAATCTTTTCCTGCTGCCAGTTGGAATTTGAACTTACCTAATTTTTCCGCCTCAACTTAATTTTCATCAAAATTGCTCTTGCTGCCGATAAGACCCAGAGGGCCTGGTTCCCCATTTCCTGGCTAATGCATGCTCCATTCTGAACTGACTGGGCACATGATCTCATCAAGGCACGTGCATGCTGATCCTGCCCCTTCAGTCTAAACCCACCCATCACAAGAGAACTACAGCACCCTCCACTGCTGCTCAGAATCAAAGGACTAACTTCTACTTCCAAACATGTCTAAAAGTAGCAGAGCCCAACGGAGAGTGGTTTTCCACTGATTTTACTTGTATTCTAATCATTTTTCTAGAAATCTAGATCCATTTTGGAATTGAATTACCTTGCAGGGGGATTGACAAGTGGTTAGTTTTACTGCTTTTATCATTTATTTGTAAACACAGGTGACTGTTTTAATGTTCCTTTCTTCTACTCACTAAGGCCACCCTAAAGTTCTAGCTCATGCTGGGAATTCTAGGCTGCAGAGGTCAGAAAGGAGATGAGACTTACTATTTCTCATAAATACCTTTGTGGCAGCATCTCACCTCTATGTCCAAGAAATGTATTTAGTTGGAAGCAATGTAGACTCTAAAGAAAACAAGAGTCTGTTAGAGGCTTTCTTTTTCTTCCATGTAGAAAACCAGAGGCGATCAGTCTAGGTCTGGTGTGACGTTCCATGATATCATCAGGGAACTGGCCTCCTTCTGTATTTCCACACCACCATCCTAATCCACATGACCTCCATCCACTACATCTCTGTTCCAGCAAGAAGTAGGAGAATGGAGGAGGACAAGGAAGTTGGTCCCTTTTAAGAATGTTTTGCCAAGTATCTAACCCAACAACGTGAACTTACATGTTATTGGCGAGAGCTTCATCCCATGACCACATCTAGTTGCAAACAAACCTGAGAAATAGAGTTTTTGATTTCCATATATGACAGCATCAGTTAGGGAGCTCTGTTATAAAAAAAAGGTGAAAATGGATATTGGTCAGAACACAAGCGTCTCTACCACACTGTGATATTCTTCAAATACAGCAGCTTAAAAAGAAAAGAAAAAAGAAATGCAAATTTCTCCACTTCAGGGGTTCTGTTCCTTTTTTTGGTCAGAGGTGTCAGTGACTTAACATTTCTTGAGGTCTCAGAAAATCAGAGAGGCAGGAAGTATGTGTTTTTTGAGTATTTTTTCTTAAGTAATATTCCCTCTGCTCCTTGCTAATTCAACATTCCTAGCCTTTCATTTGAAATCTGTAAGATTAAAGCAAAGTGCTGTACCCTGATTTAACTTTTTTAATTGTACCCTGAGACTTCAGTTTGAGACAAGCTCCTAGCTTTAAATTTTCTCTTTGCCTTTCATCAGTAACTGCCTTATCTATGTTGCCTTCATCAGTATGGTTCAAGGTATTGAACCTTGCTCTTGAAATCCCTACTGAATCAGAGATAGTTGCTAGAGGCAGGAGAGAAATTGGGAAAACTTAAGAAGAAAAGTTGAAATCTTCCAGAAGCACACCATTAACAGTTTCTAGCATAGAGCTCCAGGAGATTTATCCTTGTAAATTGTTAGGGGACCTACGTTCCCCTTCTCATTCACTGTCGTTGAGGGTCTCCTCAACAGGATGCCAGAATGGCAGGTGTGGCATCAACAAGGTAGACTTGTCCTTGCTCTTGATAGGATAGACCATTGCCAACCAAATCAGGACTGGTTTTTATTAACAAGACTGTTAAGAACTGTTAAGAGTTGGAGATTTACCCCAGATGCCAAGCTAACAAGTTAACCTGCCACAGTTTCATGGATGCTGGTGGAGAACACTAGACACTGAGAGATGAAGGACAGTTTATTACTCACAGCAATAGCAGTAGCCAGAGGATTAGCATTTTTGCATCAGTTCCTTCAGCCCAGTTCCTACAGAGTGACATGAAGAGGTCTATATGCCCCTTGCACACACACAGGGTGTATGTTAAGAGAGGAACCGTGAACTTGGGAACCCAAATCTCTTATAATGGACAGTAAACATACCTGCCCTTTCTTTGGTTGAGACACTGTCTGTCTTCCCAGGCTGTTGGTTTTATAAACACCCTTGAAAATATAGTCCAGACTAAACCAGTCAGTGCTTCTGGCTGACTGTGAGAGACCCATGGAGTGTTCTCTCCTGACAAAGGATTTTTGCCTCTGCTCTACAACACTGAACTTAGATCCAGTCCTTTGGAGTTAGGCTACTTGGGATCATTTCATTCTGTTCTTCAGGACCAAAGATAACCCTCAATCCTAATCAACAAACACACAATGTTATAAGTGGACTACTGAGAGAACTTAGCTGGTTTGGTATAAAAAAGTGAGTATCTCTTCCGGAAGAACTGTATTCCCTAAAATGTTTCCTAAAAATGTTTATACCCTTTGACTTTGTAATTTCACTTATGGAAATCAAGTCTAAGAAAGTAATGAGCTGGGCTTTTTGTTTGTTTGTTTTTAATATACGCACATTTATTGATAAAATAAAGCATGGTATTGCTTTATTTGATGCATTATTTATATGATGGATTGCTATGCATTCATCATTAAAAATGAGTTTTTTCCTGAAATTTCTGGATGCTATGAAAAAATGTTCATTATATAATAATTCACCAAAAAGCAGAATCAAATTTGGGAAAATGAATATATTTGGAAGATAATACATGAAATTATAAATAATGGTTAACATTAGTTGGTGAATTCGAGTTATTCTCCTTTTTTTTTTTTAAACTTTTCTATATTTTTCAAATTGTACCAGTGAACATTGGTAATGGGTGGGGGGGGGTGTTCTTTTTTCCTTGTGTTTATTTTATCTGATGGAAGGTAGTTTAGTGGTTTCATTTTTAAAGCCAAGTACAGTACCCAGTTTTGAAAGTTCTTTAATAGCTACAGTGTAAATATGAGTGCCTCCTTAAGGCTTTAACCAACCTCCACTTTATGCTTTCAACAACCTATATGCCTGCAATTTCCTAACCAAAAAACTTAAATTAAGTTAAATTGCCCCAGAGCCAACCTTATGAGATTGTCTGATTGTCATATTCTCTGAATCTAGAGGAAATAGGGAGGAAGAAACTAATAGTAATGTTTATTGAACACCTCTTGTTCAATATTTTATTTAATGTTTTATTTAATGTTCACAGTAATGTGAACATAAGTAATGTGAGATAAGGTATTTTCCTCATTTTACAAATAAAGAAATTGAAAGAGCAATTAAATAACCGGCTAGAGCCACTTAGCTAGTAATGGCCAGCTAAGGACTCCAGACCCCAAAATCCACGTTCTCTCCTTTTCTGCCCTATATCAAGTTTTGAAGTTTCAGTGTTTGATTAGCTGTTGGAAAACAAGTTTTGGCTAGCAGGCATTCATTCGAAGCACTTTTGAACTTGTGCAAGCAAATGAATGAGGAAACAGCATGACAGCAGGGTAGATGTCTATAACTGTAGGCTTATCTTACCTAACAGGGTGCATTTCTCAGGGATGATCACTGGCTCAGTCTTGTGTTTGCTTGTTTCTTCATTTTATTCAGATTATGATCCATATTGAGTCAAATATGTTGAAAACCCTAATAGAGATACTAACGGATGCTACAGAGGGAAATTTATCAAGATTTGTGAAGAAACCTGTGTTCTCAGAGGAAGTGGTGAGTGTGGGACTGCTGCAGAGATCACGTAAAGGTGCAAGGGCACCCCTGAAACTGTCCAGTGATGCCTTCATCCAGTAGGCCACCTCCTTAAAGCGACTGTCAGAGGCGGCAGCCTCCCTCTTGTTCCTATTGTAAGACTTCTCTGTCTGGGTACAAAGACTCTTTTCCTCTAACACAGTATATCCTCTGAAATTCTAGGAAAACTTTTTTCTTTTACATATTCTTTTCCCCACACTGTTTCCATGGATGTCAGTGCTCTCTCTCTCTCTTTTTTTCTTTTTCCTTTCTCCTCAAGCCTCCAGTTCGTTCTCCCCACTCATCACTCTCAGTTGATGACCCTGCCTCCTGTTTCCTGGAGGAAATAGGGCAGTCAGAGGAGAACTGCTCCACCCGACAGCTTCTTTGCCTCTCCCCCTCTGCTGAGCCTTCCCTCCTGAAGCCATGGTGACTGCACACACCTCGAGAGAGCCAGCTGCCCGGCTGTGCCTGGGAGCCCAGCCTCTGACCCACCCCAGGGCATCAGTCCAAAAGTGGGACTTTGCATCATCACTGTCGCCTTCCCTGTAGCTCATCCCATTAGCCAACAATAGGCTGTAGTATCTCTCATCTTTAAAAAAAAACAAAAACAAAAAAACCCAAAAACTCCCCTACTTAAACAAATACCAGGTGTTTAGATAGGAAGACTCTGCCTCGTCAAGTCGCTTCTTCCCAAGTTAATGTGATAGTGGTATTTTTATTGAGATGTTACATTAGGTGGGTTGTTTTTGTTTTGTTTTGTTTTTTCTGTAGTGAAGGTTTAGGCAAACTAGCAAGAAGAGCTGAGAAAACCCTGAGAAAGAAGAGCAGGAAGAGGTGCTAGACTTGCCAGATATGAAACCATATTAAAGCTTCTCTAATTAGAACTGTGGTTTTAGCTCCTGAAGGGACTAACTAATGGAATGCTTTGCAAAATAATAAAATTAAACAAAAATGAAGAGAAAGGGTTTCTAAAAATTGAAAGCACTGTGGAACAGTTGGACCCGTGTGTCACACTGATGGCCTAAGCACACAAAGAGGAATTACTGTAAGTCACTTGAAATTTAGTCATTTGTACATTGCTAGTTATATATTACCTAACGGGGTAAGAAAGACTGTAAAGAAAGCATAAATTATTGGCAGCGATCATACTGTTAGTAAAGATACTGGAATTGTCATTTTGACTAATGGAGGGGCCTGTGGTTGGCCCTCCCTCCCTTTTTCCCCTTTCCCTTGCCTTTTATAGCAGGGTCCCGGCTGCACCTAAGGTGGTGGGATTGGCAGCAGAGGGCAGGTGGCCTTCCCAGCCCTGTCCCCCTCCTCAGTGCCAGCCAAAGGCTGACAAAAGGAGCTTGTCAGGAAAACTAATTGGATATGATTAAATTTAAATTGAATAGAATTAAATTTAAAGCTTCTTTCTATTTCTCTGTGTAGGTTGTGACCCATTCAAACTTTTTCGGAGTGTGTTTGGAAAGTAAAGGAACTGAAAATGTAAACCGGTTTTAAAGTACACAGCCGTGTGTGTGTGTGTGCACATACACAATACTGACACAATTTCAGTTTTCTCACTAGCACTCATGTCAATCAGTCCTTCCTTAGACCCGGCCTATCAATGCGTTGGCCCAGTTATACAGCTAAAGCATCCAAACAAACTTCACATTGAAAAATACTAATTATTTTTATCTGATTTTTCCCCCCAAAGCCTATAAAGACTGATTTACTTAGAAAGCTCACCCTCTAGTTCATTGTGCCCCCGCAGTTGTGAGACCAACTCAAGGAATTGCTTGTTGAGAAGTGAATTGATCCATAAAACTCCAGCAGCTTCTGAGCCAGTTCTAAATCTATTTGTGAGACTGCATGTGGAGTCCTACATTGTAAAACTGCATTCTACAAATGCTCGGTGTAGTGTTTATACCACCAGTTACTGAAAAAGTCTTATGTGTGGAGGTAAGGTGCCAATATACCATCAGAGGAATGTTGAAAAGAACCACTGACCTTCTGCAATACCATGACTGAAACCACTCAAACATGAGCTGTTTCTTTATTTACTTCTTTTTTTAAGCCTAAATTAACAATGTTGTATCACCTCTTTTCCGCTTAAATTGTAGAATGGTCCTAATGATACCACTTAATATTTTTGTAGTGATTTAAGGGAACTTAATCACTTAGTATCTGCAGTGAGAGCAGGGTTACCTCCAGCTTGGCACACCTGCTTTGCTTCTTTGGAAACCATGTGCTGCTCCACATTCAGTCACTCCACCTTGAACAAGGGGACTAAACAAGCTTTTTTTTTTTTTTAAGAGTGTTAGAAGTATTTAAACTTTATCTAAAGGTTCAGTGGAGACCCTTGTTAGAAAGGAAGTTGTGCAGGTAGCAGATAGGATTGTGATATATTTAGAAGATAACTAAAGGATTCATCAGGGACCCGGTCAATTTAAATTTCATCAAGAAATGTTAGATTGTATCATTAATAAGGACTGAACTAAGTAAAATGTTGATTTTAATCAGAAAGTAGTTTCATATTTTAATTTTGAACTCACCCATTTGTGTTAAATACCAGTCATATACTTGTGACTCTAATATGTATACCTCTGGTCTAGATCTCCTCCATCCCTCTAACTTGTGTATCCAGCAGCCTCTGGACATATCCGCTTAGCTGTTTCACAGACCCCTCAATCTTGTCCAGCATGGGCCTCTTAATTTTCCCTCTCCAAAGCTGGTCCCCCCATCTTCCCCATCTCAGTCAGTGAAATCCTCCATCTCCAAGGTACCAAAGCCCAAGTTGGGAAGATTATTCCTCCCTTTCCCTTTCCTCTTCAACAGTAAATCCTTACAGTTTAATCTCCAAAATATACATTATATAATCTACTTCTGCATCTTTTCTATACATTTTCCAATCTAAACCATCACCTATTCTCATCTGGCCTATGATGGGGGCCTCTGGATTAGTCTCCAAATTCTTGTGCTCTCCAGTTCTCTACACAGCCTTTAAAATCTAAATCAGATCATGTCCCAGTTTGGACCCCCTGATGGCTTTTAGAATAAATTCAAAAAAACCATGAGCTATAAAGCCTTACATCATTTGGCCCCACCTCCTGCTCTTAACCTTAAATTGGACACACTTGATTCCATTGCTATTTGACCTCCTCTCCCTGGTATGTTTCAGTGTATAATATATGCTACTTGAATCCCTGTTTTATAAAATACCAGGTATGATTTTCAAGTACTAATTCTGAATGTTGTGTGCAGCTTGTGGAATCCCTTACAGTGCCCCAGTACCCTGGTTTTCACCACTTTATGTCCACTCTACATTTTTATGCATTTGTCTCTTTTTCTTGGAGGAGAAAAAATAGTGGGAAGAAATCTTGCAGAGATAGAATGACCTGCTCTTGCTTTTTTCCAGCTGGTCAAAGTGAGGGAAAAAGTGAAGGATGTGCCTGCTCTTCTGGTGAACTTTGATAAGCTCTACAGGAAACTGCACATGAATGGCCAGGTCACCACTTACACTCTGGATGCTCTGCTCTGCCACACTCCCAGGGACAGAAGATCCCACATGGTGCTATTAAACAAGAGGACAGTCAGCCGTCGGACCTTCCAGCCGCTCAGCCAGTCCCTGTGGGCTGAGTAACACTGGGTTCAAACCACCCACTGGTCTAAGTTGGAGGGGCCCTGCTTCTAATGAGTTTTGGCTTCCTAGGAAATCAGGCATTATACTCCTGTGGACACTATACTACCTAACACTCTCCTCCTTAAATTTCCATGTTCACTGAGTACCTGGCATGCTGACTTGAGAAGTTAATATCTTGTGCCACTGTGAAGATCAAGACACCAGCAAGCAGAAAGCTTGGCTCCCGAAGAAAGGGGGCTTCCCCATGTAAACTGCTGAGGATCCTTGAAGGAATATAGTCATGGTCACCAGTCCAGCTTCCAGGACCAGAGCAGAACCCAAGAAGCACAAGCAGGAAGGAATTTCACAATAAGTGATCAACTCAGACTAATATTCGGGGGAGTAGTTACTTGCAGATTATACGCTTGCTGAATTCAGGAGGTCTAAGACCCTGTTCTACCGTCCTAGGAAAGAACCCAGGATTTTCTCACTGCTTCTGTCATCATTTACTGTAACAGTAAACTAGGTACTTGAGCTTTCATTTTTCCATCTGTAAAATAATAGTACCTGTGTGAATCTGCATACTGGTTTGAAATTTTCATTCAGGGTTCAGTAGGATCAAGAATAAGAGAAATGAAATGGTTCCTCAGGAAACTTTTTGTTTTCTCAGCAGAGCAAACAAAACCAGAATTTAACTCAGAACTGATAAATAAGCCAAATTTAAATGACTACCACCTTGGTCACGGGTAAACCATGTGCTTTTCAAAATAAATGCTGATAAAAACAACATAATGCTCTCTGTACTGCTTAGTTTTCTATGTAGGTCATAAATTTTTGGTCCTATAGTTCACCTCGTTTGTTAATGATTCTCTTTTCTCCCTTTGGATGTTTAATTTTTTTGTAAAAAGAAATGTGTCATGACAGTGGGTCAGAGCTCCCTCATACAGATCCGTCTCCGTCTCTTGACGGTTAGAAGCCCAGCACGTGGGGAGCTGTGTTTGAGGGCCTGAGTGGCGGTGAGCCTCTCAGCTGCTCCTGGAGTGCTGCAGACCCCTGACTCAGCGCTGCTTCAAGAGCCGGGGAACTATGACTTTCTACTTATTCTGAGGCAAGAACTGTTCATAGAACCAGAAATTCTAGAGTGGGAGGAATCTTCTAAGTCTCCTACTTAAACTGCCCCATCTTTCAGGTCAGGGAAATGACTGGTCCAAATTGGCATAACTAGTTTGAGGTGGGGCTGAGATTAAAACCCAGATTCCTAGTCTCATCCCCTTCATGCTGTACCACATCACGTCTCCTCAGAGAAGAAAGAGGAGAATCTACACAGAGAGCAGTGGGGCTCCATGCCCAAGGCCACAGGCTCCCTCAGTCTCCTCATTAGTTAAGCAGGGGTAATAGTAATATCCACCTCAGAGACTTGCTGGGAGGATGGAATGAGGTAATAAATGCAAAGCAAGCAGAACAGTGCCTGGCACAGAGTAAGTGCTACATAAACGTTAGCTATTGTTACCACCACGTCAGTAGCATTCAGAGTGTCTGCACTTCGTTGAATTATAAAAACAAATGAGTTCTTCTTCATGTTCAGAAAGAATCAAAAGAATTTCTTTAGCCTATGCTCTGTGAAGCATTAACTTCATTTAAAGAAAATTCACTGCCATCATAGAATCTTAATTGCATCTCATGTGTGTCTGGTGTTTTGCAAAAGAGAAAAAAACATTTGAATTTTCTACCTTCAAAGTCTTAGGGAATAATAGGGCACATTTCCTGTCCCCTAACTTATCTTTTATCTTCTCTAGCATTCACAAAGAGCGTTCAAAGGCCATTATGTCCTGGGTCAACGTGGCCTTGGTGGTTACCTAACAACTATTCATTAGCAAAAAAAAAAAAAAAAGAAAGAAAGAAAAAGAAAAATTTGTGAGCAATAAATAGCAGCCATGACCTTCCCAAGCTCTGCTGGTGGCTGTGGTTCTCTGCTAACTGCAAACTGGGGTCTTTGACTGAGGGGCAACTTAGTACAGAGGTACAAATGTGCGTAACGTTTACCCTGAAATAATAGACAATTCCAAAGGCTAAAACAAAAGCAACAACAACAAAGAAAAAGTATGCTCAGTATATACGGAGCATTTCATTCTTTAAAACTTGGTAGTTTCTTTTCAAAACTGGTGTTTCCTTGCAATCGGTAATTTGCCTAAAGCATCTACATACTCGTTGGTAATTTGCCTAAAGCATGTACGTACTCTGTTAATGGGAATATCTGATGGACAGACTATCTTATTCCCCAACTCTGTCATGTGCCTTTGTAGATTGTTTTCACTTATTGTAAATGTCAGTTGCTACAGAAGCCAAAAATCATGGTGAGTATAAAACAGGATGAGAAAGAGATGAAAAGATAGCTCCTTAGTTAGATGATATCAGGGTAGTGGTTTGGTTATCTATTGCTGTGGTCCAAAAACACTTCAGAACTTAGTGGCTTAAAATAACATTAGTAATGTTTCTGGCAATTAATACCAGGACCTCAGCTGAGGCTGGGGCCTGAACATCGACACTAGGCTCCCTGACAGCATAGGTACTAGGGAGTGAGTGTTCCAAGAGGACCAGGCGGAAGCTTTGTCACCTTTTATCACCTAGCCTCAAAAGTCACATGGCTTTGATATGCATTTCTCTAATAATCAGCAATGTTGAGCATCTTTTCATGTGCCTATTGGCCATCTGCATATCTTCTTTGGAGAAATGTCTATTTAAGTCTTAAGCTCATTTTTTGATAGGGTTTTTTGGGGTTTTTTTGATACTGAGCTATATGAGCTATTTGTGTATTTTGGAAATTAAGTCACATTGTTTGCAAATATGTTCTCCAAGTCTGAAATTAAATAAAAATACAACAAGGTTATCATCTAACACCAATCAGAATGAGCATCATCAGAAAGGCTGAATAATAAATACTGGAGCAAAGAGTTGGTGGGAATGTAAGTTGGTGCAGCCACTATGGAAAACAGTGTGGTGTTTTCTTAAAAAACTAAAAATAGAGTTACCATATGACCCAGCAATCCCACTCCTGGGCATATATCCAGAAAAGACAAAAACTCTAATTCAAAAAGATACATGCAGCCCTGTTTACAACAGCCAAGACAGGAAAGCAAACTAAGTGTCCATCAACAGATGAATGGATAAAGAAGATGTGGTATATATACACACAATGGAACAATACTCAGCCATAAAAAAGAATGAAATAATGCCATCTGCAGTAACATGGACCTAGAGACTATCATACTAATTGAAGTAAGTCAGAGAGAGACAAACATCATATATCACTTACATGTAGAATCTAAAAACAAAAAAAAGAAATGACACAAATGAACGTATTTATAAAACAGAAACAGACTCACAGACAGAAAACAAATTTATGGTTACCAAAGGGGAAAAGGAAGGGAAGAGGGACAAAATGGGAGTTTGGGATTAACAGATACCTCCTACTATATGCAAAATAAACAACAAGGATCTACTGTATAGCACAGGGAACTATATTCAACATCTTGTAGTTGGGGTGGGTATAGCTCAGTGGTAGAGTGCATGCTTAGCATGCACGAGGTCCTGGGTTCAATCGCCCGTACCTCCATTAAAAAAAGAAAAAAAAATCTTGTAATAACTTATAAAAAAAGAATCTGGAATCTGGAAATTTATATATATATATAAAACACTGAGTCACTATGCTGTATACTAGAAACTAATACAACATTGTAAATCAACTATACTTCAATAAAAAAATAAGTAAACAAACTTTTTTTTAAAAGTCACATAGCATCACTTCCACTCAAGTTACGGGCCTACCTAGATTCAAGGGAGAGAATATACATTCCACCTTTCAGCAGTGGGAACATCAAAGAATTTGTGGACATGTTTTAAAATACCACAGATAGTGTTTTCCAGGAAGCTCTTTAAACTCCTCCTCTCCCATTGCTACTTCCCTAATTAAAGCCATCATCATTATCAGTCATCAGTCTTTCAGCTCTTCACCCTACTGCAGCCAGAGTGAGGTTCTGAAGAAATTCATCCTCCCCCCATTTAAAGCCTGAGGGCTCCTCACATCCCTCTGGATAAAGCTCAGATTCTAACATGGCTTAGCAGGCCCTTCAAAATCTGGCCTGGGGTCTGCCCATCCAGCTCTGCCCAACTCCACACCCTTTCCCTCTTATTCATCTTTCAGACCATAACTTAGACATCTTTTCATCTGGGAAGCTTTCTGGAGCCAGCTACCCCCTCAAACCCAGACTAGGCGAGCTACCTACATGCCCTGTACTTCACTTAACACACTTGTCACACTCCTGTCATTGCCTGTTTTCATTTTTCACCAGATTTAGGTGCCATGTCTATCCCGTTCTCCACTCTGTGCCAGTACTCAGTGCCATAGGGAACACATCAGAGTATAAGTACTTACTTAACTCAGCATGTTTTTTTTTTAATTTTTTTATTGAGCTATAGTCATTTTACAATGCTGTGTCAATTTCTGGTGTACAGCACAGTTTTTCAGTCATACATCTATATACATATATTCATTTTCATATTCTATTTCACCGTGAGCTACTACAAGATCTTGAATATATTTCCCTGTGCTATAACAGTATAAACTTGTTCATCTATCCTATATATACCTATCAGTTTCTACCAATCTCGAACTCCCAGTCTGTCCCTTTCCACCCCCAACCCCTGGCAACCACAAGTTTGTATTCTATGTCTGTGAGTCTGTTTCTGTTTTATGTATAAGTTCATTTGCCTTCTTTTTTTTTTTTTTTTTTTTAGATTCCACATATGAGTGATAGCATATGGTATTTTTCTTCTCTTTCTGGCTTACTTCACTTAGAATGACATTCTCCAGGGACAACCATGTTGCTGCAAATGGCATTATGTTGTCTTTTTTACAGCTGAATAGTATTCCATTGTAGAAATATACCACAACTTCTTTATCCAGTTATCTGTCAATAGATATTTAGGTTGTTTCCATGTCTTGGCTGTTGTAAATAGTGCTACTATGAACACTGGGGTGCAGGTATCTACCATCTCATTTATATTACATAACGATGCTGGCTGACATCATGATCCCCCTGTGATCAGCATATTCTCTCCAGGCTATCCACTCAGTCCCACTTAACATTTAGAGTTGACTACAAGTTTTTGCCCAGTCCATTGTGTATCCTTTTCTCCTCTCACCTAAAATGCCCTCACTCTTTCTCTCTCTACCCTTTCCTACCCAACTCATGTGTCACCTCTTCCATAAGACATTCTCAAGCTGTAGAACCCATAGGGATTCTCCAATCACTCATTCACAAAATCCATACTGAGCAACTACAATGGACAAGGCACTATGAAAGGCCCTTAACATAACACAGGGAAAAGACTGACAAGGTTGCTTTCCCAAAGCAGAACATTTTTAGCCTGCTGCACTGAACTTAAGGACCTTTTGGCCTAGTCATTTGCTCTTCGCTTCTGCAGACAGTACTCATTACAGACCGATCAAAATCCTACCAAAGAATAGACTCAGTAGTGAAACAGACCAATCCTGGGCCATCTTTGCTGACAATTTTGATGATGACGACCCAAGAAATTAATACAAATTTGAACTAATTCATAATGAATTTTACTGGGAAATTATAATGGGGAGGTAAGGATTTATCTGCTACAATTCAAGTAGGCAAAACTGGAGATTTCTCTATTTCTTTGCAAAAGTTTCTTATTCAGTCTCTGGTTATATGAAGAACTCAAGAGAGGAATTCATGGGAGACTTGATCTTGCTTGAAAGATATTTTTTATGCTTTGAATTTTTTCAGGTAAATGTTTGCTGTTTCTGGATATCTTCCTTTTACCTCTTTTCATAACCAGAGGACAGTAGAGAAGGCAGTGGTTGTTAAACTTTTAGCAAGCATGAGAGTCACATGGAGAGCTTGTTCAAACCCAGACTGCTGGGCCCTACCTCCAGAGTTTTCTAATCCTTAGATCTGGAGTAGGGCCCAAGAATCTGCACTTCTAATAAACTGTCAGGTGCAGCTGTTGCTAGTCTGGGGACTGTGCTTTTAACTACTGTTGTTGGAGGAATCTGTGTTTCTCTATGTATATGGGAGGGTCAGGCTTCAGATGCACTCTCTGGGTCCTCTCTGCTCTCTGCTGTGAGGACGGAAGAGCAGGGTAGTGCAGCCTTGTCCCTGACTCCTGAGCAGGTATCTGCTAAGGCCATGCTGGCACCCACCGCTAAGCTCTGTGCCTCTGCTCATAAGGACCCTCACTCAGATGTCGACCCACCCCAACCCAAGCCCTACACGGTATTCATTGAATCAGGAGTCCCAAGGCACCATTCTGATTTAAGATCAATGAAAAACATACCTACTTAGTGTTTTCAAGTTATACATCTATTCTTATAAACTAGGGCAACACATGGCAAAATGACACAGGGCTTGACAAAACTAACTGAAGATTCAAATTTACATTATAACATTTCTTCTGTGGAAAAAAGTTACTTGGGAAAATTAAAACTCAGTAGATAAAATAGCCATTTAAAAAAATCACAATGGCAGAAGCTATGATTAGTAAAATCTGATATGAATTATGCATAAAAAATATGTGGTGAACCAAATCATTGTGAATGGATCCCAATGGAAATAGTTCAGAAAAGAAAAATAAAAAGATTTTTAAGAAAGAAATTATTTGACTGTATTGCACAGAAAATTAATCAAGGAATTAAGCTGGATTAAATGGCATTGCTTCAAAAAATATCTTCTGAACAAAAACTGAATGACATTGGTGTAATTCTGATTGAAATACGTTTTATTCATTAACATGGAGTTAAAAACAAGGGGATTAAAAATGCCCTTTGTCCTCAAGGAGTTTGCATTCTGCCGGAGGAACAGACATTAAATGGATAACTACAAAAATGACCACATGACCACAACTGACATAAATGATCAGTCTGGGGGTAGGGGGGATACACATTTCACCCTGTGGCATAGATAATAAGTGGTGTGTGCACCCATACACATGCACGCACACACACATACACACACACACAAAAGAGGAGGACTTTGGTCTTTCACAGCACAATTGTCTACATCACTCATTTTGGCACACAAAGTATAAGTACGAAGATTGTTGCCCACAATATCAGTAAACAAAGAGTGTTGGGCCATCAAGCCATCAGCCACTGCAGCTGCCTCTGACTGTGCACCCTAAGAGGATTCAGGATGGAAAAAGCAAGATACTGGCCCTAGATAGTTGAGGTGCATAGCAAAGAAATGATTTCAAAGAGCCCAGACTCCTATACCTTCCCATAAGTAGAAAAGCATTAAATCCATTAACTTGAGATGTCTGGTTTTCTTTAATTAACAGTAATCTTTTGATGTTCCGACTACCTGATTTTTTTGTTGCAAAACCTCCTATATATCCTGACTCCTCCCTTACCTCTTCGGAGAAGTCCCTCAAGGCTATCTGAGAGGCTGCCTCCCAGACTTAAATCCTCAGAAAGTCCACCGAATAAAACATAATTCTCAACTTTTAGGTTGTGCTTTTTTTTCAGTCAACAAGTATGCTGCCCTGTGTTGTTAAACAACTTTCTAAAGTGTATCTGTTGTCTTCTGAAAGATGAGGTATTCTACATTTATCTTGAATGACCCCAAAGTGCCCATGTAGCATAATACATGTACATACAACTGGGCCTTAATATTTTTTGAAAGAATGAACTAATTAATGGCAGGTTTTAGTTAATATGGACAGTCTGCCATGACTTGCTCTAAGTATTTCACAACTTTCTGACAAACCGGTCGCTCTTTCTACCCCAGTTTTACAGATGACAGAGCCCAGGCTTGGAGAAGGGCAACACTGGGGAAAGGGGCATGGGCCGACCAGTGCAATAACACACCAGCCCAAGCCTGTATCTTCCATGGGGTAGGTACCTCCTGGACTTCCACGCACAGCTAATCTGAGGCAGGAGTGATCACGGGGCAGGGGGAGTAGGAGGAGGTCATAACTTCCAGGTGAAGCTTCCAACCTCATACTCCACCCAGCTGCCCACCTTGCTCAGGTGATCCTTCTTCTGAGGGCTGCTGCCTCCAAGGGCCTCAGAGGCACAGTTACCAGTGATCACAGGTGGGGTTGGGGAAAGAAGGCTCAGAGGGAAAAAAGAACCCCACGCTTGGCTGCTGATCACTGCCCTGCAGCTGAAATCCTCCAAAGCTGGGTGCGTTGGGACTGGAGAAGGCCTCATTTAATTAGGCTCTGAGAGGAAAATGCACCAGGAGCCTGCGTCAGCCCGAAGGCGTCAGGGAATCCTGGTGTGTCACCTGCAGGCCTTCCTGGGAAACACATGGCCAGATTGGTGATGGTTACATCCTTCATCTTCCCTGATTCCTTTTTCCTGCCCCAAGTCAGGCCAAGCTGCTCACCTAGAAGAGCCCAGTGTTACCACATCTCTTAATCCCCCAAGTATCCCTCACCCCCAGACAGCAAGATCATCCTGTCAAATTACAAGTGACATCACAAAGAAGGAAGGCGTAACCTCCCACCAAGTGACAGCTCTACAACTGGATTCGACTTTGAATTCATGAGTGCGAGTCACATGCCTGGCAACCAAGCAGCAGAACCTCCTGGTGGGTCTGGATCCTACTGCACCCCAGGGGGACATGTTCCATGCCCATCAAGTTCAAGAGGATTTGAGTGACCTTCAGTTTCATGGCTGGAAATTACTGGATTAATATCAGGTAGTTTAAGGAGTACGTTCTGACTGTAGCAGATGCAGGATGACCACACGCACATCCAAAGGTAATTCAACATGAATGCCCTTCACCGACAAGCTCACCGAGAAGCCAGGAGAGAACCAGGCAACTCAACAGGAATACAATCGGGGTTTTTCAGATACATTGGTGCTCAGGTGACAGGGAATTCAACAACAACAACAAAAGGGCTCTGCATGATAGAGTTCATAAAAGAAATAAAAAAGCAAAGTAAGACTCACCATTTGTCAGACTTTGCAAGCACGTTATATACAGTATCTCACTTAGTCCTCAGGAAAACCTCACGTGGTACTGTTACCCCATTTCACAGATGAAGAAACAGTGGGTGAGCACAGGTAGTCTGATGCCAGAACTCAAGTTTCTAACTCCGTCCCTACATCCCTGCCCAAATGGTGGCTGTGTGCGCGCATGCGCATGTCCACCCTTTTAGGAGACGTGGTTTATACTGTTGATTGAGCAGAACGTCAAAGGGGCCTTTGAGCAAAAAAGTTAAACTATACATGCCTACACATATATACATATATATGCATATGTTATGCACTCATATTTTATACACACACAAATACACTTACACAGACATAAATGTGTGTGTGTGTAGGTCTCGGGTTTTTCTCCAGTGATCCCTGGCCGGCTTTGTGCTTTTCTCTATTAGGACAGAGCTGAAGAACTTAAGAGTAAACAGCAGAGGGCGCCCAGAGTCACCATTTTTAAAAGGTGCTAGTTTTTAGAAGCATCTTCCATTTCTGGAATTCAGAGACAACAGAGGTCCACATTGCAAGCTGGACAGGAATCATAGCAGTAGATAGTCTTTAGAGAAGATACAGAATATTGCCTTCACTCAGATTAAAAATTATCTAGTGTAGAAAGGATTTTAGAAAAGAGAAAACAGTGAGGATGATCCTCTACAGATAATAAACCAATGCAAGTATGTGTGTGTGCATGAGAAACACATAGAACAGCTCCTTATGAAGGAAAAAAGAAGGTCCATTCTCACTTAGGAAAGAGTTTCCTCTTAAGAAGGAAAACAACGAAATGTTTGCCTTTATTTACTAAAATCACATTGGTATGTGAGAGAAGTGAAAAGGAATTCGGCTTTTAATTATTTCTATTGTCTTTCTACCCTACTCAAATCCATCAAATTTAAGCAACCTGACTACCTCTTCGAACACTATCAAGGAAGGTACTAAGTCTTGGAACTTTCTCCATTTAAGTGAGGGGGACTTTGGTATCCTGGGATTTATCACTGCCCATTTCTAGGAATAGGTCAAAGATAAAGTTTTCATTATCACGAACCTTTAAGGTACACTGAGACTTCACAGAGTACTAATTATTATAACAGGCTCAGGGGTTGGGATTCTCAGGGGTTGGTGAAAGATATCACTAACAGAGACCAGAGCCCTGGAGGAGGAGAATGGCAGAGCCCTCGCTCAAGAGTATTCATAAGTAACTCTTGGGACCCTCCAAAAGTACCTGAAGGAGATTCTGTGCGACTGGCTATCTGACAACTGATACAGGTGAAGGAAACCAACTGTTAATTACTCTAAATGTTAACCCACTGAGTTGGTATGGCTTAGTCACAGCAACTCATGGATAAAGGTTCCCCAAAAAAGGCCTGGGGGGAAGTCCTACGGAAGATGCTATTCCCTACATATTTTCTATGATTTATCTCACTTATAAAATGACAAAATCCCCAAACACCTGGCTGATGGCCATTTGGTCAAACTCCTCTAGGAGCGTGGAGTTGAGTGGCCGGAACTAATTTCTCTACACGCTGTGTCAGCAAACTTTTATCCCATTTGGATGGTGGAGGTGAGGGAGGGCCATGTAAAGGCAGTGCTCTGATAGGTGGAGGTAACCTCACTATGACATGATGCCTGCGCTAAAGTAAAGACATACAAATGGCCAACAGGCACGTGAAAAAAATGCTCAATATCTCTAATTATCAGAGAAATGCAAATCAAAACTACAATGTGGTATCACCTCACACCAGTCAGAATGGACATCATTCAAAAGTCCACAGACGAATCTAAAAAACAAACAAACAAAACATAAATACAAAACAGAAACAGACTCATAGACATAGAATACAAACTTGTGGTTGCCAAGGGGGCGGGGGGTGGGAAGGGATAGACTGGGATTTCAAAATGTAGAATAGATAAACAAGATTATACTGTATAGCACAGGGAAATATATACAAGATCTTATGGTAGCTCACAGAGAAAAAAATGTGACAATGAATATATGAATGTTCATGTATAACTGAAAAATTGTGCTCTACACTGGAATTTGACACAACATTGTAAAATGATTATAAATCAATAAAAAATGTTTAAAAAAAGAAAAAGTCCACAAACAATAAATGCTGAAGAGGGTGTGGGGAAAAGGGAACCCTCCTACACTATTGGTGGGAATGTAGTTCGGTGCAGCCATTATGGAAAACAGTATGGAGATTCCTCAAAAGACTAGGAATAGACTTACCAAATGATCCAATAATCCCACTCCCGGGCATATATCCAGAGGAAACTCCAAAATTCCAAAAGATACATGCACCCCAATGTTCATAGCAGCACTATGTACAACAGCCAAGACATGGAAACAGCCTAAGTGTCCATCGACAGATGACTGGATAAAGAAGTTGTGGTATATTTATACCATGAGATAGTACTCAGCCATAAAAAAGAATGAAATAATGCAATTTGCAGCAACATGGATGGACCTAGAGATCATCATTCTAAGTGAAGTAAGCCAGAAAGATAAAGAAAAATACCATATGATATCACTTATATGTGGAATCTAATAAAAGAAAAAAGAGGACACTAATGAACTCATCTACAATACAAAAACAGACTCACAGACATAGTAAACAATCTTATGGTTACCAGGGGAAAAGGGGTGGGAAGGGATAAATTTGGGAATTTGAGATTTGCAAATATTAACTACTATATAAAAACAGGTTAAAAAAACAAATTTCTACTGTATAGCACAGGGAACTATATACAATATTGTGTAATAACCTTTAATGAAAAAGAATATGAAAATGAGTATGTGTATATATATGCATGACTGGGACATTATGCTGTACACCAGAAATTGACACATTGTAACTGACCATACTCCAATCAAAAAAAAAAAAGAACTGGCAGTGTGAAGCTCACTCTTGCAAGATCTGTCTGGACAACCTTGAGAGCTGAGCAGTTATCCAGTGAACACTGATTGGTATGGATGGTAGTGCAGGATTCCTATACACCTGGCAGTCCACAGCCTTGGTTACCATCTAGAGTCAAAATACTGAACTTAGTGAACTATGGATCTGGCTCTAAAGTATAAATCTTTTATTTATATGGATCATTCAGGTCTGTTTTTTAATAGTTTTGCCTCCCAAACCATCTGAATTTCACATCTCACTTTGCAAGAGTTGACATAACTTATAAATCATTGATCATTTCACTCTGTTGTAATCCTTTTATATGCAAAACGCCTGGATAGATACAGAGGGGGAAACAACGGTAACCAGCACACCACTGCTACCTCCAAAGAGCACATCTCTTGACTTCATTTTGAAAATTCTCAGACAAATAGGTCTGTGAGTTGGTTCTGGCAAACATGCTGGGCCTGGAGGAGGTTGGGTGCAATTTTGCCTTCTGTTCAGTTTTCAATAAACCAATGTCATGAATTTTTTCCTCTTGAATTCTACTTCCCCTTTCTCCTTTCTCTGTTCTTCTATTTTGTGTCTTCCCCATCATTTTGTTAATGCTTCTCCCTTTGAAAAAAAATATTTTAGGTCCCTTTTTCGGGCTCCTTGGTGACGGAGTCTGGCTTCCTGTGTTCTCACTCTTTCACTCACTGACTCAGAGTGGAGGCTGCTTTACTGGAACTTAGGAGAAACTTGAGGTTTGCTTTCAGTCCTGTTTTCTCCCTAGCAGAAACTCTTATTTCAGGGGAGAATATCTGAAGAGGCCAAGTTGAGAAAAGCAAGTAAGAAGCCTAAAAACCGGGTTTCCTCACCAGCTGCCCTCGGGCTATGCTCTGTGGAATAAGAACAGGGCCATTTGGAGTTGCTCATCTGCTTCCCAAATACGCCTTCTGTGCCCAGCATCCTATGCAGCCTTTGATGTGAGTTAAGTCCCTCAGGGCATGGGCAGGATTAACCAACTAAAACTGTCTTTTACTGCAACCCAAGGTACATTTCAACTTTCCAGGTTTGTTCAACAGAGAACATTTAGCAAGCATCCATTTTGCCTAGCAAAAAGAGAGGACAACTTAAAAATAACAAAGTATGTTTGACAGTTCAACATTTCCAGACCCAATGATGAACTTCAGATCTAAGTTTAAAATTCAATTCTGGGAACAATCTCTCATTCTCTATTATAGGTTGGAAGATGCCTATTGACACAAAATTAATAATATTATACTATCACTTTTATCTTTATTATTTCAAGTTGAGGCAAACAAATTACCTTTGTCCATAGCAGCTAGGAGAGGATTATCGATTTTTTAAAAATATTTTCTTTTATTATTATTACTATTATTTATTTTTTAGCCTTTTTAAATTTTGGGGGTGGGGGTGGGAGGTAATGAGGTTTATTTATTTATATTTTTAATGGAGGTACTGGGGATTGAACCCAGGACCTCGTGCATGCTAAGCATGGGCCCTACCGCCGAGCCATACCCTCACCCTCTATTTTTGAATTGATCCTATTTTTTTCATTCCTAGAAATTGATGAATGAATAGAAGATGCTCAGTCAAACCTCTGAGTAAGAAGTCAAAGACTCTATGTATGTGTGATTAGGGAAAACTGTGCACCTAATGAAGTCAACAGTGTGAAAGGAATGAACCACGGTGCTCACGATGACTCAGCTGACAACACTTTTCGGTAAAGTCCACACTGTTTGGGAAGCACATTTTCAACCCTAGTGTCAAAACCTCCAAAAGCACATAGACAAGTAAAGGATGCTGGTCCATGATGAGTTTGTCCAGGGTTATTCTGGAAGACCTTGAAGTACTTAATGACAATGATGAAGATGCCTTTCACATCTTCACCTTGTCTATCAGACTAAAAAGGAAGGAGAGCCAACTGTTGAGTAGGCAGCCCACAACTGGATTGGTTCCAATCAAATCCAATAGAACCACATCAAGCTGCTGAAGAAATTTACTTGCTAACGACAACAGCACAGCAATGAAGCTTGAACCTTTGTTTCACATTCCTCGCTGTTACTAGGTTGTTGTGGCCCAGATTTTGAGAAATTTAACCTGCAGGCAAATGTGTGACAGGGCTTTCCTGGCAACCTGTGGTTCAACAAAGAATAGGAAATGAAAACCATCATAATTGCCACAAGGTTCCTTTTACACAAGTTTCCATAACTTAGAAAGGTGCCTTTTTTACTAACTCCCTGTCCTATTTTCCTCATCCATACTGGCCTGCATTACCTCAAAATAAGAAGAAGGGGAAGTGCTTGTCTGAGGGGTGAAAGGTCTCAGGAATTGGCTGAGACTCCTTTCAGGGGGAGAAGGAAGGGTCACCCCTAAGAGTCTGCGCCCTTTCATTTGCCCAGCTGGGGCCCAGAAGCCTTTAATGACAATAATTTGCATACCAAATGTATCGAAGTCCTAGAAGGTCTCAAGAATACCATTTGGTTTATAGCTTCTTAAGTAACCTCAGCAGCACTTAAGACCAAGGACCATGACGTACAGCTGTGTGAGCTGTACCTCAACCTGGGACACTTGACACGGGGGCTGAGTGTCAGCTGAAATTTAAGGATGCACCTTTTCCTAATTCACCCACGTCCTCTTGGTGGACAAGTGGGGACTGTGAAAAGCCACCTTGACCCCTTCAGATTGATGGTGAAAACTCAGAACAGGTCACTCCCTGTCTCAAAGCTTCCGAGGGTTTCCCATTGCACTGAGAAACAATTTCAAGTCCACATGGTAACATAATCTGGCCCCCTGACCTCCCCAACCTCAGCTCTCACACTCTCCCCTTACTTGCATTACTCCTGCTACAGGGGCCTTGTTACTGATCCCAGAAAACCCCAGACACATTCCTGCTCCAGGGCCTTTGCACTGGCTTCCCTCTGGCTTGCTCCCTCACTTCATTCAGCTGTCTGATCACATGTCATCTCCTCCAGGAGGCCTTCCTTGACCACCTCATTCAAACTCCACCTCACCTCTTCTATATCCTTTATCCTGCCTTTTAAAAAAAGCACTCACTACTTGAATTTTATATTTATTTAGTATTTGTCTTCTCTCTAGAACAGAGATTGACACACTACAGCCTAAGGGCCAATCACACTTGCTGCCTACTTTGGTAAATATTTACTGGGATACAGTCACCCTCACTCACTTACATATTGTCTTTGGCTGCTCTCACACTACAGCTGTAGAACTGAGTAGCTGCAATAGGGACTGCACAGTCAACAAAGCCAAAAATATTTATTATCTGGCCTTTTACAGAGAAAGCTTATGAACCCTGCTCTGGAATGTAAGCCTCATGAGGCCAGGCCTTTGTCTATTTTGCTCACTCCTGTATCTACAGCACTCAGAATATTGCCTGGCACTTACTAAGTACTTGGTAAATATTTATCAAAGCACTGAACACACAGATGAATGAGTATCCAAATGCATCCAGGAAATATTTTTAATTCAACAATCACTGAGCACCAACTTGTGCCAGGCGTTGGACTCTGTGTGGAGGATACCACAATGATGAGAAACCAACAAATTCAAAGGCGCTATGAAGAATGTTGTGTTATAGGCAAGTGCCAGGTGTCATGGGAGCCATAAAGAAAGATGCCTGACAAAGGCAGCCAAGGATGGTGATTCCTTCCAGCAACTTCACTCTTGGGTATATTTCCAGAAAAAAATGAAAACACTAATTGAAAAGATACATGCATCCCAATAGCCAAGATTTGGAAGCAACCCAAGTGCCCATCAACAGATGAAGGGATAAAGAAGATGGGGTATATATACACAATGGAAAATTACTCAGCCATAAAAAAGAAGGAAGTTCTGCCATTTGCTGCAACGTGGATGGACCTAGAGAATATTATGCTTAGTGAAATAAGTCAGAGAAAGACAAATTTCATATGATATCACTTATATGTGGAATCTAAAAAGTAATATGAAGGATGTATATGAAAAATAGAAACAGATTCACAGATACAGAAAACAAACGAGGTTATCTGAGGGCAAGATAGGGGTACAGGATTAAGAGATACAAGCTACTTTATATAAAATAGATAAGCAACAAGGATGTCTTATATAACACAGGGAATTATAATTACCTTGTAATAACTTCTAATGGAGTATAATCTGTAAAAATACTGAATCCCTATGCTATACACCCAAAACTAATACAATATTGTAAATCAACTATACTTCAATAAAAAAAAAAGAGACGGTGATCCCTAAAGATGAGTTACTTCTCCAAGTGAAGAGAAGCGTGAAGGGTGTTGCAGGCAGAGTAGAACGTGCACTGGTCCAGAGGTGGGCAACCAACCATAGTCATCTGCAGGAGCAACAGCTTGTTTGGTATATGAGAGTTGTTTGAAGAGGGTTTGAACAACTCTTCACTGGTTTGAATAATCACTCTCCTTATCTTTCTGACTCTGACTCCCTTGATGGCTGTTTAAAATATGGAGGAAAATGATGATTCTTCTCAAAAAGGCTACCCCTTTCCTGCTGGTGTCTTTGGTCCAACACAATACACACGAAATGTGTTTTCTGAAGGGATGTCTGGCATACATCATATCAAGATTTCTCAACCTCGGCACTGGTGACAAGTTGGACCAAATAATTCTTTGTTGTGGGTGCTGTCCTGTGCGTTGGAGGAGCTTTAGTAGCATCCCGGGCCTTTCCCCACAAGATGCCAGTAGCGTTCCCTAAGGGTGACAACCAAAAATGTCTCCAGACGTTGCTAAGTGTCCCCTCGTGGGGCAATATCACCCCCTATTGATAATCTCTACATTCGTCAGTGCTAGAGAAACACACTGGGCAACTCGAAGTTGAAAGATGTTAATAACCTGCAAATGCTGGATAGAGGGGGCTTTTGAAAGCCTAAGGTGCTCAGGCCTCTAAAATAAAACCTGCCTGTCCCTTTTCATCTCCAGAAGATCATCCCATCATGGTTATGACAAGTAATCATAGTTACATGGGAAAAAGTAAACACAGTTACAAGTAACCAGAGAATTCGAAGAATAAACTTTAGCTACTTCTTCACTTGGCTACCCACGGGCCATGTTTCCCTAGGGACTCATGGGACCTGTGCTCTACTGGTAAAATGCTAAGTTAAATATGCATTAGGACAATGGAAACCTACCCAGCCATAAAAAAGGATAAGCTGCTGATAAAGGCAACAACGTGGATGAATTTCAGAGGCATGATGCCGAGGGAAAGAGGACAGGTTCAGAAGATTACATACTGTCTGGTTCCATCTATGTGACTTTCTGGAAGAGGTAAAACTGTAGTGAGAATAGATTAGCGGTGACAGGGGTTGGAGTGGGGGAGGGTGTGACTATGAAGGGACAGCCTGAGAGTTTTGGGGGTGCTGGACTATTATGTATCCTGATTCTGGTGCTAGTTATGTGAATCTGTACATGCGTTAAAACTCATGAAGCTGCAAACCTGGAAAGTCCCTTAATTTTACCAGGTGTTAATTTAAAAAGCAAACAAAAAGTAGTTCCTGAAGAATATAAGGGACTTGTAATAGTTACATGTCTTCTTCTAACCACAGTGAAGCATTTAAAGCCATATTTTATAAAATGTGGCAGGCCCTGCCAACTGGTCCATGCAGTGCTAGAGGGGACAGTAGACAGCAGATGTTCTGGAACTGAACAAAGAGCGTTAGCTTCCTTGCTTCGATTCCTCTTTCGCTTTCCACAGAACAAGGTGATCTTCACTTCCCAATCCAGGGTTACCAAATTCCATCCCAGAATTGGTTGAGCCTTCTTGGGCAGAAGAGTTTTCAAAACTTGACGTGTATTACAGCAGATTTACCAGCATCCTTTGAGGGGTACACGAGGTCAGAACATTGTATAGATATGACACTCTTGGTCGGTTGGAAAACGCCCATCTAAGGGATAAAAGAGAGTCTTAAAAGAGTGTGGGGCTAGTGTTCCAAGGGTCCAGGCAAACGTTGGAACACAGAGAGTAATGGAATGAAAGAGACTTGATTCTAAAAGAGAACACCATCCTGTGTTGTTATGCATAGGAATAATACCATCAGATTCATGTGTATTTGAAGTAATTAGTATTTCTGGGGGATCTTTAACTCACCTGAAATACCTAGGCTGCTGGTCTGTGATGATGACGATGGGGCCCAGGGCGTATATGGGAAGGAAGTGCTGAGCTTTGTCTAGGGTCCTACCCCGTAAGCATCCAGTTCCTGGTAAGAATATTTCACATTCCTCCTTTTCGGGGAGGAACTGCATGCTGTGGTTTACACACATGGAAGGGCTGTTCACAGGAAAATCTTGCTCGTTTGCTTACGCAGTGAAGCTAGTAAACCACAGGACGGTCACACCAGAAAACAATGTGCTTGACTTCTCAGTGAACGAAATGCATGGCAACAGTGAGAATCAGAAAGTGTCATCTGCCTTGTGTTCACCCTGAACGAGCTGCACAAAGCAGACGGAAGATCACAATTGTGAATGTTGTATTTCTTTTTCTTTGTCCATCCCCCATCATCCAATATTTTTAGCATTGTGATTTCAGATAGACAATTGAAGTGTCTTTAAATTTTTTCAGAGGTAACCTCGTACACCAAACAACCTCAGAGGCTTTGATTCTTTTCCCCGCTGGCTAAATATGAACTTTTGAAAATGAAGTAAAATTACGGCCCTTCTGTGTCTGTAGGGTAGGGTAGAGTAAGGCAGGGCGGCAGAGGTAAGAAATATGTTGCGGAAGAACTAGCTGATGACTTCAGATCATCTTGAAAGCAGAGCTTTGAACCTTTCGGTAGCGTTTTACATCTTTTACCTTGGTTGAGCCTCACAACTACCCTCCCCCCATGATGTAAGGAATTATTACTTTCTGCCCGTTTAATAGAAGCTAAAATCCAGGTATATGTAGAGGTAACACAGGTGGTTAGTGGAAAAACAAGGTATAAAACTTGAGTCTTCTGATTCTAGACCCCATGGCTCTAGTCAGCAGACGATACTATAAAGTGTCACCTGGCTTCACCAAACTCAGACCAAAAGCTAGGTAATGAAGACGGTGCTCTCTGTAGGAATCACTGAACTCGCACTCCTATTCCCAGGCCTGAAGGAACTGATGCATGCACAGCTGGGGATGGGCCTGATCCCTTTTAAGACTTATCTCTAGCATCAAGCTGACCCACTCATACCCACAAAGAATTGACTACTCCCTTGGCTGAGCCCCATACCCTAAATGCAGAGCTATCTCTGTGCCAGCAGCTCTTTCACATGCTTCGGGGCGTGGTCTTGCTGTTCTTGAATTCCCAGATCCTAACACAGTGCCTAACGCATACTAGGTACTCAGAGCATGTGTGCTGAATGAAAAGTATGGCATGAACTTTATTCCTTAACGATCCAAATCAAGGGCAAGTGGGGCACAGAAAAAATCTTGGGGTGTCATTTACCCTCTCAAAGCCTCAGTTTTCTCACCTGTGAAATGGAGATAATAAGAAAACAAGAACCCTGAGGGGTTATTGTATGTAAAATGCTTGGCAAGGTGCCTGTCTCATAGTAGGCTCTTAGTAGGTGGTAGCTCTTCGTGGTAGCCAGCCTCCAAGAAGGCCCCCAAAGACTCTCACCTCCTGGTATCCACCCCCCTTGTGTATCCTATGTGACCAATGGGATATCGGAGATATGACAGAATGTGACTTATGTGACTAAGTCATAAAAATTATTGAGGCTTCCGCCTTGTTCTCTCTTGGAGCACTTGCTCTGAGGGGAGCTAGCCATCCTGTCATGAAGATGCTTCAGGCTGCCTATGGAGAAGACCATGCGGTAAGGAAGCAGGCTTCCTACCAATATGTGACTGTGCCATCTTGGAAACTGAGCCCCTGGCCCAGCAAAGCCCTCAGATGACCCCAGTCCTTGACTGCAACCTCAGGAGGAGCCGCTGAGCCCCTCCTAGATTCCTGACCTACAGAAACCGTGTGAGATAAGTGCTTATTGTGGTGGTGGTGGTGGTTTCTTAATGGGGGCACTGGGGATTGAACCCAGGACCCCACGCAGGCTTTCATGTGCTCTACCGCTGAGTTATATTCCTCTTCCCCTTTTATTGTTGTTTTAAGTTGCGAGGTTTGGGGGTAATTCATTACAGATCAATAGGTAAACAATATGCTCACTGTAAATGGTTGTATATGTATCAATAAAGAGATCCCTCCCATGTGGTTGGTTCTGGTTCTTGACTGATCTCAGTTCACAGGAGCTATTGGGAAGGAAGGCTGGTTTTGACCAAGTTAGGACTTCTCCTTCCCCTGAACTGAGGAGGTAACTAAGGCAGACCTTCGCGGGAACTAGCCTGAGGAAAAGTGAGACGGCTCTCATGGTGCTATTGCCTACATCGGACAAATTCAGAGAGTATCACTGGACCCTGACTCAGACATTCTAATATTGTTTTACTGTGTCTGGCCTGTAGGTCATCCTTCCAAACAGTGGGACAATTCTGACCCCAAGAGCCAATCTTGGACTCCCTTCTCTGTCTCCCACCCCAGAAGCTAGCATAGCACCCATGCCAATTCCTTGCTTGTCTTCACCTTCCCATGCCCTTCATACCAAAAAACTTTTATGGAAATGGTGACATTTTAAAAGTAGCCAATGTTTTACTGAATATTGAGAAACCCTTATTTTTTCAGGCCACACAGGCCTTAGTGATACCCAGAGCCTGGATGATGGGCGTGGAGGTATTTGGCTCTGAACTCCCAGATGGTTGTATTACTGTAAGTCTAAACCCCAAGTCCCCTCCCTTTCCCCGTGATCCCTGGTATCTCCCCAGAGTGTTTGCCACTGCATCTGGAGAGTTCCACTTCTCAGCAAATGATTTCACTCTTTACTGCTGTCCCCAGTTCTCCTGTAGTCCCTGCCCTGCCTCTTCTGTCAAAACAAGAGGGTTTGTACCCCATGTCCCACCCCAGCAAATACAATTCTTTCAAATGACCTTGAATCGTCTGACACTTAAGTGACCACAGACTTCTAACGCCCCTTGAGGCAGCCTCTGTGTAGGAATTCATTAGTTCTCTGGGCAGGAAGACACAGATCTTTCTTGTATTCAAAAGCATGCCTTGACTCTAAAAAATGAATGTGATGGGGAATATGAGCTCTGTCTCTCCCTCACCTCTCTTCCTGCTGAGAGGCCAGGCACAGACAGTCTCCTCTCTTTAAGAATCTTGAAGTTCCTACTGTATTCCAGGGAGCTTAAACACCTGTCAGCATGTGTGCACCCTGGCCAGGCTGCCTCAGATCCCAGAATTTCCAGAGATGCAAACAAAGATAGATGGGACCACCATGACTCCCCAGGATGAGAACTAGACACCAGCAGGACTGTGCACAAAGCTTGCCTTCATCAACTCCATTCTGTTGGATATATAGATTTCCACTTAAAACTCTCCTAACCCTTATTTCCCCCCAATTCAGCTGTGACGGGATCAAGAGGAGGACGTGGTGATCGTAGCTACCAGACCACTCCAAGGCCTTGGTTTAAGGATCACCCAATGTCTGGCCTTCATCCATACCTGACACTAAAGTCCCGTGACCTGATAGCCAGGGCCTGCTTTCACATCCACACAGTCCCCTGAAAATGTGGCCTTTTCAGGAATCTGTGGGTGTTGTGTTGTCTGAAACATCTAATGGCCTATGCTTTAAGCACTGGAGAAAGTATGAATTGACTTTAGCACTCAGCCAAGAAACCAATGGGTAAAGAGTGTGCTCTTGGGGTGGTTAAATGGAATATAAAATTTTAACAAACCATCTCTGCTTCAAGGCAGACTGTTACTAGGACAGTACCCAAATTCTCTGTCCCTAAACGAAGGAAGAATTATTCAGTGTTCGCTCTTAGCATGGTGTGTTCAAGCATTGAGGGCAGCCAATTAAAGTTTTTGATTTGGCTTTATTAATATTTCATTGGGTTGGGGGAATCACCTGTTTAGCGTTTGCACAGAGAACTTCTTCCTCTTTTGTCAAGGTTGTAATTTTGCTTTATGACTTCAGCTATGTTAAGAAAGAGAGGCTCCAAGTTCACCCTGGGACAAAATGAAAAGGCAGTTCAGCCTGTCACCATTTTCATCCACTGGGTTTCCACCTGTATTATTACTGACCCCTCAGGGTTTAGGAATTAAACTCTCTTCTTCAGTCTTCTCACCAATAAAACTGACAAACTAACCCACCTCCAAACCTGATACTTAATCTCTAGTGACAGAAAGACATGTTTCAGCACCAAGGTTATTTATCTATGTATTGGCATACTCAAATTATATAAATAGCCTCAATAGCTGCAAAACACAGGGAAGAAAATTAAATTTACTGATTTCTTGCTCTTCCCAAGACAAATCCACAAGTAGCTTGGCCCAACTGCCTGAAAATTCTTACAAGTAATCTCATGGTAATTTTACTAAGGAAAAGAAAAAAGAGAAATAGAAGGTAAAGTCCAGGAACTTCTCCTTTATCTCACTTGTCTATCTCCTCTCACACTTGGAGTGACAGGAACAGAGACCGAGTGTGGAAATGGTATGATTGATACATATACACCATCTCACCCGCGGTTAAGACTTTCAGGGGAAATTTAGACCACAGCCTCAGCTTCCCATGCTCACTACCCTTTGGAGCAGTTCTGTTTTTAAACATCAAAAAAGTGCAACATTTGGAAGCTTCAAATAGGATAGATGGTAAGAGAGGAACAGCATTTCTCTCCATCAAAGGTGATGCTTTGTATCAGAGCTCAGTTCCCACAGGATTGACAGTTCCAAGCTTGTGACTGTCAGAGAGAAGATGAGGAGGTAGAGAATTTGAAAAGGGGTCCCTGCCTGAGACAATGAAGCCAGCTGTGAGATATTTCCCAAGATTACAGGGGCCCCCATATCTGCGCGTGCTGAATCAGCTCGAGTCTTTTCCTAGTCCAATCCTTCTGACACCTGTCTCCAGGCTAATCCTTCTAGTCTAAACAGCTGCCTCAGCCACGTCACGCCTGCCTGTAGTGACTCCCCAAGGCCTCCAAAAATGTCAGTTACACTCTAGGCTGGCCTTTATATTGTGCAAGAAGCTGGCTGCCTCTGATATTTAATCTCCCTCCATCTCCAGCAGAAATCTGCCACCCCAGGCAACAGTCTCTGCACCGCTTTCTATCTGCCAGTCTATATTGCGCACCTTTACCTGTGATAGTCTCCATTCTTTTCACCTGGAATATCCTCTCCTCCCACCCCTCTTCTCACCCACCAGCTCCAAGGTATGATACAAAGAGTGGGATTTGGAATTAGGCAGTTTTAGGTTAAATTCTAGCTCTACAACCTGCTTGCTGTGTCTCATTGGGCAAGTGTCTTACCTTCTCTGAACCTTGCTTCCTCGTCTATAAAATGAGAGTGTTCACACCAGGTTCATGGTAGATGCTCAGTAAATGTTAATTCCTTGTTTCTGCATGTCAACTCCTACATCAACTAATTTCTATCAATGGGCCATAAAAATATGGTTTATACATGAGACTAAGGATTAGGTGCAGTAAAGTTGTTATCAAGGAATGGTCATGTCAGGAATGTAGAGGTCACAAGAGCCTCTCAGAACAGAGCTCAGAGGCCAAGGCACATGGGTTTGTTCCCTGCCAGAGACACACTGATAGATCAGTTTCAAGGGAGTGGAACCCAATACAAATACTTGGAAAAGAGCTAACCAGTCCATGGATGGGAAATTATATTATTGCCAGGACTCAGTGTTAGACAGTCGAACAAGTTCCTGAATAAGACATTTTTATAATTCTCCCCAAATCTACAAAAGATGCCAATTAACAATTTCAGTTCCATGATACTTGAACATTAATTTTTTTTTAAAAAGCAGATGCATTAGGTGTGTTTACGATGCCTCAGCCCCTTTGAAAGAACTTGACCCACCAACAGACCCTTCATTTAGCAGGTGATTCACCACATGATAGACTCCTTCTTTGGGCACATCTGAGTGGTATAGGGATGGGCACCAGACAAAAGGACAGCCAATCTGGAGGGTAACTATGACCTATATCCTAGTGCAAAAATATGAGCTGAGCCAATCAGATTCTCTCTTTCAAAGCTGGAACTAGGAAACACAGAAGGAATGAGCCCATGGTAACAAGAGTAAAAAGTGTAAGGATGCCCTAAGGGAGAGTCAGGGACATAGCAAGCGAAAGCCATGAGCAAGTCAGAGTTAAGAAAGTTTAAAAATGTCTAACAGGCAGAATCAGCCAGTTAGTAAAGAGGAGAACTGAGCAGAAGCATAAAGAAAAGCAAGAAGCCGTGAGAAAGAGATGGCGAGAGCTGGTCCCTGGAGCTGACCAGTTCCGCAGGTCGCCTGAGTCTTTGGAGCTATCTCAGTTCCTACAATAAAATCCCCTGTTTCAAGCTAACTTACATCAGTATTCCTTATAAACAGAATCCAACCTAAACAGTAGGAAGACAGTGAGATATTTTACTACTAGAAAAATACAAATACACCTACTCTGAAGGTACACATTATTCCACAAGTCACAAACCAAGAGAGCCTCAGGGATTATTTCTTTTTAGTAAGACACAAGGTGCAGGGTTAGATGACTTTAAAGGACAGACCAACGTTTTCTCAGAGCATCAGCAGGAGGGAACCTCTTCCTACCTCACTTCTTAGGGCAACCACCACAGTCTGACACTTGCTAAATGTTTCCACCTGCTTTGAAGACTCAGAGCATCCCAGGTGGGTGATACCAGGGTGACTTGGAAGAGAGAATCCTCCTTGGCAATAAAGATATGCCATCTGTGCCCTGTGATTGGTGTGTACCCCACTGGTCCTGTGACCCCAAGCAAGTCACCACATCTCTCTGAGACTCAGCTTTCTTCCTTGTGACAGATGATGACTCAAGTAACTTTTGGAATGAACAATATATAAATCTTCCAAGTAAAATCTCTTCCTCCAATTAGACCAGAAAAGGAGGCAGCCTGGAAGAAACAGACTGTGGACCAAAAGTCAGGAGACCTGCATTTCAGTGCTGCCACTCACTGGCTGGGCAAGCTTGGACAGCTCACGTGACCCATCTATGTCTCACCCATAAAAGGAGAAGGTGGTTTGTGCCTCATCAAAAGGGCATTTTTATTCCAAATTCATAATTCTAAGATCTCTAAACATCCCCATCTGTGATTCCAATGGCTCCTTACATCTGTATTTTAAATTCCTCACCTTTTTTTTCTCTCTCCCCCCACCCAAGATGACCCAGAAAGCAGTCTGTGCCACAGTTCCTAGGAGAACATACTTCTTTCTCTTCAGAGACTAAATGTGATGCATGTTGGGGACAAGTCTGATGCGCTTCACTCCAATGCTAGTTGGCACAGACATGTGGACTAATTTGGACTCCTGGTGGCACAAGTTCTTCTGGCTGCTGACAGGAAACTGTGAAGTCTATACAGGAAGAAAGGCCACGTTCAAAAGACAATCTGTGTCTCCTTCCCAGAAAACCGTAAGTCCACCCATAAATAGAAGATGGAGATGTGGAGCCCAGAGCATTCCTCAAGGCCATTTCAAATGGCTCTTTTTAAAAAGATTAAATTGATTCATGGAAATTTGGAGTTTGGGGTCCACGCCAACAGGACAAGGGCAGGAGCAATTGCGACTTGTTATACAAGAAAACTAGTGCCCTGAGATTTCAGTAAAAACTGAAATGCACAAATGACTCCAAGATATTGAAGGTCATGGATTTTCACTATTTCACCAATACAGCAAATGCTCTAGTTCAAAGAAGTCACAAAACTCTACAGGAACATTTTTATTAGCCTGGGGGGGTGGTTGACCTAAAGTAATCAGATACAAAAGAAGTGAACTGATAACTCACAGAATAAATACTTACAGGCAAGAAAGATATGAAAAGGTTTTAAACCTCAGGAACAATTAAAACAAAATAAAAATTTAAATGAGATTTTCCTTTTTGCCCATCAGTTTGACAACAAATCAATAAACAGCATTCAGAGCTGCTAAGGGTGAAAGGGACTCACCAGTCCTGAACATAGTAGGTACTGCAAAATTTTAAATATGCATAAGCAGTTGACCTAGCAGTATCAGTCCTGGAGATCAGACCGCCAGAAATTCTTCTGTTGGTATTTACTTAGTGTTTATTTGCTCTTAATAGCAAAAACTGCAAATTACTCACACTAATAACAGTTCGGTTAAACACATTTTGTATATCCAAATACTAGAGCAGTCTCCGTAGCCGTTCTTAAAAGGCTGAGCAATATCTAAATGTACTGATGAGGGAAGATCTGGGGCAGGGGTGGAGGCAGGGTCGAGAAGGATGCGCCATAGGCTCTTTTTATCCCATAGTTTCTCATTGAGCTTATCATCTCTTTTCCTTCACACAAGACTGAAAAATGATTCCAAACAGCACACATTTACCGAATGTCTGAAAAAAAAAAAAGAACTTGAGGAGAACGTCTCCCTCAGGTAACTATACATTCTCATTTGTCTTATTACAAGGGCACTTTTATACTTATTTTAATACTGATGATCTCTTCTTGTTATTATTATTACTGCTCTTCAAACTAGACAGGCTCGGAGTTGAATACCATCCCTCTGAGCTACTAGTTGGCTACTGGTTGTAGTCAAGTTACTCACCCTTTCCAAGCCTGTTGTTTGGTTATTCTTCTTATTTAAAATAAGTTTGCAGGATCCAGTAAAACAAGGTAGGCATCCCATGAATGTTAGTTCCCACTGCCCTTTCCCTTCTCCCCATTCCCCGTCACACACCATAGCACCACCTCCAGGTTGCAGTTGTGTAGTTGATAACCTTCTTTTGGTCTAGAACTAGAATATATTCTCTCACAGTCATGCACTCTTTAATAATGTTAGTTCAAGGAAACATCGTTCGGTCCCATGTGGTCCAGTGGGGCATCCTCTGAGAGGGATGCTGGTTGGCTGTCAAGTGGATTTTCAAGAGGGTGTTTATCCTATAGGAATTCACGATGGTCCAAGGCTTCATCTTCAGTCTTCCAGACACCGAAGCTGATTTATGCATGTACTGATGGAGTCTCTCCTCTCCGGGATGCTGTAATGCTAACTGAGGCCACAGAGACTCATACATCCAAACTGGAATGCTGATTCTTTAATTTACAGTAAAAAATACACCATTAGTGGTGGTAGTCGTGGCCTTCTATTTTGTTAGTGGCAACAATCATGGCTATTTTGTTTCAAAATTGTGTAACTATGTAGCTAATATAAAGTATGTCTTATAATAGCTTCATGTTAAATTTTCTGTATTCTGAATCCAAGTTCCCAGAAAATAATAATAATTCTTATCTGTGATGTTGACTAAATCTTCACAAATACATAAAATTTTTTCTTGTTGAAAATGAAAGAAATTTAAACTCTGATTGGTCTAATACTTTTATTTGTGTGAATACATACAAGAAATCACGCTGACTATGCACATGAATGGAAGGAGGCATTGCCACAGCAAGTTTTAAGAAAGGGTTAAAATATTTTCCTTATTATTTTCAAGTATAGATGCACCAAAACTCCTATTGTTTCAAGTAAAATAATGAAGTCATTGTGAAAAGCTTTGATTTAGGAGCTGAGTCATGCTTCTGTATCCTGTCTCACTTACCAGTCTGCTCCCTAATCTTTACCCCATCATAAAAGTGGGTTATAGCCCCCCTCACAGTGATGGAAAGTGAACCTCAGAGCTGGCTGTTTTCTATATTCCACTTCCATGATGTTGATGTAAAAGCTTCACTTATGTAGCTTAACTGGAAAAGAGTTAACAGATTTAGACTAATGTTGACAAATCGTTCAATAAAATAAAGTTGAAGAGGTTAACAAGAACTTTAAGACAAATTTTGCTAATGAGGACTCACACTAATGATATAGTTAGAATTTATAACCTGTGGTCTGTTAAAGAAAAAAAATCAATGACATTGGTTAAAGACAGAAAGGCAGACTGTATTCAGGACCATTATGACAGGTATAGGATTCCTGCAGTGGGGCATTACAGTTAGGGAGTGAAATTGGGCTCAACTTTGAAAAAAGCATGGGAAAGTGGGAATTTATAGCCCAAAAGTAGGGTGGGGGTCAGTGCATGGAGAATTACCGAGAAGAAACATCAGGGGTAACGTTTTTTTTGGCTAAATCAACCTAATAGGCAGGATTCTTACTGAAGACAGGCCAGGGGGATCAGACATCACCTAGGAGATGGTAGAGGGTGAAGAACCTGTTTAGATATTGAAGGTGATCAGATCGTGAGGGTGATAAGTTCTGGTCAAACTGACTTGGCAGGGTTCTTGTGAAAACTGGGTTTTACAGGGATGTGCACAGATGTGCCTAGGCCAAGGTTCAGGAGGCTGACTAAAGTTTGCTCAATCCTTGCCAGCTCCCCAGATATCTGGTGGCTTTGGGGGCCCTTGAACATTCAGAATGCATGCTCCAATGCTCCATTCCCACTAGGAATTTGCAGTCCGGGGGAAGAAGACAATAAGCAAGCAAGTATAGACAATAATAAGTATTAAAAGACACGAACAGGAAACCATAAATGAGAATAAGGAGAAGCCATTTCGGCAAGTCAGACAGGGGTGGCGCCTTGAGCAGTCACAGTGCTGAGGCCGGCAAGCCTGGTGTGGTCTCAGGCGGGCGGAGAGGCAAGCATGGCATGGCTGGAGCGTGGGGAGGACAGCACCCAATGCCAAGGTCGAGAGGGAGCCGGGCCCAGAGCATGCAAAGGAGGGTCTGTTTACTGTGGTACGCCAGGGAGGGGTTTGTAAGCCAGGTTGGGAACTGTTCTGCATTGTATGGAGTAGGAGGGGTTGTAGTGAGCTGACCTGACGCTGGCTTCTCCAAGGCCTGGACAGTCAGGCCTCAGGAAGGAAAGCAGCTTCCATCTGAAAATGCATAACTAAAGATATCTCATGGTTAAACAAATGCTTTTCAAAATAATGGCGATTGAGGATTTTAATGTTGACGCTGTCCTCGAGAAATGCACTAACATTATGGAACAAATAATCCCCAATTTCCACATAAATGCAGAGGATTGACAAATACTTTTCATGGAATCTTCACACCTGGCAGAAAAATTCCTACACCAGCCATAAAGCTTAGGAGCTTGGAGACGCTGACTGATTCTTCTGCCAAACAAACTCCCCTTCTCCGGGATTAGCAGAGGCTGAGTCATGTAGGCAACAGGCCTGTTTATGTACAGCTGCCTTAAAATAGGCCGGGTGGGAGAATGAGGAAAGAAGGAGGAGATCACATTCCTAAGCTTCTCTTACTCATTTCCTCCTTGAGGCACTGGATGCACGGACTGATCTATGATCAAAGATGCATCAGGTTATCCCGGGAGGATGTAGTGAATGAAGACTGTGTGCGCACCCGTGTGTGTCTCATGGCTTTAACAGCCCATGTATCGCTACAACTAGCTATAAACAAAACAAGTTCATAGAAATTCCATGAGTAAAAAGGTTCAGAGAGAAATGACTTCATCTGGTGACATATGATAAGTGAACTTCAGGTGACATCTAAATTGCTTGGCAGCAAATATAACAGGTTTGAAATAACTAACTTGGTAAAATCATTCTTTAGAAGCTACAGTCTATGAGGCAGACTTTGGGCCTGTTTTCTGGGTAATGAATTTTTCATGTAAAACAGTATCCTTTGACTTTGAAGGAAAGGAAAACTCAATACCTCTGCTTCACCTCAGCCTTTAACCGCATTTCCTGTCTCGAGGCCCTGCTGTCTGTGAGTGATTGAGATGTGGGAGGTGGGGAAAAGTCAGAAGACATGAAGGGGCTCTGCTACTTGAGGACAGAATAAAAAACTGGGGTTAGCTCAGCTCTCACTTTTCCACAGGCCAAAGCAGTGAAATAATTAATTTTATTTTTTAAAAAAACTTTGTTTTTTTTTTAGAATGAATGACACATTGTGATTGGGGACCAAAAGGGAAATACTTATTATAAGATAATTCATTTTATAAAATTTAAATATAGCAATAAACTCTAACCCAGGATATAGAAGATGCTTCCCTCAAATTATTCCAGATTGGTTTAATTGTTAAAGAAATACTAGTAAAAATTTCAAACAATTCAGTAGCATAAAAGGAAAAATTTAAAATTCCCCCCCTCACTTCCTGCACCTTCTCCTCTCCCAAAAGCAACCACTATTACACGTGGTCTATGTCCCCTCGGGTTTTCTTCTAACCATTCATAAACTTCTATGTAATAGACAACATACTATTAACACATAGCATTGAACATAGATTTTTTTAAAAAACAAGGATTCTACTAGATGGATTCTTATACTAATTGCTGTCTTTACTCTAAAAACACTACTTAGTCACCTCATGCTTTTTAACAAATGCATCATTTTTTTTTTACCAGTATCCTACTGGTGAACATTCAGAAATTACTTTCAAATAAGAAATTTTCTTCATGTAATGGTAGGATTCTTTCTGTGTAAGGGTAGAATGTACCTCTACTCTGGTAGGATTTTTATCCAAATGGTTATGAACTGAGAACTATTTGAATTTACAGAAAAATGAGGCCCTGAGACATTGAGGAACTCCTCCAAGGTTGTGGGGTGCTGAGCCATTTGCCTGCTTCTCAGCCTGGGGTCTTCCCTTCCGAGCCAGGGAATGTCATGGTCCCCTCAGGACGGGAAGGGTGCTGAGAGGGGGAAGAAGCTTTGAGTGGAGAAAATAATGCAAGGAAAGGAGGCAGGAAAGTGACACATGGGTAAGGGAAGAAGGAAGAACAAAGGGAGTTGGTGACCTTGCTGGGGGCCCCCAAAGAGAGGAGGGAGGCCAGAGGAGGGACCGAAAAACTGTGTGGAGGTCCTTGGAATGCAAGAGATCCTGGAGCCATTTTTTTCAAAGAATATTTTGATGCCAAAATAAAACTTAAGGGAGAAGACAGAAAGTATTCACATAGGAAGGACATTGTGAAACTTTGATTACATTCTGGCAGATGACTCAGAGTACACTGCCATGACTCAGATTGGAATAAAAAACATGATGCAAGCTTTAGGAAGGGAGTGATTTTTCATTTAGTTATTTTGGGGGTTAAGTTTGCCAATGATGGTTACAGAGATGATGTATGTTGCCTCCAGGCAAAATTACAAAGGAGATCCAACTTTGTCTAGGGTCCCACCTCCCCACTCTCAGCTTTCTCCCACCTTGGAGGGTGTCCCCCTCTCTCTAATGCCCTGAGTCACAGTGGCAGCTCCAGAATTTCTGCAGTGGAGGGACTTAGGGGCAGCAATCTGAGTAGAAATAGGAGCTAGAGGCCTAATTTTGAAATCACATCTACAGAACAAGCAAACCATTTTTTGCTTAGAGTATGTTACAAAGCAAAACAAATAGCAAAGTTTGTAAAAGTGCTTTTATGCACATTCTACGTAATATTAAGAAAAAGTTAATTATTCACTCAAATGATGTTTCTCTTATTCTCTGTGGGGTGGCTAGGGAGAATGGAGGAAGGGACCCCACACACATTCCTTTGTACGGCAGGCCACAGTCCTCGTGTTCTCTCTGCTTCCTTCTCATCAACACCTGCTCTGAGGACAGGTTAGGATGAGCTCAGATAAGGCACTGCTGGATCACAGGCTCAATGATCATAATGACTGGCTTTCTGCGTTTTGTCAGGGAACAAAGCCTAAGCCAAAGAATCAGTCTCTTTGGGGGCGACGTTAGTGGGTGGAGTGAGTATTCTGCAAGAGAAATTCCTCTTCACAGGCTCCTGAAGTTTGTCCACCTCTCTGCCCACTCCTGTGGCCAGGCCAAGTAACAGTCTAGGGACTGAGCTGATGCTTTGACATTGGGGAAAAATTACGCTGTCATTAGTCAAATCAATAAGATACTGAATAGATGCTTGATTATGTAAAGACACATAATTGAAGGTGCTATCGTCATTGTGAATGACATGTGCTATTTTAAATACATTGGGCCCTTTTCCTGTGACCCAGCATGGTGAGGACATAGGAGCTCTAGGGAAGCGATCCACAAGGACTGGACATGAGGACCGCCCTCTGGAAGATGCTGAGAGGAGGCTGAAATGGGAGCTTCAGCCTTGCTGTTGATGTGCCGGTGAATGTCATTTCCTACTCCCTCTCCTAAGGGGAGGTGTATCAGTCAGGGATCATTTGCAAGAAACAGAAACCACTCTAGATATTTTAGTCAGAATGAGGTTTACTGCAGGAAATTTGGTGCTTAGGAAATTTTAGAAGGGCATGAGGAACAGATTTCAGGCCCAGCCTACAGAAATGACTTTGATAACAGGACTACCGAAGGGCTTCCCTGGGGAGCTGCTACTCTGGCCAATCCAGAGGTGCGGGGTCAAGAGTCCAACACTAGAACTCTAGAACAGTGATGTCAAGATCACACCACCAGAGCTGTGATTTAGAAATGAGGCATCTTCTGCCATCACCAATGCAACCACTTCTTAACGTCCATGAAGACAGTGGTTGGACACTGGACGGTAGATGTAGGAAAGTTCTATCTCCATCTCCACTGCCTTGTATGCAGTGAGAAGACCCCCCTCCCCATTCCCTAGCTCCATTCTGCCTTTTGAACCTTGCTCAAGTGCCATCAATTGGCAGAACCTAATTCGCCTCCAGAACTCTAACTGCAAGAGACTCTGGAAAGAATTATTTTCAATTTTGCAGTGTAAGAGAGCACACAAGAAAGGAGATTGGAATTGATGCTAAGGACCAAGAGGTGGAGTGTCAGGGGGTGGTTTCCTCTTTCTTCAGGTCAAGAGAGAAGGGCTTCAGGGACACTACTCAGAAAATGAGAAACATGTCCCCTGCAGTTTAGGATGGAGGAGGGGGATGCATTCTGAGCCCTGCCTGGGGAATCTAAAAATAAGAGATGCCCTGACCATAGGAGCAAAGGCAAATTTTGGTGCTGCACTGTGACTGAACTATTCCCTCAGAGTTTGGGATTCAAAAGGAAGAAAGTAAAAGGAAGCACGATGGTTTCCAATGGACACAGTGGCCCACACATGAGAGGGAGCTGATGTGGAACTGACTCATGTCTGTGCAAGTGGGTTGTCTGAGGGGAGAAGGGCTTCAGCAGGAAGAGGCTGAATATCTGCTCTGGAATTCTTGAGGGGCGAGGAAAGAGCTGTAAACATGGAACAGGAGGAAGGTGGCAACCATATCAGAAGGCCTCCCAAGAATTGAAAAATGTTCCTTCCACGAGGAGTCATGTTCACACTCTGCCAGAATTACGGAGTGTGCTGAAGGCTCACACCGACTTCAGACAAGTACAAATCACCGGCTTCCTCAAACCTCCTCTCTCCCCATAGCCGCAGGTCAGAAACGAGGTACAAGAAGGGGAGGGCGAGGAGGGGCAAGGCGATGAAAGTGGGTTCTGTGGACTCAGTTGTGACACCTCCCCCCTCAAATTCATATGCTGAAGCCCCAACTTCCAGTGTAGCTCAATTTGAGGTAGGACCTTTAAGGATGTAATTAAGGGTAAGTGAGTTCATAAGGGTGGAGCCCTGATCCCGTAGGATTGATGCCCTCATAAGAAGAGACACCAGAGAGATCTCTCTCTCCATGTTGTGAGGCCATAGTGAGAAGGTGGTGTCTGCAAGCCAGGAAGACAGTCCTCATCAGGAATGGAATTGACCAGCACCTTCATCTTAAGACTTTCAGGCTCCAGTACTATGAGAAGTGGATTTTTGTTGTTTAAACCACCCAGTCTATAGTATTTTGTTATGGCAGCCTGAGCAGATTAACAAAGTTAGAAGGCAGCCCCCTTCACCATCTCATTACAACTTACAAGCTGGAAGGAGGGATACACCAACTTGCTAACACAAGTCTTCCAGTCTTCTGGATGACTTCACAACTCAAGGTATAGGTATGAACTGGTGTTCTGGTTTGTGTATTTTTTTTCCCTACAGGTTTTGCCCCTGTGAGCTTGGTTAATGAGAGTCTGCCCCTGAGGGAGAAGTCCATTCTCAGTGTCTACCAAACATCAATCAAGCAAGCAATCAATAGATCGATAAGATTTCTAATTTTAAGACTGATACTCCAGTCCTAGTAAATATTAAGGTAAATACTTTATTGTGTCTCTTGGCAACTAGCTGTTGGCAACAGAAGCTGTACTTCTGGAGACATGCATTATCAGATGCCTTTCCATTTCCAAAGGTACCAATGGCCTGTATAAACATACACAGAATTCAAGTTTGTGAGCCCTTCAAGGAATCCATGCAGATCATGGCATTTAAGTTGGAGCTGTTTAATGAATCACAGCCTAATTTCCCCCATTGTCCATGGCTATTCTGTTGCTGAAAATGTTTGACAAGCAAAGGATCATACTACTTCTTTAACATATTAAAAGGTATTTGGTATATGATGGTATATGATGCCTCAGGCACACAGTGCAGGGCCCAGGTATAATCTGTGTGGGAATAACAATTGTGTTAATAGTCTGACAAGGAAATGTAATTTCATTCCATTTACTGGAAGCCAAAACAGGGAGATTCTGTCTATGAGCCACTTCCAGTCTGGTTTCTTCAGCTACTCTGGCCCTTTGCCCAAGCAGGATAATTCTCATTACTGAAATAGCACAGCTCTAAAGCAGGCCACCTAAATGACGTCTGAAGGGGATGAGGACGCAAAGCAAACATTATGGACCTTCTACCAACATGAAATCAGAAGAGGTGAATGCCCTCTTCGTAGGAAGAAGCCTAATCTGATAGGTAACAGAGAACCCAGATTTTGATGAAAAATTTGACCCTAATAAAGGCAAAATATGTGGCCTCTTTTCACGACTTGCCTTTACATTTTTTAATTAACTGAGCAAGGTAAAATCATTCTTTCAGGTCTAAAAGTCAGCATTTCAAATGTATCTGTTTATTCACATTGAGAAAATTTAGTACACCCAGTAAAACAAATCAACATACACTTTAAAGTCTATTTGTAGTTTATATTGCTCAGTGGCCAAGCAAGGACAAATGCACCAAAGGGCAATGTAATGTGTTTGGACCCTCTCTTCTATGTGATGCTAGAGGTTTCCAGATATGAATAAATCCACAGCAAAGCAAGGTGGGTTAATAGGTTCAAAAGTCAATAAAGTTAAAGATAAAAAACTTAGCAAAGTTGAAATAAAACACAGCTCTCTAATTTACATAACATATCATATACCCATTGTAAGTGTTTAATTATTTTTAACCAATTGGCAGTTGTATAACCATCACCAGACCCAGTTTTAGAACTTTCCACTGACCCAGACAGTGCCATATGCCCCTTTGCAGTAAATCTCCACTCTACCCCTCAGCTTCAGGCTCATCTAATTTCTGTCTCTGTAGATTTTCTATAAATAGAATACAACATGTACTTTTGTGGACATCTGGCTTCTTTCAGTTGGCAGAAGGCTTGGCTCTTATGAACAACCCTGTGATGAACATTCTGTACAAGCCTTTGTAGAGATGCCTGATTTTATTTCTCTTGGGTGGATATGTCAGAGTGGAACTGCTAGGTTGTATGGGAAGTTAAGGTTTAACTTTTTGAGAAACTACCAAACTATTTTCCAAAGTGGCTCTACCATTCTACATCATCATCAGCAATGTATGAAGGTTCCTATTTCTCCACAGCCTCCCCATCACTTGTTATTGCCTTCAGTACAAACAGCTGATTCAGCCATTCTAGTGAGTGTGTAAAGGTAACTCATTTTAAATTGCACTTCCCTGATAAGTAATGACATGAACATCTCTTCATATGCTTATTAAAATATCTATTTAAATCTTTTGCTCATTTTTAATTGAGTTATTTATCTTTTTATCATTGAGTTGTGAGAGTTCTTACACATCCTGGATATAAATCTTTTATTAGATACATGATTTCCAAATATTTTCTCCCAGGCAGTGACTTGTTTTGGTACTCTTAGTGGGGTCTTTTGAAGCACAAAAATTTTTAATTTTAATCAAGTCCAATTTATCAATTTGTCAATATTTTTATTTTATAGATCATGTTTTGGTGTGACAGCCTTTTTTCCTTTTTTGATTCTACCATAAATTGGTTCATGGGAACATATATTCTCCTCTGTCCCCTTTGTTACAGCCCTAAAGCTGCCCAAAGTATTCAACTGAAGTGAAACAGAGACAGGGAAGAGTTTTCTAATAAGCACAATCTCTAACAGATTGTTTTAAGAATGGAGAAAACTGGGCTTGCATTGAATAAAGGGAGAAAATAACCTAAAACACAGCGTGAAGGTTACTATCAGAGAAGTGTTGCAGTAAACCTAACACTCTATCAATATAAACGAAAGGATGGAAGACCAGGAAAGAGGAAATGGGTAAAAATTAATGCTATTAATTCTTTCCAAGGATTATAAAAGAAAAAGCAAATAACTCAATTACACTTCAAAAAAAATTAAAATTAAAAAAAAGAAAGAAAAAGCAGAGGACTTCGGGGGGCTCTCGACTCGGGGAGGTCCTGGGAGGGACCGGTGGTGTTTTCCTCTCTGTCGTTCTTTTCTCTCTCTTCTAGCGACATGGACTGAGCAGGTTAGCAGAGTGTAAAAGGAAGGAGGGACACAGAGCACTCAGTCAGTAATATATACAGAGAATAACAATGTGGAAGAGTTGGAGTCAGGAAATCAGGCCTGTATCCTGGTTCTGCCCCCAACTAGCTGAGCTGCCTCAGGCAGGACGCCTGCTCTCCAAGTCTTTGCTTCTTCCCTTTTAAAATGGGAACAGTAACTCTGCTTCACAGTGGTTTGTATGGATCAGATGTGTGTGTGTTGGGGGAGGGTGCTTGTGAACCCAGGAGACTCTACCACAAGGATCCAGAAAAGTTCTGGAGCAAAGTATATCGAGGCGTGGCAAGAGTGTGCCGGCATCAGGTCTCAGAAGCGGGAGACTGAAACAACCACTCACAGCAAAATTCTACACCCCCCCCCCGGAAACCCAACGAGACAGACACGAAGAGAAGGGATCCCAATATCATCAGTAACTTGAACGGAATGTAGCAAGGCTCTCGGGGAGAAAGAAACCCCACATTTTTTGTTTTTATCTTAAGTTATTAGAAGTGTAGGAGATCTGAGACTCTGATACTGGAGGACACGTGGGAGAGGAAGAGAAGAGCTGAAATCTAAACACTGTCCTTAAAAAAAGGAAAAAGCAGGAAGGATCTTTCTCATCAGTCAGAGGAAGGGGTTGGCGTAGATGACCTTGGAGACTATTCCTTGCCTGGATCTATACTCGGGCTTGAAGGAAAACTGTGACCCACATGTATCACAATTAAATAGACTGTCACTGAAAAGAGTATTTCCAGAGACGCAGTTACCTCGGATTCTCTAGGCCTGCAACTCTGGTTGCCAGCACCCTGAAGCTTAGGCCCACCAGGCAGGTTTATTTGTGGCATACAGCTGTGACTGAGTTTCAAAATACGTTCTTCCATACCTGGATGTGATGTTCTATAAAAATGTTAACTACAAAAGTAACCTCGTCATCACACTTGTACTGAATAGTTCCCATTCTGCCCTTCATGTCTTTTCTCCGTGTCACTGCTCTGCTCTCGGCCCTGGGAGGCTGCCCTCTGGTTTGCATCAGCAGTGCCCTTTGCCCTCTAATCCCTGCTGGGACCCCAGCAAATACCCTACCTAGCGCTACGTGTTAGGAAAGAAACCTGGTAACATTTCTCAGTCTCAGGAGAAACGGAGTTTTGTTTGGCGTGAGTGTGTGTGCACATGTGCACGTGTGTGTGTTTAATTACAACAGCAACATGTGCTGATTCTGAAAAACTTCTGAGTATATAAAACCATATAGAGAGAAAATTAAGAGGCACCTTCCCTTTGGAATCAGAAGTTGCTGAAGAAACATCAGGACAACTCGGTTGTATTTCACAATTACCTAAGCTCTCCCTGTGCTTGCCCTTCATAGTGTGATGCTCACAGAACTCGCCACATGCTCGCTGCTGAAACACAAGTGCCGGGAGCGCTGACTTGGAACAATATTCTCTCCCCGAGGTTCACAGTCTCTCACAGTCTCTGTCCCCCTCTTCTTTTTAATGAATAACTATTTGGCATGACAATCTTGACCACCATAATCTTAGAGGAGTTTAAAAACCTTTAGGTAGAAATTCTTTCCCTTTCTGAACAATGTAAAGATACTTTTGAACAAAAATATTTTTTCATAACAAAATAGTACATTATTATCACAGATACTTTAAGTGAAACAGGTAAAATAAAATGTAAACATGTCCCATTCCCCTCCCAGTCCTGACCCCCAGACTGCCCCAATTCCATAACTGAGGTAACCATGGCTTAAACATATTTTTAAAAGAATTGAATAAGGAGAACAAATTTTCTTTAGATGTCTTTAAGGTATGAAAAAAAGTTTAGAAAAAGAATTAGACTATATTCTGTCCATTTTAAGTGGGCGGAAAGGGGTAACACAACATGAAACTGACTGAAGGTGAGAGAGGCTTACAAAGCAGGCAGCAAAAAAAAAAAAAAAAAAAACACTCTGAGAGAAAAGTGTACCCCTAGAGAGGAATTCAACTTGTTGGGGGGGGGGAAACTAAGAAGAGATTCAATTTTAGCAAGTTTTAAGAATTGAAACTTCCAGAGAGAAGTAGAGAGAGAGTGTGGTTCACACACCATGGGAAATGGCTCACTCAGGGGGACATGAAAGGCTTCATTGGGAGGGTGACAGGGTCCCCCAGGGATGCCATGAAATGAACAAGAGAGCTGGCCACCCTGGAAGGCTGGAAGCTTAATTTTAAGCCCTCAGGCACAACCCACTTGGCAGAGAGGCAAAGGAATGGTGGGATGGACTGAAAATAGTTGGTAAGGAGAACATATTAAGCAGACAATAGAAAACTTGGATGTAAGAAGAGTGACATTAATGACCCCAATGGTACGCTGTTGTTTTTTAACAGCTGAAGATGATGATTATAATTAAAGAGAGTGGCTGAGAAAAATAAAGACCAAGGCTGTGTACCAAGTAAGTCACAGGTGAAACTTTTGCTGGTTTTCGTTGATGGTTACAACTGTTTGCAGAGCCTATTACAGATCTGTAACCAGACTCTTGGAATTTCTTTTTTTCTTTCAAAAACAGCCGCCATATTTTTGGAGATCACTGTGTTGGGATTAGAGCCCTAAAGGCATTTTGCATGAGAAAACGTGTGAAAGGAAGATCCTGCACAAGCTTTCACGGGAATCATTATGGGCTTGAGGCCATTTAGGAAAGAGAGAAAAATCCTCCTTAAGGGGAAGTGAGAAGAAAAATGAGGAACAAAACTGTAAGAAAGAGGTAGGCTACAAATGTTTATGTTCAGTAACTCTGCGTTATCGGTTTCTGCGTGTGGTGTGAAAAAAATTAATAGACAATGATTGAATGGGAAGTGGTAAAGTGGAGAGAAAAGAATGAATCCTCCAAAATAAGGTTAAGCTATTTTTGTTATTATTGTTGTTAGGCAGTTATTATTCATTGAACTGGGTTGTTTTTTTTAAAGTATAGGTATTATGAAGATAAAAGAGTTGGTATAGGAAGACATAACGCTTGTTTTATTATTTTTTTTAACTTCCTTTGTAGCACTTTTCCCACTAGAGTATGTTGATCACTAAGTTGAAATCTGGCTTTGAAAAGTCAGCAACCAGTATTTCCCCTAATTATCCCATCACTGGATGCCCAGCTGTAGAGCCTGAAGACTAGAAGAGAGGACTTTAGAGCAAGCATTGAAGCCAGTAAGTAGTAGCAGGAATGTTTAATAGAAAGTGGCAATAAATAAAGTAGCAAAACTACCTGTTTCCACCTCAGTCCTCCTACTCTTCTATACATGCTCATTAGTTGCACACTAGGAAAAAAAAGTCTACTTGCATTTGCATTTCAATCTGTTGAATATCAAGGACCCCTGTTATGGTTAGAATTCATTTCAGTATAAGAAACAGTGTGATCACTGTGACAATCTGATTAACAGGCCACTGGGAGGGTGAGAATTGAGGCAGCTTTGAGCCCTGGCTACATTCCCTCTCCTTTCCTGCTCTCCCCTTCTTTTCTCTCCCCAATCCTTCCCTCCTTCCCCTCCCCACTTCTCTCCTCTCCTTGGCAACTTTCTTCTTTCCTCTATCTATACGGTTGGTCCAAATGGCTTCTGGTTACCTCACTCCCTCTCCCTCATCCTTTTGCATTTGCATGTGCTGCATCTTCACTGACTATTCTCCCTCCTTTTCTTAGCCTGGCTGCATCCTGTCTGCACCTGAGACAGGATGCAGCCTTCTCAGGTGCAGCTTTTTCCAGGGAGCTGCCCTTGGTCCCCACAAGGCTGGGATAAATGCCTCACCTCTCAGCTTCCAGGTTCGCTGATGCTAATTATTCCACCTTAGGTCTTTCCACTCTGTATTGTAATTGGCCAGCGGTGCCTCTCTCCCACTGCACTGAGCCCCTTGAAGGCAGGATGTCTCTTGCTCCCCCAGAGCTTTACATAGAGCATGGAAACATCCGTGAATGATGTGACCTGGAGTAATATAGTGCTTTCTGACCAGGAGTTCCATGAACACTTATCGAATGGATGACTGAGTGAATAACGCATCTACTGCTCACACTTCTGGATTACACATAAACTGTTTGTATTGTCATAGCGCCTTGTCTTCCCACCTTTGTCTTCCTCCTCATGGCATGCATCAGATTTATCTGGGTCTGGAGCTTAAGTCCAGAATTTTATATACAAATCAGTACTGGTCTAGCACTAAGTAAAACTGTACTGAAACCAAACAAGAAGGACCCTGACTCAGCTCTTGTCTTGGACTCCCTGACTGAGAATTCCAGCAGGCAAAGAAGCAGCACACCTGCAGGAAAATGGCTCAAGATGAGTGGCTTTGTCCATATCCATGAGACAAGGTCCACTTTGGATATCAAAGGACTGAACTGATCTTGAAAGCTTCCATTCCCAATTGGAGGAATTAACCGTGTATAAGGAAAATGATGGATTGTAATTTACATTTTTGTGATCTTAAGACTATTTCCAGGAGGCACCTTATGTGTTCATCCTCTCGCCAGGCTCATAAACTCTTGTTCTGGGTCTTTAGCTAGATTGCAGAAATTGGTTTTAATGTTTCTGATTTGATTTCATTGTAGTCTGTGAACACAACAAATTAGCCATGTCTACAAACAGACTATTTTACAGTTACTGGTCTCTTCAGGAGTCCATTACTACCCACTTCAATCTGGGCTTACACTTACTTGTAAAAGGAAGGTGAAAAAGTGGGTTTGAACTCTAAAGTATGTCACAGTCCAGTGTAGGTAGCCCTGTTCAAGCTCTTTTCTGTAAGCATTGGATCTAACTGCTGAATTGCAAGTGTCATATTCCCAGCGGGGCTTACTGTGAATTCTTGGGGTAGCAATATCAAGAAAAATCATGTTCTGTTTCTAATCAGAGGCAGGAGATAAACTACATTTCTTTGATGAGAAAGTGGGATTTCCCTCCCAAAGCTCACGGGGAAATTTTTGGCTTACATGATTTTGCTGCCACAACCATGGAGATAGAATGTCCTTAAGTATAAGAAATCCATTTCTAGTTGTCAAACTCTTTGCCAACCCAGGGATCAATTTCTCTTTTGGTTAGTTTCACTACCTTTGTCTGTAGTTAACTTTCTCTCTCAAGCATCCTTTACTTAAAATAAGTAACAGAAAAATCTCTGTGGTAGTCTGAGGGGCATTCCTTACACATGAACGCAAGAGGAGTTTCCAAAAAGTAAATGAGGTTCTGGGATGGGAAGGTCAGAGAGGAAATCAAGTCAATCTTGATTAAAAATGGCCACTTAAACAGTGAGACCCTAATAGAGATAACTGCATGGAATTTCACTTTTATTATAAGAAGCCATGTGGATGTCCACTAAATATTTTTGTTTCATTAAGTTCAGCTGCAACTTTTAGTTTCTGGGACATTTTGAATTGGGTAGAAACTGAAGGGAGGTAGCTTACAAGGAAATTATTTCCTTTTGTATAAATAACACAACTGGTGCTGTGTTGGCTTATGGCCATACCCACTGTGAAGGTCCAAGCCAAGATTTGCTCTTTCCTGGATTAAGATTTTTCCAGAACCACATTTGCGAGCAACTATATCCTTCCCTTATTAAGGCTTAAGCTATAGAAGGAGGAATGGAAAAGGAGGAAGCTTGTCTGTCAACAGGGTCACTGAATATTCCTTTCCAGAAAGCCAAGTGGCCTTTGGTCAGCCATGCAGAGCTGAAAGGCCACAGAACACCTGCATCAGGTGCTTCCTGCCTTACCCTGACGGTACAGGAGCCACATACTCGGACAATTACTGAATGTGAACTGACCAAGCGGCCTTTCAAATTCCCCTGTAAATCACACGTCAGGCATCAGAGGGTACCAAAAATAGTTTTTCTAAGCAAAAACATCTGCCCCACTTTCCAGTCTCTGATGCTGAAATGCCAGCAGTAAAGGTTTTTATCTTTGTGTTAAAGAACTGAGTTCACAAGCCAGAGGTCTAGGATTGTATCATTGTGTTATTGTGGCAAGGTGCTTAACCTCTTTGAGCTCCAGTTTTTCCTCTATAAAATTTGATTAATAATGCAAACTTTCAGGTTGTTGTGAACTTTAAGTGGGGTATTAGTTGCTTTCAAACTTGGGTGCATACAAACATTATCTTGGGTGTTTGTTAAAAATGTAGATTTTCAAGCTTCCTTCAGAAGATAATGTAATTTAACTTACTTTGTAAATGTAAAGAGTTGTACAAGTATAAGTAATTGCTTTCATTATTTTGGGCATTCCTGGAAGAGTTAAGTCTCATAGTAGTAATCAGACTGTTACACACCAGGAAAGGAACTGGGTTTAAAGAAACTGATAATCATTGAATACCTAATACAGTCTAGGCTTATTAAACACTTTATATTATTCAATTACATGAGGTAGGTATCAGTATCCCCATTTTACAGATGAAGAAACTGAGGCTGAGAGAAGTGAAGAGTCTTGTTCAGCATTAAACAACAGGCAGCATCTGTGAACCTGTTTTACTTGCTTCCAAAGCCCAGGCTCTTCCCACTACACAAGAATTACACCACTGATAGGCAGGGATCCTTTCCAAGTAACCATAGCAAAGACCAGGCTCAGAAAAGAGAAAAGATAGAAACACAAGGTCCTCAAAGTGTGGTTTCCAGGTCAGCAAATTTAGCATCACCCTGGGAACTTGTTAGAAATGCAAACTCTTGGGCTCCCCCTCCGCTTGTGGGTCAGAAACTCTGGAAGTGGGGCCCAGAAATCTGGGTCTTAACAGGCCCTGCCGGGGGTTCTGATGCACGCTTGCGTCTGACAGCCTTTGCAGTGGACCTGAGGCACTGAGAGTGAGTGCGTCTGTGTGTGTCCATGTTGAGGGGAGGAGGGGAGGGCAGCCTGAGGACGGGGTGCCAGTGACTGGAGCAGATGGAGGTGGGCGATCTGGGGGCGCTACTTTCACTCCCAGTCTAGCTCCATTTGTCTCGTCTCACCTTGAGGCTCCAGGCAGGACAGGGCTCTAGACCACACCCTCCACGCCAAGGAATGGAGCAGTGTCAGGAGAGTCTTTAATAAATCAAAGGATCTGCTGAAGAGCTGAGCTAATCATTCATTCATTCTACATAGGTGGTTGGAGATTTAGGGCAAGTTCAACAAGAAAATCTTCAACCAAATATCAGAATGTTCTCATAATGAATGGAAACAGAAAATGTGTATTAAAAAATGTTCCTCTTTTTTTTTTTTTTGCTTTTACCTCACTTCCCTGCACACCGCCCTTCCCCCTGAAAACACTATCTGGCCATCATTGGAACAATCTTGCTCCCTTTCAAATTAAAAAGAATTCCCCTCGAAAATTTTGAGATTAAAAAAAAAAAGAGTGAATGGAAATCAAAAACCAAATGGCAGGAGGCTTAAAAGAAAATTAGAAAATAAATATCCTTAAGAATGGAATGACTAAAATGCAATTTTTGAACTGACTGCATCAGGGTCATGAGTGTAAAGTAACCGTAGGCATGTGAGAAACTTTAGGAAATTATTAAATGTGGCAGAAATGGATTCTTTCAATTAATTACTTAGCATTTTTTTAAATGTGGTTTTTGAACAAGGAAGTATATTCACACAGTTTAAAATGTAAAAGATTCAAAGGGAGATACAATGGAAAGTCTCTCCTACCCTGTCCTTCAACCAGCCAGCTCCTCTCATGCTAGGCCACCAAGGTCATCAGTTTATCATAAATCTTTTCTACAGAAAGTTTATACATTTAAACATTTTTATGAATTTTGGGGTAATATACAGTCCTCCGCATTTGACTTTTAAAAACCTAATAATATACCTTTCAAACCATTAAAAATGATATTTTATATAAAAACATGAGCCAGAATTATCAGTGTGGCTTCTGAAAGAGTATTCCCAGAATGAAGGAGTATTTCAATATAACTTGTTCTTCTATTAAATAGTGCTGCATTCATAAACTTCATTACATCTAACTTTGTCACGTAAAGTAGTTTCTTGTTGTTAAGGAGAGGCAGGAGGGGGTGAATATGCTTGGTGGCCAAATTAGAGGGGCTACCACGTGCTGCCATCTGGTCTTGACCTTTGCATGTCCAGAAACACCCTTTTATTTCACCAAGAGTTGTTCCAGTTCAGTGGGACTCTCAGAAAATGTACAAATTCCCGTTGGAAATAAAGACCCAAAAGATGATGCCTGCTGGTTGATGACTCCCATCTCTTTTCTAGGTAAGTCCACACAGGAATCCAACTCACTCTCCAGAGGGCACTTGGTAAAAGTGGAGTTGGAGCTTGAGGCATTAGTTGGCAGTACTATTGGCTTTTGTCATTGAGCTTCTCCTAACTCTTTGTAGGCAAACTCCTACCTTTATAGCTCTGTTTTTGTTGTATAGTTATTACTTATGCTTGTCATGTGCCAAGTACTTCACTCCTGTTATCACATTCAGTTCTCACACTACGCTGTGAGATCTTATCCATATGTTACAGATAGAGAAACTGGGGCTAAGAATGGTTAAACAACTTGCCCAGGGTCACACAAAACTACCAACTCGTCCTTTCCACTCTCTCTTTATGATACTTGGGCAAATCCTCCAAAGAGCATACTCCCTCTTCTCACAGGCTAAAGAAACTTGGGGTCATAGTTCTCTTATTGCGTCCCAGTCCTAATGACACACTGTACTTCTCCAGCACCTGTTCACACATGTATCCAGCACCACTGGTCCTTAGCTGCTAGAGAAGCAGGTATGAAGGGGTTCCCACCTGGTACCCTCGTCTAGGGGCAAAAAAGACATATAACCTAACATTTACCACACAGGATGCTTTCATAGAGACTAGGTGTATTAAACTTTGCCCAAGGGTGTAGGAAATGGTTATAATGGCTAACCTTTATTGAGTACTTACCACATGCCAGGAACTGCCCTAATTTTGTTTTTGCACACTTATTTAATCATCTCAACAATCCCTGAGGGACTATTATTATATCATCTTACTGATGAGAAAACAGTCACTGTGAGGTTATGTAAGTGGCCTCAATGGCACACACTTACAGTGTAAGCTACACATTTCCATAATGTGTTTTTTTAGTTCAATTCAGAGGACAACATAGCTGAGTTTTGTGGCACCTTGCCGTGAGTGACTCTTAAAAGCTAACTGTATTGTTATAGCGGATATTTGATGATGCGGTAGCTAGAGTAGTGTCTGTGGAGAAAAAATAAAGTACAAAGGTATCCAAAGAAACTTCTTTGACTTTTAACAGCGTAGTCAGATCACTCTTGAGGGAGAGACTGGGTAGAGGAGACTTGATGTGGTATAGACATAAGCCATTTTCAAAACTGATAATGCATCCCATTTAGGGTGAGGTGCTGTTGTCTCTGGATTAACTTTTCAGTCCCTGCACTGGCCACCCAGCCTTTCCACTGGGAAAGCCCTGTTTTGCAGCTGGCCAAAGACTATACCTCCCAATCAGCCAGTTGTCTCTCCACTGTGTGAGGTCACAAGGGAAACCAGTATGAATGACTCAGCATGACCCATAGCTGCCGCTAGAAAAATAACCCAAACTAAGACTCAGGGCTCTGATTTCCTGGTGTTCAAAGAACAGTATCATCTCATTGATCCTAAAGGAATCCCCCGCAGAGAGGGGATTTCACAGGAGCACCCAAATGTGCAAGATGAACGAGAATCCACATTGCACATGGGTGGGACCTGTGGGGAAAGGGGACTCGGGGCATTTCAGAGAGGGGTTGGTCTGGAATGGGGTGTGGACTGGGAAGGGAAGGCAGAAAGGGGCTATCCTAGGAGAAGTTTTAAGATCTGTTCTCCGAGAGGGACTGAGAGTAGGAGTTGGGGAGGGGAGTCAGGAGAGTAGCAGCCTCTTGGGGGGAGTTGCCACGCTCTCATTTGCCGTCTCTGAGAATTGGCCCCTAATCACAGCTGCTTAGATGGGCCTCCAGCTGCTGCATCTGAATTCCATGACCCTAGTTTTTCTTGACTAGAGCGGATTGCTCCAGGAGACCCCTGACCTAAATGGAGCCAATCAGATTTGTCCCTGAGGAAATTGGAAGTTTGAACTGAAAAGCACAGATATCAGGAGTCCATGCTCCCGAGTGAGGGTAGTGGCCTGGAGCTGCTGCTAATGGGTGTGACTGGTCTACCTTGGGTCCAGCCCTCTTTCAAGCTGGCTGTTCAGCTCTTGCTGGGATTTCCTTATTCATTTACTTACTCACTTATGTTTAAGTTAGCAAGGGTTGATTTCTGTGATTTGGGATGAGAAGAGCCTTATCTAAGACTGTCAGAAAGCTGGCAAACCTCTTCAGGCTTCAATGCTATCTGCTTAATTCTGACGGAAAGAAATCCATTTCTTCTAAGTAAGACTGACAGGTTAATTAGCTGTAAATTAAGGGTCTACTGAAGCCTGAGACTACTTGAGAGAAGAAACCAAGAAAAGTGCCCCACCATCTCTCAAATCATTTAAATCATATCTCAGGGAACAAGATTAAGGCCCAGCCAGTGTGGCTGAGAAGCCCACCATCTGATGATGGCTAAGATCTCTAGAAAATACTACTGCCTGCTAAGCCAGACTTATTACACCAGAATAGCTACAGAATATCCAGGATCCAGGAACATGCATTTAAATCAAGCTTTCTTATTAAGTTTTAAGTTATTTCTTAGATAGATTTTATATATATATATATATATTATATATATATACACACATATACACACACACACATATAATATACACACACATACATACATACATACATACATACTCTTACAATGATAAATGAGGGCCTGTTTTGTAACACCTTTGCAAGGACTGAGTATTTAAATTAAAAAAAATAACATTTCCCCCTAATTCCAAAGGCAATACATATTCATTATAAGAAATTTGGAAAGTAGAAAAGCAAACAGAAAAATATTAAAATCCCCTATAATTCTGTTATAGGCAACCACTGTTAACAAATGCCTCATACACACCAGTGAGAGCTCAATAAATATTCTAGAAACTAAGTGGAACTGTGCATTAATTGCCCTATTACTGCAAAGTAAGAGTTACTGTTTACATGAATGTCCATTTTCTGAAGATTTTTCTGAACATTTGCTCTCCTGAATTCTTATATCACTGTTAAAATATGCAGCATGATACAACTCAAAAATCCAGCAAGGAATCCCACAGATTCCGCCCTCTGATCCCCAGCTGAGTAATTCATCTTGCTGGATGACAAACACTCAGAAGACCTTTCCTTCTCAGCTTCCTACCCCCAAGTCCATCCCAGTGTGAGGTTCACGGTAGGTGTCCTATATGCAGATGTGTGTGTGTGTTTAGTGATGAGCAAATGAGGACACCAGTACTTTCTTTGAAATTAACCACATCAGCACAATCAGCCTTGTATAAACTCAAAAGTGTGATAGGGAATAATTTTCTCACAGAATAACATAATACAATTACTGTCCCTGGCCATGTTCTCAGAAACGAAGGAGACTTATCCCAGGCCCTGAAATATGCCACGGGTGCTGGAGTTTACTCTTCCTTCAGCAGAGCTGCTCCCCTAGGTCTACTGTCTAAACAGATTTCAAATAAAGCAATCCATGAACACATCCAGGATTCAGACCAAAGACAATGCAGCCTTAAGTAAATAAAAGCCTATAGGACCTGCAGAAAAAGAGGAAGCAGTTTGCTTACATTCACTTCCAGACAGCCGAGGCTGAGACAGCAGCTTGTCCCTGGCCCCCAGCCCTCAGCTCACAATATCAGAGGCTCAGGCAAATCAAAGGCAGAGACTGCTTTTAAGTTCTCAACCCTGGACTCTGCTTTGTATTTTACTTCCCCACATTACTTAAGTGATGACAGAAGGGCTTCAGGGGCCCTATCAAAGATAGGCATTTTGCAACTTTGTTGAGCCCTTGAAATAATTTCCAGACACTTTTTCCCAAAAGAGACAGGCATAGCCCACCCTGATGCTTGGTGTCAGGTCAGATGAGGCTGTGAGTTATGAAGGGAAGTGGGAAAGGAATGCCTTCTAGTGTGTTAGGTCTAAATCAGGTGTTTCATGGGGACCAAGAGGAACATAGCTGGACCAAGGGACCTAGAATCAAGACATGGTGATTTCAGAAGCATGATTACCCCAAAGTAGGAGTGGAGGAGTGAGAGCCATTTGTGCCTCAGACTCCCTTAGCTCTTCTTGTCTGGGGTTTTCATGGGCTGGTGTTCACCTTCCTTAAGTGGTTTAGGGTGAGCTGCTGCTCTCAAGTGTTTTTTCCTTCCTTCCATTTTTTAAGCCATATTGTCCATGGGGAGCATCAGCGATCAATGTCTAAGTTAAGAGGCCTCAACACAGACTAGAAGTTCTGGGAAACTTCCTTGTTGGTTTCCACCGTTCTGGGCTCCCCTTCAGCCAGGCATCTCTGTGGCGAACCAACTCCCAGGAGAAGGGGCCACGGCTCCTCTTCCTTGCTCTGCCTCACTTGAACATTGCCTCATCCCACCACCCCAAAGATTTTTGAGAATTAAGAAAATGTAAGAAGAGTTCTTTTTTTTTTACAAAAAAATAAACAAGTCAAACTAGGTAAATCATTCTTTCCTGAAATATTTATTGAGTACTGATCTGTCTAAAACAAATTCGGGCCCCAACATTCCACTTGGGAGGGACAGTATCAGCCCAGTGTCAGCATAGTATCTGTCATTTCCTATATTCTCCCTTTTCCTTTGGCTTGCACCTGGACACTGGCTCCTTACAGGTGTGTCTCCAAAGATGTGTGAGTGTGATGGGTGTGTGTGTGTGTGTGTGTGTGTGTGTGTGTGTAGCACCACATATGAAGCATACAGTGGGGAAAAGAAGGTAAAATTCCCTTTGTTCCTAAACGCCTAGAGTAAGGAAGAAAAAAACAAAAAAGCAACAATTAATATTATAAAATCTCATCTTGTTACACATTAATTCATTCCAGACTCAGAATCAGGTCACATCTGGATGCCAAAGCTGAGATAAATGTGAGCCCAAAGAAAATAGCAGGGCGGTGGGGAGAGGGGAGCACTGATGCCAACAGAGACGGCCTTCATGAGGGGAGGGGCAGGGCCCACCACACACCTAAACGCTCCAAGGTCCAGACTCCTAGATTCTAAGAGTGGAGGGAATCACTGAGACAATAACTCCCTTCCCATTGAGAAACCATCCCATGATATCCCTTGTAAGTGATGACCTGGTTTCGGACTATCGACACAGTGGGAAAGGGCTTCCTTCTTTTGGAGGATTGTTCCATCACCAAGTCCTTCTTGTCTTAAATCAAAACATTCTCAATTTCATCCCTTAGACTTCATTTTGCTTTTCAGTAGTCATGTGGAAGCAAGCAGCACGATTTGAACATTAAAAGTCAGTCATCACACTCACCACCTGGCTCCTGGGCTCCCCCGTTTCCGAAGCTGGCACTCCTTACTCCTCACAGCAGACCAGTCAGGGACTCAGCTAAAAGCAGCCTTGAATTCAAACCTCTGTGCTTGCCCAACAAGGAGTAAGACGGTTGCTTCTACTTCACCAATATACCCTAGTTCTCACGACTCTTAAAATAAGAGTGGTGTTCGCGGACGCTTACATACGCCACTCAGCGGATGCAAGGCCGCCGTTTGTGCGTGTGTGCGTGCACGCGCATGCGCCTGCGTGAGTGATTTACCCTTCGCAACTACCCCACTAGGCAGGTACTATTTTTACGCCAATATTACTAATAAGGAAATTTGAGATCACACAGCTAGCTACTGGCAGAGCAGGATTTACTCAGCTGGGAATAAGCAGGAATTTTGGCTCTAGAGTTCCTGTGCTTAATCTCTAAGCCAGTGGTTCTCAAATTTGAGAGCACATTAGAATCACAGAGGGCCTGCTCAGACCTAGTTAGGGCCAGGGGTGGGCCTGAGAATTTGCATTTCTAACTAGTGTCAGAGTGATGCCGATGCAGCTAGCCTGAGAACCACATTGTGAGAACCACTGGTTGGTGCTGACTGCCTCTTTCTCTTGATCCCCTTTTTGACAGCTGCCTGGTACCCCAGCCACTCAGGAATGGACAGCTCCAAGTAACAGAGTACGGCTGGGTCCCCTCTCTCTGGTCTCAGATGTCCCGATAAGACTTGATTTCCTGGACCTCTGCCTGTTGTCATCTGCAAGATGTTCCTATTTTCATCCACCTTCCTGGGCTTTCAGGTGCTAGAAACTTCCCCAATCATAGCCACTCTGTGTTGCATTTATCTGGTCTGTGGATTTTACTCTGTGCTGTCCCACCCCTGACTGAGCTGTGGCTGACAGCTGTCACATATCCTTTAACTCTTCTCTGACCTAAAATGATTAGTCTAGGCCCCCTCTTCTCAAGTGACATGGTCTTCAGACCTGTCACTATTCAGATGACCCTACTGTTCAGATTACTATCCTCCGACCTTTCTCTGGGCCATCAGTGCTCGCCTTTAATATGCAGAGCTCAGAATGGTGCTCCTATGGAATCCAACCAGAATTCATTGAAACCATCACTTCCTTTCTCCCAGACTTTTATATTCTAATAAAACTGCCTGTTACTGAATTCATCTACCCTTTTGACACATACGGACTTTGAGCCCAAGGCTTCCAAATATTTTTAAAAATAAACTGTTCCCAGGCCCATCTCTCCCCCATTTTATGCTTATGTAACTTGATTTTTTTTACCTTAACACAAGGCTTTACAGTTATTTGTGTTAACTTTCAACTGGTTTGTTTTTATATTGTTCCAGACAATGGAATTTTTTCTTTTTGAAATTTCTCTATTATTTTTTCTTAATGTGAAAGGAATAATTGTTCATCACCAAAAAATTCATAAAATATAGATAAGCGAGAAGAAGAACATTAAAAATTTTATTATGCCACCCACCTATAGTTAATCATTATGAACACCTTGGTGTATTTCTTTCTAGAACTATAATAAACATTTCCAAATTATTCCTAAACAAATTCCTGTACATGAATGACCCATAGAGATCATTTTTAGCCTCATTCTTACATCTAATACATTTAGTATTCCTCCTACCTCTGAGTCAGTCACAAAGCTTCTGTGTTTTTGTATAAGTTGTGAAGAAAATCTTACATAGGATGGGCAAAGAACAGAACCCTGTAGCATAGCCCAAGATCCTGCCCTCTAGAAATCCGTTGATTCATCATTCAACATCTGCTGCCTAGCAGTTTTCATCCAGTCAGAAATCCACATATTAATACTTTTAGTCCGGTTTTCCATCTTATTCTGATGGACAGTGGCGGGGGGGTGGAGCTTCACCTAAGTTGTGATAATCATTACGTAGCCCACAGATGTGATCTAAGTCCTGTAAACCCCAAATAACTAGGCTTCACATTAAGTTGACTGTAGATTCCAAACCCCAGTTTTATACTATCCTACCTCCTTTCAGGCACCTTTTCCATTCCATTTTCAATTTTCAGGCACCATTTCCATCCTTTCTGATTTTCCAAAAATTACTGGCAGTAATTCTACAATTACTTTGGTTAGTTCTCTCAGCACTTTGGGATAGAATTCATTCAGGTCTAGAGACCTCCTATTCTCTTACGGTCTTGAAGCCTATCTTGGACTTCACTGACCTCTTAACCGTGTTTATTCCACACTGTCAGGTATGAAGATTTTTCACTTTTATTGAGAAGTTGGAAGCAAAATAAGAGTTGTGAAGAACTTCTGTTTCCCTCCTGTCATCTGTTAGCCTTAGAACATCAGTCTCAGTACACAATCCTGGCCATTTTCACTCTAGTCACATCCAACAAAATATCATTTTGATGCCTCTGGATTTTTCCATAAGCTTCGATTCATTTGTTTTCTTGGCTTCAGCCCTCCAGCTACAGTTTTCACTCCTTTACACCAATCTTTCTTTTTCCCTTTAGTAATGCACTGTTCTTTGATCTTGTGTTTGTGTGTGTGTATGCGTGTGTGTTCTTTTACAATCTGATTTCATTGAAGTGACCTATTTGCTTCCTTTTATTCCTCTCTTTTTTCCTTCACACCAAGATATTTTTTTAAATAATTTTTTTCAGATTTTTTTGCAATCTTAAGCCACTTCCCCCTTTACAGGCTCCAGCTATTTCAACATACCTATCTCTTTTTTTGAGATTTTGAAATATCAGATAGATGCCTCATTCATGCCCTCTGTTCTCCTCTGGGCTATCACAAGGATGATATAAAGTGTAATATTCAATAAAGTGTCTATGGATGTCATATTCAATACAATTTTCAGGTTAGTAGCAGCAGAAACAGACTATGGCTAAGTTAAACAACAATGGAATTTCTTGGGAGAGTTATCAGGAAGCTCACAGACTAATGAGAAGATTTGGAACCAGGCTCTGAAGCCGACAGAAGCAGGGTGGCAGGAATTATTCTCTCCTTGTGTCAGGGGACTTAAAATTAAAAGTCCTAAGAGAGACAGTGAATCTGATTAGTCTAGCTAAGTCCAGCAGCCATCCCTTGGCTAGGGGAAGGCAGGAAATCCCACTGACATGCCCCAAAAGACTGCATGCTGTAGGGGGGGGAGGTAATCACTCCACAGGGAACTGGGGTGAAATTACCTTTAGTGGAGTGAATGGACTGTGGAAGAACAAATGTCCATCAGCTACCATCTCCCAAGGTTCAACTCACTTCACTTTACCAAAAGGATCTACCTTTTTTTCTTAGAATTAAGCATTGATCAGCATTACTCTTATTGATCCATCTGCTTCTGAAAAGAGATGTTGTTAGCAAGGGGCATTAGGAATTTATGAGCTGCTCTGTTTTTAGCAGGAGAGACTTCCCACAGGTACCTGATTAGTGGAAGAGAGTCCTAGGAATACCGGTAATCTCTGCCAATTTTAATAATACCTCTGAGATTCTCTTTACCTTGTGCCCCCAAATCTTTTAGACAAGAGTATCAACAAAGAAATGCATTACCTCATGTTAAAATACTGAATTACTCTAACAATCATATTTTGGGATTATTATATAGACATTGGGAAATCATAAATGTTCCTACATCTTTCCCATTATTTCCTCTTAAAATTTTTCAATTGGCTTCTTAATAATATTAATAACCCCTTTCATACGGGTGCTGACTGTGGCCCTCCTGATACTGTTTCATCTTTCTTTCATTCCTGGTACCTGTCATAATATTTGAAGTTACATTTTTTTTCTTACACTTTTTGTCCCTCTTCATTGTTTCAGAAATTTATTATTATCCTATTAAATGTGTCCCTTCCAGGCTTTATAAGTGGCCCTCAGCTTGTGCCAGAAACTTACACCAGTCATGTAAGTTCATTTCTCATGACTGTCTTCCTTTAAGGACAGAATATTCAACGAGAAGGAACAAAAAAATTATTGTGATGCCTAGTTCCTCTCAATTTCCTATATAGAATCCTACCTAGATAGGTCAGTTTCTTCTAATTTCATCATTTGCTCTCATGTGTTAGTTGACTGAAGGTAGGTTTTCCTTTTCAAACAATACCCAAACAGATAATCTGGTTCTAAATTGACCAGGACGGGTTAGCTACAGTCATCTCCTTATCCCTCACTATGGAAAAGCTCCATAAAACACCTCACCTGGAAAATCATTGAGCACATAGATATTGGAGGAGTAAGCAATCCTTAGAATTACTGATTCAGATGAAAAAGTCTGAGAAGGTAATGATAGTGGTTGGAAGGATTAGATTAAGGGGGTAATAGGGTAATAGAATACCACAAAATTCCATGATAAGTCTTTCCCATATCATCTTAGAGATGTCCCCAGCCTAACAAATCAGAATGACAGTAGAACTCAGAGATTATTTTTTGAAACTCTGGACTCCCACGGACTGTATTTGAAACTGAGGCAGGGCACACATATAGTCTAAATGTCACACACAAGTGTCATCCACCCCAAAAAGGCTTGGACTTTATGAGAGAAGTGGATGACTTGAGAAACCACAGCAGCCAGGATGAGTTGAGAGCCCTGTGAGGATTTTATGCCGGAACCTGTCATCAGGACACCCTTTTTGTTTCAAGGACATACTAACCTGGAATTTGAACCTTGTCCATGACTCAGTTTCCTTTCCTTTCCAAGTGTCTCTAATGAAGTGACGAGATCTGACAATGGCAACACAAACAGCAACAGATGGATCCCAGGCTCTGACACTTAAGTAGTTTCTGGGGATATTTAGATGTGAACAGAGCTGAGATTTGTCTAAAAGAATGCTAAGTGTTAAATGGGGAAAGCCAAATTCATGGCCCAGGAATTCAAGAACAACACCAGAAAAAAGGAGAAAAAGCAGGAATAAGGAACGTCTACCATGTCTGAGTGCAGCTGAGAGCCTGGAGCTTCCTCCTTAGATGTCTGCCCTCTAGGGCGTGGGTGGGGCAGCCTGGGTTAAAGGTACTGGGCAGACTGAATAAGAACCACTGTTTTCAAAGATAGAAACACCCTTCATTCTCTCAATCTGAGAGCAAAGTAAAAATCAAAAGACTTTCTCCCAGAATGCCAGCCAGTCCATTGATCCCCTTTTCAGTAGCGGCTGAAATGTCAAAGGGATGGTTTGTCACACAGTGTACCCAAACCAGCAGCTACTCCTGAACAGTGCTGGACACTCTCGGGATGCACATGTTGTTGGGAGAAGGAGCAAGGAGGCTTAATTGAAGCTAGAGGTAGCTAGATTGTATATTTACTTGGGATCACCTCTAAAGTTGGCTATGGAGAGGCCAAAGTCCTCAAACCACCTCTTGGCACCACTTTCTCCCACACTCAAATTAGTTTACTCCACTAATGATTAAGGCATGTGAAAGATGCCGAGAACTGTGGAAAAGATGTCTGTGGGGACCAATGATGGTAGTGGAGCACAGGACACACAAAGATACTGCCTGACCCTAATAAGTTAACCTATATCAATGATTGCAAAGGTATATAGTTCAGATTTCCAGTCTATATTTCCATTTTAACCCATGCAAATAGGAAAATAATGAAAAGGATGGTGAAGGAAAAAAGATACAATAGGAATGAGATTATTTAACCCTATTCAGGAAAAGGTAGAGAAAGAGTTAGTCACTAAGTCAAAGGGATATTGGGTAAATAATATATTTAGACACATTCTCTATCATGTCAAGGTAGACATAATAAAAATCAACAGACTGCAGCCATAGCCAGAGGGGACATCGGCCTGGGTAGTAGAAGGCCCTCCTCAGGAGGTCCTGAGAACAGAAGAGATGCTCTTGTTCTAATACAGCTTAGTTTTAGCCCCATCCTTGCCCATGTCTCACTGTCTCAGGCATGGTAGGTTTAATCAGTCACCTCAACCAAACACACCCCACACCAGTTCCTGACCAACAGGTTGGTATCATCATTTATTCAGGCAATTACCAATCCATAGGCGTTTAGATTGTTCTGGTATTTCAAAACTTGCTTCACAGCACAAATGTATACAATCCTTTGTGCACAAGCACAGAACAAACCCCTAGAACTGGACTTGTGGACACCCACGTTGCTCACTTCCTGTCCAGCCCTGATCTATAAGCATTGTGAACTGGGGACTGCCAGGAGACCCCTCTGCACTCCTCACACAGGGGGCACTTCATGTGAGCTCAGAGGGAATACTTGAAAACCTTATGGGTAAATTATATGAAGACATTAAAAGAGAACTATCTCAATAAGTCCACCACTGTGTCCTGCACAGATTTTCAGGTCAATACAAAGTTCTCAGACACCTGCTGTGATAAGACACTGTGAGAGAGGCAGAAGAAAGAAAAGCCTTGGTCTGTATTTTCAGGAGATAACATAAGTCTACTCACTAGCTGGGACCTGGAAGAGCTGAATCCAATCAGCTGGGTTTTCTCCCTCCCTGAGACAGCTCCAGTTACCAGGCGAGAGACTGCCCTGAGTCTCAGAACACTCTCATTGGTGATCTTTCTCTCCCTCTTGCCTTTCCCCTCTCTCTCTCTCTCACACACACACACACTTTCTGTGATAAAGTGAAATTATACCATTAAGAACAGAAGACACTGGGTGAATGACTTGGGTTTCCCATTACCTTCATATAATTCGTTACTCCGGAGAGGTTGTTTTCATTTGTTTTGATAAAATGCACATATATATTTCTATACATCTAGTATTTCAGCAGCTTTCAAACTATTTTGACTATGACCAACAGTAATAAAAACATTCACATTGCAATCCATCTATATGTATCTTTAAAAGTTATCACCAAAAAGCACTTGGCCTAATTGTGCATAAAACTCTCAGATATTTTCTATTCTAGTCTATTCCATTCTGTAAAAATGCTGGTCTCAACCCACTTGATTTCATGACCCATTCATTCATGGGTGAAGACCTAAAGTTTGAAAAACAGGGCTGTCTCTGCCACATCATAGGCCTGGGGTAAAATTCAGGTGTTTATTTTGTGTAATAAGAACCTTAAAAGCCTGTGCTGTCTGCTTGCTAAACTGTTCTTCCTTTAAAAGTTAAAAGTCATCCTCGTTAAGTCTACCGGAAGCAACATAAATCTGACTTTCTCAGAAGTTGGCATTAATGTGCTGTAATTTGGTGCCAGTGCTGGGAATATCAGTAAGTGCACCTGGCTCTGTCATTCTGCTTGATTGTCTGTCACAGGTGGGGAGGTACTTTCCCTTTAGTACCCTTTGATGTGGCTTGCATGAAGAGAATGCAAATGCTAGTCAGCCCTGGCCAAGAATCTGTCTCCCTGTGGCTGACTGGGTTCCATGGCAGACAGAGGTGTGTGTGTCTCCGTCACTTGCAAGAATGATCGGTTGTAAGGGGAAAGCAGAGGAATTGAGTACAGCGGGAAGCAAGGAAAGGGGCACAGGTGTGGGAGAGTTCTCCCAAACCTTATGCCGTCACCCCCACGGCAATATTAATGCTGCCACATTTGTGTTTGGGTCAGTTCAGGAGGCTGGGGGAGAAACTGACATGGTTTGTAATTCACCTGGGTGTCACTCCCTGCTCCAGGCACATTCCTATGTGGTCACTGTAGTAAGTGTAATGGGAGCTAACCTGTATTCAGAGCTTATTTTGCCTTAGGCATCTATAAACCTTAGCCCCTTGAAATTTCACAATTCTGTGAGGCAGATGCTGTGTGATTCCTAATTTTGCAGATAAGAAATCTAAAGCTTAAAGAAGGAGAATCAATTTCTCCAGGTTACATCATTAGTGTAACATGGAGCCAGGACCAGAGCTCAGGTCTGTCCAAGTCCAAAGCCTGTGCTTGTCACTACCAATATGCATCATCTCTATTTAGCAGATAGGAAACTGGCTCAGAAAGGTTAAGCAGTCTGCCCAAGGTCACACAGCTAACAGGTGGCAGCACCAAGATTCACATGGAGTCTGTCTTGACATCATGTTCTTTCACTAGAACCACTCAGCCCTGCTGCATCCCAAGTGCACAGTGACCTGGAATAATCGAAGGGGAAATGTGGTTTTTCCAAGAATGCAAGCATGTTTGTGGTTGGGTGGAATGTTCCCAGGCTGTTACTGAGAAACACCAGCTCCATTGCTGATTCTCCATAAGACGGCTGGAAGTGGGGGGAGGAAGGGGGACAAGTCTAGATAAATAATCCTTTGTCTTCTAGTAACAGTGCAAGCTCGTGGACATTTCTGAATTCCCCAAAGATCAAACCTAAAGGTGTGAGGGCTTTGAAAATTTTTCATTTCAATGTAAAGACTCGACTTAAAATTCCTTCTTAAACTGTAAACCTGAGGAGAGACCAAGAGAAACATTATACTTCATTGCTTAGATAAATAGAAACAGATCGCTAGAGGGCAGGAACTGTGTTGCACGATTCTTAGAACACTTAGCCCTCAGTGGAGGAGGGTATAGCTCAACAGTAGAGCATGTGCTTAGCATGCATGAGGTCCTGGGTTCAGTCTCAGTGCCTCCGTTAAAAATAAATAAATAAATAAATAAATCGAATTACCCATCCCCACCCCTCAAAAAGAATACTTAACACTCAAGTCTTTCTTCACTGTTACCTTGTAAAGCCCCAGAAAAGGAATTTCTAATGCTAGGGAAAACATTTAAAATGTGGAGGAAGGGAGAGCTGTCTAGATTGGCAACCTCTCTTAAAACCATTGAAGGCATTTAAGTAATGGTCTTAAGCGTTGTTAATAATATACACAGTTAATTTGTATGAGTAGAATTCTAGAATCATCATCTCAACAGGAATCTAATTATTCTGCTTATAATTTGAGAACTTTCTACACAGCTGATGTGTTGTTGTTTATTAGAGTACTCATATCAATGGCTTTTTTATATAATGGCCTCCCAAGTTTATTTGGGGCAGTGACGGTGTCCGTGATGCTCATTCTGGCATCTCCTGAGCCTCTCAGCATGGTGCCTGTCATGTAGCAGGTGCTCAATAAACATTCATTAAATGAGTAAATGAAGTTGCCGATGCCCCTTTAAAAAATTTCAAATGGGAAAATAATGGTTGGCAATACTACAGACAGATTTTTAATTTTAAGAGTAAGTAACAAGGTTTTGATGAATAGATCTGTTCCCTAGTTTTAGAGGCTAAGTATAGGTTTTGATCACTAAATGACTCACATGTTAGTACTAAATTAGCCACATCGGTTCTTTCTAAACAAACAAATGTCTCACAGAAGCTTTTTTTGTTTTGTTTTGTTTTTTTAGCTTTTTGTTTTTAAAAGTTTTTAGAGTTTAAAATTTGAAAGCTTGGACAAGGGGATAGACAGACACTTCCCAGCAACTCAGATCTTGGTTGGATACATGCTTTACTGTTTCCATGTGCATGCATGTCACCACCCAAAAGAAGATGCAGCTCTGCCCACTACTGACAGACAAGTCCCAGGAAAGGATAACCCTGGTCTTTTTGGTACAAATTTTACAAGGGTCAACCCAAGGTACAGCCAGCTTGCTATAGCTATTAGCTCACCTAGAAATTCAGGGTCAAGGGGACATACAATTGAGAACAAACAAGAAAGTGGACTAATAAAACAAAATAAAACAACTGGAATTAAGAGTTCTTTTCATATATGTATGTTCATGTATGAATAAAGCATTGTGCTATACAGCAGAAATTGACACAACATTGTAAACTGACTATACCTCAATTAAAAAAACAGACTTCTTTTCAATCCAGATCAAAACTACAATGAGGTATCACCTCACACTGGTGGAAAGGCTATTGTCAAAGAGTCTACAAATAATTTCTGGAGAGGGTGTGGAGGAAAGGGAACCCCCCTACACTGTTGGTAGGAGTGTAATTTGGTGCAGCCACTATGGAGAACAGAATAGAGTTTCCTTAAAAAAACTAAAAATAGAGTTACCATATAATCCAGCAATCCCACTCCTGGGCATGTATCCAGAAAAGACAAAAACTCTAATTTGAAAAGAAACTTGTACACCAGTGTTCAAGCAGCACTATTTACAACAGCCAAGACATGGAAGCAACCTAAGTGTCCATCAACAGATAAACGAATAAAGAAGATATGGTATGTGTGTGTGTGTATGTATGTATGTATATAAATAGAGATAGATAGATACAATGGAATATCACTCAGTCATAAAAAGGAATGCCATTTGTAGGGAAAGGGTATAGCTCAGTGGTAGAGCATGTGCTTAGCATGCACTAGGTTCTAGGTACAATCCCCAGTACCACCACTAAAACATATATATATATATGTATATATATATATAGCCATTTGCAACAACATGAATGGACCTAGAGAATATCATACTAAGTGAATTAAGTCAGACAGAGAAAGACAAATATTATAATGATATATGTGGAATCTAAAAAATAATACAAATGAATTTATTTACAAAACAGAAACAGACTCACAGACACAGAAAACAAACTTATGGTTAACAAAGGGGATAATTTTGTTATAAATTAAGAGGGATAAATTAAGAGCTTGGGATTAACAAATATACACTACTATATATAAAATAGACAAACAACAACGACTACTGTATAGCACAGGGGACTATATTCAATTTCTTATAATAACCTATAATGGAAAAGAATCTCAAAAAGTATATATACATATATACTTTTATATTACCAAAAATCACTTTGCTGTACACCTGAAACTAACACAATATTGTAAATCAACTATATTTCAATTAAAAAAATGGTTCTTTTCAAAACTCAAGCAGTCTTCGTCCTTTGAAGGACAGGAGGTATAAAAATGATCAAGACAACAGGGATAAAAACCACATAAATGACTGGGGCATCCAGTTTCTATTTACAAGGAAAGAGCTCCAGCCCATTTTTAATTTTCTATTTTTATATTCATGAGAAAAAACAAGTAGATTGTAAAATGAAATATGGATCTCAGCATTAACAGCTGAACTGATAAAGGAATTTAAATGTTTTAGTTTAAAAATTATGATCACAATGAGATACCATCTCACACCCATTAAGATGGCTCTTATCCAAAAAATGGAAAATTACAAGCGTTGGAAAGGATGTGGAGAAATTGGAACCTTTGTACATTGCTGATGGGAATGTAAAATGGTGTGGCCACTGTGGAAAACAGTTTGGTGGTTCTTCAAAAAGTTAAACAGAACTACCATATGACCCAGTAATTCCACTTTTAGATATAGACCCTAAAGAATTAAAAAGTAGGGACTTAAACAGATATTTTCTACATGAATGTTCATAACAGCATCATTTACAACAGCCAAAAGGTGGCAACAACCCAACTGTTCACTACAAGACAGAAGAATGGATAAACAAATGTGGTATATATATAAAATTCAGTCTGAAAATGGAATGAAATTTTGATACATGCTACAACACAGATGAACCCTGAAAACATTAAGTAAAATAAGACAGACACAAAAGACAAATATTGTGTGATGACACTTACATGAAGTTATCTAGAGTCGCCAAAGTTATAGAGCCACAAAGCAGAATACAGGTTACCAGAGGCGAAGGAGAGGGGATGGTTATTTTTTTTGTGTGGGTACAAAGTTTCTGTCTGGGATGACGAAAATTTGAGGGAAATGAATAGAGGTTGTACAACATAATGTACCTAATACCACTAAATTGCACACTTAAAATGATTTAAATGGCCATTTTTGTGCTACATATATTTTACCACAATAAGAAAGAACATATTGTAAAACAAGTGACTATGTTAATTATATTCACAATATTTTACCAGGACCACCATCAGCTGCTGCCACCTCCCTCAGAATAGGTGTTCCAGAGCACAGAGTCCACAGAACTAGGACCTGCTGACGTTCACTGGCTGCTCAGCTGGCCTAGAATGGTTTTCCTACCCCAGGAACTAGGGGAGTTGGGAGCTGCCACTTAGCTTCTAATTCCACTGAAATGACTCTTCCACAACACAGGGCTGTGGGGGGAGGAGAGACTGTGCCCACAGCTGCCCCACTCAGCTCCTCCTTAATGAGCAGAGGGTTGAGCTAGGGGACTTGGCACCACTGCCTGTCCGCCCACCCAGGATAGGTCCTCTGCATGGAGCTGGGGAGATGGGAATTGGCAATTGGCCGTCAAGCCCACTGCAACAATCTTCCACAACATGGATGTGGGTAGGTGGGACTGGTGCAGCCATATCTTCCACTGCTCTTACTGAGTTTCTGTAGGTTTTGTTGAATAAATATGTCTTACATTGTTGTAAGACCTTTGGGCAATCTCCAGAGATTTCGAATGGTTGTTTTTTTGCTAATTTTTACTAGTTTAATAAAGGTCTGTCTGGGGGCAAAGTTTCACTGGGATCCTCACATCACTATTCTGGATGCCCCCTCATTCTCCATAGAGCTTTAATTAATCATAATTTTTGAAAAGCAGCATTTTGTACAGGTCCCCTTGAAGAATCTTCCTGGCAAGTTCATGTATCAATTTTATATCCTTCCTACAGCTTTCCAAGGAGAAGCAGAGAGAGTGGTCACATCCAATCTCAAGTCTGTCTAAAAACTTGCCAGAGGTGGTACAGCGGTGGCCAAGCCTTTGGCTCACAGAGCTAACTGTCTGTATAAGGGGAAGCATTTGATTAGATAAACCTGAGATCAAAAGTGAAGTGTCCCTGCAAGAAGGTAAGAGGATTAGCATCGTGGAGGCACACGGAGTTTTGGAAAAACAAGCTCTTTGAAATTCACAAAATCACCTGCGTTCTTCAGATAGGTGCTCAGAGTGACTGCTAAGGGGATTAGACCCTGTCTGGAGTGCTTGCTTCACAGAGATGCATCATCATATTTGATGACTGTTTATCAAACGTCCCATGGGAGGCTGACATTGTCATTATCTGTTTCTAAGGCTCTGGATAACCTTGCTTTGATTCTTGCTCTTTCTTACTGTAAAGACTTGGCTATTGCTGGGAATTTCATACTTCTTTTATTTTCAGTTGGTTTTTAAGGAGTGAGAAAAGGCTGCTGATTCAATGCTGTATATATACAGTCTTGCAAAACCATGGCTGAAGATTTTAAATAGCAGTCTGACTTGGATAACCTACCACTCTAAGTGAAGCTGTTTTCTTCACTAGACTTGCTACAGGTTAGAGGGGAAGCTACCCTCCAACAGTGGCAAATGACACAGCTATTGTGTCTGCAAGTCCAGAATGATTAATAGATTCTTCCTCATCTGTTCCCTCACCTGACATGGTTGGAGACCAGTTTCATTATTACAACTTTCTAGAAGAAGAAACAAAATCATTTGCCAGCATGCTCAATATGATGAATTGCTAAAATGAAGGAAGTATCTTTGTAATCCCTTTAGATGTCTCTTAATGTACCTCTCCATTCTCCTTCCAAAGACCATTTGTTTATTAGGATCTGCCCAGTGAAAAGTCTCAAAATGCATATTTCAAACATCGGTTTGAAATGATTCTTTGGGTACGATGCCAGAAACTTTAATAGCCTCCCTTCCCCATTGCCTCTGTGATCTCCGGCATGTCCTTCCAAGCACGCTCCCCCTCTCCCCTCCCTGCTCAAGTGCATTCTGAATAGCAAGGATTTCTGGCTGGACTTACTGTTTGGGTCAAGTTCACAGAGTGTTCTTGTGTTTCTTTCATCATCTAATAAAGATGGTGGGGCGGAGGTCAGGGAAGCACGTCTTAGAGATGAAGGACAAATTGAGATCTTTGATTCAAAGGCTGTGGCTCCATCACTTTCTCTTCCATAGAAATTGTATTCATCCCACACTTCCTATTGCAAATCACTCTGGCACGACGTGACAATGCAGCAGATACACAAGGACTTTTCCCACATCACACTACAAACACAGACACCCTCTCCGGGGAACCTAAGAGAAACTTTTGGGCTTCCACTTCCCCTCCATTTGTTTGAAGGATCAAGAGAACACAGTTCCATTTTCAACAAATATTAAAAAGGAAAATCATGAAAAGAGCCAACCTCCTTTTTTTCTCTCTTACTATATTGTTGCATCCAGGGAAGAGGAAACAGTGAGCGCCACTGATACTGGGTCCCCAGAGACCCTATAAGGGTCACTCCCCAGCTCTCAAATGAGCTCGTCTTCCTCCGCTTGCAGAGCAAGTTCATAATGGGACTGGAAGTTACACTTGGCTCAGCTCTACGGGGCAAAAAATGAAATACCACAGTGCTTCAGGGAACGAGGTTGTGTTCACACCTGGGTTTTCACAGGGAGGACAAAATTTTTAGCTTTCTAAGGCTTTGGACATTTGGAGTAAGGAGGTTTGAAAAACTCTGAGTGGCATTCCTGCCAGCCTCCATAGGCCTGAAAGAACTGCGTGTTCCTTAAGGGCAAGGACAGACTCCTGCCACACATTTTTGTTTTTTATTTCTTAAGATGCTGTCTGTGGTGCCAAAGGCCAATTCACTTTGGGACTTAAAATACGACAACATCGTGTTTATTCTGCAGTGTTGCAAAATAATATGTGCCCTGGATAAAGTTTTCCAGATAACTGGACTGTCACCCTTTGAGAATTGAATAGTTCAAAATGAAAATGGATTTGGAGTGCATTTAATTAGTAAATATGGTAGAGACGATGGACTGTTCTTTGACCGTGCGAGTCCATTACCACAAACGTGTACTATTTTACTAGCAGGGTCAGAGATGTCCCCAGGGCTGTGGAAATGAAAAGGACTCTTTGAACCTCACCTTATAGTCTTGGAGTTCTAGCCTCTTTTCACTGGTTTTCTGATTTCTAATTCTGTGCCCATTTGTCTTCACTGCTGCCATTTCTTCCCAGGATCTGTGTCTGAGAAGCTTCATTGTCTCCTTCAGTCTTGACTATTTCCTTCTTTACCAACTGTAACCCAGAACAAAACTGAGACGGACTTACTTTTACACATATTACTTGGCAAACACACTCTCCTGCCAATCGAGTAAAGAACATGAGTTTCATGATAGCTGTAAAAATCGCATTCATCCTTACTGTCATTATGTGAGGAGATAGACTTTATAGCAAGTAGTGCTTTATTTTGTGCTTAGAAAAATAAGCATTTATCGTGCTATTAAAATTTGCCTTCAGTTGAACAAGTCAATTGGACCCCAAAACAGATTTGGAACCACCCATGTCTCACTTCCTCTTTGCTACCTTTCTAATCCAGGCCAGTATTTTCTTTCACAGGCTATTAAAACTGCTTCTTAATGTTCTCCCGGCATCATCCTGGCTTCCTTCTAACCACATGAGAGTCAGAATGAGGTTTAGAAAATGTGAATCTCATTATTTCACCCCCATGCCCAGCAGCTTTCCGTGTCAGCCTCACCTGGCTTCACCTTCCCTCTCCTGCTGTGATCTCTGTGCTGTCCTTCCCTCCTTGGCTGTGTTCCGTGTACCATGACCTTTGCACATGCTGTCTGCTCTGCCCAAAATGCTCTCCCCCTTGTTTCCCCCATTGCTGGCTCCCTATGTCCTTCAGTTCTCAAATTCAGTGTCACTCCTTCAGAAAGGCAAACCCTGATTACTCTGATTAAAGTAGATATTCACTATTATTGTCTATCTAGAGTAAAGGTGTGTGGATAGATGTATGGGAGTAAACACAAAGTATGAAAATCTTCGTATCACATGTTAACACCTATCATATAGCATCCACCATGGATGGACATTAAATAGGCAGACAAATGACCTTGCCAGTTGACTTCAGCCTTCTGTCAATAGCCACTCCAGCGCTGGAACAAATTGCATACGAATGAAGTGGCCGCAGTGGTAGAGATGGAGGCTACACATGGGCCCAACAGCATGAGCTGACTCTATCAAGGCTGACCTATTGCTGAATATCCACCATACCAGCAACAAAGACTGATGCTGAGCTTCTAATATGGCACCATTGCTCAGGAAGATCAGTTACTCACTTGGTAAGAAGTTGACTACATTGAGTCCCTTTTGTCTTGGAGAACCAGTAGTTCTTTGTCACAGAAATAAACACTTACTTTAGATGTAGATTTGCTCTTTCTGCTGGTAGGACCTCAGCCAGCACTACCACGCAAGAGGTAGGGTTATGGCGTGTTTGTTCTACTGGCATAGAACCCTATATAATGTCACATCAAACCATAGGATTCACATTATAGTAAATGAGGTGAGAGATGGGTCCATGGCCACAGGATCTACTGGTCATATCACATACACCCTACCCAGAAGTGGCCGGCCAGCTCCCTAGAGTTCTTCTTGGAGGAAATACTCCACAGGGATGGAGTGTCATCCTCCAATATAAGCACTGAATCAAAGAATTTTATATGGCCCTATGTCCTCCACAGGAAGAATGCGTGGGTCTGGGGACCAAAGGTGGAAGCAGGAGTGGCCCTACTTGCCTTCACTCCTAGTGACATGCTAGGGGACTTTGTATTTCTCATCCGTGTAACTCTGGGCTCTGCAGGGTTAGAAGTTCTCCTCAAAGAAGGTACACTTTAACCTGGAGCACAGCAAAAGTACCATTGAATTATAAGTCATGCCTGTCACCTGGGCACTTTTCATGCCTTGTCTCCAGGGACCAGCAGTCAAGGAAGGGAGTCACCCTCTTGGCAAAGGTAAATGACCTGATAGGAGAAAGTAGAGTTGTTGATACACAGGGGTCAGGGAGGAGTATGTGTGGAACCCAGGTGACCTCCTTGGGGTCTTTTGGTGTTTCCTTCCCCACCTGTGACTGTAAACGAACAGGTACAACAAGCCCATTTTGAGATGGGCATCTGTCTCAGCCCACTCGGGCTGCTATAACAAAATATCACGGACCGAGTGACTTAAACAACAAACATGGATTTCTCACAGTTCTGGAGGTTGGGGAGTCCAGGGTCAGGTGCTGGCACCTTCTGTGTCTGATGAGGATCCTCCTCCTGGTGTGCAGAGGGCCGCCTTCTCGCTGTGTCCTTACATTGTAGAGAGAGAGAAGACTCTGATCTTAGCACTAATCGCATCATGGGGGCTCCACGTTCATGGCCTTATCAAAACCTAATCAACTCCCAAGTGTCCTACCTCCAAATACCATCTCACTAGAGGATAAAGTTTCAACATACACATTTTGGTGGGGACGAAAACATTCAGTCCACAGCAACATGATGACCAAGGCTCAGACCCTTTGGAGGTGGGGATCTGGGTCACACCACCTGGAAAGCCACTGAGCCTGGAGAGGTGGTATCCATTGGTGAAAGGGATCTAGACAGAAAGTGGAGGAAGGAGAAGATGAACACCAGTGTGTCTCCTAGACTAACTGCAGCAATGGGGCTCAAGTGGAGCCCAGTCATCTTCCTCTTCTTACTTTTCCCTCAGGGAGAGAGGCCCCCTGGAATCCGGGAGCAGTTCCGTGATTGAACCTGAAGGAGAGGGTTGGAGCGATGCAAGGTGGAGGCTGTGGGAGAGGCAGAGATGAGTCACCCAGTCTCTCCTCAAAGGAGGCCTCGTGCCGAGCTGTGGGGAGTCAGCACGTGCCTCCAGCCACTAGCTCCTCAGCTCCCTCTTCCCTTGGGGCCTGCCTCAGCTGCAGAGCCACGCTTTCCTGAGGTCATGCCCTTCCCAGGCAGCTCATATCTGGTGATTGAGCAAGGTGGGGCCCAAAGGCCTAGCCATCCTTGCCCAGGATGGCACAACTCTGACAGGCAATCCTTGCCTCAGAGCTGCCCATCACGTTGGGGGAGGCATGATCAGGCCCGCATCACAGTCTGGCTTTACTCTCTGCTCAATCTTCTTTCCTCCTCCTACTTTTCACTGGTGGTGATCTCTTAAGAAACATGCTGAACCCAAATTTGTCTCAGCATCTACTTTCAGGGAACCCAACCCGCTGCAGGCTATATGCTGGGAGGGCAAAGGAGGAATTTGTGAACTAAGTAATTTGGAGCAAGTTATTTCACTCTCCTGAACCTCCATTTCCTCCTCAGTAAAACTGAGATAACAACCTTTGCCTCTCAGCTTGTGTGAGGCTGAAGTGTGCTCAAGTGTGCAAGTCACCTGGCACAGTGCTTGGCATATAACATTGAAAAGGGAACCTCCCTCAGAAATAGACAACTTCCCACACCAACGCAGCTTTGTGAGTGCTCTGCTGAGGCAGGAGAGCTGCGTGTTCAGTTCCTGGCCATTTCACTGATGGTGATTATAACAGCTAATTCTTACACAGTGTACGCTGTGAGCCCAGACATGTGAGCATCTTCATATATTAACTCATTTAACCCACAAAATAATCCAATGAGGAAGGTATTGTTCCTAGTCCCATTTTACAGATGAGGAAACCGAGGCACAGAGAATAGGTCACAAACTGTTCTCAGGTCCCAAAGACTGGAAGTGGGAGAGCTGGGCTTTGAATTCAGGAACCTGGCACCAGGATCCGTGCTCCTGCCCACTAGAGTATACTGCCTTCTGGTTGAACTTTATTGCACAAAGAACTTGATGCAGATTAAAGCAATCTTGCCTCTAACCCTCCACTTCCTCATGACACCATTCCAGAACTGATTTTTCCAAATAGTAGAGAAAAGGATGAGGAAGATGTCACTTGCCTGCTGATGGGCTGAGGTTCATTAATCTTTTCTGACCTCGAAGGAGGGAGAATCCAACAACTGCCTCTCCCACAGGTCAAGGCCCCCACCAAGGGGAAACAGTCTGGAAGAAGGTATGAGGGCAGGAGTAAGACGGTGACAACGGCAGCTTCCTTGCAAAATTTCAGGTATTCACAAATAATTAACACAGCTTTTTCAACATGCTTTTATTTGCTTAAATTAACAAAACACAGGTTATAGCAATGCTATTTTCAGGTAAACTGCTTTTTCTCTGAAGCAGAAAGCAATATTCACAACTTGGGTTGCTACACACTTGGAGTTTTAGTTTTAAATAGTGAGCCAGAATTCTGTACAAAATCAACATTTGGTGTAATATTGTCCAAATATGTGAAGGATTTTAAATGTTAGCTCTGTTACATTTTGTTCTAGCAAAGCAGACAAAGATCGTAATTCCAAACACGATGTTAATATTTTATTAAATGCCTTCAGGGCTTAATAAATACAGTATGCACATAGGGCTGTCTCATGCAACTACTCATATACAAATATACCAGTTACCCCTGCAGGGTCATGGAAGGTTGGCCTCAGTCTCATGGCCAGTGGCAAGTCAAATTGTTAAAAAAAAAAAAAAAAAAAAAAAAGAGAATGAGTTGAAAGGCAACAAGAGAGGGCAATCATAAGCCTAATAAAAAAGATAAAAGAAAAATGTGCTACTTGGTCACCTGGTTGTTTCAAAGACAGTGGTCAAAAGCCTGGAAACCATTTGGTAGTGACCTATACTCAGAGTGTCACAAGGTGATATATATCATGCTGTCCTGGTCCCTGGAGTGCTGAGGACCTTTGGATGGTTTCATCCCTTAATTCTCTGAGGATGGCCTCATGACTTCTCATTCAGGCTTGCATTCTGGTTAATTAGCTCATTGAGCAAGGTTGGCCAACCCTTCCTTTAGCACTGTACTTACACATACAGTGTCCATATAATTTATTACCCAAATGGGAATACTTTTGAGAATTAACATGACACTCAATAATTACCCTGGTACAAGAAATATAAACCAGGGTTGTTGCAGGCAAATCAGGATGTTGGTCACAAACAAAACCAAGGTCTTAGCCTTGGTTCTCAGAAGGTCAGTGCATATAACCATTGGGCTATATCTAATTAAGTCTCTCATACCCAGAGGCAAGAACTAAAATCAGGCTTTAGTTTTTTTCATTACTTTTCTTAGACCCATTTTTTTCTCCCTCCAAATGAAATTTTACTTGGAAGGCTAACACATAAAATAGATGGAATTTGAGCCACTCACAGTAAAGTGGGCATGAGGGCTGAGAATTTTGCCTTCTCCCCTAGCAGCTCTGGAAGTGCCTAAGACGGACCTCTGGCTTCTCAACATACAACATGGAAACCACCATACTAGACCATACTCTCTCCATCTCAACATTAACTTGTTCCTCAAACACTGCCATATGATTCGTTTTGGGTAGAAAATTCTAGAGCTTGCTATTCTAGGTTTCCTGGCTCCAATTCCAGCTTGGCACACCCAGAACAAACTGGAAATCTGCAGTCTTTGTAGCAGATCCTCAAGGCCTGGCTGCTGAAGGAATGACTATGTAACAGGACCCTAAGAGCTGGACACCTCAAAGACCACTCTGCCAGCCTCTGGGTGATGTCATCAGAGGCAGTGATGAGCTATATTAATAATGAATGGAAGGTAAGTTGCCCCTCTGAAGACTTGGCCAGGTTCTTGGCCCAGAATAGTACTTGTAACCGCAGAAACCCACAGTCTTCCCTTCATCATCCCCTTTGCAGGTCCTCTGAAGTGGGACAGGGACGGCAGGAGGAAACCCAAGCAGCTTTGGCACTTTGTGGTGGTGGTGAGGCCGGAGGAAGAAGCCTTAGGCAAGGTGGCAGGAGGGATGCATCAGGGACTTGAAGAAGCATGTGTGTGACTGATGAGAACTAGATGAGGCTGATGGGGAAGCACCTTGGCTAAGAGAAAAAGCCAGCATCCAGCAGTCAGAGGTGGGCCAGGTCTTCTAAAGAAATCTATTGGAAACTTTGGAGAGACAGGAAGCAAGATAATAAACAGTACCTAGCTCTACAAATAAGAGTTGAAACTACCCACAGAGAGGCAGTTTTTAGATAAACACAGACACAGTACCAGAGGATTACTGCTTATGGTCAGTCACACGTATGCGACATCCTGTCAGCACTGCTTTACTCGTCAGAGGCCGGTGCCTACCTGCTGGGCTGAGCCCACCCATTACAGTCACCACCACTCACTGGAATCGTGATTCAAGCATCTAGGAAGAAATAATTAGTCACTGGAGGCTGGCTGTATCTTTTTAAACAGATTAAGTGATCATAAACATCATAGGCGTCATCTTCTAGTACAAAAAGTGTGTGTTTATACTGTGTGTGTGTGTGAGCCCCTTATGAGGCTCTTACGGAACAGGTAATACGGCTGACGTCAGCAATATGATCTCAAGGTTTCTTGCTTTCTGTCTTAATGAGTCTGAAGCTGGAAGCAGAAATATTTATGGAGTCCCTGGGAGGGGGCCTTGGGAGCCACTATTTTAGCCTAGTCAATATTTCTCAACCCTGGCTGCACATGAGAAGCATCTGGGGCAATTTGGAAAATAACCAATGCTGGGGCTCTACTCTAGACCAATTAAGTCAGAACCTCAGGGGGTCAGGCCCCAGCACTGATAGTTTTAAAAAAGCTCCTGAGATAATTTTAATGTGCAGACAACATTGAGAACACAGCTCAGAATCTCTTCCTAGTGATTAGCTGATGTTATTCTAACACACCAAATAAGTTCAAGCTTAGACTTCAAGAAGAATTTCTTCCCCATCCCCTGCTCCAGCACTGAAGAGAAACCCACACTCCTGGGGTGACAGCTCTTCCTGCAACTGCCTTATTGGGCATGAAACCTCAGAGCAAGGTCTCCAGGAGGGAGCTCTGCTCAGGGTTAGCCTGCCGACACTGAGACATGTCAGGACATCTGGACACATGCTCAGGATGCCATGTCTGATGAAGGTAGCAGAAGCTGAACAAGGCGGACCCGGGCAGGAATCTAAGTCTTGCTGGTTTTTCCTTAGTCAGAATTATTCAAATTCCCTTGGAATTTTGTTTTATATCTGCAGCGACTGCTTGAGGACATCCTCCTCCTCAATAACTCACCCTCCTGTGTTATTTCTGGTACTTTTGATTATTCAATAAAGGCAACTTTTTAATATACACAGCTACTAATATTTTCATCTATCTGGAGAAATAAAACTTTCACACATTCAGCTAAATGGTCATTAATAAGGTAACGTGTCAAGCACCATATTTTTGTAACTAGAAAGAAATTTACTGTGTATTGCATATTAGTCAATGGAAAACAGAATTTCTAAAAGCACCTCGGCATCAGCTCACAATTAGATAACTAGAAAAATATGCACAGTGGATTATACTGGAGAGCCATGAAAACACGCTGAAGACCCTGCGTGTGTGTTAAAAATCAAGGGCCCAGTGAATGACCTGAGAAGCACTTATATGACTGAGGACTCCTTGCTCATTTAGTCTGAGCCATTTGTAAAGATCCGTGCCCTTCTCCAGTCTCCAGCAAATGAGAGCTCATGCGGAAAGCTGTATTTTGCACTGCCTAGTTCTCATTTTCCAAGTATAATTTTTAAACCGTCCACTTAGATCCCTAAAAGCACTGCTTGTTTTTCCATTTTCCTCTCCAGTAATTCTTTTAAACTCTCATCTCTGTGCTTGAAGTACAAGTAATCAGAAAAGGAGGGGGCCCGCCGGGCGCTCTGCAGGACCCGGAGGCCGGCACACTCGTCTCTGCGGCCAAACCCCCTCTCCTGGCCGCCCTCTGGCCTGGGGCTGTCCTGCCTCTTCGGGTGGCGGTCCCCTCGCGGCGCGTCCTCCTCCGCCTGCGCCTCCTCCCTGGGGCCTGGCTCGGGCTTGGCGGACAGGTCCTGGGGCGCGCAGAGCGGCGGGCTGCGGGGACCAGGGCCCGGGCTGTCCCGCTCCACCTCGTAGCAGTTGTCGTCGTCGTCCTCCTCGTGACCCGAGCTGCCCCTGGCGCTCTCCCCGTCCGACTGGAAGGCCGGCCCCTTGGCCCGGCGCTTCTGGGACAGGTCGAAGGGCTCCTCCTGCTCCAGGCTCCTCAGGCCCCCCGCCGTCTGCGCCAGGGCGATTCTCCCCCTTCCAAAACCTGCCGGAGCAAAGGCACGTTCAGGCCCCGGGAAACGTTCAGGCCGCAGGAAGGGTAGCTGGGTGGAACCCAGGGCCAGTTAGTGTGGCTTGATTTTACATTTTAAACATAGATGAATCCCCAGGAAGGCTGTAGAGAGATGAGCCTTGTCACAGATGGAGTCTACATCGGTATGACTCCTTTCAGGGGAGTTTGGCAACAGGCACGAAAAGCTTTGAAAATAAGCACATCTTTAACTTAGCAACTACTGGGAATTTAAACTATAGAAATAGTCTGGCAGATGTGTTATGTATGTCTTAGGATGCTCATCACCACATTCTCAACAGTGAAACTGTGAAAATAATTTATCAATTTAACAATAGAGATTTGTTTAAATAAATAATAGCACCTCCATACAATGAAGGTATGATGTGTGTAGAAGGTACTTCTCTATGTGTAGAAGATGTAGAGAGCTACTAATGATCATAAAAGGTATTCTCTATATACTGGATGTAAAAAACATGTGTTTATCACATATATTATTTATCATATATATTCGTAGTGTAGACTCAATTTTATCTATCAAAGTGTCTGGAACGATGTATGTCAAAATCTCAAAAATGATTAACTGTGAGGTGGTTTTTACATTTTTTTCACTTCTAATATATTTCTTCTTTTACTTTTAACAGTGGGCGTATGTTTTACCATAAGGAAAATATAACAATAATAAAGATATTTTCATCTTGAAAAAAACCAGATATTCCATTTGGGGCCAAGGAGGCCACCCCATCACCGGCCCCCTAAGTGTAGACGGAGTAGGGAAGGCACAGGAGGGTCCTCTGAGGAGCCTGTGTCCCTGCTGTGGGCACAGTGATGTAAGAGGGTCTCACTTTTAGTTTCAGTTTGAAGACCCTTGTAGGGGTGGACTTTTCAGCAGCCACCAGACACGTGGTAGGGCTCCCCCTGATGTGAAATGAAGGCCTCTGCCTGTGGTGAGCAGTCAGGCCTAGAAGAACAGGTGGGGCAGACTGAAGAGAGAAGTAGGAGGGAGGGGTCTGGGCTGCAGCCAGACCCTGCTGCACAGGGACAGCCAGGTTTCTGGGGTGAGGATGCACAGAGCGAGTTGATGTCCAGTTCAGGGAGGATCTTTTTCATCTGCGTCATGATTTTTGAGCCATTTCAAAAACTAGAGTGAAGAAGTGCTAACACCTTTTATAGATGAAAACATTTGCGGAAAGCCTGTTAACATCTTTCAGAGCAACTCTCATATATAGTGATGCTCCTGATTTTTCCAGAAGAATGACAGTCTCTAGGTGCTTGTTAGGATCTGAGCATCCATATGGGGCAAGTCGTGGTGAGCCAGCCGGGCATTCAGCTGGAGGACTGTCTCCTCATTGCCTTCTATGTTTCCAGCCCCAGCGGCTGAGCAAACTTCACCTGTCCTGCAAAAATCTAGGCCTAACTTGGGAAGTGGCTCAGGCAACTATACATACAAAAAATAGTTCAGGAGAAAAACATTCTCAGGAAAAAAAAAACTGCTTTTGTTTTTTAACCAGAACTTTTTCAGGGCTTTTGTACAAACTCCAGGCCTTGTTTTATGATGATCACAGTTTCCTGTCACCCAGGGTCACCAGAAACTCAGCGGGTGTTTGAGGAATCTGAAAGCTACAATCATGTTGTTTCATGCTGGGTGGGCAAGCATAGATCCTATTTATGAACATGGGTGCCTAGCCGACCACTTCTTTTGTAAAGGGGGTGGGAGAAGCAGCAAACATGAAAAATCACCCTGTGTTTTTACCCAGTGCAGTGAGCACTGGTTTGAGTCAGAAATTCTTGAGTGAGGAACGCCGTTCTGACTTTAGACTTGTGTTCGGCCTTCAGCAGTTTATATAACACCTCTTGGCCTTGGTGTCCTCTTACATAAAATGAGAATAACAAAGTCTGCTTTGTGGGATTGTGGGGACAAGCAATGATAGCTAAGTACATCACCCTTTGGTCATACTGGAGTCAGAAAACAGCAGCCAGTTAACACAATACTGTCAGTTGCACATCCATGTGTCTTCTCTCCCCACACACAGACCTCCCAGAGGGCGAAGACAGTCTCATTTCCCTGGTGTCTGCCATGTCATATAGCGCACTGCGTTGGACAAAGAGCATTTATTGCCCATTTACTGAAGGACAGGCCACTGAATCTAGTACATCTAGAACATAAACTCTTTACTGCTAAGGGCCCTGGGACTGAGGAGACAAAGGAGGCAGGAACTTTTCATCAGTTCAGTTAGGATTCAGTGGGGAAACTAGAAGTCCCTGCTCTGCTTAAGGGCTGATCAGCCCTACCAAGCAGGAAAACCATCCTTGGGTGTATCTGCGTGTGAACAGGTAGAGGAGTCCTAGCCTGCTACAGACACACTTCTGCTGACAGCAAAACTTGCAGAATTGCTTTTCAGAATGCAGAAAAGTCACATGCCCTTTAACAACAGTGATATGAAGTTGGTACAATAAAGGCTTTGAGGTCACAAAGGTCTGTGTCCAAATCCTCACTCTGCTACTTATCGGTTGAGCAAGTTAATATTTCAAAGCCTCAGTTTCCCCATCTATAATATGGGAATAATAGAAGTTCCTCCAGCCCAGAGCTGCTGTTAAGACTCACAGAGACAAAGTACCTGCTGCAGGGTCTGGAACAAGGAACTAATAGTGGTACTGAATGGCATTGTTATGATATTCTGATCTACTCCCTATAATTCACTTCTACTTACTATCTTCAGATATTAGCATTACATTTTCTACAGTAACATTGTCCGCCTGCTCCTGCTACTCTGCTATGGTCTTGAAAATTATGGTCCCTTTTTCGACCATAAGAATAACCCCCCAAGGTAAAGTTCCCTAAAAGCAAGTTCAGCTTCCATTTGTGATCCACTGGCCAGGGACACCGTGGGCTTCCTGGGAAGGTGATTACCTTGAGAATGGAGGCCCCGCTCCATGACCCCGTGCTTCACTTTCATGTGGCGAGTCAGGTTCCCCTTCAGGGTGAACTTGCTCGGGCAGTAGAGGCACTTGAAGGGTTTGCTGTCAGAGTGCAGGTGCATGTGGCCCATGAGGTTGTGCATCCGGTTGAACTCCTTCCCACACAGCTGTCAGGACAGTGAGGAGAACACAGGTTACTCGGAGTTGGGGACCCTGCCCTGGTAACCACACCCAGGACGTGAGGACAGACGTGCTGCCACTTTGTTTGGATCTTGGCATTTTTAAGCTGCTTCTAAAGAAAGTGTCCCCATGGAAGTCAGGGAGGGGGGCTGGATTGATCCCGGGCCCAAAGGTGGAGCAGGTAGGGGTGGATTAATGAGATTTTATTCCTGTTGTACAGAGATTTTTATACTCAGGGTAAAAATTATAAAGCTATTAAAGCTTTTTTTGAACGCAACCTTTTGAAAAGGAGGAAAGCTGCTCTGAAAAGCAATTGCTCAAAATGTACTTCACTTTAATAATAAGGGTACAATTACTTGTTTAATATTTATGGAGCATTTATAATACAGAAGGAAGGCACAGTCCTAAGTCTGCCAGGGAATATCTCCTTTAACTCACAACAATCATTTGCAATGGATGCTGTTATCATCCCTATTGACAGATGGACAAACTGAGGGATTAAGATGAAAGGACTAACCGAGGCACACAGCTGTTGGGTGCCAGGGCTGGGATCGTGAACTCAGGTCCTCAGACACCAGAGGCCACATGGTCAACCACAACACCATACTGGGTCCCCCCAATATAACTCTCCTGTTAGACTGTAGCAGGCAGTATTTTTCTAATTTTTTAATTTGCTAATTATTGGGATGGATTTCAAAGTTAAAAGGAATGAAAATACGTGTAAAGGCAGGAGTGTGTCTTTTCTCTGGGTACAGATTTGAAGTACTAAAAATATCATCCTAGGTATACAAAAAGCAAACATTGGTTATGCATTCTTTTTTTTTTTTTTCATTCCTATTCCACTCCAATTGCCAATATATAATGGACCACAGCAGTGGTACCTCAGCTTCTTTGGGAAGAGCAGAGCTGCCTTTTCAAAGGCAACGTGTACAGATGCAAAGGGTGTAAATCAAACAGCTGCTCTGGGGGGCTTTCCTTGCTTTTCTTGTCCCCAAACCTCAGCAAAGCAGGGCTTGGAAACTCCAGCCTGTCCTTGGCTGTGCTGTGAGGAATGCAAAGAAGGATTTTGTGTCTGTGCTGGGCCCAGAGCATCAAGGAGGAACATACCCCTCTTTTTCCTTCCCACTCTCAGGGGCCCGTGTCATGAGGGCAGCCACATGGAGTGAGAGGCAGAGGGAGAGAGGACTTGGGATGTGGTGTCCCCTGAAGCTGACACCAATTTTCCTTCCTTGCTAAGAGATGTCTTTAGGGCCACTGTTGGGGGTTCTGGGTTGAATTTTTATTAATGAAGGCAATGTTTTCTTCAGGTAGTGATGGAGGTAAGAGTTGAGCCATCCTTGGGAGAATGGGTAGACCTAACAACTGTGACCTTGGGAGATTAGCCTAAAAGAATGCTGGGCAGTAAGAAGAAGCCATCCTGGGAATACAAATTTGTCACAGATAATCCATGCATGGATAACAAATGGCTGGCTCTGTACTTTTAAATGATTCACATTTGGGAGTTTTAAGTACTTTTCCCCTTTTTACTTCCTTACAAGCAAGAATGAATTCAGCACACGGGTGTCCCACACGCATTATTCAGAGCCCCTGCACACCACATTCATTTGGAAAAGGTGACCCAAGAGGGGAAAAGCTGAGAGAGTCAGTCTAATTTCAGGAGAAAGCCCCACATGTGGGATGGATACTTGCTTCCTTTTTGTTCTCAACAGAAACAATTTATAAAGATATATCAACCTGTGGCTCAGTTTTGCACATGTTTGGAAGTTCTGGTAGAATTCTCTTTATTAGCTTAGTTTATCCAGTTCTCATCCTGGCTAAGGAGAAAAAAAAATAAAACTATATCTAGAGATTCTACATTGGGTCATCTTAGAAAAGGCATATCTCATTTGGTTCATGGGAGAGTTCCTGATTACTTGGAGTGACGATGCTGTTGGAGTTGCTGAGCTGAACAGTCCTTCAGGAGACTGCAGCATCTCTAGGTCCTTCAGTAGACTGCAGCATCTCTGAAGGTTCCGCCTGCCTTTTTGTTATAATCCCTGCCTCGTACCAGGCTTGACACATGATAGGGTCTCAATAAGACTTTGCTGAGTGAGTGAAGGGGTGGGGCACATTGCAGCAGAAGACTAGAAAACAGCAAAAGGTCTGGGTAGTCAAGCACAAGCCATTTAGTGGGAGAGGAACTAGAGGCTGGAAGATCAATTAGGCTGCTGCACTAGTCCAAGCTTGGACGGGTAGGCCACCTGGTCCTATAGGCCAGGCAGAGAGAACCAAAGGAAGAAATGGGCACCTTCCTCCTTCACTGGCTCCCAGGGAGGATGACAGTCTACTTTTGGTTATCATCTGTGGTTGCTGAGATATTAGAAGCTAGACTGGTCTGAAAGCGTTTTATAAAGGAGATGAAATTTTAGCCTAACCTTGAAGAATATGTAGAGTACCTTTTGTTTTTGTTTTGACACCAGAAATAACGTCTCTTCATTAAATATTTTCAGATACTTCAATCAACCTTAAATTACAGGCAAGGGAACTATTATTGTCGTGATAATGATCCACTGCTTGTTGCTGATGCAATTGCTGGGATGTTGGGGCAAGAGCGGATCCTGCAACTCACTCCCCCAAGGTCCCAGCCCCCTTCCCCCTCATCGACCCACCTCCACCCCAACACACACAGGGGTGTGCACACATCATGAGGTCTCCTGCTGGGTATTTTCCAGATTCTTCCTCATCTTAGATAGGCAACCTTCCATGATCCTTAATCATAGCTTTCTCCTGTTTTTCTGGATTGATTCATTCAGTACTGGACTTCCTGGGGCATTTTAGTGGCATATGGGGACATTAGGATGTTTTATCATTTTAATAAATGATATTGTTCCCCGAAGTCAAGGCCTATGGCCTCAGCGAAGAAACTCCATTGTGGGACATGGCTGGTCAGCTATATTATCTGATGCTTGATTGGTAAAGGAGACTAATTTCATTGTTGATAAAATTTAATTTTTATATGCCAGAGTTATCCTTCGTGGTTCATGGTAGCCTACTGGTAGCCAATGGAGAGCTTTCCCAGGGCCAAGCAACAGCATGTCAACCCTGAAAGATGTTTGGGACACTAAAAGGTGTCCCAGGTAGTCTACAGAAATGTAAGGATTACCTTCTTCTTCTTTATGGCCAACCCCAGTATCAGGCACAGGGCTACACATATAGTAACACTTAATGAGCACCTGAGTATATGGTTAGGAAATAAACAACCAAGTCAGGAAAAATATCACTTCCTCATGCAAAAACTCCACAAAGCAGCCATCACCAACTCTCTTTCTTGCTCCCACTAAACCTATACACACTAGTTTGCAAACCAAAATCCTCAGTGGCAGAAGGATAGAGACAATTAACTCAGGACCTGAAGCACTTGGACACCATTCATATGTCAGTAGTAGGTACCCTTAGCTGCTTCCTCTCAGCCTCTGACTCTTCCACAAAGCCTTTGGTCCTTATCCAAAACACCTGGCCTCTTCATCTTTCTCAGAAGATTGACCTCACTTGATAGTACACAAAAGTATGGAGATACTTTGTGCCTGTGAAATCTGGAGCGGCCCCTCAGTCACTGTTAGTGACAAGGGGCCAGGGCAAGAGGATTGAGTCAATTAAAGATGGCACCCTTGGGTGGGGTCTAGTGTGAGCTCCAAGTAGAATTGTCCAGGAAGTAGAGGAGGGGAGTTAGATGGGAAGGAAGAAGAGTTGGGAGGAAGCATCAGAACTCGAGTGTCTTCTTCTGGGAAAAGCAGTCATCTAAAAGGCCCCTTTCATCATAAGATGTGAGACTAAGAGCTTGCCCAGGTCAAGACTTGCTGAATCACTTCCTGCCAAGGTCTGTGGAGATTAAAGTAAGGCTAGGTGCTGGTACAGGAAGCTCATGGAGTGATAAGCAGTCAGATTTCATCTCGCAGGTGGTTGTCACAACCTGTCCACCCCTCTTGAACTCTCAGCTGCTCTAATGAGAAGGATTAGTTCGCCTCTGACACTAAATATCAGCTTTTCCATCTAGGCCCACTTTTATACCTATTTTTTGAGGGAGGTGGACCTAAAATGCAGCAGAAGAGTGGAACAAATGTTTTGAACTGTCCTTTAAAAATGGGTTGCACAGATCATTAGGCTTTGAGACGGCAGAGCAGAAAGGCGATGGTGAGACCCCAGAGGAACAGAGAACTTGTTCCGTTTTCTCTACTGTAAAATGTCGACGATGATCACAGTTTTTCACGAAGGTTTTCATAAGGATCAAATGAGATAATTCATATAAAGGGCTTGGCAAATAGTAAGAGCTCAATAAATATTAGCTCTTATTACTATCATTATCATGTACATTTTGCATTCCAAAAATAGAAAGCACTTTGATGATGAGGGTGCTGTCTTTTTAAACGAAATTATGTGGAAGGAATATTAAGGAAGGAACAAGTGAAGAATCCTTTGAGTAAATACCAGCCAGGTTACTTGAGGAATAAAGGAATGGAAGCAGTGGTGCCTGACGCAGCCCTGGGAAATGTGGATGGAAAGAGAAGATTCATCCAGATTGCAGGCTTTGAGGAGCCCATCATCTGACTCTCTGATTTTCTGTCAGCCCTTTAAACAGCTGACAGATTCCCTGTCCTCTTATCTTCACAGAAGCTCCTAATTCTGGCCTCCTGGCACCCCATCTCTCCCCGGTCCAGCGCCTTGAGGCACCTCAAGCAACTTCCCATGAGTCCCAGCAACAGTGCTGATGGCCAGAGTCAGGGAGAAGTCGCTGTGCACAGAGACAGCGTGATGGCAGTGGGCAGCCACTGGGCTGGGGCCAGGGGCCCACCAAGCCAAGAAGAGGCAGGCTCCTGAGACAGCAATGCACCAGGAAGCTTGTGTTTTCCTATTCCGAGAGAAAAGGTCAAAGAGCTGCAGCCTGCAGCCACGGAGAATGGCCTCCGCTAAACTGCCCTTCCCTTACATTCTTCTCTCTCTCTTTTTTAATAAGAAGGGTGTTCCTTTCCTCAAAGGGAGAGAGAGGGAGGGAGGGAGAGAGAGACTGTAAACTGTCCAAAAGGACCGTGAGAAAACAGGAAGCTTTGAAAAGTACAAGAGAAAGCAAGATGAAATCTATTTGCAGGCGGGCCCCTGGGGACATTGCGAGGCATTGTTAAGCAGGCAGTTCATACAGCTATATCCTTCCTTCTGCTGAGGAGGGCTTTGCTGCCAAAAGGCTGCTATCTGGTCACTGCCTTAACCCACTCAATGCCAGCCTGAGAACCCAGATCTCAAGCACTGGGCCCCAACAAGTCCCCACCCAGTTTCTCCCCTGAGGGAGCATCCAAGAGCTGGAGGGGGAAATGGAGCCAGTTTGGCAGAGGTGGTGGGGACTCTTTTCAGGGAGACCTCATCCTTTTCTCTCTGCTCTGCCCTCAGCCTTCAGGCCTCCGCTTCAGGCCAGGCTGCAGATGACCTGGTGATTCATAACACAGGCAGCTCCCGGCTTCACCCATCTCAAAGGAGAACTTGTCCCGGAAATTCTGGATGGCTGCTTTTCCTGGACAGCTTTTCCAAAGACGGCAGCTGGTTCTTTGCTATTATGGAGTGTGGCCACTACAAGGATAGCATCCAAATCAACCCCTGCGTGCTTACGCAGAATCTGGGAAGCATATTTCAGAAACATGGCTTAAGTCTACAGGCGCAGGTCTCTGGAGAAACTCCAGCTGGCTCCAAGAAGCAAGGAGTCCAGAAGTCGAGCCAATAGCAAAAGAACCCAGAAGGGCAGTAACTTTTTTTATAAGGAAAAAAAAAAACAATATAGAATGGAAACCTTTCCTCTCCTCGAATTTTCCATCCTATTGTTAATGCTTAATCCCACAGTAAACGAATGTTTCTGCTTGCTGTGGACAGCTGTTTCCACTGAGCAAGGGCCAGAGAGAACCAGTTCATGTGGCCACAGTGGGAGGGATTTATGTCAGGAAGGATTTTTAGTGGTGAGAATCCCAAGAAATTAAAATCTGTTACTTAAAGACTCTCCTTTTTTTGGCCAGTTTTGTGGTGAAGGAGATGGCCAGCTCTTAAGAGTATGGCTGGAGCAAGGCCTGTCTCTTTTTTCAAGCCACATCAGTCATGTAAAGGGAATAACTCTTCCCTGTCACTGCGATAAAGCTCAGGTTCAATGGTCTGTGCCTGCTCTCCAGTGTCACTATGCAGCCAGCCAGCCTGCCACTCATCTCTGAGGGCGGTGAACTGCCTGGTGATAAGCAAGTGGCCCTCCATTCATCTCCCCACTCTGGACCCCAGCACCTCCACCCAGGGCCAGATTTCCAAGAATCCAGCACAACACAAACGAGAAGCAAAGTCAGTATGCAGGATGCCATTTGGAGGTAGCCCATCCCACAGTGGGATCTGGAGCTAGTTTACAAACACACAGGGTCCCATTACATATCTGTAAGTTAAGACATGCTCCAAAATTCCTTTGAAATGAAGAGGGGTGATGGTATGAAGAGGACACCAAACAAACAGGTGGCACTTCGCAGGGTGATGGGGACAAAGAGAGGAGGAACCTGGCGGTATGCTTCTGCAATCGCCAGGAGACAGAGGGCTCTGATGGAGGTGATTTAACACCTGTTCTTGTTCAGAAATGTCTAGGAATGGAGAAGGACCACTTAAGTTTGACAAACATACACTTTAACATCCAATGCTTTTTGTTCAATGATAGATATACTTTCCTAAGCAGCCTCCGACCTCCTGTGGTCTCCTGTGAGGACCTGCCCACTGGGAAGAAGTGATGTTTGCCAGATGACAGGCCATTCCCAGGGCCAGGCCCACCTCCCAGGGGGAGCTGAACTGCATAATTTCAGAGCTGGCATTTCAGCCCTTCTCTTACGGGGTTGGATGGTATGACCAGACATCCGGAGCCTAATCCACCCTCAAGGACAGGTCAGACTGAGTTTCTGAACCGTAAAGGTGACCTTCAGACGCCCTTGGAACCATCCATGGTGCACTGTCATTGGGGTGAAGGGCAGCCTGAAACATCATGTTTGCCTGGCTTCCTGCATCACTGGGCCCATCATGTGCCATCTTCTGTGCACTGGTACCAGAGAGAACCCTCAAAATCCTCAGGGATTCCTTGTCCAAGAAATCCTCCAGGTCCCTCTGAGGCCCTTGGCCTAGAGAAATAGAACTGCCTCTGTGCCCCTACATCGCACACAACCCCAAATTGATGAGGGAAGTGGGAGCTGGTCAGCCTGGACAGAGGTGGATTTTTAGGGGACTACAAACTCAGTGACTCCCTTCTTATTTTAACACCTTTACATGCTCTACCACCAGCTGATAAGATAAAAAGTACAGTTGATGCTCAAAGCCCAAGGGTAGACTCAACACAAGGAATGAAGAGGAGCAAGGAGCCCCCGATTACAACTCTATCATAGGGGACAGTAAGCCCCTGCCAGGCAAGAATGTCTCTGTTAAAAGTGAAGGGTTCAAAGGGCTCAGTGAGGCAGGCAGGAGTCAAAGTTGTGCCTAAAGGGTGGGAGAAGAAGTGGTCTGTGGTCCCCCAGGCTCGCGCAGCCAGGCCTGGCTTCATGGGTGTGCAGCCTGTGCAGTCCTACGCGGCCTTGACCTCAGAAGGGCCCCAGGGGTGTTGTAATGCTCTCCTTTCACTGTCTTGAAATTATGAACAAGGGGCCCCTACTTTCATTTTGCACCAGGCCCTGTGAATTGCGTACACTGTCCTGTAGGCAGCTTCCTCCCTCTTTAGCTCAGATGACTCAAGATGGACATAAATTGACTTTCAAACCGCGGAGAACCTGAAGGAAAGGAGGGGAAACACAAGTGGGTGGCAGGAAAAGGGCTGGAGGGAGAAGCCTCCCTCCCCCACCTCCGGAGAATGCCTGCACAGGCCTAGGGAAGCGCTGGCTCCTGACCCCTCTCACCCCGTCCAGGAGTTGCCAGCACAGGAAAGAAGTCCCTTCACAGGGGGTTCCTTCAAGTGGGGGGACACGCTGCAGAGGGATTAAGGCAAGAAGAGCCCCTGGAGGCGGGGAACCGGACTTCAGAAACAGGGATCCCCATCAGACACGCAGCACAGAGAGAGGGAAAACGTCTATTTCAAACAGAAAGGCTGTAATGATATCTGATCGTTGGGACTTCTCTCTGCTTCCCCCTCACCCTCCTCATGACTGCAGTGACCACGCCTGCCCATCCATTCCTTGAATTAAACCACCCAGTCCTGAGCAAGATTCCTTCCCACCTTAGAAGGGGAGAAGGGAAAGAGTGTGGAGAAGGGGCCAGCCTGGGAAGCCAGAGTATTTCTGAGTTAGACCCTCCACACCTTGGGCCTTACAAATCTCCAGCTCACACTTTATCTCAGCGGGTGAAATAAAAATTCCACCAAGTTAATGTGACACAGAGATTGTAATGAAGATGCTCCCTGAAATTCAGGAATAAATGGGAAATGTGTTAGCTGACTATGCTCACAGTTGTTCCTCAGCCCGAGCAAACATTTCTGAGGTCACCTAGGGGGCGAGTCTTGGGAGACCTGCCCTCAAATTACACTTGTCAGCCCAAGTGTCAGGAGGGCAGGGGTAGGGGAAGGAGGGCAATGGGAAGGGAGGAGGGCAGGGCTGGAAGCTTCTCTGACTCCTCTCTGTGTTCTACTCATTGGCTGGTAGGGGAAGAGGGCTGCCCCTGACTGCTTTGTTCTAGAACAGGAGCTCTCCACATCACCTTCATCCTTTGTGGCTAAAGGACCTCATTCTCCCAAGGGTCCCTCCACCCTCAGCCTTCCCTGTTCTAGCTGCCTCCAAGCTCTGTGCACTGATTGCACAGCAAGACAAACAGGGCGGCTCCGAGGGCTCAGCTGAGCACAGAAGTGGAGGAGAGAGGGACAGGGCAGCATATGGGCCTGGGGTTGGCTGCAGACCTACTCTGAGCCTCAGAGGCCCCTCTGATGAGACTGAGTAGAAGGTTCCCACTGGCATTTGCACAGCTCTCTGAGCCCTCCCTATGGCACTCCTCCCCAGGCCCACCGCCCACCTTGCATTTGAAAGGCTTCACGTCTGAGTGGACGATCATGTGCGCCTTGAGGGTTTGTTTCTGCACAAAACTTTTGTAGCAGAGGTGACACTGGTAGGCACGGATGTTGGTGTGGATCAGCACGTGTCTCTTCATGTTGGCCAGCAGCGTGAACTCCCGCCCGCAGATCCCACATTTGTGCTCCTTCACACCCTGGAAGGAGGCAAGATCAAAAGAGCCGAGGTTAGCAGGGAACAGGCCTTCCCCAGGACAGCAGTCTTCACTTTCCTTTGGCCACATAAATCCACAAAGAACTTAGTGACAGATATTGAGTTCCAAATGGTGTGGCTATAGCCTTGTTAAATTATTTTCTTAAGAAGTGTTGATTACATAATCTTTTTTTTTTCTTCTAAAAACCATAAACTAGCCAGACCGTTAGAGGAACAGAAAGCTATCGCTTTGCTGTTCCTGCTGCTGCTGGGGTTAGTTCCACCGTAACAGTTCTCAGGGATTAGTAGGATTTTGGTAAGAGCTCCATGGACTGGTATGTGAAATGAGTCTTTAATCCAGCTTTCATGATAATGAAAAAACAAAACCTCCTAAACTGATAATATCATTTCCTATAGGAAAACCAGTGTTCTCTTTAGTTCTCATTAATGGACTTGAAAATCCCAGAACAAAAACTCACATCCACACTTTAAAAAATTACAACTTGTTAATCACCTCTTGAGATGGTCCCCTGGGTTCCCACAGGCCATAGTGGCCTCTGTGTGATTTGGCTTTGGAGCCTCCTCCAAACAGCTTCTGTCTGATAGAGAAATTGGCAGAGGATAGCTTTCCGAATTAGAAAACAGGAAAGAAGGAGGTTTTTCTAGTTGCTTTGCTGTTTGGGAGAAGTGTTTGAGTACTTAAGCATCGATGCCCTCAATTGAAAGCATTTCCAGGGACTCAGCGTGAGTGGAGTACTTCCTAACCCTGACTAACCAGTGCTTCCCTAAAAAGGCCTTTGCAAGAGATCTTGACCCAGAATGATTTGTTGGAAGGAAAACTTAGAGAACCCTGGAATTAAAACTAAGGTTATTACAGGTTTAGAATAAGTCGTTTAGCTAACCACTATTTCCTATAAAACCCATACTGCCTGGTGTCCATAGTGGCCTAAGGTGGGAGGGTTTCCAAGGTTCTCTCTGCCTATATATCCATTTCTTTAGTTTGGGACACAGTAAGAAAGTATCACTTCTCAATTCAGGTGAGCCCACGGCACTAAAGGGTGAGTTCATGTCTCTGTCCAGCCATTTACTGGCTGCATAAACTTAGAAAGTTCTTGTGGCCTTTCCTGGTGAAGGCTTCCTTCTCTCAAGATGAAGTGGTGGGTCATGAGAACCCGGGGACTCTTTCCAACTGTCTAGTCTAGATAATTGCAGATGAGTATGGAGTATGGAGTATGAGTATGGAGTTATGCTAATGAATAAATCTAAATTTTAATGTGCTCTAAGAAGATGAATTTTTTTTAATGTGTTGCACAGTCAAGCAGTGAGTTTAAAATTATGAAGTTAATGAAAACTATTTTCTTGATGGGCTTTACAATTTGTTTCAGCATCTTTCTTCTCCAGATTGTCTGTGGCTATGAGCCAGCTGTCCTGGGACTAAGCAGAAGTACCTACTTATCACTGTTTTTGGAATTCTCTAAAGAGAATTGTGTCCAAAGTAAAATTCATGTGTGGGTTGGCCTAGAACTCAAGTAAATGGGAGCCTGGACACAACTTTGGGAACAAAGGAAGCTGCTATGTCTTTAACAGGATCAGTGAAACCACAGAGAGGGGGCTTGCAGAGTTGCTGAGGTGAAGGGAAGGAGGGGGTGGAGAAAGGGGAAGTCTTGACAGTGTTCAAGAGCAGAGATACTGGAGACAGAGATTCTGGATGACTTCTCCATACCTTGGCGTCTTTAACTGCAAAACTTGAGTCATGATACCCACGGCTAGCACTTTGGGTTGCTGAAGAGGATTACATGAGAAGTAGAGCACCTGGCACATAGCAAGTGCTCAACAAATACTACTTCTCACTGTTTGCGGATACTTTTAAGTAAAATGCATTTTGCTTTCTAATTCAAATGAGACCTGTTTCAGATACCAGGCTGTTTTCTCCACTTTGACTTCTTTTTTTTTTTTTTTACTATCTTAAAGAATTTTTGTATGTTCTAAAATGTATCTCCCATTCCTTTTCCACACATGGAGGAGTCCCTGAAATGAGCATATGGCTTCCCCAGTGGCTGACTCCCAGTTTAGGCTCTTTGTTGATGGCTCCTGTGCTAGGCAGGCACCTCCTAGCTGGAAAATGCCCCGTGCTAGGCCCTAGCCTATCAGATGAAACCCACAATGCCAGAGAAGAAATGTTATCCTGGCTGGGCAAAGCCCTCCACTGAACTTTTGGAATGAAAGAATGTTTTAGAAACTCCAGCTTGCTAGAAGTCTCTCCTGCCAGGAAAACCACTTGAGGTCAAGGGGGTGAGAGTAGAGGTCAGTGGGGGCAAACTTCCCCTCTCGGAAGCTGAAAGCAGACCAAGCTTAGCTGAGTAAGATTTCAGGACTGCGCTGGGACCCTGTATCAGTTCACCCTGAATGACTTCAGGGCTTTGGTTGCAAACTGGGCTGAACTTAAACCCATGGGCCTATATTTCTCCTTGAAGACCTGAGTTTGGGAAAGATAAAACCAAACCCGATGGATGAGAAGGCTCTCTCATGCCCCCCTTATAAACTACAGAGCACTGCAACCAACTAGGCAGAGGGTCAATGGGGGAGGCACAGGCCCTACTGGGCCCTCCAGGCTTCATTCCCCTCAGTGCCACCTGCAAATGAAGCAGCTGATGGAGAAAATAAACCAAAAGGTAGACACTGCTTCAGCTGACAAAGACCAAAAGAATTCTCTAGGATTCTCTAGAAGAAGGCTCTGATTAGTATCTCCTAAGTGCAAAGCTGGGTTTGGGTAGATAGGGGCTGATGACACACTCATGCTAGTGCCATGGACGAAGTTTCCAGAAACAGAATTTTAGGGATTCTGAGTGGCTAAGAAGCAACAGCACAAGGGCCAGCTGTTTCCTTCATCCTTCCTCACCCCCCTCTCCAAACCATCTGCATTATTTATTTCCAGGCCCACTTCAGACTCTAGAAGGCTAGAAGGAAAAGGGCTTAAAGGCTAGTCTCCTCCTTCTTCCCCATTTCAAGGCGAGGAAGGACATCAGGGCGCAGACAAGGGAAGCCTCCTGCCATGTGAGCGGTGGGGAGCAGCACAGGCCTGCGGGGCCCTCGTCCCCGGGGCTCTGCTTTTCTTCCTCGAGGCCCGGCCAGCCCCGCCCGCTCTGGGGCCCCCGCAGTACCTTGTGGGTGAGGGAGTGCTGCTTGAGGTGGTGGGGCTGCACGAACTCCATGCCGCACTCGGAGCAGATGTAGGGCCGGATGTCCTTGTGCTTCATCATGTGGTTCTGCAGCTGGCTCGGGTACTGGAAGGTCTTGTCGCACTCGGAGCAGTTGTACTGGATGGGGCCCCGGTGCGTGGTGAGGTGCCTCTTCAGCTGGGCCAGGGTGGGGAAGTCGAGGCCGCACTCCACACAGATGTTCTCCCGCCCGCTGGCGTGCTTGGCCTCGTGGGCCTTGAGCTCGCTGGGGTAGGCGAAGCCCCGGCCGCATACGCGGCAGTTGTGCGGCTTCACCTCGCTGTGCTGCATCATGTGGCGCTTCAGGTGGCTGGTCTGGGTGAAAGCCTTGTGGCACACTTGGCATTTGTGGGGCCGCATGCCCTGGTGGGTCAGCATGTGGGTGTGCAGGTGGCTGAGCTGTTTGAAGAGCTTCCCGCAGCGGCTGCACGCGTGCGGCTTGATGCCACTGTGGCCCAGGATGTGGGTCACCAGGTTGTACTTGGAGGTGTAGGACTTCTCGCAGGTGGGGCACTGCCAGCGCTTCTGCGCGCCGCCCACGTCCACGTAGTAACTGTCATCGATCTGCACGTTCACGTCCACCCGCTCCACCTTCTGCTTGGTCTCCTCGCTCTCCTGCGGCTCGGCTTTGCGGGGCAGCAGCGGTTCCGGAAGCTGCTTGGGGAGGAAGGTGTGTCGGCTGAAGGGGAAGGGCGAGGCCGAGGGCACGAGGAAGGGGAACACGAGGCCTGGGGGCACTTTGGGGTAGTAGGGGTAGGGCGTGGGAAGGAACGGAGCGGGTGTCGGCGGGGGCCACATGGCGCTGGGCTTCACCGGCTCCTGCTTGACGGCCTTGCCCCCCAGGTGCTCCAGGGTGCGGTAGAACTGGAAGCCCACGTTGCACAGGTCGATCATCCGGGAGTCGTACTTGGGACGCGGTGGCTGCGGGAAGAGCAGGGGGAGGTCCGGGGGGCCCCGGTTCTTGCTCTCCTCTGGGTGCAGGGAAAGAGCAGCTTCTTCCGCAGGGTGGTTATAGGGCATCTTGGTGGGCATGCTCTTCCGTTTGCGAGACCCTCCTCCTTCAAAGACCCCGGGGAATCCGTCTAGGTCTCCTGGAGGAGGCTCATACCTGAACTGGGAAAACGGCCCCCGGAGAGCTTCCGGGAAAGGGTGTCTTGGGGGAACTTTTCCTCGGGAAGCCACTGGCTGCAGGCCGTGGGGAAAGGAGGGAGCCCTCTTCGCACCCAAACTGAAATGCACATCCTCATCTTTGACCATCTTCATTTCCTTCTGCATCCTTGACAATTTTCCTTTAAAGAGAAAAACTTACTGTTAAAAAAAATTAAAAATCCCCTTTTCCATTAAGGGTTTTGGCTAAATGTCAGTACTAATTTATGAAAAGCAATAGTTGTTTAATACCGAGTCTCATTTTATCCTAGGGCTGTTTAAAATACCACCTTGCCACCCCCCACCCCGCGGCAAACCTGATTACTAATGTGGAAAGCACTGGCCCCTGGAGTGGGGCCCTAGGGTTCCAATGTAAATCCACGGTCACAAAATCATAGCTGGGGTCGGGTTGGGTATGAGCGGGCTGGATTGGGAAGAAATCCAAGAACCTACTGAGCCATTATCCCCATTTAAGATGAGGGTACCAAGGTCCAGAGAGGAGTGGCATGCTTGAGTCCCACAGCTACTCAGTGCACAAGTCAGAACTGGGACACATTCTGTGACTTTTCAGCCTGAGATGGAATTGTAACTGCCAAATCGTGATATAAATGTCTTTTAGGGTCATTTCTTCTCTGAGTGAACTGATTTCCACTGCTTCTCCCTGTCTTGGGAACTTTGCTGCTGGAGGATCAGGACACTTACGGCCACACAGGAGAAGGGACTTTACTGCTTAACTCAGATCTCAGACTTTCTGAGTATCCACCCCTAGCAAGGGGGTTGCTGGGGTATATGAAACAGATGAGATCAATGTGATTAAGAAAAGCATATAATCCAATGTTACGAAGTCAACCTGGCAATGTATACATTCTAATCTTCCAAATGAAGCAACTTCAGGAGGAAAAGTTCAACACTGTGCGTCTCTAAAACTGCACGTGTTGTCTCCTCCTCCACGCAGATGTCAGAATAAAGCTCTGTTGGTGACTCCTGTGGTACCTGCTATTTCCCTGCTGAGCCAGTTACTGTGTCCTGGTGACCACGTCACGTCTGTCTGGGAGAGCCTGTGGGGCCAGAGTCTAAACCAAGGCCATGCTTCCTTTCACACTTTTCCTTGCCAGTTTTCTGTCCTCCTCACAGGTGGAAAGAGCCACATGGTTGACTTTACATTTCCAGTGAGGACCCTTTCTGCCCAAATTCTCTGAGCTTGAATGAGATTGGTCCCCTTTGCTTGGAAGAGGCTCCCACAGACCCAGTCAGCCTGGCCAGGCATCAAGTCTGGCCTCAGACCACTGGAGACAGGGCTGGGATAGGTCCTGGACTAACTCTGGCTCCTGGGAATGACTGCAGAATGAGCGGTGAAAGGTGAGGGTGCTAGGGCTGAGAGGGCCAGTTAATTTCCTATAGTTCCTAATGAGACAAATGCAGTTTTTTTTTTCATTTAAAAAATTTATTTATGTACTTATTTTACAATATATATTTTAAAATTGAAATATAGCTTTTTTTTTTCCTTTTTAAGACAAATGCAGTTTTTATAGTCTCTGGATATTCCCAAATCACATGTAGGTCTTTATGAGAGGTTTGAGAACTGCAGCACAATTAAAACCAAAATGGGTCTTTTTATATTGGATTATCAATTCATACACAAAAATCCAATTGAGAAAAAAATGTGCCCTTATTATATGAATATTTGGGCATTATTTAAAACTGTTGTGAAAGTGTTAGAGAACTAAAACATAACGTCTGTTAGTCTTTGCTTTGTGTTATGTGAGTGAGAAGATAGACCTGGCTTATCTTCTTTCCATGGTTTCGAGGACTTTGACTGTCAGAAAAAGGGAGGTCCAGCCCTGTGTCCTGTCCTTCCTCTGCTTCTTCCTAAAATTCTTACTGAAATTCTAGTTCTTCCACCACTGCTGCTTCAAGGACCAGGCACTTGTAGGAAGTGATGAAAACAGTAGGAGAATGAAATGTCTAGCTTTGTGAGTCAGGGAAGGGTGTGGGGACACTGTCTAAATGAGGGGAGTGGTGCTGATGCTATGAAGGGAACAGGATGAGGATGGAGAGGGCAGAGGCTCTTGGATGATTTTTCGGGTTTAATAGATCCTCTCTTGACTTGCAGTTCATTAGGTCCTAAGCCCTAGATTCATATACGGTTATAGAGGGGGTGGCCCTGGTCCACGAATTTGTTGCATCTTTAAAAATAACTGGCTTTCAGACAAGGCTAATGTGTCCTATTGGAATAAAGGAGGAAAATGGGAGCTCCTTTCTCTGGAATTTCACTTTGGCCGCTGTTACTTGTATATCCCCTTTGGAGATAAGATGCTATTTGCAAAAAGGCTGCCCAGACTGGAGAGAACTCTTCCAGGCTATAAGTGACTATGGCCAGCCACAGCAGAGCCCATCCAAATGCAAACAGGTTCTGTTTTATTCCGATCTGGTTTAAAATGGCAGTGATTCCTACTTCATATTAGAGAGCTTGACTGGAGAATTAGTTAAAAAGAGACCTATCAGAACATAAGCCAGAATTTACTGAGGTTTTTTGTGTATTTTATTGTTAAAAAGTTGTTTGAAAGTGCATGGCTAATGGTGTCTGGTATCTTTATACCACATGCTGTATCATACCGGAAAGCTACTTACTTGGAAAGGAATGTTATCACTAATTTTGAAACTGAAGGTATTTTGGTGTATGCACATTATTATTGTCTTTGTTTAATATTTTTATTTTTAGTTGTGACATAGTCTAAATAATTGCCTCATTTCAATGTATTAGGAGTGACACACTTCTAATATAATGCTAAGTTCAAAATATTTATTTTCAGCGTTTGCATTTTCATTCTGTCCCCACTGACCTAGCAAAGCAAAGAAACATTGTTGAACAGAGATAATGTATTTTTTAACATAAATGGCAGAATTATGTCCCCCAAATCCGGAGCTACTTATGTACAATTTAATTCCCCCCTAATTTAATATGATAAAAATTTTCCCCCAGTTTCTGACTTGTACATGTACATACCCCAGTTCTAAAATAGTAGTCTGCCTGCTCTAGAGTAAGATCAGTAAGTCAAGAGGTTTCAAAAAAACATTGAGATCCATCCATGGACACTTTCCCAGACCTGTAAAACAGCAGTCCCTTTCTGCATAAATATCTTAAGGAGCACTGCCAATCCCTACAGAGGTCAAGGAGAACTAGATCTACTTCCTCCTGAGCTTCTTGAAACATAAACCAGCTGTAGCTGCTGCTAGTTATTAATATCTCTGTCATTTGACTGCAGGGTGCCAGGGAGAGCCCTAGGGGGTTAACGAACTACACCTAAAAACCAAATCCATGTTGGTGGTGAGAGCGTCAAAGGGAAGAGCAGGTAAAGGATGCCTTCCTCAGGACGTCATTTATCTTAAAATCAGTCCACTTAAAACGCTGAAAGTCCTCTGCAAAAAAATATTAACAGACTCCTAGAAAATCTGAATATGTGCCACCAACGTGCTCCACAGGGATCCATGACAGATGCAGGACTCCTATGCAGGAGGCAGGAGAAGCTTGGCGGCAGCGATGATCTGGTCAGGGAAGGGAGTGTGGGAACCACAGGGAACCCTGGCCAGTAATCTGTGGCCACTCCCAGAAACCCAGCAGGTTAGAAGACAGTTCCCCACCAGGATGTGCTGAAACAATATGCAAAAATAAAGAACTGAAATTGTCAAAGTAGATAGCTATGGGAGAGTGCAGAGAGCATTGATTTGGAGTCTGAGGATCTGGGTTTGAATGCTGGCTTTGTGTGAGCAGATGTGGGAAAATGAGCAAGTTAATTTGGATGTTTGATTTTCTCATCCATGTAATGGGGGTTGGGGTATCCCCATGAGGTTGTTGGAGACTTAGAGTGTGTCTGTGAAAGTTTGTTAACACTGGATTGGGTGGTGCTTTTGATGGGTAAGAAAGAACAGATAGGAGAGGGGAGCTTGGGCTTGGGGTGATGATCAGTGGATTGAAGCCAACTGACATCATCTCTGTTTTCAAGCTGAATCTCTTGGTCAACAGTGACTGGCATCTGGGCCTCCTCAAAACCAAGACTTTACCCATTTACCCTGAGTTTGTCTTGTCACAGCAGTAAATGTGAACCAATCAAAGAGGCCAGAGGGTAAGGCCAGGATGAGTTTATTCAGTGCAGAGATCAGCCTTCTAGTTTAAGAACACTCTACCATCCTTTCTCTATGGCTCTTTCCTATTCCAGAGATCTCTTCGCACCTATGTTCATAACACAAGACTTTGGTTACAAAAGGGACTGAGGATTGGGTGGGGACAAAGGGGATTGGGTGGTCTTATGAGCTATTTTAGCCAGCCTGTAAGAAGCTGAGGAGTTGCCCCTAGTAATATCAGAGGTCACTCTCCTGGAGACAAGAGGGCTTATTTGTCAAACCCAAAGCTCAGATACTGGGACAGTCAGTCAGTGCTGGGTCAACACTGGCAAACCTGCTCTTGCAATTCCTGCTTGACTATGAGGGCAGAGATCGGGTCTATTTGATTCACTGTTGGGTTTCCAGTCCCCAGCATGATGCTTGGTACAAAGTAGATGCTCAGTAAACTGCTATGAGATGAAAGGAGGAATGAGTGGTTCTTGTTTTTAAAGTTTCCATATGGAACTTTAAATGTTTAATTTTATTTTACATTATTTAGATGGCAAGTGACTTTTGGGGGACATCCTTTGTTAGCTCATGAGCACAATAATAAATTCTCAGGTAGTTATTGTAGGGAGAACCCAATATACATACATTGTGTGTGCTCTTGTTTGGTTCAGTTCCCAAGGGCACCAGTTTCTGAATTGACCCTTGGGTTCAGGGTAAGCCCTAAATCCTGGCTATACTAATACTAGGGTACAAGGTTCTGGAACCCAGTCAGAAAACAGATGCCTGACAAGTTCAACGGGAAATAGAGGATAGAAAGAAAGACCCCTGGATTGAGACGGTGAAACATAAACCAGGGGTATGTGGTCATCCTGCACTCTCCCACCCAAAGAAAATGTTTCGGAAGTTAGTAGCGGTCTCCTGCTTTGTACTAATGTGCAGGTGGAGAGAGGGAGAGGTCTTAGAATAATCATGCATATTCATTGCTATAGTCAGAGAATGTTCCAGGCTTCCTTGTGTATACTCAATCACCAAATCAAAAGGCTGTAAGTCAGGAAGCACATGAGTTGAGGAGGAAAATATTGGGTTGATCTGAGTTAGAATAATCTGGGACTCAGGATGTCTTCTCTAACAAGTATTATCCATGAAAGTTAGTTATGAGGAAATGGGGAATGAATGGATTTTAAAAACAAAAACAAAATCTCCTCTTTGAACCATAAAGATCAACTAGAAATGTGAAGCTTAACCAAGATGAAACTACATTTAGTTTGGGGAAAAAATTCTTCTAATAATGCCCTTTAATTGGGAATTCACCTACTGCACCAAAATATAAATATTCCCCAGATAAAGTTACTGGTATTTTGTGGTTCTCATTGGAACTGAAGGTCATTCCAGTAAGTGCTATTAGTAGAGCCGCTGTGAGTCAGCACACCAGGGGCAAATCTACTCATCTCCAGTCCACAGCACTGATTTCTGTTTATCCTAAAATTCATGAAAGAATATATTCTCTCACATTCTTTACTCCTTAAGGGTTTCCATAACTCCTTAAATGTTTCATTGAAAAACATTACATTTTACTGTTGGAGATACTGGCGAGAGTGGCACTTTACCTACGTGGTCAGCCCTGGAGCTCTGCCCTCAACAAAAATGTAAGCAGGGAGAAGACATAACTCGAGGAAAAGTTTAAGAATAAGAAGTGGTGGTGAGAGCAGCAAAGTTGTGGAGGGTAACAGGAAGGCAGGATGAAAAATATATAGACTGACTGCCAACCTCTCTCTGTTCATACAAAGGGATCTTGTTACAAGTTTCCTCCAAAGTGGGATTTTATTGGCTCACCTGGTTCATTCCGAATTTGTGATAACAGAAAGAGACTTTGAGTCTTAGAATGAAACATTCTAATGATTCAACATAATTGTCTTAATATAAATAGAGTTGTACTGCTGGGCTCCTTATGCAGATGTTTGGCAAGTAATGATTCAGCCTTGCATTCCTGCCATTGGCAGGAATAGAAGGATCTCTGTGTGCATCTGGTAGGGAGAGCAATATGTTCTAAGGAAATAAATGGTCTGCCTTGTCCCTCCCTAGGTTAGTGGATGAGGTAACCAGATGCCTGGTAGCCAGATCCCAGGGCCCCTCTGGATGCCCTTGTGGCCCCTATTTAACTTATAAACCCAAAGTCCTTGCATTTTGCTATTAATAGGAATCTGTCACCCCATGGCATGAGCTAAGTTTCCCAGGGTTGGTCAGAAAATATTAATTGGTGATGAGACTTGTTCACATGTGAAGTAGTCAGTTGAACTCACATCATTTATTTTTTTAAAGTTCCTAAATACCACCAAGATATAACATAAAGTCAAGTTTAGTTCTCCATTGTTTAAATTGTCCAAAATAAATATGCTTCTATACCATTTACCTATAGATGTAGATGTGTTTTTAAAGAGCTCTTTTTAAAACAACAACCACAAATTCAGCTACTAACTTGAGTAGGTTAAATGGATACAGGTTTCATTTAGGAAAGTGCTTAATGGCTGGGTCTAGTTTCTGGAAAGCAGGAGTAAAAATAACTACTTGAGCACTGGAATAGCTGCTAGCATGTTGAGGTTATCACTGCCCTCGTGACTCATTTAAAGGAAGGAAATGATTTGGAGGTATGACTTAGCAATTCTCTTTCCCAACTCTCAGAGCTGATATACCTCTTGTAGATGGGGCTCCAGTTGAAATGTTAGACTTTTTCTCTCAATTTCTTTCTTATATCCTTAGAATATATCTCAGTTTTATTGTTGTTGTTGCTTTATGTTCATAGATCAAGTAAACTTGATACACCCATTTGCAGCTAAGCAAATATATACATGTTTGTTCAACAGCTTCATTTTGTCCATCTCTGAGAGTGACAGCACATTTGGTCTGGTGGAAATGTATCCAATCATATGCATATGACATATAAAGAGAGTTACTGGGTTTTAAGAATTTGATATTCTAAATTCCTCCTCTATCCAAAGAGGAGACTTTAAAATATGTAAGATACCAGCTTGAGTTTTTTGGGAAGTTTTTTTTTTTTTTTTTGCATGTTTTCTATTCAGCAAGAAGATTGTGGGGCAGGGATTGCACATTAAGTTACTCTTAAAGGTGTTCTAATCTTTGGCCCTGTTTGCATGTTCAGCAAACAATCTTCTATCATTGCTCCAACAGTGGACAAGATCATTCTGGTGATTAGAAAATATACTCCTAACCCCTGTCATTTAATAGATTGACATTCAGGTCCATTGATCATTCTTGTGAATGAATCAATTCTTCTAAGACTGATTAACTGAGTGCTCTTACAAAATGGAACTCATGAATCTCCAAATCCACAGACCAAATCCTGAGTGATGGCAGCCCCACCACCAGATGCTATCCCATGAAGTCTACCCGAGCAGCCAACTGCCTTCTTTCTCTGATACCTTTCATTCGATGTATTAGCCAGACTGCCAAGATTCTGCAGGGCAGGAGGTGGGAAAAAAACCTCACCTACTGGACATGTTATGGGAACTTAGAGGTGAATCTTTCCTTTCCACCATAGCTAGAAGAAAGTCCCTCACTTCTCTGAAGTCTATCACATTTGTCTGACGTTCCACTCATTGACTGAGTCCTGTGCTGCTAGTTACATTTCTGTGTGGATGGGTGTCTTATATTTCTAACAGAATCTGATAGAAAGTCAGAAATTTGCCTGGTGTCTTATATACTGTTGGGATCCAATATTACTTGGGAATTTATTTGACAAATGCCATGTTCTAGCTTGCTCTTGCTCCCTGATCCCAGGCAGAATATTGCTGTTACCTGAAAGAAGGAATAACTGTTTTACTTGACCTGTCCCAATCCATCTCAAGCCAATTTCATATCCATAAACTGCCAAGAACATCTCCAGTGAGGAAGGGGATTTAGCTGAGATGTGGCAATGACTGGGGCTGTGCTTTTCAGAAAGCATGGCCCCCTCTGCTTTACACTGGCTCAGAATCTTTGGCCAGTATGTGCCATATTCCTTTGACTTGGAAGTGAGAATGTCCTATTACACTGAAATAATAGGAATGAATGTGGGAGAGCTCCGGAAATGCCCAAGGGGACAGTGATCAAATGCCACTGAGACTCTGAGGGAGTGTGTCACCGTAGAGTACCACAAGCCCACGTTCTAGCAAACAATATCCCAGGAGGGCAGGCCACCACCATCTTTCTCACTTACTCAACAATTGCACATGACCCCATGACCCTCCTGGCAATCTTCATTTGCTTTGTGGAAATGCCCATCCTGACTGACAGATGGATCTGTGACCTCATCCTTTCTTTTTATTTTTATGTGAGTAGAATTCCTGCTCTATTTCTGCCTTCTGACGACTAATCACTCTTCATCCTGGATACCTTTTCCCCTTTATACTTTTTAGTTTGTGCTCTTCTCATTGACTTGCTTCATGTTGATTTTTCTATTGATTCTGCTCACTAAAATCACTCTTAGAAAACATATGTACTTATAAAATATGTAGACTTGTCTCCTCATGTGTTTGTACCCATAGCCTATTTCCAAGAAATACGGGAATCTCATAATATTAGTTGCCTCTGGGGAGGAAGACTACATGGCTGGTGTAGGAAGGCTTGGGAGACTAACAGCCAGATTACCAACTTTCGGAGGGACCATTCCCATCATAGTCTGTGGAAGGACCTCTGCAATTGTGTAGTTCCCCAGATGAAGAGGAGACTTAATTGTATACCCTTTCGACTTACATCTTTGTATACTGTGACTGACTTAGCTATTTAAATACTTGCATTTAAACTATAGAAATAAATACTGTTTCAAACAGCGAACACTCAGACAAAATTAGTCTTAAGACCCCTCTTCCTTTTGAGAGCTGAAGAATTTTCTTAAAGCATCTCTTGGACTCTTCATTTTTCTACCCAATGTCTTTTTTATGGCCTTGGCAGAATTTACCCTGGTTTGTACTTTAGGCATGCAGCTTTATGACCTAGGCTTCTATCATCAAAGAAACAAGTATAAGTAACTGCAAAGACCACATTAAGAAACTCAGATGTGTATAAGTCACAAGTAAACTACGTTCAAAATTTGTAGATACTGACAGGCATATGCAGAATAAACAAGATTATGCTGTATAGCACAGGGAAATATATACAAGACCTTGTGGTAGCTCACAGCAAAAAAAAAATGACAATGAATATATGTATGTTCATGTATAACTGAAAAATTGTGCTCTACACTGGAATTTGACACAACATTGTAAAATGACTGTAACTCAATAAAAAAATGTTAAAAAAAAACTACATTCAACCTTGAAAGTTCAGATGAAGAGGAGTCTGATTTGAAGATTCACAGTAATTACAGAATCACAGTGCACATATGACTAATTCAGTTTCTCTGTTCTACCCACTCCTCAGTTTTTCCTTGGCTCCTTCCCCAGTTCTGAGAAGGAACTCTAAGATGCTATGGTTGAGATTCTTGGATTTGGGGCAATGTCAGGTCCTCCCTCAGGGCCTCATGATAATTAACTTAAAAGCTTCTTTCAGGCTAAAAGTCTGATCCTATTTCTGCCACTGCAGAGTCATAAAATGTCAAAGCACAAAGCCTGTTCCAGCTCTCAGGTAGAATTAGTGCCTCCTTCCTCTCAGCTCCCTGAGTCTATACCCACGCCCTTGATGCAGTTTCCTCCCAGGTGTTGCAACAATCTGCCTCCCCAAACACTGTGGTCCTTTTGAGGTCAGGACTAATTCCCAAACTTTTCTGTGTCTTCCCTGCCTTGTACAAGGACTGGTACTTACTAACATTTCTAAGTGATCCATTTTCAGATTGCAATAATTTTCTAGCCTTAAAAAGATTTTATTCTGTTTTTAAATGTAATAATGTCTAATTATTTGTTATTGCTTCAGCGTATCTCTGATTCTGGGATTTTTCTTTATCAGTTTCTCCTTTCTAATAAGTTCTCTCTCATCCAACCCAAATGTTAACTTCATGCATAGGGAAAAAAAAAAGACTAAAAAGACTAAAAAGACAGTTTGTCATCACCTTCCACCTTGACCATTCATTCTTTGGCGGTTTTTACAAAATCTTGTTCATTGTTCCTTGAAAATGACTATTAGCTTCTCTCCCTCTTCCCATTCCCATATCTAGGACTCAAGTTCAGGTGCCCACTGCATCACTCCTAGATTACTATCAAGAGTTTCCATTCTACTCTTCCAGATCATCCTTCTTCCTTCCAAAGCCCTTGAATACCAATCCCAATTCCATCTTTTGAAAATTCATCACTTTTTCTAAGACTCTGTTCAGGATTCTACAACAATGGTGTATAGAGATGCTATTCAGTGTGTGTAGAGATTGCTAATTGCCACTACAATATCTATTCCCCCTTCTTCCTTAAGAAATAGAACCCTGGTTTGGCTTGTGGTGACAATGTGCTGCCCAAAAAACTTACTTTCCCAGGCATCCTTTCCGTTAGGGGTGGCCTTGTGCCACAGTTCTGGCCAATGAGACGTAAACAGAAGGCTGCTAGGAATTTCTGAGAAAGCTTTTGCATTCCTAACGCAGAAAATACCCACTTTATCCTTTCCTGTCTCTTCTTTCTGCCTGGAATGTGGATATGAGGCTGGAGGTGGAGCAGCTTTATTGGAATTGTGAAGCAATAAGGTTAATGACAATGCCTCCCATAAAGTATGGCAGAGGGTGCCAGCCTTCTTGTTACTGGAGAAAATGAATCCTTTACTTGCTTAAGAAAATGTATTCAGAGTTCTGTGGCTTGTAGCTAAACATATTCTCCATCTGATACACAGAGCAAATCAAATGTAAATTCCTCTCCCTGACCTTCATAGTCCTTTATAAGCATATCCAACTCAATTCCCTTTTTCTCTGAAGCTCTCTCAACCCCAGTCAGACCAGGCTTTCACTCTTCTCTCCCCAGGGGAAACGAATTTCTACCCCTTTGCCCTTGCTTAGACTGGTTGGTCATCCAGGAATATTCTTTCCATTGATCCACTTGTTCTTCCAGATTGACCTTAAATTCAGCTTCTTCCCGGAAGCTATTCTTTTCTATTCTTATGCCCAATTGTCTCTCCCTTCTTTCAAATCTTATTGCATCATCCCATGGAGCCCTGGGTTAAATGCAGTGTTTTTCCTTGTATTAAACTCTGATTATTTCAAACTTTGGTTTTGTTTTCCCAACCAGTTCACAAGCTGCTTTCAGCCTGGGATCCATACTCTTCTATCTCCATCATACCTTGCGTGGCACCAGTTGCCACGGAGATACCCAGTACAGAGCTGTTGCTTGGTTGGGATTCTCTTACTATGTATTGCTATGTCTGCTTTTTAAAACAGATTTGTCTGTGGCTTTAAGAGCACATGTGAATTTGGGTTGTATTTCCATCTGGTAAATTAATATTACCATTGGTTGCCAGTTCAGAATCAGTGTGAATTAATTTGCCATGTGGAGAAACTTGTAGCAGCAAACATTATTACTGGGGGTTCTTTATTGTGAACATTATGTTGTATTCACACATTGTTGATAGCACATTTATTGGTATTGAGGATCAACCTCCAACCCCTTAAATCTGGGTTTTCGTTACCAAGAGGATGTGAGATTCAGACTCTTTGGTACCCATTTCTCTCTGTCTCAGAAGCACTACAAAGGCCAGGTAAAGGGCTCGACTTGGGTGAGAAGCCACACATCTGCTCTCAGGCACCTGCTGTGAGCTGGGGCAGGGTGGCCACAGTGGGCAGAGCCTGCCCAGAAGCCTCCTCGGAGGGCAGGATTCCTCTGCTGAAGGCAAAGGAAGAAAAGAGAGAAGAGGGGAAAACATCACTGTGGATTAAACCTCTGAGGGCTTAATTACTCTTCTAAGAAACTGAAATAATCGCAAGACATATCTTGGACAGTTCCGTGTCCTACCTTAGGCATTTCAACTGTGAAAATCAAAAAGGACGTTAGTGTGGGGAGGAGGTGTCCAAATTCAGAAATGAAGGTTACTGCAACTTCTCGATTTTCCTCGCTAATTTTTCTTCAATGAGATATCACCACATTCATATCCTCACTTTCTTCCTCCCTGTCTCAAACATGCACGCACATATGTGTACACATACAAGTGTTGCTATATTCTGTGTGTATATATTATATTAACAAAATAGCAGTACAGCCAAATAGCAGTGCAGGTAACCTAAGAAGTTAAAAACAGGACTACCATATAATCCTGCAATTCCACTGCTGGGTACACGTAGAGAAAATTATTCACAATAACCAAGGTATGAAAACAATCTAAGTCTATCTAAAGTTATATAATCTTGAGTTACAAATATCCCCATCTTCCAGCTTTCTCTTTCACAGTCCGAGCCTTATCTTCCTGGTAGGACTATCAGAAAATACTTGGGCACTCATTTATTTATTCTTTGTCTCACCCCACTGGACTGTAAACTTCATGAGACCAGGTACATTGCCTATGCTCTTCACTGTTGTACCCACCTAGAAGAGTGCCTGGCACATAGTAGGTCAACACATTAGAATCATTTGGGAAGTTTTAAACATGTAACAGCCCCCGCCACATACCCCTAAAAAAATGCAATGCCTAGACCCCTCCCCAGACCTATATTGTATTGGGATCTCTAGGGGCAGGGCCCATGTAAGGATCTGGTGCTTTTTTAAGAGCTCTGTAGGTGATTCTCATGGCTAGTTAAGGTTGAGAACTACTTTAGGGAAGTGCTCGATACAGAGCCTATACATTAAAGGAAGCATGAGTGGGCATGGGGGTGGGGGTGGAAGAGATTCTGATGGAAGACTCCCTGTGATTTGCAGTCATCCCTGCCTTTCCACCATCCACCCAACCTCCTAGTGATGGGGTGTGGGAGTGAGGAGAAGATTCTTCTACATGCCAAGGCTGAGTTGATGAAGTACACCTATGGCAATGGCCATTTTGGGGTCCAGGTAATCCACAAAGAAAAGCATTCTAGACAGGTCATGCTGTATCTGGTTGGGGGCAGAGGGTGGGCACCAAAGTGCACTTTCTGTACACATATGAGTCATAGGCTAGAGAACCTTCCCTCCACCCTTTTTCTCCTCCCAGGGCTCCACCCCACACCAAGGCCCTGCTCAACCACCTTGCAAGAAGCTGGACTGGAGATTTGCACTCACCCCCAAACCCCCACCACAGAGATGGTTCTTTTTGGCTCTTCTAACCTGCAAAGGTTGACAATGAGGAAGAGGATACAAGATTTTTCTCCCTGCATGACTATGATACTTCTGAAAGATTGAGCTGTGGGATTTTTTTTTTTTTCACTTCTCTCTTGGAAATCACCTCCATATGTTGATTGGACTGAAGGATAAGACTTCTTCTTTACACTGAGAAAGCATTTCCCACTATATTTAGGAGGCTAAGTAGGACTGCTATTTTTTCAGCCTCCTTAATGGCTTTCAATGCCGTTTGTCAAGGTTGGTTTTCTTTAAAACATTTTAAAAATTTTTCTAAAAATAAACAGCTAAATGTAAAATCTTCCCTTGTACTTTGATTGATGGTTCACACATTTTGGAATATCTAGCTCATAGTTTTAGGAGGAAACAGCTGGTATTCTTGACATTAAATTCCAGTAAAACTCCTCATTCAATTCCCCCTCTCCCAGATAGGATACACAGACTATTGGGAAACGTCCAATGACACTGATCCAAATGTCCACATTAAGCGTGGAGGAAAGGTAGAGTATGCTTTTAATATCTGGAAGCTGAGCTAATGGCATTGAAATGACTGATCTTAAGAAAACATGATTATGACTAGAAAGGGTGACTGTTGTAGCTGCTGTAGATATTGGCATGGGGGATCTTTGAAACTAGGGTAAACAGATTTTTGTTCCTGGGTCTGTGTAAGTGTTTCACCGCAAGGGCTTCGCTGTAAATCAATGGTGTAAGCAGTAATAATGAAAGCTAGCGTTAACTGAGGACTCACCATATGCAAGGCTTAACATGGATTACCTGTTCAATCACTACTATTATTATCCTTATTTTATAGATAAGGAATTTGAGACATAATGAATATGAATGATTTGTCTGAGGTCACATGACCTGGAGGTAGTAACTCTTAGCCAGTGGTTGGCAAACTTTCATGGAAAAAGATTCAGAGAGTAACTATGTTTGGCTTTGTGAAGCCTACTATCTCCATTGCAAACATTCTACCCTGCTGTTGTAACAAAGGCAGCTACAGTCACCATGTGGACAAATGGGAGTGACTGTGTTCCAATAAGACTTTCTTGAAGATACATATATATTTATAGGGAGAGAGAAAGAGAAAGAGAACTGGAAGAAAAAAATTTAAAAATTAAATTAAAAACGGTTAAATTAAGTTTAATTTTAAAAGCTAATGTATATTTGAAAAAAACAGAAACATGAACCCTTCATTTACAAAAACAAGTGGCTGCTGGACTTGGTCCTCGAGCTGTACTTTGCTCGCTCCCGCTCTTAGTCATGATGCTAAGCTCTCTCGAGGCCTGATGCTGGGCTCTTTTACCTCAATAATCCTCTTTCAAGATCTTCTACATTTACATATGAGCTATAGCAAACACTCATTGAGCCTACTTATACAATGACCTACGAGCAAATAATTGTGATTTTTTTTAATGAGTCATATACTTTAATGGCAGCAAGACTCTAAATGTTATGATGGGAAAGGGCTTTTGGATGAATGGAATTATTAGCTAACAAGGACCCTACAGAGAGGAAAGCCTCCATGTGCATCTTAGCTCTCAGGAGCTTGTAAGCTGGAATGGTGGGGGAGGAGCTGGGCTTCGCAGCATCCACTCAGTGCCAGACCCTGGGCAGAGGCTTTTCATGCTCCTTGTGTCCTCAGAATGTCTATATACCACTCCTTCCAAACAGGTTTCATAGAGGCCCCCAAAACACAACAGCAACAACAGAAGAACCGAAGAATATAGAGCACTATATCATTTAATTCCCAGATCAATCCTGCAAGACAGGCACCATTATTCCATTTTAGAGATGAGGAATACAAGCTCAGAAGGCAAGTCATTTGCCTGAGGTCAGAGAGCAAATAAGTGACTGAGCTGGCCTTTGACTCAGACATGCCCAATTTCTTTGCCTCTACATCTTTCAATTGGCCATGCTGCCCCTTGGGAGTGGACTGCACACCTCACCTTACTTCATAACTCAATCACTGAGTGAGTTTGAAAACTCAGTTCAACTTGAAATTCTGTTTACTTCTAATCTGTAAAAATAAGGATAGGAAACCGTGGTATATGCTACTTGCTTGACATAGTTGATAAGATAGTCAAACAAGGTGGAGTACGTGAAAGATCCTTGCAGAGGGTGAAACTCTGCCAAGGTGGCATGGTGGCATGTGTCAGGGAACCGGTCAGAGTTGCGGTGAGGCAGCAGCCTTCACCTCGTTACCACACTGCTGGCCACTGAAAGGGTTCCCCTGCCCCCAGGGGACCCTGGACCACTGAATCATTCAGATTGTCCAAATCTGGGGAGGAAGTGACACCCCCCAAAATCCCCTGAAATCATCCCAAAGCTCAAGAATTTGGAAAAGGTTAGAGAGTAGTCATCCAATTTCTATTCACATAAATGACTCTTATAAATGCACACGTGTCATTGCCATCCCTCCCCACACTGCCTTCCTCCCAAGAGAACTTCCTCCTACTTCTATTCTTCTAGTTTCAAAAGGGGCTCTTTATTCTCAGGATAAGTGTAAATCCAACCCTTTCTTCTAGACAAAGTAGCCAACTTGTTTCAACGATGTGGTAGGGAACGTGGTGTGAGACAGCTCTCATGGGTCTTTGCCTCAAACCTGTGACCTTTCAAAACTCTTGGCTAAAAGTTAGAAACTAGAGAGGTGGAATAGCTCAACTACATTGGGGAAAAATTCCTGTATGTCAAAAATCATATAGAATTAAAAAGGAAATTGCAAACTGGAAAAATATTTGCAACACAGGAAATGGAACTAGTATTATTCAATATATAAGATCTTCTACAAATCAATCACAAAAGTGACTACTTACATTGGAAAACTGGGCAAACACCATCAAAAGGCAATGCACAAGAACAATTCTAAAGACAAATTAAAAAACTTTTTGGGGGCTAGTTTCAAGTAACACCAGATATCCAGCTCTTATGGAATCATCAATAATGGAAATGTCTAGACAAAACATACAGGATTATAGCTGGCATATTTAAATTGTGTGTGTGTGTGTGTGTGTGTGTGTGTGTGTGTGTGTGTGTGTGTGCATGTGCACACATGGGTGTATGTAATCTCTCTCGATAAACCTGCCTGAGACATTTTGGATGACTAGAGAGAAGGATATTGGAGATAAGGCCTAAGTCTCACCTAAGGCAAAATCACACAGGAGAAAAATCCATTCATGAAACACACTCATCCTAATGCAAATGATAATTCATGAATAGAGACTGAAACCAGTGTGAAGGACGTTTTCTAAATCAATATAAAGGTGTGCAGAAATAGCTGGATCTAAATTGAATAAGAATTGTATGACAAATTGATGAGGTAGTGAGAAAAAGCCAATTAGGATACTGATGGGCCTGTTCTGAGACTCTGAATGCTACAAGACCGAATCTAGAAGATTCTGGGTAAGGAATATTTCCATGGAAGGGTTAGCAAAAGAAAGAGTTCTTTTAAGTGCTTTCTCATAACCTATGTTATGTTCTTCGGAGCTTGTTGACTTTGAGTGGTTGGGAATGACTTGATTTTGATTGATCTCAGTTGCTCTATGGAGTTTGCTCTCTCTCTCTCTCCATTACCACCAACAGGCTGATTCTGTTAGATCATTAACCTTCTCTGGCTTTCTTATAAAAATGGTACATTTTATAATATCATTTAATAGGGCATTTGAGAAATGGCCCCTTTCAAGTTTCCATCTTCATTTGTACTGGTTGAAGAAATGGTGAGGCTAACTTAAGACAGAACTAAGCACCTTTCTCCTGAAGGTCTCGCCTGGTAAGAGGTAGCTCATTTTGATCCATTTAATAATAACAAAAATATGAGCAAATTCAGTTTAGAGTTCAGGGAATTGCCTGTAATTTCTAAAACCTTTGAGTTTCAGCTACTCTGTAAGAATTGATGGGAAATTCAGCATGAGTGGAGAATGCTACTTAGAATTTCTTAGGGAGAATCAAGCAAGCCGCACTTAAGAGTGTCCCTTGGCATATCTTATTATAGAAGGAACGAGTCCTGGGCCAATTCATGTTTTCTGAACTTCACATGAACAGTGTGTGGGATATTCGAAGAAGGAAAGAGCACCACAAAATTGATAGGTGACTCAGCTCTCTCGGTGCTGTCTAAGCTACTGGCAAATGACAGGCATAATACAAAGCCCACACAGTGTCGTGGTTAGCAGAACAAGAAGTAAGTCGTGAAAGAAGTTGAGATAAGCTGGCTATTGATCAAGACGGGTTAAAAGACAAAATGAGTTGGCACCAGAATTAGATTAAGATAAGCAATGCTACACAATTTATTTTTAATGACCTTTAAATAATATAAATTCATACCATTTAAAAATTTAATACTGAAATGTTTAAAGAAGAAAATGAAAATAATCAATAATACCACCACCAAGAGTAACTGTGTTAATATTTTAGTTTGTTTCTTTAAAGTCTTTTTCTGTGGATGAATACATTTTCTTTTACAACACTGATTATTTATTAGACACCCCTATGCAATATACAATTAACTCTGCAGTAGACAACTTCGTGCATAAATCTTGGTTGAACGCCTATCATTTTCTTAGATTAGATTCTCCAGAAATAGAATTCCTGAGTCAAAGCATATGAATTTTCAGGTCTTAATACATATTGCTAAATTGATTTCTGGAAAGGTCAACCTAATTTATTCTTAAATTACCCATTTCTTTAATTGTATCTTTTTACCTTCTATGGAGCCTTTCATTTTCCACTTAAAATTAAATAAGCTCCTAAGCTTGGTCCAACATTGTAATAAGAATAAAAAACAATTCCAGGTTTATTGAAAGAATTATTTTGTGATTTTGTGGTAACTTATGCTGAGATAATTCTCAATTTTCTCAAAAGCTTTCATACCCATTATTACATTTAGTCCCCACAAAAAAATCCTATGAGATGAAAAGAATTAATTGTAGAATGTTTTAATCATGGGAGAGGGTTTCAGGCATTATCTTGTTCAAATTTTATTAATGTTTCCATCTGACGCAGGCACAGGGAGGATATGAGAGTTTTAAAGTTCTAGAGCCCAAGTGTCTGGAATCTCAGTGCATCATTTCATATATCACCTTCCCACTGGATGACCATGACTCTATACTGGTCCCTGTAAGGGTTTGTGTCACTCCCAATTTCCTCCTCCCACTGTGCTGTTTTAACAATGGATTGGGAAGTACACCATTCAGTCTCTCCTTGTTATAGGGATATGCAAATAACTGGAAATCTGGACTGAGACTTACAAGCAAAGGCAGAGCAATCTTGACACAAGCACTTTATCTATGATATGGACAATGACCTAGAAAAGGACCCTCAAGGGTACGTGGATGTCAATGATTCAACAGACTTGAGAGAGTCAGTCTGAACTTGGGGTGAACTTGATAAACCAAAGTGGTCAAGGGAAACTTAGTGAGAACAACTCTAGAGTTGCAGGCTCAGCATATTTTAGTATCAGCCTATTCTGACCCTGAGAACTGCTGAATGCTGGAGTACGCTGAGACACAGGGGGAATTTTTTCCACTAGTAGTTCTCACCCGCTCATGTGATTTAGGTAGCATAGTTTTGTCAACAGATAGGAAGAATCCTCAGAGAGAACTGTCAAGTCTCCTTCTACCTAAAGATTTGGATATTCTTTGCATCTTTGCAGATTATCATCTGAATAATGCACTGTGGATTACAGTATATCGTGTGGGAGTTAAAACAGCACTCTGCTGATGTTCGACAGTCAACCCACGGTCTATCACAACCTCTGGTCAGTTGTTGCCTCATTTTGCCCAAGGGGTCAAATTTATTTTATTTAAAAACATCGCAGTAGCACTTTCATTTATTTTGTGCGTGTGTAATTTTAAATTCGGAGAAATCACTTCTTAAAATGCCTGACATTTAAGAAAATCTGGCACTGTATTGCCAGCACTGAAGCCAAGTACAAATGTGTAGAAAGTAGCACGGTTCAGCATGTTAAATCTGCCAGATTTTCCTTAAAATTAACATTCATGCCATATGTTGGTACCCTAAACTCAATACTACTTTGGCTAATGAAAATGCAAGAGGAAAACATTCTCAGACTGAGACCTGTTCTCTTTCTTTGTAGACACTGCTTTATGTAGACATTAGCAATGATCTTCTTTGGGAGTGAAAATGAGTGCCAGCTCTGTAATTCTTGGTGAGAAGTCAAATACCCAAAGGCTTGCAAGCCAGAAGATGCAGTTTGTCAAGAAAGGGAACCTGAAGGTATTGACCTTGCAAGATGGTCCTGTGTTCTCAATTTACTATTCAGCTTCTCACAATGCCTTGGGCAGAAACTTGGAGGTAGACTCCAGCCTCATCCACCATCATGATATTCAAGAGGGCAAGGTAGAGAGGAAGAGGTCAGAAATCTCTTACTGAACTTAAAGAGGGCATCACACCAGAAATTTAGACAATGACAAGTGACCTACACTCACATATCCCCTGTGGGTCCCAGGTGCTGGGCCTCCTGACCTTTAAGGTCACATTTCCTCTGAGTTGTTCCTCTGCCCTTCCCCACCTCTGTAGCATAAAGCATACAGCCTCCATGATGTCAGTGTCAGCAAGAAGTAACAGTCTTTGTGCCTATGGTTTGAGCACCTGCATTGTTTTGGGTTTGAAACGCGCTTTGTCTGTGTTTATATCACCATGCTCCCTGGGCTCCTGTGCGGCTGTGGCAGAGACTGGGACTCTCCTTGACACAGAGAGGGCACAGTCTTTTGCTTGTAAATATTGATCCTAAACCTGTACCAAAGGGAAGGACAAGAGGGCAAGGTCATGTTACCACTAAAACCACCAGACATTTAAAGTATGATGGGAATTTTGTGCCTGGGGCTTCGTTCTGCCACAGTATTAAATAAGAATGGTGTGTTCTCAAAGCTGAAGTAGGCTTTTACACCTGTACCGTAAAGGATACACAGTATTTAAGGGGAACATTTGAAAATCCTAGCAGTATAGAACTTAAGAAATTCTGAAAATCTAAGTTTTAAAAAAAATTTTTATTATGGAAAAATTCCAACTATAAAGCTGGAGAGAACAGTATAACAAATCCCTGTGTCTCAAACCAAGTTTCAATTATGCCCAAGCTTATTTCATCTATACCCACCCACTCCCCTGCCTCCCACCTAGGGTGATTTTGAAGTAATTCCATGACATCATATTATTCTATCTATGCCTATTTCAGGATGTACCTCTTAAACATAAGCTTTTTTTTCCTTAAAACACAGCCACAATACTATACATAATAGCTAAAAAAAAGGATCAATAGTTTCCTTAATGATTAAATATCCAGTCAGTATTCAAATTTCCTTAGAAAATCCAACCTTTTTTGCCTTGGAATGATAAACATTCCTGGAATTTTGTCAGTTTACTAGTGAACTAGTCAATTTTCCACCTCTCAGATATCATAGAAGGGTTTAGAAGGTTGGAAAGAAAGATCTCTTCGGGAGCTCCAATAATTAAGATAAAGAGAAGGAAAAACTGTTTAGACTTCCTTAACCCGGAGTCAGTGATTGTTAAGACTGAAAAAGTCGTTACACATTATCCAGCCCCACCACACTTCCTTATTGGAAACCGAGGCACAGAGCAGTAAACTGACTTCCTCAAATTCACGCAGCTAATTAACGACAAAGTATTCGATTTTAAAATTTAAAAGGCTCTATTTAACACATTATTTATTTTGTTTTTAAATTATTATAGAAGGGCCTCTATTTCCAGTGCTTTGGGCATGGATTTAAGGTCTGTGTGGCTGCTTTGATGGTTTAGAGCCGTGCTGTCCAATTCAGTGCTCATCAGCCATGTGTAGGTTTTGAGCACATAAAATAGGACTAATCTGAATGGTGACATGCTGCACATGCAAAATACACACTGGATTTCAAAAATTCAGTGAAGAAAAGGTAAAATAGCTCATTAATAAGTATTCTGTTGATTACATATTGAAATAACATGTCCAATTTATTGGGGTAAATAAAATAGATTGTTCAAATTGAGTTCCACCTATTTCTTTGTACTTTTTGAATATACGCACTGGAAAATATAAAATTACATTTGTGGCTTGCAATTCTATTCCGTTTCTATTGGACAATGCTGGTTGAGAGACCATGTACTCATTGCAGGATTCCATCACTTCATTGCACAACCAGGCCCCAAGGCTGGAGAGGGCCAGGGCAGGTCATCTACCCCACCTGTTTTACAGTTAAGGTTGGAAGCTGACTCAACTATCCTATAGTAAATCTTATTTTTAAATATTTGTAGAAAAGTAAAATTTCTAAATTCCCTGTGGCTGCATCTAATATAACATAGGTGAGTTCTACAAGTTGGAGAGTCTTACCTCTACATGTGCAAGTATTTTAACTAGAAATTATTCTTGCACTCTCCCTCCATCAACCCTCGTGGCCAATCCAAAAGCAAGTTCTACTTTGTTAATACCTCTCAGATCTCTACATGTATCCTCATCGAGATCTCCAAGACCAACTGCCTGGTCCAAGCAACCACGATCTCACCTGAGCCGCGGTGTTTGTCTCATAACTGGTCTTTCACACTGTTCGTTTTCCACTCTCGCAATCCACTCTCCATGAAGCAGTGTAGTGAGCTTCTCAACAAGCATGTTTGGTCATGTCATTCCCCTCCTTGAAGGCCTGCCTCCAAGAGCTTCCCGTTTATTCCAGGATAAAATTCAAAATCTGAATGTGGCCTTCATGCTCAGCGTGGTCTGACCCTCATCCATTTCTCCAGCTGCATCTCACCCGTGATCCCCGAGCTCTCTGAATTTTACCCATATTGGCCTTCTCTCAGTTCCTCATCCCTACCATGCTCCCCCTCCCTTCAGAACCTCTGTACATGCCATTCCCATTGCCTGAAACACTCTTCCCCTCCCTCCTCCTCCCTTTGTCTTGATTGATACATATTTATTCAGACCCAGCTCAAAGCGTCCCTTCCTCAGCACTTCCCAACCAGGGCAGATACACTAATTTCAAGACTCAGTGCACATCAGAGTGGTCATTTTCATTGATTTGTGTGATTTTTCACATACTGTCTGACTCCCTTTAAAGACTGTTTGCTCCATAATGGCAGCGAGCTCACTAGTTCACATTTACTATTGTAACCCAGCATGGAGCCTGGCACATAATAGGCCCTCAATTAACAGGAAGGACAAAGGAAGAAAGGTGAGGTGGTTGCACCAACAATAATGCTGCCTCTTCTTTCCTGACTACCCTTGAGTGGAGAGGGAACACCCTCATCACCATTCCTTCACACCTCATGACCATGCTTCTGACAGATCACCAGAGTAACCCAGTTAAGAACTAGCAGATTCTCTGGGCTCTATTTTCAGTGTCTATCCAGAATCCAACCACTTCTCTCCCCCTCCACTGTCCCTGCTGGGATCCATGCCACAAGTTTCTTCCAGGAACTTTGGCCTTTACTCTCAAATAGATGGAAAATCACCTTCTAAAGGCCTCCTAACACTTTCTCTTACTTCTACCCTTGACTCCCTATAGCTAATTCAACATAACAGTCAAACTGATTCTATTGAACTATAAGTCAGATCTCATCACTCGCCTGCCTAAAACCCTTCAATAATCTTCTATTTTAGAGAAAAGCCAAAGTACCACCCATGCCCTACAAGGCTCTCCATAATGTAGTTACCCCCTGGCCTCCTACCCTACCACACTCTCCCTTGCTTACTCCACTCCAACCCCAATGACCTCTGGTTGTTTCTCGCACATACCAGGCATTCTCCCATTTCAGGACATTTGTACCTGCTGGCCTTTCTGCCTGGACAGCTCTTCCCCCAGATACCCACATGAATTTCTCTTTTGTCTCCTTCAAGTTTTCATTCAATATCACCTTTTCAGTGAGACCACCCTAACCCTCCCCAACCCCAGTACTCCCTATTCTCTCTCCTTCCCTGTTTTATTTTTCTCCAGGTCTTCTAACATACTATATAACTATTTTATTTTTAATCATTGTCCACTTCCCTCTACTAGAATGCAGGCTCCATGAGCACAGGGTTGTTTTCTTTTGTCCCCTGGTATATTCCCAGTGCCTAAAACAGTGTCTGCCAGGAGGTTGTTGCCTGATAAATGTCTGTTGAATGAGGGACTAAGGCTCAGTCCATGCCCCTGAAAAATAGGCAGGCTTGAAACCAGCCATCCAGCTTGACCATGCAGAACTGGCCTGTGTTGTCAGCAGGGCAAGCTTGGTTATACCTTGAAGCTAGTTCAGGAGACTTGGAGGCTCCCTAAGCCCAGGCCAGCTGCCCAATGTCCCGGCTCACTTCTGGTAACTGTCTGTGAGGCCCAAGGAAGCAATCTAGTCCAGAGAGCCTCTTAATGGCTCCTCCCAACATCCTCCCCACCTCCCCCTCCTCCGTCTCCACCAAACACAAATATACCACATAACCCTCTCCCTTTCCAAGGACACAACTCAGGCTATTTCTAAAATTGAGATTCTGATCCAAAACAGTAGCCAACACATAGTGCCTCTCCATGTGCACAGGAAAAGACAGGAGACCTCTGAGCAATTTCCTGGCCCTATATTTTTCCATTCCAGTAAATGAAGCCTTCTTTAGCTCAGGAATCTCTCTCTGAACCAAGCCAATACCTTAATAGTGCATTCCATTCGATACTGCCTGGGCTTGTTTCTCTGTTCTTTTATTTTCCATTTTAAATGATGGATGCCGGGATCCCTTCTGTCATAAAAATTTTGACAACCAGTTTTCTCAGGTGTTGACTACTAGTTTAGGTACATGTAACACTAACGGAGAGTTCCTTTCCTAAAGAGGTATTTTGTTTAATAATATATAATACTTAAATTGCACTCTCTGCCTTCAAAGAGTTTTGCAAACTTTACACTCCATTAAGCTGAGCAGCATTAGAGTTCATGCTTTACAGCTGGTAAACCAGCAAGGTTAAACAATTTGCTTAAGGCTACAACTAGTTGTGCTTCGGACGAAGTGTCTTTTTTAATGGATAAAGAAAATATGACCAATAAAAAGTGTAGTTATTTAACAACTGTTGTGATCATTAAATTAGCCTGAGTTCTTCCCATGTGCTTTTTAAGGCCATATTTAGGGTTCTCCCTTGGCTGTACTAGCTCCTCCTTATTTCCAGATACCATTTCATGTTTCTCTTCTCCCTTCTTCCCTACCCCTATCCCTCCTCTTCCTCATCTTTTTCTCTCCTGAGCCTGACATACCCTAGCTACCAGGGGGAACCTACCAAATCCCCAACCTGACAGTAACCCTTATCCCTGTCGCCCTGCGACCCACTTACAGGTGATAAGCACATTATTGTTAAGGGATTGAGAAGGCTTAAAGTCAAGCTCCCAATGGTGGAGGAAAGCATAGAATTAAGTTGCATATCTTCCTGGCCTATCAACTTTAGTGGTGAGTAACTTAAAACATTTTAAATGCAAATAAATATGGATGTGTTATGGAGCAGAAGGCAAAAACCAGAACAGGTTAAAGCCTGAAAGTCCACCTATGGCAGATCACTTAGGATTTCTTTTCCAGATTTTTCTTTCCCTTTAGGGGCACTTGGTTTAGAAAAGTCTGAGAAGAACAGACATGACATGGCACTTCCTCTGAGCTCCAGGGAGATGAAATATCAGGACTGATTTTCTAAGAGCTGATGGAATCAGTCTTGCTATTTTATTGTTCCTCTGAGCAAGGAATTTTTTCTGGAGGCTGTCCTGAAGGTAATGGAGGAAAGTGAGGGCATCCTTTTCTCTGGATCTTGAACGTCCACCAGGCAGCAGCCTTAACAATAAGGGCAGAGTGGCCTTTTTCTCATTACTCAACAAATGAAAGTAACAATCAGGGGAACCTGCAGTACTTGAGACTATGATTAGAAAGAAAAGTCTGGCATGTGTTCAAAGATGAAATTTCTATTACATAATGATTTCCACACTGAATGTGTTGAAGACCTTTAAAGAGAACAGAAATATGTGAAATAAAGGCTAAGCTGTGATGACTTGGATTTGGATTTAACCTGTCCACACTGAGATGTATCTGCATACCTGCTTAAGCCTCAAAGATGTTTTAGCCCATCACAGAATTTGGAGAGAAGGCACAGCACAGCACCATGTATGTAACGTGCTTGTAGAATACACCCACTATAAAAGGGCAAAGAGCTCAGGACACAAAGTCAGAGTCCCAGCTCCCCCACCTACTAACTTTACAAAGCCTCCCTATTTTCAACTATAAGAACAGGATAGCGAGTATTTCTAGCTGTCCTTCTGAGAACATAGTTGGATTGCATTTCCCTATTCCCTTTATACATAGGCATGGCCATGTGACCGGCTTTGGTCAACAAAATGTGAGCACAAGTGATGTGTCATTTCCTTGTGGAATCCTTGAGAAGTAGTCCATGATGCCCATAATTTTCTTTCCCTCTACCATAGCAACTTGGAACATTTCCAGTATAGCTGTCCTGTCGGCCTGGGTCCTAAAGTTAAGATGACCTGGGTCAAAGCCATTGTTCATCCATGTAACGGACATGTAATGGAAGAGAGATAGAAATTCATGTTTTCTTTATGTTTTTAAGTCATGACAATTTGGAGGTTGCTTGTTACTGAAGCATTACCTAGTCTATCCTGACTAATACACTACTTTGTGGATCTGGGGAAAGATTAAAATGAGATACCTAATAGTAATATGCATGGCACATAGCAAGTGCTGAATAATGCTAGTTCTTTCCTCCCTGACTAAATTTCTCTGCTTTGTGATCCTTCCCAGCCCTTCCTTATAAGTCCTGAGCTATGCTAGTCTTCAGATAGTTGTTTTCAATTTGAGAAGAATGAAAATAAACTTTGTTGTAAGCCTTTGAACCCTTTAAGAAAATGAGAGAGTCCCTGAGGGGAGCAGAGTTGGGAATTCCCATGATGAGAGGAGAATATCCTCTCTGTAATTTACAAAGGAGAAAGGAGCTTCCCTAAGTCTTATCAAGGAAATCAGCCAGAAAGTAAAACCAATGAACTCTGAAAATTTTCAACCACAGAGAATGCTCCACCCGACAGCAACATGCTGCCATCACGGAGCTGGGATCAGGGCACAGACTTCTTGTGGGGATCCAGTCCTGACTCTTCTTTTAACAGGCTCTCTGTCCTGGAGGGAGGTGGAATCCTGGATCTACTTAGAACTTGCTTCCCTGACATTTCAGCAAGAATGATGAAGACGGTCAGACCTCAAACTTTTAGCTTTTTCCTCACTGCCTTCTCAAGATGCCTCTCTCTTCCTCCACCTGATCCAGGCTGTATGTTCATGGGTCTGGGAGGGGAAGCCAATAGGCCATGCTGCTTTAGCCAAATCACTTAGACTTATTCATTAACAACTCATTTAATTAGGCCATCAGTGTAATGCATTTTTAAGGTGTTTAAATACATACTGGAGGAAATTTTTCCTACCTAAAACTAGTCTAGAAAGCCATGTCTTTGAGACCTATTCAAAGGATAAATCATGGTTGATCAGTTTGGAAGACACTCATTAGGACTATGATTCTCTAAATCGCTGAAATTTTTGAGAGAGGAAAAGAGGAATGGAATATACATATGTGATAGAGCTGAATAAGCCTTCCAGCTTTGAAGTCAATTCCAGAAATTGAAGGCAAGCAAGACAGCTCTATTTCAGAGCCTCCAGTAAGATAAGAGACATGCAGAAAAAAAGGGAAAGTGACAAAGGAGAACATTCATTTAGAAGATTTGTATTAAGCATCTGTGGAGGGACAGGTATTGTGCTGGGCATGGATGCACATGGTGAGAAAACAGTCATGGTCCTGACTTTCTCAAGCGGAGCACATACTGTTGTTATTTTGTGTGGGTTCACTGCCCATCCTCAACTACTAGATGCCAAGAGTGCTCCCTGGTCATTGTGATAATCAAAAGGCACCATCCCTGTTTCCAAATGCCTCCGGGGGGGCTGTGCTGCCCCTAGTTGAGAACTACCGAACTTCAGTATGTTAGTTGCTGAAGGTGCTACAACAGAGAGCTCTCAAAGAGGCCTAAAGGACACCAGTGAGGGTAGAAGGAGCCAAAGAGAAGCCCACCCTGAGACTTCCTTCCTCCTTCTGAGATGGTACTTGCTGTCTACATCTTGCCGTGACCTATGGACCCAAAGGTCCAAAGGAGGCAGGACTAGGTTTGAGGTGTTGGGAGCTCTCAAGAGACACTGAATTTAATTGGAGTTTGGGGAGCAAATAGAATTATTTGAAGAAAGAGAAAGAAGTTATAAGGGGTGAGGATTGGTTGGAAAGAATCTCTAGACTTCCCCTGATAGAGAACTAGTTGGCTTAGCAGATGTTAACAGGGGCCCTTTAGAGCTGGTCCACAGCCCCATGGAAGGAGCTTGGATGGCTAACGGCACATCATGTGGGAATTCATGTTGCACAGCCACCTCAGGGGTCTGGCACATACTTTTGGAAACTCACAACCTTCTTCCTCGTTCTTAGGTTGCATTGGTTGCAGGAAGAGGAAGGTGATAACAGAAAGGGAAACCAGCATTTACTGAGCACCTGGTATGGCCAGATAAAGAACTCAGAATGTTCCAATGTGTTATATCATAGAGAGCTGAGCAACATAGAAGGAGCACAAATTTGAAAGTTATAGGCAGCCTGGGTTTGAGTTCTACGTCTTTCACTTACCAACTGTGGCAAGTTACTTAATCTCTGAACATCAGAGTCCTTATACAGAAAATGTCAATGAAAAAAAAAATTACCTCACAGAGTTATCATGAGATTTCATAAAATAAGACATATAAAGCACCTGACCCCCCACCACCCCAAACACTCAATAAATAGTAACTATACAAGTATTTGGGCATCCTAAGAACACTGGTAAGAAGATATTCTCACGGTTGTGAAGAGGAAGGAGGAAGATCTGAAACAACATTAGGGCTGGGGATCTAGAAAAATAATAAGGCAAATCAGTAATTCCTATTCCAAGTTCCTAGTTTTTTACTCCAGGCTTTTTCATCTAGACTATTTGAGGGAAAATCCCAGCAATTGCTGCAGCCCTGAAAATGGGCCTCAGAAAGCCCAGCTCCACTGTGCACTGGCCAAACCATTGGGATGGAAGGGATGGGGCATTCTGGGTCCAATCTTATGGAGTGTACACAGAAGGGTGCACCCTGCTGGTGAGGAGATGTGAAACCACCCCTTACTGAGATGGCTGATGGAACTGGCATGTTAAGAAGGAGGTGTGTTGGAGGTCTGGGGACTTCACAGCTTATGCTTCAATACTTCAAAGAGCTGATACTTAGAAGGACTGGATTTCTCTTGTGTGGTCCCAGTGAGTAGAAACAAGGCTAACAGCTGGAGGTGACAGGGAAGCATATTCATCTTCATTCAGTATAACTATTAGTTTATTGGAAACTTCTGGAAGGCTCGAACAGCATTTTATTCACTTTAGTGTCCACAGCACCAGCATAGAGCCTTGCCCACATGGAACAGCCAAGGAGCAGTAGGTGCTTGGATTCCTATTGCCTGGTATTGGGAAAAGCAACCAACTTGGAGAAACTGATTATCTCTTCATTGGCCCTTCTGCCTGAGACCTTTGTTAGAAACAACTGTCAGTCAGCAGTGAAACTCAAGACAGTCCATCTTTTAAAGTCTAGCAATGGGTTCTTTTCTCCTACCTTCAACAACTCACTTTACAAACACTGGAAAAAAGAAAAACAAAAGACGGTTTCTAACCAGTTCAAAGGTTGTTTATGGAATAAAGCTAATTAACTATCCAACTATCCATGGGATGATCTGGAAGTGACATTTTAAGCTACATAAACACTGAGCCTGCTATGAAAGGTCATGCTAACTTCCTTTGACCCTCTCATATCTGTGGTCCTCAGCAGTTTGGTTTGTGGCAAGAAAGCATTGCTCCTTCTATCAGACGGTCTACTGGTCTTGTTTCCTCTTAGAGTTTTTTAATGAGGAATAAAGCCTGTACTTGACATCAGCTCCAAGCCCAAATTTTTCCTGCCTGATCCCTTAAATGCACACTTTGATGAATCTAATGCATAAAGCTGATAGGTTTGTAAAGGCTACTGGACGAGAAGCTATAGGAACATCATCATCTGTCTGCTTGAGCTCACTGAAGCTAATACTCCCAAACACAGTATTTGCATAAAAGCCACTGTTCTAACTGCCTGCCTATGACTAAGGAAATGTAGATGTGGAATTTCATATCTAGAATTGCCCTTTCTTCCTTTTCTACATTTTCACTTATTCATCCCCAAAATGTCTATCAAGTTCCAACTATGTGTCAAAAACAGTAGTGAGTGGTGCCTAACACAACCACCACATTTGCTGAGGGTTTCCTATGCAATGAGTGTTAAGGCATCACATGACCATCACAGCATCCTACAAGGCAGGTACTACTCTTTTCCCTGTTTTGTCAATGAGGAAACTAGGACACAAATAGGTTAAGCAAATTACCCAAGGTCATACAGGTAATAAAGAAAAGAACCAGGAGTCTGAGGAGATAGCTGCTAGATGAAGGAAGAAATTAGATAATAATGATGACTACTTCCAGATGTTTCCTACACTTCTATCAAAGATACTACAGGTAGCAGTTTGTAGTCGAAAATCTCTTTGCCACCAGAAGACCTAGATTATTCAGAGTACCTCCCTGTAATTTATTTGTGAACCTCAGCTTTGTTTTACAGACAATGGTTCCCAGGTTTCTCAGTATGACTCCCTTTGTAAATTTCAGATAAACAAACAAATGCACCCATTTTGTAAATCCTCAGCAAGTTAAAAAAATACAAAATAACCAAAAACTCTTTTGAATTCAGTAACATTTTAAATTAATTTTTATATTTTTAATTACTACAATATAACTAGATTTGAAAGCAGAGGTTACATATACTTTCAAACATTATTTAGTCAGTGTGCAAACAGTAGGCACTTGACTTTTAAATACAGACCCCTTGACTCCTTGCAATAACTCCACAGACCCTAGAGATTCACAGAGCTGTATGACGTCAGTGAATCATTTATCTTCTCTGAGTCTCAGTTTCCTCATCTCTAAATTGGGGATATTAAGAGCTTTTTCAAAGAATCTCAGAGAGAATTAATGTGAGACCAACAAGAATTTGGAGGGCTCTTGTCCTCGAGAGTACAAAAATAGTTAAAAACACAGTCTCTGACAAATATGGTCCCAATGTAGTTAGGAAGAAATGACACACATGAAAGAATTAGGAGGCAGGGCAACCCACTAAGCTAAACCATGCCTTCTGGAATCTAGTTCTAGAATGTGATCTGATAAGGTACAAGGCAGTGAGTGTATGCAAATGGAGTTCGCTATCACCTTACACACCCAGGGGAAATTCAGTTCACTTAAAAGCTGTCAAATATTTTTTATTGTTTTTGGGGGAGAGCTGCTAACTATGGTTAGCTAGGCATGAGACACCTGAAGTTACAGGGACCCACAGGTTGGCTGAGTTTACGTATATTCCTTGCTGAGACTGAAGCTGGGACACATGGGCTTATGTACATCATGGGGATGGAAGATTTTTGGTTTAGTTTGGTTTGGTTTGAAGCTGAAACCCATATTTATTGAATGACTACCATGGAGAGGAAGTTATACAATCGCCCTAATATTAATATTTAATGATATTTTGGTCCAAATGTAATTTAAGGCACATTTATCATGCAAATTGAAACTTGCTGTTTAACTTAACTGGCTCAACCCCCAGCATAATGTCACAGTCTTGCAATTTTACAGCCTGCATTCATAATATTTTCAGGATATAACTGACTCCAGGGGATAGAATTCTAGAAGAAGTTTCCCTCAATGATACTGGCTTGGGGGCAACAGAAATTACTCCAGTCTCTCTCCTTATGTTGGACAGGAAAAAAAAAAAAAAGGCTATTATATCACCCCAGGACTCCCAGTTTATGCTGCTGCTGAGTACATAGCTTGATAAATTAGATGCCTCTTTTCACCTTCTCCCAGGAAAGCTCCAGGTCCCATGAGCAGGGGAATTCAGATTAATATATAAAAGGGCTAATATTTATTGAATATTACTATGAGGCAGGAACTGTGCTAAGCAATTACATGAACTGTCACTCAACCCTCACAACAAACTCTAAAAGGATGGTGCCATTTTATACTTGTGATGCAGATGAAGAAATTAAACCCACAATCAGACCACTGGCAAGCGAGAGGGTAGGGACTTGATCTCAAGCAGCTGCCCCCAGGACGCGGATTGTGACCATTCCTATATATTGCCTTGCCACTCCCCTCTCACACTTGGCTTTCTGGGCTGTCTTCTCACCCTGGTTGACATCCATATTTTACATACTGCCAAGAGAATAGGGACCCTATACATTGAGAGGCAACTGAATGAGAAGGAACAAAGCCTTTGGTTGTGGCTTTTACATTTGTCATTGGGTGATATGCTGGCAAGGAAAGGACAAGAGGAATGTAGACAGGTGTGAAATGATCATCCTTAAAGAAATTATCAGAGCATGGAACTTAATATCAGAAGCATCCTTAGAGGTCAATTGTTCCAATCCCTTCATTTAACAGATGAGGAAATCAAGGCTCAGACAGTTGCCAATGATCACAGAGCTGATGTGGCTTCAAAACTCCTCTCTCTCTCTCCATTTCCCTCTCCCTCTCTCCTTCTCTCATTAATCTGTTTTGATTGAGTACAAAAGGATATACAGTGAAAATTTTTTCCTTACACCTTTGTTCCCCACTCCAGCCATCCCATTCCCCTGCCCAAAGGTAAGTTCTATTAGCAGATCTACTGTATCCATCTAGAGATAGTCTATGCATGTCAAAAACATGATTTCTTTTTTTTTTTTAACACAAAATAATAGCATTCAATACCCTGGCAAAATCTTGCCTTTTTTTTTTTTTAAAGCTAATTACACAGGTTGGAGATTTCTCCATTATCAGAACATGTAGAGCTGCCTCATTCATTCTTTTCAATTTTTTAACAGCTTTACTAAGGTATAATTTACACAATATAAAATTCATACATTTTTAAGTGTGTGATGAGTTGCAGAAAACTTACAGAGTTGTGCAATCATTACCAAAATCCAATTTTAGAATAATTTCATCTCCCCTCAAAAGTTCCCTTATCTGCAGTCACTCCCAGCTTCTACCTCCAGCCCCAGGCAACCATTAACCTACTTTCTGTCTGTATAGTTTTGTGCTTTCCAAATTTCATATAAATGAAATCATTCAGTATTTATTGTATATCTGGCTCCTTAAATAGTGTTGTGTCTGGCTTCTTTCACTTAGCATGATGTTTTTGAGATTCATTCACACTGTCGCATGTAACAGTAGAAGCTTTTACTGCTAAGTAGTATTCCATTGCATAGATATACCACCTTTTGTTTTTCCACTTGCTAGTTGATGGACCTCTGAATTACTTCCAGTTTGGGGCTGTTAGGAATAATGCTGCTGTGAATATCTGTGGACATATGATTTCATTTTAGCTTATCTGTGTAAGGCACATGTGCCATTATCTAGAAGAAATAGTACTTTATTAGGTAAACCAACTCTTCCTCCCCCAAAATCCATATTGGTTGAAGAGCAAATAAATTTGGCACTTTATGTGCTAATCCTTCTGGGATAGGATTTGCTCAAGGTCCCTCCCAATTGCAAGTCTTGAACATATGATGGCGAAATTCCTCTTCTATGAGGCACAGAAGGAGCACAAACGAGCCAGTGTAAAGAGTGGTCTGTGAGCATTTAGAGGTTTAAAATGGGATTGTCTTCTTCAAAATGATGTAGTATTGGGCTGCACCTTCTTTCTCAAAAACTGGGCTCTCCACTCCTTTAACATCCCCATTCAGAACCGGGCCCAGGCTACAGCTAGGAGATAAGAACTCTCCATTCCTAGGGATCTTGACAGAGCCAGAGATGAGGGATTGTGCTGAGATGTGATGGGTACAGGAGTGCTGGAGGGCTGGAGGGCTGTGGATGATGTCGGAGGAGACCCTGACTTGCTTGCTGTATTATATACTAGGTATTTCCTGAGTGTAAAGAAAGATCATGCTTGGAATAGTCCCTCCTTGCCCAACTCTCTAAGATCTGGTAAAAGGCAGGATTCTGGGTATACCTAGGAGCAGCCTTGCAGAGCTTTCTGCATGTCCCTCACCCTGAGAGTTCAAGGTCTAGTAATTCAGGAACCCCATCTTGATGGATTAGGCATGGTGCTCCTTAGTACCTTAAAAGTGCTCAGTAGATACATTTTTTAGGATAATGCTGGAAGATCTCTCTTTGTACATTTTTTTTTAACTGAAAAAGCTAATGGGGTGGAAGGAAGGGAAGGGATCTCTACTATGCTGTAGGGAAGAAAACTGTCCAAATTAGAAAAACAGCAAGAAGCAAGTAGTGGCGGGCGTTCCGTAAAACAGCTTTGAAAACTCCAAGTTCTTTCTCTCCCTGCACTTCCTGTGGAAGAAGGCCAGAGTGCCTCAATCAAGGGGAAGAAGCCAGCATCTCCATCCAGGGAGAGGCATTTTGTCCCAGCTGAAGCAAACCAGAGGCTATTCCGGTCCTCTCCCTCACTCTCTTCCGGCCCTGCTTCCTTTCCCCACCCCTCCAACAATAGCCCCTTCTTGATTTCTGTTCTGAGAGAGAACGGTGAGTCCCCAGTGCAAAGGAAGTTCTAAGGATTCTTTCCGCAGAGTTTTCTAACTGGGAAGAGTGAGGAGGGTGTACTGGCATGTGCTCCTTCGCAGTGATGCTGGAGACCCAGGCACCCCTCCCTTCTCCCAGAGGCAGGTGGCAGGGTTTCTGATCCCCTTTCTCCAGTGTTCAAAGGAAGAAGCTGGTCAAGTACCTCTGGTGTTACTGGACAAGTCTAGTGCCTATTCAGCTCTAAGCAACATTAGGTATGGTTTTTGTGGTCTCAGCCAGCAAGTTAGCGCCATGCCAACGAACCCTAATAATCTCCGAGAATAAAGGTCTGGGGTATTGTTTTTCAAGTGTGTTCTCAGAATCAAACTTCAGAATCACCTGGGTGGATTCCTAGGCTTTCCAAGGCTCTAATGAATCTGGGGAGGGGCCTATGACTCTGCCTATCCCACAAGCTACTGGCTCAGGGTAAGGAAGACCCAGCAGGGGCAGTGACAAGTATTTTGGGAACATCACACCAAGAGGTGTTCAGCTTTTTCAGCAGTTTAAAAAAATACATTTAAAAGCGATAGTACGAGAAGAGAGTAGTACCTCAGCGTCCTTCCAGGAAGAAGAGGTACTCGACCAGTTGTACACAACTGGAAATCCCATGGCAGTGCTGCTCAAACTTGAGTGTGTACCTGAATCATGTGGAGATTCATGTTAAAATGCTGATTCTGATGCAAGAGGTCTGGGGTGCAGCCTGAGATTCTGCTTTTTAATAAACTCCCAGCAGGTGATACCATGCCATTTGTTCTTGGACTACATGTGAGGAACAATGCCTTAAGGGATACTTAGTTCCAAAAAAAAAAAAAACAAAAAAAAAAAACAAAAAAACATTATTAGCTGCTTCCTCCTTAATGAGAAACCTGAAAATAAGCAACATCAATTCAGTGACCTTGAGCAAACCACTTACTTGATCTAGCTTATCTGTTAAACAAGGTGGTTGCCTTTCCTCATCTTTAAAATGGGGGAGAATAAAGCATCTACTTCTTAGAATGGGAGGCTTAAGTGAGATAACGTATGTAAAGTTCTTAGCAGGCCCCAATGTGGTAATGACTCCTCCATAAATGTTGTGTGGTGGCGGTGCTCCTGTGGTTATCTCATTCCCCCAGTAATACCAGTGGCCATCACAGGATGAGGTTGAAGCAGGGCCATAGTGGATCACAGGAAAAGAGGAGAAGGGGTCAGAATTGCTTCTGTGTGCCCTGAGACTTGGTACTAAAGAGACAGGCTTTATCAATGTGGACAGAGAGAGGTTTTTCAGTTTCTACCACAAATAATAGAAACCTAGGACCCCAATGTTTTTATTATATTTATATACTTATATTTACCACTTTAAATTTGCCAAATAAGTGCAAGACTGCCTCAATCCAGTATTTGTTCATTTTGGCTGTCTCTATTGCCTAACTATATAAAGGAAAGGGTTTTATGCGCCACATTTCCCTCCCTGAACTCACTCCTTCGTGTTTGTGTAAACTCAGCCCAAGCGGCATCCCTTTAACTTGGATTTACAGCCCTGCCTATAAAAAAACCAGAGAGGGCTGAGCATTTCCTACAAGGCTAAATCCTGGCTCACAACTCTTTTAGTCAAAGAAAAACAAATGACCACTCTCTCTCTTGCCAAAAACAATGTGCTAACCCATCATCTACCCAGAAACCAAATGGAAAATAAAATGCAACCAGCAGTCTTTTCTGTGTATCTGATAAAGATCTGTCTCTCACGAGCATGTGGGTGGGGTCTTTGCCAAGATGGCAGGTTAATATGCATTTAGCAGCCCCACGTATGTAATGGTGGAACGAGCCGTAATTCCACTCAGTTCAGGTAGGGAATAAACATGGCAAGCTGGCAGTTTGGCATTATCCAGACCACCAAAAATTTTGACTGATTTTTTAACTTAGTAACTGCTGTATCTGGCATTAAGATAGCATATTTCACTCGAAAGCTCACTTATTGTCATCTATTCAGTAACTACTTGTTGTGCATTTTATGCCATGTGCCACTTCAGGCCCTAGGCATACAGCAGAGAACAAATGAAGTCTCTGTCCTCATGGTACTTACTTTCTGGTGAACTTATATATCACACATAACTTCTGATGAAGACACGTTTTTATTTTTTTATCTAAATGCCATTGTTCTATATGTATGTGTACGATATTTGAACGGTCAATGAGAACAGCCGTCACTAAGCTAGCCATTTCTGAGCGTGCACACCAAAATGTTTGTTGTCTCTCTGTTTCTGTCAGGTGGAGACCCGTGTCCATTGCTGTTCTACTTATTGGCCGTATAAACAGAGGAGAAAAAAAATTCGAGCAATTTAGGTAGAAATGAAATCAAGGCAATCAGAGCTTTTTCTGTAAGTTACAGATTTTTCATATGATTAAAGCAGGTTTAACATGACTTATGAGTGCTGGTTTTTCAAACCCCACTATCAATCTTTTACCCTTCTGTATCATTATTAACTTAGGGACAAGGATCTAACTTCTAAAGTAAGCTTAGCACAGCACACATTGTAAAAAGGTAAAAACAAAACCAAAAAACTTATGAGATTAAACCTACAAATATTTTTAAGTGAGTAGAAAAAAAACAGTATCTGCATTTTCCTTGATTAAAGAATGTATGCTCACAATAAGATACCAATAATACAGAAGTCAATCAAAGAGTTCTATTTATATAGAATTATAATATATATAAATCTCAGTAATTGCTCTTTTATGATTTATATATGGTTATAGAACATTGATCAGACTCATGAGATTGGCTGCAGATTCCTTACTCCATAATACTAACTTCTAGAATAACAATTGATATGTTCAAAACTAATTTCTAGAGAGCGTCTAAGCTGAATAGAAATTATGCTTAAAAGCATGGTTCTTAAAACATACACTTTTATTTAATGTCAATGCAATCCTGAAGAAGATGGAGCAAGACAGTGACCATCTGTTTTAGAGAATCACAGGATGTCAGCATCAGAGTCTCACAGATCATCTAGTGCGGTGGGTGGGGGCGAAGTAGAGTGTAAACAAGCCCCAGGTGAATTCTGATACACACTCACACAGAGACCACCTTGAGAATCACTGATTTGGTTCAACATCATCATTTTACAGAGAAAACTGAGGTCCAAGCAAGTGAAGAAACCTGTCAAGTCACACAGACCAGGGGCAGCTGAGGTTGGACAGAACAGAGCAGAGGTGTTCTGACCCCCAATCTGGTCTTTGTTCTCCTGTTCTGAGCCACCTTAGAAGACAGCTTTTGCATGTTACGGTAGAACAACCCAGCTTCAATTTGCTGTCTGAAGGTTAAGTTGTCCAGATAAGTCTCTACTGCATCAGAACCTCTTATTCTAACAAAATAACCTCAAAGGTTTGGGTTATTGGTGGTAGATTTTTGGTTCTTGTTGTGGTTATGTGTTTTGCTTTTGGAGAGGGAAGTTTAGCTAAGACCTAAGCTAAAGTATCATTATTACTTGACAGACTAGCCAGCATGTAGGTTTTAAAGTTTAGAGTAAGAGAAAAATAGCAGTTGGATTGAACATACACACACACACACACACACACACACACACACACACACACACACACACACACTCACCCCTCTGCGGTGATACTAGTGTTCAATTTATTGGTGATAAAATGAATGACTTGCTACTAAAACATTTGAGGAGAGGGATCTCTGAGTGTGCCTAGCCCTCGGTGTGGGAGAACATGTCATTTCAAGTCCTTTTCTCTCTGGCTGAGTCATGGAACTGCCACGATGGTCTCCAAAAAAAAAGTCTCCAGCCCTCCACGGCCAGGGAAAAGGTCACCAACGGCACAGAGCCTGGGGAAGTGGGTAAAAGGGAGACCAAAACGTCTACAACATCATGCAGTTTCTTCAAACATTCATCTAAGTTAAAGACTTTTATCCCAAGACAAACTCTCCCCACTGTTGATGCTAATCTGGCATTTCAGTGAGGCTAAATCTGGTGTTTCTACCATTAGCGGAGATGAACATCAAAGCATTAAACTCTGCTTTCCTTTGCTTTAGAATTTGGGGTTAAGAATTTGGGGTTCAGGATAGTTTCATTCGACATGTGCCCAACTCCAGAGCTATGAGGGATAATTTTTATTCTGATAGACGCTTGGTATAGTACTGATCAAGGCTAACGACACAAATTATAGGGGATATAGTCTACTCTCTACATTCAAAAGAGACAGTACCCTTGAGTATTAATATATGACTTAAAAAATTACAGCTGACATTCGTTGACTCCTACTACCTGCCACGCATTGTGTTAATCGCGTTACATAAATAATCCTATTTAATCCTCACAACAACTCTATTTGTTGATGCAGTTTTACATTAGGGGAAACTGAGACTTAGAGAGGTTAATTAGCAGGCTGAAATACGTGTTACACAGTAAGTGACAAAGCTGGAATTCAAACCCAGATTTGTATAACAACAAAGCCCGTGCTTTTGATGCTCTGCTTGCTCTAATTTGATTTACCTCCCAGCACACAGACCTACAGGACACATCCTAACATAATTTAACATTTATATGACAAATTTGTAATTTAGTTATATGTACAGTTTGGGCACAAATTAATTACTGAAATCTTCTGTGTGTCAAATTCTGGCTCATTCCAAGCTGGAGTTCCCCTAATGATATCACAAAAGAGCCTGTGATGACCCCAAAGAAGAATCACACCCTGGAAGTTTCCACAAATGCCAACTCACTCCTTGGAGTTGAGTAAAGACAGATTGGTAGCACTTAGGCTAAACTAGTCAACGGCTTTTTTTCTTTAGGGAGCCAAATTTTTTCCCCCAGTATCCAACAAATATTCTCATGGCCATGACTGAAAAACTTAAGTGGAAATACTGAGTATGAGCTCCTTAATCTTGGGCCACAACGAAGACACAGGCTCAAGGAGGGCTGTTTTCTGCGCCATTGGCATACCTAACTTTTGCCTAACCTGTCTTTAGTCAGTGTGGATCCAGCTGTCATTTAGTTCATATTGTGTTGTGTCTGATGCTTTGATTCAATACCCCAAACTAGAGAGTTGTTTTATTTGGGCATAAAATTAAACACCTTATCAAGGGAAAAATGAAACTGAAAGAGGCAAGTCAAAATCGCAGCCCTAAGTTTTCTACTGGGGTCACACTTGCTGATAAGATGCAAAATGTCAAAACTGATCAGTCCCAGGTATCTTTTGACCTGAAGGTCTATGAAGTGGGGTAACTAGGAAACAGCTTTCAACTGATATTAGCATAATTTTGCCTCCTCAAGCAGGGAAATTCTAATCATGTCTCTTTTCCCTTGCTCATTTTATAGTGCCCCTAAGGAAAGTTGCTTGAAAAAAGAAGAAAAAAGAAGTCTGACTAATGGAACAAAACCTACGTAACAGTCCAGTTCTATCATATTTTCTTACTCTTATTAAGATGATGGTTCGGTTTTGAATAAAGATTAATTACTTGATTGTAGTTAATGCATAGTCAGGCCAAATTAATTTATAAATGAGAGGCCAGCTATTTTTATCACACTCTTCACCTCCCAGATGACTTCTATCAGTAAATTTCATAGAAATGAATATTAAAAAAAACCCCTCTGTTCTTTGTCTTTCACCATCCAGCCTCTCTAAGTTGAATGATTAACATTAGTAAACATACACAGTCTTTGCCAGCGACCTTGCTGGCCTGTTTTTGACAATGTGATCTTGGCTCCCTTGTAGCTTACCATGATGAGTTCTTTGTAACATTATTCTTTCTGACAAATTTAATTGAAGTAAGTTAGACTTTTAAAACTAGTTCTGTGTATAAGCTTGACTAGTTAGCTGTGTTCTATCTGGTGCTTGAAAAACCAGGCACTGGGTCAATATTTTTCAATACATAGCTTGGTTTTTCATTCCTTTGTAGACAGTGATCGATCTCAATCTTCCTATTCTAGTTGCTTGTTGTTTTCCAAAACTAAAGCTACATGCCTCCAAAGCTTTGCCTTCTTTTGTGTGGCAGATGACATCTTCCATTGACGGTGGATAATACATTTACACTCAACCCACATGTGGAACCTGAACATATAAGCACCCCCCATGTGGCACAATTCAAAGTGACAGTCCTTTCTTTTTTCCCTCCTACCTCAGTGATGCAGAATAATAGTCATAAATTAACATTCATCTTTTGGAGGGATGCTGGATGAAAAGAAAAGAACAAGAGAAGGCACCTCAATCTAGACAACGGCTAACAAAAGCACCAGAGCAAACCACAATTCTTAGCAGACACCCTGATAAGGTTCCCAGGACACAGCACTTAGAAAGAGTGAATTCTCCAGTAAGATACATCACACACTCCAGTGGCTCCTGGTTAACCCGGCCACCTTATCTGTGCCAAAATTCAGATTTAACACAATGTCCTCCTTAGCCCCAGTGCAATTCTATGTCCAGTTCTGCCAGCCTTAGCTCTGCAAAACATCAGTATTCTCCTTAGGGGGAAAAAAAAAGTACAAGCTTAAATTCTGGGCCATCCTTTAGTCGTGCCCTTCGATTAAAGATTATACCCAGTAAGGCATTTTCTGTTGAAGATGCCCACAGCAGTCTCCATCCCAGGGACATTGAAATGGAAGTAGAAACAATTGCATGGGTAACTTACCAGCTCCTGAGTCTGAATGGCTGCGGCAGCCCCCGTGCTTTACCTGATCCCTTGCCTCTCTGTCTCTCTCCCTCTCTCTCCCTCTTTCTCTTGTGTACAGATTGCAGGGAACTTAAAGAACTCGCAGGGACAGTGTTTCAAATGACTTAAGAAAGAGAACAGGAACAATACTTCGTTCTCTTTTTCTCAGATGAGTACCTTCGGGAAGAAGGAAGGAAGGGAGGGGAGAGGGAGGAAGTCAACAACCCTTTGCTTTCCTGAAAAAAAATAAGGAAACAGAAGATAGACATCTCATTTTCTCTTAAACAAAATGTTGGAAGGGGCAAAAAAAAAAAAAAAATCTTTGAAAAAAGGAATTCCTCAAATATGCTCTCTGCCCTGGGAGCTTTAAAGAGATGAAAAGCCTTACTGGCCTGGCCTGTCCAAACAAATGGTGTTCCAGAAAGGCAGACTCTCCTGAGCTTGCAGCCTTTAGTATCTAGTTTGCAGAACTGACACAGCCAAAGGGGAACAAATCACGTCATGTCGACTCTGAGCAAAGGCAAGTTTGGTCTGTTGTGTTAACTGAGGCAAACCTGCAGCCTGAGGGGGCCAGGCGTGCAGGTCAGCCAGGACGTTGGGCTCTTCCTAGGCTCTTTGAAACACTGGCGTTGCTGTAATTTTTCAGTCTGACTCTAGATCCTTACAGTTCTTCCCGGATCAAATAGCAGATTTATGCACTGGTCACTGAGCTTCATGAAATGGACCATGGCAAGCTTCCATCTTTGCTGATGGATAAAAAACAAACAAACAAAAGAGCAACTTGCCACACTGCTGCTGGATAGGGTTATCTCAGAACTGTTATTTACAATGTCCTAGCCTTTACATTCTTAACACTTCTTGTATTTAATCACCTCTGGAAAAACTTGAAGGTGCTTTCTAATTTGTTCTCAAAATACTGTGAAGTGGCACAGGTCTTAGGTAAGTCAGCCACAGTTTTTGAAAAGTGATGGGAAGGCTGAAGAGAAGGAGAGAGAAAATATTGGGGATATCCTTTACCAAATTAGGGGTCTTAGGAGTTCAGGGGGCAGGTGTGAATTCTGCTTAGGGTTCGCTGCACTGAGGAATAGCATGGTTTAAAATTCTCTGATTTGTGTCGTGTGTCTTGTGCCCTTCATTCATCTGGTTAAGACCATTTTTCACCACAAACAGGAACCAGCAGTTATGCAGATCTTTGTGGCAGCAAAAGAAAAACCAGCTTTAAGTGCTTCCTTATTTTACCCAGTTATGAAAAAATGGGGTGGAGAGTTACACCTGAACACAAGAAGCAATTCAAGTGACTTCAGGGACAGAAAGACTCTGATTCAATCTCTCTGTAAGATTTTATTGTATCTTATGGGCTATAAATCATTCATTTATCCAGTTTTCTTCCCCCATTATCAATCAATATATCTGAATGTGTGTGTGTGTGTGTGTGTGTGTGTGTGTGTGTACGTACATGTGTATCAGAAAGCACATAATGTTATTCAGTAGGTTTGTAAGAGCCAGGACAGAGTCTTATTCTCTGCATTCCCATGACACCAATGCTGGCACAATACATGGCACTGGATTTCCGGCACGGGTGACCCAACCCCATGCACACGTGAGCACGTGAACACACAGAGAAGAGTCTGTACCCTTTGCCCAAAGTCACATACATCAGTGACAAAATCCAAAATGCTCATCTGTCCCCTGGTTCAGCTCTAGTGCTCTTTGCCCTCTGCTGGCCTTCCTCTATATCCTGCCTTTGTAGAATTAGGGAGGAACATGAAAGTGAACATCAAAGAAAGCAAGAGAAGAGCATGAGAGAGTGGAGTGGGGAGGAATAGGAATTGATTGTAAAGCAGCAGCAATACTGGGGGCAACCATCTGAGTAAGTGTGAGGTTTAAGAAGCGCTCTGCTGAAATGTACAATAAAAGTGGAAGTAGGTGGGAGGAAGGTGAGGGTGAGACAGGGAAAGGCTGGGCTGGGTTTCTGAGGCCCCAGTCAGCAGAGGTAATGAGGGGACATGAAGGAGCAAAGAAGCTCAGGCTGCAAAATCCTTTCAGGATGAAAATGCCTCTGATCACCTGGAGAAGCAATGACAGCAACATGCAGCCCTTTCCATATTTTCATTCCTCTTGCAGCCTCAGGGCAGGGCCAGAGCTGAGCCCCAGGAGCCCAGTCAGAATCCAGAGGATTTCCCTTTCAAGTCTGCAGAATGTGGGGACCGTCACGTTGAAGCGTGTTGTTTTCTCCAGGCCAGATGACCCGCCCTAAGACAGCCTGCATGGGGACAGGAGCCCTCTGAGCCGGACGGCTTTGATGTCATGGAGCTGCATCCAGTTGGCAGCTGGCGACAGCCCCCTGGAAAAGCTGGGAGGTGATTTTTAGTGTTTTCAAAATCCTGTGAGGCAGCACCAGTCTTAGGTGAGTCAGCCACGGTTTTCAAAAGGGATTCTCAGCCCTGCCTGTGCCAAGCTGTTCTACTCATACAGCTCCTTGTAACCCTCCTGTGAGACTCATAGAGCAGGCTTCTCCCTCTTTCCCTGCTCTGCCAGTCAGATGAAGAGGATCCTCTAATACTTGTAAAATTATACAGTGGGTGTCTAGAAGCTGAAATTCCTAAGCCCCTCCCATCAGGTTTCACAGGAGAGATGTCTCACCAGGTCACTCACGCTGGTGAAGCTTACTTTCCAGCCATCTCATGATTTATTCAGCTTCTGATGGGAATTGAAGGGGATGGATGTTTTACTGCAGACAGCTGAGGAAAAGTGACGAGGACTATGGTCAGGCCTCTGGTTTAGCAGGTAAGGCCTACATTGCATTGGACATAGAGATCATGTGACTAGAGACAAAGGGGGCTGCAAGATCAGGGAACAAGCAGAAAAACCAAGGGTAAAATTCAGTAAGACAAAAGCAGTGACCAAAGACTCAGAACCAGTACTGCAGAAACAAGAGCTTTACTCAAAATAGCTTCCCATTTCTGAAGCATCCTAATTGGTACTTGTCCACCCTCTGATTATCCAGAACTCTAGGGCTATCCGTTCACCCCAGGACTAATCTGACCCCTGGCCATGGAGAGTGGGGTAGTGAAAAATGGATATAAATGTAACATATGTTCAGAACAGTACACACACAGAAAAATGTACATACATACCAGTAAACTTTTACAAAGGAATGCATCTGAATAACAGAAACAGAACAGGAGACCCCCTGTGGCCCTCCAGGCTCTACCTCTCCTCAAGGGTCACCTGGTCCTAAATTGTCACACCTGACATAGATGTAGATTACCTGGTTTACATAACAAATGACATCAAATAATATATACTTTGTTTTGTATTATATTTGTTGAGATTCATCTCTATGGTTGAGTTTAGTTATGGCTCAATCCATGTCATTGCTGGAGAGTATTTCATTCTGTGACTGTACCACAGTTTATATATCCACTCTACCAAAGATGACATTTGAGATGTTTCTAGTTTGGGGCCATTACTAATGGGTTGCCAGGAATATTCCTGTCCCAGCCAGATGTCTCTTCAAAAGCCTGGTGCAGGACTCACCTCTCTCCAGGAAGGCTGTCCACTCCAGTGATTCAGAATTTTTCGCTTGGTTTCTTTGGCACACATGTCCTCTTATATGGGACGCATGGCATAGGTTTTTTTTTAAAAAATTCAAATGGATTTGGTTTGAAAACATAGTGATGCACTTAGAGATACTGGTAGAGTTCCTGAGGAGCTCTGGATCAGTTTGGGACCACAGTTCTCACTTCTTGCTGCAACCTGGAGATGCTAGTTCCTGCAGCTCTGAGTCACGAATCATTGGCTCACCATCTCCCTTTCAGATGCTGTGGAAACTGGGTTTCTCCTCCCTCATGGGGCTTCTCACGAACAGGCTATATTTTCTTATGCTAATGTGCAGATAAGATGGCCAAGTCCTGGTCCTGAAACTGCTCTGAAACTTCCTTTGTTTCTTTGATATATTCTTTGTCTTGCCAAGCCCTAACATCCTCCTCCAAGTCACAGCTCCCAAAATGTGAGAACATGCATTTCTTTCTTTCTTTCTAGCTGTTTTGTTTTGTTTTGTTGTTTAGCATGAAAAGACGATATGAAGGATTCATACAAACAACTTACTTAAGAAAATCTGTTTTATGCATTTGTTTCCTCATCTGACAAGTGGAGATGATACCAACACCTAATGTAACACTGATTTTTCATAGTCTTAGGAGTAAAGAAGAACAGGAGCGAAAATCTTTCATGTACTTACTATGTCCAGGCACTGTTCTAAACCTTCTCCATGTCACAACTTAAACTTGATCATCACAAAAGCCCTGTAAAGTATGTGCTATTATTGTCCTTTATCCCCTCTTCTTTTTTAATAGATGAGGAAACTGAAGCACGGAGATGTTACAATGCTCCCCAATATCACAAAATTAAGAAGATTTAAACAGTACCCTGTTTGAACCACAAAGCAAAATTGTCCTCCCCTCTAAATAAAAAACGGCTCCGAGAATTGGAGAATAACAGGTTTTATAATATAAAAGGTAAACATTTATGACACAGAAGCTTATTCTGCAACCATTTAGTGAGTATGTGTTATGGACGAGAAGGACCCATGCTAGATGTGGATAACGCACTTACGGATTTTATTTCCTGGTAGAGGAGAGACACTTTCAATTAAACAAATCATGCTTGGATACCTAAACAACCATAATTGCAGTCAGTGCTCTGAAGAGGAAATCTAGGAGTCTGGAGAACTTTTAATCAGGTACTAATTAAATCTGGACAAAAGGTCAGGGTAGGTCTTCCTAAGAAAATGACATATAAACTGAGACCTGAAGAAGGCGCAGGCTTGTGCCGGGGAGGCAGCAGCTCATGCAAGGGGCAACTGGTGAGTCTGAGTTCAGATTCTGAACTTGATCCTAAAATAGATGGGAAATCATTACAGATTTTCCACAGGGGAGGGACGTGATCGGATGTGCATTTCAGAAGGCCTATTTTGGTCACTGCGCAAAGCATGGATTGTGGAAGGGCAAGGGTGGAAGCAGATAAAGAGTTGTAAAGTCTAGTCTAAATCTGATGGTGACAAGAAGGGCTATCAGGAGATGCAGGTGGACGCGTCAGTGCCTAGAGAGGCCAAGAGATGGAAAGGTTTGAGAGCCACACTGATACGTTACGTGACAAGAATTTACTGGGGAGTGAATACAGGCAGTGCCTGGCACACAAACAGCCGGCTTACGAAAGAGTCACACTTTTGAACAGAAACACCTTCTGCCATGTGCCCACCGCCAATTTCCAGAGCTTCCAAAGCTGAGTACTCACCTGCCTTTGCTCCCCTGCAGCCTCCTGGTCTGCTTACATTTTGCTGTCACTGTCCTCATGTGTATCCCAGTATCTACTTTTCTTAACCTTCATTCAGTGGAGTTCCCCTTCCACTAGCGCACACCAAGTGCTGCTACTGAAAAGCTGGTGGTGTTCTCAAAGCTGGCCCGGGAGGGCTGAGTCTGAGGGATGGAACAGAACCCAGTGTTTGAACTACTTGGGTTGGGGAAAATGTACTCTAGCAGAGTATTCCATGTTAGAACCTGGGCTGAAATTCTCTAAAGAAAGTCCGTTACACATGGCAGATTGATAGTGTTACAGTTTAGTTACAGGACTAAATCTTAAGGACTGACCTGTGGACTTAATCACCAAGGAACATGTGGTTTCTACAGAAAAATGCATTCTGAGCTCCAAATATCTGATAGAAGCAAATGTGTATTTTTAAGTTGGGGAATGGCAGGAGTTATATTAAAAAGCACCTGTGGGTTTACTGTCAGGCCAGAGGTGAGCAAGCATCCTCCTCCAGTTCTCACTTCCATCATTCAGTAGGCTTGTTTTTTTCAGTCTTCCTCCAGCGTGGTCGTAAAGGCCTTTTCTTCTACTTACAGGCTCTTTCCAAGCACCCTAAGGTCCTGTGTGTCAGTGGCACATAAGAGACAACAAATAACTTTATTTTTATACATTACATTAAATATGATTAGAGTTCCCCTTCCTTGATAAAGTTGGTTAACAGGTCTATACCATTAGTCTTCATGGCTCACATACCCTTCCTTAGGTTGAAACAGACCCAGGACTTTCACAGCCGTAAGAAAATAGCACTGAGCCTCAATCCCTGTTGGCTGATTCATGGTCCCCTCAGAAGTGACTGGTTCTGCTCATGTCTCTACACCCTCAGTGCCAGGTTCTATCACAGGAAAGTCCACTCAATCTTCAAGCGAATGTTGACCAGTTCTCTACACTTATTTCTGTCATCTCTACAGCCCTACGTAGGTGAGACCCAAGGTTACTGCAACCTGTCCCTTTCCTAATCTTCTGGGATCCAACTCACACCAGGGTCAGGCTTTCCCCTTCTTCAACCCCACTGGTGCACCTTTCAGCCTCCTTGGATCTAGACCAGTGGTAAACTCAAATATTAAATGAACCAGGCAGGCTCATTTAATCAGTGTCCCATGTGTAACACAATAGGGTATGGTGGGGGTCAGGGCAAATCGAAGAGTCCATGTCCCATCTAAAGTGATTTGTGACCATGTGAGAACATAGGCCTAGTGTGACCAAATCATCTTATTTTTAAAAATAGGCCAGAAATCTGAACTTTTATGTGGAATTTCTTGATTTAAAAAATTTTAGCATTAAAACAGGCTGTTTTTAAAAGATATTACGGAATTATTGTTCATCTCTAGGAGTATGATAATGGTATAGTGGTTTGCTTTTAAAATATACAGTGAAGTATTCACAAATGAAATGTGATTTGTTTAAGATTCTACAAGAAAAAGTAAAATTTAAATGTGAAGGGAGCCTGAATTTGATGGTTTTAAAATATGCCCATGAATTCTTTGATATTCTTCTCTTTGAAAGATGGAGTCTAATTCCCCCACCTAGTGATTTGTTTCTAAAAATAGAATAAGGCAGAAGGGATGAGGAGTGACTTAGAAGACCAGGTCATAAAAGGTATTAGGGTTTTCTCTTCTCTCACTCTTAGATTGCTTGCTCTGGGAGAGATCAGCTGCTTTGCCATGGGGACACTTAAGTAACCTGTGGAAAGGGCCACATGCAGTGAGACTGAGGCTTCCTGGGACAGACCTGTGAGTACACCATCTTGGCAACAGCTCATCCAGCCCAGTCAAGCCCTCAGACGGCTGCAGCCCCTGCCATGTTCCCATGGCAACCTCACAAGAGCTCCTGAGCCAAACCACCCAGCTAAGCTGTTCCTGAACTTCTGACCATAGAGACTGTGAGATAATAGATATTTGTTTTTTAAGTCACTAGACTTTGGGGCAATTTGCTATACCCTAAAAGATAATTAATACATTAGCACCGGGGAAGCTGTTAGTTTACAACTTTTGGCCTTAACTTTTCAAACCAAAATTCCCATGTGGGAATATTTGCTGGTGGCGATCACAGTTTGACCCTGAAACTCAACAAGGCTGTTAACTGCTACACCTACCTCCACCCACCATGAAACAAAGGGGGTCAGTTTGAAAGGATCATATGCTCATCCTATTCGACATGGAATTCCTGAGAAGAGAATGTAGTAGTGACCCCTGGTATTGCTATAAAGGACTATAAGAGTTCAGCTTACTATCTATATCTTCGGTTTGTTTCTTCATTTCTCTCCCACAGTCAGTGAGTGGAGGTGACACTATCTGGGCAAACTTTCTTTTCAGGTGTCTCTTCTTCATAGATTTTACATTGTCAGGAGTTGGAAGATCAGCAGCTAATTTGTTTTATGTAGTGGCAAAATCTCTACTTAGTGTTGTGAGTGTGTGATGAGTACCAGTCAATGATTTGAAAGCTAGATATTAAGAGAGTTTATTTTCTTCAAAAGAAAAAAAAAAGTTACAGAACCCTTTGATCAAAAAGTATTCTTACGTAGGAACTAATAGAGACAACAGAATGTAAGTTTCATGGGCATCCAGCCTTTGCTGGTTCCTTACTGTGTCTCCAGTGTCTGGGAGTCACTGGACACATGGAAATGGCTCAATAGACATTTGTTGAATGAATGAGTGAGTGAATGAATGAATGAGACCAAAGAGAAGAGACTCCCCTGGGGAGGAGGGTAGAGTTCCATCCATTAAGCATTCTCCTACCCCCATCCCCTCTCAAATGTCACTGTCACTGAGGCACTCTTGAGGCAGGCTGACTCCATGACAAAGGCAGTTTTAAATGCCAGGACTGGGAAAAACCCCCAGGGATTAACCATGAGCAGACCTGGCCCCCGTCCTTCCACTTACTGGCCACAAGGCCTGGCAGTAGTTTTCACCGCTCTTCTTTGGTCCTGATTTCTTCCTCTGCAAAATGAGATAGAAGCTTCCAGCCTTAATTCCAGTGGTATCCTGAGTCTGTCCAGGCTTCCCCTTCTTTAATGTTCACCCCGAAGGAGGCAAGTCACCACTTGTGAGGCACTTTGAAGCTGACAAACCGGAGGCCTCAGAGTGATGTGACCAGGGGCGCACAGCTTGGCAGATGACCTGGTCTGACTGATGTTCAAAGCAGCTGTCAGTGAATAGAAGGCAAGCTGCACAAAGGAGCCAGCCAAAAATAATGAGGGAGGTGAAAAGAAAAAAAAAAAAAAAAGAAAGAAGGAAAGAAAGAAAAAAAAACACACAGGGCAGGGCTTGGGGTCACTTGGGTTTCCTCTGGTCTCACGTCACCCCTCTCTTCCTCCACCCAGTCCTCAAACAACCCCCTTCTATCCCCGCCAAAAGAAAAGTTAAAAGCTTTCTTTTGGAAAAAGAACAGTTTGCTTAGACCACTGCTGTTTACCTTTGGTAGGACAGCCATTGAGGGTAAGTTCAAACACAGGAAAAGGCCTCTTGGTTACAGGAAGAGCTGCAGACAGGTCTGGGAGACTCGCCACCATGCTGTGGGGATGCACCTTCCCCACCATGTGCACGCAGCCCCAGGACCAACACTGGGGCTTTGCCTCCATCACCAACACTGGGGCTTTGCCTCCATCACCAACACTGGGGCTTTGCCTCCATCACCAGCCTTCAGCAATTTCTTGGATTGCACCTGCTCCTCCTTTCCCTCTGGGATCCTAAAACATAAAAATGGTGAGAGATGACAGGTAGGACTAGAAAGGGGAAGTAAAAGAGAAAAAGAGGCTTATATCAACACACAAAAGCACCATGACTTTATTTCCTGTCTAGTACGGAAAATACAATTATAAAAAGCAGTAATTGGGTTTACATTTAGCATTATTTGTTTCGATCATTAAAATCATCCTTCATGAACCAAAGAAGTCACATTTGCCAAAACAGGGCCAAAATTCTGCCCCAGAAAACTGATTTCCCTACAGTTATCTCCAGAACTGTGTGATTTATTTGTGAAAGGGAAGGGAAAGAAGCTGCCTTCATATTTTTCAAAGTACTTGTCCATGAAACCTACCCACCTTGAGAAGAGTTAAACTAAATTGTGAGAGAAGGAGAGAAATCATGTTAAGGGAGCAAATGCTGTCAAATAATCAAAATCTTCTGGGTCTTCCCCATTTCCCCCAAATTTCTTTCCCCCAATTCCACTTCAAAAATTCCCCTGGCTCCAAGAAGCACTAGACTTTCTCAAGTTCACCATTGAGGATCTCACTTCTCTTTCCCTAATTTTAGAGTCATTTGTGTCAAGTCTTTATGTTTTCCAGAGAGCCCTCAGCATAGTGTTCCCTTCAGAAGATCTTGCCCAACCGAAATGGAAGTGAAGGGCTACTAATCTCCCTTCCAGCCACCAGCTTCCATCCCACCTGGCACTCATTGTCAGTGAGCTTCTCACATAAAGGATGTGCTGTAGAGAAAAGCAGCAATTTCTCCTCCACTGAAAATTTCCCCCCAGTACTCCAAGTGCACCAAGCTTAAGCTGTAGTACATTATTTGGTGTGGAATGAGTCTGTAACAAAATCCTTTGGGTTCTTTAAAGATTTTTCTCCTTAAACTTTGGTTTTTAGCAGTTTGACTCTGATGTGCCTAAGTGCGTGTGTTTGTTTTTAAATCTATTCTGTGAGGGACTTGCTCTCCTTCCATAAAACTGTAAATTCATCTCTTTCTCCAATTTTGTATATTTTTTTAATCTATCCTTTTTTGTTCAAATATTCTTTGCTTCACCATGTTTTCCTTTCCTTCAGTGACTCCAGTTGCTCATACATTAGACCTTTTGATATTGTCCATAAGTGCCTGCAGATCTGCTCATTTTTTTCAATGTCTTCTCTCTGTTCTTCACATTGGATCATTTCTATTGACCTACTTAAAAGTCCACTGATCTTTTTTTCTGTCTCTCTATTTTATTAAGCCCAACCAGTATTTTTTTTTTGATATTGCAATTTTCAGTTCTAGAATTTTCATTTTGTTCTTTTCAAAAATAGTTTTTCTAGAATTACTTTCTATCACCACACTCATCTGTGAAACATCTGTATGAAGAGGTGTGATACTCTTCTTAGTCCAATTTTATATTTAGAAAAATCAAAGAATTGAGAGATTAAGTAGATTTACCAAGATGGGAGAGGTCGTGATATATAGAGCCAGGATCTATAATAGACAGTATGCAAGATGGTGGAGAGTGATGGAGCGAAGAAAAGGACAGGAGGAGATTAAGAAGTGTGGGAACGAGGGGAATTGGCAACTTCAAATAGGATGTTTAGGAAAGGCCTTACTAAGAAGGTGAGGATAGAGGAAGCATCTGAAAGAGGCAAAGGAAGAGCAAGTGCCCTTAATAAGTATATGATATTTTATATGTATGTTATACACAGATCACTGGATTTTCCATGATATTTTTATGAGTTGGTGGAACACAAGTTTACAGTACTGAATTTCATAGGCCAGAAGTAGTCATGACTTCAGATTATCTTGTGAACTATTTCATATCATACCAGATTGGGTTCTTTGAAAGGATTTGATGAGTGCTAAATGTAGTAATTTTGGTTCTACAGGATATATTAGATCCTTGGCATATGTAAAGGGATTTATAGGGACTAACAAATTGATAAGCATGAAGTATAAACAGAAGACTATGAAAATTTTTCTTTCCTCTGATGAATTGATAAATTGTAACTTTTACTCCCTATAAATGATGATTAGGAAATTTGGATCAGCCATCCCACTAAGAAAACCTAAAAAACTAGATAAAATATAAAAAACATTTTCTTAAATGCATCAAAATGGTAACAAAGTAGTGAGAAGCCTAAAAGCCAAAATCTACAATAAAAGAACCCAAAGAACAAGACTGATATTCAAACTTGATTTTTTCCCTAAGAGCATTTGCCAATTCTAAAGAAACAGCTGTAAAACTGAGCTGTATCTTTGACAAATACCTGAGGTCAGGGTGCAAAAGGAAAGACATGCAACCTACGAGAGGTGGGGTAGTAATAAATTATCTCCACTTTAAACTGAGATCCCAAAGAATTGCAGCTTCAGATAAAGTGAATCATGACTAAACTAATTCCTGCAAAGAACTTCCTTCTGGCTTTATCTGAGGGGCCTATGGAACCTCAAGCCTTGAACTTGGTAGACTGGTAGGACCTCAGGAATCTGGCAGAGGCAAATGAAAATCCTCGTTGGAAGAAGATGTTATAATGCTAAGCCTCAAATTATTCTGACAAATAATTTTTAAAATACAATGTCCAACACACTGTCAAAAATCACGTCATCCAAGGAAAAAAAATACACTGAGCAAGAACCAGTAGAAACAACAGACAATTAAAATAGGCTCATAAGCACTGGAGTTAAAGTCTGTTGAAATTATTAGCCACAAACTATTAAACCACCTCGTTATATTTGAGGGAAAAAAAGAGAGAGAGAGAGAGGAGACTCTTGTTTGAAGAAGATTCTACATTTGAGGAAAAGAGAGAGCCAAAGGTAATAATTTTTAAAGATATAACAGTGGAGAATATACAGAACTGATGAAAAACATCAATCCATAGAGTCAAAAAGCCTAATTGTTCCTACACAGTGTATCTACTCAGCACTCCCAGATACATCATAATAAAATCATAGGAAACCAAAGAAACTGAACTGTATATATACCATATATTAAAAGCAGCCATAGGGAAAAGGACATAGTGACATAGTACCTTCAAAGATGTATAGTTAAATTGACAGCTGACTTCTAAAAATCAATAATGGAAGTCACAAGACAGTAAAATGGTATCATCAACATGCTAAAAGAAAACAACTGTCTGCTTAGAATTCTATTTCCAGTATGTGTGTGTATATATATATATATATATATATATAGAGAGAGAGAGAGAGAGAGAGAGAGAGAGAGAGAGAGAGAGGGAAATCTCAATAATAAAGATGAATGAAGACTTTTTTAAATGAGAGAGTTTGGGAAATTCTAAAAGATGTATGCCAGAATAAAGTAAAATGATCCAGATGGAAAGTTTGGGATATAGGAAAAAATAAAGGGCAAAAAAAAAGTATCTATGGAATTTAAAAATTATATAGAATTTAAAATTTTGACAACAATAGCAAATGAGTTGGGATGGGAGTAAGTGGTGTTAAAGTGTTATATTTCTGAATTTTATAGGCCAATGATAAAGATCAGTGTTTATACTAGATTTAGATAAGTTAACAATGCAAGGTTAAAAATAAAATAATAAATATTAAAAAAATAGTCTCTAAGCTAACCCTAAAAGAGGAGAAAACTAGTGTAAATCTTTCAAAATATTAAAGGAGAAAAAATAATTATAAACAAATCCTAGTCAATCCAAAATTAGTCAGAAAACAAAAGACAAAGAATTAAAGAAGAGGTTGGATATAATGAAATCATAAAATAAGATGACAGATTAAAATTCAAATATATCAATAATTACATTAAATAAAAATGGGCTAGAGTTACTATTGCTTAACAAGTGCACATCCGAGGGCTGCAAGAATATTAGAGTGCACTGGACAGAGGGTGCAAGGCCTGAATTCAGGTGCTGGTTTAGCCATCAGCTAACCATGGAATTCTGAGCAGCTCTCTGGACTTCAATTCCCCCAGGAAATGAATAAAGGATAATGAGTGAGCTTCATTTAGCCTTTGTAGACATAGAGACTGCTCTTACGACCTCTTTTCATAGGTCCCAACCTCTTGCTGCTAAGAGCTTGCTACATTCCTAGAAGGAAGGGACGCCCTCTGCTGAGATAAAACTGAATCCTGTTAAGCCTCTGTCAGCTACTGGGCAAGAAGGTATCTGAGGTGGCATATGAAAATGATATGTTAAAGGTGGACAGGCCTTAGTTAAAGGTTGCATAAATACCCCTTCAAATGATTGTTCATACTCTCATCAGAATCTCCAACTTGAAAGAGCAAATGAAAAATGCAACTCATTGGTCTTTAAAGAAGGCTGGGCATAACTTCCAAAAAGATTTATATTCATCCTCCTTCATAAGAAATTTATATTTATCAACATTTGATATACCTAATGACACTGGTGCCCTCACTTGGTCCATATGTAAGAAGGTCACAGGTCACAAACAGAGCTGGAGTTATCCTGAGGGAAAACTGTGAATTCCACAATGGGAAGTGGTTGATTCGTATACCAAAATTCCTTCATTGCCTTTCAGGGTATTGTAACATAATACAACTTGTGTGTTGCCAACTAACAATTTGAACAATTGGTTTAAAAACATTACTGCCAAAAAATTACAAATGGAATAGAATATTAATAGGGCAAGCTTAAGCAAAGAGCAAGAAAATGGCAGAGCTGATATTTCCCCTACTCCTTCAATCATATTACAAAGTAAAAACAATATAATCTAATCAGATCTGCAAAGAAGCCTGCTGAAAATACTTAACACTATTAAGAAAGCTTTCTGAAATACAGATTTATACCCTAATCATTAATGAAAATCTCAACTAATATCAGCTGATCTCCGCTCATGATCAAATAGGGCCATTGTAATTAGCAGGAAACAAAGTATGGTTTTTTTTTTTATGGTTTTTTCCCATCCTTTAAAATTTTCTTTTGTGTATGTTTTATAATGAGCTAATATGACTGCTTGTCATATTAACAGACATTTTGGAGACGTATGCTCAAATGGTGAGGTGGGAGTGGGGAGTGGGTACTCCACAAAGAAATCTGGAGATCCCAGGAGATCCCTGGGGCTGACCTTGAGAATGACATGAATCCTAGGGCTACCTGGGAACTGAAGAGCCACAGGTCTTTCAACCAGAAGGGTTGAGCGCTGTGATATAGTAGCTCTGATGTCAGAGACTCCAGTTTCAGTCTATGCCCCTCTAGGCAAGTGGAACTTGTCTACCATCGCTGGTGGTCAAACAGTTATTTCAGTCCCAGTTCCCTTGTGAAGGTGCTATCCCACCACCCTGCTTCACTCAGGGAACCTGGTCCACCATGATGCATCGAGTTCACTTGGCTGCATTTCCAAAGGAACTTGGGCAGAACCTACTTTCCACATGCCCCATGATGTCAACTTTCCAAACATTTGCTATTTTTAATTTTTAAAAGAGATTTTTCCTTTAGTTTCTGAGTATGAGTGATTTTGTAATTTATAATAAGAAATATGTGTTTGGTCTTCCTCCAGTGTTTCTAACACAGTTCCTAAAACCCTTGGAACTTCTGAAGTGGTGTGAATGAAAAGGTATCTTTTGTTATGTTAATGAGATGACTTTTGGCGGACACCTAAGGTTGGGGGCTGGTTGCCAGTGAAGCCAAACACGTGATTAGAGGGCTGTAAATTCCAGTCCCACTCCCTAGTCCACCCCTACCCCTGGGGAGGAGAAATGCTGGAGGTTAAATCAATAGCCAATGACCAATTATTTAAATACTCATACCTAGGTAATAAAGCCTCCATAAAACCCCAGAAGGCCGGGGTTCAGAGAGCTTCTGGGTTGGGGAACATATGGAGACTCTGGGAAGCGCCTCGCCCTTTCCCCATACCTTGCCCTTTGTGTCTCTTCCATCTGGCTGTTCCTTAGTTAGATTCTTTTATAATAAACCGGTAATCTAGTAAGTAAACTGGTTTCCTGAGTTCTGTGATTCACTCTAACAGATTAATTGAACCTGAGGAGGGGGTCTTGGGCACCTCTGGTCCATAGCAATTTGGTCAGAAGCACAGGTGACAACCTGGAGTTGCAGTTGGCATCTGACACAAGTGGGACAGGGCAGTCTTATGGGACTGAGACCCTAATCTGTGAGATCTGGCACCATCTTCAGGTAAAGTGTCAGAATTGAGTTGAGTTGTAGGACACTAAGCTGGTGCCCTGAGAATTGTTTGATGCTATGTGGAAATTACCCTCTGCTCCCTCTCCTTCCCGCCATGTTGGGTCCTGAACCCTTTGGTATGACGTGTATTTTTTAATGTTTTATATTTCATTTATATCACCATTCCTATGTGTTTGTATTACAGTAGGGAGAAATATTCATGTGATTACTTTGCTATCTTGACTCAAAATCTTTGGACATTAATTTGGAAGGTTAACAACCCAAAGCCCACCTTCACAGATGCCATAGCAAGGTGTTATTAAAGTCAGGTCTCTTGATCAGGATATAGTGCTCTCTTCATTTCAGCACACTGAGCTAGGGGATTTTATCTGCTTTGTTTGTCTATTTATGTAAATATACTTTGTAAGCTTCTGTAGCCTGGAAATACAAATCAAATAACAGCTCCATTGTGTTTCAAACTAAATCTGCTCAGCTGGGATAGCAGAATGTGTAATGACCCTTAGCCAGAAATATGTCCTCTCCCTGAATTGTCAAAGGATGTCACGGGTTGTTTGGTCCAAAATACCTCTTCCTCCTGCCATGGTCCTGGTTTTCTTTCTAACAAATGTCTCATTCCAGATTACTCCAAAGCCATGCAGTATCTGATTACTTAGCTAGTGAGTGACTCAGCATGGGCTATGTGACCCAATTCTGGCCAATTAGACATGAGAGCAAGGGAGAGGCGGGAAGAAGGGGCACATGTGGGGAAGATTTCCTCACTCCTGATAAGAGAGATAAGATTGTCAACCCCCCAACCTTATTTCCTTTGGACATTAAAAATGTCTGGATGTGACTTAAGGGACTTCCACAGATACATACTCCCCTTGAGCTGAGCCAGATGAGAGCAGAGAATAGACTGGAAAAATGAGAAGTACCAGGTCCTAATGATGCCATTGAGCATGTTAACAACCCCGGCGCTTTCCAGCCCTGGACTGTTTTCTCATTATTATTTATACCACTTGACCTGAGGTTTCTACCACCTGAACACTGACATGCCCTAACTGATAATCCCTGCTTCTGAATGGCTCCAGCCTTGAGAACAAGATCATCCAGACCAGCACTATCCAACAGAAATACAATGCAAGCCACAAATATGGGCCATGTATGCCACTGAACAATTTTTAGTGGCCACATTAGGATGAAATTATTTTCAATAATGTATTTTTAACTTAATATATGCAAAAAAGTTATCATTTCTACATGTAGTCAACATAAAAATTATTGAGCTATTTTACAAACTTTTTTTATATTGTTTTCAAAATCCAGTATGCATTTTCCACTTGCAGCACGTATCTTTATTCAGACCAGCCACATTTCAAGAGCTCAAAATCCATGTGTGACTAGGGGCTGCCAATTTAGGTAATCCAGCAGTCTGTGCTGGGGACTGGGTTGTCTCTCTCACTGGGACATTCAGGATTGGCAACAGGCCGAGTGGGGCCCCCTGCTGGGGCTCCTGAGATAAGCATTTTCATTGAGCCCCTTATACCTGGGAAGTTGGGGATGGCTTCTAGCTTCAACCACATGCTGAGCTGGACCAGCTCTCCTTACAGGGACGTCCAGGCCTGGTACTCAGCCCAGGTCACCAGCCAGACCCTCTTCCTTCCCTGTGGGTTTTCCTGAGATGGCCCTTGTTACATCTGTCTTTCCAGAAAGTTTCTTCATCTCCCTTCCTACAATTTTTTTTTTAACAAAGGCCACTGGGATGGGCAGAAATCTTTTTTTTTTTAAGGCTATAAATGCCATTTTACCTTCCAGGGTACTAAGTGCCTGCTCACCTTATGTTTGGATAATTGAGATGGGACACAAGTCCCAGGTGGGGAAATAAATCAGTAGCTGCTTTTAAAAGGAAGCATTTCTGGCGCAAGTTCCATCTAACCAGCTAACAAAAAAAAAAAACTATAAAAACAAACAAAAATAAACCTTTCACATTTTCTTTCAGTTAGAGATTTGGAAGAGTAGGTAGACGTAGTGGGTGCCTGGTGAAGTGTAACTTCATTATTTTTATAATAGCTGAAAAGCTATTGCTGGTTGCTTCCAGCAGAGGCATCCCTGTGGCTGCAGGCAGTGCCTGAACACCTACCTTAAATAAGGGGTGTCATGCAGCAGTAACAGAAATAATGGCAGGAAAACGTAGAGGACCTGCTGGAGGAGGGAACAAATTCCACATCTCTTTCTTTGTGAAATGCTTAGAATCAGAACTGGCCTTTGAACTGAGTAAGCTGCAGGGGTTTTCTTGGACAATCCCAAGGTCAGAATGAGGGGGAGGTCTAGACAGGGATTTTTCCATGAATTAGTGCTGTCGAGGTTGGGGGGTGGGGTGGGGAGGGCTCACATGATTATTCAGAATGCTAAAATTGAGTCTTAACCTTGTGTGCACACGTGACAGGCCATACAAATTACAGCGCATAAACCAGTTATCAACGATCTGTAGTTACTGACATTAGATTTTAACTGCAACTACATTTCTAGTTCTGTTTTCCATGTGGAATGCGGACTATGATGATGTTTCTTAAATTTTCCTCTTTTTAGATAACTGAAGAGTTTTTAAAAATCCCTGTGCCCAGACGGTGCCCCAGACCAGTTAACACAGAATCTCTGGAGGAGGGACCCTGGCATCAGCATTTTCTAAAGAGCTCCCTTACATGATTGCTATGTGCAGCCAGGTTTGAGAACAAGTGGATAATGAAATTCATGGTGTTCTTTTTAACAAAGACTTTAAAACATATTAATATCTAGCTAGGTTTAAAAAAGAATATCCAGGTGAAGTTGGTGCTGTTGACTATCTGCTCAACAATTCTTCCCCCTTCTTCTTATCTAATAGAGCCCCCATTATATTCAGCCTCCTTTGAGTGCCATGTGCTTCAAAGGGTAAATCATGATTGGCCTTTCCTTGTGGTAGAGGTGGAAGGATTGGGGGTTACATGTTGGGAATGGGGATGACATCCCTTAGTGTACTTGCTGAGGCTTGGCCTTTGGAAAAACCAAGTAATTCTGTAGCAGAAGCAGAGGAGAAGGTTGGGAGAAGGAAGTGTTATATTGTTCAGTGTGGGTGGAGAGATGCCAATAAGGTTCTTTCCAGTCTAATGGTATGTGCATAAAAACCAGTAGCCAAGTAGCGTACAGGGTTTCAAGAACATGTGTTCCCTATAGAAAGTGCCTCTATTGGCTCTAGCCTTTTCCTTTCTGTCCCTCTCTGGTGTCTGTGATGCCTAGTAACATACCTTGAGCAGGAGAACTGTTTTGAATTCCTGCCATTGGGAGTGACTTTGGATGCTGGGTGAACCAGTCACCACGCAGCAGAAATGTGCCCTGAGAGGCAGGCTTCCTGAGGAGTAGGGCAGCCTCTAGAGAGTCCAGCCTACACATAGGAGAGGCAGGTCTTGGGTCTATGTTTACCTCTGGGAACACATCTCTAAAGGACAGCTGCTCTGGAAGGCTGGCTCTCCCCACCTAGTCCTAGCCTATGGGAGGATTCTGTGGGCATTCTTCTGCAAGTAGGCAGAAAGTCCTGGCAAATGGCTGAGAGGAAATTAACTTGTTTAAATGTAAGGCAGTCTTCAAAAAAAAATAACAGGGAGAGCCATCTTAGAGACACACATGTACATGAGTTATCACAAGTTATCCTATGATCTGTTAAGAAAGCCTACAATTATGTCTCTTCTCAGGTCCTCTCTGAATTGTTGCAGGAACTGGACATCTCCCACGAGGATCAGGTCCACTTTCAGCAATACCTGAGGCACGCTTATTGAATCAATCCTCCTGCAAACAGTAACTATAAACTCAACAGAGTACTAAAAGCCCACTACCTGAAAACACTGAAGAATAAGGAAAAGCAGGCAGTTGCTGGAGTGGGTTTGAAAACTGGAAGAAGGGAAGGGCACTGGGTGAGCATCCTATTTTCTGTTTTGCTTTGTTTTACAATGTTTAGCCTGAGGGCAGACAAGTCCACAATCTGCAGGTCACAGAAACTTATAATCTCATTGCTTGAAGAACCAGGGAGCCAAGTTCAGGGCAACCACAGCACCTGGAAAGGGAGAGGAGAAATTCTCGAGAGAACAGAGTCAGAGAAGAGGAGCCCCCAAATCTGCTTATAAACTCTGCTCAAGTTTCTGGCTGAACCCTGAACCATTCATTTGCCAGGCCAACTCCAAGCAAACCAACTAAGGCTAAAGCACTGAACTGATGTTTTAGACTTCGGTTCTTCCTGGAAGAAAAAAAAAATCAAGAGTCTCTACAATGTCTGTTCATAACATCAAGGATACAATTAAAAAATTACTTCACATATAAAGAAACAAGAAAATGTGACCCATGTTCAAGAGACAAAGGCAATGAAGGAAGACCACCCTGAGATAACCCAGATGAAATTAGCAGATAAGGATTTTTGAGTAGCTGCTATAACTAGACTCAAAGACTTAAAAGTAAGTGTGCTCCCACAAGGAGAAGCAGCCAACTCTAGTAGCCCTTTATGTGCTAGACATACATGGACTGGGAAAATTTGAAGCTGTTCAAAGCACACAAGAGTTAAAGGAAATTTCACAATTTATTATAATCCTAGTTAGCTTTTACTTACCAACTTTTTGCTTATATTGAAAAATCCTTTTCTACTCAAGGGGAGACATTTAATCAGCTGATATGATGAGTCCATTTTGAGGGAGGCATAAAGATATGTAACAGTTGAGCTGCATCAATATACGAGCACTTATTTTTGTTGAACAAGTCTGTAGGACCATTCTTCACTATATTCTTCACTCCATCCTTCTGAAAGAGGAGGAGAAGGAAAGAAATGGAGAAGGAAGATAAAAGCAGTAGGAACAGCAAGGACAGTATTTAGTACCATTTCCTTGGTTATTATAGTTGTCAACAATAAAAGTACACAAAGTTTAACTATTAATTCAGGAATAAAATTGGAGACAAATGGAGTGCGAAAGTCTACTGCACAAATTACCTGAATTACTTTTAAAGCTGAAAGTTTAATCATTTTCTTTAGGCCATATCAAAATATCATGTATGCACCAACATTAACCATTACTGAATCTTATTTGTGATGTGTGCAGTTTCAAGTCTTAATAAAATCATATGCCACTAATTATTCTAAAGGGGAAAAAAGCACTTGGATTGGGAATAGTGAGAGAGTTCCATGTTGTTTAAACTGTCTTCCCAATGAAAATTAGAAAGCCTCAGAGATACGGCAGATTTAGTGGCATTTTTCCAGAGCTAACTTCTGAGGGTATCTTTTTAAGTCAGTTATGATGACCATTATTCCATGTACTCAGGCTGCTGAACTGAGTTGGGAATCTAGCTAGAATTTAACTAGCATTTTCCAAATAAGGATTCTATAGAACACTTTGTATAGGAGGTCAAAACATAAGCCACAAAGAAAGGGTTCAGTGATCGAATACTTTCGAGAAATATTGTGTTCAACAGATTTGTTTTCTTCTGCAAGGACTTTCAGACCCTTCAACATAGGAATGTGCATTGTGAGTCACCAAGGGTGGCAGGTGGCACAAAGCCTGTCAATCACATGTAGAACAGGGGCTGTGGATATGGCAAGGACAACCAGGTCCTCCCAGAGGGAGAAGCTCACTTATTCACTGGACATTTACTATGTTCTAATCTAGGTATTTATAAATATATGGTAGATCAGGCTGCTCTCATGAAATTCACTATTTACCAAGAGAAGCAGATATAACCAAGTCAATAAACAAATAATAATGTAATTACAAGTAGTGTTACAAAGAAAAGAACCAATAGAGATGAATGGTGTGGATGGGAGGCTGACTAGATAGAGCAGTTAGGAAAGGTCTCTCAGAGGCAGTGATATACAACCTGAGACCTGAACAACAAGAAAGTGACAATGTGTGAAGAGCCGAAGGACGAGTGTTCAAGGCAGAGGGAGCCACTTGTATGGAGGTCATAAGGCTGGAAGTAGTTCTGTGTTTCAGCCCCTTAGAGGGGACCGTGTGGCTGGAGCATGAGAGATATTTAAAGATGGGCTGTGTTAAAAGGAAGAAAATGACCATTATAGCAAGCAACAAAATGAGAGCTGAGTCTACTTGGCAGGCAGGAAACACACACCAGTGAAGAAATTCATAGAGCTTTCTGCCAGTGGGAATATAAAATAGTACAACTACTTTGGAAAGTAGTTTGGTGTTTTCTTACAGAAGTATATATACACCTGTACCATGAGCTAGCCATTCTACTCCTAGAATTGACCAAAGAGAAACTAAAGCCCTGTCCACACTAAGAACTGTAAACAAATGTTCATAGTAGCTTTATTTGTAATACCTCAAAACTGAAAATGACCCAATTATCCATTAATAAGCAAATGGATGAAAAAAAACTGGGGTATATCCATACAACAGAATAATACTCAACAATAAAAGGAACTACTAATACACACAATAAAAATAAATGAAGGGCATAGAGGTTGGAAAGGAAGGAGTAAGTCTGACTTTGCAGAAAAGAAAGCTGTAAGCCTAGAAAATCCTAAGAAATCTACAAATTAATAAATGAATTTAGCAAGGCCATATATAAGGTAAAAAAAAATCATCTGTACTTATACATATCACAATAAAGAATTAGTTAATTAAATTTTATAAATTCAATTTAGAAGTATATCTAAAAACATGAAATACATTGGGATAAATTTAACAAAGTTTTTGCAATACTTCTACACTTAAATCTAGAAACCATTGCTGAGAAAAATTAAAGACCTAAATAAATGCAGTAATATGCTATACTCAGTATCGGGGAACTAGATATAGCTAAGATGTGAATTCTCCCCAAATTGATATATAGAATTCAATGCAATGCCTATCAAACTTCTAACAGGCTTTTTTAAAATGGAAATTGATAAGCTGATTCTGTAATTTTTACGAGAATACAAAGAACCTAGATGAGTCAAAACAATTTAGAAAAAGACGAACACAGCTGGAGGATTTATACTGCCTTATTTTAAGACTTACTATAAAGCTAAGTAATCAAGACTGTCTAGTATCAGTGGAACAATAGGCATAGAGATCAATGGAGAGTCCAGACATAGGCCCACACATAGATTTTTTTTTCAAAACAGATTTTTTTTTTAAAGGCGCCACGGCAATTTGATGGGGGAAAGGATAATCTTCCACAAATGTTGCTGAAACAACTGGATATCCTCAGACAAAAATGAACCTCAACCCTTACCTCACAAGAAACATAAAAATTAACTTGAAATGGATCACAGATTTAAATATAAGAACTAAACCTATAAAACTAGGATAAAACACAAGAGAAGGTCTTTGCAACCTTAGAGTAAGTAAAGATTTCTTAGATAGGACAGAAAAAAACACAAACAATAAGAGAAAAATTGATTAAACTGGACTTCATCAAAATGAAACGTTTATGTTGTTTAGAAAATACCATTAAGAAAATGAAAAGAGAAGACAAAGACTAGGGGGAAATATTCATGAGATATATCTGATGAAGTACCAGAATATATGAAGAACTCTTACAACTCAATAATAAGACAATCAATTAAAAATAGGCAAATTTAGGCAGTCACGTCACAAAACACATACAAATGGCAAAGAAGCACATGAAAAGATGCTCAACATCACTGATCATCAAGGAAATGCAAATTAAAACCACAACGAGATACAACTGCAAAACCTCTAGAATGGCTAAAATAAAGAAGACAAGGATTGGTAAGGGTATGGGGCAACTTGAACTCTGACACCTTGCTGGTGGGTGCACTTTATTCTATGTAAATTACACCTCACAAACAATTTTTTAAAAAGTAGTTAAGCCAAAAATGCTTCAAAACAGTGGCAAATGATTTACAAGAAGGGCAAAAAAAAAAAAAAAAAAAGAAAGAAAAGAAATTACAAAGACTTAGTGAAGTAGCTGCTAATAATTAAAGAGGCACTATGCTATATATTTCCTCATTCAGTCTTGACAAATTTGAAGGTGCTCTGTAAACTATAAAGTCCAACACAGTTACAAAATCATCTGAATAAGTGAGAAAGTCATAGTGGAGGTGCCCTTTCTTCTTCGGGTTCTTATTTAAGTTTAAAAGACCCGCAGGTGTATATATACTTTCAAGGACTGCGTGAGTAAACCAACTAACTAGTATTTATTTGTTCTTACTGTGTGTCCAGTGCTGGATTATAGAAATTCTTGGAAGATGCTTCAGTTCTGCAGAGGATTAAATTTCTTAACCCAAACCAGTGAGCCCACACCTCCTTGCTCATTTGTCCACTTTGTCTATCAGTGTCCAGTGCCACCTCTCCCATGAAACCTTTTCTACCTGTTCTAGGATGGAGTCCCTAGTAGGACCTCATTTAACATACATCTATTTGCACTCAGTTGAATTTTACTTACTCATTAATTCAACATCTTCTCACATATTCGTTATATACAAAATACACTCTAATTACTTCACTTCTGTGGCTCTAATTTCTCTCAAATTAGTAACCTCTCCGAGAGGGTTCATCTTATTCTTTTGTATGTGCCACACCACTTGCACAGTACGAGGAACAAAATGAATTAAATTAAATGTGGAGAAAGAAGATAGCAGAGATGTGGTTTGACAAGACCACATGGAACAGTGGCTTCAGACTATAGGTTACACTTCTGGCCTTGGCTCTACAGCTACTGCATGTCCTCTTCACGTTTCTTCATTTGTCAAGAGAATAAAATATCTCCTTAGAGATTTATAGTCAGGATCAAATAAATTAACATATGTAAAGTGCCTAGCACACATCAGGAACTGAGACATATTTATTTTCTTCTCCTTCCTAATGGAAAACAACAGATTTCATACTCTGATCGAAATTTAATCCTTAGGTCCTACTGCAGTGCTGAGTCCAGAATAAACTTGAGATTCTCTTTGGCTTGGATTTCAAGTATTCATACAGATGGCCCCATTTACATTCATCCCCTACTCCCAAACAAAACCCCATCTCCGTGTAAATTGCTCAGAAAGTGAAAAATATTTATTCTAACCAATCTTTGATGTTTGAAGGTAATCAAAGCATGCTCACATCATTATTGGAGTCTGAGTGCAAATATAGGAAGAATCTGGGTTTGGTTAATAAAAAGAAGACTGTCCCTTTGAGCACAAGGTTTAGTGGAAGCCACAAGATATCAAGTAGGTAGTAAGTTAAGTGGACTCTGCAAAAATTCAAATATAACCAAGGATCTTCCCTAATACAATTCTATTTCTGGTTCTCCCAGACTCAACTCTATAAATCTCTGATTTGCTTTGTCTATTCCATCTCTCTGGATTTGGCTGTCATGTCCTTGTCTGCCTTGAGGTAAGGACAATGCCATTTCCCCCACTTAGACAATCCAGCAATTATGTGGACATCTATGGTAGCAAAAGAAAACCAGCCTTGGACTGTCTCCATTTCACTGAATTTTGAAAAATAAAATGGAGTGTTGAGTTATAGCTACAGCAAGGAGCTACTATGATCCAGCCTCTAGCTCTGTGTGTGTGTGTGTGTGTGTGTGTGTGTGTGTGTGTATCAGAAAGCGCATAATGTTATTCAGTAGGTCTGTAAGAGCCAGGACAGAGTCTTATTCTCTGCATTCCCATGACACCAATGCTGGCACAATACATGGCACTGGATTTCCGGCACGGGTGACCCAACCCCATGCACACGTGAGCACGTGAACACACAGAGAAGAGTCTGTACCCTTTGCCCAAAGTCACATACATCAGTGACAAAATCCAAAATGCTCATCTGTCCCCTGATTCAGCTCTAGTGCTCTTTGCCCTCTGCTGGCCTTCCTCTATATCCTGCCTTTGTAGAATTAGGGAGGAACATGAAAGTGAACATCAAAGAAAGCAAGAGAAGAGCATGAGAGAGTGGAGTGGGGAGGAATAGGAATTGATTGTAAAGCAGCAGCAATACTGGGGGCAACCATCTGAGTAAGTGTGAGGTTTAAGAAGCGCTCTGCTGAAATGTACAATAAAAGTGGAAGTAGGTGGGAGGAAGGTGAGGGTGAGACAGGGAAAGGCTGGGCTGGGTTTCTGAGGCCCCAGTCAGCAGAGGTAATGAGGGGACATGAAGGAGCAAAGAAGCTCAGGCTGCAAAATCCTTTCAGGATGAAAATGCCTCTGATCACCTGGAGAAGCAATGACAGCAACATGCAGCCCTTTCCATATTTTCATTCCTCTTGCAGCCTCAGGGCAGGGCCAGAGCTGAGCCCCAGGAGCCCAGTCAGAATCCAGAGGATTTCCCTTTCAAGTCTGCAGAATGTGGGGACCGTCACGTTGAAGCGTGTTGTTTTCTCCAGGCCAGATGACCCGCCCTAAGACAGCCTGCATGGGGACAGGAGCCCTCTGAGCCGGACGGCTTTGATGTCATGGAGCTGCATCCAGTTGGCAGCTGGCGACAGCCCCCTGGAAAAGCTGGGAGGTGATTTTTAGTGTTTTCAAAATCCTGTGAGGCAGCACCAGTCTTAGGTGAGTCAGCCACGGTTTTCAAAAGGGATTCTCAGCCCTGCCTGTGCCAAGCTGTTCTACTCATACAGCTCCTTGTAACCCTCCTGTGAGACTCATAGAGCAGGCTTCTCCCTCTTTCCCTGCTCTGCCAGTCAGATGAAGAGGATCCTCTAATACTTGTAAAATTATACAGTGGGTGTCTAGAAGCTGAAATTCCTAAGCCCCTCCCATCAGGTTTCACAGGAGAGATGTCTCACCAGGTCACTCACGCTGGTGAAGCTTACTTTCCAGCCATCTCATGATTTATTCAGCTTCTGACGGGAAGTGAAGGGGATGAATGTTTTACTGCAGACAACTGAGGAAATGCATGTGTAGACATGGACTTCAGCCAGGCCTCTGACCCAGCGTGTAAGCTCCAAATCGTGTGTGATTTACAGTTTAAGTAAGAGTCAGAGGTCTGAGAGCCCTTGAGGTGGGGTGGGGAGAAGGAAAAGGACTGTGGTTCACAATTGATGGGGTCGAAACGGTAATAGCAGTACTCTGAAGGTGCACCCCCAAATCCTAAACTCATTCAAAATGGCTTCCCACCATCTGAGCCGTCTTTATTTCTATTTCCTATTTCAGGTTCAATTATTCAGACTAGCAAGGCTGTCTGTTCAGTCCAGGACTCATTTAACACCAGACTACTGTTTTTTGTTTATTAAATTTTCTTCATGTGTAACATTTATACATAAAAATGCACAAATCATAAGTAGTCATCTTTATACCCAACCAGATCCAGAGTTAGAACATGATCAGCACCCAGAGGCCCCCTCACGTCCCTTTCAGCAACTGCCTCCTCAGGGATAACCATGACTCTGACTGACTTCTGACCATGAGGATTCATTTTGCCTGTTTCTAAACTTGTTTAAAAAGTAGGGTCATACAGTGCATCCTCTACTATGTCATTTTTGTTACTCAACCTTATGTTTATGAGATTTGACCATGTTGTGTGTAGTTGTAGTTTGTTGACTCTTGCGCTGGTTGCTGAAATGCACATAATTTGTATACCCTGTCTACTGAAGAGGACATTTGGCTTAGTCTGGCTTGCCATAATATGCAGAGTATTGCCACAAACATCCTGTACATGCCAGATCATATTTTAAGTTTGATGCGGTGCTGCCCATTGTTGCTCTGACCCTCTCTACCAGGAAGATGGTTCCCAAGATTCACAACGTTTTTGGAATTATGATACCCTATTTTTTATTTCATTAGGACACCTACTTTCTCCCAAAATGGTATATTGCATACTTTTTAAAATAAAAATTAATCTAGTTTAAGGACATGGCAATGTTGTCAGCATGTACTCACTTCTGTGTACCCACTGCACCTTGTCTGCAAAAAGCAAGTGATTACATTTGTTCAATTGCATCGAATTGTTTGAGAACAATCCTCAAACACACTCGCCACAACAACTGTCTCTCTTTATCTTCTCTAAACAAAATATCATTGCTCCCTTAGCCATTCTTAACAGCAACTGTACTCTCTTCTTTGGCTCTGATAGCCCCAGGGTAAAATATTTTTGGAAAACTCTACTCATTCACACATTTTTAAGCTGGCATCCAAAAATTTTATCATCAGATTAAATAAATGCAAAGAGTGGAATTTTGCCATGTTTTAAATTGTTTAATACTTTAATTTTTTTAACTTTGAAACTATAAGCTTACCTCATACAATTTACAGAAAATGGTCCACCATGTTACATAATTGGCAAAGCTGTACTCATTGAAAATTAATTAGCAAAGAGACTTACTTTCATTCAGATATGGGCTTCTTTTTTTTATTTTTACCATTTCAAATAAATATGTTAATATACATCCCTTGGCAAACATACATCTAAATTTTAATTCTAAGCTACATGTATGGGTGGATGAAGGGAGGGATGGAGGGAGGGATGGAAGAATGGGTGGAGGCTTCGAAACTCACCATGACCTCTTCCCCTAAATGAAACAAAGTGCCACACCTTTGATACTTCCTCCTGATACTTCCTTTGCTTTGATTTCATGTGACTCTTTCAGGATTGTGTTCCTGGATTGTTTAGTTGTTTGGTGCCTGGAAGTTTTTTAAAATTCCAGGGTAATAATGCTCCACTGCAAGATCCAGTATGGATGAGAGATCTGTTTTTCTACCTTATTTAAGTGGGAGAAGGGAAAGGGAAGATAGAAAGCTATGCTCTGAACCAGTTTGCTTCATATTTTCTTTTTATAACCATACAGAGGAAAAAGTGGTGTTTTAAAGATGTTGGGTCCCTTTATTTCCTCCTGTTACTAGGCCAACTTGTGATCTTTATTTCCAGCTTTAACTCAGATGTAAAAGACCCATGGGAACCCAGAAACTAGACACAGGATAGGTTTTCCAATCTCTCAAGAAAGTGAACTGTAAAGAGATTTCCTGATAGGATATTTGCTTACTGTGTTCAGGAGTTTTCCAGATAGTATTAAAATCAGCACTAACATCAGTTCTTCATTATATAACAATATTTATCCTGTTCATTACCTGAGGTCAATTTTTAATTCGGGTTGACTTTTTCCTAAAATTAGCACAACAAACATCTTAGCTCATTTACCCCCTACAGCTCAACTAGTTTGAGCTCGTGGAATGCAAACTAATTTTAAAATAAGCAAGAGAACGCCAAAGGCAAGGTTTTGCTGCTGCTGCTGCTGCTGCTGCTGCTGCTGCTGCTGCTGCTGCTGCTGCTACTACTACTACTAATAATACATTAAGATCCACGTGGTATTACTCTGACATCTGGCACCTCCTATTTTCCACAACAGCTGCAAACCTGAAAATATCCCCAAAAGCCTCTGGGAGTGAGCACTGGGAAGAATCAAACCTGAAAGTTTACAGGAGACAGGACAACCGGTTCTTCCCCCAGGCAGTAGCACATATCCAGGAGAGCAGGACCTCTGAAGGTTGTAAAAGTCAGCCACAGAAATGTCAAAACTCAGAAGCCCAGGAGAATTAAGTGGGAGAAAAACAGAAGAAGCAGAAAAAAGTGATAAAAAAAAATGAGAATCAAGTGGCAAAAAAGAGAAGCCAGAGCAAAGCCTAGAAATGCTGATGATTCCAGAAGAAAGAGACTCCCCAGGAGTGAGAAGAAGGGACTCAGGGAAACCCAGAAGACAACATTGGAAAAGCAGCAGCAGCCCAGGATGCCCAGCAGACTGGGAGTCTTCAGTGTTGGCCCCCGGGCCCTGGACACCTTGGACCTTTGAGGGCCCAGACATGGTGTTCAATAAGGGTCATAGTTGCATGTCTGTCCTTTGGGCTTTAAGAAAGGGAGATCCAGTGATGACCCAGAAAAAAAGGAAGTTACTGAAGGAATCCATGTGTACTGTAACACAGTGTAGAGCTGGAATGCTATCAGGAAGTAAGATGGCTCAAACAATCGGCTATTCCCTCCTCTTCATGGATCACAGGAGCCCCAGAGAGCCCGCTTCTCCCTGCATATGGGCTCCTTAACTTTCCCTCCGTTAACTTTTCATCTGCTTCCTCACGCTTACTGCTTCCCCAAGGCTGAGCATATTTACAGACCATCATGGAGTCCTCAGACCCAACTTTTATGTTATTCAGTTTGCCAAAGATCAGCCTGCCAAGTGTATGTCTGTTCTCATATCTGTCTATACCAGGAGTGTTACTATTGTAACTACATAATTTAATTAACTCACAGGTAAACTGAAAGCATGTGAATAGGAAAAAAAAGGGAAATGTTTCTATAAAAACTAATTTGAATGCTTTGAAAAGACTCATAAATTTGAATCTCATACACACAGAAACCTCACTATCAAATTAGGTGTGATAAAGACAACTCTAAAAGATTAGGGAGAAATATCCAAAAGATCTACATGATTCTACACTCAACTTACTTGAAAATTGTCTTTAGGTTGATGACTCACTTCAAAGAAACTCAAACTGGAAATGGTAGATGACTCACCATGGGTGTAATTTATCCCAGAAAGACAATATAGAACTATAATCAAAGCAAAGGTCTTAGGTCTTAGCCTTACGTGAAAAGATAACAAGTGAATTTACATTTATAGGTAATTATATGAACGAATGTGATAACATACTAATTTACATGTATATATATATAGTTAAAAACTTTTTAGGTAGTATCATCTTTAAATTATCCTCTACAGTAATGGCCAACCATCAGTGCAGTCAGATTGTAGGAGATCACTACTGCAATGTTCATCCTTCCTGCTGCGCCCCACTCAGTAACCTGCTTAGCACCAAGCACATAACAGGCACTAATGTACCCTTGTTCCCTGACAACGTTAGAGGTAGAGAAGCCAAACAGTGATAACCTAAACCTTGTTCCCAAATTATCTTCACAGCCCAATACTCCTCAAGCACCGAGCCAACTGTAAGTAACAGTGAACTCAACCCAGTTCACTGTTTCTCCAAGAAATAAAATAACGTGGTCTCTTGCTTTGAATTAATTGTTAAAGGATTTGGCATGTTTTTAAAGAGCCCTCTCAACAGCAAAGAACCTGCCCGAAATACTACCCTACCCCTGGAGGTGGGGTAAGCGGACAGTGGGGACAACTTAGCTTTCTAAGTCTCAGTTTCCTCTTCTGTAAAATGGGTTGTTATAAGAATTAAATGAGGTAATGGTTTTCTTTTCCCCTCCTCTTCCCCACCTTTGTTACTAAACCAGGTCTGTTCACCAACATTGAGGAACTGAGGTTTACAGCCAAGAAAGAGTTTACTCACAAGTCAGCCAAGCGAGAAGATGGGAGAACAGGTCTCAGATCCGCCTCTCCGAAGTAGAGAGGGTTGGGGTATCTATAAGATAAGCAGGGTGGTCTTAAGCACGGGGAGAGCTGATTGGAGGTAGGGGAAAAGGTGAGGTAATTGGTGTTCTGTGCAGGTGCATCTGGGTTACATGCTCTGCATATTCAAAATGGAGGCACTTAGCATGATCTGGGAGTGGAATTTCCAGCCTCTGACATCAAAAGGCCATTCATTGGACACCTGTGCAGGTCCAGTTTTAGAGTCGGTGGTTCCAACCAGCCTTAGCCAGCTCTCAGTGGGCAGAAGCCAACTCCAAATTCCTGTAAAACAACTGGGCTATGTGAGGTTGGGATGGGATGCAATTAAAGAGAGGAAAAGAGAGAAAACAAAATAACTAAAGCGAGCTTAATCAGTGGAGGCAGGTGACAAGCAGAGGAGTATTAACAAGCTGTTCCCCTATCTGTTGCTCTGTGGGGCTAGCTCAAGAATTCTTGTTAGCCATCAGCTTCTGTTAACTCTGGGGGACACAGCTTTACCTTTTCTTCCCCTACCCACCCAACCACCATGGGGCAAGGAAGGGGGGAAACAGTGAAAAGAAGAAACAACACTCCATGAAGGTCTGGAGTCATACACAGAGCAGTTAATAATAGAAAAAAGAAAGTGGTATATCATTACGTTTGCTGCACTCTGAAGAATATGAAGGGTCTAAAACCTCCTCAGCATCTCACTGTAAGGCCTGCAGCAGAAGCTCCCGGCAATCATTCATTCATTCAGTGAGCACCGTCTCTGTGCCAGGCACTGTTCCAGGCACCACGGTGAACAGAGCAAGTCCTCTCTCTCATGGAGCTTACATGACTTTCTAGTTGAAGAAAAGCCCAAGACTGAGAGGTTACCTACAAAACCTGTGCACAATGCCACAGTAAGCATGCAATAAACACCAGCTAGTTTAATTATTGTTGTTATTATCAGCCCTAATTTGGGATTATTAAAATATGCCCCTTGACTTCATGCTGTATGTAGCTGTTTCCTACCGTAAAGCTGGGCTCACTTCACACTAGCTTTCTCAGAAGCCAACCTCAGGACCCCTGTGCCCATGAGAGCTCAGAACTCCTTGTATTTTATCATCTTTCCCCTCCCCCAGCTTCCTACTTGTTTGCAAAAATCACAACCCTTTCTCCAGCTCTCCAGAGGTTAGGAATGGAAGCTGGGGAAGTCAGAGCTATAATGCTCTATTAAAACATCAATTATTGATGCTCTACCTCCCATCCTATTCTAGAAGTAAAAGACAGACACCTTCTTCAAGGCTCTCTGGCTCTATGCAAATCTGTGAACACAAAGAAGTGCTCCTAAGGGACTGCCTGGGGTGGGGTCAACTAATCTGCAGATGGCCTCATTCCTGCCTGGCATCTTTCCATTATGTAGTCCTCCTCCCGGCCGACCTAGGCCACTTGATTTTAAATAGGAACCTGCCACACTCTGATTCCCCTCTTCCTGACTCATGTTTTTAAAATATTTTTAACATGTAATTCACTTATGTATTAGGTATGTTCTTTATTTTTTTTTCCCATGAGAATGTAAATTCTTATGAGGGCAAAGATGTTAGGTTTGTTCATTAGAATGATCCCTGGCCCATATTAGGCACTCAGTAAATATTTGTGGAACACATGAATAAGAACTTCAGAGGAAAAAGCTTTGTATCGATCCTGGATGGGTCTTTCCGCCCTTAGTGAGGGCTCCAAAAGTCCACATCAACCAAAACTTGGACAACTGACAGAGAATCTATTTTTCTTGCAAACAGGAAAGCAAATGATGGGGTGGGGAAAAGGTGGGGTGTGTGTCCCTCAGCCCTTCTCTCCTGCAGAGGAGGCCGAGGCAGCGAAGGGCAAAGTCCCTGCTGCTTTCTGGAATATTGACTGTGTTTCCTGCTTGTCCTGCTCCCATTCTTTTGACCGCCCTATTCCTGGGTTTTACATTGTGTGCCTGCTCTTTCCACATCATGGCTACTGTGAATACATACACTGAAGAAGGGTGAAGGCACATTTTCCCTTTCTGCAGCATAACTAGCCGTTAGTGGGATCCAGTAGACAGGAAGCACAAATACACTGAAACTGGGGTTTGAAAGCGGCACTTTCAGTTGCAGGATCTGGTTCTTAAGAGGACAGATTGCTGCGGCGCAGAGGCGGCGGGGGCGGGGCGGGGCGAGGGGGAGGCGTGGGGAGGGGGGTGAGAGCTGCGTGCATTGCTGCTGTCCGGGGCCTCGGAGTGCACGGCAGGCATGGGGATGGCGCCGGTTCCGCACGTGTCCCCACCCGCAGTTAGCTGGAAAAGGTGGCGTGTGCGGGGCCTTACACAGTGTTGTCACGGCTTAAGCGGCAGCATGTGACAAAGCGGGTAGAGAGGCCTCAGGGAGTGGATCTCGTGGAGCCTGGAGCCGCAGAGCGAGGGCTCACCCTGCAGGACGGTCTTCGTGACTTTTCCCGTTTTTGCTACTGGACCCCAGGTTTTAGAAGGGGGCTCCCCTTCCTGGAGCCGGCTGCAGAGGGGCTGCTGTGCTCTGGGCTCCTCTCTGCGCCTCTGCCGGCTGCCCCGCTTCCTGGCAGCCGCTCCACTTCCACTGAAGCCTGTTTGCCCACCCTGCCTTTTGTGGCTACCCCACCCCTGAATTCCCGCAGCGCTTTCATGGTTCACACGGTCACTCATCTCTCAGTTTGCTGTCTCCCCAGTTAAATTATAAAACACATAAAGAGCCATATGCTCTTTTTTCTTAAGCTTTCTTATTTCTCTCTGATTATAAGGTGCTTCTGTAGTTTCTGCTGTGTTCAACCCAAAGCAAAGACCCTCAGAGGCCACTCATGAGTGACTTCAGGAAAATCCTCCTGGACTAGTTTTCTCATTGCAAAATGAGATTTCTAAGATCCCTTCCAGCTTCTTAATTCAGGGACTTTCTTTCCAAGGAGAACTAGAGTTGTTTTACTGGATAGAGCTGCTCTGGCTACAGTGGTCTGGGGCCTAAGTGCTTTGTTTGTGGAAATTATGGGTGGTGGCATCTGTGAGCCGCCACCCAGAAGGGGAGCCAACAATGACCACTGGTTTCTTCCCTCTTGGACACTCACTGTCTACCCAGAAATTTTAAAACTGGGTCCCCAGGCTATAAACATGTGACAACTGTGATACTGGCTGAGAGGTAGGAAAAATCCCTTCTCCCTAAGTTCTATGCTGAAAAGGAAGACATTTTTCAGAAAGACTTTTTGCTAGGAAATTATGAAGTATGAAAATGTAAAACCACGGAAGCATCCAGTCAGAGCCCGCATTCTTTCAATAACTTTAATAAAAGGCAGACATTTGTTAGCAAATTTTAGGCAACACGTCATTGCCCTCAGCTGAACCATGAAGGAGAAGGATGCAAGCCAAAGATACTCAAACTTCCCCCACACAGTCCATGCAACTTCTTTCCAGGGTCTGTGCAGAGGAAAGGGCATGGGCTCTGAGATCATTCACATGGGACTTCTACTTCAGTTTTGCCCCCATTTATTGGCCGGCTGGCTTGGAGAAGCTTTTTAACTCTCTGATTTTCACTTTCCTATCTATTCAGTAGTAATAATATTTTCTAGCCTGTTGAGTTGAATGAGTCTTAAATAAGAATGCATGTGTATCATTCAGAGTTCTTCACTAAAACACGGACTTACCCCAGCTAGCCAGCAGCTTACGATACTTAGGAAGGCCAGGGAATCAGGCCTAGAGAAAATGAAACCAGGAAGACTTCCCGGATAACACTACCAGGTGCTCCTGGGAGCTCCCCCTGCTGCAGCAGCTGCACAAGTCCCATCACTTACACCACTGGTCCTAAGCCTGCGATGCCTCGTTGGGGCTTCTGCCAATGCTGCTTCTGAGAGCTACATTTCTCAGGACACCACCTTCACTGCAGCCTTGCCTTCCAAACCAAAGTCTCTGGTTCCTTCTGTAACCATCCCTGAAGATCTCTCTCTGGCCCTGGCAAGGCCCACCCTCTCTAACCCATTTTCCTTCATCTTGTTTGATTTATTTGAGATGGTCATCTGCCTGTTTTTAAAGCTGATTTTTACCCTTGGGTGAAAGTCAGCTTTTTAACATTTCTTCAAGAATGACCTTGGTTGGAAGCACCAGCTTTCCCTGAAACCTTACCACTTCACCCCCTCGCAGCCTCAAGTTAGTACCTTATCCCTCCCTGTTGTAAAGCCTACACTATCTTTAGACTACCTGATACATTGCCTTGTCTAGTCTGAGTCAAGTTCAGTTACCAGCTGAGCCACCACCTGGATGTTCTTTGATTCAATATCCAAATGCTTCCAAGGTGTAGACCAGTGGTTTTCAGCCCCTAGCTACAGAATGAAGGAGAGTGAGAGGCTGGGCCTTGGATAGTCTGATTTAACTGGTCTTGAGTGAGCCCAGATGTAGGCATTTTTAATAGCTCCCCAGTTTATTTTAGCAGGGGAACTGTTTCTGAAATCCCATCAGGGTTTTACTTACAACCCCAGAAGTTTTAAGCAAGGAGTAAAAATTGAAAGCATAAGATCAAACAAGAAAAGGGTAATATACTCCCGATCCCTAATAATTATCTGCAAATATTAACTTTTGAGTTAACAACTTTGCAAGTAAGGGCAATGAATTAGCCTTTTCAGCCATTTCAGCTTCTGGATTTGAAAATCATGTGAATTCCTCTTGGTCATTGTGCACCTATTAACATTGAATTTAAATGGAAAATGGGTGGGGGAAGAGAAGGAGTCTTTACAGGATGTGACAAAATGTCTGGTTGTCTAGTCTCTAAGATAAGTGAGGAATGGCAGAGTCTAACTTCTGTTTATCACAAATGTTTGGGTCATTCAATAACATGAGTCATCTGATGGCAAAGTGATTGAGGCAACTATATTGACAGATGTGAGGATACCAGGGTATTTATTACTCATCCCTGACTTCACGTATCTCTTTTCAATAGATTTCCCCATATGGTCACCATTCTGAACTGTCAATTATAGTATGTAAGAAAGGAGCAGAAGGAGGGAATCAATATGCTTTCAATGATAGAAGAGGTAAAATGCTATAGAGCAATGGAAAAGTATGCAAATAACATCTCAACATGACTCACATTACGTACCCGAATCACCGTGTTATGAAGATGTGGTATGGATAACTATGAGAACAACTGTATTCTACTGCTGCTGCCATTGTGGAAAAATAATGAGAAGACTTATTCCAAACTGCCATTTGGTACACAACCAGGCAGAAGAGCAAGGGCTAATGAACAGAATGAATCCACCAGTTGTGGATACTTGTCATTCTTTTTTGGCCAATTAACATTTCGAATCCATGTCCTTTGCTTGGGAGTCACCCATCTCCCACTATAGAGGTTAAGAGTGTCAGACACTTATTTTGCCTACTACCCTTGTAGCTAGAGCATGGGTGTACCTACTTGATCCAGGCCCCAGCAATCACAGGTAACCTCCAGACCTAGAATCAGAAGCCCAATGATCAGAGATGACATATGATGACATTAGGCAGTGGTTCTAGCAGATGGGTCCAGAATCAATGAGGGTGCAGTGCTGACAGTGGAGGGACATCACAGGGCCAGTTCTACACTATGATAGAGCTGGCTTTCAGACCCCTCAGACATTTGATGAGCTACCCAATGTTCATTGAATAAAATTTTTCTTTTCTCCTTAAATGACCCTGCACGATTACAACAGTCATGTAATTGCCACTCTACCTTAATCCTTGCCTTTCTATAATCTATTCTCAGTGGAGGAGCTAAAGAGTTCCTGTGAAAACGTCAATCATAATACAACATTTCTTAACTCAGAAGCCTCCAATGGCATCCCTTGTCACTCAGTAAAAGCCAAAGACTTAGAGTGGCCTAAAAAGTTCCATGTGGCTCCTCTGACCACATCACCATTACCATCTCCTTCACTTAACCTGTGGCAGCCACTCAAACATACATGCCTCAAGGACTGTTCATTTGCTGAAATTCTCCCTGGAAGGTTCTTCCCCCAGAAATCCACATGACTCACTCTCACCTCCTTCAAGAATTTGCTGAAATAATCCCTTCTTGGTCAAGGCTTCCTTGAAAACACTATTCAAAACTGCAACTGCACCCCCTGGCATTCTTAATACCCTTTCCCTGCTTTAGTTTCCTCCACAGAACTTATCAGCATATAACATATTTTAACATCTAGACCTTTATTTCTCTGTGAAAAGGGGAGAAAAAGGAATAAAATAAAAATGGCACAGTTGACACATAAAAAACCACAGAGGAGAAGGGAGACAGAGGTGGAGAAGTAGATGGGGGAGGGGGACCCCATTACAGCACAGGAGCCAGCGACCTGGGATGCTCACATCTTCTCCCCTCACAGGCAGGAGTGGCCCATTCCCTCTAGGATCGCTGCCCTGTCCCACCTTGTGTTCCCCCAGCCCCCTGGGAGGTGGTCAGTGAGAAGTTTAATTCCCAGGCTGAGAAGAGGAACCTTGCCTTATTTATGTCAGTCAGTTTCTAAGTTTATCTGACAACAGGAAAGTAGCAGGAATGAGAAGATGAACTTGCAGATATACAGCTAGAGCTTGAGTTGCCATTGGAGGGTTCTGAGCTGAGAAATTATTATGCCATGATTGATATCTTGTGAGGGATGGTCAAAGACAACATCTGAGGACTCTTTGTTTTTGCTTTTTAAGGAGTAAGCTGATTTTTGCCAGTTCAAGAGGGCCAAGAGGCAACCAGCATTCAAGCTTGGTTGTCAGAAATTCTGATCACGGAACAATTATACAAATTCATTTGAAGAAGAGTTGGGCAATATAATGGCAGAAATAGTAATAGCAGTTTACATTCATTGAGTGCTTACCAAATGACGGGTGCTTCTTGAAAGGCTTTATGTGGACTATCTCATTTAATCCTTATAACAAATTTACGAGGCAGGCACTAATTTTTTCCCCATTTTGCAAATAAGATAATAACACACTAAACAATTTGCCAAAGGCCATTATCTAGAAGGATTTCATTTAATTATTTGGTTATGCTTTGAGATAAGATAAGGGAAAAAAAATTGAGGTTGATCTGGCTAGCCGGTATTCTAAACATGACCCTACAGAATTATAGATACCAAGTATGATGTTGTGGAACATGAATGAGCACATGGGGTTTGAACATCAGTTCTGAACTCCCTGCATGAGTTTGGACAAGTTACTTATCTCTCTGAATTGATTCCCTCACTTGTAAAATGTAAAATCATATGCTTCTTGCAGAGTTATCAAGATTAAATATAATCACACATGGAAACACCTAATATAGTGTCTGGCCCAGAGAAGGCACTCAAGAAATGATATTATTATTATTATTATTATTATTATTATTATTATTATTATTATTATTATTATTATTATTACTGTTATTATTACTGTTATTGTTATTATTGAAGGAATGTCAGAGTTCATGCAGCCTCTTGGCTGCATACTTGGAATGCCCCTTTCTATGCTTTTCAAATATTAGCGGATAGCATTTAGAATCAACTAGACAACAATCTAAAAATGCAAATTCCTGAGCTCCACAAATCTCACTCTTGGATTGAAAACTGACACTCTTTTAAAGAACCCCAGAAACAGAGAGAAATTCCACACCTCCTTTGTAATGTTGCATTAAGCCAAAGTCCTTATGGGAAACTGATGCCTCAAGCAGTGTGACCTACTGGTTGAGGAAATGGAGTCTGGAGTCCCACTGCCCTGGGGCCTTAGGTAAGTAGATAGACCTCTCCATACCTGCCTTTGTGGTAAAACTGGGATAACATAACTCTTACCTCACAGAGAAGAAGCAAGGCTTAGAATAATCCTGTAAAACAATTAGTAAGATTCTGGCAAAGATTCGGTTCAATAAAGGTTAACTATTAACGTTGGAATTCATTTCCCATTCTTTGGGCTCCCATTGATGGAAGGAGATTTTTCAAGTCTCATACTTTGCAAACAAATATCCCTGGCTGGTCTTCACACCGAAAGAGACGCCATGCTGAGCCCGCTTCTGACAGGTCCTGTGCTGAAGAAGGTCAGGCCTTTGAGCAGTTCTAGACTTATCTTAAGGAGCCTTTGCCAGTGTTTCAGAATTTGAACTTAGGAAGGCTTTCTCCATAGCTCAACTAAACCTTATGAATTAAAATGCCACGTATGTTAGTGTGTAGAGAAGAGGACGTGCAGTTATTTTCCCAGCCTCTCTGGGTGCGCTTTTGCATAATTGCTTCCCTCTATTAAGTTTTAGACAAAATGTGACCTTGCAAAGATACCACTGACCACACAGTTGGAAGAGCTCCCCTCACGTCCCTTCCCAACACCTTCACCAGCCATTTCCTCTCTCTCAGCCCTTTGTCTACTTCATAGCTGTCACTGCAGGACATCATCAAATAAATTATTTTCTGCTTTCCTGTTTCCAGTCTATGCCCCTGCACACGCACATGTGTCTATAGGTACCAAGAAGACAGAGATCACATCTGTCTTGTTTTCTCTTTTGTCACCAGCATCTATCTCAGTGCTAGGTCTCAACACATAGCAGCTCTCAACAAATATTGGATAAAGACTGAATGAATGTAAAGCGGTATATCCTCTGGACTCTTCTATCTGGAAGAAAAGGTGAGGCATAAACCTGAATAAACAGTAAAGGAATAAAAACACTAGACATACCTCTGTAATTTCCCAGAATGTGGCCACTAGTGAGCTTTATACTAATACTTTTAAGATTACTAAATGAAGATCTCCCACCTTAAATGTGAAAACCAGTAGCTACACAGAGACCAGTGAAGTACTGAAGTCACTGGAAGGGATTATGAGTAAAATACAGAACAATCTTTTTTTCTTTTTGAGAGACAGAGAAAAGAAAAAAAAAACTTTGATGAAATCAGATCTAAAATCTCCTGATCTTTCTGAGAGCAGAGAAATTGGATCCTTTCTTCTCTTTATCATTTTTGCCATTTTGATGTTTAAATTTAAATTGTTCCCTTGGCTTCCAGCTGAGCCATTCTCTATGCCCTTTGTGCCCTCGTCCCTCTACCCACCTATATGAATGAATATTAGAGGTAGAAGGACTTTGAAAATAATCTTCTCTAATCTGTCTTTTTGTTGAAGAGGAAAGAGAAGTCCAGGCCACCCTGTGAGAGGGTCTCAGGGCTCAGAAGGGGTCCCAGGTCTCTTGACTCCCCTGCTAACCCTCCACTCCTCCATGTCAGATTCACCTCACTTTGGACTTATCCCCTCTGACTCTCCAGGGCCTGATCCACTTTTCCGTCCCAGTACAATCACTCAGGAGACAGCTAGTCAATATCTTGTCTGCTCTGAAGACAAGAACAACCTCACAGATGTCAGCCAAGACCTTTCTTTTCTGGCAGCACTAAATAAGTCTTCCTTTCTCCAATGAGCAAGTCTAGCCATAATATTTCCAACTAGGAAGTGTCCCATCCCTAAAGACAGTTCTTTCACTCCTTAATCTGGGTTCACTCCATAAGTCTGAAAGGCAGTGGAAAGAGGTATGGGAAGCCTCACAGTGTACATCTTAATCATCAGAAAGCTTTGCTTTTCTCTCCCTGAGATGCCAAGGCCAGAATATTCTCAGTCCTTTGTTCCCCTCTCCCCGACTCCAGGAGGTGATAGGACTCCTGCCAAATGCTCTGGTAAAGAAAACAATGGTGTAAGTCCTGACAGGCCATAGGGAAGTTGAGGAAAGACAGAGTCCTCATTCATAGCCAGTCGGGGGTCCCGCTCTGGACCCGCACAGTCCCCGGAGTTTAGGGAACAGAGTTGAGCTGGTTAGTTCTGCTTTCCCTCCTTTCTATCCACCTCTACTGCAGAAACTGAGATGGGCCGAGAAATCCTTTGCTATGATCCTTTTCTGCCTAGAAACTCTGTTTGCTCAACAATAAATCCCATAGGAAGTTCACTTTTATCACATGGTTTCGTACATTGCCTAGTCCCAGTCTATTGATTTTTTGTTGGTTGGTTTGGGGTTTTGGACCAGTGTATTGGGAGGAGGCATGGGGGATTTGATGATTTTTAAGACAAAGTGTCTCACCCTCATCTGAATCTCTAAAACTGTCTTCAGCTCATTTTCCCTTCATTACTTGAGTCATCCACTCACCAATACCAGTATTTGGGTTGTTTACTGATTTTATTGCTATTGTTGTTTATGGGTTTTTGTTTTTGTTTTCTTATATGAGAGTTATTGATTTTAAGATAAGCAGACTCAGTCTCCAAAAACATCTATGCCTGAAGTCATATTCTTCACAACACTCCAGTTTTTTAGGTACCTTCACTGGTGTCAACATCATGTTCCCTCAGTCTGTGAGCTAAGGTTATTTTTATCTCTTTCCTCTTTTCTCCACTTGGTCACTCATTCTTCTTAAAAGAGTTTCTCATAAGAACTTAGTTTTGATAACTTCCAGCTTTGCATTCATCATACATTTTAGAAGTTATTGACATGAACTCTAGTCAAGATGATGTTGTAAGTTCAAAATTTGAGGCTTTGTTTTGCTCCAAAGTTATTGCTCTGATATGTAAAATAGAAAAAAAGAAAAGAAAAAAGCATGGCCATTGAGCATGCAACAAGATAAATATCTGTATGTACTATAATCAGAAGAGAAACAAAAAGTGGAAAGTGGGACCATGGAGGTCTGAACCATAAATACAGAAGTGGCCAGGAGTTCTAGCTCCCATGGGATTATAAGAACCAAAATACCACAAGAAGGTGGGTACAGAAGCAAGGCCCCTTGCTGTTTACCCATTCACAGCCTCTTCTAAAGGGATGGTGCTAGGAAGCCACATTTGGGACCATATTACCCTGCCTCACTCCTAAAACTGCTGACTGGACCAAGGGTGGGCTCTTTATCCAAAGGCATCCAAGCCATAGGGCCCCCCATGAGGGGCCCTTGAATGAGAAGTTCCACCAAAAGAAAAAAACCCCAAACTGGCCCCGTAAGATTCTTGTTCCAATAAAATTAAACTGGGAAATATGTGAAGAAGTAAACAATTTTCAGTACAAACTGAAGCTGAAAGATCCTGAGACAGAGAGGAGGCAAATGGCTCTAATGGATCACGATCGAGCCAAAGCCACGAGGAAGCTGAAACTCTGAGATCACAAAACTTACAAGCTTTAGAGTGGAGGATGAAGATGCCAACTGATAGCTGAAAGAGGAAACTAGACCCAGAGAGAGATTTGAAGGCACAGTAATGTAGGAAAGAAGAGCAAAGTTCTACAACTCCCACCTCAGGGATGCAGAGGAGTGCTTGGGCTTCCCAAGGTCTTCCTGATTTCAGCCTCTAGGAGCCCCAGCTCCACAGTCATTCCTGCCCCTCCTCCTGGAGGCTGCCTGTTTGGCTCCTCCCTGGTTACTGTGAAGCTTGGCCCTGGGCTTGGACCTCTACTTCCCTGGTTTCACGCACATCATTTAACTGTCTCCCCTCTGCCACTCCACTTACTGGAGGTTCTTTGAGTGAAACTATTCCTTACAACTATGGAAACTCAAATGAAACATATGCTAAGTCATTTAATCCCCCCAACAACCATAATAGGTAGGGATAATATTCCCATTATACAAGTGAGGAAACCGAGGCTATAAGCATTACGCAGATGGATCATATAGCCCCTGGGCTGGTCATTTGCCTGTTTCCTTTCACACTTATTTCCCAGCCTTCCTCTGCTTTGCTGGCTGTGCAAACTATATTTCCCAGGTTCCCTTGCCAACTGGCTTCTGGCTCACAAAGAGGTTCACTGGCAGGTAACTGAAGAGCTAGAGGAAGGAGGAAGCCAAGATATGTTTCCCCTGTGCTTTAGGTAGCATCTCTGGCAATGACTGCAACTTCTTCACGTCTCAGATCCCATGAGGCTGACCTTCTTCTGTGTTCCCAGCTCCCATGCTCCCTGTGACTCTTCAGGCCTTCAAACTTCTGCTGTTCTTTGGGTGGCCTTACTGCCTCCTGTTCAGTTTTTCACCTCTTTCATTCCATTTGTAATTCGTTCTCTGTATTAAATTTCATCTAGTAACTGGTTTGGCTCTGTTTTCCTGAATGGATCCTGACTGATGTGGCAGTTACTGAGTGGCTGAGTGGGGATTCAAAGTTCAGTCTGTTGAATTCTAGAGCCCATGCTCCGAAGAACACATTATACTGACAGTTAAATCACAGGGAGATTTCTCTGGACTTCAACTACAAACTAGTGAGGTTTCTTCCAGAGTGAGCCCATAGAGAGGGCTTCCCACTTTATTTTTTCACTGCTCACAGTCATGTGTTAACTTGACGATGCCAACAATACAAAGATCGAAGACGTCATTTCTAAGGTCTGCCTCTGGCACCACAACTCTTCACCCTGTTCCGTTCTGACTCTGTTCCCTAAAGGAGACAATCTAATAGTACTGGAATTGCTACCAGAAGAGGAATTCTTATGACACCATGTGTGCACCATTGAGGCAGGCTGAAATCTCATGTTGCTCAATATGTTTGCCACTGCTTGAGAGCAACAGTCTCTTCCTAACACTCTTGGTTTCTTGCACCGCCCCTAAGCTTCAACCCTTGGAGATCCTATCCTTTCATAATAATCTATCCTACTTACACTCCCAGGTAAGTATTTTGTTTCATTTCATTTTCTCTCTTAGTCTCTCTCTCTTTCTCCACTAGATTCCTGGGTTTCTGACCTGATCTCCCAGGCCAGAACATGCCTGGTAAGGTAAATTATGTTATCAGTAGTCCTCTGCTGCTCAGTTATCTAGATGCACATTACTCCTGACAAGCCACCATCATCTGTTTAATGCTGCACTAACGTCTGCCTTACTGTACTGTATTGCATTTAGGGGCACCTAGAAGAAGGTGAGTATCAGATTTCTCTAAACTAGATGCTCTGCCAGAGGAAGCAGAATGTTCAGATCCTTTTGCCTGAGAATCTAAAAAAAAAAAAAAAAAAAAAAATCAGAGAAAGAAGCCTCAACTTTATGGTCTTTAAATAAACTCTTAATTGCTTCCCTTATTGTGAATGCCTCCTGCACCTGGTCTCAGTCCTTTAAACGCTAAATTTAGTCCATTCATGGGTAAAGGTGGATAATTTCAGCATTCAATTAACAAGTGTATGATGGGAAATATGCTAAACTCTTGAGGTTTGTACTACACAATATCCTGTAACTACTGATGAGTGACAATCTATGTTTCACAGACCACAGTTGAACAGTCTGTATGAACATTTGTAAAGGTAACTAAGTCTTATTATAAAAATGAGTGTTATCTTTGGCATCTCCTTCTTTACTCCTTCCAGCTACCACCTCCCACATTCCAGCTGTCTCCTATCCTATGAGGGTTTTTGTTTCCCCCAAAAGCTTCAGTGACTTCTCTGTTCTTTCCTTTTCCCTCACTAAGGAAATCTCCACATTACCAGGGACTAAAATGGATGGCCGTATGTCACAGAGAATGAAATATCTTTCCCCAATCTGTGTCTTCTGTGCTGACCTAGAAGCCTAAGAGCTATTCCACTGACACAGAAGAATGGACCACATGACCTGAAGAAAGCTCCTCACCCCACCCCACCCTACTTCCACCAGCAGTTAGCAAGCTCCTATTCACCAATCAGGTCTTGAGCAAAAGAGTGACATCTTTGAAAATTTATTCTCCAACTCCCAGCCTAAGTCAGGGTCTTAATAGTAATTATCTCAGTTTGTAAATATAGCCTCATTGTATCATCAGGATACTGACTGTCTACTCCAGTAGTCTATAAGAACCATGAATATTTATGTCCCCAATTTTATTTCATGAAAGTAGTGTTAGTGGGGGAGTCTGTTGCAAGTAAATTTGGGAAAAGCCAAATCAAGCAGATTTCTTTACTGGAGGACTTCTTGGAGTTTTCAAATGCTAATGTGTGTAATAATCACCAGTGTCTCACAAACTATATTAACCATGGAATGTTTTTTAATAATTCGTGTTAACACTGGAGGAACTAGTGTTCTGTGGAATATGGTTTGAAAAAAGCCAGTACAAAATGAATTACAATCTTTGCCTTTGCTCTAACTTTACAGCAGACTGGTAATTGTTACTAGCACATGGGTTTCATGTGACCTTGGAAGCTGCAGTGGAAAACTGTGACAAAACTTCAGAGTGAAATAATCACACAGAAAGAGATGGTTGGGCTAAACATAAGTTTGAGGAAGATACCCCCAAAAGGGAAGCGGGATAAGAAAGAAAATTGGTTTATAGAGTATGCAATGATGGAGTTTCAATTAAAGAAGATCACATGCCAACCAATCGAGTAAAAGGAGAACTGATAAGATTATCCTCAATACTTGATACAGATGAGTGAGAACAAACATGGCACCTGCTGCTGATCCAAGACTATAGGGAAAGGTGTGGTGATGATGGGTTTTCTGACTGGCCTTCACGTATAATTAAACCGTATGTTCAACTTGTTCACAATGATGTGACTTTCAAGTTCCATGGGGTTACATTATTCAGGAATGTGGAAATATACAAAATTATAGTTGATTATCTTAAATAATATAAAATACATGATTTTTTAGCTTTTGAGAAAATCATTTAAATATTTAAAAAATGGAAACATACAAGCACTACTGTGAGCTATTGTTATATGTGTGAGCTGGAGATAGATGTTTATTGATATTCCAGATGACTACTTCAGGTCCTTTATGGAAGCAGAGGTGTAGACTTGATAAATAAATGCAGATAAAATTATTCCAAACTTTATGGGTAATAAATTGATGTCTAGGCTAAAAAAGTGATCTATAGATTATCTTTTGGAGTTAATCCAGTGAGTAGCGATTTTCTTTTTGAATTTCTTTTTGATTACTACTAAAAGAGATTTAATTCCAAAGGATGGCTACTTTTTAAAAGGTTCTTGGGTCTTAACACTTAGTGCAAAAGCATAATTTGCATAGTCCGGACAAAGAAATGGTTAGAAAAGACTATTTTAAGCCTGTGTGTTCCTGAGATCATGGCTCTTTCACCAAGCTCTGAATTGAGGAAACTGAACTCTGGGTAAGAAGTCAGAGAAAGGTTATTGAGGAATGGGATGTGGATGTCTTCATAAGGGGAGGAGGGCTGGCTGGATCCGGTGAATGAAGTGTGAATCCAGTCCACTTTGTCATGCTGCAGTCCCTGTCTGCTTCTCCATCTTTCCGGTCTCAGGTAATTCCCTCAGCAATAACTTTTGGGTCCAGCCACTCCTACCTCCCTGACTCAGGACCTATCCTCTATCACCCTTAACCCCTCCAGAGGGACTGCCCACTTTAAACTTCCTAAAGGGGCTTGAAAACGTGAAAGCTCTTTACTTCCCATCCCAGAAGTGCGTGCACGCGTGCGTGCCTGTGTGTGTATGGCGCAAGGTGCTGGTCGGGGGCAGTTATTTCGGTACAGGCTGTTATGTGAGGACTCTCCAGACTTTAGAAACATGGTACTGGCCTCTCACTGCTGAGGAGGTGGGTAAAGAGACACTGAGACTGGTAAGCCTTCTCCTCAGCACCTAACTCTGTTGTATGAAGAATAAGAGCTCATTGTTTATTTGTCCCTAGTTTTTAACCAGACCACCTGCCTTCTTAGCTGGGCCCTTGGGAACATGCCAGACCAGCCCGCTGTCCCAGTGCCTGCCTCACCTGCCTGCTGCCTGCTCACACTTTTTGTTCTTGCCTCCTCTATCTTTTGGACATCCCTTGCTTGCTCCCATATATGCCTCAGGCCTGGTTGCTCCGAATTTGTCCAAATGCACTCCTCTGGCCCTATCCCCAGCCCCAGGTTTCCAACTCAACAATGACAGAAAGGTCTCTCAAGCCCCAGGAACCATAGCCACCTTGGGACACTCTAGCTTCTTTCTGCTGAGGCAGACCAGACACCTTTCAGAGTACAGCCCCCAGAATAAGAAGTGTCTTTCACCTATGTCTTCAGGGAAAGGAAATCTCTCCTTCTTGAGGATGACAGGTACATGAATAATTTGATTTATAGCCTTATTATCAGTTCCAGAGCATCCTAGTGACTTACTGTGGTCACCAAACCACTGCCTCCTAACCTACCTCAGGCTTTGGAGAAAGTCAAGCTTCTCTCTTCCTCCTCTTAGGCTCAGTCTGGCACTTCATTCCAAAAGGGGAAGTTGGGATTGGGGCCACAGGGTTTGAACCCAGCCTGGAGCTCTCCCTCCCACTTTCTGTCTTTCTCAACCAAACCAGGAGGCTCCAGCCAGTTGTGGTACACCCTGCCCCAGTGGTCTCCACTACTCCTTTCATAGTCATCTGAGGCCTTTAGGTTTGGCATTTCTTCCTGCAGGACACGTCACCATGGCAGAATCCCTTCAGCTCAGCTGACAGTCATTTTACACACACTATACACAAGCTGCCATTGAGGATGAAACTGGTATCCCAACAAGCCCACTATCTAGACCAGAGATGGGCCTGGGCACCCTCCCTGCCGCAAACAGACTCTCAGAGACCGGCAGGCAGCCTTATGCCCCACGTCGGCCCTGGGGCATCCTGAATCTCCCTCTCATCTTCAGGGCCTTTGTTTCGTCTCAGAATGAGCAATAGATTTTTGAACAAAGTTCAGTTCAGGAAAGTTACAGTATATCTTTTCAACCTATATTCTATTTCATTCAAAGTGAGCATGGCTTCATGGATTCCTGTGGGAGTATGTATTCTTTCAACTTAATTTATATTAATGAATAGGATAAAGCCAAAGGAAAATTGCCATGGCCTTTTAGGCACCAAATGTTAATACTCACAAGTCTGAGAAGCAGCGATGTGGAGGCAACTTTGAGACCTTTCATTCTGAAAGGGACTGTGGGCACCGTGGAAAACACGATAGGCCACTTTCTCACTGTGTGCTGCCCAATGCTGGCCTATGCCCAGGGACAATAAAGCTAGATCTAACATGATTGCCAAGACCCTGTTCAGGCCTGTCCCCTTCCTCCAAAACTCCAGACTCTGAGGTATGTGGGAGGTGACTTTGAAAATCAGGCGCAGGCTACTGGGACATCTGGACTCCAGGCCAAGTCGGGCTCCTTCTGTACTTCATGGGCCCTGAGCAGAAGCAGCACACTCACCAATTAAGACCACAGAGAAAATGTGTCACCAGGGAGAGTTTCGCCCTCCGTCTGTCCCTACTGTGCACAAAAGGAAGCAGCCCAGTGAGCCGAGGGAAGGAATGAGTCCTCCAGAGTGAGATTCCTAGAGGTTATCTGACTTTTCCACTTAGAATAATCCTCAAACTATCTTAATAAGTTTTCCAATATTTCAATTCATTTCATTTATCTTCTTAAGATAAGATGGAAAAAAAGTTTTAAAATTGCCTCAAGGCCCTATGCATCAACTAGATAAATGGTGAGGTCTGCGAGAGGTTAATACCTTGTAGCATAATCTTGCCCTGGAATCCCATCAGGGCAATTGTGATCTGTTTAGTATCAACAGGATGACTACAGGTCTCCTGGAAGGAGTTATCAACTAATTTCAGAATAGAGATAAAAGCCTGTGAAATATGCAAAGGCTCCTTTCTAATTAAATAATTCACTGAACAAATTTTGTTAAAATTCAGTTTCCCCATTTAGAACAAGTGCTATCCAACACCCCAAGGAGGTGGCAAGGGGGGATGACAAACGAGGTTCTGGTGATCAAATGTGGTGATTATCTGCTCACAGATGGTGTGACAACAATCTGTAGGATTATTAAAAGAGGACTTTAATCACTTTTGATCATGTTTTGGTCTCTGCCCCATCCATTTCACAAGTCCTTTAAAAAGAATTGACCCGAAACCATACCAGAGTAGTAAGAGGCTCTGGTTGCTTCCCCTCTGATCCAAGCTACCCAATCACTTTCCCAGATGATTGGAATTACCTCCTTTTTTTTTTTAATTCATGTGGTAGCATGTATCATTACTCCATTATATTTTATTTATTTTTATTTTTTATTGAAGTATAGTCAATTTACAATGTTATGTTAATTTCTGGTGTATAACATAGTGATTCATTTATACATATATGTGTGTATATAGATATATAGAGATATAGATATATTCCTTTTCACCCTTTAAGTGGACTCCCTTCTTTCCTTGTCTCCCTACAGTCTATTCCCAAAACAGTAGTAAGAGTAGTCTTAAAATATGAGTCAGATCACAAATTCCTCTGCCTGAAACCCTCCAATAATTCCCCATCTCACCCAAAGTAAAAGCCAAAGCTTTCAAGGCCAGCAGGGCCCTTCCTAATCTGCATTCTAGCCCGAAGCAATCCAAACTCACTCCTATTTCTCTTTGCTTGGTTCCTTACTTACTACAGATTTTTCTAGTTATCATCTTAATGAGCCCTTCCCCTATCAGCCTGTTTAGTAACATACCTCTTCAGTTTTCTCTATTCTTCTTCCCTGCTGTATTTCCTCTGAAACACCTTCAGCCCTATGATATAATGTATGCTTTGCATATACATCTCATTTTCTATTTTTCCTCTATCCCCTACCCACCTCCACCAATGAACATAAGCTCTAGAAAGACAATCATCTCCCTTGATTTCTTCACTGCTTTATCCACAGGGCCTAGATCAGTGCCTGCCACATATCAGGCACACATTTAATACTTGTTGAATGACTAGATGACTTGGGGCACTTGGAAGCCATGTGCAAGATAAGTAAGCAGAAGGCAGAGAAAGGTACACACATTGGGGGAAGGAGGTATGGAGCAGAGCGAAGAGAGACTACGAACCCCTAGGAGACAGAACAGTAGCTGTGATCCTCAGTTTACCAGTTCCCAATTCTGACTCCCATTAGATAACATGTAATTTGTTTCCTGTCTTTGTATTGTCCACATATGTCCATATTATTACCCACCTTATCTTTACAACAACACTCTTTAACTTGAACCAGCTTGAAAGGGAGAAGAGAAAGAGACAACATTAAAAAAGGAATAGGCAGGCCAGGGTATCTAGGGCCTTGCAGGCCACTGTAAATACTTTGTATTTTGCACTGTTTGAAATGAGAAGCCGTCAGAGCATTTTTTTGATCAGAAGAGTGACTTGCTGATTTTCATTGACTGTTATCTGGAAAGAACAATCAGTCATGGTTCTCCAGAAAACAGAACCAATAGCATATCTATGTATTTATATATCCATATCTAATACCTAATAAATTGGATGTGGGGTGTGAGAGAAAATGAAGAGTCCAGAATGACTCCAAAGCTCTTGGCCTGAGCAACCAGAATAGTGTTTCCATCAACTAAAATGATGAAAGCTGCAAGGGGAACAGTTTGCAGGGAGGAGGGAAAATCAAGAGTTCTCTTTTGGACCTGTTATATTGAGATGCTAAATAAATATTCACTACTGATTAGTCTGTTAGATAGGCGGGTCCGGAGCTTAGAGGAGAGGTCCAGATTGGAGATAGAAACATGGGAGTTTCAGCATATAAATGTGGGGTTTCAGCATATAAATGTGAGACTAGTGATCTCAACGATAGCCATTTTGGTGGAATGATAGGGTCAATAGCTTGATGGGAAAAACTTCAAAAGAGAATGAGAAGAAGAGATGGTAATGAGTCTATAGACAATTATTTCTAAGAGTTTTGCTATAAACAGAAGGGGAGCAATAGGGTAATGGGGTCTGCAGGGGTTTTTAAAATTAGATTTATAACAGCATATTTACTTTGCTGATGGAAGTGTTCCAGTAGAGAGAGAAAAGTCAAAGATTTTAATGAGTGTTTACTATGTGCCGGGAGCTGTGTTAAGCACTCTACCAGTGTGTGGTTTCTCTTAGTAATGACAGCAAGCCTATGAGGTAGGGGCTGTTATTATCACCCCTTCACAGCTGAGAAGACTGAATAACAAGAGAGTTAAAGTCGCTGTCAAAGTCACACCACTCATAAGGGGCACAGTACAAATCTGAAATTAGGAACCATGAACCAACTCCCTGCACTTTAGCTCCCCATCTGAAGAACCCAAGAGGGATATGAAGTGATATCTCAGAAATTTTGTTTAAGACATTAGTGGATTTTATGGGGGAAACTCTGCATTATAATGGTGTTTGCAAAACTGGGGATTCTCAAAGGAGAGGGTCCTTCTCAAAAGTTAAAGGCTGATGTCATGGATTTCCAGAACACAGCCTGCTCTCCCTTACCTTCATCTCCTTGCATGTTTGGTTCTGGGCTACCCCCCATCCCCTTGCCTGGGTGAATTCCAGTTAAATGCTATCGCATCTCTGAGGTTTTTCTCAGTCTGTCCCCAGACACTCTGCCCATGTGACATTGTAGTGTAATCTCCATGTTTGTTCTCATATCTGTCTCCATTGCTAGGCTGTGCATACTTTCAGGCTGGGCTCGAAACTTTTGTGTGTCAGGACCTGCTACCTGGAAAGCTCTCAGTACATCTTTGTCAAATGATTAACTGATTCAGTCAGACAAGGCTGACCATCCCTTGCTCTCAAAGATCAGAGATTCTCAAAGAAGAGAGGGATCCTCTAATGCCCAAGGACATTTGGCAACAGCTGGAAACATTTTTGCAGGGTTGCTCCTGGCATCTAGTAGGTAGAGGCCAGAGATGCTGTCAAACAGCCTGGAACACACTGAACAATCCATCACAACAAAGCATTATCTGGCCTAAATGTCAACAGTGCTGAGGTTGAGAAACTCTTTCATAGATTAAAACAGAAAAATGAAGTCCCAAGATCCATACCAAAAAGCATCTCTCCTGCCTTTTTTCTCATGCTGATTACTCCTAGGCTAGGGTGAGGTGGGGGCTTATTCCATCAGACTGTGGCTTCTTTCTCAGCAGCTTCAGCCTAGACATCTTGCCCCCAAACTGAGGTAATTCCCTAAATCAAAGAGGCACTAGTCCATTACCCCAAGTCCAGGGCTGAAAACAGCTCTTGACTTCTCGTCTTTCCATTGTTCCAAATTCCCTAAGGGATTTTCAGAACATTTAACAAGAAATACATCAATACTAATTTCATATCCATTCTAGAATATAATGGGGTCACTACTGCTAACAACCTATGTACCAATTCCCTCTAAAGCCACCAGACTCCAAAAACATCTATAGACAAAAGCTTTTACAAAAACATCTATAGACAAAAGCTTTTACAACCTTGTTCCTTTATCCAACTATAGAAATGGGAAACAGAGAAAATAATTCTTGTATTCAGCTCCCTCCCCAGCAAATACAGAGAACGTTGGATACATATTTTAACAGTATTTGTCAAATTCAGAAATAATGAGAACGCTGTAGGTGCCAGAAATGAAGAAGGGCCCCATGGTGCTGAGTGGGAATTGGAGTTTCATGATCACAGGACTAAGCAAACCTGACATTAGATTTTCTCACAGTGTAGGGACTGGGGTGTGTGGGGAAGGAGGACAAGAGCAGAGGCCACAGGCGCTGCACAAGTGGGGAAGCTGAGTTGACTCCCTAGACAAAGCTGAAAGTTGAAAAAAACCTTTGTCTGCAGTTCAAGGGCTTGGCTTAGAAGCAAGTGCCAAGCCCAGCTACTGGCAGAAGAGTCAGCCATGAAAAATCAGAACCCCCTGACTGCTGTGCCTGCAGCTGTGTGCCCTGCATGCACAAAGAGGGACAGGCAGACAGACAGACAGACATAGACACAGAGAGAGATGCACAGAGCTGAGAAACTGGCAGACTTCTTAGGACCCTGTCTGCGGTGACCACAAAATGGAGCTGAAGTCTCTAGGACTCAGGTCGGCATAGGACACTGAAGAAGACACTGTCTTCTGTCCATAAGCAGAAGCAAATAAGGAAATGCAATTTGCTCAGAGATAATCAATGGTGCAAAAACAGGAGAAATTATATTGAAAGAACTATAAATATTAGCTTAACCTGAAAGTGATTTTAAAATAAATATGTTTAAAATGTTCATCCAGATGAGGAAAGAAATAGAATTCATTAGGCAAAGTGGGGCATTTTGAAGGAAAGAGCACAGAGATTTGAAAGAGAACCAAATAGAAAGGGTAACAATGAAAATGTATTTTTTAAAAAGGAGTCTTTCTGTGAAGGGGAAAGCAGCAGCAACTAGAAAGGGTTTAAGAGCCACCAAAATGAAGACTACCAATTATTGACATAACTGGATTACTGAGGAGGAAATGCAGCTCACTGGGGCATAAACTTTATTTATTTATTTATTTATTTATTTATTTATTTATTTATTTATTTACTTACTTACTTACTTACTTACTTACTTACTTACTTACTTAACTTACTTACTTATTTACTTACTTATTTTATTTATTTATTCGTTTTCTGAATTACTCCTAAATAGGCTTTCTTGATACCCTCCTGTCCCATTTATGGTAGCTGGTCCAAACATAGCCCTTTGCCAGCTTCTGTTAACACTCTTACCACCTACAGTGATTGGAGCCGTCTCATTTTGCTATTTAAGATGCACTCTTATTTATATTAAAACTTCATTCCAATCTCAACTCTTCCCCTCCCCTCAACTGTGGGATGAGAGTAAATGAAATCTGCTCTTCACACTGTCTTCCCTTTTTTTTCTGCCTTTGAACTTTCTCCTTCTCCACCTTTACGACTGGCCCAAACTCTTGCCTACTTCTGGTGGCCTCTGCTAATGGGTGTTCTACTCACAGATGGTACCCAGGTTTCCTTAGGGTGGGGTTCAGCTTCACTCCAGCCTCCCCATTGATGAACCCTTTTTCCCAAAGGGGCATCTGCATCTCCCTTGGGACCCACACGCACACTGCAGTTCTTCTGCTGGGTTGGGCATCCCATCGTGTAACCCTGAGGCTACTTGGCAGCCCTACACCTCCTGCCTCTCCACTACCCTTTGAGCTCCTCCATGTGGACGCAAGGATCCACTTCCACCTCCTTCCAGGTCCACAGATGGGGTGGAGGTTCCTTCTCTTTTCCTCCCAAGCTCACTGGCTGTTGATGGAACTTGAAATGTAGAGCGCTTAGTGCCTACTGTGCTCACTTTTGCTTTTGCCACAATCCTGGGACAACAAGAAGTGTCCCCTGCAGCATCCCGAGTGTCCACACTGTGCCATGTCCTACATTGGCAGGAAACCAGGGCTCAGGGACGTTAAATAACTTGCCTAGCTAGTCACTGCTTGGCGAACATGGATCTTTCTGACTCCAGTGCCAATGCTTTCCAGCATGCTTTGCTGTAAAGGAGGATATTCTAAGTCCAGAAAAGACGTAGAGGAAATTAAACAACCTCTTACCCTGGGAGCATTACCACAAAACCGCAGCAGGAGCAAAACGTTAGTGGAAAAAGCAAGGGGTGTGCAAGCCTTGGTCTGTTGTGGCACCCAAGCTTCACACCCAGAGTCCTCTGATCTGAGGGGTTTGGAGCACTGAGATGATTTTAAAGTGGAGGCATTTGGGTTCCTGGGGGAACAAGAGTGGGAGGAAAGAGGAGAGGACTGTCTTTGTGTTTGGAGGAAATAAGGCAGGGAACCCTGCTGTCTCTAGGCTTGAAGGAAGGAAGCAAAGGTTCTCCTGATTTTCTTCTAGGTTGTCTGCATAACTCAGTACCAGGACTGGAAGGAGGGGCAGCCGAGACAGTAGCTCCGCCCAGGAGTAAAAACTGTACCTCTGATGGCATTTCCTTTAAACTCTCACTCAGGACGTTGAGCATGGTAAATTGGTTGCAGGAAGGTAAGAAATGACCATCCTCTTGACAGCCCATGGGTAGAGTGAGTACTCATATTCACAATTTTCAGATGAGGAAATCCAGGCTCAAAGAATGAGAGTGACTTGCCCAAAGATACACAGAGTCAGGACTTAATCCAAGTTGCCAAGACTAGAGTTTCACCCACTTCTCCAGGCTGGCTGCCTTCACTGCTTTGCCTTCATTTCCATACCCCCCTTAGGCTTTATTTCTTAGCAAAGGAGATATAAGAGGGATAAAGAACACCAGTGATACTCAAAGCAAATAATATATGTAAAGACACTTTCGAAATTGTGAAGCTATGTAGATGCAGGAAAGCATTGCTATTAAGTGTGAGAATGGTTTGTAACATTATCCTTCCCCATGTTGACTAATAATTTTAATTCTCCATCTTCCCTGAGAATTGAACATTAAGGTAGGGCAAATGTGACTCAGGCTGGAAAGAGGAATGCTGAAATGGGAACATGATAAAGAAAAATTTCAGAGAACTTCTGGCAAGGAAATTGGAGAAGGAGCCTATCTCTCTAGGTGGCTTCTCCTGAAAGCAAAACAGATCACAAAACCAGGTTGTTGAAGAAATCTGAATCATTCATGAGAAGCTCTCAGGAATGGTTTTCTGTTATTAAGTTGTATGAGCTGTTTATATATTCTGGAAATTAAGCCCTTGTTAGTCTCATCATTTGCAAGTATTTTCTCCCATTCCATACGTTGTCTTTTTGTTTTGCTTATGGTTTCCTTTGCTGTGCAAAAGCTTGTAAGTTTAATTAGGTCCCATTTGTTTATTTTTGCTTTTATTTCTATTGCCAGGGTAGACTACCCTAGGAGAACATTGCTAAGATTTATGTCAGAAAATGTTTTGCCTATGTTTTCTCCTAAGAGGTTTACAATAACTTACTATACTACAATTTTAAAAATATAATAATAATACTGCAAAAAAAAAAGTTTTCCATGAAAGCAATTCTGATTTTTTAAAAGTGATCTATTTGGGGATACTACCACCCAGACAGGAAAAAGTATTGGTGAGGAAAAATATGAAAGTTTCAGGAAGAATTTATTTGCCCCATGAGTGAACAATTCACTTAATTTGGGGTCATGTGAAAGAGAGAAAATCGCATTAATCCAAAGAAAAAAGCCTGAATCAGAGAATGTTTCTCACTTTCCGCCAGAATTCTCAGCCCACCAGAAAGGGAAACAATACAATCTTATTTAAGAATGTTTAAAGTGAGAAAGTAGACCAATCATTATCTAGCTGCTGAGAGCCATCTATTGAAGGAAATGGGGCATGTTTAGCAAACTCAGACAGATGTGTTTGGGTGGTTATCTAAATGTGACCCCTAGTGTCCAACTCACAGAGGAAAATCTAAGTGATTTGATGGGCTGGAAACCATAGAACCATAAAATGTTAGAGCTGAAAAGCACTGGTGAGCATCCAATCCATTTCCTATTTTACAAATGAGTGGTTAAGGCCCAGCAGTGATTAAGTGACTTGCCCGGAGTCACAGAGATAGTGGCAGAGCTGGAATAGAACCCAGGTCTCCTAAGACCCCGTCCAGTACTATTCTCTATACTTTCGAGAATATTCTTCATAAAATGCAGCTGGCTTTATGATTTCATTATAGGATCTATCTATGGAAGATCATGAAAACGAAGTGTTTATTTCCTGTGGGCTGAAAATATAAAGAGGATATTGACATTTCTTACTTGATCTGAAGCAGTGCTAATCAGTAACTGAATCTTAAATTGTTCTTGCTAAGAACTGTTCAAAAGATTTAAGCCCTTTTCCATATTTTCCCCATTACACACCACACATTTAAGTGACAGATTATGCCATTTTTCCTCAATCTAAGGTTTATAGTGATTTTCAAAGGAAAGAAATTACACCACATAATGCAAACAATCAGTCAGGGTGGAAATCAGATGGACCAGGTCTCCTGAGATTCCCCACCATCGCCATTTGTATCAGCAGCTGTTATTTTCCATTTATTTCCTGTCCTTCTGCTCATAGCCCGCTGAGTGAAGCCAGAGGGCATTGTGCCCCCATGCACACTGGTTCTCCTAGAGACCCAGATGACCCAGCCCCCGCAGGGTGCTCACTGCCACCCAGGAGGACTGGGGTCATCCCTCTCAAGCCTCTTCCAACAGCTCTTCCCCATCCAGCGTCCTCCAGCTTCTATTCCCTTCATCCCCTCAGTCTACAGAATGATGTTGTCCCAACCTCACTAAAAAAATCAAGGCCACTCAACATGACCTAACAAAACTTCCCTTTTCATCAATCTAAAATGTCCCATTATCATCTATCCTTCTTCTAAGAAAGAAATGCCCCCTTTCTTTTCTACGCCTAGTCCTCTATCTATGCTTGTGAGTCCTTCCTGGGACATTGTTTCATTAGTTATCAAAGTTTGTCTACAGTTCCATTTTCTCTTCTCTTCTTTCTGAATCCTCTCTTGCCTAGAAAAATGCCCAAATCTCCCTTAAATTTAGAACACCACCTTTTGGCCAACTCCTCTTAAACTAAACCCAGTCTCTACCTGATATTTTACCTCCAAACTTGATCTACTCTCATCACTTCCTTAGCCTTCTGCAATCTCAGTTTTATTCCAATAGCCTCCTGAAGTCATTTTTCTAAAGCAATAGATTTAATCATTAGATCCAATGGCCTATTCTTAGTTTTTAGTTTTCCTTGACCTTGCCAGAGGGTTTTGTTTACTTAAGAAGTATTTACTAAACATATATTTGGCAAGGCCCTAGGCTGAGCCCTGTGAGGAATAAAGATGAGTAAGGCCCTGCCAGGAACTTATGAGCTAGTAGAAGAAATAAACACAGAAAGGCATTAAGTGAGTGCTTTTTCCTTACAGTTCCAGCAATTTGGTTATAGAATTCAATGATTTTTTTTTCACATTATTTTGTGTATATGTCTAATCACCCAAGTTAGAACTTAAGTTCCTTGAGGAAAGAGACCTTTTCTTCTGCCCCTGGTTGTGCCCTCTATAGAAGCTTGGCCCTGGTAAGTGTTTGTGGTAGCCAGCTTCTGTGACGGCCCCAAGGATCCTCACCTTCTGGTAGTCATGTCCATGTGTAGTCTCTTCCCATATTGAATAGAGCTGACCTATGCCACCAAAAGGATATGAAGGAGATTATGGTTTGTGACTTTTGAGGCTTGGTCATGAAAGACATTATGGCTTTGCCTTGCTTTCTCTCGCAAGATCACTCACTCTAGGAGAAGCCTGCTGCCATGACATGAGAATACTCAAGCAGCCCTGACAGAGGCCTCCTCCAGTAGCCAAGTGAGCTGTCTTAGAAATGGATCCTCCAGCTCTAGCTAAGCCTTCTGATGCCTGTCAGCCCTAGCTGACGTCTTGACTACACTATGAAGAGAGAACCTGAGCCAAACCTCGAGCTAGCCATTACCAAATTCCTAACCCACAGAAACTGTTTGCGGTAATACATGTTTTTTGTTTTTCAATGTTAAGTTTTTGAGTAATTCTTATACAACAATAGATATTTAATTTAGATTTTAGTACCTGAAAGTGCAGTAGTGCTGCTTTAGTAAAAAACTGAAACACGAGAATGACTTTGGAACTGGGAAGCAGGCAGAAGTAGCATGGACTTAGAAGAAACTTTTAGAGAAGCCTGAAGAGCCCTGAAGGTTCTGAGAGTAGAAGCTTGATAGCCTTTGAGGAGGCTGCAGGTGAGGCTTAAAGGAAAATAAGGAAAAATCTATTGGGAATTAGAGGAGAGGAGGAAAGCCGATCTTATGGAGTGGCAAAGTGTTTAGCAACATAGTAGAAATTAGAAAAAGCACCTGATGATTTGGCTGACCAAAGGAGATTTCTAGTCAGAGTGTTGAAGATGCCATCTGTTTCTTCTTGCTGCTTATGGTAAAATTTAAGAGGCAAAAGATAAGCTAAAGGAAGGACTGAGAAACACAAAGAATCCAGGAAGTGTTATATTTAAAGCTTGCCAGTTTGCCCTTCTAGCAAACTCTTTTGAGGGTACTATCAGAAAAAAAACATGGTCTAAAGATAATGCCAAGGAATTGACCATGAAATCCTTTATGATTCAGAAAGACCCAAGGTTGTGCTTGGAGAACTATGAAGTCAACAGAGCTTCTAAGAAGCAAAAGGCTGTTGTCCCTTTGCAGTTTCAGAGAAGCTCAAGAAGAGAAAGACTTATCTTGAAACAAGCTGCGGATGTTGCTTTTACCTAATGCAGTGAACATCAATAGGATTACAAACCCACAAAGTTTTGTCAGACCCACAGATTTTATTTTTGGAAATATGTCCACTTGTATTAAAAGGGGCAGAGATAGTACAAAAGCAAAAGCAGCCTCTAGACTCACAAACTTCTACAGGAAGAAAACTCTGCAGCTGCACACACAGATTACCTTTGGTGGATAAGGAACTATGACACAGAGGGTGGAGCTAAGAGTCATTGAGAATCATTCTGGGAAGGAATAGCACTACCTAGTGAGGTCTCCTATGCACATTCTGTGACTGACTGAGGCCTCCAGCCAATTACCATGTGAGTGAGCAGTCTTAGAACTGGCTCCTTCAGCCTCAGTCTAGACTTCAGATGATTGCAGCCCCGCTGATGTCTTGTCTAAACCAGAATCACCAAGCTAAATTGCTCCTGAACTCCTGACACTCAAACACTGTGTGAGATAATGCATGCTTATTTTTTTGTTTCAGGTCACTAAGTTTTGGGGTACTATGTGATATAGTAGTAGATAACTAAAGCAGTGTTCAATAAATATTTGTTGAGGAAATTAAAGAAATCACATCTCAAGAAGTAATATAACCAAATCCTCAGTATGTCCCATAATTAAGTATAAAATCTCCTAAAATGTATACAACTAGGCCGTTGGCAAGGGTGGAAAAATGAATCAATCCTATTCCTTCTGTATAGGCACCTCATACAAAGAGGAAGCAAGCAGAGGCATTATGATTCACTTCACCAGTTGACCACTGTTGTCCTGTTACTTAAATGCTCAAGGAGTGTCCAAAGTGTATGTGGAGGGGCATGACAAACAGATTGTGACCTAGGAGAGCATATTCTGTAGCAGTTAATGTTCATCATCCTCTCATTCTCCTTTCCTTCCTCCCTTTTAGGTCTGAATTTGTTGTCATTGCTTCATTTCCAGGATTGTACAGAAGAACCCAAGTATGGTAGCTGTAAGTAATATAGCCAGGAAACCCTTCTTGGTCTTTATAACTTTAGAATCATTCTTTGGAGCAGGAAGGGTTTAATACTAGATCCCAAGAGAACAAACACAGAAGCGTCATTCCAAGAAGTCAGTAAATAAGATATAATCCTGCTTCCCAAATGAGTCCTCTGAAACTGATGGAGAGTTATCTGCCGAGAAGTGAACTGTCACCAGATTGAGATAGAGAAGGGCCCAATGAGAACAGTGCTCACACTGTGCCTATAATCATGGGTCTGGCTGTGAGTTCTCCAGAGTTCACGTCATTGTCTGAAAATCCCTAATGTAAATTGTTACCCTGAAGAACAGAGTACTGTCGCTGTTACTTTACTTCTACTAAACCTAACAGCACTGCTGAGGAATTATCCTCTGAGCTGAAAATTCCTAAAATTAGGCTGGTATCTTGACTGCAAACAACAAAAATCCTGCTGAAAATAGCTTCAACAGATAGGAGTTCTTCTCTCAAGCGAGAAAGAGCCCAGAAGCAAGCAATCCAGGCTCCTTTTGGCTTCCCTTGCTGCCTTCCTTCAAACATGGCTCCTGCATCTCCAGGTGGGCATCCTGGTCACCATCCAAGTAGGAAGAAAGGAACACAAGTCAGGATGGACGGGCCAGTCACATCTATTCCTTTTGAAAAGCTTCCCCAGAACCTGTATCCAGCAATTCCCATTAACATCTCAGCAGCTGAAGGAGTCTAAAAGGTGAAGTTTTAGTTTCCTTGCCTTGTCAATAGAGAGGAGAGTTGGGGGGAAGGGAGCTGTGAGTCAGCCACACCTAGGGTTATAAGAGATCTTGGGTAATTCCTGAATCTAGCCTTCTGCCTCGAACAAGATTATTTCCTAAACATAATTCTCTCCATTAGAGCATATAGTGAATACTGGAATACAGAAAAGGATGTCTTGTCTCTCTTGCCCTTCACAGCGGAACAAAGCAAGAGCTGTCTTTTAGAAAACAGATGCCTTGGGAGTTACTTCACTGGGGGTCAAACCTGTCTTCTCAGCAGCAAAGGTGATTATTTTCCTTAATTACCATTGCTTCACATCTTGTTATGTGAGCTGTCAGCATCTTAATTTAGCTGATGACTTTCCACAGTCATTTTAGATTTATTTGGCACCTAATTTACTTAACATAGCTTTTGCTGTGAAAGTTAATCAGGGGCCCCAAAACTCTTAATAAGCTCAGTATTTTACAGTGAACACTACCCCAAGTAATGCTTTACAAAAATGATGACAAGGCACAAGGTCTGTAGCTTCCAGAATCAAAGAGTTACAGATTAATGAATTAAGAAGGTCTTAAACTTACACTTCACTACAGGGTTCATGTAGCAGATGCACAAATGAGCATTTATAATGTAGCTGGTTCTTCAGAGAAAATTTCCATTAACCCAGCATCCAGGTGAAGAAGAATCTCTGTAGTCTTATATATAATGACTAAAGAACATACACCATTCAATAATTTAAAAAGTTTTGCCACCATTTCTTCAGCTATTTCTTTTGAGATGAGACTGTCCTGTTTTGTTTTCATGTCTCTACCAGTCCTGACTTTTAATATCAGTGGAAATCACTGAGGTAGACAAAAACGCCCTGATGAAGTATCTCTCTTCATATATCAGCTAGTGGTGAGTTCAGAATATAGGGACCCATCCTCATGCAACTTATAGTCCAAGACTGAAAATACCACGTAGAGGAACACAGGGCAATCATAAAACAGACACACCACTTAAAAATGCAAATAGTTGCCCCCGCCACTGTGAGATTTTTGCATATACCTGCTCCTTTCACTAAAAATGTTTAAACAGTGCCCTGCAAAAAAATAGGAACTCAAGGAATATTTGCTGCATAAATGATTTTCACAGTGATGGAGAGTGAAAAGGAAGGGAGGAAGGTTGAGAATAGGCAGAGTACCTGGCCTAGGCTAGGCAAGCAGTACATGCTTCCAGAAAGACTGGGGTTTTTCTCTTTCTCCCAGATAAAGAATTATAGAAAACTTGAGATTTAAAGGAGCAAGAGAGAACATTTGTCTTGGGGGAGCTGGTGAGAGGGAAGTGAGGGAGACCAATTCAAGCTTCTAGGCTCTAATCTGGAAGGCACAGAGGATGGAGGAGGATCTGAAAAACTGACGTGTGAACCTCAGGAGAAGCAGAGAGAGAAGCTGGGGAGTTGGGAGAAGTCAAAAGAAGGGAAACACTTCTGGACTCTGAGCCTCAGTTCCCTCATCCCTAAAATAAGAGTAAGAATAATTCTTGCTCTGCCTATTTCAAAGAGGTATTATGAGGATTAAATGAAATGGTGTGTGTAAAAGTGTTTTCAAAAGTTGAAAACACTGTATTAGTACAAGAGATCCTTTTAAAGCTATTTTTGGCGCTGGAACAAGTGAGCAGGTGCCACCATGATGGTAAACGCGGCAGAGGCAAATCACAAAGGGATTATGGCCCAAGGCACTTTGAAGGGTCACAGTAGGAGTCTCAGATATCCTACATTTTTTAGGGCCCCAAACTTCCTGAAATGTTTTCACATAAAATGTGTTTATCGCCAGCGAGACCTTATGAGGAATAAGGAGCTTGAGATTCCAGAAGTTAATGGGCTTACCAGGCACACACAACTGGTTAACAGCAGGGTCAGAACTATGCTCAAGCTTCCTGGCTCATAGTCTGAAGTTCAGGCCACTCCAAGGAAAACCCTCCTGCATGATTTAAACCCATCAGTACCAGTTCCTTTTGTTTCAAGGTACAAATTAATGAGCAAGAACAAGGAGAGATGATATCACTTCTCTACACTCTGATAACTCACCTAAGAACACTTTTCACAGGGAAAGGAAAGGGCACCATGTTTTATCTAAACAGGTTTTCTTTTTGCAAAGCCGAATCTATCTATTTTGAGGGAGGAAACTGGGTCCTTATGACCTCCCTGTGGAGTTCTGCATGGGGATTTGACAAGATGAGAGCATCATAATGAGCAGCCTGCCCGGGCTTCATAATGAAAGAACTAGACCTGCATTAGACTGTGGGGGGTTCTCTGCTTTGAGCTAGATTTCTTTATCTTGCAGCTGGGCAATACACTAATTTACACTTACAATATACTGATTTAGGTCTTTAGGCTAAAGAGTTTATCTTAATCAGTTCAGACTGGTATAATGAAAGTACCATAGACTGGGTGACTTAAACAACAAACATTTATTTCTCACAGTTCTAGAGACTGGGAAGTCTAAGATCAAGGCACCAACAGTTCTGGTATCTGATGAGGACCTGCTTCCTGGCCTGTAGGTAGCTACCTTCTCCTGTATCCTCACATGGCTGAGAGAGGTCATCTCTCTCCCTTCTCTTCCTACAAGGACACTAATCTCTTTCATGAGGGCTCCACTCTTATGACCTAATTACTTCCCAAAGTCCCCACCTCCAAATACCAACACTCTGGGGATTAGTTTTCAACATATCAGTTGGGGAAGGGGCGGGGGCTGCTGGAATAAGCAGGCAGTTTGTAACACAGGTGTGAGTGGGTTTTCTACCTTACCTTGCCTATTTGACCTGACATTGACTTTGTCTGATTTATATCCCTCCAAGAAGTATAAGCAATGGCCCACTTTTGGTTTCAATTACAGAGACCATTTTCCTTCCTACTGAGATAAGAGTAGGATGAATATGCAATAAAATAAGTAATTTTGTGAAGTAAGCACTCAAACTAATGAAGGCTTATTGCCTGATAGAGGTGACCTCCCTCCTGCTTCATAGCATAAATAACTAGTGTTACCAAGGCAGATGCACATTATAAACTCTTCATCAAGGAACTACACATGCATCATTTATATGTGTACACATATTTGTGGATTTCTGTGAACCTTAGAAGACCAACTTGGAAATATATTGCTTTTTGTCTACACCACACAATTAAGCACTTAATTATGCAGTAATTCTTTTCATGTTAGTTTTGAAAGCTCTTAGAAGTTGAAGATCATGTGGTCCTCCAAAGCCTAACATAATCTTAAGCACATAGGTGTTCAATAAATATTTTAATTGGTTAATTTCAACAGATAAAATATTAATCCTTAAGTATTAACAAATAGCTGGAGAGGTAAGGAGAGACCAGTTGATGAAGAGCTATAAATGCCACGTCAGAGAGGATGATAACATCTGAGCTTAAGAAGATGACTCTGAAGGCCATGTGGAGGCTGGAGATAGAAGGAGAAAAAGGGTGGAGAGATAATGATAGCAGGGAGATCTTTTGGAAGCTGTTGAAATGGTCCAGGTGGGGAAATGGCTAAATAATGGCAATGCCAAGGGCCAAGGGAGAGACAAGACTGATGCAAGAGATATGTAATAAATACAACCCGTGGGGCCTCTCTGGAGTGGAGAACAAGGGGATCTACAATGACCTCTAGGTTTCAGGCTTGGATAGTTGTGTCATTATCCAAAATAGGAAATGCAGCAAGATGAAGAGGCTGGGAGTGGGAGGAGGTAAAGAATTTCATGTTGGACATTTTCAGTTTTGAGGAGTCTAGATAAAAGTATCTAGTTAGAATTATAAATGTGTGGGCCAATCTCAAAGAGAAGAGGGAAGTTTGGAGTAGGGATTTGGACTTTGGGGTTGTGAGAGCATGGATGGTAGTTGAAGGCATGGATGTCATTGTGAATACCCAAGAATGGATATATAGGGAGTGACTAGAGGAGGTTGTTAAATTGTTAAGATTTAAGGTAGGACCATGAAGGAACTTGAAAAAGAGCTACTAGAAGCATAAGAGGTAAATCAGGGTGACACCCTGAGGTCTTGTGGAGGTGGGAGCACGGGATGGGGACTGCAGTCAATAAAGCCAAAGGTTCAAGGCCTCAGAGATCAAAAAGCTGGTGAAAAGGAGATCTAAAGGATGACTGGTGATTAGGACTCAGAAAAAGCTAATGTAGTGTCCAGGATGTAGCCACAGGAGAAGCTTGTTCAAGTTGAATCCTGAAACCTCATTTCTGCAACATGACCCTGCACCAGAATCTCAACTTTCTCTCTTTCTTTTTTGTCATTCATACCTTCCTCTTCTCCCATAATCTCACAATTCAACCATAATCTAACTCAGTTTTGCATGCAATCTCTCTATCAGTTCCTAACATAGGTTCTGTTGTTTGTTTTGAAACTGGGCTAATGGAGCAGTATTTGATGGAAAAAAATAATGAGGCTATTTGACCAAAAGATAAAATTGGTTTCTGCAGACCTAGCAGGAACTGTAAGGTGCAGTCTTACTTTTCAGTTTTTTCGGTACATATTTTAAGTAGATGCCATTTGCTGGTGAAAATTGCTGTGGGAGTGATTGTGAAGAAAGTTAAAAGGATATACCTCATCGAACCACAGCAATTTTATGTTGCACATCAACATGTGGAGGACAGGATGCTGGTCACACCACATTTGCACAAGTCAGATTGTAGATACGGATGGAAACTTAAGCATGCATGCTAGGAGGAATGGATGTTTAGCTGGAAAAGAGGAAGCAGGAGGAACAAATAATTGACAAAGTGCTTTAATATTGCTGCAGTTAAAATAATAATAATGACTGATATTTATGGAGCCCATATCAGGCACTAAGCTCTACATAAGCTTTACATGTATTATCTTGTTTACTATCTACAACACCCCTAAGTGATAAATAATAACACATATATCACTTACTAAGTGCTTTACAACAACCCCAGGAGTTAGGTACTGTTATTAAACCTGTCTTGCAGATCAGGAGACGAAGGTATGGAGAGGTTAAGGAAACCCATTCTAAGTCAAGCTAGTAATGGTGGAGCCTGAATTGGAACAATGTAGTTGGAAATCAGAGTCCAGCTCTTATGCACAAAGCTGTACAGTATATTAGCTGTACAGTGTATCAGCTATACAGACGAGGGAGACAATACACAGAAACCAGGAGCCACTAAACCACAATCTCAGAGCTAATAGTGATAAAGCTGGAATTTGAAGCCATTGGAAACCAATGAGCAATTAGGACACAAACTGTGGTTCAATATTTAAAAAAACAAACAAACAAAAAACTTGTCTAACTACCGAAGCAACATAGTGAGATGGGCAGCACAGTGGAGTTCTGAATCCCCTGTGCTCAGAAACATTCAGGAAAAGAGGGAGTAATATAATGGTATTTTCTATTTACATCCACGTTATCATTTCCAAGGTGCTTTATAGGGAGACTTCTTCTCTTGGTTTTGGATTTGATGGCCTTGCGGGTTCTTCCCCATGAAAGCAGATTATCTTGACCTGTCCACTACTAATCACTGTCACTAACATTTGAGCTGGTTTCAAAAGGTCTCAAATGGTTTTTGACAATTGAGCAGCATTTGCTGAACCATTAAGATGTATTTGTGCATATGTGCTCCTTATTCATTCATCTGCTCATCCAATTAATGGTTATTGAAAATTTATGAAGTGCCAGGCACTGTCTAGGTGCTAAGAATGTAGCAGGAAGAAGGCACAGTCTCGGCAGCCACCGCCATTCACAGCCCACTCTGGGTCTAGTCATCCTGGAAGTCACTTGCAGACAGGTCCCATCCAGGCCAGGGGCTTCCAGCCTCTCTGTGCGTCAGGGTGTTCTTTGGCCCTGGCATTCTTGGCCCATGCACAGGAGCATCCCTCAGCCCATGAGGGGAGGAAGTTAGTGGGTAAATACCCCAGCTTCCTTGCACTTTGGTGGGACAATGTGAGGTATACTCTTTGCAGACTATCCAAGGCCCCCCAACAGAACTGAGCCCCCGTTCTAGAACCCCTAGCAAGCATGTTGTCAATGCTCCTCCTATTGTCTCTCCTCCGTTCCCTGTCTCACATCCTCACTTGCTCACTGTGCTTCTTAGGATCATTTTCTAAATAAAGTACTTACACCCAAATCCTTGTCTCAGAAACTGCTTTTGGGGGAACTTGTCATCTAGAAACGTTTGATCTAGTGGTTATGGCACATGTATTATTATTGAGGCTGCAGATTCATCTGAGTACCCACACTGAAAATCAGAGGTGCCTTCCTTAGGAAGGACAAATGCATCACGTGTCTGTCCCTTTCAGTGCCTTTAGATCAGAATTTAACATGGAACAAAGACACCCAGGGACACTTGCAGGGCAAAGCCAGGCCAGAGCACCATGCTGAGAAGTGAAGCTCTGGCATGTGGAGAAGGCACTTCTAAGTGCTCTGCAGGCACCAGCATCCATCACCTGTACAAGAGGAAAGAGGGAAGAGTACAGGAGGAAAAGGAGAAGTCATGTGGAGTGTCGTATAAAGGCCTGATTTTAACCACTGATTGTCTTCAGTGGGGAGCACACACTCTGACTCAGCCAGACACTTTGCCCCCGGACACAGGATCACTCATGCAGCAGCTCTGGTTGTCAGGTGCTGGTATACCACTCTACCCCCTGAGAAACTTGAGAAATCTGGGACGTCGTGTTCCCAAAAGAGCAGCATCAAGAGGAAAGGGAAATAACGTCTGACAGGCAGCCTAATGTCCCCTTGTACCAATGTCGCTGAAACACAGATTTAAGCAGATTAAGATCACAACCACAGTCTTCTCTAAGGCCTACCAGTGTCCTCTTGTCAGATATGATTTGTGCCAAGGGGATCACAGGATAAGCTTTAGGGTCTGCTCCCCACTGAATTTCAGTTACGCTTAAGCGTGTCTAGCAAACTGTTGGAAAAGCTTCAAGACCAGTCCATATCATAAGCTGATTTGCATGAGGGATTTTCCTGTTATTCAGAGGAAGATTTGAGCTCTGCTCTCTTGGGGAAAGAAAGCAAACATGAAGTGTCTGTCCCCCACCAGGCCCCCAGGGATGGGTCATTTAAGCCCTGTAGAGAGGACTTCAGGAAGAGGCAGAAGGAGCTGCGGTCTTGAAGCCCTTGATTGCTGGTGGAAGCCAAGCAGAACTGCTTCGGGCCCCCATATTAGCAGCAGGACAGAGTGCAGGAAGGATGATCCTCTCCATTTCCCCCTAGACAGCAGGATGGTGAGGCTGAAGAAAATGTAGGGCCATGAAGTCATCTTTTGGGATTACGTTTAGGGGCCCCATGGTAGAGGAAGCCAGCAGCCATGTCCACTTTGCTCGCTGACCCGTGCTGCAGCAGCCAGGCACCCTTATGTGGATGAGGGCTATAGACCACCATGAGGGGAGCACCTATAAAATACCCCCAGGGATCCCAGAAATAACTGGCAGACGTTTTTGATTGAGTAGAGAAAGAATTTGGCCTCTTTTACATGGAGTTAGGAGTTAAATTTGCAATGTTCCAAATCAAAGATTGGGAAACTGACCAAAACTTATATTGGCACATCGTAGAAAGGCTGACCCAGTCAAGTGCTGCTCAACAGTTCTTAAGAAACCATAGGCAGCTCCACATGGTCTTCACGGGTCCCAAGCTGCAGTCAGATCCAGCCTGAGGAGAGCTTGATGCCTCTGGGGGTAGACAGTGAATTTGTAGCCAGTGAACCTAAAGGTTTCCAAAGGCCAGTCATTCAAAATCTGACTTTAAAGATTTCTACCTCATTTGGGGGGTTTTAAACTATTATTATAAACTTGTTCAAATTTTGCACCTGTATTGTTAGCTATCCTATGCATAGGTGCAAAAGCAAGCATCTCTCACTCTGAATTTGAGTTGCCAGCCTTAGCAGATAAAATACAGGACGTCCAGGTAAATTTGAATTTCAGATAAATAATAAATCATTTTAGTATAAAAATTAGTATGCAACATTTGGGACATATGTATACTAAAACTTATTTATTATTTATGAAAAGTTTAAGCTCTACTGTGTTTTATCTGGCAACGTTACTCTGAAAAGATCTTTCCCTGGAAAGCAGAGTAGCAAAACATCTGGAATTAAGGAAAAGTTCTGTGGTCCTTTTTCCTACTGGGTAAAACTGAAATGGCCAACTGATTTGTTTTTCTTAAAACGTATTCCTCATTTACTTCCCAAAAGAACTGAAATGGCATAAAATAAAAAGCACAATCAATCCATTAAAATAGAAGTAGAAATTCAAAAGATATAGAAAAGAATGAGGAAGTTTGAATTTTAAAAGCCATGTGGTTGTGGCTGATCGTTAGCTTTGTTTCTGAACTGCTTGGCAGCCCCAAGCTAAAAGAAAACACTGTCTGATACAAGGATGCAGGTGATTAGGCTTTTGTCTGGCCCTAATTCTTAGAGGACTTTATCATATGGGTTATTATACATAAAACAGCGTGCTAGCCAGTAAGGTCCAAAGGGAGGGCAGCTTATAGGGCTCCCACACCTGGAACACCTGGCCTGAGGCTCAGCTTGGCCTCACACCATCACTTCAGCTCTTTTACCTCATTTATTCATCTATAATGTGACATGCCCCACTAAACACATTACAAATAGAAGCTATTATTACCAGAGCTAGGACTAAGGATATCAACGCTGGCAATAATAATAGAACGTTCTGTGAGGCATTTTGTAAAACACCCATAAACACTCCTCAAGTGACTGTTATTGCATTAACCCTTGATTTTAAAAGACTAGGACACAACATTAAAATGTAATTCAGCAAAGGCCTTTTTGGCAAGTCAGGTCATAGAACCAAAGTCATCCTGGCTGACCACCTGCCTCTTAAACTTCCCAGACTAGGTGAAGCTCAGGGCCGGGTGTGGGTGCTGTGGCCTTACAGGGCACAAGTATACCAAGTTTTTCCTTTACAATTGCTAATCATCTCTGCAGCCTGGGACCTGAGAATAAGTTGTCTTGAGCTAAAAGCAAGCCACAAGCACATAGGAGTGCCCATCCAAACCCAAGGCAGGGCTGCAGGCTGTACTTCTCTCAAGGAATTAACACTGGTTGGCCAGGCTGATAAGAGAAGGAAAGACATGTGTCTGTGGATACCACTGGATTTGCAGACAAGCTATGGAATGCAAATGCTTAGTCACTGAGAAATGGCTGCCAAGAGCGGATGGAATATCAGTGTGACTACCACGGGGTTCCTTCTGTGTCAGCCACATTGGTCTGGTGCCCTCCTCTCTTTCAGAGGAAAGGGCCAGGGGGCTCTCATCTTGCTCACAGAATTCCAAGAGAAAATATGCTTCATTTCAGAAACAATAATAACAATAATAATAACAATAATATTATTATTATTATATTATTATTATAGTAACAGTAATCATTACATGCTCTGCTGTTTTATATGTCTGCCTTCATTAAACCCTCGTAAAAAAGTTGTATTATTACTTCCATTTTACTGTGAGCAAATAGGTTGAAAATGATCCTTTCTACAGGTGAGTAGGGGAAAAAAGACCCCGGGGACTCTGGAAAAAGACTATTCATTTTCTGTTCTTACTTGCAAGGTTGGTTTACTTTAACTAGGAGAGGACCAATTCAAACGTGTCTGAGTATCTACTGTGGGAACAGCTTTCAACTAATCGCACGAGGAATGCACAGATGGCTGCTGTCCACACACGCTTTCAACCTAGTCTGGTCTACAAATTAACCAAGGTGGAATATATATGCCCTTGGAAAGGTATGGCCTTGGCTCACACTACATCCCTTCTGATCAACAGCCTTTGTGGTAGTGAACTTGAGTATCAAAGGCAGCCAGAGGTGCCTGATAGGAGAGCTTGCTTTGTACCTGACTGCTTCCCCTCAGAAAGGGAGGGTTTAGGGGCCCAGCAGAACTCTTAGGGCCTCAGATAATTTGGTCCAGCTGGCAGGCCATTTTGCTGGCACCTTTGAATTAGGTTCCTGATTCTTCTAGATGCATGCAGGCCCTTTGAACTTGGAGGGTTCAGAATGACCTCATCTCACTGGAGACACTGGCTCACCTTATTTTTCCATCAAAGGTAGTTATAATCACCCCTTGGGCAGAGAACAGAGGAGAAGGTATGAGGATGGGCCCTGCAACTCATTCTGAAAATGGGCAGCACTGGTCAGTGAGGGTGAGAATGGTTGGCTAGAGGTAGAGGGTAGGGTGATGCTTCTCCCTTGATGGAGGGTGACCCTTAGCCAGACGTCAGAGGCAAGGATCGCCACCATGAGCCACTAGGTAGAAAGACCGGTAGGCCCTCTAAGGGACCACAGAGCCCCTCTGCTGGGATTCGGGGCAGCCTGAGGCTTCTCAAAGGGTGCCCCTCTGGTTCTCCCTGTTTTCTGAGCCAGTGGCTTGCCCTATGGAGCGTTCCTCCTTTGTTTTGTGTACTTCTTGCATTTTTAAACAGCAGTTTCTCAGAACAGATGCTTCTTTCCTCCTTCCCGGTGGCCCTTCTGCACAAATAGCAGATTGCCTACTTCTGTCATCTTAATCGAGGGAAGGAGAGAAACATGCTAATCATGTTATTTTTCTCTTCTGCCTGCAGTTGGCTATGTGAGCCAAGGGCCCTCTCTCCTCCTCAGCCTCTTCCCATGCTAACACTCCAAGCAGGAGATTTTCTTTGGTACATCTCACCAAGCCTGCTTCCCCTTTGGCCACAGGGGTTCTTTTTCCACAGATTTCTTGTTGTTGTTGATGTTGGTTTTTTTTCTAGATCTCTGCTTCCTTTGACCTCCTCAGGTTGCCATGCAGTCATGGGTAATGTCTTGATTTTGACTTCCCCTGTATGTTAAAGATCTAAGACCAGGTTGAAATCTGTGGAGGCCATCAGCATCAAAATGATGCTTGTGTCTCCTTCTCTCAGAGCTGCCACATCACACAGCTCCACAGGGCATCATTCACACAGGGCTGTGTATCGATCTGATAATCATACAATGTGATGCACAGGTGTTGTGTAAGACAAACACAATGCTAACCCATAAAACAAACCTAATGAAGTGCAAGAAAATTCTGGGGCTTTTTCTCATAATGACTACTTACGTTCTGAAATATCACATATAGATTCGCCTCCAATATTCTTTGTTTGGTGCCATAAATTCATGAGTTGCCCGCCTGCTGAGTACTCCAGCACTGAACAAACCCACTGGAAGGCTCTTCATGGCTCCCTGCTTTGGCAGGTGCTCATGTACCAGAGAACTACATTGGACATATTTAATCCTGAGAAACAAAAAAGTAAGATGAGCATTAAGATGTGTCTTCTAGAAGAATCACCATAGAACAGTATCTGAAAAAGTCTACAATCAAAACAGGCTGTATTCAAACTTTTCCATCAGCCTTGCAGAGTCGTAAAATGATGTCATACATAACGGTCATGGGGATTATTTACCTCTTATGTACATAATTTGCCCCAGGCCTAGCTTTGAGGGCTGCACTAAGGCACAGTGGCCTACTTGGTCTCCTCCCTCTTCACTGAAAAGTAGAAAGGTGGGCTACCGCAGCAGTCCTGTGTTAGAGTGCAGGTGTGTCAGTTAGTGCATGAAAACACCAAGGAAACAGAAACCACCCAAGTACCTAAAGCATAGATGACTTAATGCAGGCAGTAAATGACAAAGGTTCTTGTTTGGGGTCCCCGGGAGACCCAGAGACAAGGATCCTAGTGCAGGCAGTTTCACGGGGAGGTGATCCCAGGAAATACAAGTAGACAAGTAGTGGGATGGGCAAGGGAAAGAAACCAGTCTAAAGGGTCTATTACTAAGCATATTCCCAGTGTGGAAAGAGAGCCCAATCCCAGGGAACCCTGGGAGCTGTGTGGCCCTACCCCCAGGGGAAGGAAGCTGAGGTATTTCTTTATCAACACTCCTTCTGAGTTGTGGCTACTTCTGGGTACATTCATTCTCCAGCTTGCACTAAACATAGGCTGAGCATGCTCCAATGGCCAGACCTAGACTTGGCCAGTGAATCTCAGGTGTTCCACTAAGCAGCCTTGGCTTGTAAAAGTGAATACCAGAGGATTAGGGTAGGGTACCCCAGTGTCTGCTACAGCGGGTGATGGAAGGGCTGAGAAGCCAAAGAAAAGACAGTGAGGCCACCTAGAAATGAGCAGTTGCATAAAGTATCTACTACTTCTAGGCTAGAAAGACAACAGTGGGAATCCAGGTTCCTGAATCCAGAATTTGGGACCAAAGGCAATAAATGGAACCAAGAAGAAATGGATGGTCCTGCAGGAGCAGAACAATGGAGAAGCAGCAGGCACTGCCAGAGACACTGTCCAAGGCAGAAGTAGAGAGCAAATATCTTGGCATCTCCCTCCCGCCCTCCCTTCAATTTCTCACCAGAGACCAAACCTAACTGGGAGCCAGTAAACAGAAGAGTTGGAAAGTAGAACCTGCAAGGACTGGTGCCCACCCCCTCATCCCCCTTCCCTGACTTCTCAAGCCCCCAACCCACACCTATGCTACAGAGCAAAGCAGGGGAAGAGCAAGGAAAAGATATGAATGTAAACTAGCCTAGGATGGCACTGGGGGACCCAGTTTCCCCCACCACCTCCTCTGCACATGCACCTCTACATATTAGGATGAAGAGGAGTTCTAGATAAGGATGTATCAGTCCCCACGGAGATACAGGGACCACAGACTCCTTGGAACCTGTGTGATCAGGCCTCTGTCCTAAGAGAATAATAAGGTGGTAACACAAGTGTTCACTAACTTCATGATCCATTCAGGCTGACCCCCAAATCCCTAAGAGTGGGGCAAAGGACCATGGGGAGGTGTGGGATCTAGTGGAGGGCGTCTTAATTTCCACTGTAGGGGTGTGGTGGGTGGGGCTCAACAGTGCTGGGGAGCAATACAAAGACTGCTGTGGTGAAGCTGCAATGTTCTAAAAGTCCATTCATGGTTTAGCTGCATTTTCTAAACTATATTCTGCTAAATAAATATGATAATTGAATATTATATTCTCTTCTGGAAGATTCAAAATGTGTGCTAGCATATTACAGACTCTGAGAAGTCCTACAACATTTCTCAAAACTTCCTTGAATGCCACCCCTCCCCATTTTTCTCAATGTGGAGTGCCTTTTACAATCACAAGGGGGAAATAGTCCAAAGCACAAAGTTTAAGAAACACTAAGCTAAAGAATCTGCTCTTAGAAGAGTGTTGAAATCTCTAGGAGAGTATATTTATAAAGTTTCTGGTGGGGTCTTAAACTGAAAAAGGAATCATAATGACCACTGGTGTGCTTAAGCCAGCTTGCACTAGCTCATGAGAACCTGCGTTAAATTTCCTGGAATTTTAAGAGCTGGTTGATAAACACAGCCATTATTAAAAAATAAAATAATATGAACTTATAATTAAGTTTAATTAAAAACAGAGGTGATAAATATTTAAAACTCATTATTGTGTAATTATTTTACTGTTATCTGAGCTCTCTGGGTGATTTATGTCTATTGGCCCAGCAGAGTGGAAGGGTGAGCTACTGCGCTTCTCCTCCCAACTGTGTTCAGTGCTGTCACTTTGGTAGCTTGAAATCAGTCACGATGGGAGTACTTGCACTAAGGAAATCAGAAAATGCTATAACTCAGGGCTTGATGTATCGTTTGTCTAGACTTACAAAAAAGATAGAGAAAATGTTAATAATGTAGATTAAACTTAAAAGCTGTCATTCTATAGGCATTGTTCTGTGAAGAACACACACAAAAATTGAGGAAATTTTCTTCCAGTATTCAAAAACTATAACCCAATTCAGCAAAGAAATTGCTAACATTTTTGATAAATAAGTGAAATTCTGACATGACTAGTGCCAAAGCTGAAAGGGGTTTCAGTTTAATGGATGTAATCTGTACAAGGGTAAGAAATAGTTTAACAATAGATTACACATCAGAGAAATGATGATAAATTGATTGGGGAAAAAAGTAAGAAGATTGGGATGCAACTCCATTTGTTAAATCATGGTTCAATTGCAACCATAGCTTGGCTGCAGATAGAAGAGTTCAGCAAAAATTGATTAAAGCATTCTATGAGAATCAATTGGCTATATGGAATTTACAGTAAAGAGTATTATATATTTTATTATTATTTGTAAATTGTGTGCTATGCATCCTTTATATCAGTAAAATTTACAATAAATTTACATGCGTACATATTGGATATTTTCTTTTTCCCTAGAGAGCTGGTTGTTAAACATTTACTAGCACACAATGGATGAAGTGCATTCATTTAAAGGTGATTCTGCCCCACAAGTTATATCATATTAATACCCTGAAGATGTCATCTGATACAAATATCTCTACATGTAGGAAAGTATTATCTCTCATCCAAGAATCATATTCCAGTGTCTCTTTCACTTCAATTTGCTGGGTATTTGTTGAGCATCTATCGTGTGCTAGAGAGGTTTCAGTAAATTATAGGGTCTTAGAGCTTAAGAAATCTATGAGACATTTGAGTTTAACTTTCTCATTTTTTAAGTTGAGATAAAACTCATATAACATAAGATTTACAATTTTAACCATTTTAAAGCATACTATAATTCAGTAGTTTTTTTTAAAAGTATATTCACAGTGTTGTGCATGACTAGAATCTAGTTTCAGAACATTTTTATCATCTCCAAAAGAAACTCTGTACCAACTAAGCAGTCACTCCCCATTTCTCCCTTCCCCTAGCACCTGTCCAACACTTATCTACTTTCTCTCTCTATGAATTTGCCTGCTTGTAGACATTTCATGTCAATGAAATACTCCAACATATGACCTTTGTCTCTGGTTTCTTTCACTAGCATGTTTTCAAGTTCACCCATGTTGTGGCCTGTATCCTTTTTATCCACTTTATTCCTCTTTACAGCTGAATGTTTCTGTGGTGTGGATATACCACATTTAAACATTCATTTTTATTCTTTCATCAGTTTATGGATATTGAGTTGTTTCCACTTTTTTGGTTACTATGAAGAATGTTGCTATGAGCATTCATGTACAAGTTTTTGTTTGAACATGTTTTTAGTTCTCTTAGGTATGGAATTGCTGGGGTACGTGGTAACTCCATGTTTAATTTTCTGAGGAATACCAGACTATTTTCCACAGTGGAATGTACCATTTTACATTCCTACCAGCCATGTATGAGGGAAACACCTCAATTTTAAAATGAGGATTCTGCTGCCTAGGAAGATTAAGTGACTTGCACAGAGTCATGAGAAAACTAGAACTACAATCATGCCACTCCTTTACACTCAAAGGCCAACGCAAGATGCTCTTTCTGAAATGCAAATGAAAACTACAATGAGGAATCACCTCACACTGGTCAGAATAGCCAACATTAAAAAGTCCACAAACGATAAATACTGGGGAAGGTGTGGAGAAAAGAGAACCCCCTTACACTGCTGGTAGCAATGTAATTTGGTGCAACTCAATGGAAAACAGTATAGAGATGCTTTAAAAAACTGAAAATAGACTTACCATATGATCCAGCAATCTCACTCTGGGGCATATATCAAGAGAAAACTTCAATTCAAAAAGATACACACACCGCAATGTTCATAGCAGCACTGTATACAATTGCCAAGACATGGAAGCAACCTAAATGTCCATCAACAGGTGATTGGATAAAGAAGATACATAGACGTGTGTGTGTATATATATATATATATATATATATATATATATATATCTCAAATGGAATGTTACTCAGGCATAAAAAAGAATAAAATAATGCCATTTGCAGCAACATGGATGGACATGGAGATTATCATACTAAGTGAATTAAGCCAGAAAGAGAAAGAAAAATACCATATGATAATCACTTTGTATGTGGAATCAAAAAAATGACACAAATGAACTTATTTACAAAATAGAAACAGACTCACAGACATAGCAGACAAACTTATGGTTACCAGGGAGGAAAGGGGGTGGGGAGAGATAAAATCAGAGTTCAAGATTTGCAGATACTAACTACTATATATAAAATAAACAACAAGGTGCTACAGTATAACACAGGGAACTATATTCAATACCCTGTAATAACCCATAATGAAAAAGAATATGTATATGTGTATGTGTGTGTGTGTGTGTGTGTGTGTGACTGAATCACTAAGCTGTATACCAGAAACTAACACAACACTGTGTATCAACTATACTTCAATAAAAACAAACAAACAAATAAGATGCTTTCTCTATGGTATAACTTAGGGCAGTAGTAGTCATTGCAGAAAAAAATTTCAATATTGTTGGAAACAAAAAGGATGAGTTTCCAGATAAACTGAGTTAACCAGAAAGTTAAATTAATCAGAACCTCTACCTTGTTTACCCCTTACCCCCTGCCACGCTTCCCCCATTGACCCACCTTCTCAAAGTTCTGCTCTGCTAAAGCCAACTCTCCAATAACACTCTGGCCTCAGCTTAAACACTCAGAACAGTAAAATCACTGTTTTTAGGTAATTTCCTAAGAGAAAAGCCTTGACTTTTTACTATGCCTTTAGTCCTTGTTCTGTCATTCTTTTCCCAGGCTTGGACAATAGCAGATTCTCAGGTCTCACTGCTTCCTGTTTCTCCCCTGCTGACACCTATATCCTATCTGTCCCCAGACAATGACCCAAACAAGGACTAGTCACATGGTTCTCCTGTTGTAAATAACACTGAGCATTTCTCTGGGTTCAAACCCTTCTCAACTAAAGCTCTTCTTTCCTTCCCAGTTAATATCTGTACCCCCTCACTCACTAGCACTCAAGCTAGGCTAAAAAAACTGAGATCTCCCAACATGTCCAGCATCTTCATGCTTTCAAGATTTTTCCAGATCATAGTTAATCCAAAAAACAAGACTGAGAGCCTTCTATGTGCCAGCCCAGGTATGGGTTACTCTTCATAATTAACACATTTCCTGTCTTCAAAGATTAAACTCACAGAGCTTCCGTCATAGGTGAAGCTCCCATTAAACAAATTATAACAGTAGAATCTGATAAATAAAATAATAGATTTGCAAAGTGCAAAAGTAGAGTAAAGTGGAAGATTATCTAGGAGTAGTACATAAAAGGCTTCACAGAAGATGTAATAAAGGCTTGGAAGGATGAAGAGGAGCTCACCAAGTAAACATGGAGGAAAAGCAGAAGGAAACAGCCCCTGAATAAAGAGTGTCAAAAACATTAAGACATGGGAGGGAGTTCATGGGCAGATCTGGAGAGCTGGGCAGAAGGAGACAGGCTGGAGAACGGCAGGAGTTGGCCCCAGGAAGGTCTGCGTGTGCCAGACAAATGGCTTATGTGCCAATTAAGGAGTTCACACTTTGCTTTATGCAGAGGAGGGATAGTTGGTGTTTCGCTATTAACTCAGGGGTCAGTTTAGGAAATGGATTTGAGGGCCCCCAAAGAGTGGAGGTAAGAAGATTCTTACCACAGTCCAAGTGAGAGATGAAGGCCTGGTTTAAGGTAGTGGGAGAGCTAACACCCCCTTTTCACCTGACAAGCCCATCAAGGAATGAACCACTGCTTCTTCTGTTATCTGGACTTTGTACAGACCTCTACCACAGCACCCTCCTTGTGGAAGTTTTCTTTAATACATCAGTCTTCTACCCACCTCCAGACTGCAGTTCTGGGAAGGCAGCGGCCAGGATACCTAGTATCCCCAGCATTCAGTACCCTTTCACTTCCTACAGTGCTTCTCAAACTTTCATTAGGATGCAGATTTGGGTTAGTAGGTCTTGGGTGGAGGTGAGAATCTGCATTTCTAGCAAGCTTCCTGTTGCATGTCAGCAAGGGCTTAGCACATAGACTTGCTGACCGAACAAGAACTGCTCCTGGAACCTAGGTTTACAGAGCACGCCCCTCCTCTGCTTCCTGGTCCTTGAAAAAGGACTTGACATCACATGCAATTGTGTCCTCAGTCAAGGGGAGAAACATTCTGGTAAAAATTCTCTTTGACTAGATCCCTTATCTTCAATGGAAATGCACTCCATTGTTGAGTCAGTCAGAATGGTGAACAAGTCCAGATCCTTCGGATGGACACAAGCAACAGGACAAAGAACCAATCAGTCCTCAATGCATTAATGAATGGACGTCCTTGGTAGGCAGAAGGCCCTTGAATAATTGATGAATGGGACTGTTCAGAGTTTGCTGCAGGTCTGGCTGACACTGCTCATTAAGGGCGATGATTCACTCTCTTCTATGGAACAAATTGTTCCAAGCTCTAACTCCACATCCTTTGCCTTTTTTTTCTTTTAAAGCATGCACCTGTGGAATTCAAATGCATGCAGTTGTGTCCAGAATAGAAATGAGAGAATGAATTCATGTCCTATGGTGCATAATAGAGCAACCTCAGAGGACTCTGCCAGTGGACTGAGCTTTAGGAAAGACTTCTTTCCTCAGAGAGGAGGAAAGATACAGATGCGTCAAGTCTGTGCTGATTGCAAAGATTTCAAGAGCAGGATGAATTGAAATGAGACCATCTTCCCCAATAAGGCTTGTTATTTGCTAGGTTTGGCAAAGGGACAATTGGTATTCAAATCGTGTGCCTATATTTTAGATTGTGCATCTGGGAGCTAATTCGATGTGTCCAGATCCTATTAGCCAAGTGTGTCTAAATGCTTAGGGTTGCCTTGTGAATTGGAACATAGAAAGTTTAATTTTGCTCTCAAAGTCTGACGGTTTAACTAGCACACGTCAGGCTGCTGTGACTCCCCTAATCCTTTCTCTGTCCCCCAAGTTTGGAAAGCTCTGTTTCATCTTTCTAATTTATCATTTTGACTAAAAGATGGCTATTAGTTTTGTGAAATTAAGTAAAACCAACAATTTCATCAGACACATTTCTGTAATGGTTATGTGTACAGATTTGGCCCTGATGAAACCCTTAGTGAGAGAAGCAGCTAATGGCCCGAGACACAGAGTCTCTTCTTTATATAACCAGAGAGACTTTAAAATTGAGAGATTTGGCGGGTCTAGCAAAGCCCAATCGTGCTGCAGTACAAGTGTGAGCCCTGGGAAATATCATCCATCCCTTTCTAGTCCCAAATTCTGCTCCACAGATGCTAATATGGCTCGGCCCAGTCCCCAGAGTATAATCTGGATTGGGTTGGGCTCAGAAGCTGGACCCAGCTGTGGCTCTCTCCTGACTGTCTCCAGCAAGGCCTTGAACTGATCTGGGCTCTGGGCTACTGTACAAAGGGCAGATTTCCCTGCTAGATTGGAACAAAGCAACCCACAGGAATCCCGGTACCCAGAATGATCAGCTCTTGATGGAGCTGGACCACCAGAAAAGAAGCAGGCATCTTCACCCTACTTGGATTGTGACCACATTCTTAGGATCTAATGAATCAGTGGTCCTTTGAGGTTGGGAGATCTTTGCTTTAAGACCTTTGTTCTACTACTTTCCTATGAGATTTCTGATAGTTGGCTAAACGTAGGAGCTAGAAATGTGATGGAAAGGCAGAGATCCTGAGTCTCTTCTCTCATTCTTTGGTTCTTCCATCATTTACTGCCTATTGTCGAAATTTGGACTGGCTTGCAAACTCCTATGGCCCTTTGTGATGCTCATTTGGAAGAAGCAGTGTCTGGACAGCATTCTTTTGTCTTCTGGCTGATTCTAAAGCAACTGGGGATATTGGTCCAGACTGTCACATTCTTAGTTTATATGGGGAGCTTCTGCATTCAGCCCCAGGGCCTCTGCTTGGACATTGCAGGCCTTCATCCCTAGTCTCTGGTTTCTAATATCTTTTTGCTGAGACTGGGGTGGCCTGCTCTTCTTTCATTCCCACCTCCATTGTTGCTTTCAAGCTCAGGTTTCTGAAGGCATTCTGCATACCACAGAGATGGCACTGACAAGAAAGAGACGAGAGCACATGCTGGGGAAGCACGCCACACCAGGCAATGCTGACGGCTGCTCCTCCACAGTCCCCTCTCAGCTGGGCAGCAGCCAGGACTGCTGCTGCTGAGAAGGAGCCCTTCTTGGGTCACAGAGAGGGAGGGCACTTCAGGGGACTTAGAAAAGTAGACCCTGGATGCCCCTGCTGGGGGAGAACCTACAGGTCAGCAAGTCAACATCTGCCTGACACTTGAATCCCACCTTCACTATCCTTCCCTGTGGCCATGCAAGAGGTGCTTGAATAGCTTGAATTAGTCTGGATATTCTGAGAAGCAGATGTCAGGCAAGGATTAAATGTGCAAGGACTTTATTAGCAGAGATGCCTGAATGAAAAAAAATAGGGAGTCAGAGAAGGCTAGGAGAGCATCAAGATGCAATTCTGATCCTAAGTGACGCTCAGAAGGAACAGATTGGGTGAAAGCATACTAGACTGTCATGCAGTTCAAGGAAGTTTCAGAAAAACCTTTGGGAGGTTCTTGAGCCGCATGTTTCCCTGGAATGGATCTGCTTCAGCATCCTGCCACAGGTGGTGCCAGGCAGGGAGCAGCCTATAGGAGGCAAGTCCTCAGTGCAGATGCAGCAGTGGCGTTGCTCCTCCCCCAAGGTCTCCATGGGCTCAACAGTTTAAACTGCCCTGTCTCAGCCTAGCACCCTCCCCGTACAGGGTAGAAAGGACAACCAGACATCTGTGTGGAGCTAGACCACAGCAGAGGAGAGAGACCAAGTCTGGAAAGCAGGAAGCTGCAGAAACTCAAGCCTGACTCCCGTGGACACTCGGGACAGCCATTCAACCAGTGCTCAACGTCCAGGGATTACAAGGCTCCAGCAAGTCTGGATTGAAAGGGGAGGGCTCTGTGCTGGGTCTACAGCATTTCATTTTAACCTCAAAGTTTAGCTGTTTATAGGAAAAACCCAATCAATACAAGTGCTCAGAAATTCTTCCCTGAAACCCATTCCCAATTTTCGCCTAACCCCAAGTGACACATTTAAATAAATGTTGATCAGAACTTAGCGGGTGGGTTCCCACTGGGAACAGCTAATTTGAAATGACCACTGGTTCAAAATCCCATTGTTTCTCTTCTGATTGGTAAAAACAATATTTAGGAGAGCTGGAAATGGCTCTTTTGGAAAATCTTGAGGAAATGACTTTAAAACACTATGAAATGCGTCATAGAAATTCTTAGTGACAGTGTACAGCATCGTGGCCATCAGACTCTTCAATTTACCTGAGAAGTTTCTGCATTCAGCCCCCGAGGCCTCTGCTGGGACATTACAGGCCTTTATCCCTAGCCTCTGGCTTCTAATGTCTTTATGATGAGACTGGGGTGTTGCCATGGAAAACATCCCAGCTGGTGGGACAAAGTCAGGCTGTTTCTAGGTTTGAGTCTGGATGGTACATACTATCTTGTGGCCAGGCTTTGCTGTAACCATATTCAGAGATTCACATCCCGCTCCCCTCCCCAAAACACATACACACACACACACACACACACACACACACACACACACACACACACATAAAGAGAGAAATCAAATAAGGAACAATGTCGATGATATTCCATGATATTTTTCCCACTCAATTCTCATTTTGATAAAATGTGAGATATAAAATTTAGAAATATTTAAGAAGCGTAGATTCTCCTGCTTTCTCTTATATCCTATGTGCAGTATGTCCAACATAACACACTGAGAAACTAGAGGAAGTAAATAAGAAAGAGGAGTTTTAAAGGAGGAAAATTATAAAGTGCAGATCCTCTTTCAGTAATGGATCAAAGATCCATACAGGACACAGATAACAGATTCACAGGAAACCACAATGATTTTAAAATAGTGTCTTTTGCAACAACATAAATGAAGTTCAAAAATATTAAGTTGAGCAAAAAAGCTCCAAACAAAAAGAATATTCTCTGTAGTGTCATTTATATGAAGTTCAAAACTAATTTCTGGCAGTAAAAGCTGACTTTGTGGTTGTCTAGGGCAGGATGAAGGGTAGATTAATTGGAAAGGGCCGTGAGGTCTGGAGTGATGAAAACGTTCTGCATCTTGACTTGGGTGGTGGTTACACGGCTGAATACATGCAGCAGTGGGCTGAGTCTGGGTCTGGCTCTCACGTTCCTAAGAGGCAATTCTTAATCAGGATGATTTTGTGAGCTGATTGCTAAATCATTGCTAGCTTGAAATCAGCCATGGTGGGAGTATTTAAACCATGAAAATCAACAAAAGTTACAAATCGGGCTTTCGTTTTTTCCTAGAGAGCCAGCCTACCAGCAAATTCCTGAATAAGGTCATCAGACTTCATCAAAATTTACACTTAAGATTCTTGAGGTTTCCTGTATGTAAATTATGCCTCAGTAAAGCACTAATAGCAAAAAAAAGTTGGAGGATAAAATAGTGTCTTCAATTCGTGATCTAGTCCAGTTTTTCATCCTTGACTTTCACGCTCTCACTTGCCTTTTCAAGCCTCACGAGTTCTGTCTTCTAAAATGATTATAGAAAGTAGCTGATTTGGCACTGGGTACTCTTGAAGCCGATGAGCTTATTTAGTTTGCATACCACTACTTTTAATATGACATTTATCCTAATTTTTACTCCCACTTGTTATATACACTTACACACGCACAACATGTAAGTACACCCCACTTTTTACAAAATGTTTAATATGTAAAAATCTTAACATGCCAAACAGAGCAAATACTATATTACTGAATATTAACTTAGTTCACAAAGTACTCTTTTTAATTGGGTAAATCCCCCATGGCTTTCATGTTTTATTTTCATCATCGTCTTTTGTGGATTTCTTTTTAAACCATAAAAAGGGCACATTGGCTGTGTCAAATTCAAGCAATACAAATAGTTAAAAGAAGAGGCCTCTCTATCCAGACTCCATCCGGAGTGCCACTCTCTAAAGGTAGCCATGGCTGAATGCTAGGTCCAGTCTTTTTCTCTACCCACATTATACACAAATCAATATACACATATATACACACAAATACTTTTTAAAAACAAAAATGGGATAATGCGTAATGTCACTCAACTTGGTCTGTTTACTTAATATTCCATGGTCACCTTTCCTTTTCAGTGTAGATTAGCTCTACCTCACGCTTTTTAAAAGCTTCATAAGATACGTACCACCATTTGTTTAACCAGTTTCCTATATATTTAGGCTTTTTCCAAACTGTCATCATTACAAGATGCTACAGTGAACACCCTTGTATTAGGCTGACTCACTTTAAATTACTGTTTTTGTATATCAAAATGGTTGATCACAGTAATTTCATACAGTTCACGTTATACATTTGTATTTCTATAGGATTCACTTCCTGGGGTGGGATTGGTGAGTCAAAGCATACGTGCATTTTAAAATTTTGCAGCTATTACCACACTGCCCACCTAAAAGGTTATGCCAATTTATAACACGCTCATTTCCCCATGCCTGTGACAATAAAAAAAGCTTTCAGTCGTTTAAGTTTTTGCTAAAATTACAAAATTGTACACTTCAGTGTTTTGATTTGTTTTTTCATTATTATTGCGGAGGCTGAACATCTTTTTGTAGGTATTTGGCTCCCATAGCATTTAAATATCATTTGATTCTTCTACAACTCTCCAGACACACTCTTTTTTTAAAAAGAAAATCAAGCCTGTTTTTAAAAGAATTAAGGAATATGTGCCTATCATTAAAATAACCTCTTTTAGGAAGCCAGAATGGATTATTTTTATGACTTCAGTTTTCTATTTGTTTCTGTTGCAGACACACAGACATGTATTGCTTTTATGGGGAGTGATCTGCTTTGACCTCAGTCTTCTGTTTTCTGAATTTGAATCGCTTGGAAAATCCACTGGGCTTTGGCTCTGAGAAGCAGACAGTAGGCTCTCAGCAAGGCTGGCTGGCTTTGCAGCCATGTGTCCTACCTGCCAGCAGGGGGCCTCTATAGCCCTGAAAGACCTGGCCAGAGCTCCATTTTCTCCCTCCTAAATAAGCTTCATCGCTCTCCCCAACACAGAGGCAATTGCTGGCTTCTGCTTAGGCAGACTAATTTACTGAATTAAAGTCGTTTGGCTTCCACCATGGCAATTAGTATGCAAATTACCGGTATATTACCTGCCGAGTCATAAATTACATTGACAAACTTAATATTCACAGATTTAACATACCAGTGTGGGTAATTTTTCTATTTTTCAGTAGTTGTAGACCAGGGCAATTCACCACCTTATTGAACCGTTACACACTAAATCAACAGTTGAAAAATTAAGCATTTTTCAAAGCATTTTGTTATGCATTTATTTCTTTCAGCAGGCAGTAAAGTGGAACATTAAATATGCAATGTGTCGAAGAGTACTAAATGGCTGGTGAATATATTTAAGCCTAAAATAGTTACTCTGTAACTTTAGAAAAGAGACATAATGAAGGAAAATCTGTACCATGCTACAACCTATTGAATCTGCTTCACCATCGTTAGAACCAAGTATTTCCCAGCCCAGGGTTCCTAAAAGTCTGAAGAATCATTAATCCCCAATATGTGGTTCAAGCTAATGCTGCTCACAACTGGAAAAGGGCTGGTCACTAGGATTCAAGCTTCATAAATTGTCACCAAGGTGTTTAGCCATGGCATAGTATCTGAGCTTTGGTCATTAACTCATTAAATTAACTATACCCACTCTTTTTTCCCTCCTATTTTGAGTAAATAAGGTATTGAGCCTTAAGATTGGGAAATGGGTGGGGCGAGTCCTGGAGGGGATGGACAGGTCAAGTCCAAGCATGTCAGCACTATCCTTCCTTTATTCACTCAAGAAGCAAACTGAGCCTGCATTCTCTGCAAGGTCAGTGAAATGAATCCTATCCCTGGGGATTGAAGGATGGGTAGATGCTGTGGACACAAAGCGGCGGCCGGTCGGTGAGCCAGTGACACACAAGTTGGTAAAAGAATTTACCAGAGATAGAGTTTAGGAATAGAAAGGAGTTGACTGGGGTATGCTGTCACAGACAACAGCTGGTCACACAGACAAGAGGCGCCTGTGTGAGCACCAAGGGCCGGTTATTGGGGTGTTTTGTAAGGTAGGGTCACAAGGTGCCTGATAAGCTTGTGCACAAGGCTCTGATTGGTTGTAGGTGAGTTAAGAGGTTTAGGGTTCATGAAGGGCGGTGGGTTTATGACTCTAGTAAGGTGGGTTGAAACAAGCCAGCCTGAGCTTTTGACATTATTACCTAGGGCTATTAGTTTGTTAGGGGAAATATGCCCAGTAAAGAATGTACTTTATCTGTTTTGGGATCACAGGTAGACATCTGACAGCCCAGAAATGGGGGACTCTGAAGGATGTCAGTTGGCCCAACAGCAGAGTCAATGTCCCTTAGATTTGTACCTGCTAATGGAACAGCACTAATCATTGAACAATCATGGGGACCCTCCTGGCACCAAATTCCTTCCCCCAATTCCTTTCTGCACCCTCCAAAAAATAAAACTACCTTTGCTTTAAGATTCTAACCTTGCTACTAAGGTGATCAAAGGACATATATAGTATTAATTAAACAAGAAGATTTGAAAAAGGTTACTAGAGTTGATTAACATGTGTGGATTCATACATGGGTGGATTATGCCAAATTGTAAGTAAATCGTGTGACCGATATATTTGGTGCTGAATTTTGAAAAGAATTTATCCAGAGAATATTTTCTTTCAAATTAAACAAAAATGTTGTTCCCCTGTGGAAATGGTGTGATGATTACTCTTAAATGTCAATCTGGTCATGGGATGCCCGGATAGCTGGTTAAACGTTATTTCTGAGTGTGTTGGTGAAGGTACTTTCAGAAGAGATTAGCATCTGAATTGGTGAACTGAGTAAAGCAGATGGCTCACCCCAGTGTGGGTGGGTATCACCCAACCCATTAAAAATCAGTAAACCAAAAGGAGGAGGAAGGATGAATTCACTCTCTGCCTCACTACTGAGCAAGGACATCTATTTTCTCCTGCCCTCAGCATTCCTGATTCTCAGGATTTCAGACCCAGACTGGAATCTATCCCATTGGTTCTCTGGCTTTCAGGCTTTTAAACTACACTACTGGCTCTCCTGGGTCTCCAGCTTACAGATGGAAATGAATTGGAAAGACCTTTCTGTGAGTTGGGAGAAGTGAGTGAGAATGATACAAGCTGAAGGAGGAAAATATGAATGCATGCATTTAGCAAATTCTTCCTCCTTTCCATAATCAATCAAAAACAACAGAGCATGGAGAGACACATAAAAAGGACAGGCTTACACCAACCACACATCATAATGTCCCTGTGAATAGACTGGAAGCTGAGGGCATTTGGGCTGTTACCACATCAACTTGCATCATGAGCTGCGGTTTATGGGCTGACTTAACCTAAAGGTGAGAAGTGGGGAACTACCCTCTCTTCTTAGAGAAAAGAAATATCTTTGGTACCTACATTGGCTCCTGAGATTTTGTTTCAGCCTAGTGTAACATGGGGTCATTGTCAATGTTTAAATTCTTACTTCAACGGAAGTCAGACTCCATTTCCTCCAGAGGTCAGATCTGTTGACAAGTGCACTGAGAGTGACTTCAGGCCAGTTCTAAGGTGAAATGAGAGGCTGCTGAGTTCCAGGTTGGAGCCCGGGTCTCCCTGCTCACTCTCAGCTAAAGGTAGAACCCCAGCCTCACAAGGATGTTGTTCCAGGTGCTAGAAGTGACCCTAAATGACAGTGACCCAGACTGCTGGAAGGAGGCAGTAATTCAAAAGACCCAAAGGGTTGATACTGTTTTGTAAATAATAGAAAAAAAATTCCCATTTCTCTATCCTTACATGTAGACCAAGCACAAATTTTAAAAAATAAAAGAAATAATCAGAGTATATACGTTGTAAAATATGTATGTATGTGTATAAATATATATGAACAAATCTTCCCACTATTTTGTGGAGACAAGTCAATTTCATCATCTAGGAGTTTCTGTCCCTCAATTTTGGTCTTGCTTACCCGCTGTGTCATTGATGGGAGGGCAGGAGAGTGAGAGGAATATTTTCACTTTCTCTGCTTGGTCCAGGAGTTAGATTACAGTCACATGGTTCTAGAACTGTGGAACCAGCGGATTTATATTTTTAGAGGCAACTGGCAAAGTATATATGGAAAAGAGGTCAAAAGTGACAGGGGCAAAGCGTGGGCAACTTGCAGTCACTTCCTTTCCTGGTGTCATCTTACTTTGCAAGTGTTAACTCTGTAAGCATTTCTTATCTCCCTTTAGACACAGGAAAATAAGGCAGGCAGTGATGAAGCAACTGGCTTGAGTCAACCCAGCAAGTTACTACCAATGGTTGAGGATTCAGCCTTTCTAACTTCAAATCCATCATCCTGCCCTGACCCACAGCCATTTCCTCTTTAATCAAATGCACGTTGTTAGGGCTTATGAAAGTGAACCTTCAGAATCCAAAATACATTCCCCTAAAGCAGCATAGTCATTCACTGTAAATTCTTATGAGAGCAAAACACATTTTTTTTAACATCCAGAAGAAAAGATATTGTAACTTCCTGTTTCCTTGTGTAACAGTTATTGCTGTCTATACCTAAATAAGTGAAGGCAGTTCTCCAGAAATGAAGAGGGGTACAGCCCAAGTGTTCCATTCATTTGGTGCCAGGCACTTCATTAGAGAGACCAGATAGGGTCACAGAAAGGAAGCTTTGTGTATTCACCCAAGGGAATAGACCTTTAAACAAGTTGTAATACAGACAGCCAGATATACATGCATATATAGATATAGATATAGAGTTATATATATTGTGTATATATAACATATATAGTTACATATAATATATGTGATATATATATAACATATATATCATAAGAATAAGCAGCAGGGTGATAGCTTTGAAAGTCTGGCCATTCATTGCCTTGAGACAAAATTGTTCAAATTCTGTCTTCCCCTCAGCCTATCAACAACTAAACTCTGTAGACTCAGCTCAGAGAGAAAGAATTACTACCACAAGGAGGAGATACTAACACCTACCATTATAGCTTATGTGGAACTAGAAAGAAATAGATCATACTGATAGAGAAACCAAAGAAATGCCAGCTCTTTTACTGTCTTGGAGAGATTGGAAAGGGAGCAGAGGAGAGCTGAGAGAAGACAGATGAGTAAACAATGAGACCTGTTCAGGACTTTTCTGGGACCCTTGGCCTACAGAAGTAGGGGTGTTAAATACATGCAGGGAACACCAAGAGCAAGGTTATCTTCACTCAGTTCCCACACTGGATTCTGGGAATAGAGGTTAAAATGCATGATCACATGGAGAGGTCTAACTGGCACTCATGAGCTAACCCCAGCTCCTGTGTGGGATGAATATTTAATTGAGAGTCAGCCATGAGGTCCACTGTGATGGGACAAGCTGACCTAGAAGCAGAGGCTGAGATGAACCACCAGCCCAGGGTATTGGATGGAGAAGTCACAGAAATCCTAGAGTCTGCTTCTTGTGAGAGCTGAAAGAAAGTTGAGTCATTGAGAGAGATAGCTTATCTTTCTTGGGAGCACAGACAAACCAAAAGAATGGATCACAAGTTCACTGGTCACATATAGCAGCTTTGGAGGCCACTACTGCACCCAGAAAGCCAAAAGCCAAGTGTTCTCAGCCCATCACTTTAGAGGCCAATCAAGAAGGAGACAATGTAAACAGAGAACCAGCCTGAGGCCAGTCATTCCATCTTTGCACAAGGCTGTCATGACATTGGAATGTCACCTTGGGAAAAGAAGCAAGAAAATGTGAAAGCAACTTTCAGAGACTGTCTTTATTCCAATGACATTATTTCCTAGAGAAACAATTTAAATTTTTATATCAGACTCAAGTTAGCATAAGGATTTGGCACTTAATTACCAAAAAATTAAAGTTCTATTCTCTCCATTCAGCTGAGTTATACTGTATGCTAAAGATTACAAATATCCAGTATAGTATGAGTTCTATCTCCTAATCTATGGCTTTCCTAGGATACTGGTACAGCCTATATTATTATCTTCATTTCACATCAGAAGGTTGTGTACACACCTTGGAACACCAGTTTTAAAAGCAGATCCCAAACTGAGAGGTAATAATGTGTTATGGACAAAGCTATCTCAATAGCTTAAAAGTAATAAAATGCAGATCATGGAGTGGAAGATCCTACCAAACTACTTGAATATCATTTTATTTCTGTTTCCTTTGTAAAATAAAATTATATTTAGCCTGAAAAAGGGTTCAACAAATACAGTAAGGTGTCCTAAATGTGTTCAAATCTCCTTACCAAGAAAAAATGCCTTCCAAGATATGAAAAGAACTTGTCCAAGAGTGCACCCAACTACTGTCACTAATGTTTCTTTTCAAAGACAGGAAAACTAAACATAGTTGCATGTAGAACAAACTTTCGAAGAAGAGAAAGCTGATGCTGTAAACTGGAAAGTGGTGATACTGATATCAGTCCTAGACCAGAATCTAGAATGGAGAGTTAGGACTGGACCATGGTTCCTTAGCATAGGAAATGGTGATCAGTTAAAAATAACACAGATTGAAGTAGGGTTCCTTCTGGATATACGCCCAGGAGTGGGATTCTTGGGTCAAATGGTAAGTCTACCCAATGTTCATAGCAGCACTATTTATAATAGCCAAGACATGAAAACAGCCTAAATGTCCATCAACAGATGACTGGATAAAGAAGATATGGTATATTTATACAATGGAATACTATTCAGCCATAAAAACCGAAAACATAACGCCATCTGCAGCAACATGGATATTACTGGAGAATGTCATTCTAAGTGAAGTAAGCCAGAAAGAGAAAGAAAAATATAATATGAGATCGCTCATATGCGGAACCTAAAAAAACAAAAACAAAAACAAAAACATAAATACAAAACAGAAACAGACTCATAGACATAGAATACAAACTTGTGGTTGACAGGGGGATGGGAGGTGGGAAGGGACAGACTGGGATTTCAAAATGTAGAACAGATAAACAAGATTGTACTGTGTAGCACAGGGAAATATATACAGGATCTTTTGGTGGCTCACAGTGAAAGAGAATGTGACAATGAACGTATGTATGTTCATGTATAACTGAAAAATTGTGCTCTACTGGAATTTGACACAACATTGTAAAATGACTATAACTCAATAAAAAAAAGTAAAAAAGATAAAATAACACAGATTCACAATGAACAAATCTTGCCAGACCACTCCTTCTTGCTCCCTGTGGCAGTAATGCTAGCCTCGTTAAAAGCATGCCTTAAATTTTGCACTTGAATTCTAGCAAAGGATGTAGAAGGTCTTCATGATGGACAAGATGAAAAAAATGTGAGCTGAATCACAGTATCATGGATTTGTAACTTGATCAGATTGGTGATCAAGGCCAACATGATGGAGACTCTAGTGTGAGCTGAGAGGCTCTGTCTTTGGCCTGGTTCTATTTTTTGAAGCAATGACTTAAATGAGAGTAGTGACAGCAGCTGATGAAATCCATGAGTGGCATGAACCTTTAAGGGAATGGCAATATATTGAGGGACAAGACCAGGATCCAAAAAGATCTCAGCAGACTAAAAAGAAGAGTAGATCTAACCTGATTTATATTTAATGGTTCTGCTCTTTGATGTTAGATCCTCTGTATCCTCCCTCCAAGAAAGGTTAGCAACAAAAACATCACGCCAGTACAGAAGGCCAAATAGCATCAAGTTTAGGAGTGTCTGCTTTGGAGTCAACCTCTTTAGGCAAGTCTCTAACTCATGTGAGCCTCAGCCTACTCACAGTATGGGCTAAGGATACTTACTATGTCGTTGGGTTGATGTGAAGATTAAATGAGATGCAGAAGATGCAAAGCATTTAGCACATTGCCTTGCCCATAATAAGCACTCAACAGATAATAACTATATATAGCTATACACACACATAGTGGCTTAGCAGGAGCATGTGTGAAAAAACTTGTGGTTTAAATTGACTCCAAGTTCAACATGAGCCAGTGATCTGATGTGGCCTCCAAAAATAACTGATTCAACTTCAGTTGTCTTTAAAGAGCCATGGTAGTCTGAATCCGTGAAGCAACAATGCTTGCCAGATTTAACATGACTGACATAAGCCTGGTATTCTGCTCCCAATCTCTCACTGTTAGAAAAGAATTTTGTAAACTTAAACCTGTCCAGCTAGGAGAGCCTAAGACAATAAGAGCACTTGAAACCATGGCCTGTGAGGAACTGGAGTTGTTTAGCCTGGAGAGAAGAATCATGACAGCTGTTTCAAATATTTTTAGGACAGTCACATGGGAGAGGAATTAGTGTTGTTCAATGTGAAGCCAAACTGGCATAAAAAATCTTTCTACATAGGAAATGCCAGGGGTTTGGAAAAGGCACTAATTGACTGAAAATATAAACAACAATAATGAAATAAGAGGTTTCACTCTACTTTGAAGAAAGTCTAGTTCAGCCTTGAGCTAATTTTCGGATCATTAAGCATGGTGGATCATCTCTTTGAAGAAGCCCTTTCCGAAGATTTTGATCAGCCTCATGATTAGGTACACATCATCACCATCCTATTTTCAGGGAATGAAAATTAAATAAAAGAAAGGCACTTCAGTGATTTTCCCAGGTTTGAAGGGAGATTAGAACTCACCACTCCATTTTTCTCTCTCTTCACACCTCTGTCTGCTGAACACAAAGGGCTTTGATCCTTCTTATCCCAATTGGCCATCTCCTTGGAGTTATGAATACGGCAATGGCTTAGGATAATATCCCACCACTCCACCTCTGGTTGAGCTGTGTTTATTTTTTACCCTTATTTTCAAATTTCAACACCCTAGGAGAATGCTATGAAAGCATTTTGCAGAAAGATATGTAGTTAGCTACCATGAAACCCAGAGCAATACACAGTGACTTCAGTTCAAATGCGCATGATTTCTTGAACACTATCTCAAATTCTCATTTGTTCATTGCCCGAATACTCTCTCTGTTTTAAAATATGCTGATTTTTCTCAAGGAACCGGAATCAAGTGATTTGTATTCTGGCCACAGCACAGAGCTTTGATGGAATAGGCTCAGGTTTCTCTCACCTGATCACTGTATCTAAACGAGAAAAAATGGAATCCCATTCACAATGCAAATATTACAGAAAACCAGAAATCATTCTGCCTTATAATCAAAACCAGAAAGCTGTTATTGTAGCTCTGCACCATTTCCAGGGACTATTAATTCACTGCAGAAGCACTCTCCTAAAATGAAAGTCTGGGCAGAATGACATTGTTTCTACTAAAGAACCACTTTGTCTTAGTGGCATCATTTCCAAAGTCATAGATGAAATTGACTGACAATAGCTGATTAATCTGGGTACTTTGTTCTGGTCACATATTTGTTTCAGAATAAAAAATTAAATTCAGTTAAAGCCAGGCAGAAATTAAGTAATTAAGACAATGACTGCCCTGGTGACATTTATTACAGATGGGAAATTAGAGTGCTTTCTTGAGTTAAAATTATATTTCATAATCACTATGAACTTCTTGAGGTAAATCTAACAGCATGATTGTTGATTCTGAATATTTAAAGTATTGTTTGAAGTTTTCCTCAGGATTTTTTTTTTTACATTCTTCCACAAAACGGCAGCAAACTTCAAAGGATCCAACAGTGATTTTCAATTATATTTATGATTAGCTCCATGAACAGCCGACTTATTAAAAAGAGCAAAGGCAGTAACTTGGACCACTTGGGCATTGGCATCAAGTTTCAAAGTTACATTTGGCTCTTATAGAGGGTAACAGACTTTGTGAAGAGTTGATCCTAATTCTATTTTCTGTTGTTTTATTTTGTTTTGTTTCAATTTTCTAACAATGGCTTTCCAAGTTTCGGACAGCACTGTTGCCTTCACTGAAAGGTAAAAATCAAATCAAAATAGCTTAGGTGTTCCTTTTTAAAAAATGAAATAAGAGGTCCTTATGCTGCCAATCTATTTCTCTTTGTTATTTCCCTTGGATTTTTTTCTTTGGTTTTAGGATTCATTTTAATAGACTATTACATCATTGACAAAATTATAATAATTTTATATATGGTCTTGAATTATCATGATGCTGATTTCTGTTGATAAGGTAAAACACCAAAAATGTTTCGATAATTATAGGTGAATTATATCACTCTGAATTGAAAGTCCTAAGGAAATAGGACCAATGAGTCAGCAGGTGATGCTCTTTTTTTTTTCAGGGTTTCAAATAATGATTTCTAAGTATCATCTCCAATTTTAACTGGAGATACCACTTTTCACCTCTAGCTCTCACACTTCCGTGTCACAGCTCTGCTATGAGTCAGTTTCCAAAGGGGGACTGGGAATTTATTTTACAGAGGAGAAGCTGTTGCTTATACCAACAGCCACATCAATCAAATGCTCTGGAATTCAAAACAACCATAATGACTTTATTCACGGTGGCAGAATGTTATGTTCTTTACAAACCAAGGCAGTCTTGTCATGGGGAAGGAACATAGACTGACACACTGGAAGGAAACAACAGGGAGAAGGATGGAGCTTGAGACTGGAATTGAGAGGAATGTCTGAAGCTAGCACCCTACTCTGAACAGAACAGGTTCAGCTATTGGCATCTGTTTCTCTGTAGTCTCCAGACAAAGAGCTTCAAGTAGCCAGCCTCTGATAGAGGCTCTTTAACAACCTCCCCTTGATTTATAACCACAGCTGGAGTAGTTATCACTGGACCAAGACCAGTCACCACTCTCAAAGTTGGCCAAATTTTACAGGCTAGTTACAAAATTCATGCAGCATGGTGATTATCCATGAGCTTAGAGTATGTTGAGCACACTGAAAAGTGTAGATAGTGCTTCGGTTTTCATTTGCCCCAAGGTAAGGGGTCAGAGATGCCCCAAGGTCAAGAGCATCTCCCACTGAGGTGTGGGTGCAGATTCGTGCAGATTCGTCGGGGCTGAGTGCAGATGGCTTGTCAGGTCCCATTTTCCCCCTGGCCTCTTCATGATATTACAATGAAGCCTTAGCTCTTCACCTGATGTAATTCTTGGAATGTGATACTCAATGTACACTAATGCTGAAATGAGAACATTTTGAACATCCTTAATTACAAGATGGTAGGGGCAAGGAACTTAGTCAGCAAAATACAGGTTAACCTTTTTTTCTCCTACTAAAATTGCAAGATATTAATTTATTGCTGACAGACAATTCACTGCACTTTTTAAGAGCTACAGGTTACATTTTCAAAGTGTTTATCTCCTGCTTTATTGTGTCATTACAGACAATGATTTTATTTACTACAGACATCTACAAGTTGAATAAAGGGAGCAATATTCAGTTAAAAGGGAAGATGCAAAAACTCAGGTTAACCAGAAGCCAGTGATTTTCCAGTCACGAATCAAAGCCCAGTAGAACTATGTGGAGAAACCAACCTCCCGGTCCTTCACTGCCTTATTTCATTCTCATTGATGAGGGTCAAGAACCAAGAACTCTGGTTACCACAAGAGCAAAAGTGAAAGAGGAGAGCAAGTGAAAGCTCTGTTGATTCAAGTAACCTACTACTGTACAGAAATATACTTTCGAAAAAGACCATCAGGAGCTTAGATCAACAAAAGCAGGGGTTGTTGCCAATAGACCTCTAGTCTTTGTTCCACAAAAAAACCCACCTCAGTATGACTTTCAGAAAGAAGGATTCTTTGAATCTGAGTTCCATCTCAACTAATAAGCATGTCCAACAGTGGCGACACAGTGACCCCCTCACCACCACCACCTCCATCCAGATCCAAAAGGTGATAGGAAACTACACAAAACCTATGAATTAAATGAATTTAAAGACATAAGGATGAAGAAATTGGTGAGTCCTTGATATTTGGGTTCACTGAGTTCTCTGGATTAAGGATACCACACAACGTATAACTGTACACTATTAATACTTATTGCCACAGAATTCAGCTTCTAAGTCTCTCTTTCTCTTAAAAATGCTCTTGGGAAACATTTCTAAGCCTTCATTGCTCTTGAACTTCACAAGAAAACCTGAGGGTACTTTTTTCATGGAAACACAGTAGGCTGTCTTTACATTTGGTCTGTTGTTTAATTTCAACTGCTTTAGCTCCCAGGGTTAGCGATACAGTTTTAGGGCAATGCCAGTGGGAAGTTTATTCAACGCCTTCAGTATCTCTTGTGATTGAAAGCCATACTGAGTGAAAAGGGCCTAATACTGTGGAGATGGAATCTGATAGTTTCCTCAAAGTGGAAGGGGAAACAATTTTTTTTTCTTTTTTTCTTTTTTTTTGCATACAAAGGCTGACTAGTTCCACAATGACCATTGCAGAGCAAAGTGATCTTTCCCTATTAGAGACTGGCCCTTTAATTGAAGAAGATTTTCATGTAAAAACGCCTGTTTTAAAAAGAAAAGAAAAACCTAAAAATTTCTTTCCCCCTAAGAATCTTATCCAAGAACAAATCAAAACAAAACCCTAAAATAGTTCTTGAAAATGTTTTTTAAGATCAGATAAGGCTTTGTCAGGCCAGGCAGATATGAGGGAAAATATGTTAAACCATCATGGGACTTTCTAGGAGTAAAAAAGCAATGTTGAGTCCCCTCTGTGGCTTTGACATTCTTCTCTTGCAACAGACCTTTGACACTTGAGGCCTTGTCACAGGCCCACCTGTCTCTCTCTGAAGGCTAATGTGACACCCATCTGAGGACAAAGTCTAATTGAGGCATAATTTCTGTAATTGTAGATTTCTGATCCACAGGGGAGTACAGATTGGCTGATGGTCTACCCTGCCATAAACATCACAGGCGGCATCCGTTCCCTGACATGCTTACATCCAATCTGCCCCATTAGCAAACAAAATGGAAAATTAAAATGGAAACTTCAAACCCACAGCTGAACAAAATACTTGTCTTGTATTCACTTACGGATATTCATATGCACATACACGAGCAATATATGCCCAGTCCTAACAGCACTGTGCTTTATAGTTTGCAAAAAAACTTCACATCCATCCTAACAACTGCGATATGGGTGGTGCTAGTGGAGAAGGCAGCTACAGTTATCTGCATTTTTTTCCAGGTAGACTTAAGGCTCAGACAAGTAACGATGATTTTTCCCAGGTCCCGGAGCTAATAAATGACAGAGTTAGGATTTTAACTTGGATCAAGCCCTTACCCCAATTACCTTAAATCTACAATTCACTTTGCCTCTGTCTCCAATTTTCACTTTCTCTACAGCCTCTAATCCTGGAATTTTCTCCTTATAGAGCTAATTAAACAGACAGATTTGAGGGAATCCAGGCTCCTAGAGTCTGAGAGATACCACGTCACAAAATGATTTGAATCAGAAAAGATTTGCATTTCTCCTTGGACCTAACTCCATGCCAAGGTCATGAATTCCCCCTTCTCTCCAAGGTTAAGTTAGCTGTGCCTCTGTAGGTCACAGTCTCCATTTTATTCCTCCAATGTAACAAATGAAGCAATTCTGCTAGGTGCTGAAGAGCTTAAGGAAAGAACCTCAACCACCAAATGTCAATACAACCAAATCTAACTCTCATGTATTGATGTATTCAGTCCCTGGAATTTCTTCAACAATTTGCTGTATTTTTTATGTATAGGGCAGCAATACTCTTCCCCACAAGAGGAATTTTGAGGACAGAGAAAATATTCAGGTCCAAGAATAGAATCACTTCAGAAAGAGTTAAGTCCATTTTGAAGGCAGAGAGCACCATGCTGCTGATGTAATGATATTTCCAAGAGCCGCAACCTAGTGCATGAATTTCCGAGTGTTAGAGCTGTATCTAACTCCTTCCTCAATTTTAAATGCCACACAGAAAATTGCTAATAAGTATATGAAAGCCATGCACTCCTCCTTCTTCTCCACCTGCTCCTTGAGGCAGTAACTCGTTTGTGGGAGCCACCCCTGCCAGCAGGACTCTGTGTGGACCCATCTATGGCCAAAGGCAGAGGATGGCTATCCCTCAGGCATTTTTTCACACTGATTTTTTTTCAAGCTGGCACTCCTAGAGAATGATGAAAATTTGACTAGCTTTTGTAATCATAGCTGGAAATGAGTGATGCCACAGGGCCACAGTGTGCCACCTTCTAGTGACAACTTGTTGTGAGGCATCTCCTGGCCTGCTTAGCCCCAGATGCCAACTCCAATGTTAGTGCCTCTCCAGGCAATAGCTCGAAAGCTTCCATAAGGCTCATTTGTCAAATTTACCCCTTAGATGACTTGCTTCTTAATAAGAGAAAACAGGCCAGCACTGCTGCATTGCTCTGTGCTTTCAATGGCAAAGGGAGCCAGCCACCAAGATCTCCTTAGAAGCTACATGCTTGCCTATCATATAGGAGAAGCATATTGAAATCAGGTATATAGTTCATAGCTAATATATAAAATAAATTTATATTTGTGTAATGCTGTACACATTCCTGAGCACTTTTACATTCATTGTGCAATAACTAAAGCAAGTTTCATGATCTTCATTTGATAACTGAAGATGTTGGGGTCCCAGGGAGGTTAAAAAACTTACCCCAGATCACATGACCAGCTGATGGCAAGGCCAGCACTAGAATCCCAGTCTTCTGATTCCTGATCAGAGCTGACTGCACATACGTGGCCTGTGCAATTATTTCTTAAGAATATTCAACTTAAAATTTTTATTATCCTGCTAAAGGAATTTTTCTCATCTCTCTTCTCTCTCATCAATTGTATTGCCCCCAGACTCCCACTCATGAAGCATACAGCAAAATAAAAGGGCACCCTCCTGGAGAGGGGAGGTGGGTGGGGATCAGATGTTGCCACATCTTCTGCTGGCTACCTTGAGGGGACCCTGCTAGGCCTCCTCTCCCATTTCACGTTGGCAAATCTTCAACATACCAAATGAATAGGCTTGGCCTTTTCTGAGCTTTCGTCTTCTGTCCCCCAGAGTGTGCTGGATGTTTTAAATGGATTGCATGGGAGTGAATGACTCACATGTAGGATATTAATGAAATTTTGGAAATGAATACCCACAGAAAAGCAGAAAACTGCAGGCCCTGCAGCACTTGAGGATGCTGAGAGCTTATCCGCTGATGCAAGAGAATTACAAGAACTCTCAATTAAGACTTATTAAATCAAGGGGATAGGGAATAACACAAAATACCTTGTACGGCTATTTGCTTTTTAAAGAGACTCTCTTCTCTCTCCTCCTCTTTCCCTGTCTCCCTCTCTCTAACTTGCTACACACACACACACACACACACACACACACATACACACACACAGATGGCTGTGTGTGCTCAGTAATTCTATTATCAATACAAGCTGCGCTCCTCTCCTCTTTACTATAGCCCAAGGGGATTTTAGCATAATGACTAAGGTAACAATTTTTGAATAATAGTTCTTCAGATTTGAAGAGTATCTTGTTTCCAGATTATACACTCAAAGCTTTGGTAAACATACGCCATTCTGAAATCCTCTCAATGTTCTGTGGGAGGGAGCAGCACAGTCTCCCTATGCTGCAGGGAGAGGACTGGTGAGGAGAGAGGCTGGAGGCGGACTTGTGTCATGGAAAAGTACTAGCCTGGGAGTCGGGAGGGCTGGGGGCTGGCTCCAGCTCTGCCACAAACCAGATGTGCAACCTTAGGCGAGTCCTCCGTGCTCCCTGGGACTCTGTGGATCATCTGGCCACTGGAGAACTTGCCAGCTCTCTTCCAGCTCTAACAAGTGTAACAAGACATTTGAGCTGTACACTGCAATTTACAAAGACTTTTCTTGTCTATTAACCCAATCTTCACCACAACTCATCTCATAAGTTGAGGATACTAGAACCCAGAGACGATAAGGGATTTGTTTAGGGGGTCACAGAGCTAACAGATAGGAGACCCAGGTTAGGGAAACAGGTTTCAGACTCCAAAGCCATGTTCACTTCATAACCCCAGGCTGCCTCTGAAGGAAAGGCCCTCTGTGCTTTTACTTCCTATGGTAGAAAAGTGAGATTTTTTCAAAAATAGTTAAAACTCAAAAAAGTGAATTTTCAACTTTACTAATCCAAGAGCAGTAACTTTCCACTGGCCAGACTTTGAGCTACCTCTGGAGAAGGGTACGGTTGACCTCACTGGAAGCTAAAATCCTCTGGAGAAGACAGCTGTGAAATATTCACAATCTGCGTCCATATTCCCAAGCATTCAGCCTTACATAATGGGGGTGTCCCCAGGAATGTTCTCTTTATGAAAATATACTTGGTAGGTCAAGTTGTATTTTGAACACACAAAGATCATCTGCACTTTAAAGTGATCATCTTAGAAAATTCTTGCATAGTTTAAAAAGAAAGAGAATATTTTCTAACCCCATAGCTCTCTACTTGTTCACATTCCTAGCTAAGTACTGGAGCAGCTAGGCAGAGACGGGAGACTTTGACCAAAGGGAACAAATGGGATCAGCTCCCAGCAGTCATGCTGCTAACCACCCTTCAGGGCGGAAGCACTCATTCCCACAGCTGCTGGCAGTGTTGATTGTTGGATGTTGCTAGCTCACAGCTGAGCCCTCATACCAGTGGCTGCCTAAACCAAAGACAGCTGCCTAACCCAAGGCCACACCCCCAACTCCCTGGGGTAGCCTGGGAAATAGCTTTTCTCACGGGTACACAACAGTATAAAAGCTTGGCCTCTTTGCCCCAAGCAGGGATGATTCTGCAAGGCCAGCTCAGCTCCAGAGCTTCACCATGGGGCTGGCTGCAGCATCTGTTGTGGCTGTAGCACAGCCCAGCATCCCTCTGCCTGATCCTGCTTCCCTCGCTCCCCCATAAACATACTCTACCCAAGTCACCATCTCAGAGTCACCTTGAAGGAAGCCTGATCTGCCACACATCTTCCTTCCTCTCAATTCTGAGCCAGCAGAATCTCTAAAATCTCCATTTCTTTTTCTTTAATTGTTAAGAGCAACTGTCCTGGTGAGGACTCCAGAGGTGGGTCCCAATACTGAGGAAGACAGAAGACGGCTGTTTGTGAATGTCGATCTACATATGATTTTGGAAATTGGGAACAGCCTTTTGAGACAGTCACACGAAGACAAGGTGATTTGGCAGAAGAAATAGCATGCAGAGAAAATGATGTTGTGTAATAAATTAAGGGGAAATTCTACTGCATATGCAAGAACTTCAGCCAGGAAAAAATTAAGCTCTGTCTGACTCCTTCCTGAAGCCCATGTTCTCAGGCCAGGCAGTATCTGCTGTACTATGATCAAGTGTACCTTCCAACCCTTGTCAGCAAAAGAGCAATGACTTCTTGTTGGTGTATTTTCTGCATGAATTCTCTACCCTATTCAGGGCATTTGTGTTTGTGGTTCAATCAGCTTACTGTGCCATGAATTTTTCTCCCTAATAGAGAAAGTAAATTATTCAGTTGCAAAATCTGAATAAGTCTTCATCAAGCTAGCTATACCCTAAATTGTAATCAAATCATCATAAGTGAGTCTCATTATCAATAGCATTTCTCAGAATCCAATGTTCATGGACAACCAAATTATCCCCACTGTGGGCAACACAACTAAATTCAGACAGTCATTGTGCACAGGAAGTTACCACAGGACGATCTTGTCTGACCTTCTGAGTATCCAGATTTTTAACTGTAGGTTGGCAAGTATGAAAAAAAAATAGAAGAAAAAAAAAGCCATGTTAGCCTCTAACTATCAGGTCAGTTCTAATATGACTGTAAAAATGTTAGGTATGAGTTGTGACATGTAATTTGGAGAGAGCTCTGTGATGGAAGTCTGATTTTGCCCTCAAATTTGAGAGTCATGCATATTTTTCCAGGTAGCCTGAGGAACTTAAATTGAATGGAATTTTCAGAACATACCCAATAAGTGCTTGTCCATCTACAGCTCCTCTGGTTTTTTCACACAGAGACATGTGGTGTCCCCTGAAAATGCACACAGTGATACCATTAAGGGAGCAGAAGTAGGAAGGGAGTATAATGAATGATTTCTGTAAATCACACTCACCACCAACCTTGTCTTCTCTCTAAAAGTGAATTTGTGATTCCTGGTTGGCCTAATACGATATGTATCTACAGAGTGACTGTCTGTTGAATAACAGGTTTAATGGTTAGATTTGAATGACTGGGCTCTTCCAGAGAGTACCGACCACAGAACAACAGGTTTGCATGTCAATGAAAGTGCAGGACAAGAGACCACAAGAAGGACTATTTGGGAGAAACATTTGGAATTAGCATCACTCAGGAGCCCAGCAGGAAAGAGAAGTACACTGTTAGGATGATCCAAGGAGGGACTATTTAAGGAAGCAGGCAGGACACAGGAAACCCTAAGGGATAGTGCAGAACCCCCAGGCAAGGAACAGTGGAGCTGCTACCACTCCTAGAGCTGCAGGAGAGAGGGGAAGGAGCAGCTACTGGAACCCAAAATAAGAAGTGGTGAGGAGAAGCACAATGTAAGAGAAGAAGTGACTTTTAGTCCAGAGAAACAGCCAGCCTGATGTGCCCCCATAGGGAGGAAGGAGGGAATAATACCTCAATCTCCGTCTCCTTCCTCTCTCTAAACTACTGCTCCCCATCTCTCATTGGCCGAGACCAAATGAAGCCCCCTTTTGTGTTCCAAGCAGGTCAACCCCCCCGGCCAGAGAACAGGCAGAGAAACCAATCCTGGAGGGGCAAAGGAGGATACACCCCACTCCAAAAAGGGAAGATACCCAGGATACAATGCATCAAGATTTCAGGATGAGCATCATTTTTTACCCTTTCATTCCAACCTCTGTTAAAAACTTTTAATTAAAGTATGGAAAAAATCAATTAAGAAAATCTTCTTGGAAGTATGTCTTAAGCTACATTTTAAGAAAGAAGAGGACATGTCTAGGGGATAGTCAAGAAAACTATAGAAAGAGGATACTGATGGAAGAGATTATTGGTTTTGCTATCATCTTTGTCTGCTCTATCAAATACAGCACAAAGATATCACCTGCTATATCACATACAGCAAAAACTACGTGCTATCATATGCATGGGTTTTGCTGTATTTGAAGGCAAGTGCCCCAGTGACAGTGAGGCCAAAAAAGAAAGATGAAGTAGGACCACATTTTAGGGAGTTGCTTTTCCTGAGCTCCAATAATGCTGTATCCAGAACCATGGCTATCTGAAGGCAATCTATTGATCTTCTGGAGGATAAAGGATGGGAAAATGCTGCTTCACCGCCTGCAGGACCAAACATTTTCGTGAAATCCTGGCTCTAGAATCACATACGTCTAGCTAGGACTGCATCCTGGCTCTGCCACCTAACAGAGGGTGATCTTGCATCAAATTCTGTAGTCTCACCTAGCCTTAATGTCCTTATTTGACCACTGGAGACACACTATCTCCTCCTAGCATCATGGTGAGAATGAAAGAAAATAACACATCTGTATTAGTAAAAGTTCTTTCATTGCAAATCTGATTCTGATTTGCATTTGATTCTGGCTAGGAAGGAAGAAGGGAAGAAGAAAAAGAAAGTGAGGAAGAGAAGTAGAGTATTTATCGAAATACTGGGGTACCTCAGTGTTCAAGGAGGAAGGGAAGAAAGCATGAGTTAAAATGCTCATATCACATACTGACCTCCTTATAGTTCTTAATGGTTTCAAGCTTGGTAAATCTCTGAGAGAGCAGGAACTAGTACCACTCTGGGATCCGAGCACTAGCAGTGGTGCCCATTCTTTCTGGAACATGCAGATATGCGGCTCAGTTTCAGTGGATATAGCCCCTGGCCTCTTCATTTACAATGCAAATTCCAAGGAGAGGAATTTCATTGGCTCAGCTTGGATCAGGTCAATCAACTGGGCAAACCAATCATGGGATGAGGAGAGGCCCTAACAGTCATGTAGGGCACATGGCACTGTGAGTCCACCTTTGTGTGTCTAGAGGGAGGTCCTGGGAAGGAGGACTCTGAATGAGCCATGCAGCCCCCACTATCTATAGAAAAGCCATAGCATACGGGCCCTATCACATAGAAGTCCTTATGCAGTGTTAGCTATTATTATTTCAATGATTATGACAGAGGTAGCATTTAGAAATTTAAGTTTCTCTTCCCTGAAGATCTGTGGCACACCATTAGCTGTTACTGTTAATATCTGTACATTTAAATTTTTGGATTTATCCTATATCTCTTATTAGATTATAAATCCTTGGGGGGAAAAGACCACTGTATTTCCCATTTTCTCTCTACATCTTCATTATTTAATGCTTTAAAAAACAGTAGGTGCTCATCCCAGTGTTCATAGCAGCACTATTTATAATAGCCAAGACACAGAAGCAACCAAAATGTCCATCAACAGATGACTGGATAAAGAAGATATATATAATATATATAAAATACTACTCAGCCATAAAAAAGAATGAAATAATACCATCTGCAACAACACGGATGGACCTAGAGATTAATCATACTAAGCGACTTAAGTCAGACAGAGAAAGACAAATACCATATGCTATCACTTATATGTGGAACCTAAAAAAAATGATATAAATGAACTTATTTATAAATCAGAAATAGACTCACTGACATAGAAAATAAACTACGGTTACTAGAGGGGAAGGGAGAGATAAATTAAGGGTCTGGGATTAGCAGATACAAACTACTATATACAGAATAGATAAACAACAAGGTCCTACTGTATGGCATAGGGAATTATATTCAAAAGCTTGCAATAACTTATAATGAAAAATAATATGTATGTATAACTGAATCACTATGCTAGGTACCAGAAACTAACACAATATTGTAAATCAACTATACTTCAAAAAATTTAAAAATGAAAAATAAAATGTTAAAAACCAGTAGGTACTCAAATAAATGTGGCCTACTCCCTAAAGCTCACTAATATATACTAATATCAGAACTACTAGAAGCAAAATATGTCCCCATTTGTCTTTCCTTAAAACCTAATACATAAAATCAAAGTCCACTCAATGAACTAGAAGTTCTTTTAGTTTATGATGATACTCAAAGAAAACTCCTCACTATTATTTCAATTTAAAGAAAAAAATTAACATCATATTCAACCCTGCCCAACATTTTCAAAGTTATTGAAAGTGGCTTACAATAAATGTATGTCTGCTGCCAATTCTGATCCAATAGTAGGAGCTGCCTGGAACTACATTAGAAGGGTTTATGAAGATGATGCTGTGACAGAGAAAATGTCATAATCAATAATTAATATCTGACATGGACACAGGATTGGGCAACAGTGGCATGTATGTTAAGCATCTGGAATTCCTGGGCCATAGTCAGAAACTGAAATAAAAATGAAAACTCAGAATTTACATAGAGAGAACTAAGACCAATTTGGAGTAGGAATGAGACACACTGTTATAAGTTTGTTCTCAATTTTTAGATGGCGTGAGGATTGATTTAAGGTAGATTATGTTAAGGCAAGATTTATTTACATAAATATTATCTTACTATTAGACATTATTATCATCACTGTGATTTTTAAATGATAATAGAACAAGAGATGATTATCAAGACTACAGTTAAGTGATTTGTTACTTAACACCTTAAAGTTGTGATTTCCAAGTCTCTCATTCAATGGTGATTGTGTATAGTTATATCGTCTATAATTTAGGCTTGGGTTCAACTACACAAACAGAAGATTCAAGAAAATTTGAATGAGATAGAGACTTACTGTATTTTCTCTCCCATAGAAGTCCAAAGACAGCAATCCAAGCCTGATATGGAGGCTCCACAGTCATCAGTAACCTGGTTGTCTCCTATCATTGTGTTCTACCCTCCATAGCAAATGACTTCCATCCTCAAAGCCGCTTCACTGTCCAAGATAGCTGCTGGATCTCCAACCATCATATCTGTATTCTAACCAGGAAGAAAAAGGAAGGAGAAGATTGCAAATGGAAGTGTTTTCCTACTGAGTCAGCCGCATTTTAAATAGATTTCCCAGAAGTTCCACTCAGCGACTTTCAGTTACATCCCACTGACCATCTCAAGCAGCAAGGGAATGTGGGAACTTTGGTCTTTTCAGCAGAACATACTGCCATCTAGGAGGTGGGGGAATGGATATTTGGTAGGCAACTAATGGTCTCTGACACAACTTGCTTATTAGAAACATGGTACTTAGTGATTCCACTAGACCATACACTCTATGAGAGCAGGGACCTGGTCTATTTTGTTCATTATAAAAACCCTGACCTCCAGCACCCAAAACACTGCATGAAATGGTTAATAACTGGTCCATGGTTACTCACTGAATAAGATGCTGAGTCATATTTAGACATCTGATCTGCCCCCAAAGCCTAAATTCCTCCCAAATTCTTCCATGCTTTGAGGCTGATACAAAGAGGTAAGTAGTATATCTCTGAGGAAGCTAGAGAGGTAGATTGGAGCCTAAGTAGTGACAGTCCAGAATGCCTTTTCACTAGAACTTTTAAACACAGATCCTCCAAGGGACCAAGTAAAGAGATCAAGAAAAGGAAGAGAGTCAATAGAATAGTGCACAAATTCAGGTTAATGCTGCTTGGCCTGAAACAAGACTTTGTCAGCAGGGACAGAGGACCAGGATGAATTTCAGAGACAGCTTCCAGGATCCACAGGACAGTGGTAGGGAATGGAGGTAGCAAGGATCACAGGCTTCCAGTTTATCAGGCAATGTGGATTAAGATTACATCCATAGTAATGAATAGGGGACACAGCAGATTTTTTAAGAGATACGAAGAGTTTTTTTCACAGAAAAACTACAAAAGGATACCCAAGGAGCTAGTGAAATAAGCTAATTCAGCCAATAGACTGGAGGAATGAGCCTGTTTTTAACCTCTTCTGTTTATCACATGCATAATCCTCAGCTGTTTTGTAAAGATGTTCATTTGTTGTTGTTGTTGTTGTTTTCCATTACAGGCTGAGCTACTCGGAAAGAAGAATTCATGAGAACAAACCACAGAGGACAAGCTCGCTGCTCTCTGAGTTCCCACTGAAGGGTGAGCCAGCCAGCATTAGCAGCAGCTCTGTAACTTAACAGGCTGAGGAATTGCCCTAGAACATGTCCTCTTTGAAAATGAAAGCCAATATAACACTTCTAAATGTGGCTTTAAAAGTTTAAAGAGTTTTAAGAGTTTAAAAGTTTCTACTCCTCCCCTCCAGTCATAATTACCAGGTTTTTTTCATTGAGCGCCACAAAGCAGCCGAGAAGGACTGCACCGTCAGCCCTTCATATCTATGGGTTCCACACCTATGGATATGGAGGGCTGACCCTCCCACACCATTTTATATAAAGGACTTGAGCGTTGGGGAATAATGGTATCTGTAGGGCATCCTGAAACCAATACCTCGCAGATATAAAGAGACAACCATACTTAGGATAGAACATGCTGGTTGTCCACTTAATCCAGAAGTTATGCAAAGTTAAAGATGGGCAAAGCATTTGGAAATATTAGAGGCCTGAACTGTTCTACTTAAGTCTGATGTCCTTGTGGCCAAAGCACTGGCTCTCAGCTCTCTGGTATTATCTGAACAACTAGACATTCACCAGATTTTATTTTGCTAACAATGATTTGACTAATCTTTTTTACCAATTATTGCTTTATAAACATTTTGCAAGGTTCTTGAAATAGGAACAAATCTGATTTATGTAGTGGAACATAATGTCAGCAGTAGATTTAATTATGGGACAGAAATGCATACGGAAATGTTTAAAAGAAATTTCCATTGTCAATTAGTTTTTGAAAACAAAGAAAATTCAAAATTTTAAATATAAAGAGATACACAGTAAACTATGAAAGGATATTTAGGACCAGCAGTATGTAATTTATTTCCTTTGTTTATTACTACTCCCTCTTCCATCCCCCAAAAATATATTTTGCTATTAAAATGGCAAAAATATTTTATTGTCTATTTATTTCTCAGATTGAATTACAACCTGATGTATTAGTTTCATTAAAAAGTTACAAAGAATTGAGAAAAAAATCCAATAACATTGGAAATAATAAATATACCAACCCAAATAAAATAATAAAGACAAGTTTAAGAAGGCAGCAAAATACCAGGAACACTGTAATCTACTTGCCTCTTGATGTCCCTAATTTGAGTGATTCACAACAATATTTCTGAATGTTTGTCTCTTCAATGAATTCATTACCAACTAGCTTTTGTTTTCTTTTAGTTTCCTTAGAATTTATGGGTCAAATGTTCAAACATAGCATTTCCTGGCTTCTGTCTTTGCAACTTAAAATAGCCATTACTTAGCTTTGTTTTCTCTGAAGAATCCTTGAAATCTTGATGATATAATTGTCGGCACTTCATTAATTTCTTAATGAGCAAAGTATTATTCTAAATATATTGAGGTTTCTAGGCACTTTTTTGTTTAAACATTTCCAATTAAGCCTTGCATGCTCTGCCCATTCCCAATCCAACTTTCAGGTCATGAGAATTCAGGCAGAAATGGCCTTGGATGCCATTATTAATATTTGTCAGGTCCTGTAACCCATGCATTTTGGAGCTTGAAAGAAACTGATAGGTTTGAAGTTCTATTAGGTATTCTGAAATCCCTGGTTTGATTCTCTTTGATGTTTCTCTGGGTGTCATTGAATACTTAATCCTATTCATTGCCTGGACCACATCATCTCATAAACTTTCCAAATGAATAATCTCTGATCTACACAATGTGACATTTTACTTCACCTTTTGAAAGGTAGATTTATGAGAGAGAAACATACACTGTTTTAGAAAATTTGGTCCAAATTTCTCAGCATATTTCTAAACACTTCAAGGTTATAGTCCAAATGTGACCAAATACCTATTTTTTTCCCATGAAACCACAGAACCATCCAAAACTCTATTGCTATACTAACAAACTACCTCCAGCATTCATCCAGGAAACCAAATCTAAATCATCATAATTCCTACCCTGATAGAAAATGACATTTAAGTCAATATCACTGTAAAGAACTTCTGCTCTCTTAGTGCTTATGGAGTTATTTTCAAAATATAGTAGTAAGCCATAACTTACTGTGAGCTCCCACTGAAGGCACAGACAGAATTTTCAGTAAATGTATCACTTAGACTGAAAGCCAACTTTGTCACAATAGTGCTATTCTAATTCAAACCACAAATCCTTCTCTAAAATAAAATCCTCTCTCTTATATCTGCAGGAAAAGAAAGTGTATTCTGTGCAGGTTTAAAACCCATTGATTTCTGAGCATCTGCCAGCTCTATTCTCTTTCAAACACCTACCAAAACCCCAGCCTTTCCACAAAAGCTCCCAGATCTTGGCAGCAGAGAGGCCCAAGGCCATGGGCGGCCAGCACCTCCAGGGAGGCCAGCACCACACAGCGCATAATAACCCTTTTAAAGAAAAAAATATCATTTTGCATGCATAATTATTTCTCTTAACTTATTTTTGTTCTGTGAGAATTTACCTTGATTCTGTAGCACATAACATATAAAGATGCTGTGTTTATTTTACTTGCTTTACATCAGGTTCTGTGCTCCTTGCCAGTGATAGCAGGTCTAACTTTTAAAGGACCCGAAGTGTTCCCTTATGAGGTTCCTCACATAGAACGGTATTTAAAATACTGAATTTTAATCTCCTCATCCTTTAACTTGGGAAAATCAAAGCAAATTGATAAACACCCACAAATAATCACTGCTTATTAGCTTACAACCCCCGGGCCTCTATAATTCTCTAGGTGAACTAAGTATAACTGACAGAGAAGGACCAGGGCTTTTATTTAATGGGAGTGTTTATGTTCACTCCCATGACTTTACCGACAACCTATAGTTCTAGCTACCATTAGTTAAGGCCTACTATGTGCCAGACACTCCATTTGTCGCTTAACTTACATAACACTACAAGATGGGCATTTATTTTGCTTCTACTTAACTTAGAGGGGAACTTGCCCAAGACCACATAGCTAGGATTGGGCAAAGTGGGCACTCAAAGTAAGGTCTGAGTACAGAGTTTATTTTCCTCATGATGCCAGAGAAGGCAGACAGATTCCAACTCACGTGCCCGATACGATGCCCTGGTGGGTGAATGCTGTCTGAAGAAGTGCTTTGAGGCTGGGCCTAGCCTCCAGGGGAGAGAGTGCTGTTAACAATGAACAAAGACTGCCAGAGGCTCTGATGGGGAGAAAGGCAGAAGGTGGCAGGTACCTCTGAATATCACACAAGCCTTAACCACCTTGTTTCTACTCACCAGAGAAAGCAAGTTAATTTGCCTCCTTGGAATAGTTTCTAGTACTTTTCTGCCCCTTTTCAGCAAAGGAAAACATTTCTTTTTTGAAACTTTTGACTCCCATGAGATAGTCTTTTCTGCAATTCCCTTTGTTTAGTGCAGATTTTTTCACCTCCTGGGCTGCATGGAAACCAGTAGCAGCTTGATTTCACAATCTCTTCTCAATCAGTATTTTCACTTCCCCTGACAATTTTGCTGTCTAATTTTCTGACATTGGAGGCTATCTCTGATTTATGGCCTGGACAAATTGCTTAATCTCTCTGTAAAGTAGTTTCCTTACCTATCTTTTTTTTTTTTTTAGAAGTGTGTGTGTGTTTATGTGTGACATAGTAGGGATGGGTACAGGAGGTGGACAGTGAATCTCAACTCTATCTGCACATCACAGTTACCTAAGCGGTTTTATAAACATGCCCATGCCTGGGCCCCAGTCCAGATCAGTTGGGCTCCTAAATGATTCTAATATGCATCTATCCAAGGTAGAGAACCACTGAACTACTACTACATACCAGTATGCATGGTATTGACTAATACCATTTATTAAATAAAGTGACTAGTTTTAGGTTCAGTTTCATGCCTCGTAGGGGCTAACTAGCCCCTTTAAATACTTGCCTGCAAGTTTTTAAAAACAGATTTCAGACAGCTTTTAAATATACTGGCTTTCTCATGGAACTGTTACATTAACTATATTGTTGGATTTATTTGTCTTCCACCTTTTGCAATGGGTAGTGTGTAGAGTTCTGATTTGGTTTATAATTTATGGTGTTTGCTAAATCAAGTGTTTCTCAAATTGCAGTCTGTGGACCACCTGTATCAGGACCACCTGATGTGATTCTTTAAGAAAAATGAAGATTCTCAGACCTACTTGAGACCTACCGGATCAGAGCCTCTGGAGGCGGTGCCTGGGAGTGCGTGTTTTAAGAAGCACCTGCAGCAATCTGTAAGCACTCTGAAGTGTAAGAGAAGGACCCCCTTCTGCTTAGACTGATTTGTATGACAGGCATCATAGCACTGGACACACATAGTAGCTTAATAAACACTGTCTGATCATTGTCGTCGTGAAGCATACAAAATACTGACTATATATGCCTTATATTGCCATTTTTTTAGAAAGCATAGTCTTCTACTTTTACTTAACAGCCTCTGCTAAGCAAACTACACTTTAGTTGGGGATAGCTGTTGAGTTTGTATTTCTATTTGGTTTTGGATGTTCCTCTCCTTTTTAATCATCTCTGTCCGATCCATATAGACCTTGAAGTCAGGAGCAACAGCTGTTCTGTGCTTAGCTTCTTTCTAAACAGATTTAACCTCAAGGACTTCTTCCCAGTCATAGAAACCAATTACCCAGGAGTTGGGTGGGGAAATCACGGGGCCCTGGAACCTAGGTTTGAAAACAGAGGTCTCAGTCTGATGTGCAACTTTCCACTGGTGTTCTCAGTGCTTAGCCCTGATTCCTGGATCCCTTGGTGTTTATTTTTTCTTAGAAAAAGCATCTGGTACCTGGTTCATAAAGCTCAGTCATGATTAATGAGCCAATGGATATAAAATATTTTTATTATCTGATGTAAACGTCCCATTTCATGTGCAAAACAACCCTCTTATTGCATTAGTACTTGAGTGATTTGCTTTGGTAAATCTAGAATTCAATTATGTTTTCTAACAGGTAGATTTCACTACAGAGACTTTCAGGAAATGGAAATTCATGTGTGGCTGATTTACGTGATGACAAGACTTAGTTTTCATAAAGCATGTTTCCTTCAAGGAGGAAAGTTTCCCTCCTTGAGCTTTATGGTCATTCTAAATTAGGGAAGGTTTATAATGATGTCAAAGGCTGGCTTTCTTTAGAAGATGACTAGCCGCCCCTAGCTGACTCCATGAGGTCATATTTTCCTGTTTCGAGTGATTCCCACGTTGATTTTGAGTCACTTTTGTAGTCTTGAACAGATATAACTTTGTGGATTATCTTTTTTATTTTATGTTATTTGAAGCAAAGAGACTAGATCTTTAACATTATCATGCACGCATGCATCCGAACACACTGTCATTAGCCACAAGATTCAACCATTCAGAGGCCCCTTGGTTTCAGCTCATGTGCACTTGAGACAAACAGAATCTGGTTTAGGACAAAATGAGCTCATTCTCCTGGACAGAGGAAAAACTCGGCTTGCCAATTCTGATTCTAATCTCACTCACATGCCATTATGATTCTTCGGCACAACCATAAAAGCTCAATTTACTTTAGAATTCAAGTGTCAATTCTATAATGCTATAAAGGTAATAATAATTTCATAGTCACCCTTCCTAGGAAAAGCTGGTGAGGCCGTCCGTCATCTGTAATGCAAACAATAGCAAACATTTAGCGGCACTGTGTACCAGGCATTTTGCAAGTGCTTCATGTACATTATTTCACTCAGTCCCTACAGAAAGTACTAGAGTCAGTACTCTTTATGATTTTATATATATATTTTATAGAAGGAATTGCTGCACCTGGATGTGCCATAGGTAGTCATGGTCAGAAGTGCAGTTTAAGCTGGTCTGTCTGACTCCAGAGCCCCTGCTCTTACATGATAGATAGGTTGCTTCTGTAATAAGATAATAACATAGTAAAAACTAATATTAATTGAATTCTAGCTATGTGCCAGATGAGTTAGATGCACTTTACATGTAATAACTCACTTCGTCAGGTAACTATTATTACCACCATTTTGCAAGTAAGGAAACTGAGGCTGAGAGAGGCTAAGTAAATTGACCAAAGTCTCACAATCAGGAGGTGGCAGAACCAGGTTCACAGGGTGGGTGTTGGCCAGTCAGTGTCCACCTTCCAGTCTTCCATGGTCTTATGGCTAAAGAATGACTGTCAAGTATAACAAAGTCACAGAGGTTCTGTGGTCAAGGCACAGAAATCAAATGGTCGGTGTTGATCAGCCATCTCTCCTGAGCACACAGAAGAAGGGCTCTGACCTAGGTGGCAGGGGTGCTAGGAGCTGAGACTAGACATGAGAGAGGAGCAAGGATAATTGCACCAAAGCTGCAGGGCAATGACCTGAGGAATGGGCAAAGGGCCAAATGCAGGGTTGGATGCAACAAAGAAATGTGGGTACAATGGACAGACCCAAGGTGGCTGGGCAGAGAGGAAGCAACAGATGCAAGGCAAAAGAACTTCAATTGCGTAGCATAACACAATAGACAGGTTTAGGAAGACGGCCAAGGGTGAGACCTTGAGGCCTGGGAGAGTGGCAGCAGAATTCATACGTGATTTGGAGGAAGGTAGTCAGAAAGCCAGTGGGATGAGGGGGGAGGAGGGACGAGCCCCTGTCTCTGACCTTATCAGACTCCTGATAAACCAAGTGAACCCATCCCTGGGTAAATAAAAATCATGATCATCGTGGACTTTATTTGTGATCTCTTCCCTATAGAGATAGATTTTAAAAGTCTATCGTCATCCTCCTTTGCAGAGCTCGCTAACATTCCCATTTCCCATTTAACCAATTTACTTTGACCGGAACAGCCATCCACTGAATTCATTAAGGGTTTTTTGTTGTGAAAGTGTCTCGACTCTGGTTAGTGTCTTCAATAAAACATGTCTCACTTTGTTCTCTCTCAGTCAATCTCCCTGGACACCCCACATAATCATCCTTTTGTAAACAAAGCAGGCTTTGAAACCACTAGGAGTCCTGCAAGGCTGAGAGATGAGAATGAGCTACAGGCTCCCTGGTGGAAACCGGAGACTGGAAATCTATCATAACCTTCATTGTTTTTCCTGATTATGAAAGTAGTGAGTGTTCATTGCAGCAACAAATGAAATTCCAAGAAAAAACTATTATCCGACAGAGATAAGCAAACACAACATCTGGTTTAGAGTATTTTGGTTTTAGAGCACTACATGTTTAGCATTAACTTATATGCAGTTTTATTTCCTGTTTTTTCTTTCACTTGATGTAGATCAAAGGATTTCCCCATGTAAAATCAATATTCACCATATGGATTTTTAGTGACTACATATTAGCCCATCCTATTGAATGTCCGGTACTTCTTATATTTCAGGATTTCTGTTTTGCCTTTTTATATTAGGCTGTTATGTTGGCTCTGTGTTTACATAGTCAAAGCCTGCCTTTTCTGTTTCCTCTTTATTCCTTCTGAAATTTAAGACACTGGTTCTGAGACCCAGAAAAAACCTGCCAAATAAGCATTGGGAAATAGAAATTCTGGATTTTGTCTTGAGTTCTGCCACCAATTCCCTAAGCAGCTGTGGCCAAATCCCTCGTCTCTGTGTGTTATCTTCCACATCTGTCCTGTTGCACTAATTTAAACATACGGCAGTTTGGTAAATGAGAGGATTCCACCTGGCCAGCCATGGCACTGAACTACAGAAGAGCTGATATTTTTTTACAGAGAGACGATCACACTGGTATGGGCCAGGCATTGTGCTAAGCACAGTACACACATTATTCATCTGCTCCTCCCAGCATCACAGTGAGAGAAGAATTACTATTATTCACATGATGTGGAAGAGGAAACTGAGGTTCAGGGAGGTTAAGTAACTTGGCAGAGGTCTAGCAAGTAACAAGATAGGCTTCAAGTTCAGCTTAAGCTCATAGTCCCTGGCGATGGCTACTGCTTTTACTAAAGTAAAACACTCCTCCCAAAAGAGTCCAAGCTCTGTGACCACGACCTGTGAGGAAGCACATGACCAACTGCTTTTCAAAGATAACACATCTGCACATTGTAGAAGCCAAAGGAAGACTGTACATGAGGCAGATTTTTTAAATGGTCAAATGAAGTAGGAGGTACTGAAAACAGATGTGTGACACAGGAAAGAAAAATGCCTCTTCAGACACAACTCTGGAAAACTGAGATGACTGTAGGATCCAGTTTAAAAAAGAGCCCCAGATCCTGACACTTCCGAGGGCCCTGGTCTTCATTATCTTTCCTGAATATTTCAATCACAAAAGCACATAGCTGTTTAACATATCCCTCGTTCAGCTCCTCCCCTGTGCAAGGAAATGGTATTTTGAGTTTTTGTAACCAGCCCACAGATACAGGTCTATTTTTGTGAATCCAGACACATCCCTCCATATTCCCTCACCATCCCATCCTCCACTGTGTCAGTCCCTCCCTCCCGCCCTCACACACACAAAAGCCTTCAAGGAGGCCTCAGGATAGAGAAGACCTCGCCCACCATGCTTGCCAGACTCCCTGCCCTGCAATGACTCACACGTTGCACAGAGCCACCAAGACAGAAGAGATGTGATCACAGAACAAGCTAGTTGCCACTCTTCAGTCTGAGCTTTCTGCAGCTAAACCTCTGCCTGCCGGGCCTGGAGCTATCTCTGTTCAGCATCCAAGTGACACCTACATTACTCGGGAAGAAGAAAATCGGGAAGAGACAGAGGACAGCTGTTGGCCTGCTGTGACTAAGCTGTGCTGTCCAATTCAGCAGCCACTAGCCCATGTAGGGAGTGAGTACCTGAAATGTGTCCAGTCCAAACTGAGATGTGCTGCAACTGTAAAGGATACACCAGATTTCAAAGATTTCGTATGAAAAAAAGGATGTAGACTATCTCAGTAATGATTTTTTAATTCAGTATGTGTTGAAATGATAATATTCTGGGTGGATTGGATTAAATAAAATACATTATTAAAAGCAAGTTCATCTATTTTCTTTCTACTTTTGTTATCTGCTACTAAAAAATTTTAAATTGCATGCAAGACTCATATTCTGTCTCCACTGTACTTCTTTCTTTTTTTGACTGACAGATCATGCCTCAGGTTTATTTGTACAAACAGCACAGGAGGACATGAACCCCATGCAGACAGCAGCCCAGGGGTCACACCAGTCCTTCTATCCTCACATCAGTAGATGAAAGCCTCTACTCTGGAGCCTTTGTGGGGGCCTGGGCACCTTTGGGAGCCAGAGCCAGAGCCGCAGCTGAAGCTGAAGCTGCGGCCTTGGTCTGAGCCTTGTCCTTGACCTTTGGCTGACAGAGCCTGAGACCCTTGGTGATGTGGGCATGAGCACGTTTCCCGAGCTTGGGGTGAGCAATGTAGGCAAGTTGGCTGAGCCTGTGGCTGCTGCCCTTTGGGATCTTGGGCTTGACCTCCTTGGGCTTTACGAGAGCCTTGGTAGCCTCAGCATGCGCACTCGTGGCCTTGGCGTTGTTGGCCTGCATCTTCTTTAGGCCCTTCTTGTTGTGCTTCTTGGCAAAGCACATGTTCCTCATGAACTTGGGGTCCACTCCCTTAAGAGATTCATATTGTTGTGATCAGGTTTTTTGATGCCATTTCTGTGCCATTTTCGGGACTGCTTGTGTGTGGTGTGGTTCTTCGACTTGGCCATGTCAGCACTGGAGCCGGGAGATCCTGAATTGCCTGGGACCAGAAGAGAAAGAGCTCCATTGTATTTCTGTTGGGCTGCACTGGAATTGTTAGCATTTCAGCTGGCTTAGGTAGGTAAGACAGGACTTGAGTTTGCCGCATCTGCCTTGGCAGCTGAGGAACCAATCAGATCTCACCTCAACTCAGTTCCTATCTCAGTGGGTGAGTTCTCAAGTATATCAGGATGTGTTTGAAAGGAGCCTATCCCAGCATGTGGCAATTCCAAGTTTTTTCCAAGTGCCTTAGAAGTCCAACCCCTCCCCACCTTCTGCAGAAGGTGAGGGGTTAGGAGAAGAAGAAGGACACTAGCTCTACTTTCAGAAACTTCTGTCTTTAGGAGGGACAAATTATTCCCATATGGCCCACTCTCACCCTGGGTCCTTCCACTGCATTCTGTTTCTCTTTCTTCTTCCCAAGACAGAAGGCTACTTCCTAGGGAAGGATCTGAAGGGGAAAGATGTCTTCCCCAAAGAGACTTGGAGGAAAAGCCTTTCTGTGATAGCTTTGGGTACCCTGCACACGCATCCTCTGGCCAAGTCCCGTCATCTGCTGATCTTCAGGAAGAGCAGAGAACAGTAATCCCCAGGAAAATATGGCAGAGCGACCTTCCCTCTGGCCATATTCTACACACTCCTCAAAGAGCCTGCCTCCAGAGGCATACTCAGGAGCTTCAGCAGTGGCTTGAGAAATTTAATGGTCACTGAGCACCATAGTGCAATAGCCAGGCCCTGGCAACATTGGCTTTCTTAGAAATGCAGATTCATGTGCCCTGTTCCCAATTTTCTGAATTTGAATCTTCAGGAATCTATGTCTAAGAAGATCCTTAGGTGACTGGTATGCCCATTCAAGTTTGAGTAATACTGCTAGAACTGGCATCTGCTGTTTTGCCTCATCAACATCCACTTACTCTCCTTCCAATAACACCCCCTAATGTGCCTTGGGAAACCACCCCTTCTTCCAGTCTCAGGATGTAGAGCTGGGACTATCCTGTTCCTTTAATTCCAAAAGGTATATGAGACTTAGGTCTGACCAATCAGAGCCTCGGAGGCATCTAGAATCTGTTGCAGGTGACCACTGAGGTGGGCTGAGGGGATACAGTCAGGGTATACCAACAGCATCTGCTATAGCCTCCCTGTAAGACTTTAGATAATTTATTCTGCTAAAGACACATTTGAAAACAGCTTGTATAGGTGATCTCCAAGTCTCTTCCAACCCTGTGACTTTATGTTCCAGTGCCTCACAAGCTCCCTCATTGACACACCTCTGAGGGAGGAGGCATAGGAGGTGCTACTGGGTCCTGGAAACACAAGACAGCACACCATCCTTTGAGAGAAGGCTGTGTTCTCTTTAGACTTCCGTGTGTCCTGTGGGGGAAGATTGCTGATGCAGGCAGATTTACCTCAGCTCTCTAAGCTTTAGATGTCACATGGTAAATAGGCAGCTGAGATAACCCCTTCCATGATTGTTCCTCCTGAAGTCCAGTCTTCAAAATACCGTTTCAAATAATACCAAAGGGCTAACTGACGCTCAGTTTCTGGGGCTCCCTTTGTAAACAATGTGAATCCTGGAGTCTTGTGTATTACTGAGTTGGCCCCTCAAGTTTCTCTTACCTGACAGTGTTGGGGCATGGTGGGGTGGCGTGTGGGGAAAATACTTTACTGAAGACATTCAGGGATTGGTGATAGCTGAGCAGTCCGGAGGGCCTGGGGTGCGTATAGGAGGTTCTATATTTCTGGGAAATGCATTAATGGGGCTTCCCTCCAGGACAGGTCACATATGTCCAGGTACAGAAAATCAATCCAGGGAAAAACAGGAGATAGACCCACTAAGAGAAAAAATCGTTCAGGTTTATAAATTCAAAGTCTCAGAAAAGAACTTTTACCTGGGTGACCAGCAGAGAGGATATTTGCTCAGCTCAGGAGACTAACTAACTGGAACTAAGAATATGGATTCTCTCTGTGAAGAGGGAATCTTTTGAGAACTTAATTAATTACAGAGGTTTTAGGAAGAGTTGTCTCTTAAACGGACCAAAGCCAAATCTTCCATTGCCTGCATGCATCTGTTATTACCGGTCAGCCTGGTACAGGTCCTCATGATGGCCTCATTCCTGACTGAAGCTGGTGTTTATCATGCTGGAGACAACTAGCCCGAGACTGTGTTCCGAACTTCAGAGGAGGCCCCGCAGGGCAGAGGAAAGAAGCCTTTGGGTTACACTGCTGGATCTGCTCCTTTTTAAAGCTGTGGCCTAGGGCAAGTCATTTCACATGTCTTCCTCGATTAAAACTTCTGTAAAATGACTGGCTGGAACCAGATGATCTCTAGGGCCCCTTCCAGCTCTAACAGGATCCTAAGTGCAGACCCTGAGGAGGGGCTGGTCTGTGCTCCTGACACTGCACCCACAGGGAGCCCTCCCAGCCCGAGCCAGAGAGCACAGCCTCTGGGATGCATGCCTCTGGGACCAGGCCTGTTTCATTCAGCCTGTAGGTGGAATGGCAGCTAGACATTCCCTTAGTGCAGAGTAAGGACAAAGAGCACCAAGGCCTCCCTTGTGGGCTCTCTGCAAAGAATATTGAGCCCTGAGCTGACTTCTACTGCCTCCTGCCGCACCCCCGTCTCCCTGGAGCCAGTCACAGCCTGGCACTTGCAGCTCAGAGCCTTAGAAGGAATAGCCCCTACCAGAGAGATGAGGCATCCTCACCTTGTGCTGCGGGCTATCCTTATTCCTCCAGGACCAGTCCCCTTTAAGGGACATGGAAAAGTCCTACAGCCCTCTCCTCTCTCCCAGAAGAGGGAAAGGTACATATGGTCTCTGTCAAGGACATCTGTTGTGCATCTAGTCCTAAACAGCAAGGCTGGAGCAAACCGCACTTCCATCCAGCTTGCCCTGAGAGCCCAGATAGTGTACTGTTGGGCACTGGTGATAGGCTGCACCTTTCTTTCCACAGCTAAAGAGACAGGAAAATCTCTTTCAAGACTCTTGACTCCTGTCTGGGACCTCTGGAGCAGAGCTGGAAGTAGCTGGTTGTTGTGGCTTGGATCTAGGGCTTCCTATCCAGACTCTAGTCTTTATGAGAACAAATTCCAAATACTGTCCAGCTGAATGCAGAATCTAGAGCAAGGACCCAACATTGGTGCCACTGGAGAGTTCATGAGTTCACTAACTACTATATATAAAATAGATACACAATAAGTTTCTACTGTACAGCACAGGGACCTATATTCAATATCTTGTAGTAACCTATATTGAAAAAGAACATGAATAGGAATATATGTATGTATGTGTATGACTGAAACATTATGCTGTACACCAGAAATTGACACAACATTGTAAACTGACTATATGTCAATTTTAAAAAGAATTAAAAAAAGAAAACAAATCTATTTTTTTAAAAAAGAGTTCATGAGGGAATTGGATATGATGGCTCAAGATTCTTTTCTAGTCCTATAAGGACTGTCAGCTGCGCAAAGTTTTAGGCTTAGAAATTGCCTTTGGAACTGCTTAGGATGGCTACAGATTCCTCGCCTCCCTTGACTGAGCTGTTATACAGTCTTTATGGCTTTTTAAGAAGTCATCTGTGAACTTTAGGTGAAGTTTTACTTGTGTGTGTGGGGGGGGGGGTAGTTTTTTCCATCTTCTCCCTCTTCTGTAGCCACTGGACGTAAGAAACAATGGCCTATACTCTCAAAAGAATTGAAAGCAGGATCTCGAAGAAATACTTGCACACCCATGTTCATGGCCACATTATTCACAGTAGCTAAGAGACAGAAGGAACCCAAGTGTTCATGAACAGATGAATGGATAAGCAAAATGTGGTGTGTACATACAATGGAATATTATCCAGCCTTAAAAAGGAAGAAAATTCTAACAAATGCTACAACATGAATGAACTTTGAGGACATTACGCTAAGTGAAATAAGCCAGTCAGAAAAAGACAAATATTGTATGATTCCACTCATATGAGGTATCTAAAGCAGTCAAATTCATAGAAACAGAAATTGGAATGGTGGTTGCCAGGGGTTGGAGGAATGCAGAATGAGGAATTGTTTAAGGGGTGTAGAGTTTCAGTTTTGCAAAATGAAGAGAGTTCTGGAGATTAGTTACAAAACAGTGTGAATGTACTTAACACTACTAAATTCTACATTTAAACTGGCTAAGATGGTCAATTTTATGTTACGTGTACCTTACCACAATTTAAAAATTTTTACAGAAAGAAACAACATTGGCAGCAGATGAGGTACATGGGAAAGCAAGGCCTGTGTGGATTCCATTTTCAAGTGCCCCAGCTGTTCTGGTGGCCAGGCCATGGTACATCAAGAGTACCTGACACTCAAGTGTGTCTCAGGCTGAGCCCTTGCAAAGAGGGGGCCCAGTTCTGCTCCACAGCTCAAGGCGGCACTCAGAAGAATTTAGCCTGCTTCCCCCTTAGGTTTAACCTGGACACTGAAGCCTTCTCTGCATGAGACACCTGAGCACACACCTGAAGGACCCATTGTCAACAGTCAGATACGCATGCTCAGTGATGTGTTACACACTGAGAATAACAGAGATAGATTCTGCTTCCTCTCTATTTCAGACCTACAAGGAGAAACTCACTCCCAAGGAAGCAATGGATGGAATCTCATCCTGTCATTCAAGGCCATGATCATTGCAGAATACTATTTTTTTTTTCATTTCTAACTTCCCTCCATATCAACCAACCCCCCCACCCCAACTCCGCCAAGAAATAGCATCGCATAGAGCAGTTCAAAATGTCTGCTAGAGGGACAGGCTGTGGAAATAGATTGCCCGAATCTGACCTTGACTCTGCCTTTCATTCATTGTTTTGTAATGAGCATAGTATTTAACCTTTCTAACATTCATCTTTAAAACAGGGTAATGATATAGGTGCTTGTTTGGGTTTGGGGAAGATTAAACAAGATTCTGCTTGAGACCCCTTACCCCAGAGCCTGCACACAGTAAGTATTTGATAAATGAGGACTTGTCACTATTCTCTCCACCCAGCCAAATCCTACCCATGTTCCAAGAACCAGCTCAAGCCCTTTCTCTTCCATAAAGTCCTCCAAGAGCCCACCATGAACCAAATCCCATCATGAACTCTCCCATAACGCTGATTATTTGCACCCTTCATCCTTGTGGCAACTCTTCAGGGATCAGAGCTCATTAGGCCCCATCTACACGGCAAGGTGGAGAGGGTTAAGAGCTGTCATTCTTAGAACTCCCAGATGTACAGGGATCACAAGTGGTAGCTCATGGGTTGCACATAATAAGTGATAACACAGGAACTCAAAACATGGCCTTGTTCATTCTTGCAGCTAGGATTCACCTTATTTGTATTCTATGATTTGCAATGTACCAGGAAAGACTGCCACCCCCAAATCTCTCCACACCTGTGCAAATGGGCTTTTGGGGTTCATCTGTCTCCCTGCTCCCTCTTAAGTGTAAAATATTTGCTAAGAGGGATTTGGCACTCATCTTACCTGAGAGACTTTCTTAATTTTTCTGAGATCGTATTTTCAATTGTGAATTTACAATGTTTGGGGGCAAGGATTCAGAAACAAGAGAGATGGATCCCAGAGAAAACCTGATCTGATCTACTTTATAATTAACCTATCTGTTCATTCTGTCCATTTGTATACTTATTCAGTAAATATTTCTTGAACATCCACTGTGTGGCAGGCAGTGTTTGCCCCTGCAAGGATGATTCTGCTGGGAAAGTCCTCTTCAGGATTCTAAAAAGGGAATTCTCCAGTCTTTCCAATGCTGCTTTGGCAGCCAGTATACTGAATATCTCTTCCTGGTGATGTGGCATAAAGCCATTCAATGGAGCAACTTTAGTTCAAGGGCAGTGACTTATTTCTCTCTTATCCTGAGTACCTCATATGTTTCCAGGCATATGGTAAGTTGGTAAGACTGGATGGAAGGATGAATGAATGGATGTTGTAGATAATATAAATCTTAGCTTGAATTCCCCAGCAGATTCTGAGACAAAGATTTGAATGCAAGCCATTTACTTAGGAGGTGACCCCAGGAAGCTGATAGGGGAGGAGGCAAGTAGGACAGGTAAGAGAAGGAAGCCAATAAATGGTGTGTTATCAAGCAGATTACCATTCTGATAAGCATCTGGTTATTTACCAGGCATTGAATACTGAATGTTTCCTCTGCCTTCCTATCCTACCTAACTGAATGGTTATGAAATTTAGATGCTGCAAATGAGAATGTGAATGCACAAATATTGTATGCATTGTCTCTTGTCTTCAAATAAGGGAACAACCTTTTTGCCATTCCTTAACACCAGGGGCTTCCTAGATATTGCCCAAGATCTTGGGTGAATTCAGTATGCCCTTGGGCTGATTTAAGTAAAGTTTCTAGAAAATATATTTCCTTTTTGATGTGTAAGGAAATAGCTTTGTTTAAAGTCACTCATCTATCTCAGGACAGGATAGCGTACTTTTAAGACTAGCTGAGTTCATATCCCATCATCACTTCTTAGCTGTGTGACATTGTGCAGGCTATTTAAATTCCCTTTGCCTCGGTTTCCCCATCTGCAAAATGGCAATAATAATAGAATTTATCTCATAGGAATGTTGAAATGATTAAATGAGACTATGTTTAAGTATTTATCAGTGACTGGCAAATAGTAAGTACTCAGTAAATACAAGCTATTGTTACTATTACTTGGAATGAGTAAAAATGTGTGCTAGATGAATTTAAAAATTCTAATTCCATTAGCATTATTATAAGTACAACCATAATGGAAGTATGCAGATGGATAAAACAATCCGGATTTCTGATAAAAGTTTTGAGTATTTGTGAACACTCTACTAAGAAAAAAAGGTAAATTGAGCTTACCATCTAACACCAACAAAGATGAAATAAAACATTTAATTCTGTGAATTTAATTCTCTGGTGTCAAATCTTAGAGAGACTGGGATTTAAGGGTATAGGTATCCCTTGCTTTTCCAAAGTTCACTTTACGCCAATTCACTTTTACAAAGAACTACATTAGTACCTGTATTCACTAACCGACATAAATCCAAAGAGGACTTTAGCTTTCACAAAAAAAGGCAGAAAGCAAAAATAGCACTCAACGTTTGTTTTGCAGGAGCCATTATTAAGACAGTGTGCAGCCCAAGCAGAGCAGTGAGAGTGGCACCGCCAAGCTCCTTCCCCAGGACCTACACTCAGCATCTCAGCACCAAGTGGCCATAGCTTTGAACTGTGTCTATGAGCATCTGTGCTTTATCTCGGTTTATTTTGTGCATCCATTAGCAAGATGTGTCCTAAGGTAATTGCTTCTTCAATTTATGCCATTTCAGCTTAGGAAAGGTTTCATAGAAACATTCTACTTTCAGATAGTGGGGGAATTCTGTATTTCAAGCATCATTCTTATGGAGGACATAGGAGGAAAAGGCAGGCTTAGTCAGTTTCTCTGGTTATACACTGGGAAAGATTAATGGATGTGCTGTGTTTTAATATTAAGTGCTTATTTGTTAGATTTCTATGACCTTCACTTCTTGACATTTAGGGGGTAAAATCAGATCTGTTTCTACACTGTGCTCCACATCTATTAGATAGATCAACCAGAAATTGTGTTTGGCTGCTAGTAACTGAGGCTTAAAATATTGACTTAAATCCAGCAGAGATTTCTTTTCCCCTTATAAAATAAGAAGTCTGAGTCTGATGACTCCAAAATGTTAGGAGGGACCTAGGCTCCTTCCAGCTCTAACTTCTACCATCCTTAGGGCATGGCCCTTGTCCTCATGCTTAAGAGATGACTACTGGCTCTAGCCCTCACTTAAGAATTCCAAGCAAAGAGAAGGAAGATGCAGGGAAAGACAACTGGGGCCTTCTGGCTGAGTAATTCCCCTTTAAAAAGTTTTCCCTGTAAGCCCCACTTAGTGACTTCCTATTACATTCCATTGCCCCTCACACATATACCTCTACAAAGAAGGCTGGGATGTTTTAGTGGACACCTTGCCATCTCTATCAATACAGGGATTCTGTTAGTAAAAAAGAAAGGAAGATTTATACTGGTTAGAGACCTAGCAATCTTTGTCACAATGAACTTTTAATAAATTACTGTTAAAAAAAAAAAAAGACAAAAGGTAGAGAAGAAGGAGAAGTAACCTGCTAACGCATCCCTTTGCCATTCTATAAGCTCCTGAAGGCCAGGAAATATGCCTCATTCATCCCTGTGTCCCCAGGGTCTAGCTCAGGACCTGGCACAGAGTAAGTGCTCAATAAGTGAGTTTAATAGTTAAATTAAAGGATGAGATTTAGACATAAAACGATAAGACTGATTTTGCAGGCTTGCATGAAAATCCATCTCCAGAATTTTCAATCCTGCCATTATGGCCTTTTCTTTAAGGATAAACTCCACAGCATGCTGCTGTTCTGGGAAATGTCTTTCCACACCCACTCCCAGTCTGCCCCTCAATTATAGCTGTTTGCTTCCTCCACCAGAGAAGGGCTGAAGACACATTACCTACCTACACAGAGTCGTGGCAGGGAGGAGGCTTTGTCAGGCCCTGTTCTATCACAGAGCTGCCAGGCTCGGGGTATTATCACCACATAACCAAAAGGCATTAGTATAGATGTATTTCAGAAGTGACTTGTTTAAAAATCGTCCAAAGGGCCAGATGCCTGAGAACCATGCTGCTGTTATGCCCTCAGATCCCCTCCTTGGCAGCAGCAAGTCCTGGGCACTCTGACACCCCCCCCCCCCCCACTGTAGAAACTCATTCGGGTCTGCAGGGCACAGAAAAGCTTTCCAAGAAAATCCCTACTCCCTTACCAGCTTGTACCGAGTGAGAGCACAGCGGAGGCTCCTAGACAGCAGAGCTGCCTATAAGAGAGGCTACACCTTTCTGCCGTCAAGATGGGACAAGACTAGGGGTGATGAGTGGGCTCTTGCGAAAATACAAACAAACCCTGCTTCTTCTCCCACTACTAAAATGGAAAGTGAGCCCCAAAGCAGAGGGGAGAGTTACCTTTCCACAAAGCCACCCTTCTAGGTGCTAAGGCCACGATCGACCCTAACCTAATGTGTATGGGAGCTCGAGAATCTGGTGGAAAATCAGTAATAATCGCCCTAATCAAGCTGAGAACTCTGGGACTCATGTATAATGATGATGATTAAAAACAATAATCATCTTTATTTACCACAGGCCAGCACTGATCTAATCACTTTACACACGCATTTAATATTTGTAACAACTCTATGAGGTAAGTATCATTATCATCTCTGTTTTACAGATGTGGATGCATGGCACAGAGAGGTTAAGTTGCTTACCCCAGATCACACAGCTAGGAAATGGCAGAGCTAGGATTTGAACACAGGAAGTCCAGAGAAAACAGTGGGAGGATGTCTATGGGGTACCATTAAGGGTGACTATTTTGAAGGTATGAAGTGTTGTGGGGTTCTCAGTGACTACTTGCCTACTGCAGAATATGAGTGTTGATTTTCCTTTCTTATAACAAAGCTGCCTGGGCCCTGTACATGGGTACCTGCAGGCCCAAAGGACTGCTCAGTAGAGAGAATTCCTCAGGTTTCTAGCTGGGATCTAGAGCAAGAAAAGTGTGTCATCTCTGACGTGAAAGTGTCTGACACCAGGTCACCCGTAAATACACTGTGTCACACTGCTTCATGAGCTGGATCAAACAACTCTACTTTCTTCAGCTGTGTGACGTGAAGGAGGTGGAAGAGTGTGAATCACCTGCACAGGCTGAATTGGAAAGGTCCTAACTGCAGCCCTCAAAAGAATAACGCTTCTGGTTATTTCTCCTAGGACCCTGTGGCTTCTCCTCACTGGCCACTGCCCAAATCAGGCCCAAGAACAACATGCCCCGAGTTGCCTGGGCACTTCTTCAGAGACTGGCTAGTTGTTTCCTGGGTGGTCAACTTGAGTTAGAGATCCACTGCTGAGTAAGAAATCCATTTGCCTGAAGAAAGAACCCCCAAATCAGAAGCAATGTTCATGATATATTTCTAAATTTAAAACCCAGGTTCCAAAATAATATGTAAGTTATGACAGTATTTGAGAGAGAAAAGAATAGCAAAGACAATAATAACTCATGTTTGTTGAGTACTCACTGTGTGCCAGGCCCCATGCTACCTCTTTCATTAATCCTCAGAGAGACACAATGGGGTAGGATGGTATGAAGTAGGTATGAGCACCCTGAGACTGAGAAGATTAAACAGATCACCCAAGGTGTAAGCAGTGGGGTCAGGAATTAAACGCAGGATGACTGATCACACACTCTGTTCACACCACCTTCCAGCCTCCGCGTACACCAAGACGTTAGCTATGGTAACCTGTGGGTTACAAAAGTGTAACTGCTAGGGTCTTTTTTCTGTGTTTCCCAAATTTTACATGCTAAGCATTATTGCTTATGCATTTGGAGGTGAGTGTTAGGTGTGTCCAACTCCCCCCGCTAGACGGTCACCTAGCAGCATGAAGCCTCCCTTCCTGCTCACTCCTGGCCGGTCCTCCTCACCCCTCACCACCACTGTGGTCTTCTGTGGCTCCCCGGGCCCTCGGGGAGCAGCCTTCCACATCAGTCTGGAGAAGCAAGCCCATCCCTGCCCCCTCTGAACAAGATCTCAACCGAGTCCCCAGGATGTATGTGACTGTTAAAACAGGACCAGAGTGAACCGGTTTTCTAGGTGGCCATCTTTGGAAAGGATTTTTTTTTTTCTTTTTTGGACTTTGGACCAGAATACTAGAAAATAACATGAAACCATCCTGAAAATGCTAACATTTCACCATCCTTAGCCCTGAGGAGCCCTCATAGAGCTGCCTTCTGAACTTTAAAGAAGAAGTGATCCTTCAGTTCCTACACTGTCCTTAGCATTGTCAGTCAACTCTGTGCTCTTCCGCGAGAGATATATAGACACACGGGGAGTTTACAGGCCAGCTGGAGGGGCAAGACAGACATCAGGCAGGTAGAAAGAGCACATCTCTTTTAGCACCACCCATACAGCATACTTATCTCAAAATAGTTGACATTAATTCACTCTGGTGCTGAATTGCACAGTTAGTGTGTAATTCTTTCACAGCCAGCCAGTCTGTGCAGTGAACAGCATGCAACTATATCTTCTCAGTACTGACAGGCAATTCTCTGTGGGTCTCTGCATGTCTTACAAGTGAGGCACTGACTGCCCTTTGTTCCTGACCATCTTTCCAAGAACATTTCTATAATGAAAAGCCTTGGAAGATATAGCTAGTGTCTCCCTCCAGAGCAAAGGGTAGGCTTGCTTACTGCCCACTGTATAAGATCTGGGTAAGGTCACAGCTGCCTGTAATGCAACACTCTGCCTGTGCAGGCGTCACCTAGCCCTAGCAATATCACACTATGAGAATTGGGGTTCAGGGAACCCACTCAATATTGCTAGCAGCTGCTATTGCTGTGAGTTAAACTGCTCTTTGTCTCTAATCCAGGAGTCCCAAGTCTTCTACTGGCATCCACAAAACTGTGGCAGGCTAACTTGATACTTTGCAAGAAGGGTAAAATTTCAGACCCTTCACAATTTGTGACACATAGCCAGTGGGTTCCAACATGACATAATCTACTTTTCTTAATCTGAGGGACACTGTCCACTCCATCCACTCAGATGTCGTCTCTCCTCCAGCCATCATTTTCTTTTCTGTGTATAGTTTTGATAACTAATGACTGAAGAAAAGATATACAAGTGACTATACTTGCTTTGCTGAAAATAAATTAAGGGACAATTCCACTGGCCATAAAAGGTAAAAGTAATGGTAACTCAAGTATCCTTCATGAAAATGGTTTGAAAATCAAGGGTATAGATCAACAGGAAATAGTGATTGGTCGAAATTATTTGAATTATTTGTCAAAAGAGCATTAAAGCACCACTGCAGTTAGGGAGGGTGATCAACAGTTGCAGAAAGCCGAAGAGAACGGAATAACAATGACCTACTTATGCCACTGAGAAGGCATCTTCCTATGTACCAGGAAGACCAAACAGCACTGATTTCTTTTCTTTTCCTAAGAAAGCATTTTCTAAGTAGGAAATGCCTTAATTCTATCACGTGGTACAGATGAGGGACCATAGAAATTTGTAAACTAAGTCCGTTTCTGATTCTAGCCCTGCAGCAAGATAAAAGAGCATGTATAAATGTGGCCATATTGAGATTTTTGTCCTAAAATACTGCTGGAGAAAAAAGTTAATTACTAGGTTTAGTCAAAAACATTTCACACAATTGTTCCTTTTCATTTTGTTTTCAGCTATGGGAAGTCATGACCATGTTACAAATAATAAGCTCTGAAAATAGAGCATTTAAGGAAAGAATTTAGTAATCAAAATGCACGATAAAATTAATCTGACTCAGATTTTCCAGTACAAATAATAGTTGTGCTACCTGGTAACCAGGCATAAGTAAATCATGTAAATGAAAATAATTACTATTACTCTGATACAAAAAACAAGGGTTTGCAATTTTTCCCTTTTGTCTAATTGTCAGGACCCTTTGACCTCATGCATCAAGGACACTGAAGGACTACAGTGGGGCATCCATATCAGAGGACTAAGCTTTTCCTGGCTGGGAAAAGGGGACCCAAATTAAGTTCCTTCTCTTAGCTTCTTCCCTTTGAAATGGAGAACTGGGAACCTACTTCTGAAGTACCCATTTTGCCCTCAAGGAGTAAGAATGTTAGAAGGAGCCCAATCCTGGGATTGAGGGGGCAGTGAGGCTCACAATGTTCAGCCCAGTTTAGCAAAGGAGAAGAGCAGAAGCCAACACTGGAAATAAAGAGCCTGCATGACACTTGCTCTTGATGTTCTCAGAGGAACTCTCAGCAGATGCAGACACTTGAAAGAAGTCCAGGGTAGGAGAGGTGGGAGGCTTAGTCCCGGTTTGATGGGGACTAATTGTTTTCCCACTTAACCATTTTTATGCAAATTATCTACCTACCTCTCTCCTCCCTCCCCTTTTGCCCTCCCCCTCCCCCAACACCTCTTCTTTTTCCTCTTCTTCTGCCTCTTCTCCTCCCTATTATACACTCATATTTTCATTCTTATTAAAGCATACAGGCCCTGAATCTATCTTTGGCCCCAGTCTTCATGCACATACATCTTCATGACTGCCAATACCTGCTTCAAGGAAATCAGTAAACACTTTTCAAGGAAACCTTCTATTTCACACAGTCCACTCAGTTCTCTAAGAACGCAGAAGCTTTGCTTCACTACATTGAAACACACATGTATTCACACAATGACTCTAAGAACTTCCTGTCAAATCCCCATTCCTCCCATTTAAGGAGTGCCCTCCTGGCCTTCTGTTTATCTTTATAACAGTCTTATTGAGATACAATTCACATACCATACAATTCATACATTAAAGGTACACTTCAATGGTTTTTAGTATATTTAAAGAGTTGTGCAACCATCACCACAATCAATTTTAGAACATTTTAATCACCATAAAAGGAAACTTTAGCGGTCACTTCCAATTCTCCAAACTTCCACCCTCCCACCCCCACCCCAGCTCTTGGCAATCATTAATCTGCTTTCTGTCTCTGTGGATTTACCTATTCTGTACATTTGCATAAATGGAATCATACAATATGTGATATTTTATAACTAGCTTCTTTCACTTAGCATATTTTCAGGGTCCATCCATATTGTTGCAGATATCAGAACTTCATTCCTTTTTGTTGGAATAATATTCCAGTGTATGAATATACCACATTTTATTTATCTGCTCATCAGTTGATGGATATTTGGGTTGTTCCCATTATTTGGCTATTTTGAACAACGCTGCCATGAATATTTATGTAAAACTTTTTATATGGATATATGTTTTTGTTTCTCTTGGGTGTATCTAGGAGTGAAATTGCTGGGTCATATGGCAAGTCTATATTTAAGGAACTGCCAGATTGTTCTTCCAAGTAGCCATACTATTTTACATTCTCACCAGCAATGGCTGAGGATCCCAATTTCTCCACATCCTTGTCAATACTTGTTACTATTTATTTTTTATTACGGCTATTCTAATGGATGTGAAGTGATATCTCAATGAGATTTTGATTTTCATTTCCCGGATACCTAATGATATTGAGTATCTTTTCATGTACTCCTTCACCACATTATATCTTCTTTGGAGATATGTCTATTAAGATATTTGCCCATTTTAAAATTAGGTCATTTTTGTGCAGTTTATTGTGTATATGTATTTACATACAATACATTGTATATGTGCAGTCAAATTGTAACAATTCTACCTAATAAAACTGAAGACTGAAAAAAAATTAGGTCTTTTTTTAATTAAGTTGTAAGAGTTTTTTATATATTCTAGATACCAACACTTTACCAGATACATGATTTGCAAATATTTTCTTTTAAAAATTTTTTTATTTAAAGTATAGGCAGTTTACAATGTTATGTTATTTTCTGTGTACAGCATAGTGATTCAGTTATACATACATATGTATATATTCCTTTTCCTATTCTTTTTCATTATAGGCTATTACAAGATATTGAATATAGTTCCCTGTGTTATACCTTGTTGTTTATTTTTATATATAGTAGTTAGTATATACAAATCCTGAACTCCCATTTTATCCCTCCCTACTCCCTTTCCTCCCTGGTAACCAAAAGTTTGTTTGCTATACCTGTGAGTCTGTTTCTGTTTTGTAAATAAGTTCATTTGTGTCATTTTTTAAAGATTCCACATGTAAGTGATATCATATGGCATAGCTGTTTCTCTGTCTGATTTACTTCACTTAGAATGACGATCTCTAGGTCCATCCATGTTGCTGCAAATGGCATTATTTCATTCTTTTCAATGGCTGAGTAGTATTCCATTATATATTTATACCACAACTTATTTATCCAATCATCTGTCGATGGACATTTAGGTTGCTTCCATGTCTTGGCTACTGTAAATAGTGCTGCTATGAACACTGGGGTGCATGTATCTTTTCAAAATAGAGTTTCTTCTGGAGTGAGATTGCTGGATCAGATAGTAAGTCTATTTTTAGTTTTTTAAGGAATCTCCATACTGTGTTCCATAATGGCTAAACCAAACTACACTCCCATCAATAGTGTAGGAGGTTTCCCTCCACACCCTCTCCAGCATTTATCGTTGTGGACTTTTGAATGATGGTCATTCTGATTGGTGCAATGTGATACCTCATTGTAGTTTTGATTTGAATTTTTCTGATAATTAGCGATATCAATTATTTTTTCACGTGCCTATTGACCATTTGTATGTCTTTATCGGAGAATTGTTTGTTTCGGTCTTATATCCATTTTTGGATTGGATTGTTTGTTTTTTGTTATTGAGTTGTGTGAGCTGTTTGTTTATTCTAGAAATTAAGCCCTTGTCCATGCATCATTTGCAAATATTTTCTCCTATTCTCTAGGCTGTCTTTGTCTTTTCATTTTGTTTGTAGTTTCCTTTGCTGTGCAAAAGCTTATAACATTAATTAGGTTCCATTTGTTTATTTTTGCTTTTATCTCTATTGCCTGGGTAGACTGTCCTAGAAGAACATTGCTACAATTTATATGAGACTGTTTTGCCTATGTTCTCTTCTAGGAGGTTTATGGTGTCTTGTCTTATGTTTAAGTCCGTAAGCCATTTTGAGTCTATTTTTGTGTATGATGTGAGGGAGTGTTCTAACTTCACTGATTTACATGCAGCTGTCCAGCTTTCCCATCACCATTTGTTGAAGAGACTGTCTCTTCTCCATAGTAAACTCTTGCCTCCTTGGTCAAAAATTAATTAGACATAGGAGTGTGGGTTTTTCTGGGCTCTCTATTATGTTCCATTGATCCATATGTCTGTTTTTGTGCCAATATCATGCTGTTTTGATTACTGTAGCTCTGCAATATTGTCTGAAGTCTGGCGGGTTATACCTCCAGGTTTATTCTTTTTCTTCAGTACTGCTTTGGCAATTCTGGGTCTTTTGTAATTCCATATAAATTTTAGGATTATTTGCTCTAGTTTTGTGGAAAATGTCCTGGGTAATTTGATAGGGATCACATTAAACCTGTAGATTTCTTTGGGTATTATGGACATTTTAATATTAACTCTTTCAGTCCAAGAGCATGGAATATCTTTTCATTTCTTTAAGTCATTTTTAATTTCCTTAATCAATGTTTTATAGTCATTCATGTATAAGTCTTTCACTTCCTTGGTATTTCACTTCCTAAGTATTTTTTTGGATGGAATTTTAAAAGGGATTTTTTTTTTTTTTTGCTTTCCTTTTCTGATATTTATTGTTAGTTTAAAGAAATGCAACAGATTTCTGCATGTTAATCCTGTATCCTGCCACCTTGCTCATTTTGTTTTATCAGCTCAAGTAGTTTTTGTGCGGTGTCTTTAGGATTTTCTACATATAGTATCAGGTCATCTACATATAGTGACAATTTTACCTCTTCTCTTCCAACTTGGATTATTTTTATTTTTTTCTTGTCTGATTGCTCTGGCTAGGACTTCCAATAATATGTTGAATAAAAGTAGTGAGAGTGGGCATCCTTGTCTTGTTCCAGATTTTAGCAGGAAGGCTTTCAGCTTTTCACCGTTGAGTATTATGTTGGCTGTGGGTTTGTCATAAATAGTTTTTATTATGTTGAGAAATGTTCCCTCAATACCCACTTTAGTAAGTTTTTTTTCAAACCATGAATGGATGTTGAATTTTATCAAATGCTTTTTCTGAATCTATTGAGATGATCATGTGTTTTTTGTCCTTTCTTTTGTTGATTTTCCCTTTTTAGGGGTTTTTGTTTTTGTTTTTGTTTTTTTATTTGCTTGATGATGTGTCATTTGAAGCAAAAAAAAACTTATTAATTCTGATGAGGTCCAATTTACCTACTTTTTCTGTTGTTACTTGCACTTTTAGTATCATGTGGAAAAAAACATTGTCTAATCCAAAACTACAAAAATTTAAGCCCGTCTTCTTCTAAGAGTTTTATAGTTTTAGCTCTTATCTTTAGATCCTTGGTCCACTTTGAATTAATTTTGTCTACTGTGTGAAGTAAGGGTTTAACTTCATTCTTTGCATGTAGATATCTAGTTGTCTCAAAACTTTTTGTTGCATGATTTTTGCTTTTTATAAAACTTCATCCAAGAGAGCTCTATGAATTTCTTGTATGTCAATTCTGTTCCCAGAGAAATTTGCTTTAGAGAGGCTTCTTCTAGTGATGGAGATGATACTATATTTTAATGTGCGGCAGGCGGGAGGAGTTTGCCAGTGTCCACCCACATCTCAGGTTACTCCCTATTGCACCCCACATCTTCTTTACTGGGTTTCTTTAGCTCAACCAAAATGGCATCACTGAAATCAAGCCCTTTGTAAAGCGTAGGAATAGATGGTCTACCTGGATTTTCAAGTAACCAAAATTACTTTATGAAACTGAACACTTTTTAATTTGAGAAGAGAGGTTAGAAGGATGGAATGTAGGAGCCTTATGACTACAGCACTTTCTCTTTAAAAAGAAGACTACAGTAGATATCATTGGGCTGGGCCCAAGGATAACTATTTTCCTGCTAGGGATTTGCCACCTCCCTAAGCTCTGGCTTGGCCATCAGCAGCCTCTTATGCAAAGCTGATGTTCAGGAAGGCCAGGACCAAGCCAGAGAGAGCAGCAGTACAGCAAGCTCAAAAGGGGCTTTTGACCTCAAAAGTCCAGAGAGAGCTTCTATTTTTCCAGGTATCATTTTCAAGTTAGATGATAAGAATATTCCAATGGATAGAGAAATTGTTACCCAGATCAGTTTCCTGGGTCCCTTTGCTTACCCTGGGATAAGCAATTAGGACTGCCTTCATTTACTTCCATCACTAATGCCTCCCTTTTAAACTTTACTTAGGATTAGAATCACCTGGAGTGCTTATTAAAAACTTATCTTCCTTGGTCCCACCCCAGAACAGAAATTGCATTTTTAACTAGTAGCCCAGGTGATTCTGAAATAGACCATTCCTAGACCCACTTTGGCAACACTGCATTGAAGATTATCTAAAGACTTTGAGTTAAATGTAACTCTGCCCTTAGTGTGGCTTTCTCAGACCATGGTGTCACCCAAGACTGGGAAGAGGAGATGAGAGTGCTAGAGGCTAGGGGAGGGAAGAGTAGAACATCAGTACACATGAGATTGGAAGAAAGGAGTTTGACAAAGAATAGGCTTGAAGCCTTTTGAAGGTGCTCAGACAGTTAAGACAGGAGGTAGGGAAAATTTGCCATATCTGAATATCACCCATATTATTATTATTATTTAACTTCATTCTTTGCATGTAGATATCTAGTTGTCTCAAAACTTTTTATTGCATGATTTTTGCTTTTTAAAAAACTTCATCCAAGAGAGCTCTACGAATTTCTTGTATGTCAATTCTGTTTCCAGAGAAATTTGCTTTATGTTTCTTTATATCAATGAATCTAATATTGCCACCTCCTTTAGACTTGTCCTAAGAAATAATGTCCAAGTTAATTTGTTTTTTTCAAACACACATTACAAAAAACATATAATTACTGACATTTTAAAAAATGTCTATGTACTACTTAAAGTCTTTACAGAACTGGTAGCAATCAAAACACCATCTTTGGGAAAACATCTCTTTACTATGTGAGCTTCTAAAGGGCAACTTGTTCCCTCACTTGGTAATTCTTTGTGATACTCTAGGACTAAGAAAGCTTTAAAAGAAAAATTTATTTTCCAGAGTCAAGATTAACCTCTTGTCAGCTTTCTAAATAGGGCATAATTTATCAGAAGTTGAGGGTTATGAACAGTTTGATCTCCCGACTATGCACATACATGACTGCCACTGTAAAATGCAAATGCATGCAAATTAAAAGTTAATGCAATCTTTCCAGAGGGTGCTAGAATTACTATTACTACTGTACTCTTTAATTGTTTCCTTTAACAGTTCAGCCTTTTAGGAAAGGCTTTGGAATGTATATAACATTCCCAAGTGCATAAACTCAAAAAATTAAAAGGGAGTTTCTTTGAAATAGAAAAAAAAGTGCAAATGTTATCTTTTTGCATGCTTAAGTTCTGCTAAACCCACACAAAAGAATATGCTCAGAAGAATTTCAAATATGTCTTTATCAGTGGTTATTTCTCCTCCTCCAACATTCTTTGATAAAGGAGGCTTTAAGAAACCTGCCTGTGTATGCAATAGTAAATTTATATGCCAGTTTTCTAGGAACAAGTGCAATCATAGTTTGCAAATGCAAATTTAGGGTAGACACCAGACTCAGTGAATAAAGATTTATGATATTGTCTCATTAACATTTCTTGGAGACCAGGTATTGCACAAAAAGAGTGAAATGAAATCCTCTATAGCATTTTGAGCATCCTACTCATAATGAGACATGTAAATGTTGTAAATTGGGGAGAATATAATAATGTTTTACATACAAATAGGAAAGTTTAGTCCTGCTTATTATATATTTGGTTCAGTTTAGTGCATGAGTGTTGTATTTATGCCTGTCACCATTTTGCAAGACATAAAATGGAAGCATAAATTTATGTTTCTTTTTCTGGTTTAGTGTTTTCAGCATGCCAACTGAGTAAACATCTGCAGGGAAGACACCTATGCTCTAGGCAGAGCAGAAATCTTATATTTCCATCAAAGAACTAGACTCCTTTTGTTTGGGTAGCCAAAAGAAAAAAAAGTATCCCTATGTACTAAAGTCACACTGGAGTGAAAAACTGTAAAGAGCATGCTTTCTTTTTTAAAAAAAAGATTTTATTATGTTTTGCAATACATATGTGTGAAAGATGATTTCAGAAAGCAAAATACCCCACCAGGACCAAACTAGACCAATTTCTTGGAGAATAATACAAATGAACATAAGATTTAACTTTCTATACTGTTTTTAGTAGAACAATCATCACTATCCCAAGAACATTGGTGATTTCTTTGAAATATGCTTACCTTGGATCTTTCAGTACATATGTGCTTGAACAAGTAAAATTTTCCATATCTAGGGTTTTATTTGCCATTTCTCTCACATCTTTCAAGAAAAGTCCTAACTAGCATATAGATTTCATCAAATCCTAAAAACTGTCTAACTCAACTTAGACAATTCAGAGGAGTCAAAATTGAAAGTAAAGTCCTTATATGTATAATTACTTGTGTGGAAGAATAATTTCATTGAGAAATTACACTGGGCTATCTTTTCTCAAAAACAGACTCTAGAAGAAAATCCAAATTGTATTATTCCCTCCCCTTCTCAAGATGGTAAGGGACCTTTCTCCAGGGCAGAGTACAGAGCCTGCGGATTTAGTTTACCATATGTAAAAAGATGTAGGCCATCTGAGAGGGAAGGGGTTGAAGGAGCAGGTGAGAAGGGTAGAGAGGTGGTCAGTCCTGGGAGGGTCAGGGATGGATGCCTCTTCTACACAGCACTCCCAAGACGGTGAGATTTCTAGTCAAGAGCCTTCATGGAGCTAGGTACTGAACCCCACGCACCCTGACCTTATGGACCTCAATCAAGACATTACCAAGCATATGGGCAAAAGATCTGTTAGTCAGAGCATGGATGATGACTTAAACTTGTGACTGGTTTCTGAAGTGGGGGAGTTGTGCCCTTACCTTACTATCTCCGCATAGACAACGTTACAGTTGAGTTAAACTGTAGGATATCCAGCTAGTGTAGGAGACTTGCTTGTTGTGGGGAATACCCCCACATATTTGACCAGAAGTGCCAGAAATGAAGTGTTCTGTGTGAGTAGTGAACGAGACCCACAGGAGAGAAGCAGTAGTGAAGAACTGGGTTTTTCCCTACATAGTAAAGAAGAAACTGGGTTTTTCCTTTACAGGGAGAAAGGAAGGGAAAGTGTTAAAATAGCAATGCCCAAACCAAACCCTTTCCGTCTAGTGTACCTCCCTGTCCACTCTGAGGATTCCAACCCCCAGGGCTCTGCACAGTCTTTCTCCAATATGTCAAGGCTCAGACAGGCTCAGTGACATCTCCAAGGCTAGTCAAGGCACCAAGACAAGCCTACACAAGAGTCCTGTCAAATCAAGCTAAAATAAATTTCTGTGTTTAAAAATACTCAGAAGGATAGTGTGCTAAATCATAAATCAAGGGCCAACAACCACAAGTACCAGGCTCATGAAGGAATTTGTACTCTGTACCAAATGTCGAGGCTAGAAGGAGGCTGTGAGATCTCTAGAGTAAAACTGTGTGTCCCATATAGATCAGAAAAACTGAGGTGCAGGGAGGTTAGTAAGTCTCAACTGGCAGAGCCAGGATAACAACGGATGATTTCTGACACATAATATCATCATTTTGAACTTATCTTCACTCTTCTCACTAGATGAAGTCCTTGTGATGGGTTTCTACAGAAAAATGGAAGAAAGAAAAAGGTCAGGAGAAAGGATTTTAGGCATGGCAAATGTTATAGAAGATAAAAACTGACTGAAGAGCATATGGCAGAATGGAGATCCTGAAACCTCAATTAAATATAAATAAAGCACAGAGAGATGGCAGATAGACAGGGAACGTTTAACTGAATATCTGAGGCTGCAAGAATGTGAGTTTTCTTTCAAAGCCTAGAACATGAGTCTAGGAAAGTAAGCAAGCTTGGAAGCCACTGGGTCACTGTATCTACAGCATGGGGACACACGGGGACTATCAACAAAGACTTGGGCCAGCATACAAAGTCTTGGACATGTAGAGGGAGATGACAATCTGAGATCCAGAAATGGATACACTGTCAGGCAAAGAGACAAATAGGAAAGGAAAAAAAAAAGACCCACAGAAAATGCAAGAGAAACAAATAGTATCTGTCTCTACCCTGGCTCTAGAAGTTGGGAATAAAAAAGTCTCCTCTGGTAACTTGTACCTTCTGACTAGTCCTTAAGTGGATTTAAGGCCCAAGTCTACATTACTTATGCGGTCCTTAAAAAACTATAGTGTAAGAATTGTGGTTTCAAGTGATCCCAAGTCTGTGGTGCCATCAGACAGCTGCATAAAGCAGACACACATTTTCCCTGGAGAAGCACTCTGACAACCCAGAGCTCTAAGAATTCCAAGCAAAATTTCCATCACAGAGACACACACGCAATCACAAAGCACACAAGCCACCATGAATTCAAATCTCAAGAACAGCATATAACAGAACCAGATCTGCAAACACTGGAGATATTTTAATATTTCAGATATCAAAATGACCATATATAGAATTCAAGAAAAGTATTATAATTTGATTAAAGAGACAACAAGAAAAAAACTGAAAAAGTAAATAAGGAGCAACAAACTATCAAGATTTGAAGTAAAACCAAATAAAACTTTTTAACTGAAGTATAGTTAGTTTACAATGTTGTGTTAATTTCTGATGTACAGCACAGTGATTAGTTATACATATATATTCCTTTTAAATTCTTTTTCATTATAGACTATTACATGATATGGAATACAGGTCCCTGTGCTACACAGGCGGACCCTGTTGTTTGTCTATTTTATATATAGTAGTTAGTATCTGCAAATCCCAAACTCCCAATTTATCCCTCCTCAGCTCCTTTCCCCCTTGATAACCATAAGTTTGCTTTCTATGTCTGTCTGTCTGTTTCTGTCCAAATAAAACTTTTAGAAATAAAAAATAGAACAAATGAAATGTAAAACTCAATAGAACAAGGAGGTTGAGTATAGCTCCGTGGTAGACCACATGCTTAGCATGCATGAGGTCCTGGGTTCAATCCCCAGTACCTCCACCAACACCACCAATAACAAAAACAAAAACAAAAAGCAAACAAAAAACTCAATAGAACAGATTTAGGAAGAGGGAGAGATGATAGTTGGAACATGGGGAATTTTTAGAGCAATGAGACTATTCTGCATGAAACTATAAAGGTAGATTACACATTTGTCAAAAACCACATAATATACAACACGAAAAGTGAACCCTAATGTAAACTATAGACTTTGGTTGATAATGATGTGTCAGTGTTGATTCATTGATTGTTTAACAAATGTACCACACTGGTGTAGGACACTGAAAGTCAGAATGGCTGTGGCGGGGTGTGGTGAGAGGGTATATGTATACTTTTCATTCAGTTTTGCTGTGAACCTAAAACTTCCCTAAAAAATAAAGTCTGTGCTGAGAAAAAATAAGTGGGTGTACTAAACAACAGGTTAAACACAGATGAAGAAACTTAATAAACCAGAAAGAAATTATATACAATACAGCATACAAAGAACAAAACACACACACTTCATATATAAAAATGGAGTTCAGAGGTACAGAGTATATAATGAAAAAAATCAACACATGTCTACTTAGAGTTTCAGAAGGAACAGAGGCGATTATGGAGGAAATAAAGGAAAGGCAATATTTGAAGAGATTGTGGGAAGAATATTCCATGCATTTTCAAATCAAAGATCACAATGAATCCCAAACAAAATAAATAATTGTAAAGGCACACCTAAAACATATCACAGTAAAGCAGAAGAAAACCTAGGATAGAGAGACTATCTTAGGGACAAGACAAATTATCTACAAAGGAGAGGCAAGGAGATTAATAGCTGATTCTTCAACAGCAGTGGAAGCCATTGTGGAACAGTTTCTTCAATGTGCTGAGAAAAAGTAAGTCAAAGTGAACCCAGAATTTCATGCTCAAAAAAAAAAAAAAAAACTCTGCCATTCAATAATAATGATGAAATAAAATTTTCAGAAGAACAAAATCTGAGATTCTCAATAAAGAATTTCTAAAAGATGTACCCACGAAGAAGGAAAATTTTCCAAAAGGAAGTCTGAGATACAAAAAGAAATTTTGACAAAAATTAAAAATATGATAATGGTATAGGCAACTCTAAACAAACATTGACTAATTAAAGCAATATCAAATAATAATATGTAACTTGTGGATGAAAAATGGTGGAGCTAAAATACCGGTAAAAAAGAATGCTTGAATTCAGAAAGGAAGGATGATTGTGGCTTTCAAATTTTTAAGGTTTTTTTTTTATTGTTCTGGAAGAGGAAGAATATATTCACTAAAATGCAAGTTATTTTATTAAAATTTTAAAACTTCAAGCAAGAAATTATAAAAGATAAAATAAGAACAATATTAGGAATGAAGAGAAATATAACTTCAGATTTATAAAAAAAAGATTTAAAAGACAGTAAGAATAATAACACCGTTATTACAATAAATTTGGAAACATGGACAAAGTGAAAAATTCTCAAAAAAACCCTTACCAAAATAGAAAACTGTAATAGTCTTCTAATTCTAAAGAATTCAATTCAGTAATTAAAATCTTCCCTCTCAGAAAATATTAGACCCAGATGAGAATTTCACACAAATATTCAAGGATTATATCTCTCCAATTTTATGTAAAAATTTCCAGAGAATAGGGGGAAACTGGAAATAGTCATCTAGATAAGGCTGGTATAAGGAAGGAAAATTATAGATCATTAGCATTTATAAATATAGATGCAAAAATTCCATTTTTGTTTTTTTGAGGGGGGAAGTAATAGATGCAAAAATTCTGAACAAAATATTAACAAATCAAATCCAGAGTAAAAAATAAAGATAATATATATTTACCAAATTGGTTTATCTTAGGAATGCAAGAGTATTTAACACTAGAAAATCTATTGATGTAATTCATCACATTAACAGATTAAAGTAGAAAAATGATATAAACATCACAATAGATGCAGAAAAGTATTTGATAAAAATACTACACTTACTCTCACTAAAAACTTTGAAGCAGACATGGCATAGAAAGCAAATTGCTTAATAAATGACAACTAAAAATCCTGCAACAAACATTTACTCTACAGTGAGCAATTCCTTTACGGAGGAATCTTCCTAACAATCAGAAAGAAGAAAAAACAGAAGTATGCTCTCTGTAATTAGAAACCAGAAAGAGATGTCTGCTGTTTCACCATTTCTATTCAATATTGTCCTGACCTATGCAAGATAAGAAAAAGAAATATAAAGTATAAGAATTGAAGAGGAAGAAACAAAACTGTCATTTTTTGCCAATGTTTTGATCTCCACATAGGAGAAATTACACTAATTTTTAGAATTATTAGAAGAGTTTTGCAAGGAAGTTATATACAAGTCAACAAGCAAAATTAACTGCATTTCTATATACTAATAATAGACATTTAGAAAATATAAATTTTAAAGTTATCATTGTTCATTGTACTATTTCTATTTTCCATATATTTTAAATTTTTAAAAATAAGTAAAGATGAAATACTGGGCAAATTATCAAAAGAAAGCAGAGGTATAATATTTACAGTAGCCACACACACAAATAAATAACTAGGAATAAATCCAACAAAAGTAGAAAATAGCCTTAATGAAGGAAATTACAAAATTTTACTTTGAAAGTCATTAATAATACTAAAATAAAACAGAAATCCATGTTTATGGAGACTCAATATCATGAAGCTGCCAGTTATTCACCAATTAATCTAATTTGGTACTGACCAGAGTCATGTATTCCAATAATCCAAGTTCAGATACAGCAAAGTAACTAAGATCAGTTCCTTACACAGAAGACAAGGACCACAACTATGACCCTCCTTATCATGCAGAGAAATTTCATCACACAGAGAGATACACACTCTTTGTGTTATAGACACTGAGATTTGATGGTTCTTTGGTACAGCAGTTAGCCTATTCTGACTAATGGAGCACTGTGGAATTCTGTACCCATACAAACCATCCATTAAATGGCCAAACGGGAAAAAAAAAAGTTTTCAAAAATTTACCTCCTCTGCATCTTTTCTTGAAAAAGCAAGTAAAGGATGTACTCTATCAAAATAAGGGAGTAAAAGAAAGAAGTTGTAGAATCCAGGCAGCTGGGAATCTGATACAGGAGTCAGATGAAAGGAATTCTCAGGATGGTGGTGAAAAAAATCTCAGGAGTATGGGTAGGCAGCAGGCTTAGAGAGCAACCAAAAACAGATTAAAGTAGAGGTCAGGGACTTCCAAAGGGCCTTCAAGAAAAAAAATGGAATTAATAGATTAGCTGAAGTCTTTGGTTATACTGAAAAGTTCTGTACAAAGAGTCTAGAGTTACATTAGTAATAAAACACAAAAAACTAAGGCAATCAAATCCAGGTTAAAAAAAAAAGTTGAACATGAAAGGAAATGAAATCATAATACAACTAAGATTTAGCTGTTACAGTATTTATGTAGTCATAACAATACGTATGCTGAATACTGACTTAACCCAAAATTATTATACATCTAAATCGGGAGAAGGAGAGAAGGAAAAGTTTGGGAGGAGGTATAAGGAGATAGAAGGTAAGAATACATAAGACAGGAAATTCTTATCTTCCATAGTAGAAAGTCCATGGATATCAAGAAATAGCAGTATAAGCATATTATTTTAAAACACTGAGACAAGTCACTCATTCCCCAAAAAGAAATAACAGCTAAAAGAAATTGAAATGGTTTTATTGGGAGAGGACTCAGGAGTTGAAAGGTTGGAGAAGGGTGGCTACTCTTTGTTATTAGTCATTTTATTATCTGACTTTTAAATGGTATACATCAAAATTACTTTGTTTCAAAATTAAATTTAAAATTTAGAAAAGAAAGAGAAAGAAGGAAGGAAGGAAAGAAAGAAGGAAGAAGGACGGAAGGGACAGAAGAAGAAGCAAGGGAAGGGGGAAGGAAAAGGAAAGGAAATTGGGCAACTCATAAGGAAATTCAATAATGATATGAAAAATTACTTTCAAATCAAATAAATGGGAATTAAAATAAGATATAATTTATTTTAAGTCATAAAACTAGAAAAGATTTTTTAAAGAATGGTAACATTCCATGTTGGGTGTGGGAAAAACATCTGTCCTGCCATATAAACTTGGATAACTTCTCAGTAGGGCAATTTACCTACTACTGTGCCAAGCCCATTCTAAACATTCACTGAAGATATTGCTTATAAATCATAACTCTCTTTCTAACTGAAATTAGAATAGAACTTCAGAATCTTTCTCAAGATAGCCTCAAGATAGCCACAACCAATACACTGGTTCAAACTGAGTAGGTACATAAACTTTACATGTCTCTGGAAAATATTTTGGAATACACAGTACTATGGAATAGTGTCTTCACCAACCAAAAAAAATCCATAAGTTGAAGCACTAACCACCAATGTGACTATATTTGGAGATAGAACCTTTAAGCAGGTTCAAGTCTCATTAAGGTTAAATGAGAACATAATGGTGGGGCCCTAATCCACTAGGATTAGTGTCCTTATAAGAAGAGAGAGACAGAACTCACTCTTCATGTGCATAGAGAAAGGACCATGTGAAGACACAGCAAAACAGTGGCTGCCTGCAAGCTAGGAAAAGAGACCTCATCAGAAATCAACCCCTGCTGCAATCCTGATCTTAGACTTTAAGCCTCCAGAACTGTGAGAAAATGTTTCTGTTGTTGAAGCCACTCAATCTGTAACAATTTGTGTATGGCTTTCAGCAAGTTGCTAATTACCTAGTGCCTCAGCTTCTCCTATCTACCTCACAGGACTGCTATGACAATTCAGATAATGAGGCCATAACTAAAAGCTACTATAAATGGTGGCAGCATGAGTACTCAGCAGAGTGGGTACTCTGTATTCAAAGAGTCAAAGGATTTCAGATGTGGGTTCAACTTGACTGTGTGACCTGGGGTGAATCACTGCACCTCTCCTAGCTTCAGGTTCTTCATCTTTAAAATGAGGACTCTGACTAGCTGATCTCTGAGGACCTTTGTGGCTCAAACCTCATAGGAGGAAAATCTGCATCATATCAATAAAGGGAGATATTGTGACATCAAGCAGTGTGAAAAAGAATGTTATAAAATGCCTCCTGATGCCCTGCTCCTCTGGAGGCAAGCAGCCATTCCCAGCCTTTCTGTGTAAGAGGAGATGTTCACATTAAACAGTGCATTACCCACGTGATAGTGGCAGTAGTCTTCATAACCACTGGTTACGAACATATATCATGACAAAACGCTACTAAGCATTCGGCATTGCTCTTAAATTAATTTGTATTTTAATTAAGTCCAATAACAACCTCATTTACTTGAAAAATAGTAACACCTCCAGAACTCCAAAAGAACTCCAAGGCGCTATGGAAATAAATGTTAGTTATTATTCCTAATAGTATGGAATTTTTCAAGTTAAAAATACTTGTTTCTCTCTCTCTGCGGAAACCTGGCAGCCCAGATAGAAAACCTTTTAACAGCATACAAAAATGACCAATTTAATCCCTCAGCAAAACCCGTGTGTGATCATCAGCCTGTCAAAGGGGCCTTCTGTGCATAAGAATGATCCGTAGAAGCCCGAAGGTTGATTATAAACCTCAAGTGTCGACTTGCCTCGAGCCATTTTAGATGAGCTCTTCAAAACACATCCCAGTAATCAGTTTCCTCTGATAGACAGGAGTAACAAGGATAAAGACTTGATTTCCCTGGCTGGAGAGGAGGCACATCTATTGTTGTCTATCTTTCCACAGATCACATATCCAGCTCTTTGTTCTTATTTAACAATATGGCTTGAGGCTTAAAATTTGTGATCAAATTTATATGCAAGGGAAGACCATGTTAGTTACCTTACAAAAAACTCCAAAAACTCACAGGCAGAAATGAAACCAAATAGGTCAGTTGGTATGCAGTATTTTCTAAAATGTAAGGGCATATTTATATTTTTGGAAAAAAATAATCATTTTATATTTTATGTGTGGCATTAAGTTCTTAAAAATAGAATCTAATTAAATGTATCATCAAATATTTATTTCAGTTTTGCCTGCTCTGTCTTGATAAGAGAACACTTCCAATTCAAATTATTAATGAATACCCAATTAAAATCCCAAAGCATCTTGTTGGATGCTGATGGAGCACAGGATTCAGACCTTGACTGACAGCATGTTATGTCAACTTGAGAAAGTCTTATCATTTCTCTGAGCTTTCTTTCCTCATCTATAAATTAATAAAATGTTTTTTAATAGAATGAAATGAGAAAACAGGTGTAAAAAAGTTCTAATCATTATATAAATGTTAGTGATTGCTGTTGCTATTATTGGAAAGCTATTAGAATAAGAATTGCTTGCCCAGTTATTCTCTGTGGCCCAAGTGCAATGACGGATACCAACATTACTATCACTTCCCTCATCATCTCAGTGCACTATGAACACCCCTAGGAAAAAGATGTATGTATTCTGAAATACAGATGAAATGATACAATGACTAGGACTTGCTTTGCAAATAAAAAAGCAAGTTGTAAAACAATACAAGCCATATGCTTCCTTGTAGATAGATACAGAAATATTTATGGACATAGATATAGACTTGGATGGAGAACTACAGTGATGGATATAGGTATGAGGTCTAGTAATACCACAGTGATTATGTCTGGATGTAATAAGAGGAGGTTTTTTCCCTTGTGACAGTTACATTTTATAACTCATTTACAATGAATATGTTTATTTCTATAATTTTTAAGTGTGGGTTTTTTTTTCATTTTTTGGTTTATTTTTCAAAAAAGACATTAGAAAAAAGTTTAAGTTGCCATATTCAAGATAAGAACATGAAACACCAACTCTAACAAGACCTCTTGGTAATTTTAGCTTTGCATGAAAGCCCTCCACTTCGATCTTTCTCCCAGCCCCACCATCAACTCTTTAAATGGCTGGTTCTTTCTCACCTTTACATGAGTGGCTAAATGCAATCTCCTCAGAAATCTCTAGCTAGCCTATCAAATGAAGTTCACTGGCTTTCTTCACAGTGCTTGACATAATTTTATGATTACATATTCTTTCATTTCTTTACTTGTTTACTGACTGTTTCACTTGCCATGAGACTTGAAGTGCCAGGAGGCAGAGACTATGGCTGCTTTGTTCATCACCGTGTAACCCAGTGCCTAGCACAGAGTCTGGCACATAACTATGTATTGAATGAATGAATGTATGCATGAATGAATGCACCAGAATCCATGCAGGAAGGCAGATGTTTTCATCCAGATAGATCCAGGTGCATCAGACCCTGAAGGTGAGGGCAGCGGCTAAGTCAACCAGCATCAGAGGGCTGGCATATCAATAAATATCTGCTTGCTGTATTAGAAAACTGAAGTAATCATGAATTATTTCCATTTAAATTCAAAGGACTCTTCAAGGCAATGCTTACTTAAGAATTTAAGAGCTAAAACAGAACATTATTATCAAATCCATTCTTGCAGATAATGAAACCGAAACCAGAGAAATCACATAGCCAGGAGCTTTGGTTCCCACCTGCCAGGCCAGCACTCTCTCAACTGCCCCTCTCTGGCCCCAGTGTGACAGCAGTATAACCCAGGCACTCACAGACTGATAGCCCTAGAGGTTCTTCTGGCTTCTGCTAGCACAAGGAGTCTGAAAGTAAATGAACAGACTCCATTTTCCAGTGCTCCTTTTATAGATTGTTTATTACATAAAATACAGGCATACTAGGTTGCTGCTAGCATTCCTTTTATTGTAGAGCTACCTCAAACCCCAAACCAATATGAAACTCACTTTCTTCCTTTGAATCCCACACAAACTTGCCTAGTGTCCCTCAGAGCCAGGTCTGGCATTTAATAATTATATTTAAATACATATTTTAAATACACCTAATAATAATTGCATTTATCGAGTGCTTACTACATGCCAGGCACTGTTTTAAACCCTTCACGTGTTACTAACAACACAGGTCCACAACAAGTCTATGAGAAAGATGATATTGTGGCCATTATAAATGTGTAATCTGAGACAGAGAGAGCTTTAAATAGCTTGCCAAATTAGCAAACAGTGGAGCTGGACTTGAACCCAGACAATCTGGCTCCAGAAAATACATTCATCATCACACATTAGTTTTTTTGGGGGAGGGGGGGTTATTTTTGGTTGGGGGATTTGTTTGGTTTGGTTTAAATAAGATAAATGTCTCTGTGTTGTGCATTATGCCACAGAGGTCCAGGATCCAGGGCTTTCCTCAACATGTAGTTTTACCTCTACATGCAAGGCTGTCACTGGGCTAATTGCCACCTCCTACTCAGTAAGAAGGTGGAAAGAGGAAGAGGAGGGAAAGCAGCTTCCCCCTTTCCCAGCACCTTTTCATTTTGAAAAATTTCAAAGCTACAGAAAAAAACCAGAAAGGTCTTTAAAAAGTGGAAACCAAGAACATTTCACCTACATATATCAACTGTGGACATATTGCCACCTTTGTCTTATCTCTCTTTATGTAACTAGGAAAATGCTGAGAGTTACACAAAGGAATATTTCTTACAATATAAAGGAAAGATCTACAAGCCAGTTAGAAACATTACAAATGGTAACAATTGCCTTGATGAGATGAAATATTGTAGATGGTTTTCTTTTTTATTTTATTATTAGAATGTTTGTCCCATAAACAAACAAAAAAGAGTTTTTAAAAGATAAAAACAACAAAGCCACAACAACACAAACACAGCCAGCCTAGCTTCTCCATACAGTAGAGAAAATAAAAATATCAGCACCTGGTTGGGTGAAAACAGAATGAGCCTGGGTACAGACTCCAGCTGAGGTTTGTACTGGGCTTTGTGATAATAGAGCAAGTTTTAGACTTCCTGAATCTTAGTTTCCTCATATGTAAAATATGTGAGGACTTACTACAAATCTACGTTTCCAGTGATTCCAGGGTAGAACCTAGAAGTCTGTCTGCCTCTTAAACAAATCCAGTGTAGGTGATTCACAGAACGCATTCTGGAAAACACTGCATAGGAAGGGAGCTAACTAAAGAATTTGTGGGATGAAAGAAAGAGGTCCCAAACCCATTACACTGTCTCCTCAGCTACCCCTTTACCTACCCACTGCCTGCCTGTATTCTTATCCTCTCACACATTAAAAGCCCCAAATTTTGCCTCTCTGACTCCAGTTTGGTCTTCTCAAATTGAAGTCCTCCTATACCCTCTTCTCCACCCTGTACCCTACTCCCAAACCATCCAAGTTTTCCTACCAATCTCCAGCATAAATCTTCTGCTTTAGACAGCCCTGTCTGCCTGGACACCATTATGACCTACACCACCTCCCACTTGGTCTCACTCTCCGCCTCCTGTCCACAGCCCAGCTTAGGTCCTTTTCTTCAAAGACATCCTGGGTTCCCAACTCCCTGAGTTCTCCCCTCCTTAAACTATTAGCATTTACTTCTATTCTCTACCTAACCCCCTTGTTTTTTCTTGGGCATTTCTAAATGCACTCTGAGCTCCTTAAGAATAGAAGCAATGATCCTCCTTCCTCGCATTCTTTGTGACACTTAGCACAATGCTAGTGACTTAGTAAGGAAAATGAGGCTTTGTGAGAGTGAGTGCAAGTGTAGAGCTTGTGGTAGGCTGATAAACCCACTTAGCACCTTTGAGAACGGCTGAACCAGTCTTCAACGGTGTTTTAAATAATGAGCTATAAGTGGCAGAATAAAAATAAAGCTCAAGATAAAATCTCAAGTAAATGAAAAGCAATGGGCAAACAGCTGCTGTCATATGCTCTGTTCTGTTTTTGATGAGTTTCAATTAAAAATAGCTCTAATACATTAAAAAAAAACCTGGTGAATTCCCTTTATTGTCCCTTTAATGTTACTAAGGAGTTATTGGTATCATTTCATGGCTCCAGCACAAATGCCTCCAGGATTTATTGCTGGGTTCACATCTCTGCTCTTTTATGGATTTCTTCCGAGAGGGGCTTGAATACGGGGCTCCCATTATATGTCCCTTGTGGTAGGCTGGCTAGAGCAAGCTGCATCAGCAATGGCAATAAAGCTCACCAAGGCAACAACTGTTACTCACCAGAGTAGTTTGATTTAGAGCAGAATGCTTCCAGATGGGTTCTGAGGTAACCCTTTACTTCCATCTCCCAACAACTTTGAAATTGAAAAATCAATTACTGCAGCCAGGTTTTATATGTTGCTGAGTTTTGCTGGGGGTGGGGCAGGGGTGGTAAAAAAAAATGTGTATATATATATATATGTGCTTTTAGACAAAAAAACATTTTGTAAATAACTAAAAAACAGTGGACAGTGGAAGAGCTTCCAGGAAAGTGGTAGATAATCAAGGCAACCTAGACAGTAGTAAACTAAGTACTATTAGAAAAAAAAATCTTATTTATTCAAGGGCTTAGAAAATCTTAAATCACAAACTCTTAGTTTGTTATGTCAACAGGCTGTCAATAAAAATCTGTTTACAGGGGTCAGTAGAGTCACTAGTGCATTCATCAGTCCTGCTGCTTTAACCAGAGGCAGTCATCAAATCTCATTAGCTCACTCTGTCTCCAAGAGAAGAGAGATCACTTATCAGTTACCATTACTCTGTGACAAACCATATGAAAGAGAGCTTTCTATGTTTCTAATTATGTAAATGACAGGACAGGAAGGAGCATGATACACGCTGATCAGACTGCCTTTCTTCATTTTAATATCCTCAGGTGAACTTCTTTTCATAAAAATCAACGTGCCATTTGAGCAACATTTTTTTCCACTGGACTTGTGCTTATCTAAGTGACCACTAGACTAAATTGTGTCCCACCTACCAGATGCTTAGCAAAAGTCTCAGTTTATTCAATTGTCCAACTACAGAGAGCAGGGCTTCTCAACTGTGAGTGCATTTAAAATTACCCAGGGATCTGGGTAAAATGCAGATTCTGACTCAGGAGGTCTGGGGTGGGGCCTGAGGGTCTGCATTTCTGACAAGCTCCCAGGTGATGCTTATGCTGTTGATCTGAGATTCACACATTGGGCATAAATCACCTTAATCATATTCTTTAAAATTTCCCACAGAAAATATAAACAAAATTACATAATCTCCTGTGACTTGTTTCCTGAAAGATAAGCATGATTATGTTTAAAGACAAGTTGATTTTAGACATAAATTTTAAAACACAACTGTAGTCTTTCTAAATGTTACCTCCATGGATATATATCTTTTTAGAGCTCAAAGAGGTCCTTTAAGGTTGACGAGTATTGACATTAGGAAGTGATCCAAAACAGAACACAAACAGATTCATTTAAAGCAAAGCTTAAATCCAATACTTTCCCCCAGCTGTATTATTGATGACTTCTTGGCCTTTTCTTTGCAGTAAACATACACAAACAAATCAAAATATATTCTCTTTATGTTCAAAAACCTCTTCTTGAAAATAGGATTCAAGTTCATTTGCTCTTTAATGGTTTAGGGTGTTAGGGCCCTGAACTTAATAACTGCTTTATTCTGAGGAGCTCATAACATTCATATTAATCTTCCCACTAACCTTTTCTGAATTTGGTAAGGAAATGGGTTCTCTTAATAGATCTGGATTTGCAAGGCTCATACGAAAAACTATTTTTCTGTAACTTGTGTAAGTAGATGCTAAGTAGAACATGGTAACACCTTAGATGTGATTCTCTTATTGATTATAACCATTCTTTCCAAAAGCAAGGTTAATAGAGACACAGACTCTAGCATAATTTCCTATGCACAAAGGAATATTGCAATAAAACAGCTACATATATTCATTCCACAGATACTTATTTAGCATCTATAATAATACTACTACTAATATAATATATTACTATATTATGTAATAAAATAACTCATACTAATGACAATAATAATAACTAATGCTTATAATGAACCAGGGACTATTCTAAAAATAATGACATTACATATATGTCATTATTCTTAACAACAATTTCATACTGCAAATACAATTATTGGCCCCACTTCAAAGATAAATAAAGTGCAATATGGAGAGGCTAAATAATTTATGTAAAGTACTACAGCTTGCATGTGACTGCTATAGTCCGAACGTTTGTGTCCCCTCAAATTCACATGTTGAAATCCTAACCCCCAAGATGGTGGTATCAGGAGGTAGGGCCTTTAGGAGGTGCCTAGATCATATGGGTAGATCTCATGAATGGGATCAGTGCCTTATAAAAGAGACCCCAGAGAGCACCCTGCCCCATCCACCATATGAGAACACATAAGAAGTCTCCAGCCATAAACTAGGAAGAGGGCTCTCACCAGAACTCAACCATGCTGGCACCTTGAGCTTGGGCTTCCTGGTCTCCAGAAGTATGAGAAATAAATTTCTGTTGTATATAAGACACCCAGTGTGTGATTCTTTGTTATACTACCCCAAACAGACAAACACTATGGCAGAGCCAGCACTGAAACCCAAACAGCCTAGCTTCTGTCCTCTGTCATATGCCAGACAGCATCCCAGGTAATAATGATCACAACAAATGCTTATGAGGATAGGTAAGTGTGCCACATTCACAACACCTCCAGCCCACTTCTAACCATCAGTAGTCATTATATCCTTCTTTCCAACTGAGCACAAATTTAGGCTCACAACCCTTCCTAACCCAGAGTTCCAGGCACCTATTATCAATCAACTGGGGCCGACACATGAATCAAAATTTATTTGCCATTCCTGACTGAGTGCATAAAGCACAATCATTTACTAGTCTGTAAATGCTTTAAATGGTTATTAACAAGTTGGAATAGGGGAGGGTATAGCTCAGTGTTAGAGCATACACTTAGCATGTACTGGGTTCAATCCCCAGTACCTCTATTAATAATAATCTTAAAAGACAATAAAACTTTAAAAAGGGGTACATTTCTTATTAATGTTGATCTCAGCCTCTCTTTAATGAACTTTGATTCAGTTGTGGATCCCAAGTTTTGGCTCCTGCCTTTGAGGCATTTTCATATCAAAATCCTTTACACATTTCCTAATAGGCTTTACTATTTCATTAGCCTAAGAATTTGAGGAGGATCCATAACCACCCTGAAATAATGTTATTTTATATTATATAACTACTTACTTTAAAAACCATAGAAAAAATTGAAGTTAGATTCCTATCTCCCACATCATAAATACATTCGGATTTAAAATTTTTATTATTAAAAAAAATCATACTGGGAAAATATGAGATTACAGTTTTACAATTATGAGGAGAGGTAAAATTTCTCAAGCATAAGCAATTCCATAAGCAATAAAGAGAGACAGATTTCATTGCATAAAACTGCAAAACTTCTGTTCTGCAAGGATACTATAAGCAAAGTTAAAAGACAAGTGACATCATTTCTGCATAGCCGAGATAATGGTGGCCACCTAAATCTGAATCTCTGCATATGTCCACCAAAAAACTACACAGGTCAACCACAAGAAAAAAGACACATACATAATCCCACACCTCATCTAAACTAAAAAACCAGTAACATTACAAACTTTAAATTATCTGTAATTAAGGGAAAAGCACATCAATTTACAGCAGCACTATATCTAGATCTCCCAGCGCAAGCCTTTGCAGAGAACTATGGAGGGACTTTCAGAAAATCTGCATGGAAGAAAAAAGAGGGAATTAAGCTAAAATAGCTCCCAGAAAGTCTATCTTGAGTGTCAAAATATTGAAAAAATTCTGGTACATAAAAGTACTGACTACAAGGAAGATACTGAAAAGCAACATGAGATTCAAATAGACAGTTCTGGAAAGACTGGAGGAGAAAAGAATAAAAAAAGTAGAGGCAATCTTTGGATACTTCACAGAGAAGGCAAAAAGAAACATGAGAGAAAGATTCAGGACCCTGCAGGACAAAAGAAAACCAAAAACTAAAAGGACACACAAACATTATTTGGGCTAAATAACCCTTTATTGTACAGACCTATTCTGTGCACTGTAGAATGTTTGACAATACCCTTGGCCACTACCTACAAGATGTCATTAGCATACTGCCCTCCAGTTACGACAACCAAAAATATCTCCAGACATTGCCAAATGTCCCCTGGGATGCAAAGTAACATCCAGGTGAGAACCACTGACCTAGAGCAAGGATTTACTGAATTACTGATTGGTTTGTTTGTTGTTTGAAGACTCTACTTTAAATGTTTGCCTTTTTGATGTAAACCGTTAAGAGGAAAATAAAACTAAGAAAGGAAAAGAAACTCTACTCATTCATTTATTCATTCAACAAATACCTACAGGAAAAAAAAAAAAAAAAACCTACTGAATGTCTACTAATAGGCATTGAATAAAAGATTAATGGGTAATTCATAGTCACAACCCAAATTTTAAACTTTCCATATTACTTATTTAATTTAATATTATCATGGTTTGATTAACTTCTGTATCTCCAAGAAATTGATGCCATGATTATTTCTAATCTAGGAACTTAACACACAAGCAAAACATTTATATATATCATTTTACTACAAATGTTTAGAAAACTCACTATGGATAACCATTTTTGACATTGACACTGAAATTTTACTAATCTGTGGATATAATAGTAAGCTGTTACTTCAATAATATTGTATGACAAATAACCATAAAATCTCTGTGGCATATAACAATAGGCATTCATTTAACTTGCATATCTGTGAGTTGGCCAGGAATCAGCTGATCTAAGCTGGGCTCAGCTTGAATGGCTCTGCTCCATGTGTCCCTCATCTTTTTCCTTCTGTCACCAAACTAGGCATGTTCTTCTCGTGGCAGTAACAGAGGCACAAGAGAAGCAGAATCACATTAAGACCTGGGCTCAGAACTGACACACCGTCACGTCTGCTCCATTCTCTCCAAACACGATATCACAGGGCAAAGAAAATATACCCCACCCATGGGGTAAGGTGAACTACAAATTCACACAGCAAAGGACCTGGACACAGGGAGGGTTGAAGAATTATGGCCAATGTTATAATTCACCACAGTGGGGAAAAAACTCAGCCTTGTTTTATTATCTCAAAGTTAAGATTCCTGAACACAGATTCTTAAGTTAATGACGAATACAATTAGTAGAATAATAATTTCAACAATGCAAAATAAGATTAAATAAACCATCAACCTCACAGGGGTTATTATTTCAGTATATTTTTTTAGAACAGCAGCAATACCAAATTCATCTATATTAAAGAAATTCATTTCTAAAGAACAACATTTTAATGATAAATGCCAATGAATACTTTTATTATCATATGTGTTACACCTTTTATAGCTATTTTTAGCATGAAACTTTTCAGATGTCTTTATGTATATTTTCTATGTGTTCTTAAAAGGAATTTTCCTGAAATATAACACTTCTTAAAAATCAAGTACTGATCCAATAGATTTAAATTTATTCATTCTGGATACTCCAGGGGAAAAAAAATAATTGGATTATGCTTTCTCATTCATGACTATTTAAATATTCAGTTTCTAAGGTTACATTTTAGTGTGTTTTTATGTTTTATTCAGGACACAATGTTCCAGCAAACATCACAAACCCAAATCAATGGCTTAGACCGACACTAAATATGCCATTATCATGCTTGTTCCCAGAAAAGTTCAATGAAGAGCTGTCAGCAAACCTACAGAGAAAGCCTTGCTGCATTCAAACCAAATAATTAAAAGAGGCACCAGAAAGAACTTAAAACTTTTAGGATGATGAAGAGAAGAAAAAGTAATATGAAAATACCTAGCTCTCTGCTTGGCAAACAAAAATTATTCCAACCTTCATATGCCTAGAGCTGACAACAAAACCAGGTTCGTGCCATTTTTTTCACAGCCGTCACAAGGCTGCTCTTTCATCTCTGCAACTTAGATGCTTACAGTGTAATGTGACTAACACCTTAAAGCCCTGGTTTTTAATGTCCCATCATGATAAGCAACAGTGAGATCCTGCAGAGCAGCACTCTTTAAAAATACAGCTTTGAAAGATCAGCCACTCAAATACAGGGACAAAAAAGAAGTTAGCATATATCAGGTTGCAGAATTATTTAATAATTTTTTCATTCAATCGTTTACTAAACAGAGATTGCTTACTGGCCAAGCTTTTGAAAGGCGATAGATTCCCACCAGCTGGGTTTCATCTTGAAAATGAAGGAGAGACGGCTGGATGCAGCCCAAGGAAGTAGAGTGAGTGAGAGCTTCTTAGTACCGGGAAGTAAAGAATGAAAGCGCCTGCTGAGATGGCCTGTGAGCTTTATTCTGCAGAAAGTTTAGCAACACACTCAAGGCCAATAGTGCATGAAATAAAGTTTCAGATTAGAGGAGGACATGCTGTTGGCAGGAGGTGGTGAAAGCTAACAGCAGAGAGAAAGGCCAGAAGAACCTGAAGGGCAGACCAAATCTAAGGTATAGGCTGAATCATTTATATTCGTCTGAGTTCATTTTGAGGCTGTGTAGTAAGTTTTGACACACGTAAACATCTGTGAAACCATCATCACAATTAAGATGCTCATTACCCCTGAAAGATTGCTTGCGCCTCTTTGGATTGCCTCCCTCTTGCATCTCTCTGCTCCCACAACCAATTTCTTAGCAACTACGGATCTGCTTCCTATCATTGTAGATTAGTTTGCATTTTCTACAATTTTATATAAATGGATCATACATTATGTACTCTTTTTTGTTTGACTTCTTTTACTTGGCATAATTATTCTGAAGTTCATATACATCATATCAATAGTTCATTCTTTTAAAGTTGCTGAATAGAATTCTATTATATGAATATATCACAACTTATTTGTTCACCCATTAATAAATATTTAAGTTATTTCCAATTTGGGGCTATTAAAAATAAAGGTCTTATATTCGTGTATAAATCTTTGTAAGGACATATCCTCTCACTTCTTTTGTATAAATACCTAGTATTAGAATGATCATACAGTAGGCATATGTTTAACATTTTAAGAAACTGCCAAACTGTCTTTCAAAGTGGTCATACCATTTTACAATTCTGCTAGCAGTGTATGAGAATTCCAGTTGCTCCATATCCACACCACATGGCAGAGTCAGTCATTTTAAATTAAGTAATAGTATCTCAATGTACTTTTAATTTGGACTTCCCTAATAACTAATGATACTAGGCATATTACTATGTGCTTATTTGCCATCCACATAGATTTTCTCGGCAAAACATCTGTCCAAATCCTTTGCCTGTTTTTAATTGGGTTGTTCTCTTATTATTAAGTGTTTCTTATTATAAGTTTGGAGAGTTCTTTATATATTCCTGATACAAATCCTTTATTATATATATGAATTACAAATATTTTCTCCCAGTCTGTGGCTTGCGTTTTCATTCTCTTAACATTGTATTTTGAAGAGAAGAAGTTCTGAATTTTGAAGAAGTCTGATTTAATTTGTTCTTTTATGGATCATGTTTTTGATGTTGTAGCTAAGAAATCTTTGCCTATATCTTTTCTAGCCCCCTCTTTTTTTTTAGTTTTAGGTTTTACATTTGTGTCTGTGGTCCATTTTGATCCAATTAATTGAGCAAACATTTTATAAGTACTACAAAATTTTTGTATATTGTATAATTTTTGTATAAGATGTGAGGGTATTTTTTCTTTCATATCCTATTATAACAGCATTTGTTGAAATGAATATCTTTTCTTCACTGAATTGCCTTTGCTACCTTGTCAAAACTCAGTTGAATCTATATGTATAGGTCTAGTTCTGGACCCCTATTCTGTTCCATTGATCTATCTGTCCATTTTTATTATAGTACCACACTGACTTGATTAGTGTAGCTGCATAGTAAGTCTTAAAGTCAGGTCACATTATCTTCCAATGTTGTTCTTTTGAAAGTTGTTTGACCATTCTAGTCTCTCTGCATTTTCATATGAATTTTATAACCAGCTTGTCAATTTCTATCTAAAACCTACTGAAATTTAGATTGGTATTGCATTGAGTCTATGAATCAACTCGAGGAGAGTTGGAATCTTTAAAATATTGAGTCTTCCAATCCATGGAGACAGTATATCTTTCCATTTGTTTAGGTCTTCTTAATCTCTCTCATCAATATTTTGTAGTTTTCAATACACAGGCCTTGCCTGTCTTGAATATCTTTTGTCAGATTTATCCCTAAATAGTTCATACTTTTGATGTTATTGTAAGTGATACTGCTTTTTAAATTCAACTTCACATTGTCTGTTGCTAGTATATAAAAATACAATTCTATTTGTATGTTGATCTTGTATCCTGGAAACTTGCAAAATCGTGTATTAGTTCTAATAACTTTTTTGCAGCGCCCATAAAATTTTCCATAAGACAGAGATGATCTGTGATCAATTTTACATCTCCTTCTCTAATTTAGATACTTTTAATTTCTTTTTCTTGCCTTATTGCACTGACTAGAACATCGAGTTGCACATAAATATGATAACAACCTTGTTTTGTACCTGATCTTAGGAAGAAAGCATTTGCCTTTAAGGATGATATTAACTGTATGTTGTTCATAAATGCCCTTAATTAGGTTGAAAAAGTTCCCCTTCTATTCCTAGTGTGCTAAGAGACTTTTTAAAAATCAGGAATGGATATTGGACCTTGTCAAATGCTTTTTTCACATCTTTTGAGGTAACAGCACAGATGGGGAACGGTCTCACTGTTGAGGTGGCCCCACACTAAAAGCACTAAGTATTAAGTAGGAATGAAGAAAAATGTCTTTAAATCCATCCTCTTCCTCCCCCAATCCCAGTAAGTTGGCAGAAATGTGTGAAGAAGGCCTTGACCAAGGCCCGCCAATAAAGAGGCCCCAAATATAGACACCTGGGCTAGGAATGCAGCTATGCATAAGAGCTTGGTCAGTCAGGGTAGCCTGAGTCCTTGATTGCAACTCCCTTTAGAGACTGCAGCGCAAATCTAGTGTGGAGATGGCAGCTTTTTCCCATGATGCCTGTTAGGTAAAGCCTTTGTTATTACCTATGGTCAGGCCTGAAAAATCACAAATAGAACTTTGGCGAAGAACCAGACAGGTTTGTGATTTTTTTTTTTTTTCTCCTAATGTTTTTGTCAGGTTTTGGTATCAGAGTAATGCTGGCCTCATGCAATATGTTGGAAAGTATTCTCTACTTTTCGATTTTCTAGAAGAGTTTGTGTAGGCTCACACAGGCACCTCTCATCTGTGTGGCCCACTGCTGCATAACTGTTAAACTTATCCTTGTCCTTAAAAAAAATAAATAGTTTGTGTAGAATTGATATTGTTTTGATACTGTTTCTTTCTTAAATGTTTGGTAGAATTTACTAGTGAATTTATCTGAGACTGGATTTGTCTTTGTGGGAGGTATTTACTACAAACTCAAATTTAATAGCTAGAGAAATTTTTAGGTTATTATTTCTTCTTGAGTAAATTTTGGTAATGTCTTTCAAGAAAGTTGTCCATTTAAATCTAAGTTGTTGACTTTTTTGGCAAAAAGCTGTTCGTAGTATTCTCTTGTTAATCTTGTACTGTTTCTACAACCTGTAGTGATGTCACCTCTCTCAATCCTGATCAATCTGGCTAAAGGGTTAGGAATCTCAGTGACTTCAAGTTTTGGTTTCATTAATTTTTCTTTATTGTTTTTCTGTTTTCTTTGTCCTTGAATTGCAATCTGATCGTTACTGTTTCCTTAGTCTGTCTATTTGGATTTCCTTTGCTCTTCTTTTACAAGTTTCTTAAGGTAAAAACTAAGGTCATAGATTTGAGACCTTTCTCCTATACTATTTAGTGCTATAAATTTTCCATTATATTTTCTAAGCTGCACCCCATGAATATTGATATATTTCATTTTCTTCTATTCAAAACATTTTCTAATTAAAAAAATTTTTTCTTGGACCCATAGGTTAATTAAAATTATGTTTATTTTCAAGAAGTTTGGGGATTTTACAGATATAATTCTGTTGATTTCTAATTTAAATCACCTGTGGTCAGAGAACATACTTTATGTGACTTGAATTATTTTAAATATATAGAGATTTGTTATACAGTCCAAAATATGGTCTGCCGGGGTAAATGTTTTGTGTGTTCTTGAAAAGAATGTGTATTTTGCTGTTATTGAGTGGAGTGTTCTATAAATACCAGGTCAAGTTTATCAAAGTGCTATTCAAGTCTTCTATATTTTTACTGAATTTTAGTCTACTTATTCTAACAATTTTTAAGAGATGACTGCTGCAACCTCCAATTATAACTGTAAATTTGTCTATTTTTTCTTTTTTCTGTATTGGGATAATTTCTATTATTATACCTTCAAGTTCACTATCTTTTCTTCTGTGGAACCTAATCTGCCATTAACAAACCTTATGTTTTTCATCTCCAGAGTTTCAATTTGGGTCTTTTTTGTATCTTTTGTGTCTGTACTTAATATGTTCAATCTCTCCTTTAGTTTCTTTAATATACAGTGATTGTTACTGCTGTTTTAGTGTCTCTGTATACTAATTGTATAATTTGTCTCTTTTTTTGTTAAGGTTCTCTTAATAAACTTTTTAATCTTACTATGGATTGAATGTCCCTGTTTCTTTGCTGGTAACTTTCTACTGGATGCTATATATTTACCATGTTGTTGACATTTGTTCTGGGATGTGGTCAAGTTACTCAAGGGGATCCTTTGCAGATCTCTGAAATTCTTTCTGTGTGCATCTGTCTCCTCTCTGGTACTCTGTCCTGTGAACTCTTGACCATTTTGCCTACCTGAACTTCCGGCTTTAGCCCCTTAAACTTGTGGAGACTGCTGACCTCTGCCCTAAGTTCCCCTCCCTACACCAGAGCCTAGAAACTGCCTCAAGACAGTAAGTTGGGGCAACTGTAGGACTCACATTGTTTGTTTTTTACTGTTTTTCATTATTTGGTGTCCAGTATCTTAAGAACCATTGTTTCAGATATTTTGTCCTGCTTTTCACTTACTTCAAGCAAGAGGGTAAATCTAAATATTATTACTTCATCATGGTGAGAAGCAAAGTTCAAAAAATTGTTAAATATTTTAATGCCAGCAATATAGGGGTTTTTAGTATAAGGATATTTAGAAACAAATTTACATTACATGAAAGTCTACTTTTTCCTTTTGATGGCAGATAAACCAGGTTTTAATACAAGTTGTCATTCATCATGAAGCTGCCCAGCTGTAAACACCAAGAAATAATGGACTCTGAACTAAGAGTTTTATAGATCTAGGTGCACATTTTCAAGAAGAAACAAGAAGAGATCAATAAACAATTAACTTATTTGAGGAGTCAACATTTTAGATGTTACCAGACTGTTGAACTTTGAATGTCTTCACTAGAGTAGTACCTAACGAAGACTTAGGAAGCCTCTGCGAAATGCAAATCAGAACTACAATGAGGTATCACCTCACAGCAGTCAGAATGGCCGTCATTCAAAAATCCACAAATGACAAATGCTGGAAAGGCTGTGGAGAAAGGGGAACCCTCCTACACTGCTGGTGGGAATGCAGTTTGGTGCAGCCACTATGGAAAACAGTGTGGAGATTCCTCAAAAGACTAGGAATAGACTTACCATATGACCCAGAAATCCCACTCCTGGGCTTGTATCCAGAAGGAAATCTACTTCAGGATGACACCTGCACCCCAATGTTCATAGCAGCACTATTTACAATAGCCAAAACATGGAAACAGCCTAAATGTCCATCAACAGGTGACTGGATAAAGAAGATGTGGTATATTTATACAATGGAGTACTACTCAGCCATAAAAACCGACAACATAATGCCATTTGCAGCAACATGGATGCTCCTGGAGAATGTCATTCTAAGTGAAGTAAGCCAGAAAGAGAAAGAAAAATACCATATGAGATCGCTCATATGTGGAATCTAAAAAACAAAAACAAAAACAAACAAACAAACAAAAACAAAGTGTAAATACAGGACAGAAATAGACTCACAGACAGAGAATACAGACTTGTGGTTACCAGGGGGGTGGAGGGTGGGAAGGGATAGACTGGGATTTCAAAATTGTAGAATAGATAAACAAGATTACACTGTATATCGCAGGGAAATATACACAAAATGTTATGATACTCACAGAGAAAAAAATGTGACAATGAGTGTGTATATGTCCATGAATGACTGAAAAATTGTGCTGAACAATGGAATTTGACACAACATTGTAAAATGATTATAAATCAATAAAAAATGTTAAAAAAAAAAAAAAAGGAAGCCTCTGCATATGGGCACACACCCCTTTTGGGGAGTCTTTCTCTCTTTAATTCACCCATTCCACAAATATTTATTGAGCTCCTATCTGCCGGTGGCTATTCAAAGCTGTAGAGATATAGCAGGGAACAAAGCAAAGGTCTCAACCTTCATGTAACTGAGTGGGTAAAATAGACAATAAGCCAACATAAAATAATTCTATTGAGGAAAAACTAAATCAGAATAAGGGGACAGAGAGCTTCAAGGGGCAATATTTTAGATGGAGTTGTCAGGGAAGGAAGGCCTCTCTGAGGAGGTTACATTGGATTTGAACAAAGGGAGGGAGGAAGCCATGCAAAACTCTAGAGAAGAACACTTTGGGATAAAGGAACAAGTACAAATACCCTGAGGCATAAATAAGATGAGCTGATTTAAGGATTCTGATAGGAATCTAGTCTAAAATCAGCAAAAACTAAAAACTACTTGGTTTTGTTTATCTACACTCATTTATTTATTCATGTAATAAACTACATATCAAGCAATCCACTGTATATATGACTGCAAAGACAAGTTATCGAAAAAATAACACAAACACAATTTAACAGAAGAGAATTGAATACATAAATAACAAGCAATGGTCATAATAATAAGAGTAATGGGTCTTCAAGTTTAAGGGTCTAGGGGTGTATTAATTATAAGAGGTCTGACACACTTGGCCATGTGCGACTGGCCCACTGGGCTCTAACTGAATGAAAAACAAAAGAGTGTGCTGCTAAGAGATGGGAGATTTGAGAGATAATGTGATTTGTGTAAAGATGAGAAGTAACTGTTGAAAAAGAAGAGCAATTATGGGCAGAGCAAAGGGCATACTAGTGAGCCCTTTGGCCCTGCTTCTCTGGGTTCATGCCCAAGTTCTCCAGAAGAGAGATAAAGGGCTTTACTGTTGAAATCTCTATAAGAAACCAGAGCACCAGGCCATGCTGCTTGGGAAATAGTTCATACTGGGCCCCTCCTTCACTGGAGTGCCAGAGCACAATGTAACAAGGAACAGTAATGGTGTCAGGGATGAAACAGCCAGAGATACCATGGACAGAGAATCACATCTACCAAGGGCAAGAGTCAGAGCAGCCCCATGGGGCCACTACCTGAGAAAGGAAAAACTACTGTTGTACCCAGCAGGATTGTGCTTAAGAGCACAAGAGGACATCCCTGAGGACTCCTTAAATTAGCCCCTGAATCTTTCCTGATGGAAATACGTGACTTGGAATTATATATACTTCAGTTATAATCTTATATCAGTCACTTACTAGCTGTGCTATCTTGGACAAAGTACTAAACGTCTCTGGACCTCATTTTTTTCATCTGCTAAATAGGGATAGTAACATCACTCTTACATGTTAGGTTTGCTGTGACTTTTAAATAACATGCGGTAAATGCTTAAACAATGGTAGCTGTGTTTTTATGATAATTACTATTGTCGTTGTTGTTGTTATTGAATTTTAGGACATCTGAAATTCCTAAAATTTGGTGAGTAAAGAGTAATACTGCTTATAAACTGTTATTAGAATCCAATTGTACCCTCAGTCTCTTATGCCCTGGGAAGCATGGGATAACACTAAAACTAAGTACATGACTTAGGGTGATTTATTTAAGTTCCTCGAGCATTGGCTCCTTCATCTACACAACAGGGTATTAGTGATATCTGCCCTTCACCTCTCACAGGGTTGTTACAAAGTTCCCTTCCAACAATGGGCATGGAAAGTACTTTGTAAAGAGCTGTTCAAATATCATTGATGTCCAGCTGTTGTCTCTCTCACTAGCTCTGCTTTATGCAACTCTTGGGACTGAGAAAACTCATTTTCAGGCTATTTTCAGGTCTGCAAAATGCAGCTGCTCAGATCAAATGCTATATAGCTAGAAACCTCTACAAGCCACCTGTTAAGGCTGCCCCATACAGAAGCCCTGAGACAATCTTTCCCTAGCTCCTGACTTGCGTTGCTCAAGGGACCAAAGGTAAATATCTTTTCCCTACTGTTTTGCTGTATTTACTTCCTGTTGCCTGACTACCTGCCTCCAGCATCAGTAATAGCCTCAGAGCCCTCGAGTATATTTATTTTCCATCTGCTCCTTCCCTGCTAGCAACAGCATTTATATGCCCCTAAAGATCCAGTTCCTCGAAACTACATCCCTCAGTGTAGTAGAGGAATAATTTTCTCCCTTGGATTTTCACACACTGGAGTGTGACTCCAGCCCTCAGGACCCAGCAAAGCACAATTTAAGCCAGTGGGCTCCCTTACCTTGCCCAGGTACATACATACAAAAGGGACAATACTGATTGCCTGAAAATGAAAATTAAATCCAACTGAAAGGTACATGGATTAGACTTTAAATAAAATTAAAATTTAGGATTTGTGGAAGGAAAATTTGAGAAGTAAAAAATGCAAGACAGGTGGAAAAAAGACCTTATAAATTTGAACAATGAGAGAAGGGACAATAAACGAAAAGAAATTATACAGTTAGAAAGAAACACAGAAGGTGATGTGTAATTATTTGGGAGGTTAGAAAATACGAGAAGGAATAAACAAGATGATAGAATTCATAAACAGCGATGCTGAAAATATTAGAATTTGGACTAGAATACAGATTTGGAGATGAGGAGGGCAGACTAAAAAGTTCTTTCCAATCATTCACAATATTAAAAGAAATAGCAGACAACTGTTCTCTAAGAGTGGATGGGCTTAACTTTCAATAGGGAGGATTTAGGATAGACATTAGAAAATATCCTGGGTATAAGTATTGTGAGGAAAATGTGGAAACCCCATCTCTGAAGATATTGACATAATAAGGATGGCCTCTGTCTTTTACTAGTGGTTTAAGAGCAAACTTGGATACCTAAGCTTTCAAGGATGCATCCATCTATATGCAGCTATGATTCTGTGTTTTCTCCAACCCAATTCCTTCTTTATCATAGTATAATATATAGAGATTTTCTTAGAGGTCTTTGTTATTTTCTGGGTTTACCTGTCCTGAATCAGCTTCTTAAATCCAGTCCATCTCCCTGACCAGCATCTGGAGATCTCTTTAAAAAGGTTTCCCATAGGTCTTCAAGGGCAAGACTCGGTCATTTCTCTGTCTCTGGTCAGCACTATGCCTGGCACATAAGTAGTACTTGATAAACAGTCCTTGAAAAACTTTCAACTCTAAGTTAAGAAAACCACTGCAATAATATAGGGGTCATGGAAACCTCAGCAACATCAAAGAAAAATGGATTGTTTCCTGCCTCTTCCAAAGAAAGCTTGTTGATAAGAGCCCTTGACTTTCACCCAGAAAAAGATCACAGGGCACAGAGCCCACTAATTCTGAGTATTTATGGCTACAAACATTTAAGGAAGAGAACTGACATGTCAGGGTCCTGGCTGTCTGAATCAGATTCAACTTTATTACATTCTTGAACACTCCGATCTGGAGTAACTAAAGTCACAAAATGATTCCTAGGGTCCTAGAAGGTGAGTGAGCACTGATGCAACAAAAAAATGGCACAAACCAGCACTCACTCCAGGCCTGAGCTCCAGTCCTCAGGCCAGGCAGGGACCCATTTCCTAAATGCTGGTCACTCACATATCATGGTCAAGATTTTGTTACATCCTCCTAACACCTGTTCATATTCATTAGTTAATACTTATTTTCATTACTTAATATTTGTCTTTACATTGTCTATAAGTAAATCACCCCTGTTTTTTTGCTTATACTGGTCTTAAGTAATAAAACCTGAGAAATTATGGCTTTATATGCTGGCAACATTTTTTTCATATGTATCTTAAATTAAACACAAAATTTTAAAAGTAAAAAATATGTATAAATGTACTTCTCAATATGTCCCCTATGGTGGAAAATTCTACGCAGGATTACATTTCAAGTTATAGCCTAATTGTTCTCATTTTTTCCCCCACCAATATACATACAGATACCATTCACATGACCATGATTCAATTTCATTACTAGTAATTAGTCTGTTCCTATTTTCAATTTCTTCCTGGTTCAGTTTTGGGAAACTGTACATTTCAGGGAATCTGTTCATTTCTTCTAGATTGTCCATTTTATTGGTGAATAATTTTTGTCATAATCAATTATGATCCTTCATATTTTTGTGCTGTTGATGTTAACTTCTCCTTTTTCATTTCTGTTTTATTGATTTGGGCCCTGTCTCGTTTTTCTGGATGAGTCTGGCTACAGGTTAATCAATTTTGTTTATCTTTTCACAGAACCAACTTTCAGTTTCACTGATCTTTTCTATTTTTTTTTTCCAGTCTATATTTCATTTATTTCTGCTCTGATCTTTATGATTTCTTTTCTTCTAATAACTTTGGGGTTTGTTCTTTTTCTAGTTCCTTTGGGTGTATTGTTAGGTTGTGTATTTGAGATTTTTCTCGTTTTTTGAGGTAGACCAGTATTGTTATAAACTTACCTCTTAGAACTGCTTTTGCTGTGTCCCATAGATTTTGGATTGTTGTGTTATTGTTTTCATTTGTCTCCAGACTTTTTTTTTTTCATTTCTTCTTTGATTTCTTTAGTGATCCATTGGCTGTTTAGTAGCATATTATTTAGCCTATATGTGTTCGTGGTTTTTGCAGATTTCTTATTATAACTAATATCTAGTATCAAAGCATGGTGGTCAGAAAAGGTGCTTGATATGATTTCAATTTTTTAAAATTCACCAAGGCTTCTTTTGTGGCTTAGCATGTGATCATCCTGGAGGATGTCCCATGTACCCTTGAAAAGAATGTGTATTCTGCTGCTTTGGGATGGAATGTTACATATACCTATATCCATTAAGTTCATCTGGTCTAATGTGTCACTTAAGGCCAGTGTTTCCTTATTGATTTCTGTCTGGATGATCTGTCCATTATGTGAGTAGGGTGTTGAAGTCCCCTACTACAGTTTTATGGTTACTGTCAATTTCTCCCTTTATATCTATTAATATTTGCTTTATGTACTTAGGTTCTTCCTGTGTTGGTGTATATATATTTATAAGTGTTATATCTTCTTCTTGGATTGATCGCTTCATCATTATGTAATGTCTTTGTCTCTTTCTACAGTCTTTGTTTTAAAGCCTATTTTATCTGATATAAATATTGTTACCCCAGCTTTCTTTTTATTTCCATTTACATGGTGTACCTTTTCTCATCTCCTCACTTTCAGTCTGTATGTGTCTTTAGATCTGAAGTGATTCTCTTGTAGGAAGCACATAAATGAGTCTTGTTTTTATATCCATTCAGCCACTCTATGTCTTTTGATTGAAGCATTTAGTCCATTTACATTTAATTATTGATATGTACGTATTGACATTTTGTTAATTGCTTTTTGGGTTGTTCTTGTAGTTTTTCATTCCTTTCTTCCTCGTTTGTTCCCTTGTGATTTGATGACTATCTTCAGTATTATGTTTGGATTCCTTTCTCATTTTTGTGTGTAGATCTATTACAGATTTTTGGGGTTTGGCTACCATGAGTTTATATATAGCCATATATATAATAATTATAAATAATTATTTCAAGTTGCTTATCTTTTATTATCAAACACACTTTTTAATATCCTTCCTTTTTTCACCCCTTCCCTCATGATTACTGTTTTTGATATCATATTTTAGCTGTTTGTTTTGTATATCTCTTAACTGCTTATTGTGGATATAGATGAATTTACTTCTTTTGTCTTTACCTTCCTACTAGCTTGGTATGTGGTTGACTTATTACTTTTACTGTACATTTGCCTTTACCAATGAGCTTTTTCCTTTCATAATTTTTATGTTTCTGGTTGTGGTGTTCTCTTTTTCACTAAGATAGTTCCCTTTAACATTTTTTGTAAAGCTGGTTTGGTGGTGCTGAACTCTTTTCTGTTCAGCTTCAGTGTTTTCCACTGCCCTGTTTTCAAACTTGCTGATCCATTCCTCTGTATCATTTAATCTACAATTGATTCCTTTTAATGTATTTTTCATTTCATTGTCTTTTTAAATCTCTGCTTGGTTTGTCTTTATATTTTCTAAATTTTTCATATGGTCTTTTTTTTTTTTAAGATTTCTATTTTATTTCATTAATTTATTTTTAAATGGAGGTACTGAGGATTGAACCCAGGACTTCTTGCATGCTAAGCATGTACTCTACCACTGAGCTATACCTATTGCTCCCCTATATTTTCTAAATTTTTGTTAAAACTTCCAACTTCTCACCCTGTTCATCCATTCTTTTCCCAAGTTTTTTGATCATCTTAATAATCATTACCTTGAACTCTTTCTTAGATAGATTGCCTATCACCACTTCACTTAGTTCTTCTTCTGGGGATTTATCTTGTTCTTTCATTTGGATCATGTTCCTCTGTCACCTCACTTTGCCTAATTTGCTGTTTTTATTTCTGTGTATCTGATAGGTTGGTTACATTTCCCAACTTTGGAGAAGTGACCTTTCATAAGAGATATCCTATGCATCCCAGCAGTGCACTTTCCTCTGGTCACTAGAACTATATGCTCCAGGGGTGCTCCCTATATGGGCTGCGTGGATCCTTCTGTTGTGACAGGTTGTGACAGATTGACCACTGTGGGTGGTCTAGTAGGTGTGGCTGGCCCCTGGTCTGGCTGGTTACCAGGCCATGCCTTGTGCAGAGGCTGCCAGCCACTGCTTATGTCATGACACAGCTGGCTGGGTCATGACACAGCTGGCTGTGGAAACTCAGCAGGTACCAGGGCTAGTTCTGGCTGACTGGTGGGCAGAGGTAGTTCTGGGGTGTGTGTGTGTTGGGGGGTAGGGGTGGGACAGAGTTCGCAGATCTAGTATTGACCTGCTGGTGAGTGAGGCCAGTTCCTGACACACCTGGTTGCAGTTTCCAGGATGTACCAAAGCTGGTGCTGGCCTACTGGTGAGTGGAGCTAGGTCCCAGGGAGGCTGACTAGGGAGTCCAAGGTATCTCAGAGCTGGTAGTGGCCTACTAGAGGATGGGGCCAAGGCCCAGGGGCCTCCAGAGCTAATGTGAACACTAATTGAGTTAATACCTGGGAAGTACTTAGAATAGTATTTAGCTCACTGGTAGGCAAAGCTGGGTCCTAGGGACTCTGGCTGAAGGGCCCTGGGGCTCCTGAAGCTGGTGTCAGCCTGCTGGTAGGTGGGGCTGGATCCTGGGGCCACTGGCAGAGGAGCCCAAGGTGACCTAGAGCTGGAGTTGGCCTGCTGGAGGGCAAGGCCAGAGCCCAGGAGGAGTCCCAGGGCTGGTGCTAGCTTGCTTGTGTGTTGGCTAGGTCCTGGCAAGGCAGGCTATGGGGCTTCAATGATATGAGGCTGGTGTCTGCCCACTGGTGGAAGAGGCTGGTGTCCTGGAAATCCTAGGGCCGGTACCCACCCACTATTGGATAAAGCCAGGTTCTCAGGCGAATACCAGCCCACTGGCAGTCAGAACCAGTCCTGGGGTCCCTAGCCACAGGGCTGAGGATTCCCAGAGTTGGTGTCAGACTGATGGTGGGTGGGGCTGGTTCCTGACACAGCTGGCTACGGGTCTGGGGTGTTCGGAAGTTTGTGTCAGCCCACTGGTGAGTGGGGCCGGATCCTAGGACTGCTGTGTCTCATCCAAGGTGTCTCAGAGCTGGTGGTGGCCTACTGGTGGGTGGGACTCTAGCCCTTAAAGGGGAGTCTCTATTTCCCACAGCCCTCTGGCTCTCCTGAAAGTAAGCCCTGCTGGCCTTCCAAGCCAAATGTTCTAGGGACTCATCTTCCTGTCACAGGACTGGGGAGCCCAAGTGGGGCTCAGACTACTTGCTCCCTGGGGGGAACCTCTGAAAATGTAATTATTCTCTCATTTGTGGGTCACCTACCATGAGGCATGGGTCTTGACTTTACTATGACTCCATTCCTCTACCCATCTTGCAGTTCCTTCTTTATTTCTTTAATTGTAGGAGGTCTTTTCTTGTAGGTTCTGGTCATTCTCACCAATAGTTACTCTGTAAGTAGTTGTAATTTTGATGTGCTGGTGAGGAGGTGAGTTCTACTATCTTCCTACAGTAGTATTCTTTAATAAACTCCTAATACTTTGGAAAGTAGGAAGTCTTCTGCAGGTGTTAATCATGTATTATAATTTCAGGAAACACTAGAATGGAGAGATCATATCCTCAGATAGCAGCTTCTAGCATACTCCAGAGCAAGCTAGCTTCACTAATTCAATCATTCCTTTAAGAGATCTGCAGTGACATAACCTTGCTCAAAGAGATTAAAGAAGGACTGTACTACATTGGAGGCTGGTCCTAAAATAAAACTCAGCAACAAGAACATTGGAAATTGGCCTTTAGTATGAATGTCTTCGGTCTGAGTTACTGAAAGACTTGTCTCCTTTTATTGGGCCCTGGAGAGACACTAGATTTAGGTATTTGGATTTTGTTAAATTTAAAAACACTGAGTATTTTTTTGTTTGAGTGTAACCAGAGCAAGACTTTATATATCTTTTAGAATGAGAAAAAAATTTATGTACTTAAAGCAAGATAGCTCCTGATTTTTAGTTTAGCTGTTTTGAAATGAACATAATTTTCTTATTATGGTTATCAGCTTCTAATTTTGTGATGTTAAAATATCTGTCTTTCTTGTTTGTTTAAGCGTTAACAAGCTTAAAAGGGCACCACAGGACAATTAAAGGAGAGATGTGGATTTAAACCTTATTAGGATTCTCTGAGTATAGGCTCCCTTCCTTAAATCCTTTTTCCCAATTTAGAATCAATCATCCTTTCCCTCTAGGTAAAGGTGTTTTTTCCCCCCTCTCTGACCTGCCTAGAATGTAAAGCTATATGATGGTTGTCAGAATTTTCTTCCTTGTCGAAGAAAGGAATGATTCCTCCTTTATATATATCATAGCCTTAGGGACTCAATTGAATGGAAAGTAAGAAAAGCAACTTCCTGAAGGTGCTTAAAATAAGATTTTTCACTCTAAATTCTAAAATCACATCCTTTCCATTGCTCCACCTGTGCTATCTTGGTTAATGAATTTCCCTCCCCCAACCCCAGTAATCTCTAGAGCATGAGGCTTTGGCCAGAACACTGGAGACAGAGTTGGAAGATAAGGGTTTAAGTCTTGGTTCTTCCACTTACTTACTGGCAACAGCCAAATTTATAGCTGAGATGGAAAGCACTACGTTCCCACTTACTTCCCTGGACTCTTGTGAAAATGAAATAAGATGCAATGGTCAAACACTTGCAGCATGCAGAGCGCCATACACACAAGGGGCTACATGAAAAGCAGGAAGTCTGAGGGTAAAGAGCATGGTGCCTGCAGCCAGGTGCTTGAGTTTGAATCCCAGCTCTGCTACTAACCAGCTCTGTGAACTAAAGCAAGTTATATAACTGTTCTGTGTCTTAGTTCCCTCACCTGTGTAAAGAAGATGCTGATAATGGTAGTACCTATACCGCAGGATTGTTGTGAACATTAATTGAGTTAATACCTGGGAAGTACTTAGAGTAGTGTCTAGACACATAGTGCTCAGTAAAGGTTAGCATCATATTAGACTCTTCCTTCTCCTTTGCCCCAAACAGTAAATTAATCATCAAATCTTACCAATTCTTTCAAAGACAGTTCATTGTTCCCATTCTCACTATATCCAGTTTAGACCTCCATGGTCCCACTCTTGGGCCACCAATAACATTGCTGGACTCTGTAATCTTATTTCTTCTTTTGTTAGTTCCTGTTCCTGGCACCAAATCATTTTTCTCAAAATATCACTTTGAGCCAGTCACATGCTTCAAATTCTCAGTGACTCACAAATACTAATAGAACAATTTTAACCCTTAGATTACTATTTTAAACATTTCATAAACTAAAACCACCATAACTTTCCATCTCTCAAACATAATCTCTCTACTCAAGCAAAATGGCTTTCTCTTGTTCTTGAACATATCTTGTGATTCTGTGCCTCCATGTTGTTAGTCATTCCTTTCTTCCTGCTTGGAATGTCCTCACATCTTGACCAGTTAATGAGGCAGTATGTCTAATGATTAAGAGTTCCAGTTTGGTATCTAAATGGCCTCCATTTTTCTCCTGCCTCCACAACTTCCCAGCCAGGTGACCTTCGGCAGCTTTTATTCCTATTCTATGTGCTTAGCAAGAGACTCTTTTTACAGTTAGAGGAAAATCCATTTTACAATGATAATCTATTGATTCAGGAGGGATTTAGTTACTTTTTAGTTACTTGATGTTTTATTATGATGTATAAACCAAAATTGAAAACAAAATTAAAATTTTTCTTCTCTCTGTTATCCTAGTACATTTTTCTGCTTTCTGCTAAAGAACATCATACTTATCAGGAACTTCATCAGGAATTGACAACCTTCTACTTACTTTCAAGGCTAATTCCTTTATTACGTTCTTACTCTGCACAAAGCTAATCTAATTATCCTCTCTCAGGTCACCTAAGAATTATGACCCAGCTTTCAGATTAGCCAAAGCAGGACACAGGTGAATCTGCAATGGCAGGGAGAGAGCTTTGTACTGGTGAGGTTGGGAGTGTCAGCCTCAGAAATCCAGCAAAAGAAGGTGGAGTAAAGTCAAAAGAAATGGCCTAGGCCAGAGAATTGTCAACAAATCAGGAAAAGGGGACATGGAAAGTTAGATTTTTTGTTTGTTTTACTCCTCCCTCAAACATAAAATATGAAACAGGTAAGAGTCCACAGCAAAGTGGGCCACAGCCTGGTTCCACCCTCCTCAGTTCTCCCTGATCTGTTCCTCGCTGAGCACTGAAAGAGCTTTTTGGCAAATTTAGCCTCATTTAAATGCACAAAAATAAGTTTACATCAAAGTCTGCATCTATTCATGTCTCTGAACCTGGGATCCCATGGCCAGAGAACATGTGTCACCCTCAGGAGCCACTTTTCCCATCACTGGTCCTCTCATCTATTCACCTTATCACTCCTCCCTCCTCCTCCTAACTCTTCTTCTTACTTCACCCTGCCTCTTAACTCTTTCCCTTACAACTCCTATTCCAGTGTCTACAAAGAACTCTCCAACACCTTCAAATACTTTGCTCTGTCTTAGCTCAATCAGTGACTCTCAACGTAGCTGCACATTAAAAGAAGTTAAAAGAAAAATGCCTGAGCCTTTCCCCTGCAGAACCTGATTGTTAGTCTGGGATGTCGCCCTGGTGCTGTTGGCTTGTTTGTTTATTTAATCCCCCTAGGTGATTTCAATGTACATCCAAGTTTGAGAACCACAGCCTTAACCAGACCTGAATTGTCCCCAGGCAAACAGGCTTCCTTTGCCTCTTTCTGGAGACTACACATTCTCCCACAACTGAATACCACCAGACAAGAAAGGGCAATCAAGCTCAGGCTCTTGCAGACCATAGGTCTTCCATTCTTAGCAAAAACAAAAAACACACATCTTTCCTGGAGGTATTTTATTTACACACCCATGTCTCCTCTACTCCTACCACCACCCTGAATAACTTCTATATCCACTAAGACATCACTTCCTCCTAGAAGCCTGCTCTGGCAGGCTGAGTGATCTAGGAACCACCTTGTCTTCTTGCTATGCCCAGTGGATGCCCTGTCATAGCCTTTAGGTCCCTGTTCACAGTGATCCATTACTTCCCTGCCTGCCTACCTCAATAAACTGAGTTCCCTGAGAGTTGGAATTGTATCTTCTTCATCTCTGTGTCCCACAATGTAATCTATGCAGTGCCTGGCACATGGGTGGCATTCGGTAAATACCTGTGAGAGAGCAGGCAGGAGAGAAGAGAGAGAGAGAAGGGAATTTGAGAATGAGGAGGAGTAAAGAAAGATCTCTCTCCTCTACTATCATCCTCTGGCCTTCCAATAATAAAATTGATTTTATTTAGCATATTTTTGGAACCATAATGTAGAGACATAACATAGAAAGTAAAAATCCAAGGCAAGTCTTCATTTTTAGAAATAAGCAAATTATAAGAAAGTTAGTCCATATATAGAAAGTATTTTTAGAATATATTTCTAGTCATCTACTAGGGACAGTATTGTTCATCTCCAACTTCTATACCATTGGTGACCCAGATCTTCCCTGACAATCTCATTCCATTCATAGTGGCTGTGGTGGGAAGAATAATGTCCCTCAAAGATGTCCATATCCCAAACCCCCAAAGGTGTGAATGTTACCTTACATGGCAAAAATGGAACCTGCAGATGTGATTAATTATTTTGATATGTGGAGATTATCCAGGTGGGCCCAATGTAATCATAAGGGTACTCATAAGTGAAAGAGGGAGGCAGGAGGCTCAGTGTCTGAGCAATGCAGTGTGAGAGAGACTTGACTATCCACTACTTGCTTTAAAGATGGAGGAAAAGCCAAGGAATGCAGGCACTCTCTAGAAGCTAGAAAAGGCAAGAAAACAGGTTCTCCTCTAGAGCCTCCAGAAGGAATACAGCCCTGTGGACACATTGAATTTAACCCAGTGAAACCCATTTGGACTTCTGACTACTAGAATTGTAAGATAATAAATCTATGTTGTTTTAAGTCAATAAATTTGTGGTGGCTTTTTACAGCAGCAATAGGAAACTAAAACAGTGGCTGTAAAAATGTTCCCTGGGTACACACACTTGTCAGAGCATGTTTTCTGCTTTGAACTGATGTCACTTCTGCCACAGTTATTGTGGAATCATCACTCAGAGTATTGATGATGACATTTAGTCATGACAAGACCCTCAATCATAATTGAAAGAATAAACAGTTGTAACCCCTGTACTATACATACTCAATCATGGAAGAAAGGATACCAGACAACCCACAACCCAAATAGATATAGTGTGATCAAGCATACACAGAAAAGGAGCCTGGAAAAAAATTCATGAAACTGTTCTTAACTTCGGCTCCAGCTACACTTGGACGGCTTGGAGACCCTGAAACTCTGGTACACTGGGCATCAGTTCTTTCACTCTGTTGCGTCTCCTGCTTAAGGATATCAGGCATCATTCTAAGGCTAGGACCTTGAGGGTGAGGGCAGAGGAGAAGGGGAATGAGGATAGAGGCCTCCATGGTATCCATTCTCAAAGTATGGTAGATACAAAATAATCAGACTCACTGCATTGCCCAGATTTACAATCCAACAGGCATTTCCTAAAGGTCATTATGCTAAAAAAATGTCTGTCCCTTGTTCCAGACTGCCCGGAGTAGGAGGAAGGGAGAAGGAAAAGAAAAACCAGCATATCAGTGGTAAACTCATACATATTTTAGAATGATTCATTAAATTTTAAAAAGGAATTCAGGTTAACTCTAAAGTAGCTAGAAATTTTACAGAATCAGTATTCCTCATTTTCTGAACTTTTTGATCAATCAGTATTTTAGCATATAGTAGACTCTTTTGGCTTTAAAGTCTTTTTCTTTTACTACTATAATATATTGCACCATTCCTTCTCCCCACCCAAGCACAGAACCAATTGAGAGAGTCATAGGGATCAGAAATATGGGAATCAAAATGTCAGCTTCATTACTGACAAACTGTTTGGAGAACAGCTGTTAGGTGTGGGGCAAAAACAGGCTTCCTAATGTACAGTACCTCCAAATTAAGCAGAAAGACCTACTCAATTTCTGGCAGCTGGCAAAAGTGACCCAGCCCCAGCAGAAGAGCTGCCCAGAGTAAAATCCCAACAAGAGTCCAGAAGAGGCTAAAACAGGCGTGCCCATTGTCTCCCTACCTTCGATCCCAGGGAGGACTATCCCAGAGAGGGGTAAGTGAGAAGAGAGAGGCCAGGAAAGTTACGTTAGTGAAAGTTACTTAACAGATACATGAGGACTAGGGAATGAACATTCTCCACCTGATAGCTGCTTCTAAATGATAGCAAATAGAGCTATGCTATAATTAAGCTAAGTAATTATATGTAGAGAAATCTGAAAGTGATATAGCAAGAGCTGACTAAAGACCCATCACCCCAGAGCATACGTGGAAGCAGCAGCCTCCACTCTCAGTGTGATGAGAAAGGATCTGTGTGTTATCAGCAACAAAGCACAGACATTTATGATGCCTATTGTCTTCAGAAATTAGAGCTTGTTCAAAGTTGTCCCTGTAATAACATTACTCTTCTTGCCTTATTTCAAATTTACTGGGCTAATTGGGAGAAAAAGGAAAGGGCTTATAGACAGTATTCCAGAAATTACACATAATCCAGTCTACCGTATCTGTGAAGTAGTTCATAGTGAAGGACCTTTCGTGGTAGCCTTAATAGTTACAGCAACTGTGAATTATGGAAATGCTTGTGAGTTGCAATTTTTATAGCTATTTTATTTCTTTTTTATTTTACCTAGGAATGAATTTGATTAAGAAGGCGAATGGAGTTGTTTTTTTTTTTAAAGCATGACTATAAACATGACACATAATCAAGAATGACCCTACAAACACTTTGGGTTAATTAAACAAAAACTCTCCAATTGTATACAGTTGCTCCTAAGGAGCTGGGGTCCAAAATAGTGAGAATTCATTTTTTAAATAACAGTCACAATTTTTAAAAGCAAATTAGCTATACATAGTTATTTTTAATATAAAATCATTTTGAGATTTTTAATGGTTTATTTAATTGTTCATTTGCTTATAAAATGAATTTATAAATACTTTTATGAATAGAGATTTCCCCCCATAAAGGTTTATGGCATTTTTTCCCTCTACTTTCCTGCAGCCAACCTCCCAAGTTGATGAGGTTTGCCAATTCTGAAAATATTGTATATTATGCCCACAAATTGCTAAAAAATAAAGGACAAAAAAATGAGTACTCTTCTGCCATGAAGTCTACCTCAATCCTGCAACACTATCTTTTTAAGAGAGTTTTAGGTTGGCCAAGGACAAGATTTTCTCTTAACAACAAATCAGTGCTATTACTAGGTGATTATGACATAGGAAGAGTAACCTCCAATCAGAGAGAAGACCCAGAAGTCTGATTGTGACATACCAGTATAAGTATGAGAGCTCCCCCTACTCTTAGGCCCTTCTCCCCTCTACTTGTAACTGACAAGGAGAACAACATCTACAATGGCCAGACCTGTCGCCAAAAAGAACAAGTGCTCCAGAGGATATCAAAACCCAATCTCCAGAAAGAAATCGCAGTCCATCACTGAATCTGGCCTTAGGAATTATTCACTCTACATAAACAGGGTCCTAAAGGAAGTGGTTCCCCACAGGAGCATATCATCCCGCACCTTGGACGTCATAAACAACATGATCAACAACATCTTTGAGCGCATTTCCACAGAAGCCTACAACATAATGTATTTAAGGAATCGTCGTACCCTCACCCCTGAAGACATCCAGAAGGCAGTGTATCTTCTGCTGCCCGGGAAACTAGCCAAGTACGCAGTGGCTTTTGGAAGTGAGGCTGTCCACAGATATGTCAACTCCTACGCTCCATGTACCAGCTTAATTAAATCTCGGGGGAAGTAAATCAAACTTACTACCCAAATGATCACTTCAATATTGAGTTCATTCTTCTTTTCTGTAACTTAATATTTTCTGGTTTTTTCCCTATTTCTCTTATCTCTAGAGAAGAATTACTCTTGTTGTTTCACCTTCTAACAATTTGACTACTACTTGGGTTTTCCTGACACCTGCTTCCCTCCCAACTCTCAACCCAGACCTCTTTATTATTCCTATGAATGTATAAATCTCATTATATAAATTCAGTACTTATTGTAGTGTTAAGGTTTTGTTAACTATATACAAGATGATTTAATCCAGCTATTTTCACCCCCAGGTCACAGTGACTTTGAATTTATGAAGACAAACATATTAATCAAACGTATACCCGCACTGATTAAATTTTCATCAAAAAAGTATTTTCTAGAGTAAACTATATTCAACCACTTGGTTCCTTAATGAAGTCCCTTTAGAACATGTTAACTATTTCCTTTTTATTTTAATTCTTATTTCCTGAATTTCAATAAGCTCAGTTCATATCCATGTAATTTTTATCTTTACATTTCCTTTTAATTTTAATATGTATAATTGTGTGCATCGGTTAATCCCCTACTCTCAAGTTATCCCTACCCCACCCTTCCTCTTTGGTAACCATGTTTGTTGTCTGTGAGTCTGTTTCTGTTTTGTAAATAAGTTCATTTATACTGTTTTTTTTAAGATTCCACATATAAGTGATATCATATAATATTTGTCTCTGTCTGAGTTTGCTTAGTATAATAATCTCTAGGTCCTCCCATGTTGCTGCAAATGGCATTATTTTATTCTTTTTTATGGCTAAGTAATCTTCTTTATCCACTCATCTGTGAATGGACACTTCAGTTACTTCCATGTCTTGGCTATTTACTGTAAATAGTGCCACTATGAATATTGGGTGCATGTATCTTTTCAAATTAGAGTTTTCTCCAGATACATGCCCAGGCGTGGGATTGCCGGATCATATAGTAACTCTATTTTTAGTTTTTAAAAAAATCTCCATACTGTTTTCCATAGCAACTGCATCAATTTTTAATCTATCTTCAAATTTGGTTCATTGGAATGTATTGTTCTACACTTATGTATATAAGAAGACTACCCAGGAACCTACCACTCAATTTATAAACTTTAAAAACTTTACAAATGTTACTAGAGATACTTCCCAATCCCACCTCCCTGTCCACTATCCTGAGTTTTGTTTTCCATTATCTTGCTTTTCTTTTTATGTTTGCTACCTATGTATGTATATGTCTCTACATAATAGGTTTAATCTTCTTTATTTCATAACATGGAGGCCATGCTACCTGTGTCCTTCTGTGTCTGCCTTTTTCTGTTAACATTGTTTCTAAGTTTTATATCTATTGATATATATACCTCTAGTTCATTCTTTTCACTCCTGTGCTATATAGTATTCCATAATATGAATACACCAGTTTATTTACCTATCCTCTGTTGATGGAGATTTGGGTTGTTTTCACTTTTTTGCTATTATGACCAGTGCTGCTACAATGAGTTGTAACAACAGCTAAGACTTACATTTTCTATGTGCCCTGCATTTTACATAAATTATTTAATAGGGATGACAACCTTGTGCGGATTAAATAATTTTTCCCTCCTACTGATGATGAAAAGGGGGCACAGAGAAATAAATAACTTGTCTGAGGTCACACAGCTATGTAAGTGGCACAGCTAGGATTTGACCAGGTTAATACAGTGCACTACAAACACATGCTACACACTGTGAACATTCTTGTACATATATCTTCTGGTACAAATGCACAAAGATTTTTCTAGGTAAAATAGACTTGCTGGGTCATTGATATGCCCATATTCAACTTCACTGTATATTACCAGACACTCTACCAAAGTGTTTGCACCAATTTACATTTGCGGGAGATGAAAGTAATTTAGATTCTTCTGGTTACAAGAAACATATCACTTAAGTTTCCTCAAGAAAAGAGGGGTTCCTCGTATGTATATACTGGCATTGGAACTGAGACTGTGAGAGGTGTCTCTCACTTACGACCTATTCTCTGTTTCTCCTGGGGTTGCTCACTTCTAAGTGCTTCCTTCTCAGAGTTCCAGGAAATAGACCCGAAAGGCCTATTGGATTCCACTTACATGAAGTACTACAATAAAATTTTACCACAGTAAGGAATTATTTTTTCATTAAGTGGGTATTTTTGTATGCACCCATTTATATAATCAGACTTGAAATCTATCAGTTTGCGTTAGGCCCAGACAGAGGTTGCCGGCCACCCTAAAGATAGGCTGATCATGACTGGATGCCCACATCTGCCACTCTGCTGGAGTTTGTCATCAGTAGGGACTCAAAGTTCAATTGGGGGTCAGCAAATTACAGCCATTGGGCAAATCTGAAAATAGCACTTTTTTGTTTGACTCAACATGCTAAGAAATCTTCGTACATAGGGATATTTAAGAAGAAAAAAGGAATACTCAACAAGTATAATGTGACCCACAAAGCCTAAAATATTTACTATCTGGCTCTTTACAGAAACAGTTTCCAACTTCTGGTCTACGCAATGCTGCTCCTTTTTGCAGAGCCTGTGATGCAGCAGGTTTTCTAAGGCTTTGCTTGGGATACCCATATCTCTATAAATAGTTCAGAAGTATGAAAAATGTATAGTCAGCTTTTGAAATCACTGGAGTAAGGACAATACATGCAAATGGTACTCAACAATTGGGGCAATGGACTAATTATCCACAAAATTGTTTTATTATAAATCGAGGTGTTAAAGTTGGTGTTACTTTAAGGAACTAGGGGGTTCACCATATGTTATTCTCTCTATTTTTGTGTATGTTTTGAAATATTTTCATAGAATTTCAAAATAAGATCAAGATTCTTGGCAAAAAATGGAACTAATTTCAAGTCGGATTATATAAATGCATGTGTATACAAAAATACACATTAAAATTTTAATAATTTTTAGTGTGGTAAAATATATATAACATAAAACTTACCATTTTAATCATTTTTAAATGTACAATTCAGTCACATTAAGTACGTTTACATTGTTATGTAACCATCACCACCATCCATCTCTAGAACTTTCTCATCTTCCCAAACTAAAACTCCATAAACATTAAACAATAACTCCACGTTTCTCCCCTCCTTCAGCCCCTGGCAACCATCACTCTGCTTTCTGTCTCCATGAATTAGAATCTAGATACTTCATAGAAGTGGACTCAAACAGCACTTGTCTTTTTGTGACTGGTGTATTTCACATAGTATAACGTCTTCAAGATTCATCCATGTTGTAACATATGTCAGAATTTCCATTCTTTTGAAGGCTGAATAATATTCTACTGTACGTGTATAACACATTTTATTTATTCATTCATCCACTAATGGTCACTTGTGTTGTTTCCACATTTTGGCTATTGAAAATAATGCCACTATTAACATGGTTATACAAACATCTCTTTGAGTCCATGTTTTCAGTTCATTAGGTATATACCCAGAAGTGGAAATGCTAGGTCACATGGTAATTCTGTTTTTAATTTTTAGAGGAACTACCATACCATTTTCCACACAGCTGTTCCATTTTACATTCCCACCAGCAGTGCATAAGGGCTCCAATTTCTCCATATCCTCACCAATCCTTGTTATTTTATTTTGATTTTTATATATAAGAGCCATTGTAATGGATACAAAGTGGTTTTACTTCCATTTCCCTAATGATTCCTGATGTTGAGCATCTTTTCATGTGCTTATTAGCCATTTTCTCTAGAGAAATATCTACTCAGGTCCTTTGGCCATTTTTTAAATCAGTTTGGTTTTTTGTTGTTCAGTTGTAGGAATTCTTTATATATTTTGAATATTAATCCCATCTCAGAAATGTGATTTACAAATATTTTCTGTCATTCCATGAGCTGCCTCTTCACTTTGTTGATAGTGTCCTCTGATACACAAAAGTTACTCATTTTGATGACATTCAATTTGCCTATTTTTTCTTTTGTTGTTCGTGTCTTTGGTGTCATATGCCACTTTATATTTTGTATTGCTCCTTTGTAAGAAAGTTATTTGCAACATTAATAACATATTTTTAGAGTCAACTCATAAAGTCAACCTAGCTTCTAAAATTAAAAAATAGACTCACACTTGCTAACACATTAAGAGTCAAAATTATTTCAATGTGTCATTTTGACATCAATAGGGCCATTTTACCAACTCTTTTTTCAGTCTTGGGCCCTATAACCTGAGACAGTTAAATGAAAGGGTTTGACCACATAAAAAAAAAAAAATTGTGGTCAAACCCTCATTCATTGGCTCGAGAGCCCATCACTTAAAGCACAATGTATGCTGCATTTCACCTGGAGAGAGACATGTGGAAGATATTCTGGAACATGGGAGGGGCATCTAACCAGAAAAGAAAGGTGTCTTATAGGTGATGATACCTGACCTAGGTCTTGAAGATGAGTAGGAAATGCACATCAGTACAAGGAATATATTTGCAAATGTTTAGGACAGTAAATGGTATAAATTTAAGACAATTGCAAGTTGAATAGCTGCAAGCAGAGGAGGGACAATGGTAGAAATAAGGTCAGAGAGGTAAGCAAAAATCTGTGGGCTGACTTGCAACTTGAATTTGATCCAGTACCTATGGGGAGATCCATGGAGGAACTTTAAGCATGGAGGGATGTGATTTCATTCATATTCAGAAAGGTTATTCCAGGAGCAGAAATGAGAATGACTTAAAATGGAAAGAGACCAGTTTGTACATTCCTGGAGTGATCCAGGAAGACTTAATGAGGGCCTGAACCAAGTCAGTGACGACAGAAATAAAGGAGGAAGAGATAGATGTGGAAGACACTTAGGATGCAGAATCCCCCAGAGATATGTGAAATGCATGCAGCAACAAAGAAATAACCAACTAGGGATTCCCAGGGCTCTGGCCCAGAAGACTTGATAGATAGAGCCAAGCCACGAGGCTCAGCTTATTTAGCACTTCCACATAAAAAATCTAGACAGTATGCAAGAGACTGCTGTAAATGGTGCCATGTGTGGTTATCACAAGAGTGCTCAACGTGCAGAGGATCTGGCAAAAGTCAGACAACCTTGAGGTGGATGATTAGCACTTGTTTAAAGCTTAAACAGTACAGGACAGCTTGAATTTTTAATACTTGAGATCAGTTTTTATCACAACCCCGTGCTATGCCACACATCATGTGTTGACAGATTTTGTTAGTTTTGACAGCTGATTGCTTTAGAAGATATTTGGCAGTAAGGGGAGAAACCAGCAGACTATGTAGATATACGGGAAGAAAGTAGCAGCTGTAAATATAAGTCCAGGTGAAAGGTTAGTCAGTTACACTCAAGATGAAGAGAGTCCTGAAAAATAAAACTGCTGCCTGTCCTTGCGGGTTCTTGGTAGAGAATTACTCAGAGACAAAAAGGACCTGTTTTCATGAAAAACTCTGCAGTGGTCTGGGCACAGATAGCGCAACTTCATTCAAGGCTCTGGCAAGGAAGTGAGACACAAAAATTGAGGAAAGGGCCATTTTCCCTCCTCTGCCCTGTGACCAGAATCCCAAAGTAGAGGCTGCAGATAGGGACTCCGGGAAGCTGGAGGGGAAGAGGAAGAACAAAGTAGTATCCTGTGATGTTCTCGCTGGGCTGGTTTGTGGGCACATGTGAAGTCAGACCCCTTTGGGATAATCACAGAAATTTCTGTGGGGAAATTTGCCAGGAGGGTTACAGGAACTTTGAGTTACTAAGATTTCAACTGAAAAGAACATAAGATTTTACCCCACCTGCATTAAGTCCTTCCAATGGGCCCTTTTTGGCCCTCACTTCCTCTTATGGTTTCTGCAGCAAAGGAAACAGAAAAATCACTTGATATCAAATTAACCTCTGCAGAGTTGCATGCTGATCCCCAATCAGGTCAGCCTTTTAGAATATTATTATTATTATTAAACCAACTATCCCTCATTTTAATCAGATATATTTGGATTTGGTCACTTCACAGTAAAAAAGGCTTCCAAGAACAACAAACAGTGCTACTTAATGAGGCAGTCAGCCTCCAAGATGGCTCCCTAACTTTCTTGTCCTGGTATTCATGCCTGTCTGTGGTTCCCGCTCACATTATATATATATATCAGGATTGGTCTGTGTGACCAACAGAATACAGTACAAGTGACAGTGTGTCATTTTCAGGGCTATGTACACTTCCTCCTTGTTTTCTCTTGGGTTACTCACTTTGGGAAACCAGCTACCCTGTCTTGGGGACATCAAAGTGGCCCTATGGAAATATCCAAATGATAAGGAACTCAGGTCCCCTGCCAACAGCCAACATGGCCTTGCCAGTAATATGAAGTGCATTTTCCAGCCCTAGTCAAGCCTTCTGAAGACAGAAGCCTTCACCAACACCTTAACTGCAAACTCATGAGAGACTCCAAGCCAGACCCACCCAGCTCAGCTGCTCCTGAATTCCTGACCCTCAGAAATGTCATGAAACAATAAATTAGTATTATCATTGTAAGTCTGGAAATAATTTGTTAAGCAGCAATATTTAACCTATATACTTAATTTACATCCCTGTGAACAAGACAACTCACCAAAGTAATCCTCTCAAAACAAAGAGACTGCCCCTACAACAGGCTTTATCCTCCACTTTTAGTCAAAGCAAATTTCTGGCACTAAAGCAAATTTCTGGTACTTTCCAAATTCAGTCATGTTTTTGTCTTCCCTTAGAGACAATAATGTTCAGAAATATTAAGATCTAAGTCCAAAACACCCATATACCCTATAATATCATATAGGTAGCTAGCTAACAAGGCTGTAAAGTCTGCTAAATTAATTTTTGAAAGCAGGCAAAAAATTAGTCTAGACTGTATTTATGGATAAACAACATCATTACATTCAATGATCTGACTGGAGTGAGAAAGCAAAAAAATCTGACAGTAATTTGATTTTAGGAAAAGAGATCTATAATAAAATGTTATTATTAAAGAAAAACTTGATGTATTTTCCAAAGCAAAATACCTACAGCAGCATGAACACATTCAAAATGTGTTACTGAAGCCCCAAGGAAAATGCTGGCTTCCACACAAGGTGAGGAACTTGAGTAAATCTCAGAGGACTATCTGCAATGCTACAAGCAAATCAAGATGTTTCAATTATCACACACATAAAAAATAATAACCAGAACTAGAGACAACTACCCTTGTTTTGGAGGATCTCGAAGGTGAGATTGTAAGTTATTATCATGTTTAATTTTATATACTGTGGTTCATGATTTATGTATCTGTCTCTTGGCCTAACTTGTAAGATCCCAAAAGATAGGACTCAGTAACTACCTCAATTCACTGCCCATAGTGAGTTAATCTGAATTCCCTAGAAAAAAAATGAGTCTGAAGGAAGATTTTATTGACAGGTGCAATTCCAGGGCAGCAAAAATGAAGGAAAAGACAACTGAGTCAGAGGAGAATGGAAGGAAAATCCAAGGTAACGAACTGACTACACTGGCTACTATTCTATAACAAGCAATTGCTTGACTAGTGTTCCCACTTGGCCATGTCTGGAGAGATAATATGGAAAAACCATGGCTCAGAACAGTCTATTGTAGGGGAAAAATGGAGAGGGAATTTGTCTGCTAGCTCCATCCTGACTTTTATTTCCCACTGATCAAAGTTTGTTCTATGAGGATTTTATCCCCTTAAACACCTAGGCTATGACCACTTCAGCAACCACTAAGGAAAATTTATCATACCTTATATAAATCTCAAATTGGTAAGAGAGGCCAGAGAGTCTGGGCATTAGTCTCAAGTAGTAGAAATACATGACTCCCATATAATATTTTACTGCAGTGGCTGTGGCAAAGCCATAAAACCCCAAGGCTTTAGGGATAAAGTGAAGCTGAAAGAATGCATTCAATATAGCCAGTGTTGGTAGATATTTGTGGATAGAACCTTCTTGCAATCTGAATGACAAACAGGAGAATAACAAGTATCCAGTATAGCTACAAAGTCCAGTTTTATCCAACTTTATACATAAATCTAACTTACCTAGTTAGCTGCAGCCCTTTTTCCCCGACACCAGCAAAACACCATTGTCTCAGAGACAGGACTAAGTGATGAAAGATTTTTATTGTCAGTGCTCTTTCAAGGCTGATCTATATAGGAACAATCTTCAGGTTTTGGTCAAATTGTTCTTCTCAAGTCTTCCCAATGATTCAAGCTGGCCTCAGAATTCCTAAAATGCAGCTTTCTCCTCGGTAGCAGCCCAGGTTAATCAATTTGCTTCCATTTTTTGTGAATTTTAAGTACATAATTTGAAACATGAGTAAAGGCACATTTTGTGCATAAAATTTGAAATAGTTCAAATCCACCATTTTTTAAAGAATTGTAAATAACTGCATAATTCTGAAACTGATGAACTATGCTTATACTATTATTTTGGGGTACTACTTTAGTTGGTAACAAACAAGCCCATTATCATTTTTCAGAATGAGTCATGATTTATGTGAGATCTTTAAGAATATATACTCATAAAATGCATCTGCCTCCTATTCTTGCAAGTGTTGTTATCATTTTGCAGATGAGGAAATTGAGTCATCACATGATTGTGATGTGGGACTCAAAGCCAAGTGTTAAGTCATCAATGTCTGTCTTTATATCATTTCAGTGTCTTTCCATTATATCACACTCATGGGTCTATCCCTCCTGACTTTGTGTTATTACCAAACTTTACCTTCATGCATAGCATCAGTAAAAAGATTGTCTGAGCCTGCAGTGTTCTACCTAACATGTACCTTTAGGTAGACATAAAGCTATTAATGGATATTCTTTTTACATTATAGTTCAACCATCCAGCCACTTAGCTACTTTAAGTGTCAATAAGCCATAGTTCACATTTATCTCCAAGAAAACAAATATGACAGTAACAACCACAAGAATACTAACATCTATCATTTGGGGCAGTGGGGCACCTGGTACTGTCTTAGAGTCTTCACATACATTGTTCCATTTAACACTTACAACAGGCCTGTAAGGCAATAATAATTATTTTTCTCATTTTATAAATAAGAAAACTGGGGTTCAAAGTCATTAACTAATTTGGCCAAAATTACCCTGCTAGCAAGCATATACTGAGTTCTCGACCCAGATTTTTTTCCACTGACCCAAACTGCCTTATATTTGCAAAGTACAGTAGAGGTAACAAAAACGTGCTTATTTTTGCATGTGCATTAGCTCTTTTTACTCTTTATTATAATTTACTTTATAGATAAGGAAATTGAGGCTCAAGAAGTTTAGATATTTTTCCAAGTCCTTATAGCTAATAAATACCAGAGCTGGGAGTGAAAGCTTGGTTGGAATTCTTTCTATTCACTGCCTCTCACTGAAGGCTATCAAATGCTTAGTTGAAATCAAGACTGCCTGTTTTCAACTCAGTGTTTGCTAATCTGTCATCACAGAAACACTATCTAAAAATTAATTTCTATAAAATATCACTTAGGACAATTATTTCCACAAGTTCCTACCTTCTGAATTAATGAGAAACCTCTACATTCATTGATGTTACTGTAATTTTATGCTGGAAACTCATGAGGATTTTTGGAGGAGAGAGAGAGAGAGACAGGAACTGGGGAAATTCTAAGACCCTTACGGAGATATTGAAAATGAGAGTATGGCAGTAAGGGTCCTCAAAACAGCTGACATCTTAATAGGAAGCCTGAAAGATTACTGAAGGAAGGAAGATAGGACTGAGAAGCTAGAAATGAGCAGAAACAAAACACCAAACAATGAAATTTCTTCAATACGCTGACAGAAAGATGGACACAGTTCTCTTGAAAAGTTTCTTTTACTTCCTTAGAATATGTTTTAGGATTAGGTTTGGCTGTATAGAACTGAAAGATCCAAACTGACAGTAAAAATAAGAAGAAAGTTTGTATCTCTTTCATACAGTGGCCAGAAACTGGCAGTTCTTGCCAGTATGGGGTCTCCACAATGTTAGAGAGCCAGGATCATTCTTTGTTGTTGCTTTGCCATTCACAGCTGTCATTAGAAAGTCACCTCATGGCCCAAGCTAGCTACTGGAGCACCAGCCATTTTATTTACATTTCTGGGAACAGGAAGAAGGAAGGGGAAAAGAAGGGTCTACTCTTTCCCTTTTAAGGAGATTTTCCAGAAATAACTCACAACACTTCCACTAGCATATCATTTACACAATTTCATCACATAATCACATTCATACCTAGTTGCAAGGGAGCCTAAGTCCTTTAACTGCAAACATTGTCCCCATATAAATGCAGGATTCTAAGAGTAAAAACTCTGAGGACACGTGGACTTCTGTCAGATTCCTGTCAGAAAAATGTTCCATCAAGGAAGCATGATGACAGACTTAAGGAGCAATAGTTCTGACTGTAATTCTGCAGGCATTTTTAATACGATAAAACTTGGGAAACAATAGTAATACCTAAATACAAATCAATTGTTTTAAATTTTATAAAATCCTTTTACAGGCAAAAAAATGCAGGATTATATTACTGAGGAGGAGAGAGAATGGATACTGGGGTGTGTAACAAGCAAATTCTGCCACAGATGAGTAAAGGGTAAATAATAACAATAATGACAACAATAATAGTAATTCATTCAGTCTACCTACCTCCTCAAAGATCCACATCACGATACTCCAATGCCATAAATAAATTGGCACCATAGTACAATATTCTATTTACAAAAATTTTAAAGTGAAATCAGTTTAGATACTTTTGTAGCAAGAATAACAGGAATGGATTGGCAATGAAGCCAAAATGAGAAATTTTGAATTTTGCATTATACTAAAATCACAATAATTTGGTAGTTGGCTTTTGTTCTCAGGCTGTGGTGGCTGGAAGCACATGATAAGAAACTCTTTCACATTTAATGTCATCTATATTCTCACATTGTTACACTGCAGATTGCTTAAACTGAATTTGCAGCAGCTCTCTTTTATACTTAACTGTATTCATATTTTAAGCAAACAGCTCAAATTTCAAGGGAAAACTCTATCATAAATGATATTTAACTTCTATATATTCAAAATACTGCACAGAAACTAAATGTTCACTTCTTTCTAAAACTGAGTAGAGATATGTGATTAAAGTAAAGGAAATTTTGGAAAAAAATAAGGTATATGATGCATTCCTATGCAAAACAACTGTTCTTTTAAATGTACTTTTAGTTCCAATAATGACAATAATAGCTAACATTTATTAAGTGATTATTATGTGTCAAGAGCAGTGTTGAGCATGTTATTTTATTCATTCATAAACTGTAAAAAGAGTGTCAGTGTGTTTTCCTAATATTTTGCCCCTTAGGCATTGTCATTCATTCATCCTTACCATAAACATTTGCCAAACATTTATTATGTACCTAGCTCTATGCTAATAAATAGGTATACAGAGATTAAAAAAAAGATAGTATCCTAAGGAAACTGACAAGTTTTTTTTTTAAGTGAACAAATAGAGAAATAAAATGAGTACATTCTACTTCTTGTGTGTATGAGTTCTGGGACAGACCATTTGGGGTTCAAAACCTGACTACATGAATACCTAGCTGTGGGATGTGAGAGAAATCACATAACTTCTCCAAGCTTCAGTTTCATCATTTGAAAAACAGGGATAACAAAGTACTGAATGATATAAGCCATGTAAAGCACTTAGCTCACTGTTTGGCACAATGTAAGCATTCAGTAAACATTAGCTATTATTGTTCGCATAAACAATAGCTAAAAGAATACTAAAAAAGATGCTGAACTCAGATACGAGGTTGAGACGGCTTTAAGAAGATACCTGAGTTGATTGCTGAAGGCTGTACAACTGAAATATTCCCCTAAGTTTTCCAGCTTTCAGAGGTCAGTCTTCTTCATGCCCCAATAATCCTGACCCACATCCTTGTAGAAGCAGAAGGTCTCATCTTTCATTAGGTTACCCCCTCAAGGAGAGCAGTGAAAACTTGAAGAATATGGCAAGTTCCAGAAATCCTCAGGATCCACCAGCCAGATGCTATCTCTGGATTATTGCTCTACTTTGTGCACAGCATTTCTGCTCAAACCTAACCAGCTGTACCAGGCTGATTCTGCTTTCCCAGTTACACTGCACCCTTAAATATGGACATAGAACCCTCTATTGATGCCCCAAGGCAATCTAAGAAGGAGCTGTTCCTTTAAATAAGGCTTCACTGAAAGATAAAACTGCAATATACCAAGAAGATAGCCCACAACTATGACTACAGGTGGTTACTCTGGGAGTCACAACCCAAACACAAGTTGACTGTCTTCCCCTAGCTTTCACAGGTCTTCTCCTAATGGGGGTACAAGCCAGCTGTACCCCAACCACAGGAATCCTCAGACACCTCTACATTCCAGAGTCCAAGCTCAATTCTCTCTTTGCCCCCAAGGAAGGAGGAAAACCTTCTCACCCCAGTGTAAGGCCTTTCTCTTTCCCACCTCAGGATGGCAGGTACATGAGCACTCATTTCCTTCATGATTGCGCTGCCCTTATCTCAAAGATACACCTGGGACAATCATGTGAATCCTCAAACATTGCCCCAAATCCAGGTCATTCCATCTTAATTCCTGCGGAGGACACCAATGGTCCAATTCATCAGTGCTGCTTCTAGCTTGTCTATATCCATATCACAGACTTCCCTTGACCTTGAGGTGAAAGGAAGTCCAGACCTGCATGACCTTCCTGCTGTGATTCCTGGACTTGTATGGACACTTCTTGGGAAAAAAATATATCTAACTCACTGACATCATTTTCAGGCAAAGGACAGTCTAAATCTAGATTTAGGGGAATTTTTCCATTAACTTGTTAATATACTACATTTACATTATTAAACAGAACACTTAATATCTTATTCTGAAGCTTTTGCATTTGGAGTTATTACCCTACTTTCTGGGCTCCCCTGAGAAAAATGGGTAAGTGTTTGCCTTACAAATACATTGCTAAAAGAATTCATTCAAGTGGTCCATCCTCAAATAAAGAGAAGTCTCACCCCAAAGGTAAATGTTTCCCTGTCACGTGTCTCATTACCTCAGAGTTCTGCTCTCAGCCATGTTATGTGTTAGGTGTATTTTGATTTTCCCTGAGTGTATGCTTCAGTAGTTTAGAACAAAAATAGCCAAGAGCATTTTAAAAGCAATAAAGAACCGTCTTATTAAAAGGCATTTTAGCATTCTGCTACTATTGAACACAATAATACCCTCTGGCCAGAAACTCAGCGATATTAGACATATCAGCCAAAGACCCACTCTGGAAACCAAGAGAACCATTTTTTTTGGATAGTCAAGAACCATTTGGCATTCAAATGTGTACCCCAAAAGATCTGTACTAACATTACTCAAGCAATAATTTAAAAGCTCAGTGACTTACATTCCTAGTATCATAGTACCCAGGTTATAATTCAAACTATCTTCAATCATCTACTCCCCAAAATTTCTCCTCTGCTTTAGAGAAGCAAGTTTAGACAAGTTTAGACTTTCCCACCAATATGTCAACTTTTTTCTTTCCTCTCTATAACAAGGAATTTTAAAAAAATTGTTACTGTTAAATGTTACTATTTAACTAAAATAGCTTTAAATTTTAAAGATAGTATTTTACTAGCTATTTCAATGGACTATCCAAAAAATCAGCTGAGATAATAGGATAATGAATAGAACAACTTTGGAGAAACTGTAGACTATGTGTAAATTATTATCATTATTGCCTTGTTAAGGTGGGAGAAGGGTAGATAATTGCACAAATGGCATTTAATGCATGGCCTGGGAGAGCTGGAAGGAAGAATAACTAACTCATATTGAGACTAACTTTGTAATCAGTTAATCTTTCTTAACCCCTACACTGATGTATGAATTAGATATTTCTTTCTTACTATAAACTGAAGATAGCAGAGGTTAAGAGACTTGTCCTATGGCCACACAACTAATAAAAGCCTGAATGGGACTTAAACTTGAAATAGAGGGCTCAAACTGAAGAATTGTGCTCTACACTGGAATTTGACACAACATTGTAAAATGACTATAACTCAATAAAAAATGTTAAAAAAAAAAAAAAAAAGTAGAGGGCTCAAAAAGCACAAGCAGAAAAGTTGCAAGAATGGGATTGTCCAACCTGCATCTCACTGTTGCCTGTCTAGTTTCACCTAGTTCCCCTCCTAAGTGAGGAATGTGAGCGCCTTCCTTCTCCAGCTGTTCTGGTTCAGCCTTAGCCCCTGAAACCACCTAAGCAGACTGGACCCTGGCAACAGTGTGTTGGTATGCTGTTTCAGGTCTAGTGTCCAGTGGACCTGCTCTCAAGCCCTGAGGATCCACAGACCCACTGAGCTATAGCTCCCTCCTCCTACAACCATGCTGTCCAGGTGGTAAAACTGGGGTTCTACCTGGGCTTTCCTAGCTACCCATTTCCCTGCTGGGGTTAGAGGCTTGTCCTGAGTTTCAGCCCACTAACCTCCTATATGTGGTTCAATCCATCTCTTGGATTCCAAGAATAGCAAATGGGTCTTGAACCTATATATGGCCCCTTAGCAGATTTTGGATTTTGCCACCAGTTGGAAACTCCTGCTACACTGCCCTATCCATTGGAGGATTCTTTTGGCAAGGATTCCTGACTATGTCAGTTCTAAATTATCTGCTTTGGCCTTTTGGATATTGCATGTTGACCAACAGCTAACCACTTTGGGTCCAGGCCAACCCTCCCCTTCCTCTAACTGCTCCCTAGCTCATGAAACTCAGCTCATGGCCAATCCCATCTGAGTTAGAGCAGGATGAGATTTTGCCTCACCATGAAGGTCCTATAAGGGTCTGCCATAAATGAAAAGTACTCAAGCTGAAAATAGGCCACCTGCTGCAGATTCTCAAGAATGCCACAATTTATCAAGGCATAGCTTGACTGGAGAGTCAAAGATTAAGAACAAAAGTTTGAAAAGAGGAATGTAAGAGGCACTTGTTCCTCTTGCTAACTATGTGATCTTTAGCCAATGTCTTTAGCTTTACCAGGGTTCACTTTCCTCATCTGTAAAATGGGGACAGGAAAACTCATGTCACTAGGTTTTTGTATGAATTAATTGAGACAATATTTGTCAAGGATCAGGAACAGAATCTTCTGTACAAAAGGCACTCAATAAATGCCATGTATCATAGATTCTAAGATGCACATTCACTTTCACATTTTAACAACTCTAAAATTAGAATGAATTTTACATTGTACCACAGTTTAGTCCAGAGGTGTTTTTTTTCCCCTTTCTTAGTGGTACATAAAATAATGGTACATCTTACAGTCAATGGCATCTTAAGTGCAATCAAATGCAGAAATATCTTTCTCTTATCACCGTATCCAAGAACATATTTCATTCCCTCCCAGCCTTGACAAGTCACATAGCAAAAACAAAAGCAGCACTATAATGGATGGTACCTTTAAACCATTTAGAACAATTGAGAACAATTTTTCCCTATTTCATGTGACAATTCCACTTTTAGGGCTGTGAAAGAGCAACTAAGATTTTTGTGAAATAACAAGATCTTTAAAAAGGGCTCTCTTTCACCTTTTTCACAGATAGGCCTTGGTTTAAAAAAATTGCTCTAGATAATGCAATTTTACGAGAGGAAATATGTTCTCCTTCTTCTAAAAATGTTCCACTTAGACCATACTGATTGGTTCTGCCAAATCATCAAACATTTCTAAACAGACTGAATTGTTTTTGTCCAAGTCCAGGTTTTAAAATTGATTCATATGAGAACAGCCATGAGCAAATGAGTCTCAAAAACACACCTACACTCTCACTAGTCACCTGTTCCTTTCTTTCTTTCTGTCTTTTTTTGTAGTAAATTTTTTAATTGAGTTATAGTCAGTTTACAATATTGTGTCAATTTCTGATGTACAGCACAATTCTTCCATCATACATGAATATACATATATTCATTTTCATATTCTTTTTCACCATAAGCTACTATAAGATATTGAATATACTTCCCTGTGCTATACAGTAGAAACTTGTTTATCTATTTGTCCCTTTCTTTCTGAGATGCCCTTTTTCCTTCCCTCTCCATCTTTTGAATTCTTACCCAAAAGCCATCTAATGAAACAAGACAGAGAAATGTAAATAATAACTATAACTTTTATAATGTTAATAATTATTGCTAAATTTTAAGTGAAATAATGGTACTTAATATTTTAAAGATACACCTTGAAATATTGGCAGATAGAATAATATGATGTCTGAGATTTGTTCTAAAATAATCTAGGACTGAGGAAAGTGGGTGGAAATACAGATAAATCTCAGCCATGAAATTGTTAAAGCTGGGTAATGGGTACATAAGGAGGGGTTCATTATACTATTCTACTTTTGTATATACTTGAAATTTTCCATAACAAAAAGCTTTTTAATGTACCACTGTGAAAAGTACTGCAACATATTTCACACCTAAGGTGAATGAATCTTGTAGAATCTTCAAGAAATACAAGAATGATGTGCATGCATATAAATAAACTTGCATTTCTTCAAACTGGTCTAATATTTTGAGATAAAAAACACCATAGTCTGGAGGAAGCACAAATTTAGGTCAACACAAACTTACTTATCTCTACTTTTTATCCAAAAATGCACCTTTGGACAAATTTGGCTCCAAACACATCAATCTTCATGCATCATCACTTCTGGAAGATTCTCAGTCACCTATAGTATTAATTATGCTGTTAGAACATCTTAGAAACAATCGTGCTCAAATAATAAACAAATGGGACCTAATTAAACTTACAAGCTTCTGCACGGCAAAGGAAACCATAAGTAAAACAAAAAGACAACCTACAGAATGGGAAAAGATTATTGCAAATGAAACCGACAAAGGCTCGATCTCCAGAATATATAAGCAGCTCATATGACTTAATAAGAAAAAACAAAGAACCCAATCCAAAAATGGGCAAAAGACCTAAACAAGCAATTCTCCAAGGAAGAAATACAAATGATCAATAGGCACATGAAAAAATGCTCAATATCACTAATTATCAAAGAAATGCAAATCAAAACTACAATGAGGTATCACCTCACACCTCAGTCAGAATGGCCATCAGTTTAAAGTCCACAAATGACAAATGCTGGAAAGGCTGTGGAGAAAAGGGAACCCTCCTACACTGCTGGTGGGAATGCAGTTTGGTGTAGCCACTGTGGAAAACAGCATGGAGATTCCTCAAAAGACTAGGAATAGACTTACCATATGACCCAGGAATTCCGCTCCTGGGCATATATCCAGAAGGAACCCTACTTCAGAATGATACCTGCACCCCAATGTTCATAGCAGCACTATTTACAATAGCCAAAACTTGGAAAAAGCCTAAATGTCCATCAACAGATGACTGGATAAAGAAGATGTGGTATATTTATACAATGGAATACTACTCAGCCATAAAAACCAACATAATGCCATTTGCAGCAACATGGATTTTCCTGGAGAATGTCATTCTAAGTGAAGTAAGCCAGAAAGAGAAAGAAAAATATCATATGAGATCACTCATATGTGGAATCTAAAAAAAAAAACTGTAAATACAAAACAGAAACAGACTCATAGACATAGAATACAAACTTGTGGTTGCCAAGGGGGCGGGGGGTGGGAAGGGATAGACTGGTATTTCAAAATGTAGAATAGATAAACAAGATTATACTGTATAGCATAGGGAAATATATACAAGATCTTGTGGTAGCTCACAGCAAAGAAAAAAATGTGACAATGAATATATGTATGTTCACGTAAAACTGAAAAATTGTGCTCTACACTGGAATTTGACACAACATTGTAAAATGACTATTACTCAATAAAAAAAAATTAAAAAAAAAAAAAAAGAAACAATTGTGCTCATTCCGATGGATCCCCTAGTATTGCTAAGGTTTTCCATTGGCACCAGCAGCCCTGTGTCTGGACTCCATGATTCTAGACTTACTAGTGCTAGCAAGCCTCAGTTACCAAGGTCCCTCACACTTGAGGCTGCAAACACTTCTTACATAATTTTATAAAGATACACATCCCTGGCTCCTCTTCTGCAGTATTTTGCTCAGCTTTTCAAGGCCTTAGGCACATGAAAGTATTATATTTTCCTGAACAAAGCTGCCAGGCCAGGACCTAGGCCCAAACTGGCAGCAGCAATGGCAACTGCAGTGCAAAAGCAGTGGCCATGGCAGAAGTGGGCTCAGCCATGTGAGAAAGGAGGTTTCTGCACAAAGGCATCACTGGGATGCATGGTAGGAGGCTCTTGCTCATCAGTCCCTAGAGCCTCACTGTGGCATCTGCACAAATATTAACTCTGGCCTGAGGCTGGGATAGTAACTGCTGGAATACAAGCAGTAAACTTTGTAATAAGCAGTAAGCTTATTACAAAACAAAACCATACAAGAAAGCATGTCAGGGAGTCATTACAATCTTTTAAAGAGTTTAGAATCTCAGGTTTTGAAAACTGCTTTAACATTGCAAAGCATATATCCATAGACTTAGAAATAGAAAATAAATTTAAATATTGTGGTATTTGACAGAAAGGTACATTGCTTAAATACAAAGCTTCAGATGAAACAATTTTTAATGAGGAGGGCAATTTAAAAAATTCTTTCTTACTTGTAGTTAAAGATGCATTGATAGAATACATAAACCAGCATTTTGAACTTTATACAAATCATGAAGCCACATTTGGTTTCTTGTTTAACCTCCACAAGTTATAGGAAATGTCAGTGGAAATATTAAAATAGCATTGTATAAATATACATTTTAAATTAAATTTCAACTTACACAAAACTGACGTGTATGAAGAATAAAATATTTTTAGAAAAATTGTTCCATGAGACTCAGCTCTACATGCACTAAAATTTTTATTTCAAAATAATTTATCAGAAATTTATCCCAAATGCTGTCACAGCCTATAAAATATCCTTAACAGCTCCAAAAATGGCATCAGCAGAAAGACTCTTTTAAATTATTTTAAATTATCAAAAACTATTTGCAATCTTTCATTTTCCAAGAGCAACTAATATCTCTTTCAGTTGTATCAATTGAAAATAAAATCACTACAAGTATATATTTAATGACCTATTAAATAAATTTGCATAAAACAAAGCCACAAAATTATGACTAATCAAGATATCATACTGATAAAGTATTATTTATTATATTATATAAAGTTATGAGACCAAAAATATTTTTTCCATTTTGTAAGTTATACTGTTATGCATATATCACTATTACTTTTGTTGTATTTTATAAGTAACAAAGTATTTTTAAAGGAATAAATTTATTTGTAACACTTTTAATAGCATTTTATTCCTGTTTTTTCAACAGGAGCCTGTATTTTCATTTTGCACTGGGCCCATCAAATTATGTAGCTTGCCCTGTTCACAGAAAAGAATATTTTTATATGTCTCACCTGGTTAAAGGGAACAGCTATATTTATACATGTAATCAAGGCCTTTAAAGCTGTTTCTAGCACTGTTACATGGGAGTAGGAAAAGTTACAACTCTTAGAAATGTTCAACCAATTCCTGCAAGCTCAGTATTACAGAAGATTCTAGTTGGGCGGGATGAGGGTGGGGGGACCTTAAAGATGAACAATTCCCTTACATAGACAGCAAAACTGAGGCACCAAACTGAATGTTTCAAGGTCACAAGTAATTTAGAGTCAGACTTGAGATTAAATCTGAAGTCTCTCAGATCTACCTGGTACAATTTCTACCACCAGTTCTTTCTGATTGTGTCAGTAAGGGTCGAGCAAATCAGAAAGTGCTCTATGCATTTCAAACAGGATAATATGAGTGATGACCACCAAAGGCCCATTCAAAGGGCTGGAGCAATGGAAGGAAATGCAGTTATTGCTGGAGGAGAGATAACCTGCCTTCTCCCTTCCTCCCCTCCTACCTTTCATCTTTCACTATAGATTCCCATTAGCAGAACTGAGCTTTAAGCCAGCTGACAGAAGGACATGGAAAATTCAGTCTGTAAAAGTCAGAGTCAGCCCCCTGTGATATTGTGCAGAATATGGAAAAGGTAAGAAGTGAATTTGAAAGCAAACAAGCAAATGACTGACACACTGAATAAGCCAGGGCTAACAACTTCTTCAGGCCTGAGTGCTACCCAAAAATAAAAAGGGCTGGCAGCCAGATATTACTGACAGTCCTCAATTACTGAGACAATGCATGTAAAGCCCTTAGCACAGTGCATGGTATATAGTAAATGGAGGTTACATCATCATCATCATCATCATTACTATCACTATTAGTACTATTAAATGGGAAGAGGTTTAAAAAATGATAAAGGAATCAGGAGAGTTTGCCAAAGGATGTTGAGACCACCACCCAACATGTGAGATAAAAAGACAAAGCTAAATGTATTGCTGGTCAGGCACAGTCTCTCCAAGTAGAGCAAACTGCTGACCTTACATAAGGTCTTTGTTTGGTGGGAGCATGGAGTACCAGGAGTCATCAGATTGTCAGGGGTGTAAGTGGGTGGACATCATCTGTTGTCCATAGTTACCCAGGTGAGGCTGTTGTTTGATTAGTCGGCACTCAGAGTTGTGTTTATTGGAGTTAGCCTGTCCCTGATAGGCTGATGTCATGAGGGGCATACTGAGACAAGTTATTCTTGATCGATTAAATGAGTTTAAAACTGGTTTTTGTGGATACTTGTTACCTTTGCTACAGCAAAGTCAGCTTTTTTCTAAGTTTATACAGGAACTTCTTTATTTTCCATCCTTCCTTTTGATTCTCATTCAATCAAAGCTTTAGGGGAGACCTTCAGGGATTGTGCAGATTTTTACCACAGCTGTTAATTTTCCTTGAAGGTGAGGTTTCATCAGTGGAAATTTTATTTTCAGTTTGAAAGTCTGTGGACATGATTTCATTCTGATTTGTTTGTTTGTTTTGTCTTTGAATCTTTTTTTTTAACATTTTTTATTGATTTATAATCATTTTACAATGTTGTGTCAAATTCCAGTGTAGAGCACAATTTTTCAGTTATACATGAACATACATATATTCATTGTCACTTTTTTTCTCTATGAGCTACCATAAGATCTTGTATATATTTCCCTATGCTATACAGTATAATCTTGTTTATCTATTCTACAATTTTGAAATCCCAGTCTATCTCTTCCCACCCCCCGCCCCCTTGGCAACCACAAGTTTGTATTCTATGTCTGTGAGTCTTTTTCTGTTTTGTATTTATGCTTTGTTTTTGTTGTTGTTGTTGTTGTTGTTGTTGTTGTTTTTTAGATTCCACATATGAGTGATCTCATATGATATTTTTCTTTCTCTTTCTGGCTTACTTCACTTAGAATGCATTCTCCAGGAACATCCATGTTGCTGCAAATGGCGTTATGTTGTCGGTTTTTATGGCTGAGTAGTATTCCATTGTATAAATATACCACATCTTCTTTATCCAGTCATCTGTTGATGGACATTTAGGCTTTTTCCAAGTCTTGGCTATTGTAAATAGTGCTGCTATGAACATTGGGGTGCAGGTATCATTCTGAAGTAGGGTTCCTTCTGGATATATGCCCAGGAGCGGGATTCCTGGGTCATATGGTAAGTCTATTCCTAGTCTTTTGAGGAATCTCCATGCTGTTTTCCACAGTGGCTACACCAAACTGCATTCCCACCAGCAGTGTAGGAGGGTTCCCTTTTCTCCACAGCCTTTCCAGCATTTGTCATTTGTGGACTTTAAACTGATGGCCATTCTGACTGAGGTGTGAGGTGATACCTCATTGTAGTTTTGATTTGCATTTCTTTGATAATTAGTGATATTGAGCATTTTTTCATGTGCCTATTGATCATTTGTATTTCTTCCTTGGAGAATTGCTTGTTTAGGTCTTTTGCCCATTTTTGGATTGGGTTCTTTGTTTTTTCTTATTAAGTCATATGAGCTGCTTATATATTCTGGAGATCGAGCCTTTGTCGGTTTCATTTGCAATAATCTTTTCCCATTCTGTAGGTTGTCTTTTTGTTTTACTTATGGTTTCCTTTGCCGTGCAGAAGCTTGTAAGTTTAATTAGGTCCCATTTGTTTATTCTTGCTTTTATTTCTATTGCTTAAGTAGACTGTTCTAGGAGAACATTTTTGAGATGTATGTCAGATAATGTTTTGCCTATATTTTCCTCTAGGAGGTTTATTGTATCTTGTCTTATGTTTAAGTCTTTGATCCATTTTGAGTTTATTTTTGTGTATGGTGTAAGGGAGTGTTCTAGCTTCATTGCTTTACATGCTGCTGTCCAGTTTTCCCAACACCATTTACTAAAGAGACTGTCTTTATTCCATTGTATATTCTTGCCTCCTTTGTCGAAGATTAGTTGACCAAAAGTTTGTGGGTTCATTTCTGGGCTCTCTATTCTGTTCCATTGGTCTATTGAATCATTTGTTGAATCATCCGTCAGGACAGTGGCTGCACTAAAGTATTTAAGACTCTGGAATATACACATTTAACAACAGTGAGACAAGTGAGTATAACTGGAAGGGACTGGAAGGCATTTCAAAACCATGATCCCAAATTTGCCAGACCTGATCATGAAAAAAGTCTCAAAGATTCTCGAGTTTGTTTTAGATAGCTAGGTTGCCTTTCCTTTAGCTTAGACATGGAGGGTCAAGGGTCTGGGACCATCTTATCAGGATGATTCTGTTTCAGTATTCCTCTTGAGATTGCAGTCAAGACATCAGCCATGGTACAGTTTGCTGAAGGCTTGAATAAGGTTGTAGGATTTGCCCCAAGAATACTCACTCACATGGCTGTTGACTGGAGCCCATGGTTTCTCACTGACCATTGGCAGGATATTTCAGTTCTTTGCCACACGGACCTCTCTATTGGGCTGCTCACAACATGGAAGCTAACTTCCCCCATAGGGAATGATATTAGAGACAGCAAGGCATCTTTTATAACCTAACTTTGGAAGTGACATTCCCTCACTATTGCCTTATTCTATTGTTCACATAGGCCAACCTTGATACAATGTAGGAGGGGTACAGTCTACAAGGGAAATATACAAAGGCATGAATATCAAGAAGTGAGAATTATTAGGGACAATCTTGGATACTGGCCACCACAAGTCTCATGCCCTTGGAATGGCCTAACTAATAATTCAACAGAATAATTATATTGGTCCTGGACTGGCAGTGAGAAGCCTGATTCCTTTTATAGAAAAAAGAGCAAAAAGCTGTACACAAGATAACTTGACTTTGATGGAGCTGCAAACATATTATCTCTGAGTATTGTATGACAAAAAAATTACTGTTTTCATTTTTCAATTTCCCTAGTGCACGGACATTTTTCCTTCATTTATGTATTGTATGCACAGAATATGATTACTGGTAAAGTTAGAGCAGTATACTCATATCATTTATTAAAATGGCTGAACTAAAAATAGCTTGGATGAGCTGAATTATAACGTTATGATGATAATTATTTAGGCCAAAGGTCAGCAAATTTCCTCTGTAAAAGGCTAGATATTAAATATTTTTGGCTTTATGAGCCATACATTCTTTGTCACAACTTATCAACTCTGCTGCTATAGTGCAAAGGCAACCATAGACAATGTGTTAAAGAATGACTGCAACTGTTTTCCAATAACTTTATTTTACAAAGTTCCACTTTATTTACAAAAATAGGTGGCAGGCCAGATTTGCTCTGGAAGCCATTCTTTACGAACCCCGGTCTAGACAGGGCAAGTCATTATTACTAGGAAGGGAACTATCAGAGGCTAAGTCAGTAGAATACCTTAAACCACTAAAGGAGAAAGGTGTTACAATATGGCAAACTTATCCAGACTGTGACAAACTGGTTCATAAATTTTAGCAAATGTCAATTTGAGGTTTCCTCTCATGCCATAGATCTGTTTTTGCTGGATCTTATCCTTACGGATCTCAAAACAGATCATTCCCAGTGTTTCTTTTAAGAACTTGGGGGTCCAGATTTTGTGTATCTATTATGGCATTCTTTAACTTCCCTGTGAACTTACTATTATTCTGTTGTTGTTGTTTATATGAAGACCTTGTTTAAGGACTTTTGCCAGTCTATCTAGTTTGCTATTCTGGTAAAATACTTTAATAGTACTTCTGAAATATTTCTAAGGTATCTACAGCATGATGTACTAACTTCTATAATACTTCTTTTACCTTGAGTTTCAACTTTTATTACAGCAATTATTTTAGGTATCACAAAGGCACTCAGTAAGTAATGTATTTATTATTTATTTTTAAAGAGTACCTAAGATTTTAAAACCTTTTTTTTTCTATAGCAGTTTTAAAAAGTGAGTTATTTTGAAAGAATACCAGCTATTAATTTATATATTTACAATTTTATTTTAGTAATTTGAAATGCCCTAGAGAAGGTCACAGTTCAGTCATTTGAACAGTTTGAACAATTTGGTAAGGAACTGGATTTTATGAGAGGGAACGTTCTACTCACTATTAAACAAGTCTGGTCTTCTTGTGCGTGGTTAAAAAAAAAACAACACATAACATATAATTTACCATCTTAACTATTTTTAACAGTTCAGTAGTGTTAAGGATATTCATAGATCTCCAGAACTTTTTGATCTTGCAAATCTGAAACTCATACCCATTATAACAACAATTTCCTTTTTCCTTCTCCCCCCAACCTCTAGTAACCACCATTCTACTTTCTGTTTGTATGAACTTGACTACTTTAGATCTCATGTAAGTGTAATCACACAATATTTGTTATTTTGTGACAGGATTATTTCATTTAGCATAATGTCCTCAAGGTTCATCCATGTTATAGTATGTGACAGGATTTCTTTCCTTTTTAAGGCTGAGTAATATTCGATTGTATATATATAGCACATTTTGTTTATCCATTTGTCTGTTGATGGGCACTTGGATTGCTTCTACCTTTTAGCTATTGTGAATAATGCTATTATGAAATGGGTACGCAAATATCACTTTGAGATCTTGCTTGCAATTCTTTTGGATATATACCCAGGAATGGGATTGCCAAATCATATGATAGTTCTATTTATAATTTTTGAGGAATCTCCATATTGTTTTCCTTAGCAGTTGTATTATTTTATACTCCTACCAACAATGCACTGAGTTTCAATTTCTCTACATTTTCACCAGCACTTGTTATTTTCTATTTTTTAAATTTATATTTGTCATTATAATAGAGGTAAGGTGATATCTAATTGTGGTTTCGATTTGCATTTCTCTGTGATGATCATAATTAGTGACACTGAGCATCTTTTATATATGCTTGTCATGCATTTATATATTATCTTTGGAGAAATATCTATTTAAGTCCTTTGTCCATTTTTTAATCAGATTATTTGACTTTTTGTTGTTTAGTTGTAGGTGTTCTTTATATATTCTGGATCTTAATTCCTTATCAGATATGTAATTTGCAAATATTTTTTCCCTTTTCACTCTGCTGATTGTGTTCTTTGGCACACAAAAGTTTTTAAGTTTGATGTAGTCCCACTTGTCTATTTTTCATTTTGCTGCCCGTGACTTTTCTTGTGTCATATCCAAGAAACTCTTGCCAAGACCAATGTCATGAAGCTTTTTCCATAAGTTTTCTTCTAGGGATTTTAGTTTTAGGTCTTCTATTAGTTCATTAATACATTTTTGTGTTAATTTTTGTATATGGTGTACAGTTAGGGCCTAACTTGACTCCTTTGCATGTGGATATCCAGTTTTTCCAAAACCATTGGTTGAAGAGATTGTCCTTTCCCCATTGAATGGTCTTGGCACCCCTGTTGAAGATCACTTGACCATATACATGAGAGTTTATTTCTGGAATCTTTATTCTAGTCCATTGGTAGGTTTTTTTTGCTATAAAACGCATCAACAAATAATATTGTCAGTATTGGAGCAACAAAGAATATTAAGTCAGCAGCTGATACTGGAGTGAGCAAAAATTCTGTTCTGGTCATTAAATTTTAGAAACATAATCAGACTCTATTGGGTAAGGGTTGTAGAGGTGCCGTAATAGAGTGTTTCACCAAAGGATAATAATATGAGAAGAAGAAAATATCAGTATTTATAACTTATTAATTAACTAGTATAAATATGATAGGTGTTTTTCATTTGCAATAAAGAGTTACTATATATGCTAACATTGGATTTAAAGGTAACCACAGTACAAGATCTGAAGATTTTTTTCACGTATTTAGTTGAGGCCCGTAATCGTTCTGAGGAACTCAGCTTAGTAATGGCTACTGAATTAAGGAACTGGCTTTATAATAGGCAATAGGTCTTAAGCATGTGCCATGTTGGTGAGTTAAGACCTTTAGAGCATGGTCTAACTTTCTCATGTTTGTACAAAAAAAGAAAAGTTTATATAATCCAGGAAGACTTTTAAGGGCTCTGTTTTAATTAATCTGCCTGTGTTCATAGACTCTTTTGCCCATTGGGATTCTGGGACCAGTTATTTCTTCAGTGATTTCTTAGGTCATACATAGTGGAGGTATATTATTAGCCCTATCAGCTATAATTTTGTTGTGTGTCAGAAAATTTCTGGGATTTTAAAAAGTAATCCTTTTACAGTTCATTTTATCTAGTGGCTCCATTTGCAAAGTAAATCCCTACCTATTAAATTTGCATGAATTGTGTCACAGAGAAGAAAGGAATGCCCTGCTGATCATGATTCCAAAGTATCAATTACAGGTTGAGACTCAGGAAAGGACTTAGGATTCTTAGAAATTTTCATTATTTTAGGGCTTTCAATAAGCCAAGGTACATAAACCTTGTTTTTCCTCACACCTTCCAAAATTTACTATATACCCTCAAATTTGTCTTTTGTTATATTCTTTCACCACATGGCACAGTCATTTTTACTTTAAGTTAAAATTTCTCTCTTTATTTTTTGTATTGAAAGTCTTTCTTAGTTTTCAAACATCTTTAAGATTTTGTTCTTAGGGATCTGGTGTTCTATAGTAAAGAGATTAAGGGTAAACATGATAGCTCCATAGCAACAAAAAAGCTGTATTAGTCCTTTTGAGAGTTTAGAAGAAGGAAAGGGAAGTGCTGGGTTTAATGTCGCCCTGGAGCAGCAACAATGGACACATGTTGGATAATTGTCCTTCTATGTCTTAGCCCATATGGAACATTAATTCTTTCAATTACCATTGTATTTGCAATATCTACAGGTTTTCCTATCCACAGGCTCCCAATTTTTAGAGAACAAAGACTTTTTAGTTATTTTTTAACTAGTGAGCCAAACATTACTGAGTTTCAGCTTATTTACTTCCTAAGGCTCTGGCAATATTTCCTACATTGGAAATTTTATATTTTACTTTCTTTTTTATTATTAAACTCCTTATTTCAGATTTGATCCCATTTATGACAAGAGAAGATACATCTCTCTAATTGTGGGTTTACTCCAGCTTCTAGAATATTTCCTGAAGTATATTTTTCATTTTTGTTTTGTTTACAATTTGAACCTTTTTTCAATTTTTTTCCCTTTAAATAATTATTTCTAAAGTTGTCTAACTGTAGTCAATTTTTCATTTTTATTGCTCTCTTAATACAAATTCTTTTGTTTATATAACTGGGTGATTTAAATCTTTTCTATCTTTCTGCTTATTAAGCATCTTCCCTATGTGAGATGCTAAGCATTAGATAAATTATTTGGTACAAATATGTAATAGAGGAAATTAACTGTGTAACAAAATATTAAATTCTGTACCAAATATCTGCCTGTATTCCAAAGTTTAGGAAAATCCTTAATTATGTCCCTTAACTTGGCTCTATATAAGAATTCTAATTCAACCTTCTGGTCTAGAAATTTTATAACATAAACGTTCTTTCCCTGAGAAAACCCTGAAAAAAGAATAACTCATTTAGAAAGCCAAATAAAGCTGAGTCAAAAACAAAAGAGAAATGCAAAGTGAACACGTTTCAAAAGGTTTGAGAGAGATTGTCTTGCATTAAAATTTTTTTGAGGCCTTAGCATGACAATTAAAGACGTTGACTACTGATTATTTGGTATTTTGTCTTTTAATATTTTTAAAGTTCTTAATGATATTAATTTAAAGATTTGGACATGCTAAACTTGACATCATTATTTGAAGTCAAAAAAACTTGGGGGGCTGTTTATCAAGAAAAGTGCAAAAGTTAGATTACAGTGCTTCTTAAAGGAAATAGAAGCTCTTCCAGGAGGAGCAAGAGATTTTGGCATACATAAACCCATAACACACAAGAAAGACAGACCACTGAAGTCAGTCTACAATGTGGGCTTTTGAAGGATATTAGGGTTCCCCAACCAAGTAGAGACTGGTAAGGGGCCATACCATCAACAACCTGACAATCCTTGACTCTTGAGCAAGGACAAAACAAAGTGAACAAATTAACAACAGAGGGTGCCTTCATGAAGGCTTCATAGGGGACCATAAACAAAGTACGGCAACCTCTTTTTTTTACAAATTGATTGCTGGTCTAACAGATCTCTAATTATTAGCCCTTAAGTCTGGCTTGCATTGAATTAAAAACTTACCAGGCTTATCCTCCAACCTGTTCCCTATGGAACACTCCCTTACACATTCAAAAGAAACAAAACAACCCAGGACAAAGCAAAAACACATGAAACAAGACTTTGTACATAGAGATAAACAGCAGCAAAAGCAAGGCAAGCAGCAGGAGAATAAGTAGGTTAATGGCAACAAACAAACAAACAAAACCCCCAAAAAACCCAAACCCATTTCTCAAATGGCATACCTCTCCGAAACAAAAGGTCTAATGATCTCATACAAAGACCTAGGTCTAATTACTTGGCAAAAGTTATATCTCTAAACCAAAAGATCTCATTGCTCTGTACAAAGATCTAGGCCTAAAGAAAGACATATTTGGTTACAAATCCTAGAATAACAAAATAAAGTCAGCAACATGAACTCAATGTAACTAGTCAGAGATCAGATTATGGTTGAAAATGACTCACTTGACAACATATCTGAAGAGTAAACAGAATTTTGGCACAAGGTGTCCTATGAGTGTACCTGTTGGCCTCAGAGTTTCCTGGAATGCTGCCAAATGAGGGTCTTCAAAATAATCTCAGTGGAACCTCCAAAACTGTCCAGTGAGACCATCACTCAACATCTGAAATAAAAAGACAAAGCTAATTTATTGCTTGTCATAGTAAGAGATGCTAGTCAGACACAGTCTTTTCAAGCAGAACACATTGCCAGTCTTATACTATGTAAGAACTTAGGGAAGCACAAAGTTCAGGAATCGGTGAACTCTCAGAGGTATAACTGGGTTGACATCATCTGTAGAAGTGTGGTTACTCAAGTGAGACTACTGTTGGTTGGGTACCTCTCAGAGACATGCTGTTGGAGGGAGTCTGTCCCTGACAGACTGACTTTCAGAAGTGAGAGCTTGACCAGAGGGGCTAAGTTGTAAAAGTGTGTTTACCAAAGTGAGTTATATGACAGAATAGGCTTAAAATCAGTTACGGTGGCTGCTTATTTCATGGCTTCATAATAATCAGTCGTTGCCTACATTTGTAAGAACTTTTTATTCTCAAGTTAAAAAATAAGCTAAAGGAAGAAAAGTAAGAGAACTATTGGAAGTTACTCATGGTATCAAAAATGGTAAAACTGACCACTCCAGAACAGGTGCTATCCTTTGAATTAGATGACAAAGTCTTTGGTATAAGTGAGATTTCTGTGTGTATGGCTGCATTTTATATGGTTGAGCCAGCAGAAGAAGGAAAAAAGGGATACTTCTGGAAGAAGAGCTGCAATTGCAGAAATCAGTTTATATTTAGATAATTTCAAATTTTCATTCCCTACTGGAATTAGCATTTATTGTATATAATAGTCCTTTTTAGTAAATATAAATGTACATGTAAAACATACATGTACATTTGTTGAGGGAGTATTCTCTATTCCACTTTTACACTCCCTTACTTGGTTTTTCTTCTTTATTTCATCATACAGCAAGGCTCTCTTTACAGAACTTCATAAATCCACTATTTTTTTCATATTCAAAATGGTAAGCCACTTCTAGATTTAATTTATGATACCCTCTTCATTTCCAAGGCAACTGGTTATAATGCTATTTGTAACCAGAGAGTTAGAACTTCATCATAGAACTAAACATTAGAGAAAGTAAATCTAAATTTATTTTTGGAAAAGAAGAGGAAGGAAAGATAGTATTGGTATGATCAACAGCTTGATTTCTGGATTCAGACAGATCTGGGATTAAGTCCTGCCTCTTCCATTTATGAATTGTGTGACCTGGGGCAAGTTACTCAACTTCTCCAAGCTTCTGTGTTCTCATCTGTGACGTGGTGATAATAAATAATACCTATTTTTACAGCTGTTGAGAGAATTAAAAGCAATAAATTATGTAGAGAGTTTAGCATAGTTACTGGCACATGGTAGACATCTATTAAATGGGATGTTTTATTTTTATAATTAATAGGAAAAAATATGAAAAGACATGCTAAAATATATAATTTCTCTTTATCTTGTTTCTTCTTCTGCTTCTGTGTAAATAAAATTGCTTTTAATATTTTGAAACTCTTTTACTAACATTTACAGCACAAAACCCTACTTAGATCTTCACAGCCCTTTAAGGTAAGAAATATGTTGATAACTAAGTGAATATATTTATGGTAAGAAACAGCTTTACTTGGGTGAAGTAACAAGGGTGAGAGCATGAGGTCAAAGTAATGTATGAGTTCATTAAATGTAGCTGAAGTATCCAGGGAAGATGGTAATTTATATGCTTAAAGAACTTTCATTCCAGCCACATTCAGTCCATTTAATGACATAATATATGGAGCCACGAGCTGCTGCAGCAGAAAATAATAAAGTGCCCAATCGGGACAGGGCCTCCTGATCTTTATGAATGGCTCAAAGATACAGGGACACAGAAAGGGTTTGCAAAAGGACAAGTAACACTTTTGTGAAATTGGTGTCCTGTACTATTGCACCCTGGGAAAACAAAAGTTCTGAACAACTCTCATTGAATCTATTGAATGCATATATAACCATTCCCCTTGTGGAACGTGTAGTTTTGCCCCAATTTTTTTTTTTTTTTACATTATAAATGATGATGCTACAAGCATCTTTTTATACAGCACTTTTTCCTTTTCATTGAAACATCATGATGCAGTGATTATAAATACAGTCCCAGGAGCTTCAAATCTCAGCTCTGCCATTGGCCATGTAATCTTAAGCAATTTATTTAAACTTGGTGTCCCTCAGTTTCCTCATCTATAGAACGGGGAAAATAAAAGTACCTACTTCATATAACTGCAATGAAGATTAAACGAGTTAATATACATCAAGCACTTAGAAAAGTGACTGGTGTGAAGTAAGCATTCTAGATGGTGATTACTATTAACAGTGAAATTTTGTCTTAGGATGAATCTTCAGTTGTCAAAGGGCATTTATATTTTTCTGCTGTCAATATTTAATGCTAAGTCACTTTTTAAGAATTAAATTAAGAATTTAAGATTTAAGAATTAATTTATAACAACAATGGCAATGGCAATGCTTATTTTTCCATAACCTCTTTCAAATGTTATGATTTTTGTTATGCTTCTCTGATACACACTTTTAAATTCATTAAGTGAGAGATATTAGGTTATTGTTGTTTTAGGAAAATTTACTTAATTGCTACTGAAAGTATTTTAGAGGGGCGGTAATTAGGTTTATTTATTTATTTACTTTTCAATTTTTTTTTTTTTAATGGAGGTACTGGAATTGAACCCAGGACCTCATGTGTGCTAAGTGTGCACTCTACCACTGAGCTATACCCTCCCCTCTGAAGGCATATTTTTAAGTTTTCTCTTATTGGAATGCTATTAGTGTCCTTTTGTTCTTTAGGGATTTGGTGTTGGGCTTTAGCTTTCACTAAAGACTGGTGTACTTAAAATTTCATTAGCTCACTTGGCATATTTAGTACAAGTAATTTCCTCAGTCTGCTTTATTTTTTAGCTTTCTTTATTGATTTTCATTTTATAGATATTTAAATGTTTACATAGTAACATATATCCATCTATTATTTTTTCATTTCTCTGTTTCCTCTCCTATTTCCCTTTGCATCTCCTTACAATTTGATTTGTTAATATTTAACTTCCAGGAGTCTTCTCCTAAAGGGCAAGGACTCTGTTAGTCATCAGTGTATCTACATGCCTGGCCCAGTCCCAGCACATAAAAGGCAACCAATAAATATTTGTGGGATGGATGAATAAGTAAAGGAACAACTGACTTGGCCTCAGTAATCCACAGACCACACACATGTGGGATTACATAACAAGGTCACATTTTCTTTAATAGCCAAAGTACAAAAACCATGAATCTGCATCCATAAGCTGTAAGAAACCCATTCTTCCTGTAGATTTCCCTCCCATAGACCTATTACACATTCCATAAATCAGTTTTCCTGATCATTTGTCACCACTATTGGAGTCTAGCAGGTCACTCCTGCCATCTGATAACCAGCTTCTCCAGAATACTACTCTACCCAACTAGTTTCTCTCCTAGCATGGACACAGATTTCCTTTAATTCTCCAAGGCATAGCAAAAGTAAAACAATTAACAAAATACACTGTAGATTCAGGGATGAAATAACAACAATACAGTGTACTACTGCTCGGGGGGAGGGGATAGCTCAAGTGGTAGTGCGTATGCTTAGCATGCATGAGGTCCTGGATTCAATCCCGAGTACCTCCTCTAAAAAATAAACAAGCCTAATTACCTTCCCTCCCCCACAAAAAAAACCCAGTAGCTCAGTGTACTACTGCTAGAAGGAGTTAGAACACCCAATGTGGCAGTGCATTTCCCAGATCTGAGTAATGTTGTCCTAACACTATATGAAGGGCACTAATGGTCCAATCTACGTATTAGTGTACTGAGTCCAGTCCTAATGACTCCCTTTCCCACTTTTTATCTCCAGCATAAAGAGATCAGGTCTATACAACCTCTTGGCACAGTCCAGTATGACAATCTCTTGTAAGCAATTAGTTGAACAAAACACATACACTCTATCTAATCTTTCTCTTTCTTCCTTTTCTTTTCTTTTCTATTCTATTCTATCTTTTCCAAAATTAACAATACTTTACAAGGACAGTTCAGCCTAAATCCATATTCCATGGTGCTACAGTTTGAATGTTTGAATCTCCTCAAAATTTATATGTTGAAATCTTAATACCCAATGTGATGGTACGAGGAGGTGGAGGCTTTGGGAAGGTGCTTAAATTATGGAGGAGCCTTCATAAATGGAATTAGTGCCTTATCAAAGAGGCTTCAGAGATATCCCTAGCCCCTTCCACAATATGAAGATACAATGAAAGTGAAAGGGAGCAGGACCCTGTGGGCACCCCCAACCCCTGCCTCTTGTTCATAGAAAACCTGAAGCCTCCCAGGCTTCCCGGAGTCATAGAAGGGCAGGCTCAAGCAGTTGATTAGGACAAGCCTGCAGGCACTGGGGAATGGTGATGACTCCGACAACCTATCTCAACGATTAACTGAGATTATTCTGTCATTTCCCTATAAAACCTTCATGGCTGAATAGACTCTTTGGAGATGGTTTTTTGAGCGGGATGCTGGGTGTACTAGATTGCAGGCATTCTAATTAAAAGCAACGCTCCTTTTTGTTACCAAGGCTAATGCCCCCAGGATCATACCCCTGCCCCTCCCTCAATTAGAAACCAGTTACTCTTATCTAAGTCTCAGGAGGCAGCTGCAAAAAAGAAACAAGAACTGGTTAGAACCTGCTCAGTCCAAGATGGTGAAGGATTTGACTTCCAGTGGACCTTGAGCCTCATTATACACTCATTTTAAAATACTAACATGCTAAATGACACACCCACCAGCGCCATGACAGTTGATGACTGCCGTGACAATAACCAGACAAGGACTGAAAAACTCGATCTGATTGGTTCTATCACACCTGAAACGTCGACATGATGGTGGAAGACTCTCATAAAAGTCCACATAGCCCGACCGGGGCCAAAGCTGTCTGTACTTGTACCCATCTTGGTTGATGACTCCCCACTCAAGCACCTCTTCCTCACCAGGTGCTTTTCTTCCCTTCTTCCTGCTCAAGCACTTTCCTCCCATTTCCCCTTCTAAGCGGCTGTTTACTTCATCCCTCTGCTGTGTGAATTCTTTCACAGCCAGAGGCAAGAACCCGCATTTTGGTGGGCTTCCTAATTTAGGGATCCCTCCATCTGCTAACAAAAAGACGTCCACTGGAAAGAAAGCCCTCACCAAACCATGTTGGAATGGTGATCTCGGACTTTCAACCTCCAAAACTGTGAAAAATCAATTTCTATTGTTTATAAGCTACCCTGTCTGGTATTTTGTGTTAGCAGCACAAACAGACCAAGACATATTTCTCCCCTCTGATTCCGAAAGTACATACGCCGATCAGTAAACCCAATTTACACTTCTAAACCAAACTTGTCAGCTTACAGGACACTTCAATTTCCTCCATAAGCCACAACTGAGTACTTGTTCTACATTTGTGTAATTAAAAAGCTCCATTCTGGTGATTTTCCCAAAACAAAGGAAGTCTTTTCCAAATAATTGATGACTCCACCCTTATAAGAAGAAAACAGCTGGCAACTTTTCAATGATTTAATGTTAGTTTTCAAAAACAGTAAAGTCTTGATGGGCAGCTTCTTGCAGAAGGGATAAAAATATAGTGTGAGGTGAAGGTCTAAGTTGATTTTTCCTCATATAAATATCTGGTTTTCTTACTAATTCTTAAATCATTATTCCTTGCTCCATCATTTGGATAGATTGAGTTCATACATAAAACTTAAAATATATGCAAACTAGGTTTTCTATTCCTTTTCATTACCCTTTGTTTCATTTTTGAACTAATGCCATATCATTTCCATTCATTTACTTTAAAATTCTAGTACCTAGCAAAGATAGTTTCTCCTCATTGTTTTTTTTTTCGCATAGTATAATATTTGATAATTCTGTCTATTTGTTTTTCCAAAACAGTTTTGTAATCATTTTACTGAGCTCTATAAAGTATTCTTTGGTTTTTAACGGGCATATGTTAAATCTGTACATTAATTAGGAAATATCTCTGCTAGCCACAGACATGCTGTCTCTGCATTCATTTGTTTTTTTTTTAATTCTTTCATTAAAGTTTTTTTATAGTTTATTTTATGTGCCTTGAACATTTCAAATTAACTTCCACATATTTTATAATTTACTGCCATTATGAATAAGATCTCTTTCTAGTTACTATTTCTAGTTGGTTATTTAGGAAAGATATACGTGTTTACAGATTTATCTTGTATTTTCCCATTTTACTGAATGCTTTTAATATCTTAAATAGCTTTTTGAAGGGTGGGAATGGCTTAATTTGTATCTTCTATTTCTTGAAATAACATTTTGTTTCCTTTTTCCCCTAATATTTAGTTTTCATTTCTTTTAGAGATCTTACTGTGATAAAAATAATTTCCAGCATTATATTGGAAAATAATAGTGAAAAAGAGCACCTTTGTTTTGTTCTCTTTTCTTAAAGGGAAATGTTGCTAGATTTGCTATACCATTCATAAAGTGAACTTTTGGGTTTAAATTCTTAGTTTTTCCTTTTTTATGTCAAGAAAGAGCAACCCTATATCTCACTTTTAAGGTGTTTAAGACTGGATGTTGAATTTTATCAAATATCATTTGGGGTTTTTATTGATATGACTAATTTCAATATTGAAGTTATTGATATGTAGTTTTTATTTTGATAGTTTTCCTTTGAATCACTCGTTAATTCAGAGAGAATTTTCCTGATTTCCTAATCTTATATACTCTCCCATCACTCTTTGTCACATCCCCTATTTTATTCTCTTTATGGCAGTTATCCCTATCAAGAATTATCCTGTTTATTTGTTTACATGTTTATTGACTGTCCCTTATGCATGGGGCCGTTACTGGTAATTTCTGCTTTGAAATTCTTACTGATCAGATCATCATTGCCATATTAAATCTGATATAACCTGATCTAGCATTATAGAATTCTCTTAAGAGCTGATGGAATCCAAAGCTGCTTCCTAAATCCTGGCTTTCCCTGCAGATCTATTTGCAAGTCACCTCTGGGCAGAACTGATCTTTCACTTGGGAGAAAGCACTGTGCGGAACTGATATTTCTCAATTTCTGAGCTTAAGTTTTGACCTACTGTTAACTTGCTGCCACTGGACACAGTGAGACTGGGGATTTATACATACTTTTACTCAGAGATTGTGCAAATAAGAACCCATCATCCTTAAATTTTTTTAGCAAAATATAAACTCTTCCTAAGCAAATAATAAGATCAAAATATCAGCACTAGATAAGAAGTAAAACTTGGATTTCAGCCCAATGTTTTCATTAATTTGCCATGTGACTTTGATCAAGTTATTTATCCTTTTGGATTTCTTCTCTATAAAATGAGAGAACTGCATTCAATTTATCAATGTTTTCTAGCTGCAATTCCAGATGAACAGTTTATTAGAGAAAATGTATAAAATCAGTATTAATAAACTACTCTTTTTATATCTAAGTTGTTAAAATAAACCTTGGTAAACCTTCAGGTACTGCTATTTTACCAGAATACATTGGTAGTTTGATGAGATTTTTGTGCCCAAGCATCAAATCATCTCTTCCAGTTAAATCCCATGAAGCAGATGATTTGGAGATACACTTCTCCAGTGGAAAACTCTGAGGTATTGTTACTGGCTCCTCTGCTTATTCCAGAAACTGCTCTTCCCTCTCTCTTTTCCCTTCTCATTACAATGCAACCACAACAGGGCAGCCCTATTGCAATGTGACCCCTTCCTATTAACTACAGTTAATCACTTGTGGGCCCCTCACTCAGTCAAGGCCAAAAAGTTCCACCCCCAGGAATTTAGGTTTACATAGGAAAAAAAGATGGAGAGACGGTCCCTAATGCTTGAAGCCATAAAATATAAACCTTGGGTGTCCCAGATGGCTGTATTTTCCCTGTGAAAGATGTCTGTAGATATAAGAGGTGAGTAGAGAGTCTGACATTGCTGGTGCATAGATAAGCTGTAGGTTGCTCAACTCTTCTTTGGGAAATACTCCAGTATACATTCAATGAGTTCTTTTTGCCTTAGGTGGTTAAAATCTGGTTTGGTTGCCTTCTTCCCCAACCCCCAAATCTAAAGTAACACAACTATCCAAATAAATAGAACTCTCTCAACTTTAGATAATCTCCCTGCCAGGGATGATTACTTCTTTCACAGCCTTGTCCATCTCTATGATTTCTATAATACTGCCTTGAGTCATATGCTCATATTACTCCTTTCTTTTATACTGAAAGATTTCCATTAGCTTACCTAGTAAAAGATGTACTTTCTCCAACTAAAATGGACCTGTGTGACCTGTGTGAGATATTTTCACCTTGTTTCTTTCACTTCTGAGCCATTCTTACTTTAGATTTTGTTGCACAGAGTACTACAGTTTTCTGTAAAATAAAATTCTATAGACACAGATCATTAAAATTTATATATATAATATATAATATATATGTATTTCTCTTGTACCTGTAACATGGGCCTTAATTTCATCTACTCAGATCTTGAGGTGAGAGGGAAAAAAATGTGTGATGTTTTATAAGAAATAATCCTCTGAACCAAAAAAAAGTTATAATGGAATCACAGTAAATCATCAAAATACCAATGTGATGGCATCCTGCCTCCTCAACAATCCAAATTCCAGCATTATATCCATTTGTAACAATATAAGTATTCACTCCACATAGTATTGGAACATACTTCTGAGGAACACAAAACACAAAATATCTGAGCAAAAATATTACTTGCATAGGAAAAAAAGAGGTAAATGAGGAAATGGGAAAGGTGTTAAGAAATATAAATTAGTAGCTTATCCATGACCATTACTGAAATACTCCTTTGTTTTGATTTTTTAGATGTCTTATCAGCTCACATATTCTTCATAATAAAATTCCCTAATGGTTTTTCTTTCTAATTTATGTGAATATGTATCCCCTCAGAAAAATCCAATTCCAAGATTAGAATGCTTTCCTTCTGTTCAGTTCTTAGGGACCATGAGATATGTTTACCCCCATAGGCAACACAGCCTTGTGAAACGCAGGCAGAGCTTTCATGCCTTAAAATTCATTTCTCTGACTGTACAATCATTACCAGCATAAGCAAAGCAAATCCAAATGACTACTTCCACTTCAGGCCAACTAGAGAAGAGACAGCCCTCATTTTAGAATTCTTTAAATCTTCCCTGACAGGAGTGCTAGGAAAAGCATAACATACGGAATCACAAATTGGTCTTTTAACAAACTGCCAATCTAGTGACTCTTAAAGAAAGAAAAACAATGAACACTAAGGACAAAACAAAAGTAATAGCTGAGAGATGTAGCTGAAAATTGAACTAAAAATGCAGAAGAAAGGGGTGGGGAAAGGAGCCAGTCCAGCATACATGTAACTTCAGAGCCCCAAGGGAAAACTTCACAAGGATACCTTTTACTGCTTTAAAATTTATGAATAAATATCTTTGTAGCAGAAAGTCCCCATGGTTTGGTGGAATGCTTTGGATACTTGGATATTGTGACCCCAGAATTTCTGGTGCTGAAACTAGAAGTCAGAAAAATACTTTCCCATCTTCTGTCTCAAGGGATGATACATTTTCAAAGATATGCATATATACTTAATCTGTAAATTTTACTATAATGACTGTTATAGTGAAAAATAAACCTTTCTGTGTTTAAAAAATAAATCTTTCTGGAGAGAATGGCTTTGTTCTATGAAAGCTGATGATCCATTAATAAATTGATTTTGTGACGAATTTTCATGACACACAAAACATGAAAAATTACATGGCAATGTATTTGGATCAATTTCATGTAGTTCCCCAAGGGCTAAAAAAAAAAAAGCCGACTCCTAAGATATCACTGGAACTAAACTTAAATTTGATTTTTAAAATACTTAATTCCCAGTTGCTAACCTACTAAAAATTATATATATTGAAATACAATCTTTCTTACTCAAAATTAAAAATGAAACTATGTCCAGTACATCATCTAACAGCTACTTTTTAAAAGTAGAATCAAAAATTCTGGTTTAATGTGTTAGACATATTTTTCTCTCTTCTCTTTTCTGAAATCCCCTGAAAATGACAGTAAAGGAAATTTTTTTAAAGGTATAAATTCACAAGTATAAAGACAACTGGAAAGACATTGCAGCAGACAAAGAATGTTAACAAATTTGTGGAGATGAAAAGCAGATGAAGAAGTGGAAAACGGTTTAAAAGAGCACAGAAACCTGAAATCTAGGGCCTACGCCAAACTGAAGCAAGCTGAGTCTCTCTATATAGAGAGCCCAGGAAGGGCTCAGGAATTGAAGGTACTTGAAAAAGGCAGAGATGCAGAGCAGCTCTGACAACAGGAGAACCGGTTGAAAAGAACACTGGAACTCTATCCTACCCTATAAAGCCAGATAACTACTTTCTTGTCTCAACTTAGGAAAATGGGAAGTTTATTCTCTATAGTAACTGAACCAGAGAGGCCCCAGACTTGAGAACTTGAGGTACAGTAGAGGGCAAGGATGAGGCACCAAAATGAAAACAAAAGACTAATCAGAGTTAAGCATAATGAGCAATGAGACCTTCCACCTCCAACCCTATAACCCCTTCTAGGTCCCAGAATACCAGGAGCCATGCTTATTTCTCCTAATCAAAACACCAGAAAAGTTGTTGACACAAAAGTGCCCCACCACACTATGGAGATGACCACGTGTCTACAAATGCCTCCATCACAACAGAGCTTACAATCTGCTTTTCAGTGCCTTACTCTTATATATGTCTGAATGGATAGCCAAGTCTCACCAGACATTTAAGGAAAGCTCCAAAATGAAAGACAGAGACAAAAATAAACAGAAGGAAAAGAACTTAGGTGGCAGGGCTGAGGTGCAGAATGCAGGAAGTAGAAGAAAACTTCATTTTTCAACTTTGATTAATATCCTTTAAGACATATTAAGAGAGGAGAGGACTAACTCAACCTTTTCCACCCACCAACCCCTCCATAAAAGAGTTGGATTTGAGATCCTTTTAGGTAGCATTCTCACTACGTTTTGCCATTATTTCCCATTATTTCTGCCTTGTTGTGCTTAGACAATGTGCCCAACTCCTCTTTAGTAGAGTATAACACAACACTCAAAACATTTATCATATCAAACATTTTTTAAAGGAAAAAAAGTTTGTCTTCCTCTATTATACTGTTAATAATGTTAGAATTAGCATTGTTTTCAATTCACCTGGTAAAAATTATTCCTCATTCCAAATAGCTGGCATTTATTGATTGCTTACTTTGTGCTAGGCACTGTGACAAGTACAGTCTTTACAAGTACAGTCTCTTTTAATCCTCTCAACAACCCTAGTACATGGGTACTACTAATATTTTCATCATACAGATGAGGAAACCAAGGATTTCAAAGGTCAACTGGCATCTCCAAGATGACAAAGCCAGGATCTGAATCTAGATATGCCTGGCATTAAAGCATTGCCTTTAACTTCCCTGTACACTACTTCTTAAAAAAATTTTTTTAAGGAAATCAAAGTTGTATCATGAGGGTGCAGAAAGAAGAGGGGTAAATGTTAAATTCATAATCTGTGTCTCTTGATAGATGTGTTCTTAAAAACTTTTACAAGTTGAAAATAAAAATAAACCTAGGAATATTACAAAGGGGACAGAGCTGTCCTCCTAGACAGGGCCTCACACAAGGCCCTTACTTTGACAGGGTTTTGATAGGGTTACCATGATCCAAGGGTGGGGGTCCTTAGTGCTGTTCCAAAAGAAGATGCACACCAAGATCAGGGATCACTTGGAAAGACCCTAAACTCAAAAGCAGATCTCCCTTTCAGGAGCAAATTCCCATCAAAAAAAAAAGTGAGGAGAAACATGCATAAGAACCAGAGTATCAGTCCATGTCCAAACATGATTAGAATGTTTGTTTCTCTGTAATCAAATTTATGTGTGAAGGTATAATCAGAAAGTTGCTTAGTGAACATGGAAACAAAACCAAGGTATTCGATTCTCTTACTGTTTCACCAAGCTAGTCATCCATTCATCCATTTATTCATCCATTCACTATTTATTGAGTACCTACTTTATGCCTGGCATTCTTCTTAATGCTGAGAATATGTTTGTAAGAGACAAAGTTCCCACTCTAATGGAGTTCACATTTCAGAGGAAGCGATGGATAACTTCAAACAAATAGACAATATGATTTTAGATACTGATAAATGCAATGAGTAAAATTAAACATGGTAAGAAGACAGACGTTTAATAGGGTGGTTAAGGAATATCTAGCAGGATATTTGAGATCTGAAGAAGAGAGATCATTGTGTTAAGTCCTAAGAGGACAGCAGTGTAGCAGAGGAAACCCCAAGTGCAGAGAGCCTAAGAAAGAGATGAGTTTATTATGTTTGAAGGACAGTATGGCTGGAGCCCAGTTAGCAAGCAGTGGATAGGAAGGAGATGAGGTCAGAAAGTAGGCAAGGGCTAGATCATGCAGGGATTTACAGCTATGATAAGGAATTAATTCTAAGAGTTACTGGAAGCCATTGGGAGGTTTTGAGAAGAATGACAGAATCCAATTTTGGGGAGTCAGGCCTTGGACTACAGTGAGAGGGAACCAGATACTTTTCTTTGGAAGTGGAGTTAGGCCTAGATGCTAAGGTAGGTATGTGTCATATGACAAGTGCCAAAGTTCTAGCTAATGACAAATGAAAGTAGTGTGTGCAACTTTTTTAAAGGGAAAGTCACAGACTTCTCCATATCTTTTCTCCTTCCCGGTGACTGGGATGTGGTTGTAAATTGCTAAGCTGAAACCCAGGAATATAAATTGGATCTTGAAAATGGAGGTTCATATTAAGGATGAAAAAGTAGCATGATAAAGGAGCTTATACTCCTGATAATTAGGAATCTTTCAGACCAGCTATGAACTGCCTATGTTTACATGAGAGATAAATTGCTACCTTGTTAATAATGTTCAGTGTTCTGTCACTTGCAGCCAATTCTAATCTTAACTAACATACTTCATTCTTAGCTTGCTTGAGATTGCATAATGACTAGACATTTCAGGCCAAGACACTGACTCTAGTCTTTCCAGCAACACTGATGGAACATACCAGGCACTATTTGTAGTTTATAGTAGGTTCTTCATCACTTGGCAGACTGCTTTTTGTGGCACCCAAACTCTACTCAGTAAGCAGCCCTTGTCTATTCACTGAGGTCTGCATCATTTATGATGGGTGATCACTTGATTGGATGTTACGTTTCTTTGACTCTTAAGATATGCAGATGAATTATCCCTCCAACTCTAAAAAGACTTTTGAATTTGACAGAATCTTGCATTGTTTCTTAACTTAGAACCCCACAACCCTTAACAAATATTAAAGTCATATCCAGTTTAACTCTGGAAAAGTTTTGGATCCAATGGAAAGGAAAAGGTTGAAGTTATAGGTTAGAGAGGGCTAGAGGGAGATTAAGCAGAGGAAGTGGACTTTCTAGGAGAAACCATGGGTTGGCTTTTTTCACTCATCATTCTCTGGAGATTCATCCAGGTTGTTGTATGTGTCAATAGTCTGTTTCATTTTATTGCCGAGGAGTATTCCATGGTATGGATGTACCACAGTCTCTTTAACCACTCATTTATTGAAGAACATCTGGGTTGTTTCCAACTTGAGGCTACTACAAATATAGCTGCTATAAACATTCATGTACAGCTTTTGTATGAAAATAAGTTTTCACTTCTCTGGGATAAATGCTCAAGAGTGTAACTGCTGGGTCTTTCGGCAGTCACACATTTAGTTTCTTAAGAAAGTGCCCAACTGTTTCCCAGAAGGGCTGTACCATTTTATATTCCCGACAGCAATGTATGAGAGATTCAGTTTCTTTGAATCTTCATCAGATCTTTGTGTTGTCACTTTTTTGGATGCGGGAATGGTTTCAGCCACTCAGATAGATGGGTAGTGATATCTCATCACATGTAGTTTAATTTGCAGGTCTCTGATAGCTAATGATGTTGACTGGTTTTTGAACAGTGAATTAGCCTTCCATCCCTAGAATAAACCCCACTTGGTCATGGTATATAATTCTTTTTATGTATTGCTAAATTTCATTTGCTAATATTTTGTTAAGAATTTTTTAGTCTATGTTGAGTCTATTTTGAGTCGATGAGAGATCTTGGTTTGTAGTTTTCTTTTTTATATTATCTTTGGTTTTGGTATCAGGGTAAGTAGCTACACAAAATGAAAAATATTTCCACCTCTTTTCTTTCTCTGGAAGAGACTGCATATAATTGGTGTTAATTCTTTAAATGTTTGGTTAACTCTCTAGTGAAACCATCTGGGCCTGGAGATTTCTTTTGGGTGTAGTTTATCAACTACGAATTCAAATTTCTAAGTAGTTATAGGGCTATTCAAATTATCTATTTCATGTTGGTAAGTTATGGTAGTTAGTACTTTTCAAAGAATTGGTATCCTTCATCTAAGTTCTCAAATTTATATGTGCAGAGTTGTTCATAATATTCCCTCATCATCTTTTTGTTTTCTACAGGCCAGAAGTGATATCCCCTGTCTCATTCTTGAGTTTCTGATAATTTTTGTCTTCTTTCTTTTTCAAAAATCTTGCTAGAGGTTTGTAAATTTTATTGATTTTTTTTCCCCAAGAAGCTTTTTGTTTCATTGATTTTCCTTACTGTATTTCTATTTTCAGTTGCAGTGATTTCTGCTCTTATCATTATTATTTTCTTTTACTTTCAACCTGCTTACATCATTATATTTGAAGTGAGTTTCTACTAGATAGCATACACTTGGATTATGATTTTAATCCAGTCAATCAGAATACATTTTTAAACCATTTATGTTTGATGTAATTATTGATATGTTAGGGCTGTCATTTTATTTCTTCTTTTCTGTCCTTTTATTTATTTTTTTTTTTTTTTGGTGTTTTGTTTTTTCTGCCTTCCTGTGGGTTACTTGCACATTTTTTTGAATTCCATGTTGATTTATCTATGTTTTTGAGTATATCTCTTTATATTGCTTTTCTATTGGTTGCTCTAGTATTACATTATATATATATGTTACACATACATATTTGTTTATGTATAACTTATCTTGGTATACTGGTATTGCCATTTTACCAGTTCAAGTGTAGAAACCTTATCGCTCCTTATATTTCTTTACCTTCTCCATTTAATAGTATTATTGTCTTAAATATTTCCTCTACATACATTTAGAGCCACAGCAGACAATGTTATAATTATTGCTTCAACCATCAAATATGATTTAGAAGACTCAGAGGAAGAAGGGAAACCTATTATATTTACCCATATTTTTGCTTAACTTGTTCTTTCTTCCCAATATTTTTATATTCCTTCTTTTATAATTTCCTTTCTGTTTAACATACTTCTTTGGCCATTCTTTTAGGAAAAGTCTGCTAATGACATGATCTCTTAGTTTTCCTTTATCTGAGAATGTCATGATTTTCCCTTCATTCCTAAAAGGATATTTTTGCTGAATATAGGATTCTGGGTTGATAGTTATTTCCTTTCAACACTTCAAAAACAGTGTTATTTCCTTTTGGCTTCCATGGTTTCTGATGTGAAATCCACTGTCATTCAAATTATCTTATTGGTAACGCATCATTTCTTGCTCCCTCCTTTCAATGTTTTTTCCTTTGGAATGGATTTTTTTTTGGATTAGCACCATTTGGGCTTCATTCATCTTCTTTATTCTTTTTAAATAAAAGCTTTATTGATGTATAATTTATGTACCATAAAATTCACCCTTTTAAAGTTTACCATAAAGTATTTTATAGTATATTCACAGGGTTGTGCCACCTCCACTATCTAATTTTAGACTGCTTTCATTTCCCCAAAAAGAAATCCTATACCTATTGATAGTCACTCTATATTTCCCCTTCTCCAATCCTTGGAAGCCTCTAATCTACTTTCTGTCTCTGTAAATTTGCCTATACTGGATATTTCATATAAATGTAATCATACAATATATGGTCTTCTGTAACTGGCTTCTTTCACTTGGCAAAATGTTTTCAAGATTCATTCAAATTGTGGCATATATTAGTACTTTATTCCTTTTTTTAAATACCAATTAGTACTCCATCGTATGGATATACTATATTTTGTTTAATCATTAATCAATTGATGGACATTTGATTTGTTTCTACTTATTGGCTATTACAAATAATGCTATGAACATTTGTGCACAAGTTTTGTGTAGATATATGTTTTCATTTCCATTAGAAGTGGAACTGCCATATGATATGACAACTCTATGTTTAATTATTTGAAGAAATAAACGTTTTCAAAAGCAGCTGCAGCATTTTATACCTCCTCCATGCCATGTGATATATGAGAGTTCCAATTTTTCCACTTACAATTGCCAATACTTATTATTATCTGTCCTTCTTATTACAGATCTCTGAGTGGGTGTTAAGTGGTGTCTTATTGTTTTGATTTGCATTTCCCTAATAGCTAATGATGTTGAGTATCTTTTCAAATGCTTTTTGGCAGTTTATATATCTCATTTGGAGAAAGGTGTATACAAATCCTTTGTCCATTTCAATTAGGTTTTTTGTCTCTTTTTATTGAGATGTAAGACTTCTTTATTCCAGAAAAAGTCTCCTATTAGGTATGTGATTTGCAAATATTTTTTCCCATTCTGTGGGTAGTATTCATTTTTTTTCTTAACGGTGTCCTCTGAAGCACAAAAATTTTAATTTTGACAAAGTCCAATTTATCTAGTATTTCCTTTTGTTGCTTATGCTTTTGGTCTCATATCTAAGAAGTCTTTTTCTAACTCAAGGTCACAAAAAGTTACTTCCATGTTTTCTTCAAAGAATTTTATAGTTTTAGCACTTACATTTAGACCTATAATCCATTTTGAATTAATTTTTGTATATTCTGTGAAGTAGGGGTCCAACTTTATTCTTTTTCATGTGGATACTTAGTTGTCTCAGCACTATTTGTTGAAAACTGTCTTTCCCCCATTTCGTTGTTTGGTCTCCTTGTTGAAAATTCGCTGAACTTCTCAGATCTGTAGGTTTATGTTTTTTGTCAACTTTCAGGAGTTTTCAGCCATTATTTCTCTGAGTATTTTAGTCCCAACTTCTTTCTTTTCTCCTTCTAGGACTCTGATAACATGAATGTTAGATCTTTTGTTATAGTCACTCAACTCCATGAGACTCTTCATTTTTTTAAAATCTATTTTCTGTCTTTTGTTAGACTGGGAATTTCTATTGTGCTATCTACAAGTTCACTAATTCTTTCCTTGTAGCCCTCCATTGTGTTTTTAAACCCATCTACTTAGTTTTTAAATTCTGATTACTGTATTTTTTAGTTCTAAAGTTTCCATTTGGTTCTTTTTTATATCTTCTATCACTTTGTTGAGATTTTCTAGTTTTTTCTCTTTGTTTCAAGTGTTTTTGTACTTGACACTTGAAGCATTTTTATGTCTGCTTTAAAATCTTTGTCAGATAATTCTAATGTCTCTGTCATCTTGGTTTTATCATTTATTAATTGTCTTTTTTAATACAGTTTGAAATTTTCCCAGTTCTTAACATGAAAATTGATTTTCAATTGAAATCTAGACATTTGGGACATTGTGTTACATAAGATTTTAGATCTTGTTTAAATCTTTTGTTTCAGCTGGCTTCTTCTGACACAGCCCTGCAAGAGGCAGTAGGGGCAGAAAGCAGGCACCACCTCATTACTACCAGGCTGGTGGAGAAGTCCAAGTTCCCATTTGGCCTCCGTTGACACCCAAGATGAGAGGCCAGTGGGGAGCAAAGCCCTGACTCCCTACCTAAACTTTTCTGACACCAGAGGGGAGGTGGGGTTGAGGCACTTTGTTACAGCTTGGTGAAGGAAAGTCTAGATTCTTTTTTCCCAGACCTTTGCTGGCATGAATAGAGTGAGGGGTCACAATTTTCTTCTGTAGCTCTTGGCTGGAGTAGAGCAGTTATTGTCTAAATGTTTTCTATCTGCTATATTGCCCTTTTCCTGTTCTTCAGCTAGAGATAGTATTATTTTGTTGGGCCCTTTTTTGTCTGCACCATTGGCATTTTCAGGTTGCCAGCTTCTTCAGTTTCAAGTCTGAGACACATGAGGCAAAAAGAAAGCCCAGGGAACTAACCGTCATGTTTCTTGGGTCTCCAGCGCCCTAATGGGTCTGTCTTCTCTCCATCTCTCAGTCTTATGTTTGTTTTACGTGTAATGTTAAAGGTTTTTGGTTGTACTTAGCGAGAGGAAGAGAGAAAAGTAGGTCTACTCCACTTTCCCAGAAGCAAAAGTCTAAGTAGAACTTCTTATAAATCGAATCATATTTCAATCACTAGGAGATATTAATAGTTAAAGGAACTTTGAAGTTAATCCCTTCCCAGTTAATAATAATTTACTTATTTATCTTTTCTGTGTATTCAAACTATATATTGGGTTTGCTTTAAATGAGAAACGCCTATGGATTATCTACACATTTCTGAATATTGACTATAACTGTCCTCTTCCAAAATTTCAATTAAATTCCTCTAAATAATTATTTTTTAAAATGTTTTTTTCCTTAATGCCAACCTGAAGATGTTTCAAGGGAAGGCAATTCCTTAAACTGCCTAGTGTTAAAGGATATAATGAGAATTCCCACATCTTTCCAGAAGTATAAAATGGAAACATTTCTCAGAAGTATTCCATTTTAGAAACTTGCCTGTATCTAACAGATCATTTCACTTCTCTTACTGTTTCTATACACATACTAATAAATAACTACTAAAGATATTTATTTAAGAATTTTTGGATTTCCAGACCAATTTCTTTTCAGTAACCATTCCTCTTTTCAAACATCTGCTCTTTTACATGTATTAATACCCAGCGATACTATATTTTATTGCCCTCTAACTATCTGCCAGGCACTTGGCTAATGAGCCTAATATACTTTATCTTATTTAATCCTATTTAAGACAAGGAAAGTGAAGCTCAGAAAGACTGAACTAAAAGCATTAGTAAATGGTAAAGCCAGCATCTGCAGACAGGCCGTCTGCCTCCCAGCTTCATGCTTGTTTTGACAATGAAAATGCTACATCTGACAGAGTAAGCATCTTTTCCTTCCAAGGTGAAAATATAGGTATGTTTTCCACTCAATGCTATTTTGTAATTTCTACTATTCTTTGATTTTTATCTTGGTCAATTTTTTTACCTAAGAAATTAATTTTAATACAGAAATTTAACATATAAGATACCTGTAATAAGTTTTAGGTTAAACTCAAAGTTTATTTACTATTTTTAATTTCAGTATATGTCACTAAAAATATCAGCAATTCTTCAAAGTTTTACCACATGAACATTGTTGTACTGTATTTGGGTATAAAGAGAAAACACTACTAGGTAGCTGCTATTTCATGTGCTAACTGTGCCAAGAGAAAACAAATAACAGAAAATGTAAAATAAAATAAGCTGTGCTAATAAATCTGTTAATGGTCAGAAGATTTACTGTTTAAAACATGTATTTTTAATTTAACCTAGAAGATAAAGATAAAACGGGCTACATCTCTAAGTATGTCTTTATTCAATGCAGAACTATATTAAAATTTTGATTCACTTTCATTTAAATTTTATAAAAGAATGGATATTTAATTTGCCTAATCTCAATTTCAAAACATTTGCCAATCAATATTTTTTTCTTTCAAAAGATTTTGGCCAATAAATCTTCCTACATACAGTAAATAATACTTCACCTTTTTCCAATTCATTTCAATTTTTTTCAAAACTATTAACCAGGTGAATTCCTTACTAATTGCTTAATCAGCAGTTCTTTACATCTGTCACTATTTGCTAATCCTATACATTTAAAAAGTATTCCTGTTATTTTTCTTTAGCAAAGTAGAATACAGATACCATAGACACCCTGATTTGTACAGAGCAAGGCTCTCTATTCCATGATGGAACTTTTCAAATGCAGAAGTAAACCCTGTTTGTTATTTGGATAAATATACATATTCTGGAGATATACTAAACTACCATTTATAAGGGTTTATATAACTTTTTTCTTAGTAATCTATTCCAATTTGTGAGCCTCTTTTTCCTGTACACTACCGTGTTCAACTGCTATTAAATTTAACTTAGACAATGTTGAAATCATAATTATGACTTTTAATTAAAGTATTTTTCTTGCTATGTTCAACTTCCTAATGATACAAATGGTCCTTTTATACTCAAAATTTAAGTAAAATAAACTCTTTTGTAAAATAACTGTTGTTGGAAATGAAAATTATTAACAAGACTGTTAACAAATAAGATGTCTCAGTATAAAAACACTTTCTAGTATTGGTACTATAATTTTATCTAGAATATGCCTGGAAGGCAACAACCACTACACATTTTAAAAACATAACATATACAGCACTTTCAAATAGGGTAGTCAAAACTGCTGGCATTTTTACACACAATCATGTGAGGAAAAATATCGGTTTCATCACCTTAGGAAATAATGATCTAGCTATGCAAATTCAAAATAATAACATATTAAATCTATATAGAATAATAACGTGGGGAAAGGGAATCTTGATATTTACTTATTCACTACCATTATAGTAATTGAGTGTAAAAAATGTCTACCTCTTCCATTTTGAATTATTCTCTCTTCAGAAAATAGAAGACATTTTAATTTCTCATGACGGCCGGTTACCGAGAGAACTTGTCATTTCTAAGAGCAACAAACTACACTTTTATATGAATACACACCTGGAGACATAAAACCGTAAAACCTAATTTTGAAAGTCATTTAATTTTACCACGGAGCAGTTGATATGCTATAAACAGCATACCTCAGAAGCCTATCCTGCAATACTAGCGGGCAGCCGTCCACCCTGTGTATCCACTGAAGCCATTTCTGCTTTTTACCAGAGATGATGGAACTGCATTATTGTGGGATATGCGGCATGTTCGATGTTAAACAGGCTCCCTGGGCAGGGCTGTCACTTTGGAAGCGGTTCTGAGGTATGGAAGTTAGGCTGGGGTCGGGTCATCGTGCTAGGAGGGCCCTAGACCGCCCTAGGCAGCCACACTTACAGGGCCATTTTGATCGAGGCCTCACGGCGCAAAGCAGCGTCCGCCGCGGTTTCTCCTGTGAGCCAGAGGCTCGGGCCCGCGTGCCGGCCGCAGAGGGCGCGAGCGGGAGCCCGGCGGCGGGCCGAGGCCTGAGGCGGCAGCACCGGTTTAGAAACCACTGCCGCGCGCCGCCGGGCGTAGGTCCGTGGGCTCGGCAGGCCCAGGCCGCGGTTTTCCCAGCCCCGCCGTCGTTGCCAAGGCGACCGCCGCCGAACGTTCACGCGGCGAGCCCCGCCCCCCGGCCAATCGGACCGGCGCTCGGCGGAGCCCAGATTCTCTTTGTTCCGCAGCCATTTCGGGTCTCGGACGGGAGGCTGCGCCGCTTCGGCAGAGGGCCTGAGCGCCGGAGGCCTCTGGGATGGTGTGGGACCGGGTAGGTGGCGTGAGGGTGCGCGGCCCCGGACTGGAGGGCGGGAGCGGAGGCAAGCTGTTCCAAGCTGCCTGACGGGCCGCGGGGAGAGGCGCCGGACCCGCCGCCTTCGCAGTGTCCGCCCGGCCGTTTGGAGCCCGACGGCGGCGGCGGCGCGGTTCTAAGCCCAACAGCTGCAGGCCCGGGCGTCCTTTGGGATCCGGGCAGGGGGCAGGCGGCGGCTCTTCAGGTGTCCGAGGTCATGCCAGCAGCCCGTTAGGGGCAGCAGAAAGAGGGTCTGCTCCCCGGGGGCTTCTGCCGTCGACCATTAAGCCGCAGCGTTTGAGGTCCCTGGGTGCCGCAGTCGCTGCCCCGGGACAGCTGCTTCCGGCCAGTTCTGGGCACAATCGGGCGCTGCCCCGGATGGCGCGTCTTTGTCCCCGCCCGGGTGTCCCGGCCCCGCACACACCATCGCCTCCACTCTCAGCTGGCTGATCGCTTTCTCCAGGCAATTCTCGCCCCTTGGGACCTCTTGGTCTCACGACATGTTTACATGATTTTAATGTTTGTAACTACGGGTTTTGCGTGGGTTTATATTTTTTGCACTTCTGCCCTACATTGTACTTCTCCCACGCAAACACTCAACAGGGAACTGCTGCTGAGAAGCAGACCCGCTGCCGCAATCTGTTTTGGGAATGGCTTTCTTCCCTGAAAAACGATCACCTGCTATTTGTTTCCTGATTTTTAAAATCAATCGGGTTTTTCAAGGATTGCTTAGAATTTAAGTCCGTTATCTTAACAATCACTAATTAACTCGGTCCCTCAGCAGGTATAAATGTGGAAATTTAAAGTTGCGAGACTATCCACAGATTGATTTTGACAGTTGTATTAAGCAGCTCAGTAACAGTCCTGCTTTGACGCAGATGACTTCAAATGATAAGTCCATAAGTAGTGCTTTTTTTAAAAAAAAATTAACCTAAAGGGGAAATGTTTGAAATGCAGATTGTATTGTGTAATAGATATTTGGAAATGTAAGGTTGTAAAATGGCTGTCCTCGCATCCTCATTTTTAGGATAACAAAAGTTCCTTTTAGACTTAAAATTTCTCTGGTTTATGAAAGCTTTCATATTAGAATGGTTAAATAAGTTACACATAGTGAAGCAGGGGAGGATTCCGTTTTTTGAGAAACGATTCTGTTTTCCACTTTTACCCAGCACTCCATGTTTCTTAAAGAATGACTCTGCCAAGTTAAAAACTTGAAACTGCAAAAGAGAAAGGTGCAGATTTCATTTTTACTCCACAGCACATGCAGTACATAAATGCGTAACAGTTTGTCAGTCCTGTTTTTACTTGACTTAATTTAATGTGAGCCTGATGAACTATTAGTGCTCCATTTTCTTTTTCCTTAAAGGGTATCCCACCAGATCAGCCTTGTTTCGGTTACATCTTCATCCTAGGTATTCAGGGAATTATTAAATTCCTCCCACTGAAATATCTATAAAAATCTTTTGAAGTAATTAAGCTTATTACCATTATATATTGTGAACAGGATAAGATTTTGGTAAATATATATATGGTAAATATATATATATATATATATATATATATATATATATATATAATTCTGGTTGAGAATATTTCCATTATCAACACTTGTTGTTGTATTCATTGTTTTTATGATTAGTTTTTCTTCTTTGTATAATGTTAAAGCCATCACATAAACTCGTTTTTTCTAAATACTGAGTGAGCTGCATTGAAATATAAATGTATGATGTTTAGAATTGCTTGCATTTAACCATGTTGGATTTTGCAGATACTGTTTTTAAGAAAAGGAATTTGTGGGAAAAAAAGAAAAGAAAAGGAATTTGGTTATAAAGGAAGCCAAACCTGTAACATATGTAATAAAATAAATTTCAAACACAAACTACAGAGAAGAACACAGCAATAAGTACAAGTTATTTTTATTGCCCAAGGTATAAATTATGAATATTTCTTGCTGGGATTGATATTTGACTACGTATTAGTGCCAAAAGGATCTTGTTCCTTAAAAAAAAAAAAAATTGGTTTACCAGCAAAAGGGTGAGAAAGCTGAGAAAAATCAAAGTGATTAATTAACTGATGAAGTTTTTAAAAAAACAGTGGAGAATAATGCCACCTTCAGAAAGGAAAGATCAGAGACAAATTCCCCAGATGTTGGAGATCTTTCTTAGTAGGTTCCCCTCATCCAGTGCTATAGTAGATATCTGGTCAGTGTTGGCAGGTAAGAGGAGTCTCCTGGGTTGCAGAGGGTGAGAACTTTACAGTGGAAGACATATTTTTACAAAGGTGGTAACTGTAGATTTGTAGTTACATGGATGGGTGTTAGTGTAGAAAGAGTTCCTAAAAGCCATGTTTGGTTGCTCCAAGGCCTCCTTACTAGAATTCTTTGAAGTACTGTCAGTAATAAGTAAGAGTGTTAAGAATTCCAGAGTCTCAATGGTTAAATGAGATACTGGAACAGGGAATAGGGGTGCAGATTTGTCTTGGAATTTTCTGGAGTAGATAGAACCCATATAAGAATGGTGGCTATGTCTTGTTCCAAAATGGCACCCAATGGCAGAGCAAATACTTGAACTCAGAACTGAAAGGAAGCTGAAAGTTGAAAGCTGATACCTGAAAGACCACAAAATTTGAATTGACATATACCTTGTTGATGGTTAAAATTTTAAAACAAAGCAAATCTCTTCAGTGGCATATAGCAGTTAGAAACAGGAACTCTAAAACCAGACTTCTTGGATTCAGATTTTGGCACCTTCCATAATGAACTATGTAACCTTGATCAAATTACTTAATCTCACTATTCTTCAATTTTCTCATACTCTGAGAAATTAATCTTACGAAGATTAAATGAGTTAATACAATAAGCTCTTAGAACTGGACCCGGCGTTTAGTAAATACTCCATAAATGATAACTGTTGTTACCATCATCATTGTCATAATCATTGATATTTTAGAAAACTATAGAAAACAACTGTAAAATAATAATCATTAGTATCAGGACCATGAGATACTTACTATAAACCCTTTGATGCATTTCCTTCTAATTTTTTTTTTCAGTTTATTTGATTTTTACACAATTGAGACTTTATGATTAATTTTGCATTCTACTTTTTTTCACCAATACCATAAGCATTCTTTCATGCTATTAAATTATTTTGTCAGCATCTTTTTAAATGACCACATAACGTTTGTGTGAATTTCTCAAAATTAAACATATTACCGTTGGATAGTTAGAAAATTTCTATTTTTTTTTTTGCAATTACATGAAACACTAAAGTGAAAATCCTTGTACATAAAACAATTTCTGTGTTTCAGATTATTTCATTAAGATAGATTCCCCAAAGTGAAAATACTGGGTCAGAGTGTATGAAAATCCAAAGCTCATGGTCTACATTGCCAAACTGCTTTTACTTAAGAGAATTTAATAATGGACTTAAATTAAGGAGCACAGCACTTATCACCCATATTGCTTGATATAGGAAGGGAGAGTGAATTAACGTTGTTTTCTGTATAATAAACTATGCATCATTTGTAGACCTTTAGTATACATTTTTACTTTTACATACATTATGCTCATTACCCTAGCCCTGTATAAATTTACACATGGGAGTTGCTTCCATTTTACTGATGGGAGAGCTGAAGTATAGATAGGTAAGTACTTTGCCTAAAGGCTCAAGAGTGTTCAAGACTGGATTTGAATCTAGATTTTCCTAATCACAAAGCTCATAGTCTTTTATTTGTAAAGTTTTATGTGATACACATATTCAGAATCTTATAATGAATATGTGTACTTTGAATGAATATGGAATCTTATAGTGAATCTTATAATTCACTGTAACAGTGAATCTACTAACTGTAGATCATAGACCACATTATTAAGATAGTGTAAGTGAGCTGGAAATAAATGAGTAACTTACAAGGTAAATCAGATAGGGCTCAACTATCCACATATATTTTAAAAAGGGAAAAAAAAACCCTTATCTGGATGAGATGTAATTGGTAACGAATATATAAAGCTAGTTTCTAAAATGATTGCAGCAAGCCTTTGTGGGTAAAACACTTTTTAGTAATGACCTCAACACAAACCAAATCTATCAAATTTGGGAGTTAAGAGAAGTGACAAAGGCCCATTAAAAAGTAAACTGAAAAAATATGTTATTTTAGTGAAATCCCTAGCAAAGTAGTCTTAACAGAAAAATAAACAAAAAAAAAATTGAGATGTTCCATTCCAGTTAAGGAGAATAAGACTACCCATAAGATGTGTGAGAGTAATTTTATACTGAAAACTAAAGCAAAAAAATTTTGAGTTGCATTTTATAGTTGACTTTGAAGCACTCTGAAGCCAATAGTGAAATAATTATCAGTGAAGTCCCTGAATCCTCAGTTACAGATGTTACCACCATAGATGAAAAGGTTGATCCCAGAAAGGCCAATATTGCATTGTTTTTGTCTTTATTAGGCAAAGAATTAGGGTAGAGAAATGCTTAAGCAAATCTTGAACGTACTGAATAGATGCAAGTAAATGACTAGGAATAGGTGGTATCCACCATAATTATAAACAAATAAATATAAAACATGGATCATTAGTCTGCTGTTAGAAATGTTTTTGAAAAATAATGAAGTAAAAATATACAGTTAATTTTAGCTGAAGCAAAGGAAGATGATGGGAAAGATGGTGAATTATGAAGGATTTCGTGTACCATTTATTCATTCAGTGAGCGTTTTTAGTGCTGTAATTGTCACTTGTCCTCAAGAGATTTAGATACTAGTGTAGAGAAAGATACCTAAACAAGAAAGTGTGGTGAAGTGTGGGTACAAGCTTTTATGATACAAATCTTTGGAGGAACCAAGGAGGACTAGAATAGTAATAGATTCTATGAGGGAGTGGGAGAAATGACTTAGCCATTTAGGGGAAATAGGAACAACACTTTAGAAGACTATGTGAGCAAAGGTAAGAACCTACTGGGTTCTTGAAACTGAGCCGTTCAGGGGCCCTAAAAGATATAGAGCAGAAGTTCACAAACATTTTCTGTGAAGGACCACACAGTATTTTCTGCTTTGTAGACAGTACCAACTCAGCCATTGTAGTGCAAAAGCAGTCATAGTATGGAACCTAAATGGGTGTGACCAGATTGGACTGGTGCGCTTTAATTAGCCGATCTCTAGTACATCATAGAAGGGTTTTAGGACAAGATACCTACTGAGGCTTGTGTTGCCCTAGCATAAGCCATTGAAAGATTTGAAATGAGAAATTTACATTGATTTGTGTGAGTCATTAAGAGCAGAATAAAATAGAAAAATAGGTTATTTCTAAGTGCTGTAAACTAATAAGAGAACTCAATTTCTTAAATGGGCAAAATCACAGAAGAGGAAGTATAGCTCGCCAATAAACATGAAGTAATGCTCTATCCACCAATAAGGAAATGCTAAGTAAAACAGTGAAGGTTTTTTTATTTAATCCATCATGTTGGTTAAAGTGATAAAATTTTGCTAGTGTGTATGGATAAGGTTATAAGGAAACTCAAACACTGAATAAATCAGTACAGCCATTTTAATTTTAAAATAAAAATATTTTCAACCTGAATCACAATGCTGTACGCCAGAAACTAACACAGCACTGTAAATCAACTATACTTCAATTAAAAAAAAATTTCAGCCTAAGCAATTTCCATTCATTAGAGAAACACATGAGTATAGTAGGAATCATGTGTTCAAGGGTGTTTTTCAATAGCCACAGAACCTCCAGACTTGCAGGTCAACATTTATCTTCTGCACTGTGCCCTCTGGAATTTATAGTCCATCATCCACAAAATCCAGTCTCAAAATCTATTCTCTCTCGCTGCTTCCCAAGAATCCTCCATTTTGGGTTATATCATCTGATTATGTAACTGCTACCCCTCATGATTGCTATCAACTACTAACCTTCAGGTCATTCATCCTCATTTCTCAATTATTTTAGCTCCATTGTTCATTGTCGCTCTCTCTCCAATACCATATCAGTCTTTATATTGAAATTGAAAAGAATATACTGGCAGCTGCCCAGCTAGCTCAGTCGGTAGAGCATGAGACTCTTAAAAAGAATATACCTGATCTTTCCAGTACCCTGGCCTCTCATTTCCTAGACCTTTCCTCCAGTGTTCTTCCCATCTACTCCATCTCAGTCACTCACTCCCAAAGTGATACCTTTTTGCATTGTCAATAACTGCCGTCCCTCTGCGGTTACCATTTCATGTGTTCTACTCTGTGACCATACTTTCTATTCTAGTAGTTCACTCCTTATAGTTAGTATCTCAGCCCTAATCTTCTTTTGACCTGCAATGGAATTGCCAATCCATTGGTCCTATTTCTGTTTCCCTGACATCCTCCTGATGTTTTCACTTCCTTTTTTAAGCAGTTTAAATTCCTGGGTTATTCACTCCTGTGGAGAGTCCCCCTGCTCTTTACTTGCTTAGTAGAGCCACGCCCTTGTTAAAGCCAGCTGTCTGCTTTCTTTGCACCTGCCCCTATGTAACTTAGTATGGCTGGAAGAAGACACAAAATGACACATGACCATACACCTCAAGTGAGTTGTTAATGCTGCCTGTCGATTGTACTGTATTTTCCTGGTCTCTTCACTTTCCCGCTCTCCTCAGTGACTATTTCATACCATCTTTTCTTCAAAACTTCAATATGTCTTTTCCAGTCCTCACTTTCAGTTCATGACCCTGCTTTCTATTTTGTTAAGAAAAATTGAAGCAATCAGAACACTTCCACTCAGGCCGACCACCCAGTGTACCTACTAGCATCTGTGTTAATACATGCTATCTTCCTGCTTGTTACTTAAGGTGAACTGTTCATGTTCTTGTCTCTGCTTTTGTATTAGAGCTCATCCTCTCTCCTCTCTCATCTGCTCAAGACATTGCTACAGCGTCTATTCTTCCACATCAATTCTTTTTCTTTGTTGGATTATTTCTATCAGCAAACAAATAAGCTATTATTTCTCCCAGCTTTAAAAAAATTGATCCACTCTTCACTTGTTTCCCCATATTTTGGTTTCCTATTGCAGCATTATTCCTTGAAAGAATTGTCTATACTTAATATTGCCAATTTTTCTCCTCCCATACGCTATTAAACCCACTCCAGTCAGGCCTTTGTCTGCACCATTCCCACTGAAACAGCTCCTTAGGTTCTCCAATAACTTCCATGTTGCCAAGTGCCATATGTCCTTGATTCTCTTCATCTTAACTTGATCTGTTAGCAGCGTTTGACACAGCTATTTCTCTTATTCTTGAAACACTTTCTTCTTTGCTTTGCAGGATACCTCACACCCCTGTTTATCTCCTCCCTCAGTGCTGACTCTTTGTTGTTCTCTTTGCCTTTCTTCTTACAGACCTCTTAGTGTTAGCCCCAGGACTCAGTCCTTGTTTTTTGTTTTTTTGTGTCTATACTCATTCCACTGGTAATCTCATTCAGTCTCATGGCTTTAAATACTATCTAAATGATAGCAATGCTCAAATTTAGATCTTAGCTTCTCTTCCTAATTCCATATACATTCAGCTGCTTATTCAGTATCTGTACCTAAATATCTAATGATAGACCTCAAACTCAGCACGTCCAGAACTTAACTCCTAAACTTCCTCCCCAGTACCTGCTCTATCCATACTTTCTCATTTTGGTCTGTCAATGACAATGTCACTCTCAGGGTAAAATCTTGGAGTTGTTCTTGACTTTGTTTTTTCTTTGACTCTTTATATCTGTTCCTTCAGGACAAGCTGTTCTTTTCCCCTACATTATCAAAATGCATCCAGAATGTTATCATGCCTCACCCTCTCCACTACCATCACCCTGCCACTACCACTACCATCATATCTCTTTAGATTACTTAAATAGGTTGCTACCTGGCCTCCTTATTCTACCCTAGCCCCTCCCAGCAGTCTTTCCTCAATATAGTAGCCGGAGCAAACCTTTTACAAAGTAAAACAGTCCCTGTCACTTCTCTCTTCAAATCTCTGCTATGGCTCCCCCTTTCACTCAGAGAAAATCTAATCCTTGCAATGGCCCACAAGGCTCTACATAATCTGCCCAACCCTCTCCCCTTTCTTCTTACCTCCCTGACCTCATTTCCTACTACCTACCACTTTCTTTCCTTGCTCACTGACCTTACTTTAGATCTCACCTTCTTTAAACACCCTGTTGATACTGCATCCTACCTCCACCTCTCCCCCTTATCCTGGATTCTTTTTTACTTTTTGCATAGCACATACCACCTTCTAACACACTATCAGGGGGTCAGCAAGCTAGAGCACCATTGCCCTATGGCCTGTTTTTGTACAGCCTATGAGCTAAGAATGGTTTTTACATTTTTTTAAAGGGTTGTAAATCAAAAACAGAGTATACAGCAGATATATTCTTAGTATTCAGCCTGCACATCATCTGTAAAGTCTAGAATACTTACTCTCTGGGCCTTTGCAGAGAAGTTAGCACTAAATATTCTGTTTATTGTCTTTCTCCTCCCGTAAGTGTAAGCTCCAAGAGGACAAAGATCTTTGCTTTATTTATTGCCATATTTGCAGCAACTAGAACAGTGCCTAGAATATAGTAGGCACTCAGTAAATATTTATTAAATGAATGACTTGTAATGATGTAAAATTTTAAATAAAATAAGTGTTTATCAATAAATCATACTGTAGTTAGTAATAAAATAGAGCTTAGTATAAAATATATAATTATAAAATAGGAAAGCTAAGGCATATTTTGAATGAGTTTTTATAGACCAGAAATAGAACTCTTTATTTCTACAGAAGCATACTATTTAAATGCACAAAAAACAGCTCTATAACGATACACATCAAATGAATATTAAAGTACTTCTGGGGAGGAGACCAGGATTAGAAGAGCTAGATGGGAACTTGAATTTCATCTATATTGTTTACTTTTTATAAAATGAGGAGCAGGAATATTATTTTTTCATTTAAAGATTCTTTTAATGAAGAGAAAGGGAAAAAAACAAATAGGTACTAACTAAAGCAGGGAGACGAAATAGAAAGTAATGAGGTGGGGAAAGATGGAAGAGAGCATTGCCTTTCTTAAATGTCATATTTGGCCGGCAATCTGAATGAGGAGAAGCAATATGAATATTTGAAGAAAGAGCAAGCAAAACTAAGACTCTTTGGTAGGAAAAAGCATAACAACATCAGGGAACTCCGAGAAAATGAGTGTGGAACAAAGTGAAAGTAGGGGTGGAGACTGCTAGGAGATTAGTTCAGAGAGATAGGCAGGATCCTAGATTAGGTACAATTTTGTAGGCTATCGTAAGAATCTGAGGTTTTATTTTCAAGTGTGATGAGAAACCATTGGAAAGTTCTGATGGAGAGAAGACATGACTTAACTGCAGCTTTAACATGATCGTTTTTTGCTGCTTGTCTCAAAGAATGGGCTATAAGTGAACGAAAGAGAGAGCAGAGAAACCAATTGTAGTAGACCATGCTCTTGTAGAAAATGGTATCTGGACTAGTGTAGACAGTGGAGGAGTTGAGATGTGATCAGATTCAGAGTGTATTTTGACAGCACTGGCTGATGGTTTAAATGTGGGATATAAGAGAAATCTAGGATGACTCCTTGCTGTTTGACCTGAACAACTAGATGAACACGAGTAGCACTTCATGATAATAGGGGACTGGAGGAGCAGATTTGAATGGGATGGGAAAGAGAATGAAGAGTTATGTTTTAGCCAGCAAAGTTTGAGATGCCCATTTAACAAACAAGTGCATGTGTCTAATAAGATGTTGGATACTTGAGCCTGGAATTCAGAGTACTGTTTAGTGGCACAAACTGGATGAGATTGTTAGACAGAGAGAAGAGAAGGGTGCTTAGGGTATTTAGGGGTGAGGAGGTCAGCAAAGAAGACTGACAAAGAGCAGCCAGTGAAATAAAAGGAAAACCAGGGAGATGTGATGCCACAGGCTAAGAGGTGAAAGAAAGAGTTATTGGCAGTTTTCAACACTGGAGAAATTAAGATGAGGCCGAGAAGGTATCATGGGGTTTAGCAATGTGAAGGGGCCCATGGTGACTGTATACAACTTTCAAGATGTTTCCACGAATGGGAGGGAATGGAAAAATTGAGCAGTAGTAGAGGGTAAATAGGCTCAGAGCTGGTTTTAAGATATTTTAAAATAATTTTTTAAAGTTAAAATGTTTTTTAAAAATTAGAGAAAAGTTGTGAGAATACTTGAGAGAACTCCGTATACACTTTACCTGGATTCACCAGTTTTTAACATTTTGCCACATTCTTCCCCAATCATAACACACACATGCAATTAACTATTTTTTTGACCATTTGAGAGTAGGTTCTTGTCCCTCTGCTCCTTAATATCTTAAGGTATGTACCTGAAGAGCTAGGATATTCTCTTCTGAAACTAAATATAGTTGTCAAATTGAGGAAATTTTGTTTTTTAGTCTGTATTATAATTTTGCCACTTGTCCCACTAACATCCTTTATAACATTTTTCCTCCAGTACAGGATCCAGTCCAGGGTTTTATATTACATTTGGTTGTCATTTTTTTAGACAAAGAGAAGGTTTTTTTTTTTTAATGGAACTTTGCCATCTTATCCTTATAACAACCCCATGAGATAGAAGTACTATTAATTATCTCATTTTATAGGTCATAGGTTAATTATTCTTTTCATGACTAATAAGTGGCAGAGCAAGAACTCAAAGTGAAGCTGAGGAACTCCAGAGTTTGTATTCTTAAGCTCCATATTACAGTGCTTACCATGTAGTGCATGGAAAAATCTGAAATTCCTTGTTTGAAGTGGGCAAATAAGTCACATATATAGATCTGAGAAAATGATTCTTAAATCAAAAGGATGATTTTAAATTTCTACATCTGTATTATAACTCTTTGTAATGGTGGATGAGAGGTTACTTAATACGTCACTTTGATGAGCAGGAGAAAGAACAAGAAAACTGAAGATATTTAAACTTCATATGTAAAATTTATCAAACTTTGGCATAAATGATATGTTTTCAGGATTATTGGTGCTGATTGTTGTGAAAGGTAAAATAAAGTACTTTGGTTAATTCTTTTTTGCTAAAGTTTAGTTGGCAATATATGGACATGGACTAAAGAGTCCTGATCTATGTTTCAAAAAGAATTTGTTTCAGCTCATAAAATGCTGCTTGTCAACCCTTTATTAGAAAAATATTAGGAGACTTAATGTAGGGAAAGAGCATTAAACAGTGAATCACTGAAACCACAGGTGCTGCAGAGCAGGAGTTAGAATGCTCTGTTGGATTTTTAGCTTGATACTGTTTTACAGTTTTGAGGAGATAATGGATAAAGACTTCTGTTGGATAGAAACCCGAGTTATGATGAAAATGTTTTGTATATAACATTTTCAACTAAAGATTGTACTTATTGTTGAATGTGACTTAGGTAAGAAATGACCTAAGCCTGGCACAGGACTGTGCTCTTTTGCAGGAGCCCACATATTTGTTCAAAGAATCAAATGACGTGAAGCTCTCACTCAGATAATTAGTAGTCTCAGAACTAAACTTGAACAATTGAGTTGAATTCAAGTTTCCCTGAAGACTTGAAGAATTTCAGTAGCAAGTATAAAAAAAGAAGTAAGGCTGGCTTTTGTATGTAAAATATGACAAGACTCAATATTTACTAAATGTTTTATTTCTAGAAGCTGAAAGGAGCATGGGCTCTAGTTGCTTTATAAATGAGGAAATAAACCAAATGAGTGTAAATGGTTTGTACAGGATTGCCCAGCCAGTTCTTCATGCAGAGAAGAACTAGGGCAAGGGCCCCAGATCTCTGACACTCCTTTTTTTGTGGTGTTATTTTGGCTCATCATGGCACAAAAGACCCATGGTAGGAGGCAGTTGGTCTTAAAGCCCCATGTTACCCTGTGGCTGGGAGTTCAAGTGTCTGTGTCACTTCCCCAAATACCATCCTTCCCCTGGCCTGACACCACCCCCACCATAACTCAAGGATCAAGCAGTGGAGAATCTGTAAAGGTAGGAGATTTTTTTTTGGAGTCTTGTTTTACCATAGATAGTAAGCTCAGAATCAAAATAGTGGTATAGTAGTTTAAGAGTTAATGTAGGAATTTGATGTGGAAGCTTAAGAGCCAATAGAGGAATAAAAAGTTGAGGCATAAAAAGAAAAAGGCTCTAATAAAAATCTTAGTTTTATTTTAACCTTATAACCTAGTCAGCTAGCGGCTTTTGTATTGGTGGTGTTACTTGCTGACCAGACTAGACACACAGCAGGCAATTTTTATTTGTAAAACAGAATCTGCACAGTCACACTCCAGTGAGATTCTAGTAGAGTTTAAATTGCTCAGTAACCAGGATAGCATTGTGATTTCAGATTAAAATTACCATTTTCTGATTTGGGGAAATAGAAACTCTCATACATCTCAAATTCTTTTGAATGAAGTTCATCAAAATACCTAGCCACATACTGAATTGTTGAACTTAATAGCAAAGGAATCTTAGGAATTTCCTAGTTCATCCCTCTCTTTCTAGATTTTTATTTAATTTTTTTATCTTTTAAAAATTTTTTTTTAAGTTTGCATACATATATGTAGTACTGTTCGTTGTTTCTAAGAACAGTTTTTTAAACTTATATAGTTATCAAAGGAATAAAGCCAACCACAAAATAAGAATCAACAAAATGCAATAATCCAGTCATATGATATCGCTTACACATATTCAAGAAATCAGTCATCTAAGTTATGTGTCCTTTTTTTCTTAAATTCCACATATGAGCAATATCATATGGCATTTTCTTTCTCTTTCTGGCTTACTTCACTTAGAATGATGGTCTCTAGGTCCATCCATGTTGCTGCAGATGGCATTTTATTCTTTTTTATGGCTGAGTAGTATTTCATTATTTGTTTTTATAGAGAGAGATATATATCACATCTTCTTTATTCAGTCATCTATTGAAGGACATTTGGGTTGTTTCCATGTCTTGGCTATTGTAAATAGTGCTGCTATGAACATTGGAGTGCATGTGTCTTTTTCAGTTGTTATAGTTCTCCAGGTATATGCCCAGGAGTGGGATTGCTGGATCATATGGTAAGTCTATTTTTAGTTTTTTAAGAAACCTCCATACAAACAGCTCATACACCTTAATAACAAAGAAACAAGCAACCCAGTCAAAATTTGGGCAGAAGACCTAAATAGACATCTCTCCAAAGAAGACAGATAGATGGCCAACAAGCACATGAAAACATGCTCAACATCACTTACTGTAGAGAAATTCAAATCAAAATTACAATGAGGTATCACCCCACACCAGCCAAAATGGGCATCATTTAAAAGTCTACAAACAATAAGTGCTGGAGAAGGTGTGGAGGAAAAGGGACCCTCCTATGCTATTGGTGGGAATGTAAATTGGTGCAGCGGCTATGGAGGACAGTATGGAGGTTCCATAAAAAACTAAAAATAGACTTAACCATATGGTACAGGATTTCCAGACCTTTATTGTATTTATAGTTTCCAGCTATAAAATTCAGCAAATATGAGTGCCTAATAAATGTTTGCTTATTGACTTAATTTCTGAAGTTTCTTCCTTCTAGAATATGCATTTTTACTCCTGCAAGAATGTATAATGCAGAGTTGACACTTTTTTTCTTAAAATTGAAATATTATGTGCCTTAAGACAAGGATTTTGCTTTCTATGTCCCCAATTCTACTCCAGGAAAATGATTTATGAGATGTTTGCCTTACTACAAGTGAATTTATTTTTCTAAGAATCAGTTTAGTGTAATAGAAATAGTGTGTACTTTTAAGGAAGTTCATTAGACTACTTTGCCTACCAATTGTAAGTATATGGTCATAGATGGTATCTACCTAGACTAGACACACAGAACTATACCATTAGTTTCAAGTTACAATAATTTGTAAGCATATTTTTTCTACCCCATCTTAGTCATTACATTAGCTTTGTTAGGCAGAAAATATATTAAGAAGAAATTTATTGATGATTCTAACAATTTTTTTAGTTTTAAGTGAACAGGTTTCATTTACTATTTTCTATAAATCTTAATTTTAAATTACTTAAATGATTTATAAATTATTTTCTTAAAAAGTAAAATATATGACACAAATAACTAGCAAAATGAAAAGCAGTAAAACGTGAACCTTTTTTAGTTCAGTCCATGGTAAATGACAAATTTAAATTATTTGTGTTCTATGCTCATTTATTTATTTCTGCAGTCAAAAATTTTTATACATTAGTAAGTAATTTTTGTTTAAAATATTTTAGTTATGATTATTGAATCAGAACTTAATAGTACAGAAGTCTCAAAAACTATTGTAGAAGAATTATAGACCCTCTTTTCTATCTAAAATTCATTTTAATTTACTTTTGGCTTTTATATTCTTGTGGGATTTTTTCTTCTAGTTCAACATACGGTTTAATTAGGCTATTTATTGATTTTTTTCTTAAATGATATTTCCAAAATTATACATCAATGTTTGAAAAATTAGGAAGTTGATGAGAGATGCTTGAAATATTTTTTATAAAAAAGAAAAATTTAGTATTCTTATTTTAAATTTTGTATTAGTTTTACTGTTTCTGTGTATCTTTACATTGAAATGTTTTAATGTTAATTTGTTGTTATAGCATTGTTAAAAATTATTCCCATACAAAATAGGGTATTAAAACCATAACAAACTGATCACAAGTATAGAATCCATAAATAATTCCCATTCTGTAAGGAAAAGTAAAACTTCTTTAATTATCAGGATGGCCCCTGTCTGAGACTAGATCTCTGAAATCATAAAACAGTTTTTTAATCTAAATAAATAGTTATCATTTACTATTTTCTAGTATAATTTCCTGTACAATTCTTTTGCTTTCTAAAAGTTTAGTCTTTTTTTCCATTGCTGTAAAAATTTTTAAATTTTCAATATTATATTCACATTGATGGGTCTGCTCATTTTAATGGCATAATCTGGGGAAAAGTTGCTGCCTTCATTATACCAGCCCTACAGTTCCTAGAGGACTCCCTAAAAAGTTCATTTCCTTCACTTAAAGCAAATACATCTTGGGAATAGTTTGTTATATAATACAAATATAATTATGTGATTATATATTTAAATAGTTATTTACTATTTCTATTCTGATTAAGCTCTTTGGGTTCCAAAGAAGAAAGAGTAATTCAGATTGTCTTAAAAGCAAGGAGGAGCTTTATTTTAAGTCATTTGTGCACATAGAAAGCCATTCAGAAGCAAGGCGGCTCCCAGAAGCAGACACTCTCATTCTTGTGAACCATGTAATGTTGCTCAGTGCTTCCTTGCTTCTCTCTGTGCTGGTTCATTCTCTGCTTGCTTACAATTCCTACCCCTTTATAATTTTGTCTTGCATGTGGAATCTAATGATGGGCACCTGCCTACCACATCATGACCTTTTAGCTTCTGCTTTGAGAACTGGTAATTGATAAATGATCCTAGTACTTCCTGTTTAAATTTCTGAGAAAGGAATTCTAGTTGACCTAGCTCATCTTTTTGTGTCAGGATTCATCATATGGAGAGTTGGCTGCCCAATCCTGGCGTAATCAATTATGTTTAGGAAATTCGATCACAAGACACATTCTGTGGACATGGGCTGTTGAGAAAGGGCCTTTGGGTTTACTCATAATCATCAGAAAATCAGTGCACTGTACAAAAGACAAAGGTGGGGAAAGAACCTCATAATTTAGAACTGGATGTTTTAACTGTACCTTAAAAATATATATCAAATTATTTTCCTTAATTAATTTAAAATGTTGATTTCTAGGTCTTGATTTCTCCATTAAAAAAAATTAGATGTTGTCTAATGCTGTTTTCATTTTGAAGATGTTATGATTGCTATTTTCTAATTACAGTTAAATTTTAGATTGATAAATTCCAGTTTCATTTGATGAGGGGGATGGATGGTGATAAGGACTTGATATTCAATTGTCTGATAACTCAGTGTCTCTGTTTATAAGACAACAATAAACTTCTTAATCCAAGATTCAGCTGAAGAGTATATTCTTATAAACTGAACACTTTCTTAGTATGTATAAGAGATTAGCGTTATCTTTTGTGTTTGGTATAATCTCAGATTTGTTTGCCATCTCACATTTTATTCTAGGTTTTATATTAATTTTTTTATGTCTCAGTCTTGGTTAAGCTTCATTGTTTCTTTGTTATGGTAATAAAAAAACAGACTTGAACACTCACAGAGTGTGTGCTGGTGTTTTTTCGTACTAAACTGTTAGTTGTCTATACCATCTGACACAACATTATTTCTTGCTTTTTCCCCCTATTTATGGACTACCCCTGTAGAACTTACTTCATGATACTCTTTTCCTATCTCCTTGCATACCATGAGGAATGCCCTTAATCAGCTAGTTTTCACCCTTATAGAATTTTTACAGACTAATTATATTTATATCTGATTTAATATTCACCATTTGATCTCTGGTTCTTTTCTTTGTTCCTCTGTTTCTCCAATATTTCTCTTGATTTTTCTGTTTCTATAGAATATCACCTCATTTTAAATGGCATGTCAAACAGCCCATTTTGTTGCATATTTGACCATACAAAAATAATTTAATCTTCATCTTAATTCTGCCTGATGGTACAAACTATCATCAGTAAATCTGGGTTTTAATAATTTTAGTTGAGGATGAACTATGAAGGCCATAAACTTTCAAGTACCCACTGTTGCATTACTTTACATTCTCAGTGAATCTTCTCATCAGCCCCGTTTCACAGATGACTAAACTGTGGCTCAGAAAGGTAAGCCACTTTCCTAAAAAAGACAATTGGGAGAACTGGGATTGGAACCCATGCATGTGCAACGCTGGAGCCTGTGCTTGTCCCCTACTGTGTGTTCCTGCTTATCAACAAAACTAGTGTAGAATAATATTCAGCTCAGGAACTAAATTTGTTAAAATTGATTTCCTTTCATAAGTTTTTTCTGCTCTGTTTGTCTTCCCGCAACTGAAATCTGAAAGATATGTGCCCCTGTTATGTGTGAGTGAGATTTCAGTGGACAAAGGAAAGATTAGATAAAAGCTAATGATAATCAGCCTACTGACAGCTTACCATTTATCACCCTTCTGTTTTACTGTCTGAACTTCTCTGACCCATTTTCCAGTTCACCCCTTGCCAGTGAACATTGTTCTATGTTCCTTTTTCTATTTATGCGTGAAAATGAAATATTCAATCAACACATTACACTTTAACAAAGATAGTTTTGGATATGAATGAGAAATTCATAGGGCTGTCTTACTTCAGAACTTTAGGAGCAATCTGTAATGAAACAGTATGCTTGTAGTTACCATCTAATTGATCTGTAATGGTTGTCCCCATGTGCTATCTACTTTTTCAGAAAACTGTCAGCTTAGCTCTCTATCAGCTATACAGTATGTCTCACTTTATAAACCATAAAGTAGATTCTAAAATATTGAATCATATCCTTTTTTGACTTACTTTATAATTTCAGATGTATTAACATAGGAAAATATTTGGCTATTCACATCATAGCCCTTTTTTACCAGCTCCTTAAATAAGTACAGCTATAATCAACAGCTTACCTGGTGATTGTATATTTTCAATCATTCAATACCAGCATTTTACCAAGAACTATTGTAGTCTTGCTAGGGTGCATACAGATTTGTCTCCATCTTGCATGTATGTCCACACATGAACCATCAAGTAAGTAAACCATGTAATGTTGCTTTAAGATAAGCTACTCTTTTAATTAATTATACCTCCATATTTTATGAACCATGAATTAAAGATGCAGTTTGAAGTGAAAGAAATGTTGGACCAAGAAGACATACATTCCAACCCAACTTTTTTGTTTTTGTAGAAGTAGCAGTAAAACTTTCTTTTTTATTTGTTTTTTCTATTTTGCCAGCTTTATTGAGATATAATTGACATATAACATTGTGTAAGTCTAAGATGTACAGCATAATGATTTGATACATGTATATATTGTGAAGTCATTACCACAGTAAGTTTAGTTAACACATTCATCATCTGACATGGCTACAGTTTTTTTTATTTTAAATTTTTATTTTTTTCAGGGGGGTAGATAATTAGGTTTATTCATCTGTTTATTTAATGGAGGTACTGGGGATTGAAGTCAGGACCTTGTGCATACCAAACATGTATTCTACTACCGAGCTATACCCTCCCTTTTTTGTGTGTGTGGAGGGGGGGTGATTAGGTTTGTTTATTTATTTACTTATTTAATGGAGGTGCTGGAATTGAACCCAGGACCTCATGCAAACTAAGCATGCACTCTACTGCTTGAGCTATACCCTCCCTTGTGGCTACAATTTTTATTTGTATTTTTATTTTATTTATTTTTAGTGAAAACTTTAAAGATTTGCTATCTTAGCAACTTCCAAATAACAGTGTTGTTAACTATTGTCACCATGCTGCACATTACATCCCCAAAACTTATTCATCTTACGACTGGAAGTTTGTACCCTTTGATCAGCTTTACCCATTCTTCCCTCCCCTGACTCCTGCCTACTACCTATCTGCTCTCTATGAGTTTGGGTTTGGTTTGGTTTGGTTTTGTTTTGATTCCTCGTGTAAGTGAGACCATAACAGTATTTGTCTTTCTCTGTCTGACTTAATTTCACTTGGCATTATGCTTTCAAGGTTTATCCATATTGTCATAAATGGAAGGATTTCCTTTTTTTTTTTCAGCTGAATAAAATTCCGTTGTGTGTGTGTGTGTGTATCACATTTTCTTTATTCTTTTAATGGGCACATACGTTGTTTCCATGTCTTGGCCATTGTAATAATGCTGCAGTGAACATGAGGACACAGATACCTCTTTGACAGTGATTTTCTTTCCTTCCGATATATACCCAGAAGTGGAATTGCTGGATCTGTGGTAGTTCTATTTTTAACTTTTTGAGGAAGCTCCATCCTGTTTTCCATAGGGGCTGTACCAATTTACTTTCCCACCAACAGTGCACAAGGGTTCCCTTTTCTTCACATCCTCACCAGCGCTTGTTATCCCTACACCTCAAACCTGTTAGAATCCATTTTATCTTTTAAAAAACCACCTCTTCATTTTCTTGATCTTTTCTGTTGTTTTCTTTTTCGCTATTTTATTTCTGCCCTGATTTTTTGTTATTTCCTTCCTTTTGCTAAGCTGGGGCTTCATTTGTTCTTTTTGTAGTTGCTTGAGATGTGAAGATTGTTTATGTGATACCTTTATTTTTCTTGATATATGTGGTTTTGGCTGTAAACTTTCCTTTTGGAGCTGCTTTTGCTGCGGTTTCCATTTCAGTTTGTCTCAAGATATGTTTTCATTCATCTTTTAAATTTCTTTTTTCATCCATTGGTTGTTCAGGAATGTGTTGTTTAATTTCCATGTATTTGTGAATTTCCCAGCTTTCCCCCCATTACTGATTTCTAGTTTCATACCATTGTGGTCAGAAAAGATAATTGATACAATTTCTGTCTTGAGTTTGTTGAGACTTATTTAGTTGCCTAACTTAGGACCTAACATAGCAAGTGCTTTGGGTGCACTTGAGAAGAATGTGTATTCTGTTGCTACTGGGTGAAATGTTCTGTATATGTTTATTATGTCCACTTACTCTATAGTGTTTTTCGAGTCCACTGTATCCTTATTGATTCTCCCTGTCTGGATGATCTATCCATTGTTGAGAGTAGAGTACTAAAGTTCCCAACTATTATTGTATTGCTGTTTATTTCTCCTTTTAGTTCTGTTAATAGGTGCTCTATGTATTTAGGTGCTCTGATGTTGGGTTCATATTTAGAATTGTTATATCTTTTTGCTGGATTGATTCCTTTGTCAAAAATAATGAACTTCTTTGTCTGTTTAGACCATTTTTAGTTTAAAGTCTATTTTGTCTGCTATAAGTATAACTACCCCTGCTTTCTTTTAGTCACCATTTGCTTGAAATATCTTTTCCCATTCCTTCACTCTTAATCTATGTGTGTCCTTAAAGATAAAATGAGTTTCTTGTAGGCAGAATTTTGTTGTATCTTTTTTTTTTTTTTAATTTATTCCATCATTGTCTTTTGATTGGAGAATATAAGCTATTTACATTTAGGGTAATTTTTGATAGGTAAGGGCTTTCTGTTGCCATTTTGATAATTGTTTCTTGTTTTGTAGATCTTTTGTTCTTATCTTGCTGGCTTCTTTTTTGATTTGATGACTTTTTGGAGTGTTTTACTTTGATTCCTTTATCATCATCATCTTTTGTGTATTTACTACAGATTTCTTTCCTTTCTGGTTACTATGAGGCTTATATAAAATATCTTACATCCTATTTTAAGCTGATTACAGCTTCAAGAACATACAGAAACTTTATACTTTTACTTCTCCCCCTATCACATTTTAGGTTATTGATGTTACAGTTTCCATATTTTTATATTATTTATCCATTAACAAAGTATTATAGCTATGGTTATTTTTAATACATTTGTTTTGTAACTTTTAAACTAGAGTTGTAAGTGAATTGAATATCACCATTGCAATATCAGAGAATCTGTTTCACTGTATATTTACCATTACCAGTCACTTTTACACATTTACATATTTTTAAGATATTAATTAGCATTCTTTTATTTAATAAGCATTCTTTACAGCTTGAAGAATGTCCTTTTATCATTTCTTGTATTGTCTATTGATGAAATCCCTCCACTTTTTGTTTGGGAATGTCTTTATCTCTCCCTTGTTTCTAAAGGACAACTTTACTGGTTCTAGTATTCTTGGCTGACAAGGTGGGGTTTTTTTTGTTTTCTGTTTTTTGTTTTCCTTTCAGTGTTTTGAGTGTATCATTCCACTCTCTCCTGGCCTGCAAAGTTTCCATTGCGGAATCTGCTTATGGTCTTATGGAGTCTCCCTTGTATGTGAAGAGTTGCTTTTCTCTTGCTGCTTCCAAATGCTCTCTTCATTTTTTGACTTCTGACAATTATAAATTCTTGGTGTAGCCCTTTTTGGGTTTAATCAATTTGGGATCCTTTGGGCCTCATGAATCTGGATGTTCATTTCTTTCCCCAAGTTTGGGAAGTTTTCAGCCATCTAACGCAAATCTTAACATTTACTCACCGATTGATTTTTGGCAAGTTCCTTACTTAACATAACTGAAACTATTTCCTCCACTCACAGTTTAGTTTTGAAAACTGGGGATAAAAATTCAAGTAATTTGAAAATTATTAAGCGCTGTTTTTCCCAGAAACACTTGGCAATGATCAGTCAACATTCTGAAAAGGAATTTACAATCATGTTACACTACTTAGAGAAGAATTTAAAAGAGCATTTTTTCTTAAATTGATGTCAACAGAAACGAAAACTGTACTGGAGTAAGGTTGACATATTCAATGACAGTAGTCAATTGAATGGAGCAATAAGAAATTCCCTAGTAAAGCTCATTAATGAATCTACAATGCTAAAAGAATCAGGGACCTAATTTGCTTATTTTGTTTGTTTGTATTTTAATGTCTGGCTTATCATTTAGAAAGGTTACTCTCAGTTTGTGAATGACTTAATGTTGTCATTCAAAGAAAGATGCGGTTATTATTTGCAAGATAAGTCGATTTGCTAAATGAATTTAAATCATATTTGACCAGTCAAGGACCAAAATTGTAAAAGTATGTTTTACTTATAATTTACTTAACATATTTAATTTATAGAACAACTTAATGTGTTCCCCCATATCTTGCCTTTTCCCAAGTTTCCACTTGTAAGAACCTAGTCCAACTCCTTATGCAGTCTCTGTTACTGGTAAATTACAAAGTAAATGAACATAGCACTTAATAGCTTCCAACACATGCAATTCTTACCACATAGTGCAAATTATGATATGACTTTAAACAGTATGTTCTTATGTTTTGGTTTTCATCAAAGACATTTTTCTAGTGGTTATAATATTTCCATATTAATCAGTACGGTCTGCATTCTCTTACTCTTCTGTTTTCTGTCATTCCTAGTACAGCTGGAACAGGGCTAGTACAGCTGGAACATTGATGCTCATTAGAATGCTAATAAAAATTGCCAAGAGCAGGTTTATTGAAGTTTGTATAATGATTCTCAATTGGTTGTATATTAGAACCATCTGAGAGTTGTTTAACACTCCCCATGCCCAGGTGCCTAGGCCCCACTCCTACCCTGAATCAGTGGGGGACATAGGGAACAGGCATCATATTTTTTTGAAGTTCCTAGTAAGTATAATGTGTAGTCAGGGTTGAGAACCACTGGTTTAAGTAGCTTAATGTACATGGAGAGTGAGAGCAATTGTGATATAGTTAACTCTGTTGTGGAAATCAACAGAGAATTGGTGTTTTGATGATGAAAATGTTGTGACCAGAAGTTAAATATATGGAAAGTATCACTCCTATCAGCGTTTTATTTTGATGAGTAATAAAAAATTTAAACTCTGAAAAGCGAAGTGCAGTTATCCACACCTGAACTGAAGAATGGAGACATGTAAGTAAGAGAGCTTGTGAATTCTTGGTAATGCATAGAATAGAAAGGGAAAGAGAAGCCTATCCATGAAGTCTACCCAAGAGTTCTGTTAAGGGTTAGTCACATGTTCATGGATGTGGCAGAATGATACTATGGCATTATGGTTCAGTGCACAGACTCTGGTGTTGGGTGCATCTGAGTTTGAGTCCTGCTTTTGTTTTTTATTGTCTCTTGTCATCTTGGGCAAGTTATTAAACTTCCGTTAAGTCTTTTCTTCTGTGGAAAAGAGGCAACAGTAGTCCCCACTCATGGAATTAAATGAGATCATGCATTTAAATCGCTTAGTAAAATAACTGGCACATAGAAGTGCTCCATAAATGATAACAGAGTTGATTATTATTGGTATAGTCCAGACTTTGGAATTACACGGATTTGGTTTTGAATGCCAATCTGCAATGTACTGGCCAGGCAAGCTATTTAACCTCTTTGAACCTCAGTTAATATAAAATGGAGTTAATAATCTGCCTCAGAGTGCTGTTGTAAATATGGGCTGAATTATATAGGAAGTACTTGATTGTGGATTGGAGTTTTGAAATTACATTTTCCTTCTTATCACCTGCTCATTTTGGTACTAGCTTCTTTTTTTAAAATGTTTGTTTGTAAACTTTAGCATCTGAGTCACATGTCTAGTCATCTTCAAAGGTCTTCCTGAAAGGGCACTTTAAGAATACATTTATTTAAATTTTCCATTTTCTTCTTTTTTTTTTTTGTTACTCTTTCAGCTCTTAGATGACAATAAATTACAATGCCAGAGGATTATAATTTTAACCTCTTAGCATAATTCTTTCAAGTGGTGAACTAGATTAGTCACCCTAATCAATCCTCAAGGACAATTTAAAACCTACTACGTGCCTAGCACTTGTAACATCAGAAGGTCCATATTCTGTGGTCCCTGCCCTTTAATTTAGTTGAGCTCATTTCCTCAGGTAGCAGGGACTCATGTTGTTTTTGCTTCTTCCTCTCTTCTTTCTTGATCCTTAATCTCTGATTACTTTAGAGAATCTCTTAAAGAACTTTCTAGTTCTACTGATATCTGTAATTTAGCAGGCCTATTGACATTTTCATTTCTTTGACATTAAAAAAAATCTTATTTTTAAAAAGTCAATAATCAGCAGCCTTCAGACTTTTCCTTCTTTCCCTTCTCTTATCTTTTGTACAATTTCTTATGAAAGTTTTTATTAAATAATTTTTTTAATCATGTTCTTTTTAGCTCATTGGATATCTCTGATTTTTTTCTTCCTTGTTTATCATAGCATCTTTTTGTAAATAAAAAACAATATAAGGGACATTTACTTTGGAAGTCTATAGATCTGATTCACGTTTAGCAAATGATTCAGCAAATTAAGCTGTATTTTGATTTATCTGTTTGTCAAATGAAGATAATACTTGCCACCCACTTACAAGAAAAGGATGTTATGAAGATTGGATTTAGAATGTTTCAAATTCATTCACTCAATGCTATTGAAGTATGTCACTTTTATCATGTTTTCACCCTGTATACATACTTTTTTTAGATCTATTATAATTTTTACAATAGTGAAGTATAATTTTTACTTTTCTCTTTTACCTCAACTACAAAGGTATCAAATACATGTTATTTCTTTAGTTTACAAGTGGTTTTCTTTATGATTAGTTTCCCAGTTACAGAAACTGATGTCAAGAACTTAGATACTGGACTCTGGAACCAGATTAGGTGGGTTTGAGTCATGGCTTTGTCATTTACTATCTGAGTAACCTTCTCTGTGTCTCAATTTACTTATCTGTAAAATGTTGTTAATACATTAGTAATCTTTAATGAAAAAGAATATGAAAACAAATGCATACATGTATGACTGGGACATGATGGTGCATACCAGAAACTGACACATTATAACTGACTATATGTCAATTAAAAAAAAAATATATATATATATAAATACATTATAGAGTTCTGAGGAATAAATTAGTTAACATAGGCTTAGGACACTGCCTGTAGTGAAAAAAAAAATTATCACTATTGTTGACAAGTAATAGACATGTTTAAGTCTGTAATATTTAAGTACCAGGATTTTTGGTAGTATTTTTGCTCTGTCTGAAATATGACAGCTTTTCCCCTAACAAACTGGAACTTCATTGTAAATGCAGATTGGATAGTTAGGTCTTTCTGTGGCATCTCCTGCCCCTCTAATGATTTCCTATGTTGTAGTCTGATAGGATTTTTTAAAATAATTTTTATTATAAAAATATTATGCATATTGTGAAAACATAATACTTAACATCAGGTGATGAACCTGTCCTTCCCTACTTCTCCTTCCTGGAGGAGTAATCCTTTTCCATATTTTTATTTGATGATTTCTTTAATGAGTTTATAACCCTCTTCATAAGCTTTCTGTTAGCCTTAGGATAAAGTCCAAAACTTCTGACATAGTCAGTGAAGTCTTCTTAGCCCTGTCTTCCTCTCACTTTCACTTTTTGGTAATTCCTGTTAGATTTTCACTTTTTGGTAATTCCTGTTAGATTTCAGGTAAAAAGTCACTTTCTCAAGGAAGTCTTTCCTGGCCTCTTAACTGGGTTAACATAATGTCCCCACAGCCCCTTGCACTATCCCTACCAGTCATTCTCCACTGAGCAGTGCTTCTCTCTGGCAGGGGATGTCCTAGTGATTGGGAGGTGCTCTTGCCATTTATTAGGTGGGGCTGAGAGGGGCTAGATTTTCACCATCAAGAATTGTCTGGAACCGTGAATGACTTTTTTGTTTGTTTTGTTTATTTATTTTATTGAAGTATAGTCAGTTTACAATGTTATGTCCTGAATGACTTTTTTTTTTTAATTTAAGTACAGTCAATTACAATTTGTCTATCTCTGGTGTACAGCACAATATCCCTGTCATGTATATACATGGATATAGTCCTGAGTGACTTTTGAATGTCCCATTAAGTAGTCACATAGGTGGGAAAAAAAATCTTTATAGTTGTCAGAGCCGGGAGCCTAACTCAGTTTCACACATGCATGTGGAATTTTTTGCATGATTTTAATTAAATGTTGAGTTTTCCAGGAATAAAACTACTGTATTATTGAAGGAAGATTGTACCTTGTTTTGTTTGGAACTCTACCAATAATTGTTCACCATTTTGGGAAGTCGTGTCACTGATGGCAACATTTATCACATTCATAGTGATTCACCATATAGGTAGAAACATTTGACTGCTCAGTAAATATTTGTTTGAATTTAATTGAAATTAGGAGAGAGAAAAAGCTCTGAACCAAATGGGATAAAATCACTTTTCTTCCCTGGCAGAATATATTCACTTTCCTCTCTGTTCCTATTGCACTTCATTCATATACTTCATTCATAGACAACACATCTGTCAATGTCACTAAATGAGAATTTAGGGCACGGACAGTATTTTACTTACCTTTGAATCTTTAATGCTCACTGAGCACATGGTAGCTGCTCAGCTTAATATTTATTCAGTTGAATTAATGGACAATAATAGTATTTGAGTAATGAACAACAATAGTATTTATTCAACAAATACTTACTGAATCACACTTTGCTAGGCAAAGAGGGCAAAAAGACACTGTCCTTGTTCTCAAGGAACACATGTTCTGTTACTAAGACAGACCTAGAAATAATTACGACAGTTTTTAAAATGGAAATAGCCATTAACTCTAGATCAGTGGTAAAAAATACAAGTGGTCACATTTAAAGAGGGCGTTCCAGACAGGAAGTCCCTATGCAAAGGTTCAGAGGTATGAGAGGCACAATTGGTAATACTGGAGCATAAAAGTTGGAGGTTGAGTTGGGAAAAAATAAAGCTGTCCTTGGAGGGGATGGGCCAGATCATAAAGAGCCTCTTCCATGAAAAGAAGTTAGATTTTATCTTGCAGGTAGTAGAAAACCATTGCTGTAACAATTAAAACCACTATATTTCAAACCATACTGTATGCCAGGCAGGTACCTATAATCCTATTCCAGAGTTGGTATACTCTCATTTTATAGTTGGGAAACTGAGGCTCAGAGAGATTAGTTAACTTTCCCAGGTTTTCACAGCTACTGTGTGGATTTAAATTTAGGTTGGTTGAGTCCAGACTTCCTGTCTGCTTTTTAAACTATATTTTACAGCCCCTCCAGCTGGGAAGATACTAGATATTTTTTACTTTTTTCAACCAGTCTGGCTTCTTTACCTCACATCAACTCTAGTAAATTCAGTTTTAACACTAATTTAAGTTCTTAACTGCTTAGTATTCTTGAGGAAGTTTTAATCTTCTGAAGGCCCATAATGTTATTTTATAGTAACCTACCTCTTACAGGCTTTTTATTCTGGTGCCATCTTCTATCTCGGTAGTTCAGTTAACTGTCTTGGCTTACTGAAATGCCTTTTGGGGCAACGGGGTACTTACCATGAATGTCATGGACCAATCAGCATAATTTATGTACTCCAAAAGAGAAAAATCTGAGGTACTACTTCCCTTCTTTGAAACATTTATGTCTGAGTATTCAACATGAAAGAAAAATAGTCATTATTTTAAGAAAATTCAGTGTTAATCTTGATATTCTATTTAATATATAGTTTATTCTTTAAATAAATGATTTCTACCTCGTAAGTCTAGGGTGCTTGGTTAGCTTGAAGTACTTAAGGCATTATCTAAATAACACTATCTCTGGCTACCCTAGGATAAGGTTCTTCCTAATTTTAATGGCTTTTAAAATGTATTATGTTCTAGAGATAGAGGTGGTAAGGATTGTACAACAATGAGAATGTACTTAATGGCACTGAATTTTACACTTTAAATGGTTAAAATGCTGAATTTTGTATTACATATGTTTTACTACAGAAAAAAAATGTGGTTTAGAAGTTCAAAGTGGCCTGAGATTATCAAGCAATTAGCAATCAAATATTTTTGAGAGGTTTTTGTTCCAGATAAGTTGAGTAAGGTGTGACAGAACAGATTGTCTCAATTCTTCTTATCCTATCATCATTGGCTAATCAAATTAAATGTTCTTAATACTAAGCTGTTCAAAGAGAAAAAAATTATTTGAGTGCAGGGATAAAAAAGGAAGTATGGTAATGATATTACAGGGCGGTCATCCTCACTCAGGATTGATATGATGAAGGTGTCTTTTGGACTTGGCTACTGTTGGCCCCTGGCATTAGTTTTTTGTTCAGAAAGGCAGCTAAGGACTTAAGTAGGCTATTTGTCACCTCAACAGGTGGGATATACTTACTGGCAGCTCTAACTCATAAGTAAGGCTCAGACTTTTAGGTTCCCCACTCCCACTTCTCCCATTCCCTCCCTGTTCCAGTATCAGGAGAGATTTAAAATGTTCACTCATTGGATTCACAAAAATTAAGAGATCATGCTGGTGAATATATGGGAAACATTGTTGATGGTGGTGTCTGTGGATTGCATAACTTTTTGAAAAGTAATCTGGTATTAACTATTAGAAATTTTTAAATACTTGTACATTTGGCCTAATCTCACTGGGTTGCCATTACTATGAGGGGGATATTAGTACAAGAATGTTTTTTGCTGTGTTGTTCATAGTGGCAAAAAAGTAGAAGCAAGGTGGAAGCCAATCAGAAACAAATTTTGTTCTATCAGTTATAAGGCTAACGTACATCTATTAAAAAGTATGTTAAATCTATACGTAGTGGCCTAGAATGATGGCCATGCTATATTGCGTGTTTAAAAGTTGTGGAGTGTAGTATGTGGTATGATCTTAGAAAACAAACCAGAATTATATATGTGTTTGAGAATAGAGAAATGTGTAGGATTCATATCAAACTGTTAAAACTCCTTATGTCAGGGAGGTAAACTTAAGAGATAGGATTGAATTAACTTTTATTGTCCAAACATGTTTGATTTGTTATAGTACTGTTTTTATCATTTTTTAAAAAAAGTTTCTGAAGTAAAAGGAAGTCAAAAGGGATGGGGGAGAGATTTATAATGACAAATTGTAATAGGGATTGTGGGGTGAGTTAATGACAAGGTACAAGAGAAACCTTGGTACTGGTAACTGTCTTGATGTGGGGATTGGTTACACAGGTGTATTCACTTTGTAAAAATCCACCTAGTTGTAAGCTTATGATTTGTACAGGTTATTGTGTATATTATATCAGTTAAAAGTTTATTAAAATTATGGTACAGCAACACAATAAAATACTATTACATTTTTAAATACTTTTAATATTTAATGATATATGCAATTGGGCAAATAACAGGACAACCCTATTATTATAAAACATATAAATGCACAGAATGAAGACTGGAATAAAAACACTACAATATTATTAATAGGTATTATGTCCAAAAGATAATTGTTTTTGTTTGGGGGGAGTTGTTTGTTTTGGAAGCTGGGTCATTTAAAAAGTCTGTAGAATTCGGAGAGCAAAGCCAGATTACAGGATATTAAGCTGAAAATAAAGGTAAAGAAGGAGAGAGGAAAAGTTTTTTCGGTTTTTTTTTGTGTGTGTGTGTTTTTAAACAATGCTAGAGAGGTACAGTAAGGTCAGGTAATTTCTTTTAACCCCTGCTAGGAAGGGATGCCTACTAGTAAGGGACTGATTTCAGGTGTCAAGCCATCATATAATAGAACCATATGAAAAATTTTCTCCTTCAGCAAATTCAGTTTGGTTTTTACAAATAATTCATGCTTGATACTTAGGTTTTGTTTTTGTTTAAGCATTTAGTTTTAATGAAACTGTGTCATTGATATAATAGTTACAATTGATTGTAGCAGATGCAATTCATAGTAGTTTAAGAAACCTATATTCTGTTCTCAATCTCACCTAGTTCACTGAGGTAATTTGCTCAGACCTTTTTGCTCCATAGTTGCCAAATGGGAGCAAATAATACCTCCTCTGCTCAGATAATAAAATGAGAAAATGTATGTGAAAACACGTTAATAGGATTAAACACTATCCAATTGTAAAATTACATTTTCTTGTTTTTCTTTCAGCCCAAAGTCATTAGTTGTGAAATGTGGTTATTTCAGATAGAATTTATCTCAACGAAAGTTCGGAAGGTGAAGTTTATGAAAGAACGCATTATTTTAGTCAAGTTCTGCAAATGTAAATGCAACATTCAGTGTTTATCGAGATGTGGGTTGTGATTGCAGTGCATCTTTAATATTTTAGACTAATTATTAGTATTTGGTGCTTTATATATCAAATTGAAATGCAAACATTTTTATTTCTTCTCCATAAGTATTGTTGAGCTGTCAGGGTAATTATCAGATGTTTTTCCCCTATTACAGTCACTCTTAATTATTAACCGTATTAACTTAAAATGACTAAAACCCCAAATCAGATCTATTCAGGTGTTTCGCGGGGTTTTGATAAAGACCTGATTTTTGTTTAGCCCTTAAATCAGTAATAATCTGGACGGAATTAGAGTTGGGTTGGATGGAGGAAACTGCGTGGCACTAGGACCCAGGGGGCTCCCCCGAGCGGATCTAGGGGCCAGATTGCAAATTCGCGGTGACTCAGTCTGGTCGGCTTCTTGCGCTCAGCGGCCGCGGCGGCAGCAGCAGACGTTGGCGGCCGAGCTGCTAGGATCAGTTCTCCGGGTTTCACCGTCCGAGACTTCCTTCGGGGCGCCCCAGGCAGGTCCGAGGCGTCTAGGGAGCGCAGGGGTCGTTCTGGCGGGGAGAAGCGGGTTGCTCGGCGCGGGAAGCACTCGGGCCTGTGCACGGGGAGTAACATTTGCTCCTCTCTTCCTGTGTCTGGCTTTATTTGCAGCAAACCAAGATGGAGTATGAGTGGAAACCTGACGAGCAAGGGCTTCAGCAAATCCTGCAGCTGCTGAAGGAGTCCCAGTCCCCAGACACCACCATCCAGAGAACCGTGCAACAAGTATCCTTTCCGAGGCCTCGTCGCCGCCCGTGCAGCTCACACCCCGCGCGGGGGCCGCTCCCGGCAGCCGGGTGGCTCCCCCGCCCCTCCCCCTCCTCCTGCTCCCCGGATCCCTCCGCCCTCCGTCCGCCCGCCACCGCCGCCGCCCCTGCCCGGCGCCTCGCGCACGCGGCCCTCGCGCCCCGGGTTCAGGCTGCCGTCGCGGCCGCCGGCTTCCGGCCAGCGGGAGGCAGGGGCTCCCGGCCGCCGCCCGCGATCGCGACATGTGCGCCGGCCGGGCCGCCACGTCCCCGCCCGGCCGCCGCTGACCCGCCAAGGGAGTGCAGAGCGGCGCGGCAGGGTGCGGACCCCCAGCGCTCCGGCCCACACAATGCGCCCGGCGCGGTGGGGGCGGCGGGCAGAGCGTAAGGCCGGGTGGAGGGCTCTGTGTGCGCGGCGGAGCTCGCCGGCCAGAAATGGGGTGGAGCTGGCGCGGGGTTTGAACGGCCTCTGGGTTGGGCCTGGGGTTCCTCTAGGCTGGAGACCTAGAAGTGGGGGGGGGGGGGTCTCAGGCTTCACCCCAGGGCTGTTCATGCCAACACCTGTTGCAAGCTCCCTGGCTCCCAAGTGAGATTTTTTTTTTTTTAAAATCTTTGGCTCAAGACTGCTCAATTACCCAAGTCTTTACCGAGTTTGCTAGTGTAGTGTCCTATTGCTACGGTTTTAGAGACAGAAAAGCTTAAGAGAAGCAAAAACCTCTGCTATGTGTGCCTTCTGTAGTGCCCTAAACTGCGGTCAAATGGAAAGCTCTCACCGCATCCAATAAAAGAAACAAATTCACCCGATCGTAAATAATCTTTTTATCTCTGTTATTTTAAGACGAAGTTAATTCTTTTAAAAAAAACTTTTATGTGATTTTTGCAAAAAAAAAAGCCTCAATTTTTATTAATAAGCAGGAAAATTGTTTAATATGGAATCTGATAAGTAAGCTCTTTTGGTGTAATTTGAGCTTATTTAAATTTAAAACACTGTAAGGGTCAAAAATAGAATTCCTTAAGCTCTTGGTAAATAAGTTTCTCGAAGTACTGCATCTCTGTAACTTAAAACCTTGAATAGATGAGTAAGTACCTAATCTTTTAATTAATAGTACTCATTTTGAAATGAAGGTGTTAATGATTTAGGTCTGCTCGGGTTTATTTTTTTTTAAGTCATTTTGCTTGGGTACTGTTAGTACTGAGGGGAGAATTTTCGTTTTGGTGTGTATTGGAGCTTGTACCTGAAACCCTGGTGTGGCTCAGTCTTTTGTGTTTGATAGAAGTTGGTATTTAATGAATTGTACGTGTTACATGACCCAGTTATTTCCTAAGTTAGCCAAGCCCAAAACCGCACTGTAATTTCTTTCCCAGCACTATATATCATAATCTCTTGTTTTAGTACATATTAAATACTTTTTACATGTTTGTTACTATGCTTGGGCTAACAATCAAATTTTCAGTTTATTCTGCATGCCTGGAACATAGTATGCTCTCTGCATAAGGAACAAATTAAATTTCAGTAGACAGAGATAAATAGTATTTAAAAATACACAGTGTTTTTATATTTCAAAGTGCCTTATGGTGACCTTGTTCTTTTGTGTCTTCTTGGGAAAGAGTGTATTATTGTTTTTGTATAGGCTTGAGCACCTTTTGAAAGACTCTTATTATGGGTATCATGGATAGGTAGCTCAATTTCTAAGAAAGTGAATCTTATCAGGAAATATTTATGAAAAATCATTGGCATATCATGTTAATTTGGCCATTCACTTAGGAAAGAAATCACTGGGCAGTTTTGTTCAAAGAAAGTGGTTACCCATTGGAATTTTTCTAGAGAAAGGTATTTTGATAGTTAATTTGTGTTCCAGTCACTAAACACTGAGGGTATTGTAGTGTGTGATAAACAGCTAATGTGGTATACCTAGAGTTTGTATCGTGGTTTTAATTTTTTAAAAAGATTTAGGTCTATTGAGGAAAAAAATAGAATATTTCTGTCTAATAAAGCACAATTGGGGTGTTACTATAAAGCATAATAGAGGGCATGAAGAAAGATACAGTAGAGCATTATGTCATTATTGGCTGTCAACAAAATAAAATACGTGCACATTTGTGTCACTGAAAATGTTAGATCCTGGGGTGGGTGGGATGCATGGTTGCAGAACTGTTGCAGTGTGATAATTTCATAGTACTGACTTTATGTAATAAGATTTAATATGTAGACTTGCACATAAATAGTATTTTATCTTAATTTTTTGAATTCTAAAGAACAAACGAGTCTAATAAAAGCAGTTTAAGTTAAAAAGTTATTTTATAAAGGTAGTTTCCTTAAATGATGTTTAAAAGACTTGTTTGTGTTTCTTTGGAGTGCTTTTCATTTTTGTCATTATTTTATACTTAAATACCTTTCCCGTGAGGGTTTTTTTTTTCCTTTTAAGTTCAAGTAAATTGTTTCGAAACAAAATTTTTACTGTGTGTGCACTTGTGCTGCTGAAGGTATAACTTGGTTTATGTTGCAGAGAATATAGTTGATATAAAATATTAAGTTTAGTATTTCAGCCATAATGCACCGAAGAGGTTTAACATAACCACCACTGGAATAGCATATTGACAGTTTTAATAAGAGAGCTTTATTCTGACTTTAAAAGAAAAAAGCAAAGGTAAAAATCCCAAAAGAGATTCTTGATTTTAGATTAAAAATGCTTAATTTCTTCCATAGATTACACTGAGAAGTTTCCTTAACTACTATTTGTTCTAGAAACTGGAACAACTCAATCAATATCCAGATTTTAACAACTACTTGATTTTTGTTCTTACAAAATTAAAATCTGAAGGTAAGTAGAGTTTGTGTTTGATAACTACTTAAAAGTTTTTCACACTTTAAGTTTCTTTACTAAGAATTACTCATTTCAAAGGATTACATTATGCTTGCTTTACAGATGTGGAATGAGTTACTACCACTCTAAGCATTTGGATGCTTCGTGAGCATTCAGTTGTTAATTTGGTGTTTTTATAGTAAACTCCCTCATTCTTGCAAATGAAAAGAGTGTTGCAAACTCTGCTTTGCTGTTTTGCTTCAGTCCTTGTGCATGAATGTCATAAAGATTGATTCTTTTAATATATAGATTGAATGCAGGATTTACTAAGTTACTAGTTATTTACTAAATGAACTAAATTATACAACTATACGTGTGATCATACTTGTGATTGAAAGTTTATATAACCAAAATGAAAAATCACGTATAATCCCATCACTCAGATAATTGTTATTAATCTCTTAATTCTACACTCCTTTATATGGCTATGTACTATTTTAAATTTTGACAAAAAATAGGATCGTTCTATTCAAAGACTATTGTTAACTTTTTTTTAAAACTTTTAACAGTATACGTGAAACTTTTTCATTAACTGTTCTGCAACAAAACTTCTGTAACAAAGCCTGAAAACTAGTCTGATTTTTAAATGACATGGGGCATTTGCTTGTTTCTGACACATCTCATATGTCCCTCTAGACTTAATTCATTTCAGAAATATTGAGCACCCTTCTTTGCTAGACAGTTTGCTGGCTCATGGGCAATAAAAGTGAAAATAAATGAGAATCTGTCCTTGTGGAGCTTACATTGTAATGAGAGGTGTTCTTCATAGAGTTATTTAAGTATTCCCTTCCTGGAACATTGTCAGACACACAGAAGGCACTCAAGTACTTTCTGAGCAACTGACTAGCCTCTAAATGAAAGCACTATACCCTACTCAGTGATGATTATTTCAGAAGCCGTGGTGCAGTTAGTAAAAACACTGCACTTGGAGTTGAGGAATAAGTCTTAGACTCTGACACTCATTTTACCTCTGATGCTTTTTTCATCTTCAGAATGCTTGTGTTAGACTACCAGACTGACGGTAAGGTTTCAACTCCAAGCACTAGGAGGTTAATGGCCTTGTAATCTCAGTGACCTTGTATTTATTCAGATTTTAATAATCCGTGCACAGTATAGCGATTTATTTTGAATTATTTTCAAAATTCCTAGTTAATTTTAAAGATAAGAATTTGTGATTGAAATATGTAAAGAAACTTTAAAATTTTCTAAATTTGTCTTAAACTAGAAAGTCCTTCAGCATATCTTTAAGTTCAGCAATTAATATTCCTAGTTTGATAAATATGCATATGGGTTGTTTCTTAATATAGAAACTTTATTTTTCCCATGTAGTAGTTTGTAATCAGATAATACTATAAGAACTTAAATATTTAGTAAGTGAACTTTTCTAAAGTGAATTATTTTACTTGAAAAATGTAAGCTGATTGTTTCACTAAGCCATCTGTCATGTCCCCATCCTAAATTCCAAATATTAAGATTGTTATATTATACTCTTTCTTAAAACTTTCTTGGTATATAAGGGTACATGAGAAGTATTTTAAAAAGCAGACAAACCTATAATTCTAACAGCAGGAGAGGTTGAGTATGTAACTGCCTCCCAAAAGAGGCATGTTGGAAAGGATTTTATGCAGGTTTTTTGACCCTAACTAATATGTATTTTCTTCTGTTTATTAGTAATTTCTCAAAGGATCTACATAGTGGGAGCTTTACATTTGTATAACACGTGATACTTCTTCCTGTGTTAATTCATTTACTTGAGACACAAGTTTGTTACGTCTGATTTTCTTTAAAAAAAAAAAAACAGCATTGTGGCCATCCATAATAGAGAAGGAACATAAGTAAATTCTTAAAATGAAAATGCCTATTTAGTAATCTTTTTGCCACTCGTCATGTGAATTTGTTTACACTGAATTGTGGAGTGAAATTTTAAATCTGGAGAGACCTCAGAGATCAGCTCATCTAATTCCCTCACTTCACAGATGAGAGTTGAGGCCTAGTAGTCTTTTTTAAAGAGGAAATGGCCCTTTTTTTTTTTCTTTGAATGGGATATTTTTAATTAAATATTTTAACAAAATATTTTGTATTTTTAATTTTAAATCATTTCACCTCATGTTGTGGTTCTTTAAAGCTCTTCATCTTGTAATCTTAGTCGTAAAAATTATACAGTGTATTGCTTATAAAGAAATTAAAATTTGAAATAAAATACCACTTAAAATTATGTGACTGAATTATTAAGGGCTAACTTAAGGCAAAAATATTCTTGCTCAAGGAAGTTGAATATCTGGCTATTATTTCATTGATTTTGTGACAGTTTTAAAATTTTGAGAGAGTTTAGAAGTGTTTTTGTTTCATTTTAAGTTACTGATCGAATGATTGTAATTGAAACCAGGAAGAAATATTTAGAAGGTGACATAAAAAGTTTCTGGGCTATATTGCTGTGGTGGCTTGAGTGGGGTTTATATGCAAAGAAACATTTCTATCTTTTTTGCCTCCCATGTGTTTTACCCTTGAAGATTTCAATGCCAGTCAGACTTTGGGAGCATACTAGTAACTAGAACAAGCTTGGGGTATTTTATTTTGTAATAAGGTATGTAAGACAGTACTGCTGTAATAGCATATTCTGTTAATACACCAGCTCTTCATGTCTTCTAGCCTTTTTAAGGATGGTGATACTGTACAGTGCGTCAAGCGTAGGCTCTGGAACCAGATTCCTAAGGTTGATATTTTGGCTTCCCCACTTCGTAGCCTTGTGTGACTTTGGCAGAGGCCTCAGTTTCCTCGTTTGTGCAGTGGAGATAATAATTCCTGTCTCATGAGGTTGTGAGGATCAAATACAAATTACTTGGAAAGCACTTAGCAGTGTTTAGTACCTAATAAGCATTCGAAAAATGTTAAGTATTGTTAATGTTGGTGATGACGCCAATTGTTAAAGCATCTGTTATATTCTACTAGTATTGAATTACTTCTCGAAAGTTTGTTAACGGCATCTATGGTTTAAACTTATTTTAAGTAAATTCTATTTTTAAAAAAACTTTGGGAAATTTAAAAATTGTTTTACCCTTTTTTTTTTTTTAGCTCAGAGGCAAGTGAAAAACATGATATAAATGAGCGGCAATTATTTGTATGTGAAGGTGATCCCATATATTCTTTGTCAACTGAATTTTTTAATAGAATATCTATAGTGACTAATACTTTGAGTTCTGTAATTTGCTGTTTATATCAGGTTCCAATAAAGCTTGAGTACAGTGGCCATATATAAATTAAATTAACTCTTAAATTAAATCAGTGGTTCTCAACCAGGTGCTATTTTGCCCCCACCCCTGTCCCCCAGGAGACATTTGACATTATCTGGAAACATTTTTGGTTATCCTGACTTGGAGAGGTAATACTGGCACCTATGGCCAGTGATACTGCTGAACATCTTAAAGTACACAGCACTCCACAGCAAAGAATTACCAGCCCAAGATGTCAGTAGTGCCAAGGTTGAGAAACCCTGAACTGTAAATCATGGCGCTAATCCTTCAATAATCATTTATGGTATTTTTTCCTGGTTATAGCAAAATTACTGAAATGTTACAATCAGTTTTTGAGTATATTTTTAAAGTTACTGTTCCTGGTACATTTTGAAATGGAGTGAAATTCAGTACTATTGTTATTTTATTACAGATGAACCCACAAGATCATTGAGTGGTCTCATTTTGAAGAATAATGTGAAAGCACATTTTCAAAACTTCCCAAATGGTGTAACAGACTTTATTAAGAGTGAATGTTTAAACAATATTGGTGACTCCTCTCCTCTAATTAGAGCCACTGTAGGTAAGTAATCTGTTAACAATTTTGCTTATCCTGTTTGTGACTGGGTTGAGTTTTGATATAACAGACCATTTCCATAGCAATTTTTGTCATCCATTTCATGTTAAATTGTGATGGGGGAAAACTTTTCATTGCTGCTTTTGAGAAAATGCTATCAATTACAGTAAAAGCTCTCTTAAGCCATTGAGACCAGGTTCACTGGTCTTAAAGTTGGTTACAATAGGGCATTAACAAGTGGTATTAGTTTAGGACCACGGTTTTTTCTCTAGGTTCCTTAATTATCTGGCTTCCTGGTGTCATACATGGGATATAATTTACAGTTTCACTTTCTTTTACATGGAAAGAAAAACTTCTTTGTAAAACAACCTATGTATAGGACCTTACTTTTGCTGTATCCCCCTCCTTGTTCTTAATATTTGCCTGTCTACACCTAATTACAGCAAGTTTTGAGTCTTTTCGGGGTGTTAAACTTGTTTTCAGTAAAAGAACAACTTCCTATCATAATAACTGGTATAAATAAATTTGGGAGCCAACACAACTGACTGTTGGTAAGCACAACACACATCACTTGGTGGAAGCCAAAATAGATGTACTATAGAGTAGTTCACCAAGGGGCAGATTCAATATGCCACGGGGTTTCAGCAGCTGTATTTTACAAGGACCTGGAAAGCTTCTATTAATCTGGCATATTAGTTAAATAGAAATCAGTCAAGAATCTCCATAATGAGTCAGTCAGTTTTGTTAAAAGTGCTTTGTGTTTGTACTTTTGTCTCATGGTGGATTTGAAAAGTACCTAGTTCATCTTTTACTTAAAAAGCAGATGCTCTGTAACTTCCCTTCAAATATTAAACACTGTTATTATTAACACTGATTTTAGATAGGATAGATAGAGGGCATTTATAATTTGAGAAAAGGGTCTCCCTAGGTTATTTTTATAGACCCTCATGTACCCTCCTAATTTTCTACCGAATTCTTTACTCTGGTAAAAAGGATGGTGAGTGTGTGCCAGTCTTCTTAAAATTTTTTAATCTTAGCAGTACGTAGCCGAAATCTTGACGAGGAAGTATATTTGGAAGGACCACATTTCAGTGACTATGTGGTAATCCATTAGATAGGCGTAATTGTTTCTCCCATTAAAGAATGAATGGTTGGTTTGTGGTTTTCTTCAGTGAACATCCTTTTATGTATGTTCATACACAGGTGGGAAAATTTCTATAGAATTCATTCAACTCTGCTGGCATCAGATTTTTGGAAAGTGGATGAGATTATATGGGGCAAGATAAATTTGAATTTGTGGCTGCCAGCATTCTTCAGTGCTCTCTTAGCAGAAGTCATAAATGTCAGACTGTTGTAGCTTGTGTTTAATTTTTATTATTGCTTGCTTGAAGACATACTTGGTTTCCTTTAGGCAGATTGGTGGTGTCTCTTTCCCTCGGTTCTTTTATATTTCAATTTTAGGAAAGAATAAATGGCAATAAGGAACAGATCTACTATTAGTCTTGCTGCTTTTTGGTCTTACCAGAAGGCTACTTGATTGTTAGGGTTATATCTTTAAAATGTTGTCAATACATTGACCCTCTTACCATATAATTTTTTTTAGTGGAGAATAAATATTGGCCAAGAACTTGACTCTGCATTTTTTTTTTTAACTCTTTACCATTGGGAGCAACCTTCTCAAAACTAACAGTGGAAAATTCAAAGAGAATTTTTGTACACATGAATAGTGGAATTTGCTGTTTAGTAATAATTATTGAGTATTCATTACATGCCAGGCATTCTGTATACATGGTTCACTGAATTCTCAAAATAACTATGGAGAGAGAACTTTTTCTTTATTTTTACAAATTAGTATTTTGAAGCTTAGATTATATACAATTTGCCTACTGTCAGAGTTTATACTCTTATAGTACGAAAAGATCTGTAATTGCCAAGCAATATTACATTATACTAATATTAAATTTACTAAGGCATAGAAAAGTATTACAAAACTTTTGTGTTACAAATTTGTGTATCTGCATAATCCTTAACTATTACAACTAAGCTACACAGCACAGTTGAAATCATTAGATCAGTCAGTGACATGATCAGTCAGCCTGTGGCACTTAGCCTCCATGATTCAAGATCTCCTTGCCAGCAATTGAGTAAATGGAGACTGTTGTGGGGAGTATATGGCCTGTCTGCAGGAGAGGGATTGTTTGCAGAGTGAGCATCTAGGATTGTTCTCAATTAAGGGCCCATCTACTTTCTCACTCTGTACCATGGGCCATGGTTTTGATCCTACGTTAAGTCCGAGAGCTGTTCTTAGCTTCCTGATGTGTTTTTATTTGAACCTAACAGACTCATACTCATTGCCCAATGGTAAGTGCTGCTAACGTTTTGGTATATTTTCTTTCCACTCTTTTGTATATGATCTCTACAAAATAGGGATAATTTTAACTAGTAGAATTATTCTTGGTACTGTTGGAGAAGAGCAAATTGTAGTCTTTGGTACAGATACTTGTTAAAAATAAGATGGAGTGTTGGAAAACAAGACTAGAAAGATCTGATTTATGCTGTAGGTTTTCCACGTATGTGTCATGAGGGTCCTTGATGAATGTTGTTATTGACATGGGGTTGCAAGTCTGGCTGATACGGAACATTTAAGTGTGTGTGTGTACGTGTACATCCCCATGCACATACCTGTAAGCACGCATATTAGCTTGTGGTTGTTCACATGGCAGTGTCTTAACATAAAGCAGTCAGATCCCCTAAAGGTGTGTGTTTTCTTTCAAGGTATTTTGATTACAACTATAGCCTCCAAGGGAGAATTGCAGAACTGGCCTGACCTCTTACCAAAACTCTGTAGCCTGTTGGATTCTGAAGATTACAACACTTGTGAGGTAACGATTTTTACTTCATACGTATTTTTTCTTTTCTATTTTCTTTGTCTTGTTGCTTATTAGTAACCTTAAGAAAAAAAATTTCCTCTGAAACATCAAATTTCAAAACTTAGAAGCCTAAAGTTACCTTCTTCTGTTACATTAGTGATCATTTATCTTGCTGGTGTTTTTTTTTGAAGACCATTAAGGTGTAAAACCTCTTTACTATATTTTCTGCAAGGAAATACCTTCTATAACTGTATTGTAATAAATTTACCAAATTCCCAGAACATGAGTATGTTTTCAGCTTCTCTAAATTGTTTTTGTGCCTCTTGTTTTTTGATATAAGATGTATCAAGTCTAGTTTTAATCCTTTATTAATTACAATCTTTTGCTGGGGACCCTTTGCCACTGATCAAATCAGTAGCAACCTTTCCATTTGGGGAGGTGAGAGGGAGTCAGTATGAATTTGTCTTTCTGTAATTTCTCACTTAGTGACTACCTTAACCATTTCTTTCATTAGCAGACTTCCAGTTTGGGTAGAAATCTGTTTTAAATGGAAATCATTTTAGGTATTTGCCTCTCTTAAGGCAGTGATCGATCTCTGTCTCAAAAAAGAGTAAGGCTTGGAGACAGAGCAGGCATAGGAATAACCGAACAAAAAGGAATCAGGTGGTCTTTTGACTTAACATTTTGTTGCGAGATCTGGCTTGGGGAAGAGAGTACTAGGGAAAGGGAAAGTTAGCAAAGGCATCTTTAAAGTCACTCTTCTCCCTCCCTAAAAGAAAAAGAAAACAATCTTGCATTCTCATATATACCTTTTCCAGTAATGCCTTCTGTAAGATTAAAGATTACAGAAAAACTAAAGTAAAAATAGTATTTGGCCCTCAGGTAACAGTTGATTAAAATTTAAATAGTGTTTTGGTATAATGGTAATGGCATAAAAGGAGATCAAAATTTTAAGCAAACATTTTGCAAAAATAAAAAATTTAAACTGTGGTAATTGTGAAATTGGGGGGCTACTACCTAAGTCATATTTTAAAGGGACAGTATTCTTAAATTAACTGTACTATGGAAAGTAAGCACCAAGGTGTTGCTGATGAAAAGCAGAGGAAAGTAAGTGGTTGAGGTAACTAGTAGGTGTTACATATTGTGTACAGGAGTTCTCTGTGTTAGCCACTTCCGTGTAAGATGGCTGTAGGGAAGTTATTGCCCATTTGAATTGCCTGCTCTTTTAACAGGTTTTGTCAATGAATGGTTTATGTTAAGTAATTTTTTTGATGAAAATTAAAACCTCTTTCTGTGCTTAAGAAAGAGAAGTGATACAGTGGTTAAATACACTTATACATAAATGTAGAGTTTTACATTCAGTTTTAACAAACTGGTATTTAATAAGAGAAAAATTAGTGATGACTTAAAATTGGCAAGAATACCACAGAAGTTAGATTTTTTAATTAGATGATATATATTACAATCCTTGCCAACCAAAAAATTCTAAGTCACTTAATGCTAAAATTGAACTGTACCATTATATTTAAACTGAGGTTTTAGATAACTAAATGGTATAATAATTTCTCTTAAATTGATGACTAAATATGGATTTTAGAGGCAGTTTTTATGTGGGCTGAGAACATTAATCCGTACAAATTAGTCAATATTCCTCAATTTGTTTTTAAAATGGCTTCATTTTTAATTCTGATAATTTAAATGTCTTTGACAGGGAGCATTTGGTGCCCTTCAGAAGATTTGTGAAGATTCTGCTGAGATTTTAGATAGTGATGTTTTAGATCGTCCTCTCAACATCATGATTCCCAAATTTTTGCAGTTCTTCAAGCACAGTAGTCCAAAAATAAGGTACCTGTTTAGCCAATATTAAATTTATAAACTCTGAAACAAGCCTGACCACTCCCTTATTTTGCATGACCTAGTATTTTTGTGATTAGCAGAAAATAATTGACCATTTCACAAAGGTGGACTTTATAATTGAAATTTAATAACAACCTTTGAAATGTTGACTTCTCCTGATGAAATTTTTATTGATTATGACAGTTTACTGTCTACAAGGTTAATTACATTTGTAATGGTTAACAGTCACACTTTTTAAGTCCTTTGTGTAAGGCTAAAATTAATTGTGTTTGGGGGTTTATTGTTTTTTTATTTTTTAATTTATGAATGCTACCAAGTACAACAAGTACTTTCATTTGCAGCTGTGTAATAAAAATTGCTTCAATTTGACATCTTACTTAGTAATTTTAGTTTAAAGGTTTTATGTCTAATTATAAAAACATTTTAGATGTGAGGGTGGAAAAGTTTTTGAATACACTCTGAAATCACATAGTAGGCCTGGTTGGCTAGTCCTGAAGTTAACCTGGTCTGCTTTGTGTTTCTCTGTATTCCTAGTTCCTTAAACAGTTCCTAACATGTAGTTACTGAAATATCATATTTAGACTATTAAATTAGCCTTTAAGTTTATTACCATCAGCTATCCTGTCAAACTATAATTACATGATGCCTTTATTACACTATTGAAGTGTGTGTCACTGATTTCACCTGAAGTTTCCCAGGTGGCTGTATTTTCCTCTCCCCAACCCTGGTTACATTTTTTTTTCCCCTAACGTGCCTTTTGTTTATTGTTTCTGTGGAAAAGTCGTTGCTCTTCTGATTATTAGTTGCTTTGATTTTTATTTCCAGTTGTCAGTACTTCATGCTTTTATGTAGAATATACATCATATTACTATTTTAAAATTATGCAGTGATTAAAGAGGCAGTGATTTAGGGATATCCAACTGCATGAACTTCAGTGCATTATCTCTATATTAGTTCAGATGCCCATTAGGGCTTACTTTAAGTTTCCAACCGATATTCCAAAGGATTATAGTTTCAGCAATGTGACCAGAGAGTAATTGGGACTTTAGTCATCTTTTTCTTGTTTAGATTTTCTATTTAGTTCTTTTTATCTCATTTTAATTTTAGTTACTTCTTAAGTGATAACATTACAGTGTTGTACTTATAGTGGAAACTTAATAGATGCTTACTTGTGGTAATATCATGCAAATAAATAATAACATTTTCAAAATTAAGATTACTCTTCCTGATATAGTTAACTAGATAGGGGAATTCATTTTCTACAAAAAGTTCAGTGATACAGAATGTTTTCATTAGTACCCATTTGAGATTCTCTTGTACACAAGTTGCTGTTAAACTTTTTCATTTTAATGTGTATTTGAGTAAATGACCATCTGCTGTGTTTTAGCTGTGCAGTAAACAAATCTTGCATTTTATTCTGCATCATTAACACCTTTTTAATGCAGTTTAACCGATATTTACTAGTAGTTGTAAGAATTTTTTTCCTCAGTAATGGTTGGACTTTGAGAATATGAAATGAGGCAAAGGAATATAGTTTTATCTCTTGCATGATTAAGCAGTTTAAAAATTAGAGCCATTTTATTTTTTTAATCATACTAGAGGTACACAAAATTGGGTTATGATTCTTAGCTCATGACGCATTCTCATTATAGCCCACTTCCATTTAGTCTTTAGTTATCTATTGGATATTTTTAATAATCACTCAAGTTCACTGCCCAAAACAAAAGCTAAGACCTTGACAGCAACCTACATCTAACCCCAAGTTTATCCTTCCCTTGCATTTTTTAAAAAACAGCTTTATTGCCTATATATGTAAAATGTGTATATATGTATACATGTTTTTAACTTTATAAAAAGTATTACACTGAATTTAATCTTTATCATATAATAATATTCTCTTGCTAAGCTTCATCCATACTTTAGTGTCACTGTAGCTCATTTGTTTTGACTACTATATACCATTCCTTTGCATGACAGTTACAGTTTATTCATGTAGTATCTCCTTTCCCCCAGGACAAATACCATTTCATGATAAATACTATGGAAAAATAATGAGAATAAGGGGCTAGACAGTTGTCCAAAGGTATTTTATGTAGAGGGTTCTCTATAAAGGTAACATTTGTGCAGAGACCCTGAACAATGAAGGCAAAGAACATTTAAGATGGAACAAGCCTTTTAGAGTAACAGAAGAAAAAAACTTTGTATCATAGTAGGAAATGAAGTTAGACGGGTAGAAACTAGCCACATTATAGAGGATGTCTAGACTAGTTAGCAAACTGACCCATGGGGCCAAATCCAGCCATGACCTGTGAGCAATGAATGATTTCATATTTTAAAAGATTGAAGGTAGGTCAGGTAATAAAGGTGCCACAGAGGTCTTTTGTGGCCCACAAAGCTTAAAATATTTACCTTTTGGCCTTTTGTAGAAAAAAATAGATTGTCTTATTGGAATAATCTGAACAAGGATACTATGGTCTTATTCATGTGTGTCAAACAGGTAGTGGGGTTTGGCATAGTGGAATTTGGGAAACCAGTTAGAACCTATTGGAATAATCTTGAAGGGAGATGATGATTTGGACTAGGGAAGAAGTGGAGGTTAAGTGACTGGGTTATGGGTATATTTTTAATAGTAGTGCCATTAAGAATTGCTGTGGGATTAAATTAGACACTTAGAACACATAGGCTGTAGGACATTCCCATTATGTCCCCATCCAACTATCTTGAGAGTGAATATACCCTTTTAGACAGTTTTTTGCTTTCTTAGAAGCATTAATATATTGCTCCACAGCCTGCATTTTTCACTTAACAAGGAATGTGTATAATGTATTAATACATAGAGAATTTTGACTCATTCTTTTGGGGGGTGGGTGTAGCTATACATACACCATAATATTTTAATGGAGGACTGTTTTAAGTTCCTGTAAATAGAAAAAAGTGTATGTTTCAATTAGTGTATGTTAAATTTTAAATTTTGTTTCTAGGTCTCATGCTGTTGCGTGTGTCAATCAGTTTATCATCAGTAGAACTCAAGCTCTCATGCTGCACATTGATTCCTTCATTGAGGTGAGATTTGTTCTCCCCTGCACCCCCCTGCTACCTTGTTTTTGAGAAGGTTAGAAAATGCAGATTGCATGTAGTTTTACTTTATAAATATATAATTTGTAATTATAAACTGTCAGTATTTAAATTATTTCTGATAGTATTAAAATTGGTTACAGTATAGACTGATTTAACTGAAAGTAAAACTACTTTTACTCTCTGAGTTTTCTACTTGTATCATAATACAAACATTGATTATGGTATTGTGTGTGTAATATCTTAATTATAAAAATTTCTACTTCGGTTACTTTTCAAGTTGCATATAGAAGTTAAATCTCAGCTCATTTGTGATGTTTGAAACACAAAGAGATTGGATAAGTTTAATTTGATAGAGGCTGTGAAAGTAGAAACTAAAAGGATAGTAATTCTATTTTTCTGTTGGTTTTCATTGTAAAATGAGAAGTTTCAGGGAAATACTCTTAAATCTCAGCAAGCATTTCTAAAGGTACTTTTTAACTTTTTGATAAAAGCAGAAAGACAATAAGAACATGATTTTCTGGCCATGAACCTTAAGCAGTAGAATTCCTTTTGAGAATTTCTGCTTGACAACAGCAGTTGTAGAAGGACTACTAAAGTTCCTTAAGCACTTCACTTTTATTTTCATCAAATGAAATTTACTTAGTCTATTCCTTTTCAACTGTTCTTTTTAAAAAATCCTTCAGAGACCATCATGCTGGCATTTCTGATGTGAAATTATAAGAAAGGGGGAGGTGGATATTACGTCATTTTTTTTCTCATCACTTAAATTGACACGCTTCTTTCTAAACATCATTTACCAATAGACTGCAAGTAGTAGCCATTAGAATCCTCTAATCGTTTAAAAATTGAAACCAAAACATGCGTCTTAATTATTTTTTTCTTTAATTTTTATTTTGAGGGTGAGGTAATTAGATTTACTTATTTTTAGAGGAGGGACTGGAGATTGAACCCAGGACCTCATGCATGCTAAGTATGTGCTCTACCATTTGAGCTGTACCCTGCCCCCTGAAACATGCATCTTAAGCTTATTTTACTGAGTACCTACTACCACTATGCTTGGTGCTAGGGATACATGAAGACATTTTATGCTTCAAAGTGTTTTCAGTCTACTTTGGTATAGAGGAGAGTGGACAGCATTAAGTCTGGAGTAAGACTGACTGGGTTCAAATCCCACCTCCACAGCTTAGTAGCTGTTAACCTTGAGCACATTATTTAACTCATGTCTTCATTTTCTATAAAATAAAGCTAATAATAGACCTCCTTTGTTGGATTGTTGTAAAGATATTTGCTAAATATAAATTGGAACAGTGCCTACTACAGAATAAGCACTCCACATGTTAACAACTGCTATTAATATTTTTAGAAGCAGTAGTGGGTCTTTTTGTAATTATAATAGTATTTCCTCTTAGTGTTCTTTCAGTTTAATAAAGAGAACAATGATAAACATACCAGCATCTTACACAGAAAAATAATTTAGAATAAAATAAATTCTCTCTTGAAAGTCCACAGGGCCATACTCAGCAAGTAGAACAAGAACGTTTCCTGACATTTAAAAATATTTTCCATTAGTGTTAAATACCATAGTAACACTTCTTTGCTACTTGATAATCCTGTAAGATTCAACAAGTCCTCCATCCTACAAGAGCAGTAAACCTCCAGAGGAGGCATTGGACACGTTAGTAGGCTCTTAATAACTATTTACTAAATGAGTAAATGGCTGGGTTTTTTTTTCAGTTATCAGTGATTTTTTTCAGGGGCTAGTGTCTTACAGTATTGATGAGAAATGTGTTGGTTACTAATACATGGCTGTAATACACCTTGGCAAAGCTGGGTATTCATACTTAATACAACATCAGATTTAATGAAGGATGTTTCTAACATATAAGCAGCACCTGCTGGAAACACAGTATTCTTCTCTGACCATGTAAAATATATCTGATTAAAAGAACAACTACAGAGTCTTTAAAGTCTCAGAAGTAGAGGTAGGACATAGAGAAATCAAAGTTTTTAAAATGCTACCACAGTACTTAACATACTATCACTTGATATTTAAACTTTTCCATTGTCTTACCCCTTTCTTATAATAAGATTTTAGGTTCATCTAGTTGATGTTTCTGTGGTTCCTGGAAAGAGACAGTGGAACACATTGGATTTTACTTAATTATTTTAATGTTTTGGTGTTTTTATTTTTTTACTACTTTCAATGCATGTGTATTTGTGAATAAAGTAAAACAATAAGTAAGAAGAAGAAGACTTATTCTTCTCACATCTCATCTTGAACCTCTGCAAGACACAAATTGTTCTTCTAGTGGAGCTTGTTGGTATAGTGAAATAATAGTGATTTGGAAAAACCAAATTCAGATTCCCCCACTGGTTAGCAAGTTATATAATGTCTGAACTTCCATTTCTTTATCTGTAAAATTGAATAACAACATCTTGGACTTGTGATGGTTAAATAAATAAAATAGTGTATTGTTCATTCAGACTTTTTTTCTTGTAGAGAAACTTGCTAAGAGTGGCATAAATCAGTTGCTACTTGTATTTTTTCGGTGGTTGACTCAATGAACAGCAACAGTTTAGGGTTATGTTGTTAGAAACTCAGTATATATTTCTCAATTGCCATTGCTTTTACAGAATTTACACCTGTTAAGAATCAGAGTTGGTAGGAATAATCTCTTGACAGACTGTAATTTTGAAGGGTAAATCAAGTTGTATTTTAATGATTATCCCTACTTTTCTGGGTGAGCTGGATGAATGCCCCTATGTTCTAATGACATGGTTTTAGTCTCACAAACTAAAAATTACCTGAAAACGCAACCACTCATACTCTATCAGAAAGAATGGCTTTCCTTCTTGATTTGTAAGGAGCCATTATGACGCTTAGATCTGGATTGTGTATGCCTATCAATGATATGTCATTTAATGTACAGCTCTCCATCTCAAAAAACTCATGTAACTGTGCCTTGACTTTTAATGGGTGGAACAGTTCTCAGAGCTTTCAGAGATGCTATTCCTGGGTTTATAATCCTCAATTTGGCTTGAATAAAATTTTCCATTTTTTTCTTTAAAAAAAAAAAAAAGAATGGCTTTAGATGATTTACCAAAATCATAATTTTTGGCAGTTATTATCATGTGTTTGTCTTATTTTATAACCTGATGTTACAGGCCAATTAATTCATCAGTATTTATTTGTAGTATATTTCCTTACAGTTTCTTTAAATGTTACCAACTTGGAGATTACTGGTTATTATGTGTAAACCTTTCTAATATATTGGAATACTTAACTAGGAAAAAATGTTTCTTGTGCAATAGAATCTCTTTGCATTGGCTGGTGATGAAGAACCAGAGGTCCGGAAAAATGTGTGCCGGGCACTTGTGATGCTGCTTGAAGTTCGAATGGATCGCCTGCTTCCTCACATGCACAATATAGTTGAGGTAATACAGGCAATTTAAAGGCTTTCTCATCCCCACCCCCTACCTCCCCCTCCCCCAACAACAAGAAAAATCTTGGGCACAATGTGTATAATGTGAAACCAGTTTTCCAATTTATTTAACACATTTTTCACATTTGTGGGGGGACTATAAAAAAGTGATGATTATCTAAAAGTCATAAATTACCTTTATGGTGACTTTTCTTTCTTGAGATTTAAGATGTTATAGAGGGGGAAAGTTATTTAAAAGAGTAGATAGCTTTTAACCTGTGTAACTAGGAAATATTTAGATTATTTGCATTTATTAGATATGGATTAGGCTACAAAACTGTGGCAGTTGTGAGTTTGTTTTCTACTCATTACTGGTAAATTGATCTGATCATCTTTTGATTTATGGTAACTGAGATTTCTGAGTAGAAAATACGTAACCATTATAGTGAGTTCTAGCCAACCATTTAGATTTTTAAAGGCTCTTTTTCAGCCCCTGTATGGTTAAAATAATTTTACTAGGAAATTCTAATTACTTTGATCACAGTTCAGCCATAATTAAAGGAAGGAATACACAATAAGATATAATTATTACTAGGACAAAGTAATTTGTTGGGCAGTATTCGTTGCTACAGTCAAACTATACCACCTAATTTTCATATTACTGAATATAGTTGTACTTAAAGGATGGCGTCTAGGATCTAAGGATGGTACCTGTGATGTGCAGCAACTCCTTTTCTAAAGCATTAGGAAAGAGTTGTAGACGTAAGGATATGTAGCAACTTAAGAAGAGAATAAATGGCATTTTCTCTAATGAGCCTGTTCTCCCTGAAGTGTTTAGAAGAATCAGAGGAGATTGGTTGAAAGTTTAGTGAGAGTTTAGAGTTAACCAGAAAAGAGAGACATTTTATCATTTGCCATGGAGAGCCTAATTTATAAGACTACAATTCTTTCTTGAGCAGTATTCAGCATAGTAATAGGACATGATGTGGAATGTTATAGGGGTTGGCCTGTCACAACTGTTGTGTTGCCATATTTTGTCATTTGGGATGTTTCTTTCAAACAGAGGATGTATGTGAGTAGAATAGGTTTGAAGAATTCATCAGTTCACCCCAGTTTCAGTCCCAGGTATATTGAGAAATCAGTGCCTTTGATTATGGTTATTTTGGTTTTGTATGTAAGGTTTTTTAAAGAGGGGTAGATTTGGATAGATTTGGGAATCAGATGTTTTTTCAGCCAAGAGTGAATTTGTCTTGTTATGTTCAAAGAACATGATAAACCTATTTTGTTGGCAACTACAAATTCAGGTTGACAAAGAAATGTCACTATTTCTTTCCAAATTAAAAGAAAATTTTTTTAATTGTGTAATATATATATGTCTTTATATGAAATTATCTACAATTGACCTTTAAACAACACGGATTTGTACTACAAGGGTCTACTTACGTACAGATTTCTTACACTAAATATGTACTACAGTACTGTAGGATCCAAGAAAGTTGACTGTAAGTTATATGTGAATTTTTGACTGCTTGGAGGATTGGCATCCCAACTTCCATGTAGTTCAAGGGTTGATTGTAATTAAAAGAGACAACTTGAGTTATGTTATAAAAAGATTGTCCATTTTATGAAAGATTTCATGGAGTTTTTTTTATGTTTCTAAGACTTAATGTTTGAGTATTAATACCCTTTAAAAATCTCAGTGGTTTATGAAACAAAATAGACCTTTAATACAGAAGCAGATAAACATCAATTGGACACTTTGCAGTAGTTAGTGTTCTAAAGAAGTGGTTCTTAAATTGACTGCATTGTAAATTGAGTAGGCAGCTTTTTTTAAATTCCAAAGCCTAGGCTGAGACCCATTGTAAAGTGAGTGCAAGGCCATAGCAAAGGACCATTAACTTGCTGAAATTGGGTTAGATTTATTTTAATTGTATAATTTAAACTGATTAATACTAACCTTCCTTCGTTTACAGTACATGTTGCAGAGGACCCAAGATCAAGATGAAAACGTGGCCTTAGAAGCCTGCGAATTTTGGCTCACTTTGGCTGAGCAACCAATATGCAAAGATGTACTCGTAAGACATCTTCCCAAGTAAGTGTTCCTTCTTATGAATGCTACCTTGTTAATAAATTTAGCAGTGATTCCTCATTTTTATATTTTTAGGTTGCATCTTCGGCTACCAGGTAGTGAAGTTCTAAAGAAGTCAGACTTAATTTTACTGATGGTATAAGTCGAGAGATTTTTTTTTTTAAAGCACTTTTTTTTTTAATTACTTGAGCGTGACTTTTGTAAATTATAATTAATTTTGGGTAATCGATGGCACAATTTTTTATAATAATCCTTGTAGTCTGACTATGGAATCTCATGGATTTTTTTTTCCCCTCTAAAAGGATTTCCCACCAGTTGTGATGCTGTGAGATTTTTGGTTAACCTGTTGTTAAGCCTGTTTTTAACCCCGTGGATGCTGTTAAATCAGTTACTTTTTTAATATACTTTTTCCAGTTTTATTGAGGTAAACAAACTGATGTAGAACATTGTATTAGTTTTAGATGTACAACATAATGATTTGATTTATTAAAATCAGTTACTTTTAAAAGTAATGCTCACTTTCTTTTAAAAATAAAGTAATACAGCTCATAGAAGAAAATTCAAATGTAGAAGACTTAAAATCTCCTGGATTTCTACCACCCTGAGTAATTATCGCTAGTATTTTTGATGTGTTGTCTTTTAATTTTTTTTTTCTGATTAGTACCATATGCCAATGGTCATATATTCAGAGTGTTTGGAGAAGAATTATTTGGTAGTGCGTACATGGTATCTCGCTATGGTTAGTGTTAACATTTTGGTTATACTATTTTGTGGCTTGCTCTTCGCAGCTATTGTGTGTTGTATGCTTTCCTCCATGTCACATTAGTCTTTAAACTTTGAGTACTTTTCCATCACAGTGCACATAGTATATGTATGTATATATGTAACTGTTCTGTTGTTAAATATTTAGTTGTTTGCCCTCCTTTTGTAAAACTCATATATAATCCTGGAGTGAGCATCTTTCTTTGTCCATAAGTAGTGGTTTCTTTCAAGTAGAATTCCTAGAAGTGATTTTTACTAAGGCCAAAGGTCTAAGCATTTTAAAGGTTCATCTAAATATTCCACATTTTTCTTTAACAAAGTTATAAGCCAGTATACACCCTGCCTGCAGTGTCCCATCCTGTCACAACTTTTGCCATCCAAATTAATTGTAATTTCTCTAATCTTAGCCATCTGGATGAGCAAACAACAAAACCATTTGTTTTAATATGTTATAGTATTAGTGGAGTTGTATTTTTTTTCAGATATTAGGTTACTTGGATATTCTTATTTTCATGTAGTCAGATTTAGTTCTTTTTTCTTTTCCAGTTTTTCCCCTCCAAGAAAGCATTTCCACCTATATTATATTCCAGTCAATCTAGAATTTATTTGGTAGTTAAATGAAAGGTGATGGGCTAGATGGATTTCCCTCATTAGGAAATCCATGTATTAGTTCTTTTCTCTCTAATTTGTGGTGCCACTTTTATGATATGCTTGTTTCTTAGTATAGGACCATATAATTCTAAAAGTCATATAAACAGACATCAATTCTTATAAAAACTGAAGATATTTTATTAATGAAAGCCTAAGCTATAATATTAGTAGATGATCAGAGCAGTTATAGCTAGGTGATCTCGATAAAACAAGACTGCTTTTATTTTTAGTTGAAATGATGCATTGTGTAGATGGGAAAATATCACTATCAGTCTGATCCTAAGATTAAAAACACGATAAAAGAACTTGCTTTTCCTAGCTCTGTCAACCAGATTCTTGTTTTGTATGAGCAAAAAAAATGTTTGCTGAAGAATCAAAATTGTTAATGTGATGAGATCTCTCTTATTAAAATGAATTCACATAAAAAGCATTCATGTAACAAAGGACAGGATTAAATTCTTTTATCTGTTTCTGGGCCATAAGTTTTTTTTTTCTTTTTTTTTTTTTACCAGTACTGTATTCTTTTGATTATTGAACATTTAATATATTTTGTTAGCTGGTAGAGCAGGTCTTCATTTTTTCCCCCAGAATTATTTTGGCTTTTTCCCACCTTTATTCTTGTACATTAATATCTCCTGGGACTTAAATTTATGGATTAATTCATGTAAAACAACTAACGCAATACCCAGCATGTGTTTAAGTACTCAGTAAACATTCATTGTTGGTGTGAACATCATTGCCTTTTCTTGATGTTGCATTAAAATTCTCTTCTCTTCCTTCATGGGTACATGAGGCTTCAGGAAAAAGCTTCTTAACAATTAGACCTGTTCAAAAATACTGGTCTGCTTTGTATGATTGGAATTCATCAAACACATGCCATATTGCCACAGTCACAGTTAACTCCCATGTCTCACTTTCCTACTTTGTTTTCTTACAGCTTTATCAGTTCCTTATTCCCCGCACAACTTTTTACTCTTGTCGGTCTGGCGCTGACATCCGGATCCAACAGTACTGACTTCACCTACCATAACCCCACCCTCTACCCCCGCTCTGGATTAATTGAACTGTCTTTGCTGTCTCTTAAATACTGATGGGAAAAGTTACACTGCCAAAAGGATTGATAGCTTTAGAAGTCCACGGTGTTCAATGTCAAGTGGACTCTTGATACTGTCTGCTAGTTTTTCCTGTTCTAGATAGCTATTCTCTTCCCTTCACCAGAACAGCTGTTTCAGATCTTTATCACTCTTCTGAAGTTCTCTTCATGCATTTTGAGCAATTCTGCTTTGTAGGGAAAACAGATGACCCTTCATTTTGCCCCAAAACTTAACAGGTGAATTTTCATGTGAATTGTTTATTTCCTAACCAGTCTTCCTATTTATGGTCTTAGATAGCATGATTTTTTTTCTTATCCTTAGGGATCTCACTCCCTTAGACAGATAAATTCTCTCTTTCAACTTTTCCCTTTCTATTGCCTCTTTCTCTGTAACTTTTTAACTTGCTGCAGTTTCTTTCATCTTAAAAAGATTCAAAGAATAGATGGGGGCTCGCAGTCTTTACTTTGTTACCTCACTTTATGTTAACTCTTCGGTATTTTGTAGTCTGCCATCCATCTTCATCATTTTCCTGAAATTATTGACAAAGATCATAAATGATTTAAAATGATTTAATACTTGATGACCCAAATAGACTTGGTTCTCCTGTGAAATGCCTGAAGCTTACAAAGTATGGTTCTGTGCATTATAAATTTTATCTAGTTATGATACACTAGCTATAATGTTAAATTACTACTGTTAATCTATTGTAGAATGTAGAAGGACTTTGAACATAAAAGTTTGGGTGGCCCACTTTTTTTTTTTTTTTTACAATTTTTAAATCTTACTGCTTCCTTTTTATCATTGGTATTCCTTTGGTTAATAACTTGCAAAATTACCTCATTGATAGTAGAGCTGTACTCCAAATTGGTTTCATACATATTTATTTAATGGATGTTAAATAACCATGTAACTGTTTGAAGTAAGGCCTCAACAAAGACTAAAGACATGTGGAGAGAGATTTTTTTATCTAGAGTACAGAAAGGAAATTCACTGAAAATTTATGGCCTTGTGGAAACAATGTAACCTCTCTGAGCCTTATTTTATTCATCTGTAAAATAGGGATCATAATTCATTTCTTACAAGGTTATAAGGATGGTGCTTATTCATAAGCCCACATCTGGCACTCATGAATACCCAGAATAATTAAAGGTAAAATTTGGAAGCAGAGGACGGTAGACATTGTTACATGTTTCCAAAATGTTCTTACACCGTTTATCATCAGTAGACTCATTTAAGTGTGTGTGATGGGGCAGTAAGCAAGCAAATCAAAGCTTAAGAAACCTATCATAGCTACAAGAGGAACTGAAGTTAGTATGTTAACCTTTAGTTAATATGTTTTGATACATATTTTTTTAACTAGTCATCATAAACATTTTAGTATACCTGCAATTCCCATGTTTACATGGTAACTACATAAATACTTCAGACTGGATATGGTATTCTGATTTATTTAACTATTTTCTTACTGGAAATTTGAGTTCTTAATTTCTTAAGAAATTAAAATGTAAGTTTCCAGACTTTTTATTAGGCTATAATAACCTTGCCCATAGAGTTCTTTTTCCCTTTTTGCATTATTTCTTTTGGATAAACTCCTTTTGATTTACTTTTTTTTATATTTTAAACAATTAAAATGAATGCAGATACTGAATGTAAGCTCATTGTAAAAATGTCACACCATTTAGAAACAAAACGATGAATTTTGTCCCTTTGTAGCCTACTCATTCACCTCTCCAAAGATAGCAGTTTATTATATAGCCTTTCTAAATAGTCTGTGTATACAAGTAATTACATGGGTAATCTCATTTTTAACTCAAATGGAAATGTGCTTTATGTGTTTTACTTCACTGTAATTTATTTTTAACCAAGCCCTGAATGGTAGACATTTGGATTATTTCCATTGTTTTTGTTCTTGAAACAAGGAACATCAATCTTTAAAAATTGGAAATATTTGTTCATATATTTGGGATAATTTTCTTTTTAATAGAGATACTAAGAATTGAACCTGGGACTTCATACATGCTAAGCATACGCTCTTCCACTGAGCTGTACCCCCACCCCCTACCAATTGGGATAAATTCTTAGGGGAGAAATTGCAAAAAAAAATTTTTACCGTTTTTATTTCTAAGCACTGACAAGCTCTCTTATCCCCAGTAAGTTTCCATCTGATGGATCCCATGCATGAGTATGTAAAAGGCCTAAGATACGTAGTAGGAGTGCTCATCGTTGGAGAAGGACAGACATAGAATATGCTATAAGGCAGTATTAGCAGTGGTAGTTGTTTCATTGGTATTAATTAGTATTCATGAAGTTAAGACTTCTTAATAATTCTGTTGAGATCTTTAGATCTTTGTTTCATGAATTCATTTCTTTGTAGGTTGATTCCTGTGTTAGTGAATGGCATGAAGTACTCAGATATAGATATTATCCTACTAAAGGTAAGAAAACTTTCTTGATGAAACAGGAAGATTATTTTCATTGACTTAATAGATCTTTGAATTTGACTAATAGAACATTTATTTAGAGTAGTTCCTATATAAATAGGCTTTTTGTTATGTAATATGCCACAGAGTTCAAAGATAAAAGCAAATATAATGCATTTGGGTGGTAATAGATTCTTAGTTGGAACTAGGTGGTGACGCTAGTAGAATTAGCATGAATTTACTGATTTGAATTATTTAGAGTTTATTTTAAAACATCTTAAATACAATCTGAATTTGATTAAAGTAGTCCAGATTATACCAACTGGTGGGAGACAGTATAATGCAATTGAGAGTGCCTGCTCTCTAACATGGGTTATGTGATAGCCTATTCTCCCCTTAACAAAGAACTCTCTTCTGCACAGAGAAGTGGTTCTTAATGAAGAGGTGTACAGCTAACCCTTGAACAACGAGGTTTTAGGGGCACGAACCTTCAGCACAGTCAGAAATCCCCATGTAACTTTGCAGTTAGCCCTCCATGTCCATGGTTCCCTATCTGCAGATTCAGCCAACCATGGATCATGTAGTACTATAATACTTTTTCACTGGGGAGAAGAAAAAAATCTGCATACAAGTGGACCAGTGCAGTTCAAACCCAATTGTTGCTCAAGAGTCAACTGTACTTCAGAATCATATACATAACCCCATCTCTGGATATTCTCAGTCTTTTACTTGTATACGTATTACTAGTTTACAATGAATATAACCATAATTTTCCTTTTAAAAAAAAAAGGGCGATGTTGAAGAAGATGAGACAATTCCTGACAGTGAACAGGATATAAGGCCACGTTTTCATCGATCAAGGACAGTGGCTCAGCAGCATGATGAAGATGGAATTGAAGAGGAAGATGACGATGACGATGAAATCGATGATGACGATACAATTTCTGACTGGAATCTAAGTAAGTCAGAGAGGGAGAAGTACAGTCTCCTGCTTTGATAACACTTTCACTGAGAAATAACTAAAATGCCATACATTGAAACCATATCATACAATTCATAAACCATACAAAAGGATACAATTTAGTGGTTTTTTAGTGTATTCAGAGAGTTGTGCAACCATCACCATAGGAAATTTGAAACATTTTCTTCCAGTCCCCCAGCCCTAAGCAACTATCAGTCTATATTCTGCCTCTGTGGACTATTCTGGACATTTCCTATAAATGGAATACATACAAAATGTGGTCCTTTGTGACTGGCTTCTTTCACTTAGTATGTTTTCAGAGTTTATCCACTTTGTAGCAAGTAGCAATACTTCATTCTTTTTATTACAGAAAAGTAACCTATCGTGTGGTTATACTACATCTCATTTATCCATTCATAAGTTGACAGGCATTTTGTTTCCCCTTCGGCTGTTGTGAGTAGTGAGACTGTGAACATTATGTAAAGTTTTATGTGTGGGTTTATGTTTTCAGTTCTCTTAGGTATAAACCCAGTGGAATTTCTGGGTCATATGGTAACTTTCTACTTAACCTTTTGAGGTACTGCCAGGCCAGCTGTTTTCTTAAGTGGCTCCACCATTTACTTTCCCACCAGCAGTGTCTTAGATCTCAAGTTTCTCCACATGTTTGCCAATACTTGTTATGTATCTTTTTTCTATTATAGCCATTCTGGATGTGACGTGATGCCTTATTGTGGTTTTGTTTTGCGTTTTCCTGATGCATCTGTTCTTATGTTTAATCTTCACTATATTCCTTAAAAAGACTTCTTAAGTCACCCTGTCATTCCTCAAAAGGCTATATGTTTTGTTTGATACTATGAAATAAGAACATTGGCCACAGCTTTTCCTGTTTTCCTAACAGCCTTATTTTTGTGATAATTTGCATGAGAATTGGCTGGTTATCATGGATATTTCTAGAATAATATAAATTGGTTCGTCATAGTCAAACTTACAAAGTACACTTTTTAAATCTCTGTTAGTTTTCAACCTTAGCTGCAAATCCACATCATATGTTAAGCCTGGGATTCTGGGCCACACACTAATTAAATAACTCTGGGAAGGAACCTAGACACCTGTGTTTTGTTTTTGCTTCTTGCTGGTTTTTAATCTTCACTGCTGTAATTCATGGCACAGTTGAAATTTGGGGCCACACGATACTTGGTTGTGGGGTTGTCTTGTGCATTATAGGATGTTGAGCAGCATCCCTGACTTCTGCTTAGGAGATGACAGTAGTGCTCCCATGCACATACACAGTTGTAGTAATCAGCGGTGTCTCCAGAAATTGCCAAATGTCCCCTGAGAAACAAAATCACCCCCAATTAAGAACCACCATGTAATTTAGAAGGTTAGGATTTCTAGTAACTGATGGAGCAGTTAAGGGCATGAATCATCAGCCTGAACTTTGTAACTTATTTGGAATAATGGTGATTCCTCTGCTGCCCATTTAATTTCCTGTTACTAATGGTTCCTTAGAGTGATGAATGTGCCCAGCCCTGGGCCAAGAACTTTGCATGCATATCACATTTAATCTTTCCAACCCCCTTAGGTAGGTAAAGATACTGCAAGAAGAGGAATTTGCCTAAGGTTAGCATAGCTAGTTTTGATGGGACATAGTTTTGAACCCAGATCTTACACAAGAGAACCCGAGATCTTCACTACTATCACAGGTTACCTCCCAGTGTATCCCTACTTTAAGACTGGGGGGAGGAATCATTAAGATTTAATGTAGATAACTGCAAAAGTAAATCTGTATCTTGAATTGGGGGGGGGAAACATTTCCTTTTTACAGCCCACCCTTCTTTGTCCTTCCTGAAGTTTTCCTGTGCGCATAGAGAAAAACACATGTACAAGCATACCTTATTTTATTGTACTTCACTTTCCTGCACTTCACAGATAACTGCATTTTTCATAAAGTGAAGGTTGGTAGCAACCCTGCATCAATCAGGTCTGTTGGCACTATTTTTCAATAGCATTTACTCAGTTTGTGTCTCTGTCACATTTTAGTAATTCTTGGAATATTTCAAACTTTTTCATTATTATATTTGTCATGGTGATAACCTGTGATCAGTGGTCTTTGATGTTACTATTATAATTGTTTTGGGGTTCCATGAACCACACTCATACAAGATGGTGAACTTAATTGATAAATGCTGTGTGTGTTCTGACTGCTCCACCCACCAGCCATTCCCCGTCTCTCTCCCTCTCCTCAGGCTTCCCTATTCTCTGAGACAAAACAGTATTAAAATTAGACCAATTAATAGCCCTTTAATGGCCTCCAAGTGTTCAAGTGAAAGGAATAGGCACACATCTCTTGTTTGAAATCAGAAGTTAGAAATGATTAAGCTTAGTGAGGAAGACATGTTGAAAGCTAAGTTAGGCCTAAAGCTGGGCCTTTTATGCCATTTAACCAGGTTGTGATTGTGAAGGAAAAGTTCTTGGAGGAAATTTAAAATGCTACTCTGGTGAACCCATGAATGATACAAAAGCAGAACAGCATTATTGCTGATAAGGAGAAAGTTTTTGTGGTTTGGATAGAATATCAAACCAGCCACAACATTCCCTTACGCCAAAGCCTAATCCAGACCAAAGTGCTAATAACTCTCCAATTCTGAAAACTTGAGAGAGGTAAGGAAGCTGCAGAAGAAAATGTTGGTTCACAAGGTTTAAGGAAAAAACCTTCATGTCTCCGTAACATAAAAATGCAAGGTGAAGCAGCAAATACTGATGAAGAAGCCTGCAGCAAGTTATCCAGAAGATCTAGCTAAGATAATTAATGAATGTGGCTACACTAAACAACAGACTCCCATTGTAGATAGAACAGCATGCTATTAGAAGATGGCATTTGAGACTTTCATGGCTAAAGAACAGAAGTCAATGCCTGGCTTCAGAGAGCAGACTTACTCTTGTTAGGGGCTGTGCAGCTGGTGGCTAAGTTGAAGCCAGTGCTCATCTACCATACTGAAAACCCTAGAGCCCTTAAAAATTATGCGAAATCTACTCTGCCTTTGTTCTATCAATGGGACAAGAAAACCGAGATGACAGCACATCTGTTTATGACATGGTTAACTGGATATTTTAAGCCTACTGTTGAGACCTACTGCTCAGAAAAAAAGATTTCAACTTTCAAGTCTTACTATTTAAGAAATAAATTTTGTAAGGCTCATAGCTGCCAGAGATAGTGATTCCTCTGATGAATCAAAGTAAATTAAAAACCTGGAAAGGATTCACCATTGTAGATGCGTTAATAAATAACATTCGTGATTCATGAGAGAAGGTCAAAATATCCGCTTAACAGGAGTTTGGAAGAAGTGATTCTTCTCTAAGGGGTTTCAGGACGTCAGTGGAGAAGGTAACTGCAGATGTGGTAGAAATAGCAAGAGAACTAGAATAAGAAGTGGAGCCTGAAGATGTGACTGAATTGCTGCGATCTCGTAATAAAACTTTAACGGATGAGGAGTTGCTTCTTACGGATAAGCAAAGTGGTTCTTGAGATGGAAGCTACTCCTGGTGAAGATGCTGCGAAGACTGTTGAAATTACAACAAAGGATTTAGAATATTAGTAAACCTAGTCAATAAAGCAGTGGCGAGCCTTGAAGATTGACTCCAGCTTTAAAAGAAATTCTACTTGGTAAAAATGCTATCATTATATGCTACAGAGAAATCGTTCGTGAAAAGACGAGTCAATTGATGTGACAAACCTTGTTGGTTTATTTTAAGAAATTTCCACAGCCTTCCTAGCCTTCAGCAACCACCAGCCTGACCAATCAGCAGCCATCAACATCAAGGCAAGGCTCTCTACCAGCAAAAATATAACTTTTAGAAGGCTCAGATAATGGTTAGCACTTTTTAGCAATAAATATTTTTTAATTAAGATAGATACATACATGGGTTTTTTTAGACACGAAGTTGTTGCATATTTAAGAAACTACAGTGTAGTGTGGACATGACTTTTACATGCACTAGGAAACCAATACAGTTGACTCGCTGTATTGCGGTCCTCTAGAACTAAACCTGCAGTAGCTGAGGTACGCCTATATATCTTCTTTTTTTGGAGGGAAGACTGATCTTCCAAAAGTGAAATCAGATTATATGTACTCTGATGATTCTTTTCCATGTATCATACAATTCATTCTGTATCAGTACATAAAAAGATTTCATTCTGTTTCATGTCCATATAATACTCATTTAGATGGATCTACCATACAGGGTAACTGAGACCCTTGTTGATGAGTAAGGTTACTTCTGCCAACATAACAGCTTTTTTTAAAGAGGGTTTTTTCATCTAATCGTTGGTGATCAATCATTTATTACGGCTAGTTCACGCTGGAAGAAATTTAGATACTTAATTATGTTTTTTCAGTTTTTTTTGTTCTTACTATGTTATGTGAAATTTGAACTGATATATAGTCCCATTGTTAATAGTTCCTTTGTTAAGAATGTTTTCCAGCATATTTTAGGCATGATTCCATACCTCCCTGAGCTCATTCCTCACTTTATTCAGCACCTCTTTGATAACAAGGCTCTTGTGCGTTCCATAATGTGCTGGACTCTTGGCCACTATGCACACTGGATAGTCAGCCAGCCCCCAGTGCCAGTGATTTTTATTCCAATTTATTTGCCTGACCTCCAGCTAAATCATTACATACTTGATTCTGAATAACCTGCCACTAGAAATATTAAGCAGGAATAATGTACACATTTTGCCTGCAAGATTGTAGCAGTGAACATCATATTCTAGAAGTGTTTCATTGAGTGGGACGGTGTTTGTTTTAATTTTTCTGTGTAGACAAATTCTAGTATGACAGTCATGTATAGAGTAAAATATCTTCATAATTAGTTTGCTAATTCTTGGTGATAAAAATGTATTCTTGTCAGAAGTATTTTTCCTGTGACAGACTACCTATCCTATTTAATTCAGTTCTTTGAAACTCTGTAGAGGTAAAAATAAAGTGTTGTACATATAACAAGTTCATCTGTCTGTATATTTCTACGTAGATATATATAACTAAATGATAATAGAGGTTGATATAATAATTTTGAATTAAATATTTCTTTAGGAAAATGTTCTGCCGCTGCCCTCGATGTTCTTGCAAATGTGTATCGTGATGAGCTTTTGCCACATATTTTGCCCCTTTTGAAAGAATTACTTTTTCATCATGAATGGGTTGTTAAAGAATCAGGCATCTTGGTTTTAGGAGCAATTGCTGAAGGTAAGTCTGAATCCTCAATAGGCGCGAATGCGACTAGGCTGTTTTAAGGAATTGTTACTCCTTAAGCAAAATCTATTCAGTCTTAAATTCACATACTTTGCTCCCTTGTGTTGCTGATGTGGGGTAGATAAGACCATGGTCCACGTTAACTTTAAAAACGATATTTGAATCTAAAAGCCATCTTAGGGTAAGCTTTTACTTTGAGCTGATCAATTATTAAACAACTATAGGCTTATGTATAACCCTAGCCAGATGTTTTGCAAATGCCTTTATGGTAATAAAGGAAACAGAATGAGAAGATTCTGATGTCAGAACCATCCCTGTTGCTAGAAAAATAACTTTGTCCTATGGGTAAGTGTAAGAAACCCAAGTCAAGAGTGCCATTATCCTTTATAAAGGATTATTGTTCTGCCCTATCTGTAAACAACTGTAAGAAATTGAAGCATTTTATAGGCATTTCTGTAGCAGAAGTAAAATGAGCTATCCTAACCCTACTGAAAGATACTTAAGAGAAGTTGGCTCTCATTTCAGTTATTTTTTAAATAGTTTTGGAACAGGTGATTGCTATATATTTATTAAAATGAAGATGATCTGAATATTTTTCATGGATACATGTATCATTTTTAGTATTCATATGAAATAATTTTGTTTTAACCAAATTTCGGCATTGTCTGAAAGATTCGTTTTGTTTTTTTTTTCCTAGGTTGCATGCAAGGCATGATTCCATACCTCCCTGAGCTCATTCCTCACCTTATTCAGTGCCTCTCTGATAAAAAGGCTCTTGTGCGTTCCATAACGTGCTGGACTCTTAGCCGCTATGCACACTGGGTAGTCAGCCAGCCCCCAGACACGTACCTGAAGCCATTAATGACAGAATTGTTAAAGCGTATCCTGGATAGCAACAAGAGAGTACAAGAAGCTGCCTGCAGGTGAGACAGGCTCATAACAAAACGTTCATTGTAGGAGGAGGGAGTGTGGGAGGAGGGAGGAATTTTCAACCTTGTGATGGAATATTGGTATTAAAGCATTAATGGGTTTTTGTTTTTTGTAGCTTTCACCTGATGGTCTTGTAAGTCCAAATGTGACTCTAACTAGACATCCATCTTTGTTATTTCTTCAGTTCTTTTTTTTTTCTCAGTGGCTATAACATTAGAATTATAATTATCTTTCACTGTAATTCATACAGACATCTGGAGAGGGTAATGGCAAGGGTCCTACTCTTGAGCAGGTTGATATTATTAGTCTACAGGTTAACTACCATAACTACACAGAAAGCCCTACAGTGACCTGTCATCTGCCACATGGTGAATCCACTCCAGTAGACACTCTCACTTGCATTTGCTTCCTCTCTTTTTATATTATACTTAGCAGTTAGTTTCATTACTACCAATATTTCAGTTTTCTGGAACAAACTTTTATGTTCTAAAAAGGTCTGCCACTTAGGTTTATAGTTATTAATTTTTCAAATAGAAATTGCTTTTACCATTGACTTTGTTTAATAGGAAGAAATAGCTGTTAAAAAAAAGGAAAGTAATTTAAGTGGAGTTGGACTTTACCAGATCTGAAGCAAAAATACCTAGAAGAGTTCCAGTTCATAATGAGATGAAAGAAAGTTAACCAAGGGGACTTCGGTGATAAATAGCACTAAATTTTTTTTAGTGAGGGTAGGATACAGATTGTGTTTGGTTTCGTATAGATTATTCATCCAGCAATTTTTTTATTTCAGTTTTCTACTAATTGTTAGGCATACACTAAATGCTGGGCTTAACAATCTCTGCTGTCTTGAAATCTACGGGCTAATAAGGTATACTAGACAATTATAATTTATGGAAAGTGCTGTTAAGGAACTAGATACATAGTTCAGTGTTAATGAACAGGACTTTAACAAATAGCTTAAGCCTATCATTTTAAGAAATGCCTTTCTGGGTAGAAAAGAAGAAAATAAAACTTAATTTTACAAATGAAGAGCCACATACACCTTAAAATCAATACAAATTTTGGGTTAAGTTGAGGTAATTGTACTGAGTCTCTGGAGTTGTTTTCCTTTCTTGCACATTTGTCCTAAAAAGTAAGCCAAAAATAAACAAATTTATAATAACATGCACTGTGCATTTTAATGTAGAGTGTAGGGCTTAGGGTGTTTTAAACTTTACCAAGGAATAATTGACAGATATAATTGCATGGGTTTTTTTTTTTTTAATCTTTCTTTTTTTGGTGGAGGTGCTGGGATTAAACCTAAGACCTTGTGTATGCTAAGCACGCACTGTACCACTGAGCTATACCCATCTCCCCCAATTACATGTATTTAAGTATATATAATAAAATAATGATTTGATATACATAAGCATTATAGAGCATTTACATTTACCAAGATCAAGATAATTAACATATCTGTCATCTCACATAGTTAACATAGGTAACAATTTTTTTGAGAATGCTTAAGATCTTCACTCAGCAATTTTCAAGTATACAGTGCCATATTTTTCACTATAGTTACCGTGCTGTACACTGGATCCTTAGAATTTATTCTTTTATATTCTTCAATTATAAATTGAAAATTTGTGCCCTTTGACCTCCAGCACCTCATTTCCTCCTCCCACTAAAAGAAACATTTGAGAGATTGTGATACTACTGTTCTCATACATCTCAAACACACTGAGTGTTAAAAATGTTTCTTTTTGTGACTCTTGGTATGCATATGAAGGTTAAAGTGTGAAAGGAAGAGTTAAACAGTTTTTATTCTGATTTCATTAATGTGGAACATCACTAGAATTTAAACTCCCTGAGAATAGGGACGTTGTTTTGTTCATTGCCATATTCCCAGCACTGAGCAACTAAATAAATAGTAAATAATCAAATAAACTTGTTGAATGAACCAACAGTATTTTAGTTTTAGATTTACCATTGTCGTACTGTTCCTTTTCTACAATACTAATCTTTTTTTTTTTTTTTTAATTATAGTGCCTTTGCTACCCTAGAAGAGGAGGCTTGTACAGAACTTGTTCCTTATCTTGCTTATATACTTGATACGTTGGTCTTCGCATTTAGTAAATACCAGCATAAGAACCTGCTCATTCTTTATGATGCCATAGGAACATTAGCAGATTCAGTAGGACATCATTTAAACAAACCTGTAAGTGTTTGTGATGAATTGTTATGAAAAAATTATATATTATATAGCATAGTTACAGTCAATATATTAACAAATTCATAAATTAAAATGTTTTGGGAGTGTTTGCTGCTTTAGGAAGGTAGATCTGAAAAAAAACAGCAAGTGTATTTACCTTTTAAATAGTACTTTAAAAAATAAATATGTGTTTGATGTGGAAATTATAGCAGCATCTCCCGTAAATGCACCAACACTTTTTAGAGTGATTAAAGGAAAGGGGATAAAGGATTTCAACTTTTACTTAAACTTCTTGTATCTACCACATCATAAACACCACATCGAAACATCTTTGTTTTCTCATTGGAACTTACAAGTATGGGAAATACCAAAACAATTAAAAATTAGGGTAATAGGGTAACAGTTTAAAATGTTAAATAGTGCTTCAGAGTATGGGTAGGGATCCAAACTCTGTCTCTAGTAGTGTTAAGAATGGAAGAGGAGGGTGGAATTTGGCTTGTTTAAATATGACTTAAATAATGTTAGAATTTTAATACAGCTAGAAATTCCCTGTTGAAGAATAATTTCACGTTTATAATTACTGTATGAGAAGTCTTAAGAAATTGTGTTTATAAGTTAAACTTGGTGCAGGACACTTGTTTGTGGGTTTGCTTTCATGATGATTGGTTTACTTTTGTTTGGGGCATCCCTAATGTCTTAGATTAGACCCTTTAGAATCTGTGCTCCTTGTTTATATGATTATTATGTTTATTTGGTTGCATGGATTCTTCAGTCTAAGGACATTTAAATCATTATGAATCTTTTTCTACTGTTGTTTTTAATACCTTTATTAACTGTCATTTATAACCTGCTGTAGAGCAGGAGCCATGTTAACATGTCACAAGCCCCAGGACTAAAAAAATTCAGTCACTAGAGAGTAAAACTTAAACAGATCATTCCTGATTATGATCAAGTAATTTTTATGTAATGGCATATTTGATGTGTACCACTACATCAAATTTGATGTATACGAATACAGCTTATTTCAAAAATGGTATAAGATGATTTAAAATAGAACAAGTTCCAAAAAAAAAATAGAACAAGGTGATATAAATTAAAAACAGGCAAAAAAATTTCTAAAGGTGCTAATTAGAACAAAGAATGAGTCTTAAAATTCATTCTGTAATGATTTTACACAATTACTCTGAATGGAGTTTAATTTTCATGAACTCAGAATGGGCTTGTTAACATAGGAGAGTAGAGCTTTATGTGTTTTTCATCATTGTAATTAGGAATATATTCAGATGCTAATGCCACCACTGATCCAGAAATGGAACATGTTAAAGGATGAAGATAAAGATCTCTTCCCTTTACTTGAGGTATGCTAATCTGGTAATATGCAGTTAATCTGTTTTATCAAAAAAAATACATGTCCAAATCTAAAACAGGTATATGTGATGATAAGTATTAATTAATTTACATTATGAGCCATTTCTGTTTAAAAGCAGAATAAATATGTAACTTTGAATCACTTTAATTATGGTGCATCTATACTAAGAAATACTGTGAAATAGAAAGTGTAATGGATGTGTTAATGCTTTTTTTTTTAAGTAGACAGGATTGTATTGTACTTATTTTCTAACCTGCTCGACTTAATTGATAATAAATTATCTTGGAGATCTTTCCATATCAACATATATATGTTCATCTCTGTTTTGACTGTATGTCTTTGTATACACATACAGCCAAGCCATAATGTTTAATAGTTTAAATTCTTTTATATATTATCTATTATATATACACACATACACTCATATATGTGAAGCAGCATTGGGACTTTGATAAGAGAAACTTCACTTTATACCTTTTCTGTCTAGTTTGAAGTTTTGTTTTCATGTGTAATTACTTTTTTAAAACAAAACAAAAATTATATGCCATTCAGATAACTGAAATACATTCTCAAATGTGGTAACTTAAACCTAGATGAATTGAAATTGGTAGAACCAATTCAGTCATTCTTGTTCCCCCTGTCATTTCAGGGGTCACCACTTCTGCCATGGATTGTCCCTAACCAGAGAAGTAAAAACTTCTGTGACCAAGAGCAATGGCTAATTCTGGGCCCAACAAAACAAGAAGAATTATAATGGCTAGATGTATTTACTTCCATGCAGGGTCTCAGAATGTGCCCAGTAAATTCCACCCACATCATTGACCAGCATGGGATGATAAATATCTCTCTTACATTTGAGAAAAAAATAGGAGTACATAATACTTAAGATCTGTTCCTGGAGGATAATGTACATTATAAAAACCTTTACATTTTTTTTTCCTGAGGAAACCTCCCCTGACCACCTAGTAAACTTAACAGCAATGAATGGCATCCAAAGAAAGTTTTGAAAAAATAAACCTGCTGTATACCATAGAGTAGTAGGACAGGCTCACAGATGACCAGGGTCTTATTGAGTACACTTTCAAGTGTTTATTATAATCTTAGGTGTACCCAGAAATTTTACACATCTACTTTATCCTTTCTAGTGCCTATCTTCAGTTGCCACAGCTCTGCAATCTGGCTTCCTTCCGTACTGTGAACCTGTGTATCAGCGTTGTGTAAACCTAGTACAGAAGACTCTTGCACAAGCCATGGTATTTAAAAAAAATTTGTTTCTCCCTTCTTGTCATCATAAACATTTTTCTAAGGATAGGCATAATATATACAAACTTTTTCAATAATTGATTCAAAGTTTTCAAAAAAAATTGTGTCTAATTTCAGCTGAACAATGCTCAACCAGATCAATATGAGGCTCCAGATAAAGATTTTATGATAGTGGCTCTTGACTTACTCAGTGGCCTGGCTGAAGGTCTTGGAGGCAACATTGAACAGCTAGTAGCCCGAAGTAACATTCTAACACTAATGTATCAGTGCATGCAGGTGAGACTTATTAAATTAAAATGAATTGAAACCTTCCTCTTTGTGTCACATTGGCATTAATTTCTTCTTCTTTCTTGTAGGATAAAATGCCCGAAGTACGACAGAGTTCCTTCGCCCTGTTAGGTGACCTGACAAAAGCTTGCTTTCAGCATGTTAAGCCTTGTATAGGTATGAATATTTTCTACTGCTGTGATGATTTTTAACATTTTTCATCAACTATAGCTTGTATTATTAAAGTTCATGAAATCCCAACACTTACAAACGTACATTTCACTGCATAAAGCTTTTCTGACTGAAGCAGGCAGGACAGGAACGCCTGTTCCTTGTTTTCTTGAATTCACCATCACTTTAGCAGCTCAGTAGGCATTCTATGACTGGAGAAAAGTTGGAAAAGTATTACTTCAAAGAACATGCCCATCTCTGAATCCTTGGTCCTGTATGCTGGTTCATGGATACTCTGAATAGCCTCTCTTTTTTGTAGAGGTACCCAGAAATAGTCTCTCATTATAAACCAGCATACTTTTTCAGATATCATAGGAAAGTTTGAACAGTTTACTTAAAAGTAAATGATGATTTGTTTCTGTTTTAATAGCATAACATTTGTTTTATTTAGTCTTTTGTGTAGATAATAAGGGATTTCTTGAATAATGTAACCAGAATTGCCATCAGACCCATGGATTAAATGGGGTTTTGGTTATTTTTCCTTCATTTCTGTGTCCCATCATTTTGGATGTTAGTAGTTTATAATCCATGGTTTACTGAACCCTGGTTTAAAGCAATGACCTGAATGCTTTTTTCATATGATACAGTGTGCTTTTGGGTCCCACCCCCTCAGTTTTATTAAGATGTAATTGACATATGACATTGTAGAAGTGTAAGGGGTGCAACATAATGATTTGATATATTTATATATTGAGAAATGATTACCACAGTGTTTAGTTAACATCCATCACCTCACATAGTTATGAAAATTTTTTTTTCTTGTGATGAGAACTTTTAAGATCTGCTCTCTTAGCAACTTTCAAATATCCAATACAGTATTAATTAACTACAGTCATAATGTAATACATTACATCCCCTAGAACTTACTTATTTTAGAACTTGAAGTTTGTGCTTGATCACCTTCACCCAATTCCCAGTTGTGCTTTAGAATAATAACTATCTTTCTGAATTTTGACTAATGTTAGTTTAAGCCTAATCACTCTAAATGAAATTATAATAAATTCTTGTTCTGTGGAAACCTTGTTCTACCAATATTTCCCCCTAATTTTAGTTTTTATGTGTTTAAACTTGTGTGAAAGGATTTTTTTTTTAATTTTATGACTTTATAGATCATGTACCTTCTTCAGGAGGTATGCAGTGTCTAGTTGTCTTTCCCTTTTTATGTTGTCAACCATGATGATTATTTTCTAGGTTAGTGTTTCTCAATCAAGGGCAATTTGGCAATGTCTGGAGACATTTGAACACTGGGTGTGTTACTGATAGCTGGTGGGTAGAGGCAAAGAATGTTGCGAGGCATCCTACTATGCTGGAGACAGTCCCCCCATAACAGAATAATCTGACCCAGGCTATCAGTATTGCTGAGCTTGAGAAACTCTGAGATCCTCTAACTTATTAGGGGTTTAAAAAGTGATTCTAATTCTTCACTTAATAGTGAGAATGCATATATAGAGACATTTTCCATATCAATCTGTTATTGCCCTGAAGTACAAGTCATACAGGAGAGGCAGGATAATTACTTGACCATTTACCGGTTTTTAAAATAATGAATTGATTCCCAGCATCTTCTACAGGTATCTGTCTATATTGCGTTTGAGAGTTTAGTTTTTGTTTGTATTTATTTTTTGAGTGTCACTATGAACTCTTGATGCTCAAATTGTCCTCCTGCCAGCAGTGGGAGCTTTATCAAGTTGAGTCCTGAGTCTTTTCTGGTATGACAAAATAGTCCAGGCTTGTGTTGTACATTTCCTACCCTTAGCCTGCAATGAGACATTTTTCTGAGAGCCCTCATTTCTTTTAAGTGAAAATGGTATGTGGAGACCACTAGGATAAACTGTAAAAGCCAAAATTGTTGATTTAAAAAATTGTGTGTGTTAAAGACTAGCTTTGAAGAAAGTTCTATTGTATCATGTTTTCCTCACTTTTATTTTGAATGTTCTCAGTCTGATGACAAAAGAGATTACTTGACCAGCTCTTTTTAATGATACTTAAAATAAAACCAAAATTTAGGTTTCCTCATCTACATCATATGAAAGTTCAGTGGTCAGAGATTGCCTCCTTTGGTTCCTTAAGATAATTATTTCCAACACCTTTGAAAAAAAAAAAAACGCTATTTCTTGCCTAGATTTCAGTTTCTAACAGTAGATTTCCTTTTAAGCACAATACATTGCTATTGAGAAGTTTACTACATAGTTTTTAAAAAAATTTTTTTTCTAGCTGATTTCATGCCAATATTGGGAACCAACCTAAATCCAGAGTTCATTTCAGTCTGCAATAATGCCACATGGGCAATTGGAGAAATCTCCATTCAAATGGGTAAGATTTTTTCCCCCTTTTAAAAGTATAAATTTTTAGATGATACAATATTTTTGTAATTGCCTTTTTTAATGAGCTTTATGTATATAAATATATAACATCATAGTTAATAAAGGGAGCAAAATATTTTACATTGATATTTTAACATTCCGACTTTTTGTTTGTTTTCTCTTTTGGTAATGATCTAGGTATAGAGATGCAGCCTTATATTCCTATGGTGTTGCACCAGCTTGTAGAAATCATTAACAGACCCAACACACCAAAGACGTTGTTAGAGAATACAGGTACCATATGACTGAACTGTTACAGTGAAAAGAAAATTTATTTGCCTTCGTAATTTTAAGTCAAGATGCGTAGAGAAACCAAAGCAAAGCTAGCTTTAGAAACCCAGCTTATTAACAGCTATTTTGGATTCTCATTAATGAGTTATACTGTTTTAGCTTCATTATGTAACCAGTTTAAAGAAACTTTAAAAAAAAAAAACAAAAACACTTTCTCCCCTATTAACAGTATTTTAGTACTCCCTGAAATTGACCCAGCTATAAAATAACTGCTGAACAATATGAATTTTACTTTTACATTAATTAAGAGAGTAACTCATAGCTGGGGAGTAATGATTTTTTTTTTTCAATCTGTAAAAATATGGCCGAAAATCGATTACACTGTAGTGGCTAGTTTGTTAACAATGGCATATGTATTTTGTATTTCATTGTATATTTTTCTTCAAATTGGGAACTTAAGCAGTATCTTGTGGGATTTTTATTCAGGAAGCTTGTTTCTCTTTTGCATTTATAGAGAGCATGTTTGTATTAAAGAATACCTTCCATACTATAGAACACATTTCAGGGAGATTTCTTTCTACCCTCCCTGATTTTTGCTAATAATGATTTCAAAATATAAATTTTGTTTTTGATCAGGTATGTCTTTTTCTGTATATGCGAAGATAATTCCAGTAATATGTTCATAGTCAATGAATGCCTCACCAAAATACTGGACAAAGAGTCAAATGAGGTTTTCTAAGTAAAAATTTATTTTCAAAGGCATTTTAATTTTACATTTTTAATTATAAAAAGTGTTATATCCTAATGTGATTTAAATTGGTATGTTTATTGGTATGGAAGGATATCTTTTAATTATGAAACAGTTATATGGCTGTTTGGCTGTATGGGTACTGTTTATAGCATAAAGTGAATTAGATTTTCTTGCTGAAAAGCACAAAAATCTATGTATAGGATGGTTATGAAATTTTGTCAGGTTTTTTTTTTCTGTTTAGAATGCAGTACCTATACATGACATTCAGATTTAGAACACTTGCCATTATAAAATTACTGTTGAACCTTAAGAAACTTCCTATTTATTTTTAAATGTGAATGCATAACTGCAAATAAATGTTGAGTGTAATGTGTATTAAAGTTTCTTGTGGGATATCAGTTGAATTTATTACAGTTCCTTGAACAAATTGGCTTTATTTATAAGATTATATTCGTAGTATGATTCTACCCTAAAGAAAGCAAAAGGTGGTTGATAATGCCTTTCAAGTTGTTGAATTGAATTGATTGAGAAACATACTTGGGATTCACTGGATTTTTCTTGTCACAAGTGGCTGCAGAAAATGTTTCTCTTATTCCTTACCCAAAAGAGTTGGGCAGATTATTATTAAAATAAAATTAGTGTCAATGACTAATAATCCATAGGTTTTAGCAACTTAATTACCATTATCTTATTATTTCATAAAGCCAATTCCTTAGTGTATGCAGTTATTTGCTTTTTTTTCTAATTAGTATATCCTACACTGAACTTTTTCAATGGACCATCATCTGCTTTATCGCATGTTTCATTGGATTGTTCATACTTGCCTGTTTAATGAGAATGTTGCATAGTTTGTGTCTTTTGAACATAGGTTTTCTTTCTCTTGCTTCATATGAATCTGCTGGATTTTAGTATTATCTGTGTAGTTTGCTTCAAGTAATCCTTAAACATTTTTCTTTACCCCCACCCTTTTTTTATGAAAGGTTAACCTGTAAGTTTTTGAGAGAACACCATTAAAGCACCTCATGGTTTGTTTTCTGTTTGTATTTTTTTTCCCGTTGTGTATAAATGTATTTATATGTATGTACCTTTGAATTGCAGAATGCAGTTCTGAGTGGCACTTGTTTTAGCTCTTTGTAAGTTTAAGGATTTTGATGGTAAATATATGTTTGATTAATTCCCACTTCAAATTTTTAAAACATAAAATATTAGCATGTAATCAGTATGTTTTATGATCTATATTATCTATGGTGTGCTGTGCCTTTTAAGCAAGGACAGAATATTTGTTCCTTTGGTCCACATAATCACATCTCATTACAGTGGACTGTAGATTTCCTTTATGTCAAATATGGTTTTAAATTAGTGGACTGTTATTATCATTATCATTGCCAGTAGAGGTTTTTTTCGAATGGGATTTGACATAGCACAGCAATTTTCCAATCCATTTATTCCGTATGTACCACAACACCTAAAATTTGATAGTTGATTTTGATATCAGGCAACAAATGGTCCACTGGCTTCTTTTGGAAATGTTAGCAAACAAAAATATATATACACCAAAATTTGGATTAAATTCCTAAATAACTTTCAAAGAATGTAAATCACTTATAAAAAGAGATGAAAAGTGAGAAAGATTTTAACTGTTTAAACTTCTGAGAAGTGTGTTTGAATAGACAATTCAGAAATGTAATCATTCACATTTACTAATGTTTCTTTGGGGAAAAACATAGATTTCATTATTAAACTCTGAAATTTCAACTGGCTTTGAAGGAAGAATCTAAGTCCGTCTGTTTAATCGCTCATCTTTTTATCAAAAATATTTTGACACTTGATTGAGCAAGATAAGCAGTTCATCATGGTTTTTGGTGTTCTCTCAATCTTTGAAGTTTTTTTAATTCCTTTTGTTTTTCTTTTTCCAAGAGTATGCCATATATGTTGCTGCCCCTTATTATAGGGGGTGGTAATAAACAGCACTGGTGAAATCTTATGTTTATTATCATACACAAATTCTGTTGGTTTCTGTTTCTGAGTTATTTGTTGTTTTTTCTTTATTTTTTCTCCTTCCCCCTCATTTGCTCATGTCTTGGTTGGCGTTTGGTGGTGTATAACCGTGATTGCGTTACCTTAGCAATAACAATTGGTCGTCTTGGTTACGTTTGTCCTCAAGAGGTGGCCCCCATGCTACAGCAGTTTATAAGACCCTGGTGTGTATTATTCAATCTTTTTTTTTAATTCATTTTTCTTCACTCTTTCTTTCTCTTTCTATCTCACTTTTAGATATATTTTCAGTTGGTTACAAAAATCACAATCCTTAATCATTGCCAACCATGTGACTAATCTTGTCCTATCAGGTTTGTGAGGTTTTTCAGTAGCATCGTCATGTATATTTATTTTATGTTGTGGCTAACGACTAATTGATGCATGGGATAAGATTGTCACATGCTTGCTGTGTTAAAAAGCTTGATTATACATAAAAAGCATTTAAATATCCACCAGTAAAATAAAGATGCATGCAAATTCTATAAATTGAGGTTTTTGCATTATGTTTCTTTTTAGAATTAATTTGAAAACTTGGATTGCATTAAGAAATACATGTTTAAATTTGTTATGTATAAAAATCTTATTTGCTTGTTAATGTAAAAGTTAAACATCTACACCATAAGCTGTATAATAATAGTTTCTATTGTGGCAGTATATCCTATGTTCTGCTGCTTTCAATTGACAATCTTTCAATTCAAGTCATTTTTTTAGTAGTGTTTAATGGAATACAAGTCATAATACAGTTTTTTAAATTGTTAATTTATTCTTGGCTCAAGCTCATTAATTTAAATGGGAGATTAAAATCAATTATTATTACTTAGATGCAGTCTATTAGTAAGAAATGTGAATTTCATGATTTCCACTATGTTGAGATTAAATGGGCCCAGCGTAATACAGGAAGTGTGAGAAACTTAAGCTTTATGAAAATTCTTTGAATATAAACATTATCTCTACTCTGGTGCTTATTCCATTAAATACTGTCCATTAGTATTGTAGTTGAACGTGCTTCTTACTTAAATGCTAAACTCAATTCTATGATTTAATAGGTGCACCTCTCTGAGAAACATAAGGGACAATGAGGAAAAGGATTCAGCATTTCGTGGGATTTGTACCATGATCAGTGTGAATCCCAGTGGAGTAATCCAAGTAAGATGTTCATAAGGATTTAACTTTTAATATTCTGAATAATGAAACGTCAATGGAGGAAATATTTTAGAACTATAATTATAAAAATATTCACTTAGGATACTGAAGCAAACTATGTTTCAAATGTTGTATATATCCTAATATCTTGAAATGATAATGCCTATTTTTTATTTCCTAAATCTTTTTTTGTTATATAATAATAGATTAGGAGAAAATTATATTCTTGACTTGAATTAAGCCATAGCTTCTTTCATCCATATTTGTATCTCATTTATTTACTTTGTAAATGTCTCCTATCCATGAATATCAATATACTGAGTTTGAGGATCTCTCCATTTAAGAGAGTAGGTTATTCTGTCTGTAACTTAGAAATCAAACTTAGATTAGAAACTCAGTAGTGTGAATAAAATAGAATATTGAATCAGCCATTGAAACTGCTTTAACTTTGAGAGCTTATGATTTATTCATCTTTGTCTTGTTTTCTGTCCTAGTTCATATTATATTTAGACATCTTTGGCATTTAAAAAAAATTATTTGGCAGCAGTGTCAAACATGAATCTGATCAAACCTCTGGATCCAGCTGACATAAAACAAAGGAATGTGTTGACTGACACCATGTGTATAAAACCAACAGAATGCAGGCTGTGGGGCTCTAGGTTAAATGCCCCAGGGTCCTCAAAAGATAAATTGTAAGGAAAAGAAAGTTGTGGGAATGGTTTCAGGAAAACCTTTCACTTTCAAGAGATAGGTACTTTGAATATTTATTTAATTGAGACCTTTTGATATTTCCTATCTTACACAAACTCCTGTGCTGTATGTTAACTCAGGTTTAGAAACACATGTGAATCACTGGCTTATAAAATTCAAGTTGAGGTAGGTGATAGGCATTGAAAACTTACCAATTAGCTCATTTTGGCTAATTTCACATTTGTAAAACATTAATAACTTACTATTAAAACAAGCCAGTGCTATCTTAAAAGATGGTCCCTAGTAGCAAAATAACCTCCTAGCATTGAGTTTCCGGGATTTTTCCAATATTTAAGAATTTTGTGTCACCTTAAATATGTTTTGGAGGTATCTGATATGATGTACTGTATTAAGAAGGAGCCTTTTCCTACAGGAATTTTTTTTTCAATACCTTTTTTTCCCTTTTGAATTGACATTTAAGCATTGAAAGTAACATGTGTGTTGCTCAGGAAATCACTACCAACTTAAGAGTTGGTAGAAATGCATCTCTTTGACAGGCCTGAAGCAGTTACTGCTGCTAAGGTTTCCACTACGAATGCGAGAAGAAAGTGTCCTCCCACTTTCTGTCGGATTATAGCAGCCCAGATTGAATGGGGGATTGCAGGGAGATTTTTTTTTTTTTTTTTTTTTTTTTTTTTTGCAATTCATAAGTAACTTTGTGAACAGTAAAAGCCTGCTTTACACCAAGTAAGAATTTGAGTTTACAAGAAAAGTATTGGGAAATATTTCCCTACACTGTTGACTTCCAATTGATTCCACTTTTAAAAGCATAAAGGTTCTGTCTAAGAAAATTAAAGACAAGCCAAAAAAAAAAAGAGTTAGTAGTAGTTTCTACTTTTTACATACTTTATTTGGATACAGTTAAAGAAACATCTTAAGTTTTATTTTTGATGTTTAAATTTTTAGCATTGGACTTTGGTATTTGGAAGACATAAGGAATCTTATTTGAGTAAATCATAAACTTTGGGCACAGGCATTTTATCTGCTTCAGTGTGTTTTAGCACATACTTTCGTATTAGTAAATTTTGTAATTAGAGGTTCTCTGAATTTAATAGTGAGATTGAAGGTTGTCACAACATAAGCGATATATTGTATGTTGAACTGTTGCTTCAGTGTGATAGTCAAGATTAGAAAATACTTAAATATTTCAAGCATATACCTATTGTCACCTTGTTCTTTTAGTCAGAATAACCTGTTTATTTTTAGGTAATGGTCTGAGCATTGGGTGTTTCGGTTTTTCTTTTGAGTTGGGTTGGGCTAGGTGTTATTTGTAACTACATAATTTTTCTTCTAACTTATGAACATTTCATTTAAGTTTCTATCTAAAGATGGATCTTGAAATTTAGACATTAATTCCTATTCTTTAAATCAAGGTTGTTTTGCATATACTTAAATAGCTTTAAATTATTTCTAGGGTAGTCAACTGTAAAGTTATTGAATTTATGTAATTTTCTAATCCAATAAATGAAGGTTTTTTTAAATTGGCGCTTATTTGGTGCTTTCAGCCCTTGCTGATGCTAAATGTTTACTAGACTGGGGTTTTGTTTTGTAATGTGAAATGAAATACTAGAGGGCAGTAAGTTCCAATATAAACTGAATGAGTAGTGGTTCTTTGCTGGAGTAATAGAGACAACCATTAAGAAATCACATATAATTCTTTATGATTATAGCTGATTAAAAAAAATTTTTTACCAAATATTCTGTTGATATATATTCATGTATCTTTTATTGTGTTTGACAAATATAATACCAACCTAAAATGTATTTCTTGCTTGTTACAGGATTTTATATTTTTTTGTGATGCTGTTGCATCATGGATTAACCCAAAAGATGATCTGAGAGACATGTTCTGTAAGGTAACTAAAAAGTCTTCATGATTCACATCTTGTGACTGTTACAGTCCTAGCTGGAAAGTTTAAATTATATTTCATATGAAACTTAGACTCTTCATCAGTATTGGTAGACTATATAACTTTTGTTCTTGGTAAAGAAGTTGAATTGATCTTTTCTTAAAGTACAGTAGAGCATGTACTTTAAAAATATTTTCTCAAGCACTATGACTGATTCATGTAGTCCCATTATCCCAATGCAAAATAGCATATATTTTGAAACACGACTGGCTAAGATTTGGAGTATAATATAATCTGTTGAACTAAGTAAATATAAGTGGTCACAACAGAGATTAAATCTGTGTGTTTTTTAGTGATGCCTTCTTTTGATTTGCTCCTGTCAGCACTCAACTATAACAAAATAAAACGCTGCTACACATTTGAATTATTTAATATTAAAATCAGTGAACTGTAGTTGCAACCATGAACCCAAAGCTTTGTATATTTTCAATTTGAATAAATTAAATATGGCATAAAAATTTCATCCCTTGGGTGAATTCTATCTTTTTTGCTTTGTTTTCCATTAGTAGTATGTTAGAGATTGCTTAGAATACATCTGTTACTAGGACACTTGCTGAATTCTAAATTTCTCAAAGCAAAGTTTAGCATATTCTATGAGGTGCTTTTAGGCAAGACATGGAATGGTGTAGAATTCAACAAAGTTTGAGAATAACTACTTTAAAATGTGTTAAATTTTAGAATAATAAAATAAGGTTTGATTTCAGAAGCTTTGCAGATATGAGAGTCTCTCTTTTGCTATTGATAAATTAATGATTTTTTTTTTTTTTTACTCTTTGTAGATCCTTCATGGATTTAAAAATCAAGTTGGGGATGAAAATTGGAGGCGTTTCTCTGACCAGTTTCCGCTTCCCTTAAAAGAGCGTCTTGCAGCTTTTTATGGTGTTTAATCTCATACACTTAAGCTGCAGTCCCATAATTAGGGGTAAGTTGTTAAGAAATTTGGAATTTTTCAGCATAAAGAAACTTAGGACTTAAATATAAAATTACTGAATAGAATAAAAGCTATTTGTTCTCCACAGAAGTTAAGGTAAACAAGTCTCATGTTATATTGGACCTTAGAATTACTTAAGCGAAGGCTAGAGACTTTAAGAGAACTAGCAAGCAAGATAAAATGCATGGTTCCACTTTGAATCCTAGGGAGAAAGAAATCCAAGTTAGTATGCTAGTTAGATTATCAGCATTTCTTCGGCTATTCCTTTTTTCAACTTCTGCCCTATAAAAAAGGTCACCAGCATTCACTGTGGCAGGTTAGAGATGATTTCGTTTTAAAGCATGAGTCTGTCATCTCTTACATATCAAGGACTTTTCTATGTTGGGAGCTTTAGAGAAAATCAGGCTGAATTAGAACTGGATTTGGGCTTAGTAAATATGAGCTTATTATTTATTCTTCATATTTCATCGAGCACACCTACCTTGTACCCAGCACTGTGTTTTAAAATGATCAGTGGGAGATTCTGTTTTGATTTGGGGTGGTAGTGGAATAAGTCCACTTGGACTCTTGTTCCAGTTTTTCTGACTTGTTGGTCAAACTAACAATTCTGGTCTCTTAGCCTTAGTTCCCTGGTTATTATGAGGATTGAATACTAAGCTGTATGTGATGCCAGAACTTAGTATGTTGCCTTAGACCCTTAAGTTGGCTGAATAAATGTTAGGAATATGGGTTAGTATAGTCATCCAGAACTTTAGCTTTTGAATGTGAGCTGAGACCTGTTCAACTGGAGAGCCAGAGAGTGTACTCATTGTGTGTCCAGAAGACATAACGCTTATTTGAATGGCCTTTTATGTTGGAGTTTTTGTTTGCATACTTGTTTGTTTACTCTGAACTAGATTTTAAACTTGGAAAGATTGCAACATCTAAATTGACTAATCTCAGAGGGTAGTAGAAACGGATTTTGCAGCCTCTGGAATGTCTCAGACCCCTTTGTGTATGTTGTCCCATGGTGATCTTGAGCCCTTATTTGTGTCTTGTGGGTTTAGTATTTTAGAAAAGTGCTTGATTCACATGAGAATTGACTTCTGGCATCAAGGGCTAAAAGATTAAAACTGGACTAGCATTGAAAATGTGTTTATCAGAAAAATCAAGAGGCCTGGGGTTTAGGAAATGACTTGAGTAAAATAAGGTTGGAAGAATTGTTATTAGAAACATCAAGAAAACAGGAGTTAAAATTTACTTTTTGGTATTTGCTGAATATAGTGGCCTTGGTGCAGTGTGAACACTGTTAATACTTCCTAAACCAAAACATCAGACAAAACAACCAAAACTGTCATGCTTTTTTTTTTTTTTTTTTTTGGCTTAATATTGGGGGAAAGAATAATATTTTAATTCTCACTAAGGAAAGTGATTGTCCTAAATAAAGTGCTACTTAATTTTGAAGATAGTAGGGCAACTTATTGTGTAAGAAATAACCAGCTCCTGTTGGAACCCATTGTGCAGAAGGGGATAAAGAATTAGATTGATGGCATCTTATGAAGTGTATTTCATCTGTGTAACGTGCTACACACCTCTCTATGCATGTCCCCAGCTTGGAGTCACTTTTCACATCTGATGCAGGTGACGTTGAGAGCCACAGGAGAAGGAAGCAACGTGGTTCTCATTAGCATGATCTTAGACAATTTATCCAATTTCTCATTTTCTTTAGGTAGAGGTATCATTGTTACTTAATTTTGTGTTCCCCTGGCTTTAAAAGAAAAAGTTTTGTTTAAGTTATAAAATTATTCTATTTTGCTTTCTTACAGGTCCTTCAGTCTTGGAGACTATGAGGGAGCCTCTGCACCCAGGGAAAATGTTACCCTTTACAGGGGGGAAGGGTAAACCAGTAGGGAATACAGTACAATCCCAACCCTACTGGGAGGGGCGGGAGGGAGGTGTTGCCGTCACTGTATTAAGTCGATGTTGGGAAACGTTTTAACATCTGGAGCCTTTGTGGGTGGAAATCTGTCTCCAATTACAACTCCGCACTGGATGAGAAGAAACAAAAAATCTATTCGATCTACTCACTAAGCAGTACATTCTGGAATATTATGGGGAATCGTACCAAAACAAGAACCATATAAATGATGCATAGGGATAAGAAAGAGTAAAAATTATATAGCGCACAATAAAGGAAACCTAAGAATGGGGGGTTACAAAACAGTAAAGTTTTTTTTTTTTTATTTAAAGGTTTTTATAAAATTTCCCACATAGTGGGGCCTTGTTTTTGCATGCTGACGAAGAACTACACAAATGAAGCTAATAGAGTTAAAATCAGCTTGCCTACCCATAGAAGCAGGTTCTTGGAAGTTACAATTTAAGGTACCCCAAAAAGTTGGAAATAAAACAACAAATTTAAACAATGAAGCACCCTGTGAAATGCCAAATGAGTCACTCCTTTCACCTTTATGGGGTGGGCAGGGCGGGCGGGATAAATGGGGTTGGGCATATCAGACTAAAGATTGACATCTTGGTTTCGCATTAAAACATCAATGTAGTGGATATAATTTGATGGTTGTACTTCATTAGACTTAATTTCTAGGCCAAGACATTATTTTTAAAGTGCAGTTTAAGGTTCGGGCATGCATTCTGGCTCATAGTGATTGAAAGTACTTTAAATTAGTGGGGAAGTAGCATGCTTGCATCACATAGAGTGAGATTGGTATTCAGTTACCTCTGTTGCGCCAGTTTGTGTTGCAGTTTACCAATTCAATATAGCCCTGCATTTAAAATTCCTTTTTAAGATTTGTGAATTTTATTTTCATTAAGAATATAGATATAAAGTACTGTAGTTTACAGCTAGGCCTTGAAATATCTTTTTAGGATCTGTTAGGAATAAGATTGATATTGTATTGTGTGTAACCTGCACAATGTGGAAAGCTGATATACCTGTGCAAAATCTTTGCCTCTGTGCTGTCAGTGTGATGTGCTTTCTGCATGGTTATATACTACTAGTGATTTTATCAAAACTTCTAAAACTTAAATTACATGGTAAAAGATCTGTAAGAGGCTGCATAAATGTTAGTTGGCACATAAGGACAATTGTAGAAGTTGACGACATGATTGCTATATTTCAATGTTTATTCCCACTCAACATATTGCCTTCTAAGCTTTCTTTTTTTGTTCAAAGCATGATCTTAAAGATATGTTTAAGTTAATGGATGTAATGCAGGGTTCCTACACTGTATTGGCGCATGTTGGTGGCCCTCTGTGCCCTAGATATATGCACACAGGGTGCAAGTAAAAAGCTACAGAGTGAAAGTTGGTTTGGATCCTCTTCATTTCATTTGTTTAGCTTTTCTGTTATTTTTCTCTACTTACATGTATTCCTGTGAATAAATCCTTGTTAAGTTAACCCTTTACTTTTCCTTCCATGTGTATTTTCTTATATACTGTGAATGTGAAAACCTAACTGGTACACTTGATCTTGTGTCCATATGAAAGTGCAAGTCTTTATTAATTTGGATTGCCTGAACAGTGTATCCCATGATGATGAAGGAAAATGGAGAGATTTTTCTTTTTAACTCTGCTGGTCAGAGATGAAGCCACACCTTTCCATTTTTCAATGCTGCATATTTAATCTGCAACAGAAATGTTAAGCCATAACAACCTTTTTATATTTTAGTTTGTCACCTTTGCATTGCAGAATAAATACTGAATAACCATTTTTATAAGTAGTTGCTCCTCTTTGCATGGTTCTATTCTTCTAAAGGTGTTGAATGATACAGCCATTGCACTGAAGTTTGAGCTGTATGCGTGTGAATTTATAAATACCGTTTCAAAAAATTTCAAATGCATGGTAGCATGCAGAAAGGTTTTGTTGTTGTGTGTGTGTGTGTGTGTGTGTGTGTTTTTTTTAACATGTTCTTTCACCTTCTTTCCTCTGCTTTGGCTTTGCAAATTTCAGTCTGTAGAGCCTGAAATTAGATCGCATTTTATAATGCCCTTTTTTTTTTTTAAATTATAAGTTGGATCCAAAAGGTATATAGCATTTTGCTTTCCAGTATCATTGCCTCACTGGAAGCTCAAATTTGCTTCCTAGTTAGTCTTTAAAACCTGATTAGGGTAGATATTTTATCCTTAACTTCTAGTGATACTCTGTAGTTTTCAAAAGTTTTTAGAATTTAATATGGGAGATACTTTAATATTTTGGAATAGGTAGTAAACATTTTAAATCAAAAGAAATGGCAAAATTCTTCGGAACACTTTAAAACGAACATATAAAAACAACCTTAAATAAAGCTATCTGGACCTGTGATTGACAAATCTGTATTGACTGAAAAGCTTTATTGTTAACTTCTTGGACTGAAAAGTTGATTTCCAGTTAGGCAGATATGTAAATTAAGAATGTACCCTTTTTTGTAGTCGCTTAGCATGTTTTTAAATTAAAAGAAAACTTAAAGATACAAAATTAGAGTAAGTAAGTATGACTGATAACCTGAGATCAGGTTGGATTTTTTGGGTTTTTCCCCACCTTGAGGTTATTGTTTCTTCCTAATTATATTTCAGTCACATAGTACAGTGTAGGAATTTGCAGAAGCCATTTAAGTTATCTTTTGAGGTAAGCTCCGATTTAGCATTTACTGTTCTGATAAAACTTAATACATCATGGGATATATATATAAAGCAACTTAATTCTTGTGATGTAGTCTTAATAGTTTTGAATGTTGACTGAATGTCTGAGTTTGTCTTTGTTACATTCCAGTGTTTCTGCCTCTTGGCACGCTTAAAGCACGGCTTACTTCATCTGCTCCTTACACACTAAAGTGCTGTTAGTGTGCTCAACTACAGAAATAGCCGCTGCTAAGTGATGTAGATTTTCTACTTGAATATTTTTATGTTGTAGGAACCTCAGGAGGTCAGTGTTTACTGTTTTATATATGCCTTCTTTTTCCTGTTTGAGCTTCTCTCTTTGAAGGATTCTAACAGAACAAAAGCTGCTGATCAACCTAAGTTGGAAACAGAAAGTGTATTTAATATAATTTAAATGCATGTTTGGCAGTTTCATGTTACAGTCCATTAGTAAATGAACTTAGTGCCACAGATATTCATTTATTCAGGAAAGAGTTTTGCTTTTTGTATTGTCTAATCTCTAATAACTTCATACTGTGTAAAAAAAAATCACTTTTTTATATTTTTTGGTTGGTTATTTTCCAAATAATCAACATGTAAATAATCTTTCAGAGCCAGTTCTGATGCTTTACATTATTGCTACTTGATTTTGTGACGCAAGTTAGATTTCAGAAGAATAGATTTTGAAAGACTTAACCAAGCCATTACATCTTAAAAACAAAATAAGTAGCATACATTTTGTAATTAACATATTGATAAACACTGTGATTTTTTTTTTGTTAAGACTTTTTCATTGATCTGAATTGCTTAAATTGCATATATTGTAAAATAGGATCAGATGTATATTTTAAAATAATTTCAACTGACTTTCCTCTATTGAAATGCTTTGTCTACTCAGTTATAAAATATTCAGATACAAGTTTTATCTCAGGTGAATACTCTTGTATCCTTCTTGCTTTGGTGACATATGCTTATAAAGGGTCATTATACTTAATATTTGGGTTTTTTAGTGTATTTCATGAAGAATTTTCCCATTTAGTCTGATTTCCCAGTCCTTATTCTTGCAGACTATAGTGGTATAAATCCTTCCTGGCAAGCCCTTGGCATGCAGGTTTACCTTGAAAGCAAAATTCAGTTTGGTTCTCCTTTTCTCTGAACCCATAAGATAGGAAAGTGGAAAATTTTCTGTCCTGTACTAAATTACCCTGCATAGCTGAAATGCCAGAATTAAAACTAATTATGTCTTAAACCCTTTAGTCTAAATTTAATTTAAACACTTTGCCATAAAGAAAAAAGTGGGGTTTTTTTTGCTTCATATACTTAATCTATATTATTCATATTGAATGTATTAACAGATAACGGTGCAAAAACATTCTTCCCAGGAGAAGAGTGTACATGCATAACTGCAATTTAAATCTTTCCTTTAGTAGTACTTTAAACTTCATACAGCTTTGCTTATTGAATTATTTTTGCAAATAATACAAGGGGGAAAACACTAACTGTTGCTACTAGTACTGTTACTGAAGCGTAGGCATTGAAATCTTGAGGAAAACTGTGGTTTTCAGATTAAGGGCCTAAAATAATCTAGATGAAAAGTCAGATCAATGAAGAGCTGTGTAACAATATTATCTAGTAATACCATGCAAGAGAATTGTATACCTACTTAGTACATAATAATACTGTATTAAATATGGAGATATTTCTAATGCCTCTTAATAATTAATTTTACATGAAAGTTTCATTCACTTGTACACTTTCCAGATGACTTGTGACTAATTTTTCAGTCTTATGTAGATCTTCCCCCATTGGTATTATATGTAGAGAATTCTTTATCTTTATGCCTAATTATTATACTTATTAATTTTAAGGTATACATTTAAATTATAGCAACTGTTTATTGTGATTTGTATCCCAGAATGTATTTTTTTTAAAGTGTATGCATGATTTTGAGGGAAGTTAAAATAGTGATTTTTTTCACCTCTTGTATATTTTAAAACCAAACCAAATCTATTTGCCAATATCACTAAGAAAATAGTATTTTCCCTTTAGTTACAATTTGTGTTCATCTACCATAGAATCCCCTTATACTATGGCTTGGTATTATGCAGAATTAGCTGTTTTGCAAGTCTAAGTATCTTCTTAAAAGCTTACCATATAACACGGTTAGCCTATAAGGCAGTGTTGGTTCCCTCCCCATACCAGCCTCATAAAGGGGTTCTGCTGTACTTGTCCCACATTGCTTCATTGCTGTTTTCCTCTGTGGGTGTAGAACCAAATTAAGATTGGATGAATTTTATGGAGATAATAATAAGACAATACTGTGTAATTAATTTTACTCAATAGATTATCATCTGTGAGAAGAGATGTTTAAACATGGCTAATGACTTCACTTCATATTATGAAACAGTTTTACACTTAATATTCATGTTAATATTGGGTGCAATAATTTAGTAGTTTTAGCTTTAGTTATAAATAACTGGATCTTTCTGCTGACAACTTAGGTTGTATGAGTTATGCTTTAAAAGCTTTAAATCTGATGTTTCCTGTACCTGCCACACTATGTTAGAATGTGTCCTTCAAACATATCCTCCTGCAACTTCTCAAACTGTACTAAATTGATACTTCTTGAAGTCAAACTCTGTGCTAACAGATCTTCATTTTAAATAGAATACGGTTTTAATTTTTGATAAGCTGCTGAATTTTAAAGAGAGTTTTTTGGGGCCACCAAATATTTTGGATCATGCAGAGAATATATATTGTACTGTAGTAATTTTGTATTTACATTTGTATGATGTGACATAATAGATGTGAATGTTAATCACTGCTTGACTATGTTAATAAAGTTGTTTAACTATAGATGTTTCACTCTGATTTTTAAAGAAAGGAAATGAGCTTTCCTTCCCTCCCTCTGTTTTGGGTCCAGATAGGTCTTGTTGGGTTGTTTTTTGCTGTTTGGGTTTTGTTTTGTTTTGTTTGGAGGGATTTTGTTAGCTTACACTTGAGGGGGGCACTCTTGTTTGACATCTGTTTGTAAAATTGAGTACTTAGTTGTATAGTGTAGTAAAAAAAAAAAAATGTTTTCCCCACATTTTAACTCCTATTGATGTATTTCTAATCATTTGGTCCTAGATTCAGCTTTTGGTGAGGGAGGAAGGAAAGATACTGCTCTCCAAAAAAAGGAATTAAAACTAAGTGACGTTTTCGTGAATAAAACAGGATAGATTGTACAAATGTGTATGAATGTGTGGCAAGACTTGAAATTTTGAAAGTTAACATAAAAGTTTCCTCTTCAGGTTGTAATCCATTATAGTTGCACCTTACTAATTAAAATTTATTAATATATTTTAGAGGAAATGTGTGCATAACTGTCAAGTGCTCTTTGAGATTTAGAACATGTTGGAACAAGGAAGTGCCTGAAATTAAATCAATGCAACCCAAAAAACTTCAAGGAAAATGAGACTCAGGTTTTTTTCCCCTTTTGTTACGTGTACATGAAAATATTTGAATACTTCACTTACGTCAGAGAGGGAGAAGAAAAGTTGAAACCGGTATCATGTTCTAAAACACATCTTCAAGAAGGAATTTACGATTCTAGAATTTAGGACTTAAGTTGTGGGAGAAGGTAATCAAAACCAGCCTAATCATTAGTTACTCAAGATTCTGATTTGCTGTTGCAATCTTAAAATGTGCCTGCAGCTAAATCTTAAGTCTAACATTTTAGTGAAAGTACAAACTATTAAGATAGGGAGTTTTCACTTTATACCTATTTTTGAACTGACAAATATTTTACTTTTGTAAATAGTTCATAACCTGACTCCATTTCCATTGCGTGTTCTTTAGGAGTGACTGGACAAGTAGCAGTTGAACTACACAGCTCTGAGCTTGGACTTCCTCGTTACCATGTTTAATAGAGACAAGCTGCTGAAGCTGTGACTCTCATCTCACAGTCCTTAATCTGTATGAGTCTTGTATTAACTTGATGTAAAAGCCTCCTGAAATACCCACGCAGATTTCCAATGTTTTGTTCAACACAATCTGCAAATTAAAATTTAGGAATTAAGTGCAATTTCTGAAATCGCTGGCAAAAGTGATAGGGAAAAAGTTGTTACACTAAAAGCCTTCAGGGTTTTGTGCCAGTCATCAATGTAAGTCAAATTTTAGCCATCCTACTCTGACAATTTAAATTTCATACTAAGTATTCCTTCTCAAGCTTTACGTTACCTTTTGAAGAACTTCACCAAACAGTGTAGGAAAGAAAGTGAACAATTTTAAATGAGTTTTAATAGAACTACCCAGTGATATAATAAATATTTCCATGCATATAGGAATAATGAATTTGTGCAGTTTTTGATATCTAAATTTGCCTGTTAATAAGTATACATGAGAGCTGTGCTGTACTCTGAACAATTTATACAGCCATCCTACTATTGTTGGGCATTCAGAAGTGATTTCTCTTTTCACTCTTAGATATAAAGTTGTAGTGATTGACCCTATGCCGAAATGCCTACATCTCCATTTTCTCTGGAATTGCCATGTCAAAAGGAGATGGTTAGAACATCCAATTTCCTTCCATAGAAAGTTACACTAATTTTCATACCCAGCAGCAACTTCACTGTGTTACCACCTATGCTGTAAATTGTGATTTAAATAACACGGTTTTCTAGCTATATTTAGGAGATTTAATATACAAAGTCATATTTTCATATCACATACTTAACAAATATCTCAGTCTATGGGCACAATTCCTTAGTCCTTGGAAGCTTACATTCTATTGTAGGAAGGCAGATATGGAACATGGCAAGTGCCCATGAGATGAAAGGTGCTGATGGAGAGCAGGCTTGCTGCTTTAAATAGGGTGAGGGAAATAGAGGAAGGTCTAAGGGTGTGATTTGAGCAAAGACTTGGAGTGAATCTATGGATATCTGGGGACAAGTAACCAGGTAAAAGGAGCTGTAAGGACAAATGCTCTGAGATAATAAAACGTTTGGTATTTGTCAGTTTCGTTCTTGAATAAAGGACCATTGTAGGGTTATCTGGATATGTTTTAAAGCAGAAATCAAGGTTTGCAAACATACTAGGAGTGGATTTGAGGGAATAAATCAAGTATGGCTCTTAAGGTTTTGGGTCTGAACTGAGCAGCTGGAAGGATGGAAATATGAACTGGAATATGAAAAATCTGGATTTTGGTTTGCGACATCCATAAAGAGATACAGTAGGCAGTTCAGGGGAGATGACCTGGCTGAAGACGGGAAACTGAAAGTGTGTAAGTATGCTTTACTCCATGAAACTGAATAACACTGAACAGGAAAAATGAAAGACACGAGGACTAAACATGAAACTCTCCAACAGTGAAGTCTTGGGGCTTGAATAAGGAAAACTAGAGGAGCATGGTGTTCTGATGTATCGAACAAGTAAGACAAACTTGACTTTATATTTAGCAATATGGAGGTCATTTGTTTTGGCAGCCTTTTTTTTAAATGGCTATAGAAGAATGAAAAATGAGAGTTATCTTCTCCCTCCCTCCAAGGGTTGAGGGACTCTTCCTCAAGGCCAAGTTAAGTAGCTTTGTTTTCTAAAAACCGGATTGTTCAAGAAATGTGGAAGCTTGTGAAGACTGAGTTGGCCCAAGTAGCCTGAGATAGATTACTTTCCAAAACGAGTACCAGTTTGTAGTGTCTAAATTTAACATTTAAATTTCTTTATTTTTATATATAATTTTAGTGTGGGGACATTTCTAGGTCTGACACAAACCCCAAAAGTCATGAAAGAAAAGATTGATTTAAACAGCCTACAAATTCTGCATGAGAAAGTAAAAATTTGGGGGAAACTGAGCAGCTCCTTTCACAGAAAATGATTAAATTTCCTTAAATTATAAAGAGCTCCTAGAAGTCAGTAAGACAACCTAATAGAAAAACAGGCAAAGAATATTAAGAGTTTACAGAAGACTGAATATGCGTTAAAGGTACTCAACTCAGTCGACTGAAATTTATACGTAGATTGCTTTCACATTGACAAAGATCAGAAAGATTTTTTGACCCTCTAACCTAGGGAACATGGAAACAGGAATTCATACGTTGGCAGCAGGTGTATAAATTAGTACACTATGAAGAGCAATTTAGAAACATAAAAATTACAAATAGATATTTTGACCTATAAATCATCCCTTAAGTACTCAACCTGTATGATAGATGGCCCATAAACAAATGAAAAGATGTTACATCTTTTCACATTCACTAAACTCCCCAAAACTGAAAATACCAATTTTCAATCAAGATGCACATTAGAGGAACAGGAACTCTGACAATGCTGATCTGTGGAAACCGGTTTGCCATTACCTAGTGAAGCTGAACACCTGTATATGCTGACTCGGAGATTCTTCTCCTAGTATAGAACTGGGAACAACTTCATATATGTACAAGATTCTTCATATCAGCACAGATACGAATAAGAAGGAACAACCCAAATGTCCCACAGGAAGGATGAATTCCAAAAATAGTTCTGACCAAAAGAAGCCAGTTTCAGTAAAATACAGAGAAAACATTCATATAAAATTCAAAAACTGACAAGAAATACATAAAAAGAAATGCATACATTGTAATACAGAATTAAGATGGTTACAACTTGGAAAGAGAGCTGAGGGTGCAATCATGAAGAGTTTGAGTGGTGGGTACACTTTGTTATTTAAATGGCACATAAATATATATTCATGTGCATTTCACACATAACTTCATAGCATCAGATAAGACTTAACTGGTACTGACTTCCTTTAATTTTTTTTTCAGCAAGTTCATCTTTTGTAATAAATCAGCCCTATTAAATAAAAAAGCAAGCAATTTATTTATGGTAAGACTACAGATGTGTTAGCTCAAGTCATTTCAATCTGACATACTTAGGGACTAAAGATTCATGCAAGCTTTTGTGGTTAAACTTCTGAGGTATCCAAATAACCTCCTACAAGGCCAGGTAATATAAGTCTATATTCACATTTCTGGCACATTTATTGATAAACTTCTCTAGGTACTTTGCTTTTTTACATTTTCACTTTGAAGGCATCTTTTCCCAAATAGAAAAGCATATTTAAGATGTCTTCTTAACACATTTCCTTATCACAAACAAGACTTTCAAAAATTGAACTTGTGTTCAAAGATCCCTTTAAGTATATGTGAAACAGAAAGAATTGATAGTTAATAAGCCTTTCTTCCATGTCCAGTAGGATTTTACAAGAATTAATGGTTTTTGTTATGCCTAATTTTTTTGGTCAGTTGTAATCATGCACATTTTCTTTGAGTTTCTTAAAACTAATTTTAATTTTCTTGAAATCCTTTTAGGACTAGCTTAAATAATACCCAACAATGTATAAATTCAAAGTGTTTTCCACTAGGTGGAGCCATTGACATATATTAATCCTGGAATACTAGTACAGTATTCTGAAGGAAAATAAAACATACATATAAGATTTCCAACCCTTAAGCTCACCTCAATTAACATGACATTTTTACTTGAAATTTGTTTTCTTTAGAGCAGTTTTTAAATTTCAATGCCATTCTCCCTCAGAACATAAGAAATCTTCAATATGTTTCTTTAAGTCCAAGTACAGGGATTGTGATCAAGGCAGGACATCTCAAACTTTAACGTGCATCTTGTTAAAATGAATATCCTGATTCAGTAAGTCTAGGTGGAGCCTAAGGTTGTGTGCATTTCTAACAGGTTCCAGGTGATGCCTTGCAACTTGTTTATGGGCCTTAATTAAAGTTAGCCAGGACCTAGAGGGCTCTTGGGAACTTGAAGTTCCGTTATGACATCAAAGACTAACTGGTTACCATGTAAGCTTCACAAGAGGGCAGGGATTTCTGTGTATTTTGTTTGCTCAGGTGTCTTCAACGCTCTGAGCATTTCCTGAAACTAAAGTGGATGCTCACTAAATATTTGTTGAATGAATGAATGAATGAATGAGGACAGTTTCAAAGTGCTTTATGTACACTAACCGATTCCATTTTCTTGACAGTCTGTTAAATCAGCTGTGTTACTATTCCTGCTCATGGAGAAAGAAGCTCAAGTTATAAGCGGCGGAACTGGGATTTGAACTCAAGCTGGACTTGTCACTCCAGCCCTAGAGCCTGTGCCTTTTATTAACATACTACACTGCCACTCGTTTTCAGGTAACCTATCACTAACAAAGAGGTAACGTCTCAGGCTGACCCAGGCACTTATTGTCCAGAGGCCTGTTGTAATATCTCTGTTTATGGTCACTTGTCCCTAATATATTGCAGGGTTTGCTGTGGCACAACAGAGTCCCAACGATAGGGGTCAAGGCTGCCCACTCGGCATGCGGAACGTTTTCCCACTTCTTGAGTTGGCCTATAGAGCCGGGGTGGGAAAGAAATGAGAGGCATTCAGCCCAACACTCAGGGTTCTTGAAGGAACAACGTGCCATCAGTCCTTACCCCATCATCTAATTTGGTTGAGTCTTGTAGTTTCCTCAATCAAAGGAATGATTGTCATGATCCCAAATTACAGACGAACAATAAAGACAGGAGCTCCTTGTGGGGAGGGTATAGCTCAGTGGTGGAGTGTGTGCTTAGCATGCACGAGGTCCTGGGTTCAATCTTGAGTGCCTCCATTAAGTAAGTAAATAAATAAATACACCTAAAAAAAATAAATTAATTAACCTAAAAACAGCAACAACAACAACAAAAAATTAAAAAAAAAAAAAAAAAAAAAAAAAAAAGAGCCAGGAGCTCCTTAAGTGTCTCTAGACATCCAGCCAGAGCTATTTAACATCTCCTGCCTTGCAGGTCTTTTGGCGGGGCCAGGGTTCTGTGCTGGGACATCTCTGGCTTCTTCACGGGAATTGCTATTTCACTTCTATCATCACATTGTCAGAAGAAACTGTTACTTTACATTGTTATTTTTTTCTGATCTTCTATAGTTACCGTGTGACCTCATTTGCAAATCTGGTTTAAAAAAAAAAGGAGATGGATAATTGAAAGTTTTCTATCCACCAGAAGTTTCTCATAACTTAAATAGTGGCTGGTAGGTTGTATTAATAAAGTTCAGATACTATTATTTGAACAAACTTCCTACAATAAATTCTATTTTTTATGCTGTCTGGCTGAAACTTAAATTCCTGTAGCTTTGTATTTAACATTGAACTAGTATGCTGACAAAAATATTTCTATTAAATAGTTTAGGAAGACTCATGGTTATTTCGGAAAGCAGTTACCTTCTTAGGAAACATAAACCATAGAGCCAGCATAAAATCAACTGTACGTACAACCTTTCCCTACCTTTTAGATGTTTTTGTTCCCTGTGACCCTAAAGTCCCTCCAACCTCCTCTCCCATTCTGAATAACTAGCTTAGCCCACTACTTTGAAGAAGTACTTGCCATATTAAAAAATGTTTCCTTCCTATAATTCTTCTGAGCCAAATCAAATTTTCACAGGTTTCCGTGTAGTTTGCCCCTTCCTGCATCTCCCAGCTCACCTTCAGCTTTCTCTTGAAGCTCCTGCGGCAATGACCTTTGTTGCCAAACACAGGAAGTGAGGAGAGCCTTAAGGTCTTTGCACCCTCTGTTCCCTACATCTTCACCGCTCTTCCCTTTTTATTCTCGTGGCTGGCTCCACCGGTCATTCATATTTCAGTATGGGTATCACCTCCCCACTGAGCCTCTCCTCACCACCCAGTCTAATTTCCTGTCCTGTCTCCACTTTTTTCATATCGCCCTTGTTCGGTCATCATGTCTCCCGAATTTCCTCCAGTCTTTGACAGTTTCTCAGTATTTCCTTGTTTGTCTCCATCTTGACAATTTTAAAGAGGAGTGGTCAGGCACTTTGTAGAATACTTCTCAATTTCAAATTGGCCGACATTGGCTCTTGATTAAGCTGGGGTTGTGGATTTTTTTTTTTTTGAAGACTTCTACAGAGGTGAAGCAACCTTCTCACTGCATCATATCAGAGGATAACATGATATCAATATGATTTATCGCTAGTGATGTTAACTTTGATCACTTTGTTAATGTATCAGCCAGGTTTCTCTGTCATAAAGTTACTGTTCCCTTTCCATGCTCCATTCTTTGGAAGCGAGTCATTAAGTCCAAACCACACTCAAGAGGAAAGGAATTAAACCTCACCTCTGGGAAGGGGGAATTTCTATATGTATATTACTTGGAATTCCTCTCTAAAGAAGATGTGTCCCTTCTCCCATATGCATGTATGTATATATGCATGTATTTAATCATTTATATGGATATTCGTTTTATTCTTTGGGTTGTAGTCTAATACTATCACTCTTTTTTCGCTGAAATTCTTTCAGCTTTGACCATTTGGAACACTTTCAGGTTGGTTTCTGTGTACTTCTTCCATGCCCCCATCCTTTTTTATTTTTATTTTTAGCACTGACTTACTCCGGCAGTCAGTGAGGCTCCAGGCTCATCTTGTATATTTCCTGCCCCGGCCCTAGAACTAGCTATTTCTCCCAGGAGCCCTAGTTCCTTTTCCTAGAGAATGGCACTTAAAAACTAAGATCTAGGGGCTAGGTATGCTAACTGCTGCTGGCATGTCACAGTTCCTACATCCTCTCAGTAGACAGAGCAAGGAAATTGATGTAGGTATACTAACCCATGAATGACCACATACCTATATTTACTTCTACATCAGTCTATAAAAACAGTGGAGTTGGAGATAGCACCGTGATAACCTGATATCAAGTTAACACCAAAGTACTATCACGATGCTATCTCCAATTCTAATCCATTCTAGTCCTCCCTCCTGCTCCTGCCTTGCTCTTCATAACTTCTTTCTCCAAAAGTTATAAAGCTGGCTCCATTTATCTCCAGTGTACTTATGCATTGGTTCAGCCCTCATAAACATGGACAGTAGTTTCAGAATTACTAACCTGTACCACAGTGAGAAACAAATTACTAGACTACAGGGTTTCCATTACAGTATTCAGTCAGAAAACCATTTTCCCAAGTCACTTAGTTCAGCTCCTTTTTCTCCAGCCCCGTCAGTGAGGTGATGTCTTACATTTGTAATACAGTTAGAGTCACTTGTCTCAGCCTCCATTTCATAGGATTCCCACCTCCCCCAATGCCTGGTGCATTTTTTAAATGTGCAAAACAGTGTAAGTTCTGTAGATTTTTGTTGCTTTGCCTTTTTAGAAATGAGCTTTATTTTCATTGCTATTTAGTTCTAAAGGCCTGCATATTTTTTTTTTTCCTCCCATTATGGTCCCTACAAGTCAGGATTTCAAAAACCACAACAAACAAATCAAACGCCAGTGGGGTCCAGGCACTGACCCTCGGCTTGTCATTTTGGTGATTAAACCAGGACTCCCTTTCAAAGAAGCTTCTGTGCAAAATGCTGTATTTCCTCAGGTAAGGCTCATTGTTTTTCAGTCTCGAAATTAACTACTTAAAAAGCAGATCCCCAAATCCAAGCTTTCAGAATTGGGTGCCAATATCATCCCATAAATCACTCTCCTTCTAAAAACTGCACAATTAATGGCCCCCAAAATTACTTTAACAGAGGGTTTCAAGGCAAAGCAAAATTTCTCATAAAACCCCCATCTGCCTCGCCAACTGTTCTGCATCTCTCTTCCGTGGGAATCAGTAATACTTCACCCTAACAGTCCTGGGGACAACCTCAGCAGTACGAAGTGGCTGAGCAGAGCCCATGGGACGGGGAAGGAACTTGGACACAGACCCAGCAATAAGGCACTTGCTCTTTCCTCATACACGCAGTCTAGTAAGACGCTGCGTCCAACTTAAAAGCCAGCCTTTCTGCTTCAGACCCCTGGATAAAAAGGTTTTTAAAAATCTGTATCATTTGAACCAAAAATTGTGGTTATTAAAAATAAAACAAGCAACACCCAAAATGGGTTTCCCAGTTAAAGCTGGGCTAGAACAGGGATTCTAATCTGATTCAACAATCTGGATATGTTCTTTAATTTTGGGGGAATGCAACGTTATCAAGATCCCTTAGGTAAACCCTCCTCAAACTCCATAAGTAGACAGCATTTCAACACAGAGATCAGAGTGAAAATATCTTTGAAAAGAAGACAGTGACATGGCTGTGCATCGTGGCAAACATTTTTTTCCTCCCACCACGAGCTTTGGCTTTCTGGGAAGGTCACAGGTCTTCTGAACAAAAACATTCTTGAAGTTGTCGGGAATAGAGGAAGGGAGACTCGGCATCTGAGAAGGTGTGTTCCTGGTTCCGTTTGTGGGGCTCAGGAACCAAAGAGCATGATGGCGCAGAACACTGTGAAGACATTCCAGAGGGTGATAAAGATTTGAAAGTATCTGAAGCTAGTTCTTTGAGTTTTTGCAAATGTGACAGATCATTTCACCACCGCCCTAAAACTGTGCAGAGCAGTTCCACCACCCCCCAAAATTCCCCTGTGCAGCGCTTTGTAGTCTAGTGCTCTCCCTTCCTCCAAGCTTTGACAACCACTGATCTGTTTTCCATCCCTAGAGTTTTGTTTTTTCAGTTATCACATAAGCAGATCATGGAGTATAGAGCCTTTTGAGTCTGGTTTCTTTCACTTAGCAAAATGCTTTTAAGATTGATCCGTATTGCACAAGTCAATGGCTTATTATTGTCATTGCTAAGTAGTATTCCACTGTAGGGGATTACTACAGCACATTTATTCTTTCATTTGTTGAAGGACATCTTGGTTGTTTCCAATTTGGGGAAATTATGAATAAAGCTGCTGTGAGTAAACCTTAATATACAGGTTTTCGTGTGAACATAAGATATTCACTGTTCCTTAAATATTAAGGGATAAATATTGCTGTTTGAAATTTCTAGGTTTTGGGGTAATTTGTTATAGAGAAAAAGATAACTAACACTTTTTTCCCCTGGAACTATGTGAGTGTTAGTTGCTGATGCCCCATTATTCATAAATACTTTAGCATGTATGTCCTAAAATATTCTGTTACATGACTACAGAAAAATGATCAAAATCTGGATCTAATTTGCATCCTTATTTAAATTTTACTAGTTGTCACTTATAGCAAAAGAAAATTCCCATGTTGCTCATTGTACTCAGGTGGTATTCCTTTTTTTTTTTTTTTTTTAATCTGGTAAGATTCCCCAGTCGTTGTCTTTCATAACACTGACATTTTTGAAGATGATAAACCAATTATTTTATATAATGTCCCACCATTTGTGTTCATCTGTTTTCTTACTGTTGGTTTCGGAAACATGCATTTTTGGCAGAAGTCCTGTAATACTAGGAGACACATTATGCCAGTTTTTACTGTTATGAGTGATGTCAACTTTGATCTTGTAATTAAGGTGCCATCTACCACTTTTCTCAAATGCATAGTTCCTATATTCCCCCTTTGGGATTAGTAAGAATCTTGTGGGCAGATATTTTGAAATTATACAAATTCTGTTTCTCATTAAACTTTCACCCACTGGTTTTAGCGTTTGGCATTTATTGATTATTTGTGCCTGAGTCAATTACTGGGTTGCCAAAATGTGTTTTTCTACATTTTTAGTTGGCGTTCTAGAGAACAGTTTTCCTTTCCTACTATTTATTTATTCTTATATATTAATATGAATTAATGCATTCTAAACATTTTTGTCTTTATATATGTGTCAGATTAAAATTTGGTAATTTGAAGCCTAGGTTTTTCTTTTCTCCTCTCTTCCGCCTCCTTCTTCCCTACCTCTCCTCCCTGACCCATAGGCTTCAGAACCTCAGCAAGCATTTATTTGCTTCAGAGACGGGCTCCAATAATTAGAGGGAACAAAAAAATCTAATTGGATTTCCGAACAGATTTTTAAAAAAATTCCTGCTATCTATACTGTACCTCAATTCCTTATATCCTAACAACTAAATTATAAAATTATCTACCACTGATTTATCTTGTATTGATTAGCAGCAGAAAGGGAGGAGAGGAAAAGAAAACTGGTTACTAGAGACAATATATTAATAACAAGACAAGAAAGAGCCTATAGGTGGCTGCTGTTATCCTTTTTTTTTTTTTTTTTTTTCTTTTCCCTATAACTAGTTAGAGCACTGGTTGATATGTATGACATCCTTCCTCCTCTGCTTATTCTGTGTTCTCTTAGTCTCAGCCCGCAGGTACCTCAGCATGTTGGAGAACTTTAGCTGGTGAGGTGAACTAGACCTTCTTTCCTAAAGCTCTATTCAACAGCCGGTCAGCATAGCGGACTCTGTTGGTGCCCAAACAGATCCTCTTTACAAAGCCAATCAGCCGTCCCCCAGCTGATGAAAGGTAGGCTGAGAACAGTCCTCAGCTGCATTCTTTTCCTGAGCATTGCCTTTGGCTGATAGGCACTGCCCCACCCAGCAATTGCTAAGACGTATATCCCAACGGAGCAGAATCTGTGGGAGCAGCCCCACACACCATCACTCCCAGTGACCCTCTCAGGAGTCTGTGCTTCCTGCTCCCACAATCTTAGGCTCTGTAGATCTAGAGATCTTGTTTCCCAGAGGGGAGATAATGCTTCCACAGGGACTACAGGAAGAGTCTCGCTAAACTTAAAAGCTATCATTGCTGCTGGGTCACGTTAGGCTTTTCATGCCAGGAGACCAGCAGGTAAAACAGGGACTTATCTTACTGATAGGGGTGGTTGGCCCTGATAATCATCAGGAGGCAGATCTGCTGCTAAACAGAGTAGGAAGGAATAATCTTGGCATTCAGACAAGCCATCGGGGCTTCTCTTTACTATTCTCAACTATGTTTATTCCAACTCAGAAACTTGGAAGATAATTCCAGGTAGGTTTATGGATTCATTATATCTACCGCTTGGTTTATGCATTTCTGAGCGAGGTATATTAAAATCTCTCACTATGATTATGGATTTTCTTATTTCCCTTTGCAGCTGTGTCAATACTTGCTTTAAATGCTTCAAAGATAGATTGTTGGGTACATGTAAATTATGGGTCATTATATTTCTCAGGGAATTGAATTTTTATCACTATAAGAAATTAAGTAAATTAAAATAAATTTAATAACTATACTAGCTTTCTTTTGGTTTGTATTGCCTGCTGTATATTTTCCATCTTTTTTCCTACCTTTCCTTATCTTTTTGTGTGTCACTTAAAAATAGCAAGTAGAAAACATAATTGGATTTGCTTTTTAAAGCCAGCCTGACAATTTTAGTTTTTTAACAGAGTTTACTATGTGTGGATTCATCTCTACTTTCTATCTGTCCCATAGGGTTCTCTTTCTTTACTCTTTTTTTCCTCTCCCCTTGACTTTTTTTTTTTTTTTTTTGATTGATTGAACTTTCTTCTTCTTTCTTTAATCTCCTTTTCTTTATTAATTTGAAAGTTATATCCTTTAATTTTACTATTTTATTTTAACCTCAGCTATTTCATGTGCATACCTAACATGTCACTCAATGATGTTTAAATTAATGAGCATGTTTTCCTTTTTGGAACAATCCCTAGACCCTAGAATGTTTTGACTCTGATCACCAACCTCTCCCACTTATGTGCCATAATTAAATAGTATTTTAGTTCTACCAATTTTCTTATCTCCATAAAATACACATTATATTTATTTTACATTAATGGACTTTTGTTTCAATTTACCCATAATTTACTATTATCTTTCCATATCATTTCATTTTGTATCTTGAATTTTCTGTCTGAAGTCATTATTTACATAAGTACAGACTTTAGAATTTTTTTAGGAAGGATCTGTTTGCACTAAAATCTACTTTTGCCTGAAGAAAAAACTCTTAATTTTGCTTTCTTTCTTGAAAGTTATTTTGGCTGGATAGGTAATTCTGAGTTGACATTTTATTTTCACTCAGTACATTGAAGATATTATTCCCTTCTCTTGAGCCTAATACTGCTGCTTCAGTCTAATTGCCTTTTTTAGTTTGTTTGTTTTTAAGTCTTTTTTTGTCTCTGGTGCATATTCCACCATGATGAATCCGAGCGTGGAAGTATTTTAAATTTATCTTACTTGAGATACATTGAACTTGCCAAGTCTAAAGATTTATTTCCGTTAATAATTTTTACCTATTCACTTTTCAAATAGTGAGTCTTCTCTTTTTTGAATCTCGTATCTACTTCTGGAACTACCATGAAATATTTGTTAGAATTCACTCTGTTGTCTGTGTCTTTTGTCCTTTGACTATTTTTATCTCTTCCTCACTGTCCTCAGAGACTCCTCTCTTTCTCACTATCTTCCAGTTCACTAATTCTGTCTTTGGTGCTGACTAATCTGCCATTTCATTATCCACTGAGTTTTAAGTTTTAATTATTTTATTAAAATAAACTAAATGTTCTAGTTGATTCTTTTTCAGATCAGGTCATTTTATATAGTCTTGAATTCCTTGCTCATTATTTTCAATCTCTCTTTTTTTTTCTTTAAACATATTCAACATAGTTATTCATAAACTGTGTCTGATAATTTCAATATCTGAATCTTTCATGTATCTGATTCTGGTATCTCTTTCACTTATGGTGCCTGGTTTTCTTGTGTTCTGTGATTTTTAAATTTGTTCTCCTATTTCTCAGAATTTTATAGAAATTTTTTTCTTTTTTGGTTTTGTTTTATTTTTCTTATTCATTGAGTCTTTCTTTCTTTCTTTTTTTTTTTTTTTTTTTAGGCTTTCTCTTTTTTTGTTTTGTTTTGTTTGGGGGGAGGAGGTAATTAGGTTTATTTATTTACTTTTAATTGAGAATTGAGGGTTGAACCCAGGACTTCATGCATGCTAAGCATGCGCTTTACCACTGAACTATACCCTACCCTTGATTTGTGGAAATTTTTGAGGTACGGGTTGAAATTATTGTCCTCCAGAGAGGATTTTTGTTTCCCTCTGCTTATTATTTGGCATGTAAGTAACCCAGGGCCAGTGAGATAAGTTCTCTGCTTTAGAGTTTTTTGTTTTGTTTTGTTTTGTTTTGTTTTGTTTTGTTTTGTTTTGTTTAAGGTAGCATGAATTCAAGCTACAAATTCATGTAAGTGCTAGCTTATGGTTACGAATTTTTAGCAGAGATTTTTCCCTCTCCATCCAGCGTGTAGGTCAAGATTCATGAGTTTCCTTGCTATCCCCTTCTTTCCAGCAGGTTTATTTCTGGCTCCCTTTGCTTGATAATATTGTCTTTTGGGTTCCAAATCATGATAAAGATGATGTTTTATTTATTTATTTAACCATATTTTAATTGAAATACAGTTAATTTTAAATGTTCTGTTCTTTTCAGGTGCAAAGTGATTCAATTATATATGTATATTCTTTTTTAGATTCTTTTCCATTATAGGTTATTATAAGGTATTGAATGAATATAGTTCCCTGTGCTACACAGTAGGTCCTTGTTGTCTATCTATTTTATACATAGTAGTGTGTACCTGTTAATCCCAAACTCCTAATTTATGCCTACCCCCCATTATAAAGGTAATGTTTTAAATCATTAAAAAAAATTATAGAGAATTTAATGAACAGTTGTGTGATAACTTGAAAAAATTAAGTTAAATACCTGTATCATGCCTTAAACTAAAATATATCCTAAAGAGATTAAAGATCTAAAAGTAAAAACTGAAATCAGGGGAAGGTTGTAAATAATAGTCTTTATGTTCTCCCTCTCCTGAAACAACAATTTGGCAAAAGTTGTGGAGGAAATTTGATCACCACCAGAGCCCTCAGGGTAAGTCCCACCTAGGAGACTGAAGCTTTGGATTTTATGGCACCAAGCAGGTAATATCTGTTGCTGTATAGCAAACCACTGCAAAATTCAGTGGCTTAAAACAATAGCAGTCCTGTATTTTGATCATGAATCTGCAGTGAGGGCAGGGCTTAGAAAAGAAGCACATCTCTGCTCCACATTTCATTGGCTGGGGTGGCTGGCCTGGGGACTGGAGGATCCACTTTCAAGATGCATCACTCATGTGACTGGTGAGTTCGTTCTAGCTGTTGGCTGGGAGCTCAGCTGGGAATGTGTTCCTTGGGCCTCAGTTCCTGGCTGTCTGGACTTCTTTCATGGGCCGTGGGCTTCACAGCATGGCGGTTGGGTTTCAACATCAAGTGTCCCAAGAGAACCAGATGGACATTGTACAGCTTTTCATGACCTAGCCTCAAAAGTCACGTACCATTATTTTCACTGTAGTCACAATCCTGCCCAGATTAAAGAGCAGGAAACAGACCCCACCTCTCCCTGGTAAGAGTGTTAAAGTCACATCATAAGAAGAGCATGTGGGATAGGAGAGAATGTTTTGCCCATTTTGGGAAAATACATTCTGTTCCAAGGAAGTAAGTTTCCTGTAAAGCTGCCTCTTCAATGTGACCTGGTACGTAGTCTTCTGAGCCTGCAGATGACCCCGCACACCTGGGAAAGACCTGGGAGCTGCTGCTGCCTGATTGTTTCAGTGTTTTGGGAGTTCTCCATTAGAGAGGAAGCCACTACATACTTACCCACACACTTCCTGGAACTGCTACCTCTGCTGACTCACCACCACTGTCATAAGACTTCTTGGATTTAAATTCTGCCTCAACCATTTATTGACTGTGTCACCTTTCTTTGTCTTGATTTCTTCATCTGTAAACTAAGGAGAATAATAATAATACATACTTTAGGGGTGGGGGTAGAGCTTGGGGTAGAGCACGTGCTTGGGATGCACAAGGTCCTGGATTCAATCCCCAGTACCTCTGTTAAGGGGAAAATAATAATAATACATACTTTAGAAGATTGTCATGGAGAGTAACACATAAAGGCTTAGAACAGTGCCTGCCCCATAGTTAACCTACAGAGGATTCTACCCCAGGGACAGATTCACTCTGCTCTATGCCCACCTGCTCATGTTTCCAGGGTGAAGTAGAGATTATTCCTGGCCAGAGAGGGCCTTCCAAGTATTGGGGTCCAAGGGTCATCCACCAAGAGTCACATGGAAGAGATCTGGGCCTGAGCACTTTCACCTGCCTTCTGAATAAATCTGGGCAGCCTTGTCATTTGACCTGGATCCTTCTGCTTCTGGCCACCTTTGGAAGACACCTATTACCCCAGACCACTGGCTGTTCTGCACCGCAGAGGCAGGGCACCAGCTGGGCAGCTCCTCTCTGGCCAGTATGAATGGCCGCCACGAAGAGCAGGGTGCTCCCCAGGGGAGCCCGAGTGGAGAGGCAGACGGCCTCAGGCAGTCACCCAAATTTCCTAGGAAACCTCTGAGCAGCCAGTGGCCCTGGTTAGTTAAACCACCATTGAGGACAATGAGTTTACAGGAAAACCACTGGTCAGAGGAGGAGCATCAACCTCTGAGACATAAGAGGAAGTGACTTCTAATAAAAACAAGTTAAGACACAAAATAGAAGGACTTAGGCTTTGCCTTTCCTCCAATTCTCACTGAAATGGCAAAGAAATAGAAAAACAAATTCAAAGCAGGACAGGAAGACCAGAAAGGGTGCTTCTAGCAGACAAGAGAGTAAGGAATTTTCAAAAAGAATAAAAGAAATGAGAATTGATTGACAGAAACATCTAGCAGAGCAGAAGAAACAAAAACCCTGAGAGAGAACAGGGCACTCCAACAGTTAACACAAGAGAGAAATAATTGAGCCACACCCCAAAAATTCCACCAGTTCCTGGGGTTGCTCCTGCAAAAGCTGGCTTCATTGTAGGGGCTCAGATAAGGGTATAGTTTTCTGAAGGAGTTATTTGTCATAGCAGACCCAGAGCAGTGGTGCGCTGAAGCCAGGCTCTTGGGAGTCTGTGCACATTTCTTCCTAGCTCCTGTTAAGTAATGTTACGTTGCTAGCTAAAAATTGGCCAGGGTCGAATTTATACCATGGAAATCAGCAACTGCTACACATCAAGGCTTCCTCCCTCCACCCTAGACCAGGTCGTTAAACATTTACCAGCATACCACTGCTCCATAGTAAGCCAAGATTAGAGGAAAAGGACAATGCCCGGAGGGTCAGGGGACCCATGCTAAGAAGAGAAGTTTACCTACATAGTCTGCCTGTCCCTCCACAGTCCTATGAGGCAGATTCCTATAATCAAAACATGCATTCACTGCCAGGTAAACAGTTCTCATTTGAAGCAAGCAAATGCATTCCAATTATGAATAAAGTTCAGTCTAGACTTGCACTTACAAACAGGAATAGAAGACTAAGAACCAACAGCATGAGAGAGAGCACCAAATTCAACATCCAGAAATGGTTCATACTAAAAAAAAACATAGAATTAATGGAAACAGATTAAAAATAGTTAATATCCTCAGAGTTACTTGAAAGCGTATCACATTCAGAAAAGAGACAGCTGCTCTGAAATACAACCGGAATTGATGGACATTAAAAATATAATTGCTAAATCTAAAAGTTGGACTGAATATGCAATTAATGAGTTGGTAAACTGAGTTGAAAGATGCTTCCAAAATGGCATGCTGAAAAAGAAGAACGGAAAGGACGGAGGGAGAGGGGACAAGAGAGAAAGTAGCAAGGGAAGAAGGAAGGACGGAAAAGAAAGGAAGAGGGAGAGAGGGAAGGAGGGAGAAAGAAAGGAAGGAAAGAGGAAAAGTAACTGTAAGAGGCATGGAGGATAGATACAACTACAATTAATTGTGGGTATAGGACCATGAGAAAAAAAGAGGAACATTATCCAAGAAATAAGAAAAGACCATTTCCCAGAACTAAAGAGGGACTTGGACTGAAAGGGCCTATCAAATACTAGGCAGAATTCATGCAAAGTTATCTTTTGAAGATATCCAAGTATTAACATGACAAAAGTTAGGTTTTTTCCTGCCTCTTTTAGAAACCACCCAGAAATAACAGGAAGAGTGACAGTCAAGCCAACTCTGTATCTGATGAAATGAGAAGGCATCTGAAGCTAAACTAGGAAGAAGGACCGTCAAAAGTGACAAAGGTCAAACAGAGATACAGGGAAGCCTGGAGCCCAGAGCTGCGGATGTGAGAAAAAGTCAGCAGAACCCATGACTCCCAAGTAAAGTGCAGGGCTTAAGAGAAACATCAATTATGCATCTCTTGCAACAATGAAATGAGGTTCTAGTGGTGGGACCATCTCTGGACTCAGTTTGGTACTGAGAAAAAGCTGAGGAAGTAGATTTGAGCAAGAAATATTACAGACTAATCATATTTTTCAGGAAGTGGTCTGTTGTCAAGGGGTGCGGGGGAGGGAGAAAGCTGCACTGTGCTGTCCCTCTGTGCTGACTACAGAGAAGCAGAACCCAAAGGAACTGACTCACACACATGACCCTGTGTTATGAGAACAGTTTCTACTCTCCTTGAAGACAGCTCTGGTCTCTCTCACACAAGACTCGAGTAAATACCTTATTTAAAGTTGAATAAGTAAACTGAAAAGAAAAAAATTTTTTAAAGCTTAGAATCTATAAAAAGAGATAGGAAAGAATGAGGAGGAAATTATAGGCAAAACAGCAGATCAAGAATCCTCCCCATGGAGCAGAAAAAAATTGAGAGCAAATTCCCCTAAATTATCAATAAAACTGGACAAAAAGAAATTGTCATGAATTAGTTTTAAAAATGTATCTCCAGAGAATTCATCTGTACAAGACAAGAGAACAAAGCAGAATCTAGGCATTCAGGGAAGATAAGATAAGAACATAAAGACGTTTTTCTTCATATTGAAACATGAGAGAGCAGGGCCCAGGGAGAAGTGAAAAGAAAATAAAAATTCCAGACATGAACATGACATTTGGAGCAGTACAAAGGAAAATAGGAATTGTTGAAAGCCAGTTAGGTAGGTATACATAGGTCAGGATTTAAAAAAAAAAAAAGAAAAAGAAAAAAATAAATTTTTTTTTTTAAGTTTAAAAGGATCAGAGGAAAAAGTGGCAATTTTAGAAGACAAAGAAAGAAAAGCCTATTTGTGCACAATTAGTTTCTTTCAGTCTAAACACTGAAGTAAGATATTTGAGATATCATCCAAGTGAACATTAAGAAATATTTAAGAAGTAATTCAAAAGAATACTACAGAATTAAAAGTCTTATACCAACTGATTGAAGAGACATCATATCATTGCCAAAATCTGCTTGCCAAATACCAAAATGTGTTCTCTCCCTTTTCCAAAGAGTTGCAAATATGGCTGAAGACCTTGGATCACTGTGTGGAGACTTGTCCTATGATCTGGAACACCTGTTGTAGACTGTTACCCTTGGGAGAAATAAACTTTTTTTAGAACCATTTCATTTGGGATCTATCATAACTGTTAGCCTAACCTAACAGGGTCACATAAAAAAATGGATGTGGAACATCTATAACAAGATAGTTTGTAATAAATGTACTTGACTTCAAAGAAAAATAAATAACCTTTTGGACAGTCAGGTTGACAAAATGATGTAGAAAAGGGAAAAACAATTCAGGCTAGCTTCAGACTTCACAGGATATTTACTGCTAGGAGACAGTAGAACAATCCTATAAAATCAAGGAAATACAGTGTGATGCGACAGACACCAGCCAAATAGTCACTGAAGTAAAAAAAGGCAACAGGGAAATACTTTATTTTCATTTTGTTTCAACTATACGCATACTAGTATCTTTGGTGGTGGTGATGTTTGTATCTTTTCCTCCCAAGCAAGCAGTCCACTTCAGTACATTTTTTTGCTGCCTTATCTCCCCAAACCCCAGTTCACCTCCATTTTTAAACATCTGGATAAAATGATTCTGATTCGTTTCTTTTTCATGTTTAAGTTTATTCATTCTTAATAGGTAGTACATTGACATGCAACAAAATTCAAAAGGTGCAGAAGTCTCTTTTTCATTTCTTTTACCTAATTCTCCTCTTCAAAGGCAATCATGATTGATTCTTGGCCTTTTGGCTAAGATCAAGTGCAAAGGCAATCAGGGTTACCAGTTTCTCACATATCCTTCCCAAAATAGGGTAAGTGCACATTAAAAACTACACATATTAATACACATAGATTGTATATATATGTATGAAATGTTTATGTATGTACAATAATGTGTGTATATACATAAGTTTGTATATGTACACAAACACAAACATCTATAGTTTTCTTCTTTCTTTGTAAACAGAAATACACCATGTGCTCTGTCCTTCATCTTGCTTTTTTTCTGCTTATTAATATATCTTGAATACTGCACAGTGATGTGCTGGCAAATGATTAACAACCAGCTGCCTTGCCCCTCTATAGCTTAATCTCCACATAGCAGCTAGGATGGCCTTCCTACACAGGAGATCATGGCAGCCCTCTGCTGGAAGCCCTCTGCTGGCTTCTCACCATGCTTAGAACAGCACGTGATGTCCTTCCATGCTTACAAGGCCCAAGCTGATCTGGCCCCTGACTTCCACCTCATTTCCTACAACTGTTACCCACTTGTTCTGCTCAAGCCGTACCAGCCTCACTGCTGCTCTTTGCACTGGCTTTTCCTTCTGCCTGGGAGTCTCTCCCTCACTCCATTCACCTCCTCAGATAGGCCTTCTTTGGATGTTCTCTCTGCAATAGCCCCCCTCCCATTACACCCTATTCCTCTTAATAATATTAATAACTTACATTTATTGAATTGACTGTATCCCAGGCACTACTCTAAGTGCTTTCCATTTTTCAAAATTGAAGTATAGTCAGTTACAATGTGTCAATCCCTGGTGTACAGCACAATGTCCCAGTCATACATACACATATATTTGTTTTTATATTCTTTTTCATTAAATCGTTTAATCCACACAGCAACCCTTTGAGATAGGTGCTATTACTATCCCCACTTTACAGATGTACAAGTTGAGTCACACAAATGATTAAGTAATCCCTAAGGTCAGAGAGCTCACAAGTGTCAGAGCCAGGTTTAAAACCTAGTTTAATTCCAGGCCCATATTCTATGTATTCCCTCATCTGCTATGTTTAAAGATAATATTATACTCCCCTCGCCCAGATTTGTTTTTCATTATAGCATTATCGCTATACTATATATCTACCGACATATATCAGAAATCATATTATATCTCTACTTCTTTATTATATTTCATTTTTGCCTGTTTTTTCCACTAGGTGGTAAGATTTCTGAGGGCAGAATTTACCTAATTTCTTTACTACCATATATCACACATTTAAAACAGTGCCAGAACAATGCACAATACACAATTGTTCAATGAGTGAATGGGGACATATATTATATATATATTAAATATATATTAAATATATATATATATATAAGCCCACATATAAACTGAAAAACAGAAAATGATGTATTTTTAAGAGTGAAGAAAGAAGGACAAAACCCCCCAAACACCAACAGAAATGCAGGTACCCACAAAAAAAAAAGAAGAAGAAAAGGAAAGAAAGAACAAGAAAGATGCTACAAAGAACAGTATACAGCTTTTTGTGACAAGACATAAAATACTTAATCTAAATGATGTATCAGTGAATATGGAGGAAAAAAGAAATATAAGTGAGATTATACAGAAGGTAATGGTTTGGCAACTTTCTTTTTCTGGAGGAGACATATTTGAAGATAGCTTTGAATAAATAAAAGAAGTAGATTTAGCTGGCATGTGCGAAGTGAGAAGAAAAAAATAACATACATTTTCTGGACCTAAGTGAAAAAAAAAAAACCTAATTGATGACAGTTTGTTCTTGAAACACTATTTTTAAAAAGCATATCAAGGCAAATATCATCCAGTGCAGTTGCAAGGGTAGAAACAAGATTTTATTTCATCACCTTTGAATCTGATGAGTTTGGCCCAGTCTGGTTGCTTCCCTGAAAACAGTTCATCAGAATTTAGTGGTCTTTCTTAAAGATCTGACAGAGAACATTGCAGTCATGTCTACAGGCTGATTTGGTTGTCTGTTTCCTTCTGCCTGCAAAAGGACTGTTTTTTAGTACAATGACCAGATGTCCTGTTTAGGGTGGGACAGGTCTAGATTTTGATTAGAATCTGAGTTTTTGGACAATTATATTTCTTGCATGTTTCAGAACTGATGGTGAGGAGAGAAAAAACTTTTTAAAATAATAAGATATATGGGATTCTTATTAGTTAGCATTCATATCCATTTGGAACACTTGGGTTAGAGTGACAGTAACCAAAGAAGGGACTTCTATTTTTTTTTTTAAATGGCACTGGGTATTAAAGCCAGGATCTCATGCATGTTAAGCACACACTCTACCACTTAGCTATACCTTCACCCATAGAATGGACTTCTTTATGGTCTGATATTAATCATTTAAAAAAACGTTTAAAAAAACATAAAAAAAAGCTCTTGGTGAATGAGTTTAATTTCACCCTTAACCACTTATCTTCTTTTGACCTCTTCTGTTGCTTACCTTCCTTCATAGCATTTTGTCTATGCCTCTGTTAACAGTACTGTAGTTTACCACTGTCAGTAAGTTTACCACAGGTTAACAGTAGTTTACCCTAACTAGTTTTGTGACTTTGGCAACTTAATCTCCAAGGATATATCTTCTCATTTGTAAAATCAGGATAATAATTGTAGTGACCTCGTAGGGGTTGACATGAGGATTCTGTGAGATGTTACATGAAAGGTACTCTTACCATGCAGAACTAAGATTGCACACACAGTTATAGTTCTTTTCCAATTAACTGATCAAGAGCCTATTAGACTTATTAGCTGGAAATCTAGAAACACTCTCTTGAAGTTCTTATTTTGCTCCAGATCTCATGTCCTTTCCTCTATTCAAGGACCACTTTTCCATAATTATCTCCCCTTTCCCTTCTCAGGCTCATCCCCTCTGGCACCCAAACATGACTTACTACTATCCTGCTTAATGCTCCTTCCGTTTCATCCCTTGCTCCCTTCAATATCTGCCTATTTCCCTGCTCCCTTTCACAGTAAATCTTCTTAAACGAGTTGCCTGTACTTGCTGTCTTTACTTTCCCTTCTCTTTTCAACCCACTCCAATCAGGTTTACGTCTCAACACTTGCTAAGGCTGCCTCCATCCTGCTAAATCCAATGGCATTTCTCATATTTATCATCCATTGACCAGTTCTTAAAACATTCTCTTGGCTTCAATGTCATCCTTTTTTGCTAGAGTTTCTTCTATTTTACTACTCTTTTAAAATTTCCAATATTAACTCATCCACTTCTCCTGAGCTGTAAGTGTAGAAGTGCCTCCAGACCTTCTTGTTCAACTCATTCCTCTCTCTTCCCCTCTCCTTTTCTATGTGATTTCATCATCTCATCTGTTTATGTTGATGACCCTCAAATTTATGTCTTAAATCCAACCTCTGTCTTCAGCTTCTAAATCATATATCCAATTGCCCAATAGACGTTTCCACTTGGATTTCCGATAGGCATTTTAAAGCTAATGTGTCCAAAACCACACCCTTGAGTCCTCCTTTTCTCCAAATCAGCTGCTCCCCACATCTTTTCCATCTCCATGGCACCATTATACGCATAGTTGCTCAAGCACAGCTCCTAGGACTATCTTAAATTTCTTTCTTCCTTTCACACTCCTTATCCAATCCATTGGCAAATTCTGTCAGCTTTGCATTCAAAATAGATCTTGAGCCTGATCACTCTTACCACTTCCACTGCTGTCACTTTCTTCTCTTGCCAGGGCTATTATATCTATCTATTAAGTGGCCTCCCAATTACCGCCCTTCCTGCCTTTGCACAGAGCAGTCAATGTGCTCTTTTAAAATATAAATCAGATCATATCTCTCTTGTTTTAAAATCCTCCATTGGCTTCCTATGCCACTTAGATGACAACCAGCCTCTCTGCCCTCTGCATCCCTCTCTGACCTCCTTTCTGATCTTCTCTCAGTTTATCACTGCATTCCAACTACACTGCCCTCCTTCCATTTATTTTAACAAATCAAGCTCATTGCTAACTCTGGGCCTGTGCACCGTCTGATTCTTCAACGTGGACCTCTCTGCAGATGTTTGAGTAACTGGTCCTTTGATTCATTCAGGTCTCTGATCAAATGTCACTTCTTCAGAGAGGCCACTGTATGTAAAGAAGTCTCTTCTCCCCACCACAGTCTGTCTCAATTATACTTCACAGCTTGTGTCACTATCCAAAAGGATCTCACTTATTTACATTCTTATGGTTGCTCTTCCTACACTAAGTGCCATGAGAGCAGCAAAGTTATTTGTTTCGTTCACTAGTATATCCCCAGTGTTTAGAAGAGGACTTTTTTTAATATAGATGTTACATAAGTGTTTGTTACATAAATGGATGGGTAGGGTTCCCTGCTTCTCCCCATTTGACCAAGAAACTCAAGGACCTATGCTCCTTACTGGTACATTGTGTTGTTACTGATACCTGATGCTACATAGTGTGCATGAAGTGCTGTTCCAGTGGTGACTGAGATCTCTGTTCAGGCTTCTGTGAGTCTGTAAGGGAGACCAAGCTCACTCCCTCTATTCTCAGCTTAGCTAAAGGTGCCTCTTTCGTTGGGTTCCTATGGTTACAATTCCTAGTTTTCTGTTCTTCTAGTTGCTTTACACAGCTGCCTCCTAGCTAGCTGGTCCCAGAAGCTCTGAGTTTCAGAATTTACTCTGGACTCTCTTTCTCCCAAGGACCCCAAAAGAGCTCATGGAGAAAAATCCCTGTGAGTCCAGGCTATTTCCTGTCACTTTCCTTGTTAAGAAAAAAAGGAAAGGAAAAGGAAAGAAAGAAAGGAGAGAGAGAGAGAGAGGAAAAATTACAGATTGAATTTCTTTGGTTATTCTTCTGAACAGTGATTTGTTTATTTATTCATTAAAAAATGTTAATTTGTCGCCAGCCATATACCAGGCACTCTTCTGGGCACATTATTTTGTAATTGTCATCATCTCTATTGTCTTTATCATGAGTCTGTATTAGATTGTTCATTTCTTAAGAACAGAGAGACTTTCATTGTATTAAGTGCTCAGTAATTGTCTATTGCCTGAATAAATGAAAGACAGGAGACAATTAATGAAAGACTTAAGGAAAATTTGGCCAAGTTACATTCATATTCAAATGAAGACAAAGAACAGCGATTACTCTTTAAATTATATTATTACATTAAAACAAGTTTCAAATGTTCAATAATTGCCATACTCTTACCACCCTAACACATAGACATTTTTCTATGTTCTCTTTTTTAATTAAAAATTTTTTATTTTATTGAAGAATATTTAATTTACAATGTTGTGTTAATTCCTGGTGTAGAGCATAGTAATTCAGTTAAACATATATAACTTTTTCATATTCTTTTTCATTATAGGTCATTACAAGGTATTGAATATAGTTCTCTGAGCTATACAGTAGGAACTTGCTCATGTTTTCTTTTGATTTTTGTCCATTTACATGCATACTTTCACATATTTATAATTTTAATGTATTTTCTGTGTCATCTTCTGCATTTCTGCTTATCATTAATGACAAACATTTTTGTATATTTTTACATTATCATCAACTTTCTGACTGTCTGTATTTTAATAGTTTCTCTTTCCGTATTTTTGAAACCCCTTTTGGGTTCCCTGTGGTCACAAGCACTACAAACCCCTGAACAACGTATCAGGTGTTCTGTGCTTCTTTCATAGACAGCAAGGTAAGAGAGTTCCTAGGAAAGTACATCTCACCCTGGAGGAAGAGATGATGTCACATCAAGGAGCAGGCAGTGAATTCCAGGTGCACTCAGGAGAGAGAAAAGGTGTGCCTAAGAAGCTGTTTGAACTGAGAAGAGTGTGCAGAGGGTGATATTTAGCTCTGTTCTGCAATCTGATTAACATGTTTCTACCTCCTGGCCCTTGTATAGCAGCCTGTCTAAATACCATCTGCCAAGCTTTTGCTTTTCTTTCTGTTTTGCATAAAGCTTTTGCTTTCAATATGCTGCTGTTGAGTAGGGGAAAGTGAGAGACCATCAGATTTCAGGGATGTGCCTGTTCCTCTTCTGCCTTTTAATGGAGCTTAGCTTTTTTGCCACTTGTTATTTTCAAGTACAGGATGAGTACAGAGGACTATTGCATCTGACACAGGATGCTGCCCCTTGAAAAAATCAGCAGGAAACAGGAGAGGGGTTTTTGTTGTTGTTGTTTTGTAGCTTTCCCCTGCCACTCTCATCTTGGAAACAAGCAGAAGTTCATTTGCAAAATTATTTTGAAAATAAATGAAAAAATGTGTTTTACTTTATAGCCATCTCTTCTGGAATAGAACTAGTTTTAAATGATGTAATGAAGAATTGGCCCTTGAAACTAAATGTTGATTAATGTGCTATGAGCTGTGAATCCGGTATTGAAAATGGGAGATCAAACTAAGGAATGAAAAGGGGGAAGTTCTCTGGGTGCCTTGCCCTCAAATTGTAGAGATATTTTGTAAACCAGAGAATTTAAATTTAGGTCATTTTGTGTTAATTTCTCCTCTTTTATTTGCTACCACTTATTAAGTTATGTTTAAACAGTTTAAATGCGCTTTGAGCTGTTAAGAAACAAAAATCCAACTGAGTAAAGACCTAATTGCTTTTATTCAAAGATTCATGCATTCAGCATCCCATCCAACAGAATATAAGGGTGCTCTCAGGAGCTGTACCAAATGGAAGGCTTTTATAAGTAGAAAGAGGGTGGGATAAAGAAATTAAAAGAACAGATTATTTCAGACCAGGCCACCTTCCGTTAGGGGAAGATGGAGGGTCTCAGGCTGATTACCTCACTAATGCTGACCAGGAAATTCCAGACTGACTGGTGTAAAATTCCACTCCTGGGAAAGGATGAAACTGTGATTAGTTAGGTATTAAATCTTGGTGGGGATTAGCATAACAATTCTACTTTTGGGCCTGTTACTTCTTTTTAACAATTCCCCCCTTTTGATCAAACTCTTGACCTAATGGAGAGATGTGACCAAAACTTAAGGCATTAGTACCACTCTCAGCCACTGCTCTATAGTTCTCAACGCTTTCCTTGATCCCATTTTTTTGCTGAATCTGTGTGGTATTCACAGGTTGCACTTCTAGCTCATATTATTTAAGTCAATCACTCTCTTTATTTCTTTTTCCATGTTCCAATCTTAGGGAGCTCATTTGCTTAGAGATCATTTGCTTGGTAGTTAGCAACTATGAGCATACATTTACAGCTCTTGAAAGAACAATGCACCAGAGAGATTATTATGAGCAGGATCATCCCTAATGTCTACTCTAGACTTTGGAGCCATGGCCTTCAAGACTGAAACCAATCAAAATCAAATCAGTCAAAGAAAGACCACTTGATGGAGTCACCTTTTAAAGCCAGCTGCTTGTGATCTGATGTAACTGAGTTTCAACTTCCCCAGAAGTGTGAATCCAGGTGCAGTGGGTGGTATTGGCCACAGCACAGATACCTCCCTTGTTCAGCTAAAAGATAATCAAGGGCTATCCTGTTATCAAGAACAACTTTGGTCAGATTGTCTGTCTTTTTTGTGCATCTGTTCCTTTTGCAGTAGACTCTGCAATATTTTCAAGAGTTAAGGGGGCGTTCCTGATTATAACCTCATTTGTATTCTCTTTTATCCAGGGGAGAAAAGCCCTGCCAAAAGAAATGAACCCTAAATCATGAATGCCTTCTCCTAACTCCTTTCAAATTTGATAATGTAAATTCAGAGAAGTTGTCCAATGAGGTCTCAGTTTGTTTGTAGACAGGGCACAGTTAGATAACCTAAGAGGCATTGCCTGGTTATGTGCCAGCCTTCTAGGTGTTCACAGGCTCAAGGAGAATGATAACCACCACAGACAAAGTTAAATTCTATTGGGGCACAAACCACTCCCACTAAGGTGGTACTGTTAATGGACTTATTTGCAGAGATTGCTGCATTTTCCTATTCAAGCCAGGGATCAGTTAGGTTTTTTCCTAGCCTGAAATAAAAAGTTGTTCTAGATTCCAGAGGTCACCTCGCCTTAGCAATGGCCTGGGAGGTAGGGGTGATATCAGTATTTTTCCAGGCCAATGCCACTGTAAAGGAAAGAGAAGGAAGAAGAGAAATTTTCATATTTAGTTAAAGTATGAAATCTTGATCTAGCATCTTGAGTGGAAGCAGTTTACATTGATGTCAGCTACTTCTTTCCTTGTCAGTTTGATATGGAGGTCTCTGGCATTTATACAAGACCAGATATTAGGGGGAGCCTTCTTCTGCTATAAGGTGTATATCCAAAGTTCAAATCCTTAATGTTTGGCTGACATTTGGGTAGTTAAGAGGGCCTGATATAGTCCTTTCCAGGGAAATCTGAAGGCAGTCTTTGCTCTTAGGGATTTCAAATCAGAAGGGTGGAAGAAAATTGGAAATGTTAGTTTGGAGAGTTGTAGCCAGATATTTGACGAAACTAGAATTCAGTTTGCAGATATATAGCAAAATGTCCTAGACAATTAACAGGATTAGAATCTAATATTTGCAAAGATGTGCACATAATTTTTTCTCTCTGCAATTACTCTTATTTTTTTTTTTACCAAAGATAATCAGTGTAAAACTAACTTACTTGCATTAAGTTTGGCCTGATTATTTAATAAGTGTAGCAAGAATAGTGATTGACCACATAAGCTCTTTTTAAGACTGCTTTGCTCGAACCTTTTATCTCAGATTGAACTCTGAAAAGCCTCTGAGGCTAGGAAGCCAAACCAAGGACTAGCATCAGATTTTACCTTCAATACCATTTCAGTTAAAATCTTGGTAATAGAGCCAATGTTTATAATTGCATCCTGTTACAAGGAAAATAAATTCTTATTGAACTTATACAAATAACTATTGGAAGGATCAGGTAGGGAAAAAGTAAATAATTCCATCTTTGTTGACAATGGTATATTTTACTAAATTGCTGTAGGTCATATATAGCTTAAGCAAAAAAGTCTTCTTCAATCTGGAAAAACAAAACATTAAAGAACCAGCCTAGCGTGAAACAACAATTCAGATAAATTATTGTCATCCTCCTCAATTCATTCCCTCCCATGTTATTAATTCTTGTTCTGCTTGAATTCAGTTTTTCCATGAGTTTTGGAAATTCTTACCCAGTTCAGTTTCAGGACCTTAAAGTTACCAGAAACCTGTACTTGTGAAAAGTCCTTTTTCATGAATCTCCTTGAAGATGAAGTACTTTTGCAGGAACACTTTTGCAAAAGCATCTGAGCAAAACAATAACTGTAAATGACAAAGACTTAAAAATGTCATTGTTGGAGTTCATTTGATAAAGAAATATAGTTATTTTTGTGAGGTACAACATTTTAAAATAACAACCAGAATTATGATAACATTATACCAGGACATATCAGACTTCCAGGAACTTCACAGTTTCTGGAACACTTATAACATACACCCAAACAGACAACATAAAGACAGCTAAGTGTTACTTCTCATTTGACAGTGCTTCCCATGTAATTTAACATATTAAGTAAGTTTAACTAGTTTATCATCTTCCTTTTTATAATGAGAGAGAACAAATCTTTTAAGATCTTCCAGGGGAATCTCTGGAAAAACCCAAAGTTAGTTCGAGGTCAAAAAGACTTTATCTAGAATTTGATTTGGGGAAGTTCATCAAAAATATCAAAAGGTTTTAAAAACACCTGACTAAATAGGATCACAGATCATCATGAAACAACACTTAATTATCTATTTGACCAAAGTAACGATAAAAGATTTCACAGGTAAATACAAAAAATTACACAGTTGTGACCAAAACCAAAGACATGATTCAGCACAGGAGATTATTTTAATAAAACAACAAAACGAAATCTTCACCTTCTGGGTACTTACTTAAAAGAAAAAGAAAAACATTTCATAATATCTTATTATCAAGAGCAGACCAGTAGAACATAAAAACTTTATCCTTTCAGCAGATGAATGAAAATTAAGGTTTAGTTTTATGTACATACACTACTGATTTTAAAGCTTATTTTTTAACACTTATAGTATCAGTCAATTTTAACTAGCTTAATTACACAAGGTAAAAATTCTTTCTTTCTCTCTTCTCAATTTTCTATTTAATTTGTCCTTTATTCTCCCCTTTCCCATTTTGAAATAATCAATTTTTACTTTAGGCCAAATTTAGTTTCTTTTCTCTCAACAAAAGTGCATCTTTATGTCTTACACTTCGTCTTAGCCAAAAGATCCACATCCTACTTTCCTTGCATATAGAGTTGTTTCTCTTATTATTTTTAGTAGCTTTAATTACATATACTAATCAGAATTCTTAACCTTTGGAAAGCTTAATTCCTAATGAAAAGTCAGTAAGCCACTGTGAACTGTCTGTTACCACCATTCTTTAGATTGGCATATTTATGAGAACATTTCATAACTTCTAGAAACATATGCTTCTTCATAGCACAATCTTTCAATAAAGCACAAAACATGTTTACTAATAAACCCAAATACCTTTAGTTTCTCTATATTAAAAAGCCAAAAGTATGTAAATCTGTGGTTAGTAATTAATGTTTCACTATTTCATCTTATTTGGAAATGATCTAGATTTTCAGTGTATTTCCATTATTTAACCTAACTTTGCAAGACTGTAAACTTTTAAGTTACCAAAAACATTTTGGAAACTACTTTTACATACCCATGTTATAAAATATAATTATTGCTAAAAAGTTTATCTATAAACTCTTATCCCACTTACATCTATCTAAATCATTTGCTCCTAACAATTGTTTAGATTACCCACAAAAACTTGATTAGACATTAGACAAAATCAGCCATCATTCTAAGTTATTTTTGCTAGTAAATTTTGCAACAAAGAAAACAAATTTGACTAGGAAATTCAGGTAAAACAAAAGTTGTTCATCTACGTTATATTCAATGTTGGTAACTCTAAAGACTTGCCTGTTTTAATTAAACTAACGAACTTAAACTAGCTTTAATACCAAGTATCTTCCCAGATCACATGAACCTGACATTAATTTAGGCTAGTGTTAATTATATTTCTGAGAGTATAATTTATATAAGCACTTAATTTTCTTTAAGCCAATTAAATATAGAGCTCTTTTACAGATTAATTTTGGCAATACCATCTAGAAGTACAAAATGCCACACATCTACAACACCTATTTATAGACACATAATCATATAGACAGATGCAAACAGAGATCTTATAGCATCATTTAAAAATTTTAGCCATGAGACTGGTATGATAATGTAAGTAGCTATAAAATACCAGTTGCAATAGTTCATCTGCTCAGATGGCTACAGATTTTTCTACTAAAGAGAAGAGAAGACACATGATTTTTCATTCTAAATTCAGATGACCTTCCCCTTACAGTCTTCTTAAGGAGATGGCCTAGATAAGAGTTAATACTTACATCTCAAAGGCAGAGGGAAAGAATGAAAGTTCCCCCCAAAAAGGACTTTGGTTGCCTAAGGCCAATATTTTACAAGCCTTTTGTGATAAGTAGGGGAGGATTTGAGATTATTAAAAAAGATTGGTGGACTTTGAGTTGTTTCAGGAGCCACCCCTCTGGTCGTGCAAAGACTAGATTTGTAAAACAAGGACAGCTGTTTTCAATTCCTCAAAGAATTGGGTTGCCACCTAAGTAAGATGAGAGGACTGTCAACATCCATCCACCTATGTTGGAATGCTTTTCTTTCCCTCTGGGTATGTTTAGCTTTGAGAAGAAGGCCTAAAAAATTCCTATCAGGCTCTGAATATCAGCTTCCAACTTGGCCAGATTTGATTATAGAGTTATTAAATTTTTTCAGAGATCTTATCAGGTTTCGGCTGGGACAACAGTAAATATTTCTGGTGGTATTGAACAACCCCTTGGTTTTAGGAGGCATTCTCAAAGAAGGCACAGAAGATATTACCCCCCAAGATCTTAGAGCCACTCCCAAAGATAGCCAAAAGAAAGACTTAGATAATAACAAAAAAAGAAAATAACAGTTGTCCCTGGGAGAGAAAGGGATAACACGAAATTTTATTTTCCTTTCTCTTCTGGGGTCTACAGAGACCGAGGGAGAGCTAACTCTGGTAAGAATTCTCATCCTTAGCCAGCTTTTGTCAGTTTTCCTAGGATTCCACCTGTAGGCTCCAGTACCTACCAGAATTTGGCAAGGCTTTCCATCAATTTTAAATTTAGTTTTCCCTTGGCTGCTTATAGGAATAACATAGCAATTTACCAGAAAATCCCTTAGAGTCCCAGACAACTTTGGGAAGTGCCCAAATGGGGGCCCTCCCTTAAAGGTCGATATAGGGGTGTTTGTCAGGTCATTAACTTGGCAAACTTTGTGTGTAGTCATGTAGTCTTTTCAGAGTGGAAACACAATTCAGACAGAATTACTAGAATGAGTACTCAAAGGAGCATAGAGGGGACAGTAGGAGTTATGTCAGTTTTATAGTTATTTATTTTAGGTACCTTATAGACCTTTACTTCTTCCTTAGTCTTTTAATGCAGCTATTTTTGGAATCTTAAAGCCTTTTGGAGGCTTCTGCATACCAATTAAATAGGTATCCCATTCTGTTTCTTTGATAATGGGAACCCTTACTTTTAAGTGCACTTTTAAAATGATCTTACCCAATTGGAACATTCCTCACAATAGCGGAAAGAACCTCAGAACATTGCAATTCTAGATTGTAATTCCCTTGAAAGTTAGCAGCAGTTTGGTAGGACTCCAGCCATAGACAGAGTTTAACTCATATTTCTGTCCAGCCATATCCAGTTGCAAATGGGGGTACAACCCACGTCTCTCTCTAGCCATATTTTGGGTCCCCCAACCTGAAGGTTACAAGGTCAAATCCTCAGGAGACAAAATTCTAGGTTGTCTATAAGATTTTGCCAATTTCATAGGTATTTATAGCTTTGAGACTATAGTTCTTGGACATAAAATAAGCAGGTGTGCCAGAAGGTAGCATACTCAACTTGAAACCATGCACTACAAGGTTAACAGAAGCTGATGTCTTAACAGAAATTCTCCAGCATGTCTTACAGAACAGTAGGTAAGGGAACAGCTTGTTAAAAACTCCTATGTTGTAACCTGCCTTTACTGATTAAGCTTACTTTAGTTATTATTTTCTTTCTTTCTTTAATTGTATACCCTCGAAGCTTCACATAGCCTAGGTAATATATTACAAAACTTTTTAACCACCCCTATAGATAATACCTCTGACCTATGGGTCACTATAATAATGTGGCTTAAATTGTTTTCTAGCAACTTGGAGTCAGCTCCTGTTCAGTTCATGCTGACTAAAGCTGATTGGGACCACAGTTTTAGGGAAAACTGAGCCTGTGCAGGTGTCCAATGAATGATCTTTTGATGTCAGAAGGCTGAAAAGCCTACCCTCAAATCATACGAAGCACCTCCATTTTTGAATATGCATCCCATTGAAGCATGTTACCCAGATATGCCTGCCCAGAGTGCTGATTACCTCACCTTTTCCCTGCCTCCAGTCACCTTTCCCCACATCTAAGACCACCTTGCTTCTTTATTCCATAAATATCTCAAGCCCTTTGCCTTCAGGGAGGTGGATCTGAGACTTGTTTTCCTGTCTCCTGCTTGTGAATAAACTCTTTCTCTGCTACAGACTTCCACATCTCAGTGCTAGGCTTGCTGCAAATTGGGCAAATCAGCCTGCTTTGGTAACAAATTCTGGATATAAGGGAAGCCATTTCTTTTAACTAGGACTTTGGGTTTTGTGGAGCCAAACTAATACCTAACAGAGACATGCCTGGGATAGGAAATTGTGGGATGTTTTACAGTGTAACTTGTTGGCACAGAAATTTTCTTGGGGCCTGGTGGGAAGCTTTGTATCAATTGGACTGATCCTGTAGCCAACTTACCCAATCGTGGGAGTACTCTTAATGTGGCCAGCTATATACCATAGTTAAACAGCTTTTAAATGCTCAAACCATAGCCATCAATTTTTTAGACTTTCTGGCTTCCAAGATCCCCATTAGCAATAGCTTTTACTGGACCCAGTCCAGCTCAAGTTGGATCCAGTCCAGTTTTAAAACTGACCCAGTATGATCCCAGCTGGTAACCACCAACAATTCTTGTGGATCTTTGGACTGGGGTAAAGGATTAAACTAGCAGAGGGGCGGAGCATTAACAGCAGACACCCCACCAACCACACCCTCTCCCCCAAAGGAAGGGCTGCAAGCCTGCAAGTGGAGGCCACTACCACCCGAAGTGCACGCAGGCCTAAGTCAGGCACAGAAACCCTCGTACTTCAAAACTCACACAATTTCCAATATCCTTGTCTTACCTCAAAATTCTCAAAGAAATGTGCCATGACTCCATTTGGGGCTTGTTTTTTTTTTTTTTTTTTTTTTTTTGACAGAGGTGTAACATATCTGCTAGGGCCAGAGTTTAATGGGGACCAAGAGCATCCCCTAGAAGCCGACATGTGGACAGTAGGTATAATTAGAGAGAGATCCTAAGAGGAAGATGAATCTGGTGGTAGGGTCACCTCAAAATTGAAGGCCAAATCATTTAAGGGGCCCGTTCCCAACAGGAGCTCTCCTGTAACAGCTAATCTTGAATATTATCATTTTGATTTTATTTTTATTACAAAAGGTAGCTTATCCTTTAAGAAATACACTCAAGCCCAAAAGAATTCCTTTGAAAAGATTTAAAATAATATGAGAAAAGTAAATCAAGTAGAATTTAAATAATGACATTTTTATAAGCTCTAAGATCTAGTACTAATTAAAAGCATAGAGTTATTGAAAGTCCATAGAGTTATCCAAAGTCCATTCACCCTGAAATTTCAAATAGGCTCAATCATTCATCCATTCTTGCACTGAACAGCTACTGTGTGACTATTAAGTGCCAGGTATTATAGGCAGTGAGAGGACCACTGTCCACTATCTATGCCCATTTTTAATAATTTCAGAATGTGTTTGGATAAACAAGGGCTAAGTGTCTGGGACACAAATACTTTAAGGCATATGAGTGAGGCTATAGGCTCAGAGCTTTATCTTCACTGTGCATCCTTGGAAACCCCACTTGACAGGTCAGAATTTGCCTAATACCATCCACATTCTTCTACTACACCAGCTCATCTGAAGATTGCTCACCTTAATCACTACTTACTACGAAGTCCCACAACTTAAATACTAAGCAATTACAGCACATGATGTTTTGGCCTTGATGAACCTTGTAAATGCCCCAAATCTACAGAATATTTATCTTCATGGCAGGCCTGCCTCTAATATTTATGAGAGCAGAGGTAAGAGTACGAATAGAGGCCAGTGTACCTTGTGTGACTATTTGAATACTATGCTAAATTGTCATACTTGGAACCACAAATTGGAACGCTACAACAAGGAAAATCTGTGGTAGACACCACTGCGTTATGCAAAACAATACTTTGTTATGCAAGAATCTATTGCATTCAAGCTGAAAGGATTCACAAGGTAACTAATTTTTCTTCTCTCTTCCTAAGCACTTCTGCTGCTCAGATTCAGCCTAAATTCCAAAGCAGTCTATCTGTTGTGGGCAGCTATAGCACACACAAATTTTCACTGTTTGGAGTTCCACCTTTTGTTTTAAAGATACAGGGCAAGAGATATGAGAAAGCGTTTCCTCAGTGTTCAGCTTCAGATCAGGAGTAGCAGAGACACTCATGTGTTTACTAATAAAGTAATGTGTATGTTTGTGATATGTAAGGTCCTTTAAAGCATGAGGTCCAGAATATGGCCCTCATCTGTCCAGGTGTAAATGGGGTGGTGCTTAGTGATACTCAGAATTTAATGCCAAGCTCATTTGCAGGATGATCTAGATGGCTAAATTTTTCTTAAATTTTCTTCAGCATTAAAAAATATAGTGCTAGACTAATAATTGGTTAGAGAATTGTGGCAAATTTCTAAGTTTGACTTTCTCCAAAACTAGGTGACTTTTCCCCAAACTAGATAGTTTTATGAAGACTTTTTAAGGAAAGGAAAAAGCAGACATACACAAAAAGAGGGTAATATAGTGAATCACCATGTTTCTATTGCCTAACTCCAAGAATTACCTACTCTCAATCTTGTTTCATCTATACTCCTACTCATTCCCCCCTCCCTTAAGGACTTACTTTAAAACAAATCCTAGATGTTTTATCATTACATCCTCTGTATTTCTAAAAGATATTCTTAAAAAGATACAATCACAATACCATTATCCAATGATTTCCAACTGAACACTTTACAGTCTCATCCATGTGAAAGGCACTGTGTAGTTTTTACTTTGGGGGATGGAAATAATCTGCCATAAACAGTGGTGTCGTGTTCACCATGTCTGAAGTCATAAGATCTGGGGAGGTGTGACAAGCATGTACAGTCAAAGCTATACTAAATCTATTTGCTGGGCTTGGCTTCAAGAACTGCAGATTTTGGACTTAACTGACCCGGTTTAATTTTTTTCCCCTTAACCTCTGGAAAGCCAGGCGTGGGGAGGGGATTTAGTTTTTGTTATGCCGAGGCGAGTTTAAACTTGTTTCTTTTTCCAAAATGTACAGGCTGCTAAGAGAACCAGGGACTTAAAACGAACAAGTCCTGGAAGACACTTTTTTTTTTTTTTTAACTGCCTGGGTTAGGGAGATTCTTTCGTTTCGGGCACGTTCCTGCTGTCGGCAGTCCGGACTGGTTTGCTCCTGGAGTGCTAGAGGGCAGCGGCCTCGGCCTCGGCCTTGGTGCCGGGGTCTCACGCAGCTTCCAGGGCTATCAGGGCGTTTCCTCCTTTTCCGGCTTCGGAAAGTTTTGTTTTGGTTTTTAGCTCCATATCAAGGAAAGGCACCCAGTGGACCAAAGGTTTCTGAGTCTCCTCCAGGTGATAAGAAGCCAAGTCTCCCCCATCTTAAGCTTGTCCGGACCTGGATCCCTTAGAGATCCTCGAAAGCTCAGGGAGCGAGTCTTTTAAGGAGAGCAGACAGCCTGGCTGCTAATTCCATTGTCCCTGGCCCGCTCCTCTCTTGGCTCAGTCCCTGAGCCGGTACGCATCGCACCGCGAAGCGTGCGGGCAGTCTCCCAGGTGAGTGCTCCCAGACCGAGTTCTTCATCATTACCAAGAGAATACTCATTCTCAACCGCGCGCGTGCTGGGGAGAGAAACCCGACTAAAACCCGGGAATAGGGTCCAGAGCGCATGCGCAACCAAGCAGTGGCGTTGGAGAGTTCGCCGCGCGCGCGCGCGCGCGAGGCGGCCGCTAGGTGGCGCATGCGCCCTGGAGGGTGCGGGCCGACCTCCGGGACGAAGAAGGCGTCGGCGGCGTCGGCGGCGTTGGCGGCGTCGTGGGGGCCGGGCCGGTGTTTACACGGCGGCGGGAGGGCGCGGACGCGGAACCCGGCGCGGCGGCGGCGGCACGATGGTCATGGCGCATTTCGTTGAGAATTTTTGGGTAAGAGAAGGATGTTGGACACTGTATGGGTTTCGGAGTCCGAGGGTTCTGCTCCTGACCTCGGCCTGCGTGTGCTTCGGGCGGCGGCGGCGGCTCCGCGGGCAGGGCCAGCGTCCTCGGACCGCCGCCTATAGCGTCCCGCCTGGATGAAGCCTGTCGGGCCAGGGGTGGCCGGCCTCCCAGACTCGCAGGCTTGGAGCCCTTGCGGGGGGCGGGGACTGTCAGCGCGGTGCCTTAGCCGGTAGCGGGGACGCCGAGGGGCCGCCCGCCGCCCGCGCTGGGACAAAGCGCCGGGTGGGGCGGGAGACGGGACCCGGCCCCGCAGGAGACTCCCGGAGCCGGGCGCGCTCCTCAGCTGGGACGCGGACGACGGGCCCGCGGCGCGGCCGCCCCCAGCTGCGCGCTGCCGGCGAGTGCCGGCCGGGTCGGGGCGGAGGGGGCTCTCCTCCTTCCCGCCGGGCAGGCCCCGCCGCCGTTTCCCCACGAATTCCCGTGCGGGTGGGCCGGATCAGCATTTCCTCTCGGCCTCGCAGCTCGGCTCGTTGATCTGCTCCCAGGACTTGCCTCTGGGCCTGTTCACAAAGCGTATAAAAGTTGAGTTTAACGTAACAGGACTCCTTCGGCTTAAATGCACCGAGCCTTTCCCTTGTCTCCTGTGCTCCTTCCCCTTCCTCATTCTTTCCACGCGTCTCCTAACTCAGTATTAGTATTAGGTGATTCTGTGAGAATGAGTTCCCAGTCTCCCTGTGGAGTGTTTTTCTGCAGTTATTCTTTGTTGTAATGGGAAGTAGAGTTCAGCCGTGTAGAGAAAAGTAACGAGTTTACTCAGGTGTCTCGGTTGAATCCCATTTATGGCTTGGCAGTTTCAAGTACTAAAATTCCTATTAGTTAAGGTTTAGAAATATTTAAAGGAGTACTCTTTCAGTGAATAAGGAGTGTGCCTTCAATTCTTAATTCTAAGTGTTTCAGGCATGAATTTGCTTAGTAATCAAATCGGTTCATAGTTATTTGTCTTGAATGTTCCTTGTTTTACACAAATACTACACATTAGTTTTTTCTTTAACAGCTTTTTGGAGGTACAAGTCACCTACCATACAATACACCCCCATTTAAATGCAATTCAAGGGTCTTTCATATATTCTTAGAGTTGTGCGAGCCTCACTATGTTTTTAGAATAGTTTTTGTCACCTCAGGAAGAATCCTGGTATCCATTAGCGGTCACTACGCATTTCCTTCCTACCTTCGTCTTAGGCAACTAGTCTGTAGATTTCTGCCTATATAGATTTGTCTTTTCTGGATACAATCATATAAATGCGATTGTATATGTGGTCCTTTGTGACTGGCTTCTTTCACTTAGCATGTTTCCAAGGTTTATCCAGGATGTAGCATGCGTCAGTATATCATTCCATTTTATGGCCAAATAGTGTTCCATTGTGGATGTGTGTAGACATGGTCTTCACTTCTTTTGAGAATGGAATTGCTGGATCATATGGTAACTCTTTGTTGAACATTTTGAGGAACAGCCAAACGTTTTCCAAAGTGTTCTAACTATTTTACAATCCCACTAGCAATGTCTGAGGGTTCCAGTTTTTCCATATACTGGACAACACTTGTTATCCGTCTTTTTTTATTGTAGTGGATGGGTGTAAAGTAATATCTCATTGTTTTGATTTGCAGACACATGATTTTGTAAATATTTTCTCCCATTCTGTGGGTTATCTTTTTCACTTTCTTGATGGTGTTCTTTGAAGCACAGAAGTTTTAATTTTGATGAAGTCTTGAAGTCAAATTTATCTAATTTTTTGTTATGTCTTATGCTTTTGTTGTCATGTCTAAGAAGTGTTTCCTAACCCAAGATTACAAAGGTTTACTTCTATGTTATTTCTGTGGGTTTTGTATGTAGTTTTAGTTCTTACACTTAACCGGTGGTCCATTTGACGTTAACTTTTCTGTATGTTGCCAAGAAGAGGTACAGCTTCATTCTTTTGCATGTGGATAGCTTGTAGTTCCAGGATTATTTGTTGAAAAGGCTGTTCTTCATTGGATAGTCTTGGCATGCTTGTTGAAAATCAGGTGATGATAGATGTTTGAGTTTATTTCTGGATTTTCATTTGATCCCATTGTCTTGTCTTTAAGCTAGTACCACACTGTTTTGATTACTGTATTTTTGTAATAAGTTTGGAATGGAAATGTGAGTGCTCCAAATTTTCTTTTTCAAGATTATTTTGGCTATTCTGGGTCCCTTGATTTTCCATATGAATATTAGGTTTAGCCTATCGATTTTAGACTTTAGGTTTTAGAGTGGCAAGTTATAAAACTTTTATAAGAATCATTTAAAATTTGACATTCTTATAATGTTTTGCATTTTTCTGGATGCGTGAAGGTGTTTTTGAAGTTTGCTAACTTAATTCCAAATTGCACATTAACGTTTTAAAGTTATCTTTTGTTTTTTGTTTATTGAGTTTTGAATATAGCCTTTTTTGGTGTTTTTGGCTATTATGAGTAATACTCCTATAAACATTTTTGTACAGGTTTTTTTGTCCCTTGTTTGTCTCTTTTAGAAGAGGAATGGGAATAAATTTAGATACCTGAAATCTAGAGAAAATCCCAAGTATAATTTATGCTAAGTTTTTGCTTTCACTTCCAGTATTGAGTACAGATAGTTAAAATAGGCTGCAATTTATTTTACTTACAAACCTGATTGGGACTGAAAAGTCTAAATTGAACCTTAAAAAGCTTCAAGGGAGGGCTGAATGAACTGGGAAACTGTAGGAATTAAATAACTCCTCAGAATTTGATAGCTATCTAAGACAACTTAAAAATTTATGTATTTCAGGATCATTTATAAAATAATTTCTTAAAATAGGGAATTTACAATATTATTTTTACTTTTCTCCTGTAATGTTTAAAGTGAGTGTCAAAACAAAATAAAACTTGTCAAAGTGAGGTAATGGGAACCTTTCAAGTTTTAGGTTTCTAACCAAACAAGCTATTTAATTGTTTTTTTCCCTACATATAAAAAGACAAATCTTTTTGTTGTGGCATTTTGTTAGAGGAAAGTTTGAATCATTCAAACTCTCTACAGGCTCTTTTGAAAGCAGCACATCCTGCTTTTTTCTTCATAGTTTTTCTTAACTAAAACTATATGTTATGTTACAAATTCCTTTACTTAATTCTATACTTTGAAGAGAAAAATATATCCAAAACTTCTTACATAGCAGGTGTTTTGTTGCTGATAAGTCAGTTTTTGCCACAAAGTATACTGCCATTGATAATCAAGTTGAAAATGTTTTTCTTTTCAATTGAAATTGGATGGCAAAAACAATTTTGATAGCAGAAATCCACACCATTACCTTAAATATATAGAATTGTTAGCCCTTTGAAAAATTATATAACTTTAAAAAGATATCAACAGATAATACAGTGAGCCAGTGTCTCCATATACTGCTTCTTTCTCAGAGTCGAGCACTAGTTTATAATACTCTTGAGATTATTTGACAGTATTACACTATAGTGATTAAAATAGCTTTATATTTTTATGTAAACCCAGATTATTTAATTCAGGTGTTGAATGTACACCTTAAAAATTTTTTTTCATAGTGATAATTATTCAAGGGGAAAAACCAAGCACAACATACCTGATTTAAATACTTTAAAAACCTCATTTTACGTAGTAATCCCAGTCTATATAAGATATAAAGCATTCTCTGAAAGACACCCAGTATCCTTTAGTATACATCACATTATAATGTATAATGTGAAGTATAATGTGATAATTTTATTTAGGTGACTTTTTCCATAGGTCTCCATTCAGTACGTCAAGAATAAATGAACAACTATTATTTTAGGTATTTTTGCCCTGAAATTTTTCCTTATTTTATTTCTTTTACTATTTAACCAGTACAGAAGTCTCATTCCATTTATCTGTTTATTTCACTGGTATTGTCATGCTTTGCTTTTAAATAAATTCAGAGCACTTGGTTATACAGTTCTTCCTTGATATGCTTTGGGGATTGGTTCCATTTGAGGATACCAAAATCTGCATGATGCCCAAGTCCCTTATATAAAATGATTAGTACTGTATATCCAGAATTTGATCTACCATTACATGGATAAACTCGGAGGATTAAAATATTTTTAAAAATCTGGAATTGCTATTAATAGGACTTTGGAATGCAAAACATTATGATGTTTTTCCTTGGTTATTCATTCTAAATTTAGTATCCTACAAAGAGACTAGTAACCATAGACACACACACATGCACATATTCTTTGCAGTTAATAATCCATATGAAAATTTTAAAAATATATCTTTAGAAAATTAGTTGAGGTGACCATGGAAACCCAGAATATAGACTTACTTTTTACTAATTCTTGAAATTTCAGAGTATTATAGTTTGGGGTACTTGCTTAGGATATGACCCCATTAGATGATATTCTTAAGCTTTTTAAGTGTTTATATATTTACATGTATACATTAACAGATTTGCAAAATTTACAGGGTTCAGTATTCAAAAGTTGCAAAAGGAAATAAAGTATAAGATCTTCCTCCTTTTATCCACCCATCAGGATCTTCCAAAAGGCAATCACTGTTACCAATTTCTTATGTAGTTTTCCAGAGATAACCTATGTATATATAAGCATATAGCATACACTAAGATAACGTGTTATTGTGTAACTGTTGGCCAGTTAACTATGCCCAAACTATTTCCAACTGCAACAAGCTATGGAAGTGCAAACTGCAGATTCATCTAACTTGGTTCAAGTAGACAACAGATAGATGTTATAAAATTATATTTTAATTTTTTTGGTGGGGGAAGGTTATTAGGTTTATCTGTTTATTTATTTATTTATTTTTAATGGTGGTACTGGGGATTGAACCCAGGACCTCATGCATGTTAAGTGTGCGCTCTACCACTTGAGCTATACCTTCCGCCCTAGTATATAGTGTTTTAGATGGAACCAGATTTTACTGGGAGACTCTTAGAATTTGAGGGGACATGGAGGGGTGGTATATTTTTACTTTTGCCTTAATCATTGAAATTGAGAAAGTGATACTGATTTAGTCTGTGTAAGTTCAAATTCAGGGGAAGGATTTTAGAACATTGATATGAAATGATAAAAATTTGCTGTTTGGGTTCTTTTCCAGCCCCAGACTAAATCTTAAATGCTCCAGTCCTTTCAGAACTACTTAAATTATTTACACACCCTTCGATAGCTCAGCTGGTAGAGCAGGAAATTACAGAGGTAATTATTTAGGCAAAGGTGTAGGAGAACAGTATGCTTTGTGTCAACCAGCATTTTTGGTTAGCATAAGCCCTTTGGAAGTAGTTTTATTTTGTTTTGTTTTTTGGAGGTAGTTTGTTGAGTCATCGCATAACTCCTGAGATTAACCAGGCTGATTTAATAATTCTGGAACAGTTAACAGAAGCACCCTAAGAAACTTATAGAAATATGGTGATGTGGAGACTTATACAGGGGAAGGGAATAAAGGCTTGTCTTTGAAAAAAATTGGTGTGAAAAAATTAAAGAATACTTGAGTTGAAAGAATTTTAGTAGGTATCTAGTCCACAGAGGTAAGCAAAAAGTGATCAGATGTGAGGAGAAATAAAAACAGCACAACAGTAATGGAAACCTATAATTACAGTTAACCTCTGAACAGTGTGGGGTTTTGGGGTGCTAACCCCTGCACAGTTGAAAATCAGGGTATGACTTGTAGTTTTTATAGTTGGCCCTCCCCATCCACGGTTCCTCTGTAATGGCAACACTGCATCCATGGATTCAACTAACCTGTGGTCATGTAGTGCTGTAGTATTTACTATTGAAAAAAGCCACGTGTAAGTGGACTTGTGCAGTTCAAACCTGTGTTGTACACGGGGTCAACTGTATATCTGTTGGTAAAGAGGCTAGGGAATGTTGCTGGAATGGCCAGAGGCAGAGAGGATTAAATTGGGAAGTGATTAGTGAACTATGTGATGAAGCTGAGGCACACAATTCCATCAGTTCCATTAGGCACATGCTCCTTGATGAAAATGCAGGAGTGTAAGTTTTGAAATATATGACAAGCATCTTTGCTTGACTTCAGGGAAAAGATAGGAAGGTGCAGGGTAAGTAAAGCAAATTGGTGGTTGGGGCCTTAATTAAGAAGTGTTAGTTTTTGGTTGAAACAACAGCCCATGAAGGTGTTTTTCCTTTTTAATTATAACCATTATTATGTGCTGGTTGAAACATATAAGAAAATAAGAATTATCTATAGCCTTTCTCACTGTCCTCTAAGATTTTCTTTAGAAATATAAAATTCAAAACAGGTTTTACTATGTAGTTCAGTATTTTGGTATTTTCAAATGATACTAATATCAAGCATTTTTCTCATGTGGTTAAGTATTCTTTGAAAATACTTTCAGTGACTGTATAGGTTTCCATGGAATGGCTAAGATGTAATTCTTTTTTAACATTCTCCTTTTGGATATTTAGGTTAGTTCCAATTTTTGTTTTTGCTTTTTCCATTTACGAATTATGAGGACTGGTGATTTAAGTATGTGAACACAGTGCCAGATTAAGAAAGTAGCTTTGTGTCTTTCCAAGCAGATTGAAAAGTTTTTGAGAAAGCTGAAATTGTTGGGGTTTTTTTTGAAAATAATGGAAACAACATACATTTACAGAATATTACAGAAAGTTTGAAAAGTATAACAGTGACAAAAAAAAATAGCTCAAAACTGCTTCTGCTGTGTTTGTTGATCTTTTTAGATGGCTTGAAGGACTTAACTAACTGGAGGAACTGAGTTATAATTTAAAAGATTAAGGAGAAGTATTTGAGGGGTGAGAAGGTAATTTTTTTTAAAGTAGTAAGATTTTTTTCCTTCAGTCAGTCAGCAAATGTGTTTGAGTAACTTGAACCGGCACCAAGTGGTTCTGACTGCTGAGTGTGCTCATTATACATTTTAATCAGTGTTTTCTGCTTTAGCAGTATCTTGCCAAGAGCTCTGCGGAGTGGTTTTAGTGATCTTGTATGAGAAGTTTAATATGAGTTTAATATATAAACAGAACATTTATTAGAAGAGATTATAACTTGTGGTTGAATGTCCTGTTTACATATAGAAAAAGTGTGCATTTATTTTACTCTTTTCTTTACAGTTTTCAAGGCAAAAATGGCACTGGAGGGCTATTGTTGCATATTTGTTCAATTCATATAAAAAGTATCTAGAAGAGTCTTCACTAGAGGGGCTATTCTTCAGAGCAAAAAAAAATGTTCAGAACTAGTTAAATGTTTCGTGTTTTCAGAGAAGGCAGGATAAAGTGAGACTATATCAAGCACATGTTAATGCTATATTTTGCAATGACTTGTTTGAGGTTGTCTAATAAATGTCAGAAAGAATAGAGTTAAAGGAGAATGTAGAGAGGTAAGAATTGATGATATTTATTTATTTTTGAGGTAATTTTGAGTTGAGTGGCAGGTTAGGCATGTTATTGCTGTTTACATGACAGTATCTCCTAACCCTTCTCTTCCCTTTCCAAAATTTCTTTTTTTTTTTACTTAAAAAGGAAACTAGGTAAAGTCAACTTTTAAATTAGTAGCCCGATTATATAGTATACTCTGAATCTTTTGCCTATTTTCCAGCTCTTTGACTTGTCAAAAGTGAAGAATTTCCAGTTTTTATATTTTAGTGTTTAATTTACTGTTGCCCTTAAAAGGTTCTTTGAAGGAGAAGTTTCAAAGCATTAATTAAAATATATGGGATTTATAGCTTTGTGCTTTTCCACTATTCCTTTTTGTGGCTCTTAAAAACCCAGACATATTAACAATTCCATTTTTGTTGAAATTTCATACCATTATTAATAGAGGTGTGCATTTTTTCTTCGAGTGGAAATATATTAGATTGTATTTTGTAGCTATTGGAAATTTTTTAAGTATGAACTTAAGTTACAGGATCAACCAGAAAAAGAGTTGCCAGAATAGATTTGATGACTTATTTAAAACTTTTAACTTGAAATTTCAAGGATATCTCACTTATAGACTCTGTATTACACCAGAAAAAAACCCAACATTTTCAGTGACTTGGTAACCTTACTTACAACTTAGTTATCTTTTCAGCTAAATTTCAGTTTAATTAATAATTTAGATGTAAAACAATATGCATGACATGATCTCATTTTCATATTAAAAATAACATGTATGCAAAAAGGAATCTGAACTGATATATGTATACATCAAGCTGTTAACTGCAGTCATCTTATGTCAATTGCAGTGGTTAGAGGAAACTATAGGTACTGAGAAGTTTGTCTTTTCTTAAAGGACCTGTATGATTCTGGACTTTCAATATTCAAAGGTTGATAAAACTTTTTTTCCCTCTTCATATTAGGAATTACTATAAAAAGATTTTTATGCCTTTGTATATTGGATTACAGCAAGGTTTTATTTGCCTCAGGTCACAATCAGAGGACTTTGTATGAAGATGCTACCTCTTTGCATTGAGATGGATGGAGAAAAGAGCCTCAGTGTAAACTTTCATTGTAATTGTCCTCTTTGGACCAGTAATGGTGTTAGCACCTGTTTCTGTCAGTTAATACTGAAAATGTCTCTGCTAGAATTTATTAAAAATGATCAAAATATTATTCACTTAACTTTTTTGACAACTTTATTGAAATATATTTTGTGTACCTTATAGTTCATGATTTAAACTCTGCAAGTCAGTGGTTTTTGTTAATGTTCACAGATATGTGTGATTATCATCCTAGTCAATTTTAAAACATTTTCATTATCTCAAAAAGAAACCTTGTACCTTTTATCACCCCTTGTCTCATCCCCACCCCAAGCAACCCATAATCTATCTGTTTTTATAGATATCCCTATTCTGAACTTGAATATGAGTGGAGTCATATAGTATGTGGTCTTTCATGACTGGCTTCTTTTTCTTAGTGTAATGTTTTCAAGGTTCATCAATATAGTAGCATATATTAATACTTCATTCCTTTTATGGCTGAATAATATTCCAGTGCATGGGTATATCACATTGTTTATCTGTTGGTTAGCTGATGGGCATTTGTGTTATTTCTACCTTTTTGTTGTGAGTAATGCTGCTATAAACATTAGTGTACAAAATTTTTTATGGACATATGTATTATCTTAAGTGTTGATTGAACGAATGAATAAGCCAGCAGAAAATAAGCTCATCACAGATGAGTAGATACCTACTCTTAAAAATCTAGCTATTTGAGTTTGGGTTTCTTTTTGTGTTCTAAAATTGTGGTGATGGTGGCACAGCTCTGTAAATATCCTAACTTTTTTTTTGCATTGCACACTTTAAATAGGCAAATTGTATGGTGTGAATTGTATCTCAATAAAATTGTTAAAAAAAGAATAAAAATTTGAGCAGAAGGAAAGAAACTAGCCATTGATAATCAATTTTTTTAATCTACAGTTGGTTGTATACTTGGGAGAAAATTGCATTTTAAAGCTGCTTGTCATGGTAGCTTTTAACTCTAATAACTAACAAAAAACTAATACTTAAAAATCTACTGCATTTTTTTTTACTGCAGTTAAAAAACACTATATTTATTTCATTGTAAGACATATTGTCATTTGTTTAACCATTAGTGTTAATGGATGTTTTTGAGTTGTTTCTGCCTTTTTCACAATTATAAACAGTACTGTAGTGAATACTCTTCCAGAGTTATCTGGGTATATGTGTTTTTGTGGTGTTGATTTCTAAAAGTGGAATTGCTGGAACAAGGGCATGGATATTTACAGTTTTAGTAAAATACTGAAGACCAGGAAACATCTTTAGTTGTAATCCTATTTTATAATAAAAGTCTGTTGTCGAGTTACTTGTACATTTGTGTATTTGTAGTTAGCCAAGAAAAACCAAGTTCTACCTGCTTGAGTTATCAGAATATGTCAAGAAAAAAATTTTTGTATTGAAAATGATAGGAACATATTCACTTCAATGTCTAGGGTGATAAAATGGATATGCAATTCAGAAATATTTCCTGTTATTTTACTTTTCTTCGAATTAGGACCATCTACTAAAAACATTGATGGCTACTAAAAAATTAATAGAAACTGCATGAGGGTACTTTTAGTTAAAAAAGAAAACTGGGTAATCTCATATGGTGACAATTATAATCAGTTGTGATTGTCGGTTTCAAGAGTGATCTTTCTCCATTTCCCGAGAATTCCCAGTGTTTTGTTCAGGTGAAGACATTGAGCTCCAGTATTGTCTTCTACTGTATTTTTTACCTATATATAAATATGTGCATATGTAATACACTGTCTTATCAAAAGCTACAAAGTAACTTTTTGACAAGGTGACAATAAAACCTGGATTCTTGGTTTGACTTTGAAGTTTTTTTTTTTAAGATACATGTATATTTATTTGTGTGTGTATGTGTTTGTGTGTGTGTGTGTGGAGAGAGAGAGAGAGAGAGCCATGTGAAGTATTAAAATTTTTGCTTAGTTTGTGCCAAAGAAAAAGTTACTGATCAATAAATATTTGTGTTAATAGGTTTGTGAAATTGTTTAAGAAAATAGTGTCTAGAGTCAAACTCATTACATTTTTAGAACTCAGTGAATGAATATCCAGTAGGAAGAAATGACAAATGGATTTGTAATCATGCAGGGTGTTTATGTTTAGTCGTTACTGCTTCTTGAAGCAGACTTTTTCTGTATCACATCCTTATTAGGATGAGTTTTCCTTTTCTCTCCAAGTGAAGGCCTGAGGGATAGGTAGCTAGTACTGTTTCCGAAGGAATATTATATTACTGTCACTGTAGTAATATTATTATATTGAATGGTAAGCAAATTAATAAACCTTACTCCTTCTGTTGGGTCTTGTACATAATATACTGCTTGCATATTTGAATTTCCCAAATAAAGAACTTAGTTCTAGGACTTCTTAATAAGAACTCAGATTTCTGAATGTAATATAACCTTTTCTTGATTGCTTAATGTTTACAGTACTATAACAGTAAAAAAAAATTCTCAGGACATTACTGCCCCAGTTACTAGATGATCTCTAAGTTTTCTTGTCTTCTTTAGGAAAAAAAAAAGAAGATTTTTTCCCTTTCTCTTGTAAGGCTTGTAGTTACTATTTCTTCTAATAGTCTGTGTGCCTGTTTGAATGGCCCTTCACTACCAGCTCATTTCTAATTTGAATATGCATAATGAATATGCATAACACATACTGGGAACCTAAGTAACCTGACTTGTTAAGAGTTATGTGCAAATGAGAACTAGTAGGTGTCAGGGGAGAAGTTTGGGGCTTGAGAGCTCCAGACTTTGGAATTTATGGTCCTAGATTGCAGGTTTGTTTTTTTCAAGGTTCATGACTATGTTATGGGAGTTGGTGGGTAGTTTAATCATGCATAGTTTCTGTATTATATTCAAGTATTTGAATGAATTCCTTGGAGGATTCAGGCCCTTGATTATTTTGTCTGCAATTTTATTTACTAATCTGCATGATGATGTTAATTTTGCTTATGATAGGCTATTGGTAATGGTTACTTCAAGAATATTATTTTGGCTAAAATAAATGTGTGTGAAAAAATCAGAGAAAGTAAAGAACTAAAGTTAGATCATAATTTTTTTCTTTATCTTTAACGTGAACAATTGTAGAAGCTAAATGATGTGTTTGGATTTATAAGAGACTATAGTTTTATATTCTTGATTTATGAAATGGATGTTGAAAATGCTAAGCATGTTATTTATGTTATCTCATTACAAATCTGATGTTTTAATTTGTTGTATGTGTAACAATCTAAGTACTTGCTATATTAGCTGACAAGTTTATTAAGTATCACTTCAGCATAACCGGAAGTTCCTATAATATGTTTCCTGTTTTTGGCAAACTGTGGAAAAATTAAGTTTCAGATTGCATAACGCTTACGGCATTTCTTTCTGTTTCCAATGAATATATTCAGTTCTTCATTATTTTCACTGAAAAGAAAGAAAAACTGCTAACTGTAAAGAGAGTTGCTGAGCTTAGTTTATGGTCTTTCATTTCACCTATAAAATTTGTATTTCTTTCTTTCTTTTTTTTAATGGAGGTGCTGGGGATTGAACCCAGGACCTTGTGCATCCTAAGCATGCACTCTACTACTGAGCTATTCTCAACCCACTAAAATGGATATTTCTAATGTTTTCTTTGCTACAACTTGCTAATTTAGCTTTTATTGGATTAAATTGAAAGATTTTCTAGGATTGTGTAGTAGTCTGGTTTGTTAATTACTCATTAGTTGAGGACTAGCCAATAGACCATTACTTCTTCTGTTAAAACTTTATCTCCTTTTTCACATCTCAAGTTAAGTTTACTGAAAGATTTATATTACTGATTATAAAGTATTTTGTGGTATTCAGTGATTATGTGATTAGTAACGTGCCGTTATTTTAAAGTACAGACTCAGAGTTAAATAATCAAGAATCCCTCAATGCAGGTTGAAGGAATTAACATGGAATTTGGTAGTGCATTTAAAAAGATCCATGTTTATCTTCTCTAAACTATGCTCTGCTTATTTCTTAAAATTTCAGGTGAATTTCTTTAATAATCTACTTATGAATGATTCTAGAGTGTATACATGTGTGTGCTGTGTGCATATGTGTATAATAAATTGTAAACTTCTTTAAAGCATATAGTATTCCTTTAATACAGTTTAAACAATGAGCAGCAATGGTTAAATTGAGGGAAAACAGCTTACTTGAACATTAGAATTGCATGTCAGTTATTCCTAAATTATTTTGATCTCTTTTTGTTAAAATAAGGATCTGTTTAAATTTTAGGGGGAAAAAAATACTGGCTTTGATGTCCTTTACCATAATATGAAATATGGACAGATATCGACAAAAGAACTAGCAGATTTTGTAAGAGAAAGGTATGTATTTTTTAATGTCATTTAACAATTCATTGTTAAGATACATTTCAGAATATAAATAACTGAGAAAATTTTAGTTGGATATGGATAAAAATAATCAAGTACACTTTAAAAAAGTGTACTGTAGTTATGTTTTAAATTAGTGGTGTCTGTCATTTACACACTGAGGGCTGAATTGAATAGTGGCTTTCAGGGGCATTTGATAAACTCCTGGCTTTCAAATTAACATTTGAACATATTATCTATATATTTTTCTTTTAATGTGTTAGCAAGGTGATATAATAGAAAAACTGAGGAATTTTTTAGGATAAAATATTATCTTCTTTTAAACAAGTATATTTTTAAGCAAACATACTAAAATAATTTGAAAAGACTAAGTTTTCTGAACTTGTAGTTCAATTATATATTATTATAACTTTAATTTTTAATAAGTCCAAAGTATATGTTTTTAAATTCTGCTAATTTATAAAACATATTTTTTTAAGACTCTTAGAATATAATAGTCAATTAAAAACTGTCAAAAATCAGTACAATTTGATTTGATTAAAGCAATTTTGTGGCTGGCCCCACTTGGTAATTTTTATGTGAACATATTTAAAATCTTTACCTTGATAATAGGGATACTTTGCCTTTATATACAATCAATACTCCATTCATTCTTTAAGCAATATATATCCCATGTCTGCTGTGTGCCAGGCACTTGTCTGGATTCTGGGAATATGATGGTAAAGATATAGCTTCTGCCTTCATGGAGTTTTTTAACTGGTAGAAATTGGGGAACAAACTATTCTGTGTTAGATTAGTCCTCTTCTGGCTTCCACCTTTCCACTGGAGTTAAAAGGGGTCCATAAGCTCTATTGCTGTGGTTAAAGCTATCCCTCACAGCCTTCCACATCACTGGAAAGAGTAAAAGAGAGGCTCTGGAACTCTGTATCTCCTAGCATGTCCCCTGGTCTCCTTCTCCCTGAATATTTATATCACTACTATAATTATCTATCTTGAGACCAACAGGGCAATTGTCATTATGCCTTTTAACCCTATTTATGTCAGTTAATATAAGAAGTCCAGGACTTCTGGGTCATCCCTTCTTTGCCCAGTATCTAATCCCTTTATGATTCTGTGGGTAGTGAGACACCTCCTTCCACTCCCCCTTCTTTACTTTATTTTTCTTCATAGCACTTAACAATCATCTGATACAAGTGATATTTTACTTTTTTATTTGTTTATCTGTCTCTCCTCACTAGGATATAAACTCCACAAGGGCAGGGATTTTTTTTTGTCTTTGCTTTTTGTTCTTTCTCCTGCACTTGAGATAGTGCTTGGCCCTTAGTAGGCTCTCAGTAAAGACGTTTTGACAGAATGAATTTCTAACTTCACTGTCTTGATCCAAGCTACCATAATTGTTGCCTGGGCTGCAACAGTTGTTCCTAACTGACCTTTACGTACATTCTCTGTACTGTAATTGGAGTGTTTTTTCCCCCCAAATGACAGATTAGTTTGCCACTCTTCCTTGTTTAAACCATTTTAAAGACTTCCCCTTGCTCTTAAGATAGGCCTGCATGAACTGACCTCAAATTGCCTCAGGCTTTAGCTCACATCCGACTCCTCCTTATTCTGACTCCTTTTTCCTCTCCTTAGAGATTGGCTATTTTATTGACAGGCTTTTTTTCAGTCCAGATTCTGTACATGCTTATTCCTATTTTTACCTAGTTAATGCCTGCTTATTCTTTAAAGGTTAGCAATGTGGTCACTTCTCCAGGGATTCCTTTCTTAATCTCTCTGACCAGGTCACACTCATCTATTATAATGTCTCTCAACATCATATATCTCTTTGTAGTATTTATAAAATGTTGTAATTATTCATTTTTGTTATTTGTTTCTATGTTCCCCTATAAGGGGAACAATATACAATATTCTGTTGTATCGCAGTGCCTAGCACAGAGCCTGGCATAAGTGGATACTCGTATTGAAGAGTGAAGAAGAAAGAAAAGATAAGATAGACACATAAACATATACTATGCACTAAGGATTTTTCATAAATTATCTCATTTAATTGTCAAAAGTCTAACTCTCATTTTATAGATAAGAAAATTAGGGCCCAGAAAGGTTAAATAACTTCCTAAGTTAGTCATTCAGATTTTCTTTCTCTTATCCCCTCATCTTCTCACTACTTCTATGTTCCTTTCCTTTCTCCTCCCTTTCTCCTTTGCTCCTTTCTTTCCTCTCTTCTTCCCTTGCTTCCTTCCTTCCTCCTTTCCTTCCAAAAGCTTTTTTGAGTGTAATTGAGACACAACATACTTCATGTATTTAAAGTATACAATTTGACACATTTCGACATATGCGTACACTTGTGAAACCATCACCATAATCAAGAAAGTGAACATACTTGTTAAGTCCTTTGAAATTTCTAATGTCCCTCCCCTCATCATAAGCAGCCACTCATTTGCTTTTGACACTTAAGTTAGTTCTCATTTTCTAGAATTCTGTATAAATGGAACTATATAGTTGTCTGGTGCTTTCACTAAGTATAATATTTTTGAGATTTATCCATGTTGTTGCATATGTCAGTAATTGATTCCTTTTTGCTATTGAACAGTATTCCATTTATGGATATACTGTAATTTGTTTATTCATCTGTCAATGGAAGTTAGTTGTACCTATTTTTTGAACTTGTATTAAGTGTATCAGTTTAATCACATGGTGGGTATTTTTGTCTGACTCCTGTAACTCAGCACTGTTGAGAGATCCTTTTGTATTAAGTTTAGTATAATTTATTTACAGTGCTGTTTAATACTACATTATTTAAATATATCAAATGTGTTTACTACTGTTGGACATTTGGGATGCTTCCAGCTTTTGCTATTACAAGTAATATTGCCTTGAGTATTCTTGCATATGTGTCTCAGTACACACATACACATATTTATATTAGGTATTTACCCTGGAGTAGAATTGCCAGGTCTTAGAGTGTGTGTATGTTCAACTCTAGTAGCAAATGCCAAAGAATTTTCCAAGGTGATTATACCAGTTTACACAAGCAGTAACCTTGTTGGGGAGTTCCAGTTGCTCCATGTCCTCACAACACTTGGTTTTTGTCAGTCCTTTAATTTGAGCAAGTCTGATAAGTGGTTGTGTCTCATTCTAGCTTTAATTTGCATTCTCTGATGCATAATGAAATTGAACATCCTCTTATATGTTTACTGACCATTTGCATCTTCTTTTTTATGAAGTACCTGTTCCTCTTTTGCATTTTTTTTCCTTCCTTTTAAAAAATAAATTGAAGGAATTCTTTATGTATTCTAGGTAAAAACAGTTTGTCAGTTATGTGTTACAAATTTATATAAATGCCCTTGACTTTTATACATTGACTTGCTGTCCAGCAGCCTGGCAGTTCTTGTTTATTCTGTTAGTTTATCTGTAGATTCTTTTAGGTTTTCTGTGTTTATAATCATCTTATGCAAAGGACAGTTTTATCTCTCCCTTTCCAATCCTTATACCTTTTATTTCTTTTTCTTGACTTACTGCATTGGCTCGTACCGCCAGTGTAATGCTGAATAGAAATGATGATGGCAGGCATCCTTGTCTTGTTTCCAGTCTCACATTTCATTCTCAAATATATTCTAGTTTTTATCCCCAACTATTTATCAGATTATGGAAATTCTTTTTTACATACTATTTTGGTAAGACTTTTGTTTTCCTTTTTTAAAAAGTCCTAAATGGATATTGAAGTTGGTCAGATACTTTTCCTGCATCTATTGAGATGCTGTGTTTTTCTTTTTTTTTTTTTTTTCCCACTTGTTAATCTGAATTACATTGAATTTTGAATGTTAAGCTAACTTCCCATTCCTGGTATAAACCAAACTTGGTGGAGATGTATTTTCATTTTTACATATTAGTAGGTCAGTTAGCTGCTATTTTAGTTAGTATTTTTGCATCTATATTTATGAGTGAGATTGGCGAAAATTTCCTTTCTCTAAATATTCTTAGGTTTGATATCAAGGTTTGCTTGCCTTATAAAATGAGCTTGGGATTATACTCTATTTTTGCATTCTCTGGAAAATTTTGTGGGAGATTATAGTTTCTTACGTGTTTTATAAATTTGCTGGTAAAGCCATCTGGGCTTGAAATTGTCTTTGTAGGAAGGTTTTAAATCACATATTTAATTTCTTTAATAGTTGGAGGACTACTCAGAAAATTTTGGCCATCAGTATGTCTTCTTTGGAGAAATGTCTGTTAGATGCCCATTTTTGGATTGGATTGTTTGTTTTTTTGATATTGAACTGTATGATCTGTTTGTATATTTTGGAAATTAATCCCTTGTCAGTCGAATCATTTGTAAATATTTTCTCCCATTCTGTAGGATGTCCTTTCATTTTGTTTATGATTTCCTTTGCTGTGCAAAAGCTTGTAAGTTTGATTAGGTCCCATTTAAAAAAAAATTTTGCTTTATTTCTTTTGCCTTGGGAGACTGACCTAAGAAAAGAAAACGTTGCTGCAATTTGTGTCAGAAAACGTTTGCCTGTTTTCTAGGAGTTATATGGTGTCATGTCTTATATTTAATTCTTTAAGATTTGGCCCTTTTTAAAATCACGTTTGTTTTCTTATTGTTGAGTTTTAAGAGTTCTTTGTGTATATGGGATAAAAGTTGTTTTTCTCAGGTGTCTTTTGCAAATAGTTTCTCTCAGTTTGTGGCTTGTCCTTGTATTTTCTTGACATCATCTTTCACAGAGCAGTTTTTAATTTCAGTGAAGTCAGGCTTATCAATGATTTCTTTCATAGATCATGTTTATAGTATTGTATCTAAAAAGACATCCGTACCTAAAGTCATCTAAATTTTCTCCTATATTATTTTCTAGGAGTTTTATACTTTTGTGTTTTACTAGATTAAAAAAATTCTTTGAAGATCATTCCATTATCTACTGTTGAGATGTACCTGTCAGTCTAATTATTGTTCCTTTGAAGGTAACATTTGGTGGTAGGAAGGGTTTAGCTGCTTTTAAGATTTTGTTTTTGACTTTTAGCAGTTTTACTATGATGTGACTAGGTGTAGGTATCTTTTTATTTATCCTTGTAGGATTTGGGGGGCTACTTGGACCTGTGGTTTGATTGATATCTTTTGTCAGTTTTGGAAAACTGTCCATTGTTATCTCTGTAGATATTTTTTCTGACCCATTCTTATTTTCTTTACTCATTGGTTAGGCTTTTTTTCTTTATCCTTTGTCTTTTATTTCTCTTCTCTCTTTTCTGTTCTTTTGTTTCTCTGAGCTTCTTTTCAGAATAGAGTCTTCTTACCTCTCTGTAATTTACTACTTTTCACTGCAGTGTATTGAATCCATAAACATCATCCATTGAGATACTAATTTTGGTTATTTTATTTTTCAGGTATAGCATTTGTATTTTTTTCAAATTTGCTGTGCTTTCCCCCACTTTTAAAAAATGATTTCTAGTTCTCTAGTGAAATTCCTGATTTAATACACTGTCTCCTTGAACGTAATACATAAACTCATAAAGTCTAAGCTTTTATAATCTCAGCCTTTGAAACATCATTAATTTGTTTCTGCTTTGTTTATCTTGTCTTGTTTCCCTATGTGCCTGGTGGTTTTATGAATGTATATAAGACATCCATATAGGATCTAGTATCATGGTTTGAAGAGATATAATTTGCAGTCCCTTTGAGAGCTTGCCTACTTACGGTTCATATTTAACTCCTTATATCCTTACTCTTCAAGTCTTAATTTTAAGGGCTTAAACTTTTACACCCTTTGACTAGTCTGAAACTGGTTTTGTCTCCTTACCTTGTGAGGCTCTGCGTCACTTGTCAGTCTCAGCTGCATCTTCTTGATGCTCCCAAGGGAAAGCTGCCCTACATATCTGACTCTTCTGTGGATATCCTTCTCTTAGATCTTGGCCTGCTGATTCTTAACTCCCTCTTTAGTTCTCTGATGCCTTTTAGTCATACTCCCCACCCCTCCAGCTTTTTCTTATTTTCTCATTTGGAAGGTTTTTGTATCAATTTACTATAACTAGAAATTGAACCATTTTTCCCTTACTGTTAAACTTACTCATTGAGATAGTATTTCTGTATTAACTTTTAAAAATTATCTAAATACTACCCTTGTAATATAGTATATTAAAAAGACACACAAAAGTTTAAAGGAACAGAAAAAAGTCACTGTGCCATCAATAACATCAGTTACTGTTAATAGTTCCTTTTTGTTAAAGAGCTGGTTTTTGTGGGGTTTGGGTTGGGAAAGAGTTTGGAGATAAGCTTAGTTTGAATATTCTAAGTTTGAGGTGATTTAAATATCTAAGTAGAGCTATGCTTGAGGTATTTAGATACTAAACAGATGATTTTGTTCAAGAGCAGTGTGGAGATCTGGATTTGGACATTAAAAACAGAATGTTAGTTGAACCTACAAAGGTAAACGGAAGGCAGTGGTGGTTGTAGGCTGTTCCACTGTTAAGGGTAGCACAAACTGAGAAGGGACAGGGTGATTATGGGAGACGTAATATAGAACTTGACTTTTGTAGTGTGAAGAAGGCCAAGATAGTGTTGTATTTTTCCTTTGTAGGTTATGTGCCTTTGGGAAAACTTTTTTCTATTCCATATTTAATGGCTTTGGTTGAATTTTTTAAGCCTGAAATTCTATATGCTGAATAGCAGTTATATAAAAGCACAGTATTCTAGTGGGAGATACTTGTTTATTAGTGTTTTAGATGTAATCACAAAATAGATTGAAGCTCAGGGTCTCACACTTGCTAATTATTCATATTTAGTTTTGTGCAGTGACTGTCATCAGTCTCCTATTAAATGTGCATAATAATGAAATCACAATGTTAAAGAATAGTAAAACTATATTAAATACATCAAGGAAATACTAAATACAAGTGACTTTGACACTGAATGACTTTACAGAAAGAGAGTATACAAGAAGCAATACTTTTGTACTTCCTGTTCAAATAACCATTGTACTAAAGATAAAAAATAGGCGTGACTTCACTAAGGTTTTTTTGGTGGTATGAATCATTTTAGTTCTTTATCAGATGAGTTCTTTAATTAAGTAGATGTGCACAGAGGGCATTTAAAGATAGGCCAGAAGTTCATGACCGCATACCTACTTATTTTTAACATATACTTTATGTTATCTTTTTGTTTCTACAGTTTTAATTGTATTTTGATAATTTTGCTATGTATTTGGTCATTTAACAGGAGCTATTATAATATGGAAATTTGATTTAACAGGGCTACAATAGAAGAGGCGTACTCCAGGTCAATGACAAAACTAGCAAAATCCGCAAGCAACTATTCACAACTTGGGTGAGTTAATTTCTTTGAAAAACTCTTTCAGTGTTGATTTAGGCAAAGTTCTGAGAGTGTTAGGTTCCCATTAAGGATGTAGTAGTTTGTAAATATAATAATATGTAATATATTTATTTAAAATGTGTCTATATATGAATATATTCTTGACTTGATAGAAAATATAATTGAATTTGCTGAATCAGTTAATACAAAGCAAATGAAACTTATTTTTCCCCTTTATTAAACTATACAGTCATTCAGTAGTATAATTTTGAGATTTTAAATGTTATGTGTTGTGCTCATTATATTCTGGTTTTCTCTAACTTTATTTAAATTCTTTTGAACAGTGATCTTTAAAAACTCTTGAACTTTATTGCAATGATTAAAATGCATTGAAAACATTGCTTCTGATTTTGTAGACTACTTTTAAATGCTCTTCTTAAAATATGTGCTGAGGAAATGTGTTCTTTGAAAAATGAATGTTAATAATAAGAATGCATTTAAAATGGGGTGTGCTTATAGCCATAACTCTGGGAAGAGTAGTTGTATAATTTGAACAATAACAACTCTGGAAGGCATACTTAATCTGACTTAATTATCTAAAATTGGGGGAGAGGTTATAGTTTAACTAAGATGTTAAAATAATTAGTCTAATTAACATTTATAAAGATTTTTACAGTGATATTCAGTAAGAGATTCCTCTTTTCCTGACATTCTGATGAATCTATGAATCCCACAAAATTTTATGTAGGATTTTGTGTAGATATTCATGTTTTTCATGAAGATGGTTTATACCAGTTATCAGATTCACATGCCTCAAATTCTGTGATCTCAAAAACTGGTTAATAATGACTATTTTATGAAAGTCTTCTCTAGTGTAGTTGAATGAGTTTAAACAAAAGTCTTCTACAGTTGCTTGCTCCCTCTTGCTTTCCAAGTTGGCCTGTACTCTGTTTTTGGGGTGTGTATCTGCCTTTACTTTAACCTTTACTGTAACCCCCCCTTCTCTCCCTGTTATACATCTCTCTAAATCTACTTTTACTAAAAAAAAAAAAAAAGTTTTTTCTGTCTTGTGGCTCAGATAAAGGAGAGATGGACGCTTAGTTTATTCTCAGGGTGGTGACACTGCCCATTATGTAAGTGCTGTTGGCCACAGCTAAGAGGATCTTCTGCAGTTCTGTGCACTAGCTAGGAAGGCTGGAGAGCTTCTTCCTTTTTTCCATCTCTGTCCTCACTTTTCTGGCAGCTTCCTGTTTATAACTCTTCCATGTAACTCTAACATGCCTTTTCTAAGACAAATTTTAGAAGGGCCAGAAAGTAACTGAAATAACAGAAGCTAGCTTTAACTAATTGGTCGTGGTTTTAGGAAATTCTACCTTATTTTTAGTTACGAGTTGGGAGAGTGGGAGACAGAAAAAACAGGGGTTGACTTCAACTGTGTTTCCCAATAATAAAGTTACTGACAACATTTTTGTCTTTGGATGTGTGCTTCTCATAAATTACAAGTGATATTTTGTTTTTTGTTAGTATCATCAGTTAAGATTATAAAGATTTTAAATATTTATGTTTTTGTTTTCTGATGCATATTTAGGTAAGAAATTGAATTTTATCTTTCCATATTTAGTTCCATTTAAACATATTTTGGATTTGTCAGTTTTCTTTCTTAGTGTTTATTATACATTAATGTGAATTACTTGACCAGAAAAAAGTTGTGTATATCAAACTTTTAAAAATGGAATATTTGGAGGGAAGGGTATAGCTCAGTGGTAGAGCGCATGCTTAGCATTCACGAGGTCCTAGGTTCATTCCCTAGTATCTTCATCAAAAATAAATAAATAAATAACCGAATTACCCCTCTCCCCCAAGTGGAATGATATTTGAAATTCCTTAAAGAAACCTGTATTTAAAGAAATCTTATTTTAAACCCCTTTTCTGTGTAAATAATCCTTGGGTAAAGTAAACTCCTTCTTATCTGCTTTGTGAAATCTAGACTATCATGTATCAGGTATACCTGAAGTGATGTACATGTATTTTGGTGCTAAAATGAGTGGTTACTTTTCAGGAGTTCTTTTCCAGTTTTTTTTTTAATCTTGAAATTTTCCATCTAACTACTTGCTGGATTTAGTGCTGATTAGATTTTAAGGTGTGAGGTAAGACCTAATCACAACAGTCCTATAAGTATTTTAATTATCCTCTGAACTTTTTTGTTATTGCTTAAAATGATCATTGTCAGTTAGTTTTCCTAATGGGTAGGAAATGCAGTAATTGACACAAAGTACATATTAGGATATGTAATTTCTTTCTCTACCTCTTGTCTTAGTGATAATTGTTGCTGTTTGTTTTTGTTTTATAGAGCAAAGCAAATGGGAAATACTTGAGGAAAACATAGGATAAGATTATATCATTCTCTACTGACTAAATTAATTTAAACTAACCATTGGCATGCTAAGTATTATCCAGGATATAATAATGTAGTAATTCTTGGAAGTATTTGAACCTGCTGGAAATACTAAATGCTCAATGTTGAGAAAAACTGGTAGGAAAGTATGTCATACATTCTGTACCGAGAAGCGGGACTCTCTTAGTGTTTTGTTGAAGTACACAGATAAAATCTGAAACAAGATTTCAGATAAAAGGTTTAAAATAATTCTTAAATAAATTTTAATGATGAAGACACTTAAAAATTATGTGCAAATTTGACTCTTGCATGTTTAAATTCAGAGGAACTTTTATTTTTGATGAAGCATTTTAAATGGAGCACTGAATAGTCTAAAATTGAGATTTGATAATAAGCTAGTTTTAAACAGTAGACAGTGATTAGAAAGGCATCTGATACAAATCTAAATAACCAAATCAATGCAGAAAAATGACACAGTATAATTGAGAGAGGGACATGGCCAGACCTGTAATTTTGACTCATTTCTGTGTATCTGAGGTCTAAAAATATTTTAAATAATTAACCAAGGAACCAAGGATTAAAAAAAAATCAAGGTCAGGCTGTCAGTCATTTAATTTGTGATTTATTTTAATCTTATCTTTTGCCTAATTAAAACTGTTGAATATAACATTATTTCATTGGTTCTATTTTGGAACTTTAACTTTTTTTTCCCTTTTAGTAAATTATTCCCATGTTTTCTTTCCTTTAGAACATTTGCACCAGTGTGGGATGTGTTCAAAACATCTACAGAGAAATTAGCAAATTGCCACTTAGATCTTGTTAGAAAATTACAAGAATTAATAAAAGAAGTTCAGAAGTATGGAGAAGAACAAGTAAAATTGCATAAAAAGGTATCAGTTTTTCCTTGTTAAAGGATTGATTGGTCAGATATTGAATGCTTTGTAGTTCTGTAATTTTGATAAATCATTTCATACCAAACAGACTAAAGAAGAAGTTGCAGGAACTCTGGAAGCTGTTCAAACCATTCAGAGCATAACTCAGGCCCTTCAGAAATCCAAGGAAAATTACAATGCCAAATGTGTAGAACAGGAACGTTTGAAAAAGGAAGGAGCTACACAAAGAGAAACAGAAAAGGTACTCATAATGAAAATATTTCTGTGGTTTCAGAGCATTTTCAATTATAAGACTGCATTTCACCTTCAAACACTCAAGAATGATTTCATAATATAGGTAAGGTCACTGTGCCTCTGAGTATTAATGATTTACCTAAGTAAAACAGAAGTAGGTTTGCAAAATGTGTTGTGTATGGTAAATAGGTTGGCAGACAAATAAAAAGGAATGATTTCTTTATGTCAGTAATACATTTATAGGATTTTTTATAAGATAATTGATGAGATACTGCTTGGTATAAGATTTAATAATGAGGTAAACATTTTTTTGAAGCAAGACTGGTTTATTTAGCAAAGCAATAGATACTTGAGGATAAGCTTTAAATACATGTTGTGGGTGATTTATTGCTGACTTTGAGCACATGTATGTAGTGTTGTGGTAAACCACAACCCTTTCCCCCACTCTCATTTTAATTGAAACTAGATTTTTTTTTCCCTTTCAGAACAGTTTAACCATCCACTTCTTTGATGTGGTATATCTCATTTAGGAATCAGCCATAGGGAGTGATAATTTTGAAAGCTTTGTAAAGTATTTGAAATATCCAGTAAAAAAAAAATTATAACTTTTGCAATTATAGTAATTATAGCAGTGTACAAAATGGGCAAAAACTAGAAGATAATATGGAAAAATCAAAGCAGTTGATGCAATTTAGGGTAATATGTTTCCTTTAACATTTGTGCAATAAATAAAAATTAGGAGGGGGTAAAAGATGAGGCCCAGTAAGCTTATCACTTTAAAACATTCTTCATTCCAGATACAACAATTATGAATAAAATATAAAAGGGGAAGATAAAATAATACAGTCCAAAAAGAAGAATATTATCTTTGTGAACCAGAAAGGAACAGAAACCCAAAGGGGCATGGAAAGATTGATTATGCAGTTTTGTCAGACTCACAGTCCTAAGTTAGGCAGTGGAATTTAGCTCTTGTGTGGTAAAGGGGACTAAATCTTCCCCACTTGAGATTAGCACAAGGAACTCCACTCACTTTGTAACACTCTAGGTAGCAAAAAAAGACTCTCGGACTGCTAAAGGGCTAAAGCATAATTGGAAGTTGGGGACTTTTGGACACAATTCTGACCAGCAGTCAATCCAAGGAACCAATTCATGACTGTTTTGATCATATCCCCAATGTTCTTTGAGGGAAGTAATTAAAAGCCACCTTTTAAAGACTGATACTAAATTGGGGCCTTGGGGGGCTGGCAGGAGATAAACTGAAAACTCCTTGGAGGGTGTTGGTGAGTGTAAAGAATAGAACATAACACATTTCTGAGAGGAATGTTTACCTTGTATTCTGTGGAGTTTTTCAGCAGCGCTGATGGAGGGAGAGAGAGAAGAGAGAGAGGGAAAAATGAGAAACCTCTTATCTGAAATGAGCAAACAATCAAAATTCTAGAGCACATCTTAAGAAATCTAATACAGGTTTCCCCCGCTATCTAGCAGTAGTGTGTTCCTTTGAAATCTTTTGTAAGCCAAATGGCAAAAGCAGAGAAGCAATTACCTGAGAACGTCTTGCTAAGGGATGTACAAAGTAAACTGAGATGAAGCACAGATGCTTACAGACACAGTTTAAAACTATGGAGGCTGATCCTGAGATGCTGACTGTGGGTCCCAGGAAGGAGCTTGGTGGTACCACTCTTAACTGCTCTAGGTGCCCGCTGCCTCTATAATGGCTCCTGCAAAATGAATGCTGAATGGATGCTATTTTTGCTTTTTGCTTTCTTTTGTAAAAGTGAAAATCTTTGGATTTCTTTTGGTTAGTGAAAACAGGTACTAATATAATTCTTTTGTAAACGCAAAGTGGTATAAAATAAACTTTTGAAAAGCAGGGGATACCTCCATTAAGGCAGACAGCAATAAAAATTTAATAGTTGGAATAAGAATTCACTCCAGATGAAATTTAGATTTATAAAACATTTGAAAGAAATGTTAATGTGTGTTGACAATGTTCAGAGGTGAACATGAATATAAACTTAAAGAAAATTAAAAGAGGCATTAAACAAGACCTCCTGGGTAGGAAAACAGCTAATTAGGTAAGTTGGCAATGAATATATAGTTATTGAAATTTTTTACAGAAACAATAGAGAAGATGAACTTTAGACTTGATATAGTAAAAGAGTGAATTTGGAAGGTAATACTAAGGGAACTCACCCAGAACATAGTACAGAGAAATAAAGGTTACCAACATTCATCTTCTGTGGATTTCAGAAGAAAAAAAATGGAGAGGAAGGTAACAGGTAATATTGAAGAGTTAACCAATCAGAATTTTTCAGAATTAAAGAAATTCAGGAGTCCTCAGATTAAAAGTATATACTTGATATTAAGCAGGTTAAATAAAGATAAATTCAGACCTAGACACCAGGGAAAAAGAGAATATTAAAAGCTACCAGGTATTTCTTTTTCCTCACATCTCTGAAATCAGCATGCGTCTTCAGTTGATGTTATTATATAATCGCTCTTGGTAAGGTGGCATTTGTGGTGTAGTTTCACTGCATATGTGAACTTGGTTATTATATACCCGGTGGCATGATTGGATAACTGCAACACTTTGATGCTTGAGACCACTTTAAAACCATTTGAGGAAGGAATAGTTCTGATTGTTCTCTGAAAACCTTTTGTTAAGACCTGGTAAGATTAAGAAAATGTGAGCACCAGTACTTGGAAGAAAATCTAGACATAATAGTGGACCAGTTTTACGAAATGCTCTGTTAATAGTGCTCTTGATGACATCAAGGATAATATTATGTGTGGGAAAAAAACAGACCTCAGCAGCCTCTAAATTGGAAGTAATTGAGAAGGGTCAGAATCTGAATATGGAAAAAGATTTGAGAGTATCTCAAACAATTCATTTTGCTTTCCTTTTTATTATGTATCATACAAGAATAAAAATGTACCTCTAAAGTCTAAAAGAGCTCTTTTAATAGTTTAAAATAATTTTAAGTGTTAAGAAAGCATTATTTCATGGTTTAATTGACAGTACTTTTCTATTTTAGTAGTATACAAAATAATGGTGTGTGTTACATTAAGTACTATATTAGAATTAGTAGTAGTCAAAAATGTACATTAAGCATAACTACTAAAAGGAGATGATCTAAAGGGGAAGGGTATAGCTCAGTGGTAGTATGTGTGCTTAGCATGCACGAGGTCCTGGATTCAATCCCCAGAATCTCCACTGAGAATAAAGGAATAAATAAATAAACCTCATGCCCCCCCCCCCCAAGAAGATTGTCTAAATCCTCTAAATCAGCAAAAGGAAGAGAAGAGGAAGGGGTGCTTTTTTCTAATTGTTCATCTCAGAAGTACTATCTTTGCTTGTGATACTACATGTGTTAGTGGGTCTCTGATTTATATATATTCAAATCCAAGTCTAAGTAAATAATTTATTTGGTCTGTAATAAGCTTTTTATGAAAATGAATGTAGATTTTTTTTTAAAAACATGGATCTTTGAACCATTTTTCATTTGGTAAACCTGAAAATGTAAATAACTTATTGGCTGTTATGATATAGTATGCTTCTCATCTTCACTCGTAAATCCTTTTATAAAACCATTTAGAAGTTACTTATATTTGTGGACTGTGATGAAGTACTTATTTTATATGTATATATATTTGATTTTACTATAAAAATTATGGACACTTAAACAAATATTTCTAGTAGTATATCAGTAAATTTATTTATAGTGCTAAGGAAATAAATAAAATGTAGGACTTATTTTATTATCAATAGGTAATCCATTAAAGCCAGTCTTTTATTCATGAGAAGAAATACAGCTGTTCTTTTAGAGCATAATTTCCTCATTCAAGAATAGCTGCTCCAACTTCTCCTTAAATAATAACTTTATAGAAGTGGTCAAGTTTGTTACTACTGGGACATTTAGTTTCTTTAATTCTACCCTAAAAATTTACAGTTTTACTAAGCATATATTCTGTTTAGAAAGTCATGTTTACTTAATTGAATATTGCTGTATGTAGTTTCCTACGAGAGATGTTTGTTGCTTTCAAAAAAGGTAGATGTTCTCAATACAATTATATTCTAAAATGGCCTCTATGGCCTTTTATAGGATATGTTAGTTTTCTTTAAATTAATTTTTGTCATTACTTAAAACACCTTGTGAGTCAATAAACTTTAAAAAAAATTTATTCCTTTATTACTAAATACTACTTTTGTCAGTTTTCCAAGATGCTGCTTTAAGTTGGTATGTAATTTTATTCTCATATATTATTTTCACCTTCGAAGAGTTGGCACTGATATAAAAATATATTAGAACTTATAAAGGATATCTTATTTCTTCTTTTATGCCACCAAATAAGAGAAATGAAATTTTACATAGTTTTATGGTATCTAAAAGTATGCTCCAAAAAAGACTTACCAGTTCACAATTCTGAGTTAGATCCAGCTCTTAACCTTTGATATGATGACCATAATTTTATGGTTGGAAATAGTGAACAGATAAGTTTCTATGTTGAATGGCTGGACCAAGATTTATGATGAAAATATTGTGGGATGAAAAAGAAGTTATGAAAATATGCTAGTTTAAAATTCTAAAATTAATATTTCTACTCTTCTTGATTCCGTAAAGATTTGAGTACCAAAACTAGTTCGAGAGAATTCTAGAGACTGAGTATAGGAAGAGGAAATGATGCTTCAGGAACTTCCTTCCATCTCTTAAAGTCCTGTTATTTTAAGTGTAATGAATAATGTTATGAAATAATTACTTTGTTTACATTTTAGAAATCTATCATAGGTCTTCTGTAAGGAGTAATGATCCTCTAGGCAGTCATCTTTTACTTCTGTTAGATTATAAATTCCTTGTAAGTGAGAAACCATTGTATTGTCCATAGTACAGCATATGTTTACTTGGAAAAATAATCATTATAGCAAAACACTGTTTGAATTTTTCCTGTTCATTAATATAATAAAAATTAAAAGTTTATTTTAAATATAGACTATAGACTTAATTCTTGCCTTTTAAAATGGTTTATTCAAACATTTTTTTGATTGTTGGACTACGAATTTGTGTGCCGTAGTAAATAAATATTTTAGTTTCTATCATCTGCCTATCATCATGCCAAATGTTGTGAAGGTAAGTAAGGCTAAATACATATTACCACCTTCTGTCTTTAAGAAGCTTCCTTCTTTTTAGGGAGCCAAGACTTACTGAATAGTACAGAACAAGAAGCTATTAGAGGAGAGTTTTAGTGGTAAGTTTAGAAAGGGAGATACCTTATTTTGTATAGAATGTGTAAAAAGAAAACAGGAAAGATTCCATGAAATAAATTACTTTTAAAATTGTGGACACAGTAGGAGGTATAGCTTGGTGGTAGAGCACGTGCTTGGTGTGCATGGGATCCTGGTTTCAATCCCCAGTGCCTCTGTTCAGGAGGAAAAATGTGCAGACACATAGTTATATTGGAGGGGACTTTACCATTTTTATTAATTTCCTTCCAAATTGCAAATATCTCTAGGAGTGATCACATATCATATCTTTATCAATAGCTGACACATAAATTATAAGGCAGTAGCTTAATAGGCAGCAGAGAAAAACGACAGTGCTAGAATGAAGAATAAGCAAGGAGGAGGGACTACCAGTGGAACTATATCATTTTGCTAGACTGTGTCATTAAAAATCACTCCATGGACTGTGGATTTTTTTTATCACTCTTGTATAGACTGAAAATTATGGTAGCTGGAAAAAGAAATTCTCTTCTTTCAAGTCTCTTGGCATAAATCCTAAAAGAAACCCAGGCAACCATGCCATTAAAATTGATTTTGAAATAAATTCTAGCAAACTTGGTTATCCGGGCTTCCTGTGAAGGTAGTAACTCAAAATATTCATCTCATGAAAGGGCTGAGAAGTTAGAGGAAGTTTAGTAACAATAGTATAAAGTAATGTTGTGTGGCTAGGCAATGGGAAAAGAGTTTAAAAAAAAATCCATAGGCGCAAACTAGAAAATCATTATATTATTTTGGACACTTATTGTAGGGATGGCGGGCTCAGTACAACTCTTAGATATGATAAGAGCAAAATATAACGGTAAAATATATTGATGAATGTTCCTGTTGATGTTCCTTTTAAAAACTATTACAATAGCAGATACTATTTATTTTGTAGATTTCACTACAGTCCCTGTCCCAGCACTTATATAAATTCCATTTCATCATTTGCAAAGCTCTAAAAAATAGATGGTATTGTTTCCATTTTAGGAATGAGAGAACCATATAGAACTCAAAGACCAGGTCAACTGGGTAGTAAATGGTAGAGCTAGAATTTGAATCCAGTTTCTTTTGGCTCCAAAACCAGTTTTGATACAAGATAACAGTTTTGATACACTACAAGGGGCATCCTATATTTATTTAAGAAGGCAGGAAAGCATAGAACATATATGTTTAATATAGTATATGAAGTTATATTTTAGAGACAGTAGAGTTGCCTTTTTAGAGAGTAGGACTGTATGTATCTTGCCAATTCCAAATCTCTGGGTAAACCCAACTTCCTGTTTCTAATAATTTTTAGACTCCTGAACATAGGTGGAGATAATTACATATTGGTTCAGGTTGGCTCTGCATAAATTCAGCTTTACTTTGCTCCCAGTGGCTCATAGCAGTACTTCTGCTCATCTAGGTATTACCTGTTGCATTCTTCACAACCATGGTTTGAAGCTCTTTCCATTCTCCTGAAGTTCCCAACCCTGCCCTACTCTTTTTCTCTCTTAGCAGACCATCTCATGAATAAAATGGAGATGTTTGTGTCTTTAAACCTTATAACTTCTCTTTTTTTGATCTTCCTTAAACTCTTACTTACTTTGACATCCCTTCCCTTTCAACTGCCTGTGTCCAAATTGATCAGTCTTTTGGAAATAGTCATGTTTCTTGATAGCCATGTGTCTGCCCTAACCTACAAGTCACACATAATCTTTCCTCTTCTTGAATCTCTCTCTTCCATAGAATTTTTTTTTTTTACTTCTTTGCTAGTATCTACCAATTTCTAGTTATTTATGTATAGCTTATACTTCTTTTTTAAAGTCCTTGAGGAAAAGATCCCTATATAATTTATTTTCATATTCCTCACTGCCTAATATTTAACATATTTTTAAGCTTTTATTGAATAAGTAACTTTGTTAAAATTAGAGCTATAATGCAGTAACAATTTTTTAAAAAATAGAAATCTAGAAAAATAGGCAATGATAAAAACAAATGTATAGATTTTCTGGAGCATAATGGAAACTGAAATCAAGGAAAACTGATTTCTTTCAACTTTTTAGCTAGCTTTATAGTCACTGATCAGATATAAAATAGAATATGTTTGTTGTGGGAGGAAGGAAGACTCACAGGTATATAAAGCAGTGTCAAGTATATTCTGAATGGTATTGTCACATTTTTGTTCCTTGAATTCTTAGTAACACTGTACTATTATAATGTGGTTGTGTAATCTTACTGTGAGTTTTAAAATGAGAGTATTTTAACTTTTTAAAGCATGTTCCATCAGAAAGGAGAGGAGAATCAGCATTTAATTTCTGCATTATTGTGTGACCATAACAAAAAATATTACTAAGGAGGACTTGAAAAGAGGTATTAAAGTTAGTTTATATCATCTTCATCTTACCATAGGCCTCATCTCTTAAAATGTATTTAAATTATTTTTTCATATTAACTTATATTAGGAAAGAAAAAACATTTTGTGTAGTTCAGAATGTTTTTCTTTTGTTACAGGCAGCTGTTAAAGCTAAGAAAGCTACAGATACCTATAAACTCTATGTGGAAAAATATGCATTAGCAAAAGCTGATTTTGAACAGAAAATGACAGAAACAGCTCAGGTTGGTATTTTTGAGGCTTTAAATCTAAACTACAGGATATTTCTGTTTACTGATATAAATAGTATAATTTTTCTGTCATAAAATTTTTTAATACTAGAAAATGTTAAAATGCACAACCTCATTGTTTTTACAATGCTGTTTTAAAATTACACATTTTGTTTTGGAGATTGAGGACCAATGATCAATAATTAAAATATCATAAGGGATTATTCAGATAGACTAGAAGAGAATGTTTAAAGAGTACTGAAGGAAATGAAGACACTGGGAGATGGTGAAGACAATACTGATTGTTAGCTTTATGTATGAGTTTTAAAATGGACTTCTACTTAAGAAGAAAATTGGAAGTGACTCAGTGCTGAGGATTTAGCAGTTAACAGAACAAGAATTTCTACTCTTCAGTTTATATTAGCTAAGGCATGGAAGCAACCTAAATGTCCATCCACAGATGAATGGATAAAGATGTTTTATATATGTATGTGTACACCCACCCACCCAGGAATATTACTCAGCCATAAAAAGAATGAAATAATGCCATTTGCAGCAACATGGATGGACCTAGAGGTTATCATACTAAGTTAAATAAGTCAGGCAGAGAAAGACAAATACATGATATTACTTATATGTGGAGTCTAAAAAAATGATACAAATGAACTTACTTACAAAGCAAAAACAGACTCACAGAAAGAAAACAAACTTACGGTTAACAAAGGGGAAAGGTAGGGGGAATAAATTAGAAGCTTGGGATTAGCAGATACAAACTTACATATAAAATAAACAGCAAGGTCCACTGTATAGTACAGGAACTACATTCAGTATCTTGTAATAAACTATAATGGAAAATAAAAATAAAAAAGAATCCTTGCTGTCATAGAACTTCCATTTTAGTAAGGGAAGATAGACAATTTAAAAAAAAAGCCTGTCTCTCATAAGCTTGGGATAGATTATATTCAGTGTGATGTTCTTAGAGCCTTAATTAAAGGTGTAGATTTAAGACAGGTGCCTTATATGAATCATACCTAAAACTTCCACCCCCATCTCTTGTTCTCTTTTCTTACATTGTTTTTCTCCTTAGCGTCTGTCATTATCTAACATACCATGAATTTTATTTACTGTCTCGGCCAGGATAGGATAGGTATGTTGAGGTGACAAAGAACCCCTAGAATCTCAGTTGCTTACAATAGGAAATGATTATTGTTGTCTTGCTATTTGTTCAGCTTGGGTCAGCTGCAGATCTGATGCATTGTCTTCACCCTGGTACTGAGGCTGGTGGAGGAGCTAATTCTTAAAACATTACTGTTTTTTAAAAAAAATTTTATTGAAGTATAGTTGATTTACAACGTTGCATTGGTTTCAGGTGTACAGAAAAATGATTCATATATATATATGTAACTGTATGTATACATTCTCTTTCAGATTCTTTTTCAGGTCCTTGTTGTGTATCTATTTTATATATAGTAGTGTGTATTTGTTCATCCCAAACTCCTAATTTATCCCCACTCCCTTCTGCTTTGGTAACCGAAGATTTATTTTCTATGTCTGTGAGTCTACTTCTGATTTGTAAGCAAGTTTGTTTGAATCTTTTTTTTTTAGAGTCCACATATAAGTGATATGATAATGATATTTGTCTTTCTCTGACTTACTTCACTTAGTTTGGGTCCATCCATGTTGCTGCAAATGGCATTATTTCATTCTTTTTTATGGCTGAGTATTCCATTTGTGTGTATTTGTGTGTGTGTGTGTGTGTGTGTGTGTGTGTGTATCATCTTCATCCATCTATGGATGGCTATTTAGGTTGCTTCCATGTCTTGGCTATTGAAAACAGTGCTGCTATGAACATTGGGGTGCGTGTATCTTTTCAGATTAGAGTTTTTATCTTTCTTGGTGTATGTCCAACAGTGGGATTGCTGGATCATGTGATAAGTCTGTTTTTAGTTTTGTAAGGAGCCTCCATACTGTTCTCCACAGTGACTGCTCCAGTTTCCATTCCCCAGCAGTATAGGAGGGTCTCCTTTTTGCCACATCCTCTCCAGCATTTATCATTTGTTATTTTTTAATCATGGCCATTCTGACTAGTGTGAGATGATACCTCATTGTAGTTTTAACTTGCATTTCACTAATACTTTGCAATATTAAACATCTTTTCATGTGCCTATTGGCCATCTGTATGTCTTCTTTGGAGAAATGTCTATTTGGGTCTTCTGCTCATTTTTTGATTGTTTTTTGATAATAAGCTTTGTGATCTGTATATTTTGGAAATTAATCCCTTGTTGGTCATATCATTTGCAAATATTTTCTCCCATGTCATACAAAATCCCTTTTCATTTTGTTTATGATTTCCTTTGCTGTGCAAAAGCTTTTAAGTTTAATTAGGTCCCATTTATTTTTGCTTTATTTCCATTACTCTAGGAAACAGAGCCAAAAAAAAAAAAATTGCTGCAATTTATGACAAAGAGCTTGTGTTTTCCTCTAGGAGTTTTATAGTATCCAGTCTTACAGTTAGGTCTTTAATCCATTTTGAGTTTATTTTTATATATGGTGATAGAGAATATTCTAATTTCATTCTTTTACATGTAGCTGTGCAGTTTTCCCAGCACTGCTTATTGAAGAGACTGTCTTTTTTCCATTGTATATTCTTACCTCCTTTTTCATAGCTTAATTGACCATGAGTGTATGGGTTTATTTCTAGGCTTCCTATCCTGTTCCATTGATCTGTGTGTCCATTTTTGTGCCAGTACCATAGTGTTTTGATTACTATGGTAGCTTTGTAGTATAGTCTGAAGTCAGGGAGAATGATTCCTCCAGCTCCATTCTTCTTTCTCAAGATTGTTTTGGTGATTTGGGGGTCTTTTGTGTTTATTTACAAATTCTAAATTTTTTTGTTCCAGTTCTGTGAAAACTGCTGTTGGTAATTTGATAGGGATTGCATTGAATATGTACATTGCCTTGAGTAATATGTCCATTTTAATGATATTAATTCTTCCAATCCAAGAACACAGTATATCTTTCCACCTTTGTCATTTGCAGTTCCTTTTGTCAGTGTCTTACAGTTTTCGGAGTATATCTCTTTTGCCTGCCTGGGTTGGTTTATTCCTAGGTATTTTATTCGTTTTGATGTGATGGTAAATGGGATTGCTTCCTTAATTTCTTTTTCTAAAATTTCGTTGCTAGTGTATAGAAATGCAACAGATTTCTGTATATTATTTTGTATCCTGCAGCTTTACTGAATTCATTGATGAGCTCTAGTAGTTTTCTGGTAGCATCTTTAAGATTTTCTATGTATAGTGTCATGTCACCTGTCAGCAGTGATTTTACTTCTTTTCCAATTTGGATTCTTTTTATTTCTTTTTCTTCTCTGATTGCTGTAGGTATGACTTCCAAAACTACGTTGAATAAAAGTGGCAAGAGTAGGCATTCTAGTCTTGTTTCTGACTGTACAGGAAGTGCTTTCAGCCTTTTACCATTCAGTATAATGTTAGCTGTTGGTTTGTCATATATGGCCTTTATTATGTTGAGGTATGTTCTATGTCCACTATCTGGAGAGTTTTTATCATAAGTGGATGCTGAACTTTATCAGAAGCTTTTTTTGCATCTATTGAGATGATCATATGGTTTTTATTTTTCAGTTTGTTAATGTGGTGTATCACATTGATTGATTTGGGGATATTGAAAAATTCTCACATTCCTAGAATAATTCTCACTTGATCATGGAATATGATCTTTTTAATGTTTTGTTGGATTCAACTTGCTAGTATTTTGTTGAGGATTTTTCTTCACGTTCATCAGTGATACTGACCTGTAATTTTCCTTCCTCCCTTTCTTTTTCTTCCTTCCTTTCTTCCTTTCTTCCTTCCTTTCTTTCTCTTTCTTTCTTTCTTTCTCTCTCCTTCCTTCCTTCCTTCCTTCCTTCCTTCCTTCCTTCCTTCCTTCCTTCCTTCTTTTCTTTCTTTCTTTCTTTCTTTCTTTCTTTCTTTCTTTCTTTCTTTCTTTCTTTCTTTCTTTCTTTCTTTCTTTCTCTCTTTCTCTTTCTCTTTTTCTCTTTCTCTTTCTCTTTCTCTTTCTCTCTTTCTTTCTTCTTTGTCTGGTTTTGGTATCACTGTGATTTTGGCCTCAGAATAAGTTCAAAAGTTTCTTCATCTGCAGTTTTTTAGAACATTTTCAGAAGGATGAGTGTTAACTCTTCTCCAAATGTTTGGTAGAATTCACTTGTGAAGCCATCTGGTCCTGGAGTTTTGTTCGTTGGGAGTTTTTTAATAACTGTGATTTGATTTCAGTATTGGTAATTGGTTGGTTCATATTTTCTCTTCTTGGCTGAGTCTTGGGAGATAGTACTTTTCAAAGAATTTGTCTGTTTTTTCTAGGTTGTCCATTTTATTTGCATATAGATGCTCATAGTAGCCTCTTATGATCCTTTGTATTTCTGTGGTGTCAGTTGTATCTTCTCCATTTTCATTTCTGATTTTATTGATCTGGGCCCTCTCCTTTTTTTTCTTGATGAGTCTGGCTCAACGTTTATCAATTTTGTTTATTGTTTCAAAGAACCAAATTTTTTATAAAAAAAAACAACAAAACACCAAAGGAAAAAAAAATCAAAGAACCAGCTTTTAGTTTCATTGATCTTTTCTGTTTTTTAAATACCTCTGTTTCATTAATTTCTACTCTGATCTTTATTTCTTTCTTGCTTTCTGCTAACTTTGGGTTTTGTTTGTTCTTTTTTCTCTAGTTGCTTTAGGTGTATGTTTAGGTTGTTAATTTAAGATTTTTGTAGTTTCTGCAGGTAAGCTTGTATCACCATAAACTTCTCTCTTAGAACTCCTTTTGCTGTGTCCCATATGTTTTGGATCGTGGGGTTTTTGTTTTGATTTCTCACTAGGTATTTTATTTTTTTATTTCTTTTTTGATTTCTTCAGTGATCCATTGGTTATTTAGTAGCATATTGTTTAGCCTCTATGTGTTTGTGTTTTTTGCAGTTTTTCTTGTAGTTGATTTCTCACAGCAGTGTGGTCAGAAAAGATGCTCTTGATATGATTTCAATTTTCTTAAATTTACTGAGGCTTGCTTTGGATCCCGGCATGTGATCTATCCTGAGGAATGTTTCATGTGTGCTTGAAAACAATGTGTATTCCACTGCTTTCAGATGGAATGCTCTATAAATACCAGTTAAGTCCATCTGATCTAATGTGTCATTTAAAGCCTATGTTTCCTTATTGATTTTCTATCTGGATGATCTGTCCATTGATGTTAAGTGGGGTGTTAATGTCCCCCACTATTATTGTGTTACTGTCAGCTTCTCCCTTTACGTCTGTTAGCACATTTGCCTTGTATATAGAGGTGCTCTGATGTTGGGTGCATATATATTTACAGTTGTTTTATCTTCTTCATGTATTGATCTCTTGATTATTATGTAGTGTCCTTGTGTCTTGTAACAGTCTTTATTTTAAAATCTATTTTGTCTGATATAAGTATTGCTACTCTGGCTTTCTTTTGATTTCCATTTTCATGGAATACTTTTTTCCATACTCTGTTTCAGTCTCTGTGTGTCTCTAGATCTGAAGTGAGTCACTTGTGGGCAGCAAATATTCAGGTCTTGTTTTTGTATCCATTCAGCCAGTCTAGATCTTTCGGTTGGAGCATTTAGTCCATTTACATTTAAGGTTATTATTGATATGTTTTTTATTATCATTTTGTTTATTGTTTTGGATTTGTTTTTGTAGGTCTTTTTTTCCTTTTCTTCTTTTGTTCTCTAGTGATTTGGTGACTGTCTTCATTGTTGATGTTTGGATTCCTTTTTCTTTGTGTGTGTATCTATGATAGATTTTTGGTTTGTAGCTACCATGAGGTTTTGGTATAGCAGTCTGTATATATACATGATTACTTTAAGTTGCTGATCTCTTAATTTCAAATGCATTTTTACCTTGCATTTGTATTTTCCTCCCCTCATGATTACTGTTTTTGATATATTTTACCTCTATCTTTTTTATGTATCCCTTAACTGCTTATTGTGGATATAGATCGTTTTACTACTTTGATCTTTTAACCTCCGTAATAGTTTATGTGTGGATGACTTCTGCCTTTACTGTATGTTTACCTTTACTGGTGAGAATTTCCATTTTATAGTTTTCTTGTTTCTAGTTGTGGCCTTTTCTTTTCTGCTTAGAGAAGTTCCTTTAGCATTCATTGTAGAGGTGGCTTGGTGATGCTGAATTCTTTCAACTTTTGCCCATCTATAAAGCTTTTGATATCTCCATCAAATATTAATGACAGCCTTGCTGGGTAGAGTATTCTTGGTTGTAGGTTTTTCCCTTTCATCATTTTAAATATATTGTGCCATTCCCTTCTGGTCTGCAGAGTTTATGCTGAAAAATCAAGTGACAGTCTAATGGGAGTGCCCGTGTATGTTATTTGTTGCTTTTCTCTTGTTGCTTTTAATATTCACACTTTATTTTTAATTTTTGTCATTTTAATTTCAATGTGTCTTGATTAATTCTGTATGGAACTCTCTGTGCTTCCTGGACTTGAGTAACTGTTTACTTTCTCAGGTTAGGGATGTTTTTACTTACTGTCTATATAGATAAGAGATAGGTGGGGCCAGGTCTTGGTGCTAATGACCCAAGCAAGATGTCAGCCTCTTGGAGAGTTCGTGCAGATGAATACTCCCCATATGTCTGCAACCATATCTGTGTCCCCAGGGTGAGCCACAGCTGCTCCCTGCCTTCCCAGGAGACCCTCCAAGACCAGCAGGTAGGTCTCGCCCATGCTTCTTTGAAATTACTGCTTTTGCCCTTGGTCCCTCTGAGCGTGAGATTTTGTGTGTCTCCTTTAGCAGTGAAATCTTTATTTCCCTCAGTCCTGTGGAGATCCTGCAGTTAAGCCTCGCTGGCCTTCAAAGCCAAGTGCTCTGTGGGCTTGTTTTCCTGGTGCTGAACCCCTAGGCTGGGGAGCCTGATGTGGGTGTCAAGACTCTCACTCCTGTGAAACTGTGTAGTATGATTATTCTTCAGTTTGTGGGTTACCCGCTCTGGGGATATGAGGGTTGATTATACTGCAAATCCACCCTACCTGTCTCGTTGTATTTCTTTCTTTATGTCTTTAGTTATGAAAGCACTTCTCTGGTTGGATCTAATTTTTTTTAATCGATGGTTGTTCTGCAGTTAGTTGTGATTTTGGTGTGTTCATGAGAGGGGTTGAGCTCTGGCTCTTTCTACTCTGCCATCTTGGTCCCCAGCCCAAAACATTATTTTTAGTCATCACATCTGAGGGACTAGTAATGTGGTGAAGCACATTGGGTCTTCTACCCATATTTTTTATTGGCTTTATTCCCCACTAAAATGTAAGTTCTATGAGAATAGTTACTGATTTGTTGACTGCTGTATCTCCTTAGCACTTTAAAACAGTTTCCAGTTCGTGGTAAGCACTCAGTAAATGTGAAGAAGGACTCTATCAATCTGACTATTTAGACTCCAGGGAGTTTTCTCACCTGGAGTTATGAATGATTCACATCTCAGAAACTAAAAGGCTTGCATGCCTGTGTGCAGGCATAATGCATCCATCTTTACTTACCATGTTGTAGGCACTGTGCTAGATGATAGTTGTATACAGTATATATGTAAATAAAACAGAGTTCTCTCTTCTCTAAGTGGAGTGTACAGTATAGAGGAGGGAGGCAGACATTAAATATATGCTTAAATAGAAAGTTATAAATTATTGTAAGTATTACAGAGGGAAAGAACAGGCTTCCATGAGATAGAATAATAGAGGTTACTTAATTTGGATTAGGGAGTTAGAAAAGGCCTTTTTGGAGAAGTGATATCTAAAAGTGGGACTTGAAGAATCAGTAAGAGACTCATTCTAGGGCAAGAGTGTTCCAGGTATTGGGGACCATGAGTATGAAGACCCAGAGGTATAAAAGAGCTGTCACATTCTAGACGGTAAAAAATGCTTACTAAAACTGAGTAAGGAGAGATGGTGGTAAGAAATGGAATTAAAGAGATAGTCAGGGACCAGGCTTTAGTAAGGGTTTACATTTTCTTCTAAGAGCAGTTGGAAGACACTGAATAGCTGTATGCAGGGATATGATCTGATCTGATTTGCATTTTAAAAGAATTCTGGCAGTTTCATGAAGAATGGATTATAGTGAGGCCTAAGGAGAATCAGGAGTCTGGTTTGGAAGGCGGTGTAGTAGTTAGGCAAGAAGGATGTGAAATTCAGTGTGGTGGTCTTGGAGATGGAGAGAACTGAATGCATTTGGAGGTGGCAGGGGTGGGGTGGATGAGGGAATTCTAAGGCAGATGAAGATCTCTTTCAGGTTTTTTCTTGTAAGCCTAGGTGAATAGAGATGAATGGTAATGGCTAGATGAAGAGCTGTTAGTTTGAAGGGTCAGAACTGGATTAGATGTTCAGTTTTGAACATGTTAATTTTAAGCTGCATATACCTAAGTGAAGACATCAAGTAGGCAGTTTTGGAGGATTGAAGTAATCTGGGTTGGGCATAGTGTTCACAGTCCCTTATCTACAATTCTGAATTCCAAAAGCTCTGAAAACCAAGTATTTTTTTTTCCTGTAACTCATTTGGCAGCAAAACTTAACTTGAATTGATGTGAGAATATTTATAGGCTGCCTTTAGACTGAATATACATGTTTTCCTTTAGTGTTTGACAGATACCACTGCAGATCCTGCTGGTAGTATTGTGAGATACATGGTAATATTACCATGTTATCTTTAATTTTAAAAATCCAAAATATTTGAATTCCATAACACTTGGTCCCAAAGATTTTGAATAAAGGATTGGGCCTTTATGAAATAGGGGTTTGTCAGTACACGAAGCCATATGACATTATCTTTGAATACAGTGTGGGGAAGAAAGGGCCCAGCTCAGAGAGTCTCGTGATTGTCAGTTTGGGAGAGGGGAGAGATGCTGAAACTCAAGCAGGAGAAATCAGAGAAGGAAGAAAGCTGGGAAATGATAATGTTTCAAGATAGATTTTGTTTAGTTTAGCATTAAATGAGCCTCTAACTCTAGTGAGATAAAAAGTTTCAATTTCTATAGCAACTGAGGTCATTGTAGACTTTAGCAAGTTCCCTTTTAAGTTTTAAATGTTAGAAACACATTTATAGGCAATCATTATTGATGTATTAATTTTTTAACAAAATAGCTTCTATCAGTGAAAATATTTGCCTTTTAGTAATTCAGTTTGAAAAAACAGGAATTAGAGTTTGCTGGAGTCACTGTTTTTTGTTTGTTTATATTACCTTGTAAAAGTATTCTTAAAGAATTTTCAGCCCTCATTTTTCCCTCTCCTTATCCTTTTTTGCTTCCACATTGCTTTTTTTTTTTTTTTTCAAATCGACATTTTAGTTGTTTACCCTGCTATTTCCAAAATGGAAACATTAATTAGTCTGAGCAGATGTTTAACCATGCTGCTTTTAAATAAAGACTATAGTATACTGTGCTAATGTGTGTTCTCTCTTTGGTGCTCTCTCTGTTACAGACGCACAACTGTAGAACAGGTTAATTTTTGTTTCTTAATAGACAATAGACTGTAATTTGGGTTATTTAGAAGTGAAAAGAATTCTTTTACTTCTCTCCTTTTGTTCTAGGCCAAGCAGGTAGACCTAATCCCAGTGAGAAGGGGCCTGTCAATCTAGTGAGAATCAAATTTGGGTGGCAGGACATATATCTACCAGTGGGAAAAGAAATTGAGTCCCTGTGGTGAAAGAATTTAGAATCTACTTGGAGTATTTGTGATTTAAGTTTTTTCATTTGAGTTGACAATAAGCATGATTTTAATTGTACTCTGTGCTTATGTTTTTCACCAGTTAATGACACTTGAAAAACTTGAAACAGTAGGGACATTTTGTTTACTTTAAATTCTGAAAAAATTCTTAAAGAGTTACACGGCTAGTTCAAGGAAACTTTTGAGATATGCTTAAGCAACACCCTCATATTAAGGAGTATTAGAGTGCTTTTATGTATCTCTAGTGGCTGACAAAATTGTACTTTTTAAAAAAGTTAATGTAACGATACATATGAACACAGTGAATTTGAAATTGCAAGGAGGAAAAATCTGATTTAAGAAAGTTTATTCATTTATATTCAAACATTTGAGATTATATTCCTGTTGCTGAATTGCTCTAAGCTTAGTATTCATTAATTTTGAGGAATTGTGATATTTAGTAGTGTCCTCCCACCAAAAAAAAAATAAGCACAATTTCAAAATTGCATCTGAATCATGCTTTGAGTTTCTTTGTGGCTTCAAGCTTCAATATTTCTAAGTAATTAAGGATCTTACTTATTCATTGTAGGTATTTTAAAAGAGAAGGAAGGCACACTTTTTTTTGGAATTAGGGGTCATCCAAATGAAATTCAGTGACTGACTAGGCTTTCCTAGATTTGGGTCTGTCTATGAGGAAATATCTTGAGCATGAAACTGCAGAAATTTAAGCTGAGGGTGAATTCTTATAGTATGAACATAAAATATAATCATGCTCCCGCTGAATGTCTCATTTCTTAAGAGTCTTTCAGGAACTTGCAATACTGGTATTCTCATTGGACTTGGTCAGAATCAGTCAAGACAGGCAATTTCTTTTAACTCTATTATTCCTCATGAATAAAATTGATTTAAGTTTTTGGACTATTGTTATATTATTGCCAAAACTATAATTTCACTATTACTGATTTTTTTTAAAGTTCAGACCCTTTACACAAATATGGATATGATCATTTGGCTTAGTGATTTCTGATCATGTAACTCAGTGCTGAAGAAAACTGGACATTAAATATAGGGTGAGGGAATTTAATTTGATAAACTAACCAGGGAAAAATAACAAACATTAGGCCTGCTCCTTAGAACTGATATAATTTGGCAAGAAAATGGGTAATCAGGTTTGTGCAGCAGAAATGACAAATATATTTTTGTTTGAAAATGACTAGTTCAGCATTTCCCAAATCCTGTTTTGAGGAATATTATTGTTCTTTGAGATATTAATAAGATATTCAGAGAAGAAGAAAAAAAGGGGTTGTGTGGTCAAAGAAATTTGGAAAACATTGGGTTAAGCAGAGTGAAACAAGTTTTGTTACTTTAGTATTTCTCAGTTATTTCAGTTTTTAATATGTTTATTGTGAAGCCAAATCTAGCAGTGGTTTTCTTCCTGGGGAATAAGTATCAGAATAACCTGGGAATTTTTTCTGAACAACATTCTCACCTCGTGGAGGATTTATGTGTTTTATAGATTGAAAATATCCCCCAGGTCATCTGAATCACCCCCACCTTCAGTTGAGAACTGCTGAGATAGAGTATATGTACAGGCTTTCCCAAATTTCTTTGACCACATACTACCTCTTTTGGAGACTGTGTACTAAATAACATTTCAAATGTTAGACATTTTGAGAGTCTGTGGGCTAAATTGTAAAGTCCTAAGAAGTAAACTATAGTTTTAGCTCTGCCGACTAATTGTTTTTAAGTTTTTGAAAAACACTTCTCCTTTGGTTTTTGTGACACTATTCTTTAGTGGGTTTCCTTCTGATTTTCTGACCAAGATTGTAGATTTTAATTTGTAGGATCTTCTAATTCTGAAAAAATTCATATTTGCCTGAGAAATGGCATAACAAAAAGTTAACTTTTTTCAATGCTTTATTTCAGTATGTTTACCAGAGTCATTTGTCTAGAAGCATTGTTAAACATTATATAATAATAGTAACTTGCTAAATTTGGTTAACTGTATTAAGATGACTTCAGAATATATCTGTGTGTGTATAATTTTTTATATTTGCTACCCAGAAATTTCAAGATATTGAAGAAACTCATCTTATTCACATAAAGGAAATTATAGGATCTTTGTCAAGTGCTATAAAGGAAATTCATTTGCAGATAGGCCAGGTAAGTTTTTACTTTTGTTGAACTGATTCATGAGAATTTTATATTCATTTAAGACTCTTTAAAAATCCAAACTCATAACGTGGTACTGAATTATTTCAGATAAAGAGTGCATTTATGTGTGTTAAATATAAAATAACCTGAATTTGATTGTTTGCCTATCAAGGATGATAATTTAAATTTAAAAAATTAACTATGCTCAGTCCTCTTTACATTAAAATTCTGAGATTGACAATTTTTGAATATTTCTTTTTTAAAGTTTTACTATTTTAAATTTAGAATAGCAGCTTCAGTAAGTTGTGGAACTTGTGCTTAGAAATTCTCCAAAAATATAAAAGAGGTTTAGTGATGACATTTAGAGTCCATTGAAATACAGTAGAGAAAGATTGTCCCTTATTCCTTGTTACTAAAGATCTAAAACTATTTTCATTGTTATACAAGTTTTATTTATCATAAGATTTATGTCTCTAAAATACTCAAAGATGGAAACAGGGCAGTCCCTTGACTTCTAAGGCCATGAGGCCGTATCTTAAGGGGTTCATGTCCACAGTGGTTTGTAATCACAGATCTACTAACAGTTTAAATGAGGTAACAGAGCCTGTTAGGTAAATGAAAATTTTCAAAGGCACTGGGTCAAAAAACACATATTTTGGTGTAATGATTTTTAACTGTTCTGTGGAAGTTTTGTCTGAAATAGAATAAGAATATTTATGGAAAATAAAAAAACTTATCTATCTCATTTTTAATAGGTCCATGAAGAATTTATAAATAACATGGCTAATACTACAGTTGAAGGCTTGATACAAAAATTTGCTGAGTCTAAGGGCACTGGGAAGGAAAGACCTGGTAAGATGACAAAACTCTACAAAGAAACATACTCAGATTTCCCATCCAGTAACAAATATGTTTGCCTTTAAATTCCAAAATTACAAAATGGAATTTGGGAGATACCTAAAAATCTGTGTAAAATCTCAGATATCATTTACTTTGTGTCTCACGATATATTTGACTTTTGACCTTTAGTAGTTAATAATTTAGCATTAAAGTGGTTATCATAACCATTACTAAATATATTACAATTTATATTTTCAAAAGTTTAGCAACAAAAGGCCTTTTTAATAACAGAAAGAATGGGAGAGAATATTGAGCCCTCAGAGCATTGAGGCCAATGGAGAACCTTTCTTAAAATTTAATAACCTTTTTTTTTTCTCATTCACTTACGTATTCAACAAATATATTTATTGAGTGCTAACAGAATTCCAGGCACTGTTTTAGACACTGGCGATATACCACCGAGTACAGGAATCCTGGTTCCTATTATAAGAACAGATGATGACAGGTTTCCTGAATCTTACTTTTAGTAAGCGTGTTATGATATATCAAACGTAATAAGCAGCCCATTCCCTTCTTCTACTCAGCATACCTACCATCTTCTAGATTTCTTGCATTTATTAGTTACTATACCATCTTCTTGTAAGATATTTGTTTCACTCCACAGGTAAAAATTAACTCAATCCAGTAAATAAGTTAAAATATAGTTTGGAATTCAGGAAAATGAGTAAGTGATTTATAGAGAAGTCTGGGAGCCATCTTTTTTCAGCGCAGTTCACGGAACTAAGACTTAAAACCTAAATCGTCTTCACTTCCTTCTTCCCACATTTCACTGACTTTCAAATTGTATTGATTCAATTATGTTAGTATTTTTTTTTTCCCTTGAGACCTTTCCATGCTTTCACTACCCACCTGATTGTATCAGCAGGTTTCTAAATAGTAGAGATGTCTTTTATAGTCTATTTTACATTAATGTTTTGGCTATATAATTATGAACTTATAATTGTATTACTCATAAATCTTTGACTTTTCATTACAGACAGAATGAAATTTAGATCTGGACTTAGGTTCAAAGCCTTTCGGGATCTGGCCTTGCCCAGTCTTCAGTCTTATTTCCATTATTTCTTTTCTGGCATCCTGCACTGCAGCCAACCTGAACTGCTTGCTGTTTCCTATATATGCCCCCCTTTTGCTCTTGGCACCTAAGTTACCCTTATGTCCTTACTCTAGAAAATGTTAAATCCCACTCTTTTCCTGTCCCACATCTTCCAGTTTTTGCCAAATGAATGAAATCTTAAAGAGCAAGGTCATGTGTTACTTCCACCATCAGAGAACTTTACCTGTACTTTTTTTTTTTGGCATTGTTGTCTACCTTAAATTTTAGTAATTGTGCTCTTGTGAAGAAAAGTTCTGTATTTGATTCATCTGTTTATCTTCTTAATGTGTTAACACTGCATTTTTTGTTGTAAGAATGAACAGATGGGCATATAATGGTAAGGTTAGGCTATTAAGGAGGTTGGAATGGATGGATTTGCTATTAGAAAAATCTCGGTGAAGGAATAGTAAATAATTATGGTTAAAGGTTAGTGAGTACTTACTTTGTGCCATGTACTGTGCCAGTTGCTTTGCAGGCAAACTTTGATCTTCAGGAACTCTTTGAAATAGGTACTATTGTTCCCATTTTATGGGTGAGGGAAGTATTGAGAGGTTAAATTATTTGCCTAAATTAAGTACAGGGCAGAACACTGAGATTAAATTTTAGGATCTTTGACCCTAAGACCCATGCTTTGGAGAAATTAGAATAAGTTCACATACGTGGAGAGAATGAGGATACTGAGATACATAACCTATAGGATAGTGAGAAACCCTGAAATTTCTTTTAAAGATTAAATTATAAGTGAAGACCAGTTAAGAGAGGTAAAAACAATTGAAAAAATTTTATCTGGAGTATTTAGAAGTGTTGATAGTAAAGCCAGTGTGTATTGGCTGGTTAAAATCCTTTAGACAGAACCCTAAGTGAGGTTGATAGATTGTACTGTCATCAGTATCCTGTTTGTGACAATATATTGTAGTTTTCCAAAATGTTATCATTGCAGGAAACCAAGCAAAGTGTTTAAGGGATCTTTCTGTACTCTTCTTTTTTTTTTTTTAAACAACTGTATGCGAATCTACAATTATCTCAAGAGAAAACTCAGTTACTTTCTTATCTATGGTGTAGCACAGTACTTAGCACTGTAGTTTGTGGTCTGTTCTTTACTAGCAGTGAGACTTACAAGCCTCATTGCCCTCATCTATAAAGTAAGGATAGTAATAATACATACTCATGGGGTTGTTGTGAGGTTTACATGAGGTAATGTAGCATTTATTGAGTCCTTTATAAAAGTCATTTTCAAAAATTAATATATTATTGATTAATAGGTAGTTACTATTGGATATTGTTTATTTATAAATTTAAATTTATTGGCCTCAAGATACTCTAAGACATATAGAGAATTTCTGTAACTAAATGGTAAGAGGGAAGCCAAGATTGGTGATGACATGGGCTTTTCCTGGAATTACTAAACCCAGAATTAGGTGACTGTTTCAGGGTGATTGTTGACATTGTGTGTATAGGTGGCCGATTTTCAAAATAAGTGGTCCCAGAACTAACTTGGGGAGGGATGGGAAGGAGTACAGTGGGTGTGGGGGTGGAGTGGAAAGGATGAATATTACTTCTCTAGTTGACTTGCTATGGGTGACTAGTTACAGTTCTTTCATATATATTTGTTCCGTTCATGGGCACTAGAGGGAGCCGATTGCAATGATAAAAACTGTGTTTCTCATGAAAATAACATGGGATTGTATGGAATTCATGGACTTAAAGGATTTTGTTTTCTAAGATGTATTCTAATCTTTGTGTATACTATTTTGCTGTTAACATTTTTTTCTCCTGTTTTGTAAGGGCTCCCTCTGGTGGATGAGTTCCTTTGTAAACTGGTTTTAGTCCTATGAGGTACACATTTTAAAAAGAAAACAAGAGGCTCAGTTCTTTAAAAATTTTTTATAACTAAAAGTTAACCTATTTCTCTTGCAATGAAAAGTGAATGTTTTTTATTTAGTTATCTTTTGAAAGATGTAACCTGTAACTGTACGTCTCCAATTCTCCTATGTAAATCAAACACTTTGAGAGCATTACATTTTTTCCCCTATTCATTGAGGCACTATTTTATACTTCTTATATGTAGTGTCATTTTTTTTATTGAGGTATGATTGACCTATAATATTGTATTAGCTTTTAGGTGTGCTACATAATGATTTGATAAACATATGTATTGTGAAATGATTACCAAAGTGAGTTTAGTTAACATCTGTACGTTTTTTTTCTTGTGATAAGAGCTTTTAAGAATTACAGTTGGCCCACTCTGTCTGAAGATTCTGTACCCATGGATACGAAGGACTGACTGCATTATGCCCTGTAAGGAAGCCTAGCATCTTCGGATTTTGGTATCCGCAGAGGTCTTAGTCTACAACCAGTCATCTTCAGATACTGAGGGATGACTACTTTCTCAGCAACTTTCAAATACATAATATATTATTGTTAACTAAAGTTACCATGCAGTACATTAACGTCTAGAGGACATATTTTATCTTATAACTGGAAGTTTGTATGTTTTGACTACCTTTACCCATTTTGCCCATGTGGTTGGGTGGGGGGTGGGCATCTGTTCTCTGTGTATGAGTCCAGTTTTTTTTTAGATTCCACATGTAAGTGGGATCATTCAGTATTTGTCTTTCTCTGTCTTATTTCACTTAGTACAGTGCCCTCAGGGTCCATCCATGTTGTCACAAATGGCAAGATTTCCTTCTTTTTTAAGGCTGAGTATTTCATTGTATGTGTGTGTACATATATATATATATACACACATACACACACCACATTTCTTTATCCATTCATCTGTCAGTAGACACTTAGGTTGTTTCCTTTGCTATTGTAAATAAGTAATGCTGCAGTGAACATGGGAGTGCAGATATTTCTTCGAGATAAGGATTTCATTTTCTTCAGATAAATAACTAGAAGTGGAATTCCTAGGTCATATGGTAGTTCTATTTTTAATTTTTTTGAGGAACCTCTATACTGTTTTTGTCATTACATTTTAAGTATAGTACTGCCTTGCTCTTCTGGAATTTGAGTCACTTTAAGGGGATGCTTTGAATATCAAAGCACCTGTGGTCTGAAATGGTCATGAATAAACAGGTGTTTGCTAATTTTGAATATCTTGTTATGGTGTAATGACATTATCCTAGCATTTCTTCCCATTCTCATATGATTTAATTACAAAAGATTAAAATCCATATTTTTTTAAGTTTTCAGTTTTACAGTTATTCTGCTAATATTATTGTATGCTATTTATAATTCATAAAAGTTAAGCAAGTTTCCAAAAATAAGAAACAAGAGGATAAATAACTTAAAAAAATTGGTAGGCTAGTGTGTAATATGTTTAAAAGATTTTGTTGCGAAGCTTATCTATGTTTTCATTATATATATGATAATGCCAGTTTGTAGCTTCCATTTGAAGATTTCCAGGGACTATACTGTGTTTAAAGACAAATAGAAAAAGCCCCAGAAAGGTAAACATAAAATATAACCTGTCACAAAGAAAAAGGAAAAAGTGAAATTCTTGTGGTCAGACTACCTAAATGAAATGAATTGATTAGTTTAGATGTTTGGACTATTTTATCTTCTACATTAGGTATATTATTTTAAAGTATAAGGTAAAGCATATATAGTTAAAAATTAAAATCTAGTGATCATCTTTCCAGACCCCCCACGGATTTAAAATAATGCCAAACCTATAAATAGAGCCTCCTACCACTCCCACCACAAATTTTTTGTTTTATTATTATTTTTTCTTTTTTTCTCTCTCTATTTTTTATAGAAGTATAGTCAGTTTACAGTATGTCAGTTTCTGGTGTATAGCACAATGCTTCAGTCATACATGAACATACATATATTCATTTTCATATTCTTTTTACCATAAGCTATTACAAGATACCGAATATAGTTCCCTGTGCTATAAAATATGAACTCGTTATCTATTTTATATATATTAGTTAGTATCTGCAAATCTCTAATTGAACTCTTTTTCTTTTTTTTCTTAATAGACTTTATTCTTTTAGAGCACTTTCAGGTTCATAACAGAATTGAGCATACAATACAGAGTTTGCACATAGCCCTCCCCACCCACACATATATACTACTCCCCTACCCTCAACATTCCTTATCAGTGTGGCGTATTTGGTACAATCGATGAACCAAAATGGGCACATTATTATCAACCAAAGTCCATAATTTACATTAGGATTCACTCTTGATGTTGTACATTCTATGGGTTTTGACAAATGCATAATGACATGTAGCCACTACTATAGTATTATACAGAATAATTTTATAGTCCTAAAAATCCCTTGTGCTCTGTCTGTTCATCCCGCCCTCCCTCCCTCTCCCCAAACCCCGATCTTTTTATTGTTTCCATAGCTGTGCCTTTTTCAGAATGTGATTTGGCTGGAATCGTACAGTTTTTAGCCTTTTTAGACTGGCTTCTTTCATTTAGTAATATGCCTTTTAAGTTTCTTTCATGGCTTGATCTTTTTTTTTTACTGCACAGGTATTTTTAAATTTACATATATGTACTGTTCATTGTTTCTAAGAACATTTAGAGCTTTAGCTTTTTAAACTTACATAGTTAGCAAAGGAATCAAGCCAACCACAAAATAAGAATTAACTCAAAGAGATACATACACCCTGCTATTTACAGCAACATTATTTATAATTGCCAAGATATGGAAGTATCCTAAGTGCATGTCAATAGTTGAATAGATAATGAAGATGCAGTATGTTTATGTATATGTATATGTAGTAGAATACAACTCACCCATTGAAAAAAAAGGGTATTTTGCCAATTGTGGCCCTTCATTTTTTTTTTTTTCCACTTCAAAAATCAGAATTTTACAACTGGCAGAGACATTTCCATTACATCAAAAACAACAAAATACCTAGAAATAAACTTAACCAAGGAGGTTACCTTTACTCTGAAAATGAAAATGACACAAAGAAATGGAAAGATTTCTTGTGCTCTTGGATTGGAAGAATCAACACTATCAAAATGGCTACACTACCCAAAGCAATCCACAGATCCAGTGCAACCCCCATCAAAATGCTCACAACATTCCTCACAGAACTAGAACAAACAATTCCAAAATTTATAAGGAACCACAAGACTTCGAACAGCCAAAGCAATCTTTTGTAGGTCTCTCTCTCTCTCTCTTTTTTTTTTTTTTTCTTTTTCTCTTTCTTCTTTTTTCTTATGGTTTGATGACTAGAGAAGGTCCTTTAACATTTGTTGTAAAGCTGGTTTGGTGGTGCTGAAATCTTTTAGCTTTTGTTTATCTGTGAAGCTTTTGATATCTCCATCAAGTCTGAATGAGAGCCTTGCTGGATAGAGTATTCTTCGTTGTAAGTTTTCCCCTTGCATCACTTTAAATATATTGTGCCACTCCCTTCTGGCCTGTAGAGTTTCTGCTGAAAAATCAGCTGATGACCTGATGGGAGTTCCCTTGTGTGTTATTCATTGCTGTTCTCTTGCTAGTTTTAGTATTTTCTCCTTATTCTTAATTGTTGTCAATTTGATGAGTATGTGCCTTGGTGTGTTCCTCTTTGGGCTGATTCTATGTGGTACTCTCTGCACTTCCAGGACTTATGTGACTGTTTCCTTTCCCAAGTTGGGGAAGTTTTTGGTTATTATCGCTTCAAAATTTTCTCAGGTCCTTTCTCTCTCTCTTCTCTTTCTGGGACTAGTATAATGCGAATATTAGAGCGCTTCATGTTGTCCCAGAGTTCTCTTAAACTATCCTTATTCCTTTTTATTCTTTTTTCTATTTTCTGTTCTGAAGTAGTGATTTCCACTAATATGTCTTCTAGCTCAGTGATCCGTTCTTCTGCCTCAGTCAATCTATTCTTGGTTCCTTCTAGTGTAGTGTTCATTTCAGTGATTTTATTCTTCAGCTCTGTTTGGGTACTCTTTATATTTTCCAGCTCTTTGCTAAAAACGTCACTCTGTGCATCTATACTCCTCTTGAGTTCTCTGAACATCTTGGCTATCATTACTTTAAACTCTTTCTCAGATAAATTACCTATCTTCTCATCACTTATTTCTTTTTCTGGGATTTTATCCTGTGCCTTGGCCTGGGAGATATTCTTTTGCCACCTCATATCGTCTATCTATGTGTTTGTAGATTCTTTCCACAGGCTTTGGGATTATTGTTTCTTATGTCTAGTATCTGCCCCTGGTGGATAAGGCTGGACTAGAGGCTTATGCAGGTTTCCTGGCAGGAGGTGCAGGGTGAAGCTTGGTCCTGGATCTCTGGTGGGTAGGGGCTGTGTCTAGAGGCCTTTGTGGCTTAGCAAGTCAGCTGATGGGATGGCTGTGTTCCCACCCTGTATGTTGTTTGGCCTGAGGCTGTTGGGAGGGGCTATGTCTTGGTGCTAATGATCCAATCAAGATGTCAGTCTCCAGGAAAGCTCATGGAGATTAACACTCCCGGAATGTCCACCACCAGCTTGTAAGTCCCCTGAGTGAGCTATAGCTATTCCCTACGTCCCCTGGAGACCCTCCAAATCCAGCAGGCAGGTCTGGCCCAGGTTCCTATGAAATCTCTTCCTCTGTCCTTGGACCTGGTGCATGTGAATTTCCATGTACGCTTCTCAAGCGAATGGAGTCTCTGTTTCCCCCAGTCCCGTGAGACTCCCAGAGCCAAGCTCCCCTGGACTTCAAAACCAGATGTCCTGTGGTCTCCCTGTCTTCCCAATGCCAAGACTCAAGCTGAGGAGCCTCACGTGGGGCTTAGAGCACTCACTCCTGTGGGAGGGCCTCTGTGGCTTAACAAATCTTCAGCTTGTGGGTCGCCCACCTTGGGGGTAGGGGGTCCAAATTACATCACAAGCACGTCCCTCCTACTGTATTGCTGTGGTTCCCTCTTTATGTTTTCAGTTGCAGAAGATCTTTTTTGCTAGGTTCCAGACTTTTTCAGTGGTTGTTTAGCATTCAGTTGTGGTTTCGTTGTAGTCACAAAGAGAGGGAAGCTCGTAGTCCTACCACTCCGCCATCTTGACTGAAACTCCCAAATTTTTTGTTTTAAATCAGAGAAACAGAGTATTATCCAGTGTATAAATATACCACAACTTCTTTATCCAGTCATCTGTTGATGGACATACAGGTTGTTTCCATGTCTTGGCTATTGTAAATAGTGCTGCAGTGAACATTGGTGGGCATGTATCTTTTTGAATGAGAGTTCCCTTGGGATATATGCCCAGGTGTGGGATTGCTGGATCATTGGATAAGTTTATTTTTAGTTTTTTGAGGAATCTCCATATTGTTTTCCATAATGGCTGCATCAAATGGCATTCCCACCAACAGTGTTCCCTTTTTTATACCCTTTCCAGCATTTATCATTTGTGGACTTTTTAATAATGGCCATTCTGACCAGTGTGAGGTGATACCTCATTGTAGTTTTGATTTGCATTTCTCTGATAATTAGTGATATTGAGTATTTTTTTCATGTGCCTGTTGGCCATTTGTATGTCTTCATTGGAGAATTGCTTGTTTAGGTCTTCTGCCCATTTTTGTATTTTTTTTTAATTAAGTTGTATGAGCTGTTTATATATTCTGGAAATTAAGCCTTTGTCAGTTGCATTATTTGCAAATATTTTCTCCAGTTCTGTAGGTTGTCATTTTGGTTTGCTTATGGTTTCCTTTGCTGTGCAAAAGCTTATATATTTAATTAGATCTCATTTGTTAATTTTTGCTTCTATTTCTGTTGCCTGGGTAAACTGCCCTAGGAGAACATTAGTAAGATTTATTTCAGAGAATGTTTTGCCTATGTTTTCTTCTAGGAGATTTATCATGTCTTGTCTTATATTTAAGTCTTTAAGCCATTTTGAGTTTATTTTTGTGTATGGAGTGAGGGAATGCTCTAACTTCATTGATTTATATGCTGCTATCCAGTTTTCCCAACACTACTTGCTGAAGAGACTGTCTTTTCTTCATTGTATATTCTTGCCTCCTATGTTGAAGATTAATTGACTGTAGATCTGTGGGTTTCTGGGCTCTCTATTCTGTTCCACAGGTGACTGGATAAAGAAGTTACGGTATATTTATACAATGGAATACTACTCAACCATAAAAAGAATATAATAAAGCCATCTGCAGTAACATGGATGGACCTAGAGATCATCATTCTAAATGAAGTAAGCTAGAAAGAGAAAAAAAAATACCATATGATATCACTCATATATGGAATCTGAAAAAAGAAAAAAAGAGAATACTAACAAACTCATCTATAAAACAGAAACAGACTCACAGACATAGTAAACAATCTTATGGTTACTGGAGGAAAGGGGGTGAGAAGGGATAAATTTGGGAGTTTGAGATTTACAATTGTCAACCACTATATATAAAAATAGATTAAAAAACAAATTTCTTCTGTATAGCACTGGTAACTATATTCAATATCTTCTAATAACCTTTAATGAAAAAATGAAACAAGTATGTGTATGTATATGCATGATTAGGACATTGTGCTATACATCAGAACTCGACACATTGTAACTGACTGTACTTCAATTAAAACAAAACAAAACAAAACAGAGAAGCAGAAAGCAAAATTTAAAATAGCTAAAAAGACCAAAGACCCACAAACCACACCAGATTTGCTGATTTTTTGCGTTTTCTATTCAATAGCAAGTGGGAATGACCAGAGAAAGAGAAAAGAATGTATGATGATTAGTGAAGAGGATAGTGTAGATCAGCACAAATAGCTGAGTAAAGAGGAGAACTCCCAAAGACAGTAACATAGAAAAGCTCCACTTTATGAAGTACACTCCCATCTGTTGTGTCCAAGCCACCTCGGACAGAGACATGAACTCCGCCCTGTGGGATGCGTATGCCTCCTGATAGTGATTATCTTGTATATCTTTTAGAGCAGGAGTTTGCAAACTATGGCCATTAAGCCAGATTCAGCCCCCCCCCCCTTTTGTGAGGCCTACAAGCAAAGAATGATTAGGGGGGAAAAAGCAATATTTTGTGATACATAAAATTATAAAATTAAGCTATCAGTGTCCATGAAAGATTTTTTGAACACACTCACACTTCTTTCTGTATTGTCTATGACTGATTTCATGCTACTACAACAGCAGAGGTCACTAGCTGTGACAGCTCTTCTGGCCCACAGTGTCTAAAATATTTATTACCTGACTTTTCAGAAAACCTTTGCCTACCCTTTTGTTAGAGAATGTACTTCTTGTGTAGTATAGAAGCAGCTTTGCCATAATACTTTAGAATTGGGTAGCTCATAACAATACCTAAATGAGACAGGAGGGAAGGGAACAGAGCACAGCCATTAAAGGAGCACAGCGATTAAGTACAGGACATAAACTGGGTAGAACTAAGATGGTGGAAGATTCAAATCTCAGTAGACCTTGAGCTTCATTATACACTCATTGTAATATATTATCATGCTAAATGGCACTCTCACAGGTTCTGTGACAGTTCCAAGGCTGGCCGCAAAAGGCCAAAAAGTGGGCAGTGGCCCAATCCCTGAGAATCTTTGCTCCTTCCCCAAAGTAGTTGGAAAAATCCTCCAACTTGTTAGCATATGAAGTTACCAAACCCATAAAAACTAACAATCCTGCACTCATGGGTGCTCTCTTTTGCCTTCTGAGACAGCCTGCACTCTGTCTGTAAACTTGCTTTCACTCTGCTATGGCTTGCTCTTGAATTCTTTCCTGCAAAAAGCCAAGAACTCTTGTTGAGGCGCTTCCCAGGGACTCTCCTGTGGAATCCATCCTCTTGTGCCCCATTTCCTGCAACATAATCTTTTTTCAAAAGTTGATTCTGCTGTTCTAGGATTCAGAAATCGTTTAAACTGACATCCTGCACCAGCTACATCTGTAGTCACATTACAGCACAGTAATTGGTTATCATAATAAGAACCCTAATTGTGAAGTAAATATTAAACTGTTTTGAAGTAGGTTTTAAGGAAAGCTTAGTTCACTAATTTGAAATAGCCATTTAAAATGTTCAGTGTATAAGCATTAACAGAATAGAAGTAAAAAAGTAAAATAAGCTAATTATAGTTTTTACATGTCCATAAGTCAGGTTTTTAAAGAGTATATATAGTTTTATTATTCCAGAAACTGTTATTATTTCTATTTTTAATATATATTTCTATATTTAATATATATTTTACAATTTGAAAAGATTTGGCATCTTATATTTCAGAAATGTCATTTATTAAAAAATTTTAACTGTGTTCCATCCGCATACAAGCTTTTCTGTTCAAAATAGAAATAATACATGTCCATAAGTCAGGTTTTCGGTTCTTTTTTTGCCGTGTGTAAAAGAAGTTATCTCAAACCAATTTGAACTTAAAAGGAAATTTATTGGAAAGAAACTGAGGTATCCCAAGGATCCAAAATCAGGAATATAGCCAGGCCACAGGAGAAAATTCAAACCAATAACCACACTAGGTATCATTTTTTTCTTTATTCAATCTCTGCATTTCTACTGCTTAAATTTTTTTATTTTTTGTTTTTTGCAGAATGGTTTTCTTTGTTTCTCCAGGCACGATATAAGATGCTCCTAGTAATTTCTACATATTTTTACTTGTTCCTTAATTGCAAGGCTCAGAATTAACCCAGGTTTTTGTTTTTTTCCTAGACTACAAAGAATCTGGTCTAGGTAATCTTGGTTTGTGGTAATCTGCTTTCTAGTCCAGTCAGTTCTGACTAAGTCATGTGGCTTCTGTAACAGAAGCCAAGAGATTATAGTGAGCAGAGTATAATTCCTGAAGGTTTTATCAGGATCACAGAGAGTGAGATTATGACTCAGACTGGGGATGTGGAGGCAGTGTCAGATTTTGGATGTAGGAGGAGATTATATTTCAGTGCCAAGAATCTGTGTTTGGAGATTTAGAAGATTTTACAGTGACTGAAATTCCATGGTTAAAAACTTATTCCTTTGATTTAAGACCTTGGTCCCTAAATTTGCCTCATCAATGGTTCTTAAGCCTTGGATACATATGAGAATCAACTGTGGAATTTTTTTCCCTTTCCTTTTTATTTCTCTCTCTTAAAAAAAAAAGATGTACAGATGTACAATGCACTATTTGAGAAATTATGATGTCATTGGTGTGGGGTGGGTCCTTGGTACCACTATATTTTAAAACTTGTCTGAGTCTGATGTACAGCCATTGTTGAGAACTTGTAGCATTACATCACTGGATGCTTGTTATAAATGCAGCTTCTCAAACCTTACCCCAGACCTCCTGAATCAGAAGCTGCATTTTAATAAGATCTCCAGGCAGATTGTATGTGCAATAAAATTGGAGCACTGTCTAGACTTACAGACTATCTGGCAATGGACCCAGGGGTCCCTAGGACTGTAGTTCTCAAACTGATTCTAGGCCCATCCACATCACCTGGGAATTTGTTCAAATATTCTTGAGCACCAACCCAGACCTTCTGTATAGGACACTCTGTGGGTGGGGTCCAGTAATTTGCGGTTTAACAAGCCCTCCAGGTGATTCTGATACATGAAGCATTGCACTAGGAGATTCAACTGGGAGTTGAGATTTGGAACCGCTAGACTGAGGGAATTGTTTCTACAAGCCCTTTATTAAAATAACTAATCCTGAAGTGAAGTAGCATTGCTATTGCAACTTATTTTCAAATAATTTAGCAAGTGAAAAAGAAAAAAATTGTGAGTACTGGTTTGTGTAGAGAGAGTAAGAGAAAGTGAATATAGCAAAAGGTATTATTGTTCTTATCCCCCACATCATTTGTAAAAATGATAAAACTTAGGTTCAAAAAAAGTAAGTAGCTAGTCCAAGGTAATCTGCAACAAGCAAATGGCAAAACCAGAATTTGTGCCTCTGTACCCTTTACACATCATCATAAGCTGGAGTTTGATGCTCTTTTTCGCGTTGTCTTGCCTGGTTCCTCATCCCAGGCACCTAGGAATGTGGCTCTGTTGCATTTCATAGGCCCAGGAGCAAGCTTGAAAATGTCATTGACTCCTATTGTTATGAGTCACCTTCCCCCCACCCTCTTTCCCTTTCTTCCTCCCTCCCTCTTGCTCTTTTCTCTTTTTCTCCCTCTCTCTCCCTCCCTCCCCCTTCCCTCCCTCCTTCTGCCTCCCCTCTCTCCTATTATCACTTTTTGTTAAACTTTGGGGTCTGGACATGTTTGTATGTTTAACTTTGGCTTCTAATTAGAACCAGTGTTCTGTGGTTTCAGTTGGGCATATGCAAAAATATGCTTGATTTGGGAAACTCAGAGACTTCTTATTTGAGTTTTGAGGCCAGTTTATAACTAGGCAGAGTTGCAGATTTGCCCTGTTGGTGGCCTAAGATTTAGAATTGATTCCCAAACAATGGAAACTATTAATTAGATATTTCACATTTTTTTATACACTGCCTCTTTCCACAAAATATAGTGACTAAAGATTATTGTTAAATGAATTCTTTCCTCTTGTAACATTTCTTGAAAGTTTTGATAAATTGTTTAGGTTATTGGACTTTTTCTTTTGCTAGCAATAATTTATTCCTGCCCTTATGATTAAAGCATCATGTGTAAGAATTGTTTTGCTTTAGATTGTTGACCTCTTGGAAGTCTGCCTTTAATTTCTTCTGCTTTTAATTGAACTCGTGATGGGATTTTTAGATAATGTGTAAAAGAGCATCAGGAGACAGAGCCAAAATGGTCTTACTTGCTTTTATATAAACTAAATTGCCCTTGTGGCCCAGCATAAAATCTGAGCACTAAGAATAGTTATTTATTTTGACAACAGAATTAATTGAGCCTAAAACAGTTAAAATTCCAGTTGTAGCAAACTATTCTTTCTGACTCTCACTCTGGCTTTGGTACTGTCAGAAAAAGTAACTTGTCTTACGATTAAATAGCAGAATGATGGGCAGTGGACTGCATTTGAGGGAGATGCTGAATAAACTTTGTACTCGTGAAACAGTTCAGAAGTGACATGCTGCAAGGGGGGTCAGAATGTGCATTGATATCCAGCTGAGCTGTCAACTGGCACTGAGCCAGGCACGCAAAGCTTTGCCATGTGAAGCAGCATGCGGAGTGTATGCCATTTGAAAAAGAAAATCTTTCTCATGCATGACTGAATTTTTTTTTTAAAGAGTATATATAGTTTTATTATTCCAGTAACTTATTTCTATTTTTAATAGAAAAGCTTATATGCAGATGGAACAGAGTTAAAATTTTTTAATATGTATTTTACAATTTGAGAAGATTTGGCATCTTATATTTCAGAAATGTCATTTTGAATAGCTACTTTTACTGGATATTTTTCTATTTCAAATGGGTTTTAAGGGGATGTTTAAAAAAGATAAAGAGAAGCAATCAAGATACGTCTGGTATTGGAAAAGTGTTTTGTGAGAAGAAAATGTAGAATTTTGTGTGAAGGGATTGATGTTTATAGAGTGAAGGGATGCCTTTACAATTTTCACATACATGAAGGCATCCAAAGATCTTAAAAGAGTATATACCGTATTTGCTAAGGTGATTTGTAAAAGTCTTTCTAGATACTACATTGAAAATATTTGTAAGTAATAACACTTCTGGCATTGGTGTTTTATTCTCTGGAATAAGCCTATAGCCTGAATATTAGAAATTCTGTAGTTACTGGGTACAAATGATGTGCTGTGTAACTGTAGGAACATTTTGGATTAACCACATTTCTAGTTGTCTTTTTTTTTTTTTTGACAAGTGGTTATATTCTCTTAAGCTTTTTTTGTATGTAATAAAACTAATAATACTTAATAAGCTGTTAGTAATTTAGGTAGAGATTTTCATTCTTCTTAATTTTTACAGCAAGCAAAAATTTGCTGTTTATCAGATGCACGTACTACTAAAATTCTTTACCTTTACTGATCTTTCAGTTCTCATCTCTTTCTAAACTGTTAATGTAGGCTGTTAAAGAATTCTGAGAAGCAGCTCATCACCCTGTCATTTAATACATTCTTAGCTTCCAGATTTACAGAGAGGAAGTCCTTAAAATGTTAATTGGGCAATTTTCTGACTCCGTAAGAATTTTTTGGATGGAAATAGTGAGTGTATTTTTTTTTTTTCCAAGTCTTCTGATATGTGTTGTAAGATTGCCCCAGTAAGGAAGGTATTGCTAATTAATTTATTAGGACCTTGTTTATCAGCTCACTTTTATGACTCTTCTGCTTATCACTAAATGTTAATCTACTCTATGTGAATAGAAACTGGAACTGAAGAAGTAAATCTTCGATTTAGGGGCAAGAAGAAAGACATTTTATTAGCCAATATTTTTTGATGTTCCTACTTGTAGAGAAATCTTTCTTATATATTCGTGGAATGGAATGATCAGTGAGAACTCTGATCATGAATTTGCACATAGTTATGGTTAAGCTTAACAGCTTATAAGAACCAGTAATGAAATCCTCTATTATCCACTGTTTACTTTGAGCTCTATTTTAAAATTTCTTGATGTAGCAGGCTGTACCAGTTACCCTAAATAAATTAAAAATTATTTCACAAAAATGCTGAACTTGCGTGAATTTATACATTACAAAACAAGGCTAAAATGACAGTTTAGTGGAACATAAATTTTTAGTCTAATATTTAGCTTTGGGTATATTTCAGTAGAAGAGTAATTCATGCTTTTGCTAAATACTTTGATATTTTACACATACGGAATATATATTTTATGGCATTTAAGGCTAGTCTCAGCAGAACTGTCATTTCAGGGCTATTTGAATTGTTTTCCAACTCATTTCCATTTTATCATTGTCTTCCTCTACAGTTGATAACAGTACTGAATTAATTTTTCTGTAAGACTACTCGGCATGGGTGTGTATGTGTGACTTTCTCACTTAAAAACTCTTCCCATTGCCTGCAAACTACCGTTCAAATTCCTTGATCTGCTATACAGTTAGAGAGATCTGGATTATCTAGCATCACCACTTAGTATGTAATTAATTCACTTATTTATTAAGGAAATACTTATGGAAAATCTGTTATTTGCTAGTTCACAGTGGTAAATAAGACAGAGTCCCAAGCTTCCGTCCAAGTAGTATTTTACTGAGTTCGTCCCTCTGTCCTTCCCACAAACACAACCAAGGATTCAGCAACTGCCTCTTACCGTGCTTGTTTTCTTTCAACTATACATACTGTAAGCTCCTTGAAAGCAGAAAGTACATGTTAGATCTCTGTGTCTTCACTTCTGTGGTACCATATATAAAGGGTTTTCAGAAAATTATGATCATGATAATAGGCTAGTGTCAATGTTTTTTCACTGTTAGGCTTATTTGATTTTTTAAATTATTGCTGATACTTTAACACAATCATGTAACACTGGAACACATTTCAGAACAATTAAAAGTAATGGGATCTGATCTAATTGTTTTCTGCCAGCTTTTTTTTTTTTAACTAGTATTTGTTCATACATTTTTTTTAGGCCTTTTTGAATTTGAAGAATGTGACCCTGCTAGTGCAGTTGAGGGTAAGTTGACCAGTTGTAACATGTGGCAACTAGCTAATAGCTTCTGTTTACTGAACAAATAAAGAGGAGCTGCTGTCCAGTGGTGTTAGCATGTCTATAGAGTGATGTAAAAAAAATTTGAGTATGGTTCAAAGACCTGCAGATATTAATGTCTACTTAATAAGCAGTAAGTTTGCCCAAAGGACTATTAGTGTTAGAATACATATATTTTAAAGATTAAATATAACATGTATTTGTTTTCAAATATACATTGAGATTGTTTTCTCCATTGATACCCATCTTTAAACATTCTAATATAAATATGAAGGTCATCAACATATATTAATGTATACTGCTTATTCTACAGTGAGTTAACATTTTAATAATTAATAAGGTTATGCATTAATGCTAATGTTATCATTCAAAATAGGTGATGATGTGACTTGGAGAAAGGGTCCACAACCTTTCCTATTATAAATTGATGTTTTTCATAGTATGAAACCCAAGAGACATCCACAATTTTTGTCATGTTTTATGTATCTCACTTTGTAAGCTGCTAGAAATAATTTGGAAGCAGTCTTCTGTTTTTTCCAAGGCCTGTGTAAGAATTTGGAGAAATGGTTTGCTGTTGTGTGTAAGGTTATCAGAGCATCCAGGAGCTCTGGGGCTTAGACTATAGTTCTCACTGTTTGAGAGCAATAATTATTTAAATTCTCTGTACATTAAAATAATTTTTTTTTAAGTTTAAGAGAATTTTAAAAATTCTTTTAAAATGTAGATAATAAATAATACCTACTCCATGAGAATAAAAATGTATTTTGAAAATATTATGCTATACAGATGTATGATTCAGGGAGTTGGTTTTGCATGAAAGCAAGTACATTATTCTAAGACACTTGGATTGTAATCCTGGCTATAGTATTTACTAGATGTATAAAACTGAGTTAAAAAAAAGAAAACCATAATAGCCTGAGTTTCCTCATGTATAAGGTGAGAAGTTAGCTTAGATGTGCTCTGGTTCTCAAAGGGTAAGTAGCAAGGCTTTAAAGCGCTGGATTCTATTAACAATTGATAGCATGACATTTAAAATATAATTTGCCATGCAAAAAGAGGGGGAACTGCCGTATTAGGCAAAACAAAGATGGTATTTGTTAAGGAAATCTGAATAAACTATAACTATAGTTAAAAAAAGATGGTATTCTTCATTTATGGTTTATATTAGAGATAACATGTGGACAATAATGCCATATTGTAAGTTTCCCATGTTATACTATTAATGGATCTGTCATGTTATCTTTTTATTTAAAACAGCGCATTTATATTTTGTGACCCTGTGTACGGGAAACATGATTTGACCTGCAATTGTAACAGAATCTAACGTAGTAAATAATGTACTTTGAAGTTTTAGGAAATCTGCAAATGCTTATTTTGCCTGAGGTGATTTAGGGGAGACTTAGAAGGGGAAGAGAGAATTTCATCTATAAAGTGAATGTTCTATATATAGCCTTTTGGTGAATAACAGGCTTTATTATATTAACATAAGAAAAATCTAAACAGACTATGATTCTAAATTAAATATTAAGGTTCAGCAGTTGATATTTTTATTTCTTTCGTCCAAATTTAGTATCAACAATTATGAGCAAATTGTGTGTCAGGATACCAGATGTATTCATAAGTTTAATATATTTATCAGGAATAGTTATGTTTCTATAACAATATACATTTATTTTAAGGTATAAAACCAAGGAAAAGAAAGACTTTTGGTTTGCCAGGCATAATTAAAAAGGAAAAGGATACAGAGTCTGTGTAAGTATATTAAATATTGTCAAAATCCTTTCTGTTGCTATAAATAATTAAGAATAAGGCTTTTGTTATTAATTTGCAAAGAAAAAATCTTTTGCAAATAACTCAAAGTATATATGACTAAAGTATGAAAAATACACACTTTTCTAGAAACATTTGCCAACTTTTCTAGTTTTAGTTTAAAGTATTAACTTTTCTTATTTCAAAATTTTAAGATTAAAGCTTTAGTGTTTTGAAATTGAAACTTTAAAGTTACTTTTATTTTATAAAATGGTAAGACATATTTTAAAAAATTAAACAAAGATGCAAAGAAAACTAAAACATTTTCTTAGTCTTAATATAAGAAAAAAGCCATGGTCAACAATTTGATGAAGATCCTTCAGGACAACTCTAAGCATATAGGCACACATTGATATATGTATACATAAATGGAAAATCTTAAATGGAGGAAAAAAAGCCCTAACATTTATTAAACATTTATACTAGTTCATCATTTTTAGATGCCAGATGGAGTGTAAATTTCATTTACCTTTTTTTAAAAATAAGAAATTAATATACAAAGAAACATAATTAGCATATAAAGAAATTAAACTAGTATTCGCTAAGTGAAGTTTTCTACCTTGGCTACATATGAGAACTTCTTGGAAAGTTAAAATAAGTATATCTATGCCAGGCCCTGCCTCAGACCAATTAAATGGGATTCTTGGGGCGTGAGGCCCCAGCATATTTTTTGTTTTACTCTAAGCAGCCTATGTGATTCCTGATATACACGCGGGGTTGGGAATCATTGAGCTATGATTAACCAGTGACAAACTGGAATTAAAGGAATTTTTCTTCGCTTAATTATTCGACCCATTTAGATTAGTCAAAAGTCTTGAGTGATTTGTTGACCTAATAACATTGACAGAATATTTGTTTAAAATCCCTATTTCTCTAGCATAATCAGCAAAACTCTCCCGAGATTTAGTATTTTGATGGGCACTCACATTTTTCAATGTAAGAGAACAATTTGTGCTTCGGGTATTCTTGCCTCCTCTCTGGTTATATTCTTGGTATCTGAGTTTCTGAGTTTCTACCATTCTAAATGTCTGTTTCTTACCCCTCCCCTAGTAGTATTTGGTTACAAATTAAGACTGTTTGCAAAGTAATTTATGCATATAGCTATTGTCTCTTCTGCAGATGTTTTTTGAACATTGTGAAGAGGGTATTTTGCTAAGGAGATGGAACCTAGTCTCTTTTTATAATATTGGAAATACATACTGAAATCTAAACAATTGATTTTTTGAAGTAAATTTTTACAGTGTAGCCAGTTTATCTGTTAGTGACTATATTATAAAGAGTTAAAATGTTTTTACAATGTATGGTTTTCACAGCTGTTCATTTAGGGAGCTTATAATATTTTTGTTTATTCCATGTTTTTAAAACAATTTTTCATGACAGTAATTTCCCAGTATGATCATTTAGGCCACTTGGATATTGGAATATTTGACCAATAAGAATACTAGGTCAGAAGACTAATGCTTAAAGCACTGCACCATGATCGTCTTCTTTCAACACTTCCTGGCAGAAAAAAATGTTGAGATTTCACTTTGCTTGAAATGCCCGAGGCTCTTGGCATGCTTCTTCTCATAGCCTGAAGGCTTTAGAAATGCCAGCAGTTGTGGATGAGGGGTCTTGCTCAGAGCATAGTCTTCCTGGGATTTCATCTGCAGGTCTCACACTGCACTGTGAAGCAAGCAGATGAGTGCTTTACCGCAAAGACTGGAGGGTTCTGGTTTAAGCCAGAGAATTAACAGTTTGGAACTTTTATACTTACTTTAATATTTACATTTTATCTTTAAAAAAAAAGAAGAAAGTAGAAAAGTCTTCTCACATCTTAATTGATTTGATTCTGTACAGGGATTGAACTTATCACTTTTATATTTACATTTTATCTTTAAAAAAAAAAGAAGAAAGTAGGAAAGTCTTCTCACATCTTAATTGATTTGATTCTGTACAGGGATTGAACTTATTATCATAGTACCTATTTTGGAACATTTCTTCAGAGTATGCATAGGTTTTTTTGATAAAATATTCCTTATAATCTACCAATAATAAGGAAGCTGTTTTTCAAAATTTGCTATTTTAAGTGGATATAAAGACATGTGGGGGTTGCATTCATCCTGTCTCTTTGGTGCTTCCATTTGGATTAAGAACAGTATAGTCATCTCCCTCTTTTTTCACTTTTTCAGTCTATTTCATCCTTTCTTGAACAAAATTCTTTAATTTGTAGATTTTCCTGGTTTGTGCTTAGTCTTTGGATTGATACAGATTACCTGTTTATCCTCTATATTAAGCGCTTTCCCTATATATTTAGTGCCATTTATTATTGTTCATTTGGCTCTTAAGGTATATCTAATGTCTGTGTTTTCAGTTTATTATTAAAGTGGCAAAATCTCACACTATATGCATTAATATCTCAAGCCAAAGACTGTGTAACTAAGCTAGTGCTTTTAAAATATGCACTCTAATTTTTGTTTGTGAATTTGTTTTAGAATGTATACATATAAATTTTTCTAACCTTACTCTTCATGGCTTTAATGTCTTTAATTTTATATGTTTTAGGTCTTTATTTGGCTAGTCGAGAATGTTGGTATTTATGTTTTAGCTTTACATTTAAAGTAATAGTTTTCACTAGATTTTATCCAGATTCTTGTTTGCTTACTAGTTAAATTATAAAATATCAGTGCTCAATTACATATTACATTAGACTAGAAACTATTCTGGCTGAAAGTCTAGCTGCTCATTTAACATTTGGAGAAAGATGGCTTCACTTCCCTATAGGCTAGCTTATGGGAAGGAAACTGAAGTTTAAAAAAATTTTAATTTAAATATGTTATTTACTATTTTTTACCAATAAAAATGTAGATTATTTTTTAAAGCCAGATTTTCTTCTTTGAGGGATTTTTTTTCCCTTTCTCCACCTGAAGGATTAAAAGCCACCAGAAATCCTTGTAGGGCTGACAGCTCCCTTGAGATGATTCTTGTGTATATTCATGGAAAAGAAGTACTTTTGAAAGTAGTTTTTAAAATACTCGTAAGCTGTTTGTTTTATTTTATCTTTTAGTATGGTACAGGGTAATGTCTTTGTGTGAATTTTAAAATCATTTGGTATATTTTAATCTTCATGATTTGATTTATTTAAATTCTAGGAAAATTAGAGAGAAGTTATATTTAAATACCAAAGCCAAAACTTTCAGTTTAGTGTAATTATCAGATAGTTCTAACAGTTGAATATTTCTAATATTTTGTTTATTTTAACAGGGAATGCCCTGATGCAGATTCACTTGTAAGTAGATTTTATTTTGGTATAAACAGTTTAGCTGTTTCCATTAGGAAATACCCAGCATATTTGGGTTGAGCTGTTTACAAACGTTTCCAAGAAAAATACTAACCATGTTATTATAAATTCACTATTAAAATTATTTTAAAAAAATTATTTTACAGATGCATTTTTGGCTTTACATTGCTATAAGCTTTGATACCCTTGGTTTACTAATAATAGAAGGTATTTCTAACTATCTTTGAAAAGTGGGTATTTTACTTTTAAAATTGGAGTGGTGCCATAGAATATTGCTTTTTCTTGGGAAATATGTCAGATTTCAAACCTGCCTACTTTATTTTAAAATGTGGTGCTCTTATTAATTGATTCTTAGATCTGTTAAAATACTGCTTTATCTGTTCATTATATTTGAGTTTTGTTTAGCAGACTGTAGTTTTAGAAAAAAATAGCAACAACCATGGTTAGTACTTTTCTGTGCTTTTTGTTTTGTTTTAAAGAAAGTTTGTTTATATTTCTTTGTTTAAATATATTTCTTTATATGTAATTAAAGAAGACATCAGATGGAGCTCCCTGTGGGTACAGTGGGAGAGTAGATTTACCAAATGATGTAAGTAATGTGTAGACAGACACATTTTTCAAATTGTTCATTAGACACTGCTCATGTTGATAAGTGCAGTAGAGTCAAGCTGGTTCCTTTATTGTTCTTGCTTGCGTTACTATTGTTTCTTTTGGCCACAACATGTTATGCTCTTTTTATAGGATATTGGTGTACCAAAATAAAGAACTAGGTATTCTGTAAAACACTGTGCTTTATGTTACTTAAGATAATACTAGTATTTTTGTTTTATATTTCAGCCTTAAAATAAGAAAATTACTATTTTTTAATGTTTATAGTGAAAATAAAGAAATAGACTTCTAATGAGCTCTAGGGTTGAAATCATCAGAGTGTTTTTGGAGTTGTAACATTTACCTGACCACTTGCCTGTTTTGATACCCTTGGTTTACTAATTAATGAAAAAGTCAGCAGATGTGTTTGGCATTTACTTTAGTGATCATCATGCATTTTATTTCTGAATTAATTATTTATAGCATTTATTTGATGATTGTGACATTGAATAAAACTTTTTTTAGTACTTAATGTTTTATTCTGTATACACTCCCTTAAATAAAATATTTTAATTCCTTCAGTTCATTGATACTATTCTATAATAATCAATATTAAACAATTTTGAACGTTAGCCAGTATTTATCTGGAATTAGAAAGGGGTTTTATTTTAATTTGGGGGGGGATAGGAGGTAATTAGGTTTCTTTGTTTATTTGTTTGTTTATTTAATTTATTTAATGGAGGTACTGAAGACTGAACCCAGGACCTTATGCATGCTAAGCAGGCACTCTACCACTGAGCTATAACCTCCCCCAAGAAAGGGCTTTTAAAGAGGGCACAAAATTCTCCTGCCATATAAGGAATGATCGATAAATCTGTTAGAAATGAAAAACTTATAAAATTAGAAAAAATACACCATAGAAGGATTTGAGTCACTAGAGATAAATGAGCAGAGTGTATTTGCAAGACATTTAACAAGGGGCTTATTATTTTCTTCACATTTTTTACACAAATCAGTTTAAAAGATAGGTTAGCATCTCAGCAGGAAAAGGGCATTAGGATAAAAATAGGTAATTTTCATAAGAAGAAATAAAAGTGGTGAATAACCATAAGAAATGTTCAAAATAATAGTCTCATTTTGATGCAAATTAGAATTAAATTACTAAATTCACCCATCATACTGGCGAAAGTTTTGATACACTCATACTGTTGGTAGGAATGTAAATTGGTACAATCTGGCTTATGGATAGTTTGGTAGTATCTCCCCAAGTGAAAAATGCATTTACTTTTTGATCCTGCAATCTTGCTGCTAGGACTTTGCTATTATGGCTTGTATTCATAAACTTTATATATACATACGTGTGTGTGTGTGTGTGTGTGTGTGTACTCGCTTGATCAAGATATATACATATATAGAGGGGGAAGAGGAAAGGTTGATAGTTTGTTTCAGCATTGTTCATATTAGCAAAAACTTGGAAACACTGAAGCAGCCATTAAAATGGGGACTGGTTAAATAAATTATTAAACATTTACTTGATGAAGAAATAGATGTTACATAGAGTTAGGTTGCTCTGTGTCTGTTATGGAAAGAAACTAAATAAAAGCACGTATGATGTTTTAAGTAATTGCTTTTTAAAATATATAAATTTATGTGTACTACATGTATTCTCTTTTTTAAAAAGAATGAGTTACAAGACACTGAATTGTGGTTACCTTTGGGGAGAAGGATTACAGTGATGGTCAGCAGGGAAAGGAAGCTTTTTTTTGTTGCTTCCTTTTATTTATGGCCTGTTATTTATTTATGGCTTATTTAATAACCTTTTTATTTATGGCTAGTCTTGCTATTACTTAAACATCAGTAGGCTACCTTGGTAGAGAAATTACCCATCATTTTCTGTTCCTTTTTCAAAATAGTCTATGTATGTAATTTTAAAAATTAATTTGATGGACTACATCTTTTAAAAGTTGACCAAGGAAGTGTAAATTGTTCTTTTCTTTCAATTTTAGCCAGTTTCCCTACTCCAAACTTAGAGATTGAGAAATATATCATTGACTTGTGAGCTCTATCCCAATGTATTTTTTAAAATTTCTACCACCACTTTCCACCAAAACCACCTTTAAGATTGGTGAGTGAAATTACCTGCTCATTTTTCCTTCATACTGCATTTGACTTAATGCTTTGCTCTAGCAGTGTGGGGGGCCCTAACATAGAAACCATGGATTGAATGGACAAAGGTATAAACAGGTAATGTGTAAGTTTCTTTAATATCAACTTTCTATGAATAGTTCCAGCATTGAAAACCTAGTACACTTTGAAATCATTGTTTTCTTTTTCACACAAAAAAGCGCTTTATTTTGAAATAATTGTCAGTTTACAGAATATTAAAAGGTAGTACAGAGCAGTCCTGTGTACCTTTCTCCTGATGGTAACATCTTGCAAAACCATAATACAGTTTCACAAGTAGGATATTGATACTAATGCAGTCAAACAGAATATTTCCATTAACCAAGGATCTTTCATTTTGATTGCCCTTTTTCAGCCACTTTTGTTTCATTCCCTCCTTCTCCCTGATCTGGCAACCACTAATCTTTTCTCCATTTCTATAATTAAATCATTTCAAGAATGTTATTTAAGTGGAATCATACTGTATGTAAACTTTTGGGATAGGCTTTTTTCACCCAGCACCATTCTCTGGAGATTCTTCAGGTTGTTGCATGTATGAATAGTTCATTCCGTTTTATTGCTGAATAGTATTCCATGATATAGATGTACCAGAGTTTGTTTAACCATTCACCTATTGTGGGACATTTAGTTGTTTCCAATTTTTGGCTGTTAGAAATGTTGTTTTGAACAGTTGTATACAGGTCTTTGTGTGGATATAATGTCTGACACTGGTCATTTTCTTTCTGAAGTCTGTTTTTATCTAATAGTGACTGTCTTTTTTGTTTTTTAAACTAATATTTACATGGTATGTTTTTTCTGTCCTTTTCCTTTCAACCTACCTATGTTTTATATTTGAAGTGAGTTTCTTGTGAGTAGCATATAGTTGGGTCATACTTCCTTAAATTCATTCTGCCAATCTAGATTTTTTTATATTTAGACCATTGATACTTAAAGTGATTATTGACATGTGAGGGTTTAAGTCTGACATCTTATTTTTTGTTTTCTATTTGCTCCTTTCTTTCTTTTTTTTTGAATTTTGGGGGGTTTTTTTCCTCCCTTCCTGTGGATTATTGGAACTTTTTTTAGAATTTCATTTTGATTTATAGTTTTTTGTTTTTTTTTTTAAGTGTATCACTTTGTGTATCTTTTTAAGTAGCTGCTGTGGGTCACTCTTCAGTACCTTCAGATAGTTGTTTATTTTGACCGGAGTTTATAGTTGTAATCTACAGGAGATTGATTCAAAAGCAGTTTATTCAGTCTTAACAGAAAACAGCTCAGTATTATTTAAAATTATTACATTGTCCTGTATAAAGTATTGTAAACAAATTTAAAAGTAGTGTCAGTGTCAGTTCCCAGATAGAACCTCTAGGAAACCCAATATCTGGTATGTTTCTAGGGTACTGGGAATAGGAATAAAGTATTTTGAAAAAATTTTTTAATTCTGATTTCTGATGAATCCACATTTGTCAAAGCTTCTTTGTTTTTAAAGTATTTTAAAATTTATTTGCATACTAGCAAGCAACATACAGAACTCAAAGAAAATGCTCTACTTGTAGGGTCATAATTACATCAGTTGTCATCTTTTTATCTATGGAATCTGCTCTTTACCCTATATTAGATTTTTCACTTCTAGGCTTTAATCCAGTCTGTTAAGTCACTGCTGGCTACATTAGACTGTTTTTTCAGCTTGGAGGCTATAGCTGTGTAAACCTTGTGCTGGGCTGTCAGATTAGCGATCCTTCCTATTTCTCTTGCTGAGCTTTAGCAAGTGATTGGAGGAAGAATGGCAAACTGCCAGGAGATGGATAGTGGCTGCCCAATTATATAGAACTAGTAAACCCTGGCATTTCTTGGCAGTCTTTTTTTTTTTTTTTTTTTTCTTTCTTTCCCATTTTTAAAACTTACTTGGAAGTAAATTCTAACCTGCAAAAAAATATGAGAATAAAATAGTACAAAGTATATACCTTTAACTTTTTACTACATTTGCTGTAACAGTTGCATTTTCCCTATATATGTGCATGTTTTTATATGTGTATAGTATTTTTTTCTGATCCATTTGAGCATAAATTTTATATTCTATTGTCAAACCACAAAAGCATATTTAGATGTGTCCCTCTCTCCTTTATCCCTTTTGCTCAATTGTCTTCCCTTCTTAGGTAACCAACTTTATTGTGTTCTGATTTATCCTTCCAGCAGTTTTTCTTAATGATAAGCAGATATCTATATGGTTTTTTAATTTCTTACTTAAAAGATAGTATACTATACATGTTCTTTTGTACTTGGTTTTTTTTTCAGTTAGCAGTATTTCCCAGAAGTCACTCCATATCACTTCATGGAAACCTTTCTCATTTTTTTAATAGCTGCATAATACTTCATTTTGTGTATGAGGTTTATTCAACTATGCTTGGACATTTAGTACTTTGCAGTAATTTTGAGTAAAAATATTCTCTGGTAAATAACCTTGTTGCATATGTATTTTTAGATTCTTGGGGGTGTATTTTTGGGGTAAATTCCTAGAAACAATTCCTGCATGGATGAGTAAACACATACATATTTTTGTTAGATATTGCTAAATTTCTCTCTGTAGCATTGTACTGTTTTGTACTTATGCCAGCAAAGTGTAAGAGTACATTTCCTCACAGCTTTGCCAACAGAGTATATTTTCAGACTTTTGAATTTTTGCCAGTCTCATGGGTAAGAGATGGTATTTTAGTGTAGTTTAAATTTTCTTGGTAGTCTTTTATTTCTGTTTTTTTGTTCTGTATTTATAATATATATTTCCAGGTACTTAAGCTGTCAGTCCTTTGATATTACCACCTCTCTTCCCTGGACACACACAGCCTTATGCCTTTTTCTTCCACTTTGAAGATTTGGGTGAAAACTTGCTTATCCACAGAACTGCTGGCATGCCTACCCACACACCTATTCTCTTCCTTTCAGTGTTTCTCCTGTTTGTTTTGCAGTGCTTTTCTCTTTCAGATCATCTGAAGCATGGAGTATAATTTGAAGTTGATTAAAAAGATATAATTTTCCCACAGGTTTAATAATTTTGTTAATCTATTGATATCTGATAAATTATAAAGCCCCTCAGTAATAGTTAAGGCTATTTTGCTAACTTTTAAGGTTTTCATAGCTGGAGCTATTGTTATAGTAAAGTTTTTTTTTCTTTCCCCCCAGAACATTCCTGATGTAGATGAAGAGGGCTATAGTATAAAACCAGAAGCAAATCAGAATGATATCCTTTCATCATCTGGATATTCTATGGATTGTGTTGGCATATATGTAGACATTTACAGCAAAATAATCTATTATTTTATAAAGACTCTTACTCTTCAAATTTTTAATTACAATAAAATTCTTTTGTGTTCTTTATTTGACATGTTATTAATATTAGTAGTTACATTTCTGGTAAAGTCTGTCTTACCTCTTTTTTTTGTTGTTGTTCCTTTTTATAAATATGTGAAAAACTTGTTGTGCATTAAGGTAACTTAAAAACTGAATTCTTTAACTGATACTCACATACCAAAGAGAACCATTTCTACTCATCTAGTGATTCTGATTCTGAAGATGAAGAACCAAAGAAATACCGGATAGAAATCAAACCTATGCATCCAAATAACTCACATCACACAATGGCTTCATTGGATGAATTAAAAGTATCTATAGGAAATATAACGCTCTCCCCAGCAGTATCTGTAAGTAAGAAAATGAGCAAGTCACTTACAATCTTTATACGGAAGCCTTAGTTTGTTTAACGTCATCTGGTTAGTTTTAGAACTAATAAAAAATAAAACATCACTTAGCAATAATTAAGCATGTTGGCTGAGGAAATATTTAATTTATAATTTTTTCAGCTTTATTGAGGTATATCATTTATAATTTTTATACAGGCAAGTGAATTTGTGAATTTTGCTCAGTTTTATTTCCTTTTGAATGTATTTTAAACAAAAATTTAGAAAATCCACTATTTCTGCCATTTGTTGTATCATAAGTAGTGCTGTCTCAGGCAGAATTTTGTGAATGGGCAGTGTTAATCTCTTCCTCATCTAATTTTAAAAGGTTTTCATTCATTTTTTGGGTGAACTTTGTATAAAAGAGAGTTCCATAAAAAAGAATTTAAAGATTAAATTATATCTTTGCATTTTTTTTTGTCTTTCACTGTATTGTTTGTTTTTCCATAGTTTTCATACAAAGAGAGGCACAGATAAGAATTCTTACTGGTTAATTATTCAATTCTGAGATTCTTAATAGCTGTTGAGGGAGAAAAAAATCATAATAGATCTTTCTATTGATGTCATACTCTTAAATTCAGAAATGTTAAACTATGGGAAAAAGTATATCTTAGAATGTCAATTTAGTTTATCTGTACATACTTATCGTAATTGTTTTTAAAACTCTTCTTTTGGGGGGGGGGCGGTAATTAGGTTTATTTATTTAATGGAGGTACTGGGGATTGAACCCAGGACCTTGTGCATGCTAAACACATACTCTACCACTGAGCTATACCCTCCCCCCCATTTACTATTTTTTTTAATGGAGGTTCTAGAGATTGAATCCAGGACCTCCTGTATGCTAAGTATGTGCTCTACCACTGAGCCATACCCTCCCCCACCTAAAACTATTCTTGATAATGAAGAATAAAAGTTCACACTATTTTGTATTGTTATGTAATTAAATATTGTAAGTAGTCTATATGTATTTGTTTGGAAAAAATGTTTTTTTCCCTAGTCATGCACTTTTAGAATTTAATTTGAGAACTATTTTTTCCACCAAAAGAGATTTCTGAAGTGAGGTTTTATTCGACCATTACTACTTAGTTTATTAAGATTAATGCCAAGATTAAATTATGGTGTATATATATATGAAGTAGGAAGTTGTGAATCCATTAAAATTTTTTTGTGTAAGAGCATAACTAGTTTAAAATACATACGTAAATAAATAAAAGCCTGGAGGAAATATACATCAAAATGTTAAACATCCATCTTGGGTAGTGAGATAATTGATCGTTTGTGCTCTTCTCTATTTTCAAAAAAACAGTAAACATAATTTTGTACTCAGAAGATAAATAATAATAAAAAATGTAATACTTAAATTGGGTTTGAAAGAGGATCTCACAATTTTATTCCCAGTTTGTTTATCTAGCTTAAGTTCTTTTCCCTCCAAAAGTGTATTTATGTGTTGTTAGGTGTATAGATTTTAGGTATGTTTCAGAAGGGAATAGACGGATGACTAGGGAAATGTGATATTTTAAATTATAAAATGAACACTTTTTCTTTTCTTATTTTTTAACACTATTTTTTCTTTTCCTTTCTATGTACTACTGCTAGAGACACAGCCCAGTAAGTGCAAGATTTTATGTTTTTACTTATTAACTTTAAAAAAAATCATTATGTTTGAACATTGATTTTCACAATATTTGTGTTTTTAAATTAGCAAGCCATGGTATCTTGCTATATAGATAATTAGTATTTTGAAACTTTTTGTTGAATGTTAAAGGTATATGTATTTTTTAAATTATAAGACAAAAAACTACTGAAAGTATTTTCTGTAATCTTTTTATGTAAATACAGTTTACAATTGAGCAGATATATTAAAAATAACTTAAAATTAGTTCTCAGTATTGACATTTTACCAGATATTTTATTACCAAATTATTTGTTTAATGGCACTTATTTTTACATTTCTGTTTTAGGTGCAGATGAATCGGAATTCATCTAGTAAGTCTGATGTTTAAATTGGTTATTTTAAGTCTATTAAAGTTTATCAGGCAATGTGCTAAGCTTGTAGCCTAACATATACAGTTGTAGAAATCGTCTTTTCTCATCATGAGCCTTAATGACAGACTAGAAGGATACTTATTTTACAACAGAAGACAACTTACCTATATTATTTTTTTTTAGTGTTGAGACATACCTTAAACTTTAACATGCTTATTCAGAAGCTACTCTTTGGCTCTGCTGATTTCTGGAAAATGTAGCCGTGTATTAAACTGTTTAACTGGCATAACTTCCTCATGACCCAGAACTATAACATCAGTCCCAAAGAAAATTCTAGCACAATTACAAAGACCCGTTAAACTCATAACAAATATCAAACTAAAAGTAGGATTTTATTTTTAAAAATAAGTGGTAAGTAGCTTGATAATAAGGTATGTGAGGAAAATGAGTATAAAGGAAGGCTACTGAGTTATGACGATGAGGGAAAAACTCAAAGATGGAGAACACAATAAGCACTTTGAGGCAAAATAACCAACCAAACTGAGTCAAATGAAGGAATGTGGTATGAATGAGTATCAGTGTACACACTGTGGTATTCCTCATAGTTTGTTGCAGTTACCCATGTTGATATATTAGCCATTGCTTGGTGATGCAAAACATAAAGGTGCAGGGAAAATTGCTTATGAACCAACAGGACTATTGCATTACTGATGCTGTTGCCCTGTGTACCAGTTGCTTTTGATTCATATTAGAAATGCAAAAGGTAGCAAAATAGACTAAGTTGTTGTAAAAATTTTATTTTTCAAAATAGGATGTGTTTCAAGAGTTAATAACTACTTTTGGCCAATAAAATAATCACTAATAATATCATTAGAACTTGAAAAATGCCTTCATGATTCTTCAGTTAAAATTCTTAAGTAGTACGTAAGAATTTAAACATTTGTTTTAATTTTATTGCAGCCCATATATTTTTCACAGCAGTTTAATGAATATGATGGTTTAGTTGATTTAAGTCATTTCTTACTAAAGCTATTAGAAGAAATAAAAATTTAGCAGAAATTCAGCTAAATATTCTTAAGCATGGTAGAAAACTTATTAAAGACATGTTCCTTTTCTTTGTAATTGTTTAAATTATATATATATGTTATTAATGCCATATTTTTTAAATTGTTCATGGACTACTATATGTGTAGTATTTCTCTCCATATTAAAATATTTTTATTACTCAGATTATTTTTTTCATAATATTTCAATTTTTTGATCAGATGAAGAATTAACAAAATCGAAGCCATCTGCTGCATCCAATGAGTAAGTTCCACATTAAAAAAATTTTTTTAATAGACTATTTTTTAGAGCAATTTTAGGTTCACAGCTAATTTGAGTGGAAGGTATGGAGATTTTTGCATATACACTTTCCCTCCACATACACCAAACCCCTCCTACACTGTTAGAATCACCCACCAGAATAGCACATTTGTCAAAACTGATGAACCTACATTGACACATCATTATCACCGTTAAGTCCAAGGTTTAGATTAGTGTTCACTCTTGGTGTTGTATAACCTATAAGTTTTGACAAATAGTTAATGACATGTATCCATCATTATAGTATCATACAGAATAATTTCACTGCCCTAAAAATCCTGTGTCCCTGCCCACTGCAATTTAATTTTTAAAATTTAAATATTAAAAATTTTCTTTTGTCCTTTTTTTCTAGAGAGTTTTATTATCTCTGCAGCTTTAATTCCAGTAGAGTGTTTTTAATCATCCTTTTTCCTAAGCTGTGAAACATAATGTGGAGTTTTTAGATGTTTTAAATTATTTCTCATTTGATAATATTTCTTTTTATGATAATTAACAAAAAATCCATTCACCTATTTTGGCCTTGATGTCCTCACTACTTCTGAATAAATGATGGTACCCGAAATTCATACACATCTGTATTTCAACTAATTAGTTATTCTCATGGAAATTTTGTTTTCCTTCAGTTTTGTTTGTGACCTTATAAAATAAACTGTATACTTTATGACCCTCAAAATGAAGAAGAATCTCAACTTAGTTGAAAAAAGAGAGGTCTAGAAGACATGTTGCAAGCTCTTAAAAAAAAAAAAATGTGTGTGTGTATAAAGCCAGTGTTGCATGGGTCCTTTTTCACTTCTGTATTTACCAATAAGACTACTTTCTTTTCATGTTTTTTGTATGAGTAAAAATAGACTTAATTAGAGGGATAGTTTAAGATTGAAACTTTTGAAGCTAGGCACTAACTGAGCAGAGTGGTGGTATTCATTTGATTTGTCATTTTTAAAGAGAAGTTTAGTGTTTTAAGACTTTGTTTTGAAGAATCACTTATGCAGTTGTGATTCTAGGTGTTATCATATGACTGTGCTTCCATGTGGGTGCATGCTGAAATACTAGATATATGTTTCTTAGATAACTGTAATGTTTGCATTATAGTGGGCCTGTTTTCTATGATTTTTGAAAAATATTTTAAATAATGGCAGATTGATACATTAAATTTTTTAAAATGGGGATTAATATTCTTTTATGCTGTAAATATATACAATTTTTATTTGTCAGTCAAATCTCAGTAAAGCTGGATTTAAAAAAAAGAAGTGGTAGCAAAGATCACATGCTCAAGATCCTAGAGATTAGGCATCTTAAAAGGGCTGTGACTAATATGAAAAAGAGAAACATTTATATAAAAGTCTGTATTAAATACAAACTAAAGAGCCAGGAGTTGAATCCTGAGAGTAACTGGGTCCAGTGGATTCCATGAAGTCAGTGGAAGAAAATCTTTGCTTATACATGTTGTTTTTGAAACTAGACTGCTGATACTCTTAATTTTGTCCATGGTTTTGGTAACCTCTCATAAAAAGGCATATATGACCCAGACGTTTTGCTAGACCGACTTAGTGGGCCAGGTAGTGGATTGCCTAGGGAAAAACCCCACCTATGCACGATCTACTGCAGTGATCAGACCTTTGAAGTTTATATAGATGGGGCTTAAGCCACCATTTTGTACTTAAAAAGTACTTTAAAAAATTTTTTTACCCTTTTTCTTCACCTTTGAAAGTAAGTATGGCCTTTTAAAATTTCTACCTGATTTTCTATCACTTAAGAAATTTTCTGTCCAAGACTGGATGCTAGATGTGAATGAGCAGACCTGACACTACTGTAGAATTAATTAGCTATGCTGCCATAGATAGGCAGGTCATTTAGACTCGGTGCTGCTTTTCATTTGTAAAGCTGAAATTATTTCCATTCTGAGGCCCCCTAAGATTGTTAGAATATGACAAGATTTAATCAGTGGGGATTAATCTTCTCTACTCTCCCTTACCAACCTCACATAATGTTATTGTAGGTTTGCTTATAGCAGTTAATAAATACCAGTTTATGAAATCTGCTAATTAAATTTCTTCACATAGTCAATTGGCAGAATATCTTACTCTTTAATCATATATACTGAGCTGTTATAATTTTTCTATGAAATAAAAATAAGTGACTAGATTTTGTACTAATAAAATACTCGTTTGCTTAAAATCTACTTTTATAATGTTATGGCAGTAAAGGGAACAGTGATTTACTTGCTTGGGACCCCCTGTTTGGACCATCTCTTGATTCATCTTCTTCAGCTTCACTAACTTCGTCATCATCAGGTAAATATATATATATGTACTTTTTTTTTTTTAACTGTAAAGGAATGCAGTAGTTACTTTTTTCTAATTCATTTATTCATTACTTGTATGTTGTACTTAATGATCAAAAATTTTTTAACTTGTCCTCTATCATATTGCCAGATCAGAGTGATTTTATACTGTTTTTGTTAACATACCTTAAAGACACCATGGCTTTAAGAATGAAAATTTATCAAACACCAACTTTTTTTCATTTATATATTATATATTTATTTCTAGGTATCATTTATATATCAGTGCCCAAATAATAATTCTTAACATTATTCAACTGCATGTATACATTAATCTAATCAGTCCTATCTTGATGGACACTCAAGTTGCATCTGATTTTCTAGTATTATGAACATCTGTGGATATAATAAATTTTGTGCATTCTCATATCCTTATAATAATTTACCAATGCAAGATTTATGAATCATAAAGTAGGCCCATTGATGCTTATTGCCAAACTGCTCTCCAGAAAGGTTTTAGCACTTCCCAAGAAATGCATGAAAGAACTTGGTGAATGAATTTTAGTTGTTGTTTTTGGCAAGAATATATTAAATTTCTCTTTTCTTCAAAATATTAAAATCCCATCTGTCAAGAATCAAAACATGTTTAATAAAACTGCTTATTTAAAGTGAGAAAATAAAATCAGTTTAAGTTGATCTTCAGCCTTCCCTGGGATTTCAGAAATGCCAGTTGGGGTTAAGGGAGTGCTGGAATGGTGGGAAGAGAACTTGAATTGATGGAGTTCCTGCTACGTCTCTGCTGAAATCTGCACATTCTGTTTGATTTCACCTCATTAACTGCTATATGGAATCCTTCTTATTGTCTCTATTATATAGATGAAAAATAATAAAGCTCAGAGATGACCAGGAACTTCATATAACTAGGAAATGAAGCATGGACTCAAACCTGGGTCTTACTGATTCTAAAGTCTTTGTTCTATTTATCACACACTGGCAGATTAACAAAATAATAACATAAATACTAATATTTAAAATTGGACTGTTTAGAAACTAAATGTTTTAAAAAGAAATTATAAATGGATTTTAGGCAACCTTACCCTGAAACAGTTGGGAATTTTGAAGAGAAAGTATTAGGTGATGTGCACCTAAACTTGTAAAACAGCAAGAAACAGTCACTAGATAATTGAACATATTCTGAAGTGGCATTATAGCCTCTCTCAGTGGGGCTTTGTTACTATTTTGTTTTAGGAAACTAATCTTACTAATAGATTTTGTAAGTAAAATAATTGTACAAGAAAAACTGAAGTTGTAATAACATCTCTTTTTTGTTTAGTGAAAATGTCAGAAGTGTTTTTGTTTTTAGATTGAAAGGAGTTCTAAGCAGTGTTTTTTAATTTTGTTAATATTCTTTTATGACTTATTTTTTAAATCTTTAATAAGAACTTTCACTTTGTTATCACAGTTTTTAGTTATATAGAAATTTCTTCATAACACCCTTTGTTTTTTGCTATTTCCTTCAGCACAGTCTCATTCTTTTCAAAAACATGCCCTTTTCTTGCTCCCTGTCTAAAGAATGTTTTGCCCATATCACTTTCAACCTCAGGTAGAAAATAATACATTTTCATTCAGTTGTCATTTGATGTTTAGTAGGTAGGAAATGATAAAAAATTAACCTTTTGTGTGTTTTAAAATTTATTTTGGTATGCCTTTTAAAACCTTCCTATTTATTCTGAAAAATAATGTAAAATTATTTTTCCCTTCAAAGAATGTTAGTGATGTTGAAAAGACATTCTGCTATGCAGTAATTATGATTATGTCTTCACTTGAGCAGAATATAATTATTGATAAAAACTTATGAATACATTATGATGTTTTATAAGACTGGTTCTAAGTGAAATTGTGAAATAGGTATTTTGTCTTAAATTTTCTTTCACCTCTTTGCAGTGCATCTCTCCCATCTTAACATTATCTACACAGGTACCCATTTTCACATTTTCGCAAGGTGTGGTTTGTCAGATTATTCCCTACTCTCTTCTGTCTCTTTAAGAATCTTAATTCATTAGTGACACCATCTCAGCTAAAGCAGTCTCGAAGAAAATAATTCTAGTTAATAACTGATAAATGTTGTTATATGTTTAAAAAGCATACTTAGAGCTTGGTATAGAAGTAGTTTCAGTTGCTTCTTCCACCATGTAGATACATAAATAAACATTATGTATCATTTACATATAAATAAATTTATATATAATAAAATATTTATATGTAATTTAATGTAAATATGTCACATCTACTTCCTTTTTGATAAAGTGCTAGTATGGACCATCTCTCCTCTACCCGTGGATTAATTGAGCACCTGAGTTCTGTAAAAACCCCACAGGATTATCTTTTGAAAAATATTAGGCTAGTTTTATATATTAACTCCAAAACTGATTAATTCCTCTTACTTCCTAACAGTTTCAAGTTTTATTACTAGCCAGACAGGCACTTTGTCGAGTAACGCATGTATACAGCACTATCACTGATACCTTGTCATATCTTTTTAGACTTTTACTGTTAACATTACCTTTTACTCCTCTGGGAAACAGGAATAATACTGGCTTTATATATTTTTGGACCTTAAATATTACTCATCTATATTTTAAGTTTCTTATTTCTCCTATTTATCTTCCTTGGTTAATATAAAGTTGGGTTTCAAGCTCTTTTCCATGTATTAAATTTTTCTAGCTTTGAGTATTAAAGTAACATTAATCTGAAATAAGAATTACTTGGCTATATAGATTTACATTTTATTTCTAGAATTTTTCTGTTACTTCTTGTTTTCAATTGCTTTCCTCTTCTTCTATTGACCTCAGTGAACAGAATACAGCTTTACTTTTCTCTCCCAAACTGACTTGTCTGGGTGTGTAACAATTGAATCTTTAATTGAAACCAGGTCAGATTTTAGGTCTAGAAAACCCATTACCAGACTGTTCCATCAACCCTCTATGTTATCCTGCTGTAACACCACCACCAGCCAGCAAAAGTTTCCTTTTGCTTCATGGTTGTAGTCAGTGGATTTCCTTTACTGATGAACTTGCTAAAATTACTGACTCCAGTGGCACTTATAAGGCTTTCCAGAGATTGCACTATAAAGTTGAAAATACCTTTGGGTTCCTTGATGCTTTGGATGACAGATCTTCTAACAGCTGCATCTCTGAGGATCAAAGTGGCCTTTGCCATACTATTACATATCCTGAAAAACTACTAACAGAAGCAGCTAACAATGCTGCTAATTTCTCTTCTGCATTATCATTACTTCTGGATCCTAGATTAGTCTGTACCTTTGTTCAGGTGAAGAATGCTACAGGAAACATGCTTTGTCCCTTCCCCTTAGGTAATGTCAGAAGGCAGATGTAGATTAGCTCTTATTGCCTATGTTTTTAAACTTTACAAGTCACTTCCTATTTCTTGAAATACTGTATCTAATAGACATTTTTTAGAAGTGAGCTCCACCACCGGCACCACCACCACAAAACACAATTAAGATACTTAAGCCTGTAATCAATTGTAGTAATCTCTTTCAGAGGCTCCTAAAAGCAGTACCTAATTGGCATACAGAGATAGATTTATAATTTATAAATTTATTATTAACTTACAATTAATAGATTCATTTGTAAACAGTGATGTTAATAGATACTGTATTAGCTTTTTTCAAAAAGCAAATTCTGATTATTTGAAGGAGCTGAACTTCAACCAGGCTTGATTTGAGTCAATCTAAATGCCATTTGGACAGGCCACATGATCATTAATGAAGCTTCAGGAGTGAATGTCTCTACTATGTTAAACTCTATCACAAGCTTGAAATAAATTGAGTATTGGTCAGTGCTGGTTTCATTGATAGTGAACATATCTTCAAAGGAAATACGTCATGGCTCAGAGAAGTGTTATGGTCCTCAGGTTAGTGCACATTTCTTCCAATGTACAGCTTAAAGCAGGGGTGCAGCATGAAAGAACTGGTGCTGACTGGAAGAAGGATCTAAGCTTGATTTCTTATCAGCTTTTTGATGTTTTCTTCAAGCAGTCTCAACTGTGCTTGCATCCTTTCGCTCTTCATATGATCTGCTTTCTAAATGATTCCTTACCCCCATACATTTACCTTCACTTCTGTGTGTGACTGTTTTTTTTATGTCTTCTCCTGTCACCTCCATGCCCTTTCCTTTCATGCCTCCACTCCTCCACTGCTGCCCAAGCTTACTGTTCTCAGCTTTCCTGTTTGCTTCGTCATGTACATGCTTAGGCCTATTCATATATTTTTAACTTTGCACATCTGTAAACTTACAGAGCTTATTGAAATACATTTCTTCCCATCCATATTATAGTCTTCAATCTGAATTATAGACCCATCTTTTAGAATGGTCCAAAAGGATTTGAAGGTCATTTTAAGTAATTAAAGCTGGTTTAAATGTATTTGCTTCCATTCTTCACACTTGCTTTGATTATGCTAATACATTTGTGACTTTTGATGTATACTTGAATTTCATTAGTTTCTACCATGCTGAGTTATTTTTAATTAGGAATACTGAGGTTAGTATTTCTGATTTATAAAATTGTAAAGTTTGAAAATGGTGTTAAAATATTGAACACTAAATTTATATAGGATTTAGGAAAACTTAAGGTACGATTTTCTGTATTTACCAAAAATTAATTTTAGTGATTTGGGGAAATTTTTTTTGGTAAACCAATGAGGTATTTTTGATTGTCACCAAAAAATGGTACAGTGTGGTTCAACTTAAAAGTGAGATTTCAGATTTAATTAAGGTAATGTTTTATTTAGAGCTCATGTTATTCTGAAGATGTTGCTTCACAGGCTTGGTCTTGCATAACTATAAAGTTAGAAGTATTAGCAATAAACTAAAGATCTTAGACCCTAAACTGGTTTATTTTCACCAGCTAATTTATTAGATTTAATTTTTATGTGCATAAATAATTGAAACAGGAATATAATTTATAGTATGTATGTCAGTTTAACTGAGAATTTAATGATTTTTTTCAGGAATATTATTGGTAGCTTTGAAAAAAGTGTATTTGATAGATTCGCAGCATTTCAATAAATAGCTATAGTTATATTAAAAAAAAAAAACCCTAGAGAAAAAAATGTGACAATGAGTGTGTATATGTCCATGAATAACTGAAAAATTGTGCTGAACACTGGAATTTGACACAACATTGTAAAAAATAAATCAATAAAAAATGTTAAAAAAAAAAAAAAACCCTGAAAAAAATGAGCTTTGAAACCTAGTCGTTCTATAATAGAATGTTTTTATGTAAGGATTGCTGCATACTAATGATTTTCTTCAAATTCTCTCTTTCCACCCACCAGCCAGGCCCACAACTCCTCTTTCTATAGGCACCATTGTCCCACCTCCAAGGCCTGCTTCCAGACCAAAGCTTACTTCAGGCAAACTCAGTGGGATTAATGAAATAGTATGTACTCAGGTGTTGTTTTTTTTTTTTTTAATTATAACTGTTTTGATTTAAAATGCAAATGTACAAATGATATTTTTCTGTATGCTTCTCAAACTACAGAAAAGTTATCCCAGCTAATACTTTCTTTACTTCCCCGTATTATCTTAGTGTTCATACCTGTGGAGCAAAACCATTGTTCAGGAAGAAAGAGCTCTCCTGAGAAAGTTGATAAAAGATAAAAAATACAATTCAGTATCCATTGTTTCATAATTAAATAGCAATTTTCATATAATTCTACTTAAATTCCAATATTGAAGTCAAGTACGCAGGTAGCCCGTTCTTAGGCCTTAGAAGTACACTGCCAGGGGAGTCCTGGTAGGCATCTAGTCCATCTTTATTTTATACATAAGGAATCTGCAGTTCATATCACTTAACTGGCTTGTAAAAGTGCATATTGCTTAAAAAAAAAAAGGCATTGGTTTTTAAAAGTTGTCAGATAATGAAAATATATTAGTTCTACTCAGAGTCAGACTCTCTCAAGCCAGTCTTCTCTCCTTCAGTCTATTCTGCTTTGCTTCATCTTTTACTTACCAGTTTAATTGCCACAATTAAATTTCTAAATGTCAGGCCTAATCTTTTTCCCGATATACATCTCCAGTGGTACTCCACAATCCATGTGGTTGAACGTTTTAAGTGAATGTACAAGGCTCTTGATAAAGTTACCTCAGCAATCTGCATTACCAAACTGTCCAGCTTTCTCCTCTTTGCAGCCTAGGTTCCAGCCACTCGAAACTTTCCACTTTTCCCTAAACACATGCTGTTTTATGCATCCATGTCTTCTTATTGTGCTGCTTCTATCTGACATGCCCCTCAGTTTTTATGTAGGAAACTGCTCTCTTTAAGACCCTGCTAGATATCACCACCTAGGTGAAGCCCTCTTTGATTAGTACTCCTCTCCTGTTGGATTTAGTCATTCTCTTCCTTACACCCATATACTTTGCTTATGCTTCTTTTAGTGTGTATATCACCTTGTATACACAGTTGACCCACAGTCGACCTCTGTATCTGTGAGTTCTGCATCCATGGATTCAAATTATTTGGGGGGGGGAACTCCAGAAATTTCCAAAAAGCAAAACAAATTTGCCACACAGCAGCAACTATTTACATAGCATTTACATTGTATGTACAACTATTTACATAGAATTTACATTGTCTTAGGTATTATAAGTAATTTAGAGATGATTCAAAGTACTCTGGAGAATGTGCTTCCTAAAGGTTATATGCAGATACTCTGGATACCAAGGGAGGACTACTTTTGTGTGTGTGTGCTCCCCTCACTAGAGCCTTAGCCAATTTTATATGCTTAATACTTTACTAATGTGTTAATACTTTACATCACGCTTGTCACATGGTTCAGGATAGGAAATGTTTCATAAATAAATGAGAAAGCTAAGAGCACCAAGTGTTGAAACAGTGACATCTTTCTTTGATCTTCTATCCAAGCCGGCTTAGTGGAAGGAAAATGAAAACTCAGTACAAGCTCCCAAGGAGATGGTTATTATTTAAGTAATATGAAAATTACTACATTTTTTTTTGAAGTATAGCCAGTTACAGTATGTCAGTTTCTGGTTACAGCATTAAAAATTACTACATCTTAATGTGTTTTTTCCTGATTACAAAATCAGTGTGTGATCATGTTGTAAAATTTTGAAAATAGAGAAAACAGAAAACAAAAATTCCTTCTATATATTTCACCATCCAATAATGACCACTGTTAACATTTTTATACATATCCTTTCATTATTTTTTTTTAATGTGTAAGTATTTATCCAGAGTTGGTAAAATGTAGTTATTAAAAGCACAGGCTTGTTAGACACTAATTACCCTAGCACCATTAGACAAGTTTAGAGTCTCAGTTTCCTTATGGGTAAATGAGTATGATAATAGGCTGTTTTGAGACTTAAATGAGTGAATATATGTAAAACACTTAAAGCATTGTCAAGTACAGTGCTCATAAAAGTTAGTTACCATGAATGGTATATATTTTTAAATAAAAGGTCATACCTTATGTATTTTTTAATCTTCACTTGAAAATATTTGGGGAATGTTTTTCTATATCAAATTATTCCATAATTTTCAGACTTCTTTAAAGTGGTAGAATCCTTTGTCAAATAGTCTCAAGTTGTAAGTCTATTAATTAAGTAAAAATGGGACTTTTATAATTTTTTCACATCATACTTTACTCCCTACCCAAGCCTTGAGAGCCTTTTAGAAACCACCCTCTGAGGGCTTCAGGGAACATCATTTGAAGTGGCTGCAGAGCATAAATGCTGTATCTTCTACCCTGTTATCAGCATTAAATTTTTGAAAGTTTTTAGAAATCTGATTATTTGACATTTAGTTTATTTCCAGGACTTCATTATAAACAATGCCTTAGTGAATATTTTTGTTTCTTTGCAGACACTATTTCCTTAGTAAAAGTTTTAAAAGTAAAATTCATGAACTAAATGGTATACACATTTTTAAGACTCTTGATGATTACTGTTGTAGTGCCCACCAAAAAGGTAGGGCTGATTGGAATTCTCTCCAGCTATATTGGAGTACTCTTCCTTGCATGCTTGTATGTGTATTTTTTGGAGAGAAGGCTCATACCTTTCACTCCATGCGCAAAGGGTCTATAACCACACTCTCCCTACACCTCTACAGAGAAATCCTTATTATTCTAGAGCAGTGGTTCTCAAAGTGTGTTCCCCAGACCAGCAGCATTAGCATCACCTGGGAACTTGGCAGAAACGCAGTTTCTTTGCCCTACCTCAGACAAATCAAATTCTAGAGAGTGGCCCAGCATTTGTGTTTTAACAAGCCCTCAGAGTGACTCTGATGCATGTTAATGTTTAAGAAGTAGTATTCTAAAGTAGTGCTGTCCAATAGAAATAGAAGCAGCATATACTTTAAAATTTTCTAGTACCCACATTAAAAAAAAGTAGAAACAGTAAAGTTAATGATTTTACTCAGTATATTAAACATATTTTAACATATCAATATAAAAATTGGGAGTTTGTATTCTTTTTGTGTATATGCAAAGTCTTCAGAATCCACTGTGTATTTTATACAGCTCAAGTTTGAACTAGCCACAAGTGTTAGTGGTTACTGTACTGGACAGCGCCATTTGAAAGTAAGAGAAAACCACTTGAGAGAAGAGCTGTTTTTGTTTTTTCCTAAAAAATTATGAAATGCACTTTGTAATTATGAATCGTAAAGTGCAACCACTTGATACCGGCCATGAGGCCATGCTGCCACAGGAGAAACAGCCCCAACAGTAGATAAAATTTTTACAAACTTTTAAGTCAGATCAGCTGTTGAATTTAGTATTTGGCCTCATGTACTGCACTACCTCCATCTGTATACATCTGCAGCCACATTTGTATACCTTGCTATATTTTTCCAACCTACTGTACATAATGAGTCATCAAAAGGCCATTCTCTGGAGCTATATTTTAAAAATAGTTGATTTGGGGGGTGTGGGGTTTACTAATTATAAAGCACTTTGGGCAGTATAATCTGATTTTTATAAAAGTACATATCTATACATTTATATTCATGCAATGTAGAGTTGAATAATTTTAATGTGTGAATGCTTCTTATGGAGTCTTTTTGGTTTGTTTTTGCCTTTTGTTTTTCTTGTTCCTCAGATAACTGGGGACAGAAACTATGTTTTTCTGTTCACTGCTTTGTATCTAGTACCCATGACATGACACATATTAGGCACTAAATAAATATTGCATTCACTTAATACTTTTATAAACAGGAAAAGGTTATTTTTAATTAAGCTCAATAGTCCGTATTTTAAAAAGTGAAATAACTCAGGAAGTGTTGCTAACACATTACAGGAACAATTAGGAATTTGGAAGGAAAAAAATCCATTCACCAAAGTAAAAGATAAATGGATTGGAATCATATTTTGTATATTTGTTGTAATTTTTAACTAGAAAATAGGAAGATAGTAGAATTAAGATGTTCTCAAATCTCTGAATGGGGTGAACTTTCTCAATGAGGAAGCATTAACAAGGAATTATGAAAGAAAATGTGGACAGATGTGTAAACGCCGAAAGTAAGGGGCAAGCAACATTTAGGAAGAAAATATTTACATTAAATAAAGAAAAGGGTTAGTGAAAGCTTGGGTAATAAATACTAAGACGTCCCCAGACTCAGTAAGACAAAGCTAATATAGACAATTCATAAAAGGGAAATGCCAATTTTATTTTTATCTATTAAATTAGCTACAAGTTTTAAAATTTTATTATTTTTCCTTCTCCTAAGGCTCATCCATTTATTGCTGGCAAGAATCCAGAGAAATATTTTTTTATAGGCAGTAAAGTGAGTAACCCAAAAGGGAAGCAGTTTTGCAGTGTATATGAGAAGCCTTCATATTGTTTAACTTCTGAGAATGTGTCTTAAGCATACTTCTTGAAATACAGAAAATATTTTACATACCAAGATTCTCTAAACAGCATTATTTTAAAATAGCCTTTTCAGCTTTTAATAAATTCTTGAAAATGACTGACATATGGCATCTCTGTGGGTTGTAAGAAACACAATAAATTTGGTTTAGTATGTTAAAATTAATCTTACTTGATACTTCAGAATCTTTTCTGAGAAGAGGGGAATTGTTTTAGCATTTTGGTACATAATATTTTGTTCTTAAGCCCAGGCCATTCAGCCCACCTGTAACGTCTAGTACCAGCCCACCTCCTGCTGCTCCATTAGCCCGGGCAGAAAGTTCTTCCTCTATCTCGTCTTCTGCTTCATTAAGTGCTGCCAATACTCCAACAGTAGGTAAGTGATTATCATCGATTACATGGGAAAGTTAGCATCCAAAATATGATCAGGCTGAGGCTTTTTTTTTTAATGGGCTAGTGAAGAATTTAACATTAAACATTTTGGTTTTTTGGAAACATACCTGGCATTATCAAACTAGCCACATTTTCCTTTTCTCTTTCACATTGTGTATTATCTGGAGAGAATTTTAACCTTGGTTAGCACTGTTAAGAATGCATTAAATGTATAAACTACTGACCAATATAAATAGTTGAAGGCAAAATACGATGCAGTCCTTTCTACTGTGAATTGATACTTGCATTCCTAAGAAAATTTGTTTTAAAAGCAACTGATTCAATAAAAGGGGTTTTGTGCTTGCAATCAATTTATTTTTTCTATAAGAATTTAAATCATAAAGATTTAAAACTAGATATTAAGGCATAGCTGTGTAAAGCTAAACTTCACCAAACAAATTGATTATTTTATATCTAGATTTTGCTCGAGTTTTTTCTGTTATCAGTTTTATTCAATTCTTTACACAAATTCTCACCATTTTTCTTACCCACTGCTAATATAATATACAAAGCACAAAGCCACTTAAACAGAGAAGCTGTATTTCAGGAGCAACAACCTGTCATAAGAATTATAATTGTCCCCATTGCTGCTTCTAAGTAGTAAATAGTTAATCTTCGATAATAAAAATTATTGGTTTGCACTAACTGAGCATAATTCAGCAGTGCAGAAAGTGTGGTCCTTGGACCTGCAGCATCTGTCTGCATCACCTGAGAACTGATTAGAAATGCAGGCCTTCTAAGTCAGAAGCTCTGGAGTGAGGCTAGCAGTCTTTGAACAGGCCTTCCAGGCAGTTCTGATGCATGTTAAGTTTGAGCATCACAGCCTTAATTTAGCTGCTTTAATTATACCCAATTTGATTTGTTAGTACACACACAAAGAAACGCATCTTCTGTGTGTAGCCATTGTAAAAATGGCATGAGTAGTATTGGCTAAAATGAGATAAACATGATTTGATTTCTAAATGTCTAAACATGATGTTACTGTCATATACTTTCGTGAACATTACTGGTTTTCCCACCTTTCAACTTTGTGTAAATATATCCAGTAAGTCTTAAAAAACACATGGGTCCTGTTAGAAATCAGGCATGTAGTCTGGGTAAACAAAATTGCTTTAGTCCTTTCCCATTATCTCTAGATTATTTGGAAAGTTTTCTTTTGTGATGGGAACTTTAACTTTGATTGAATTGATAGATACTTGTTTTTAGTTTGGGTCAATGCTGGCAATAGGAGACCCACAAGTAGGTGACAGTGATGATACAGGCAGGCAGGATGTAATGTGGATTTTGTACAACAAAGTCTCTTTAAATCTACCTCAAAAGTTCTTTGTTGTGACGTTTATTCAGCTCCCTGTTCAGATTTAAGTTTTTGATTCTTTTTGTTTCTTGAAAGTATTTTCTTTTCCTGCAATATTTTGTTTTATTTAAATGTGATAGAAGATGATAATTTGATTGGGACTCTCTCTGAAATTGAAAAGCACTGTGAAACTTCACAAGGTATTGTATCAAAAGCAAATGTATGTGTTGACTAATGATCCTAAAGTGTATCTAAAATACTTTGTTACCTAATTTTTCTTTTTCCAGCAATGTACAGTATCTCAGAAATAAGAATAACTCTAAGGTTTAACTGTCAATTTTGTACTAATTATGTCCAGTTTCTATACAAGATCCATTGATATCAATGGATAAATTATAAAAATGTACAGTATTTTTGCATTATCTTCCATCTCCCTGCTCTTCTCCCCTCAACATTAAGTATCAATAAATCTTAACCTCTAAAGCTATCAGAAGCAGGGTAAAAGTGGTTAGGAAAGAAGAGTATGTCAGTTAAAGAAAAAAAACTATAACACAGAAACCACCAGAGCAAAAGCTGTCATACTAAACCATACATACAGTGATCTGAAGTTAGAGGCACAGAAGTAGAAAATATTTGGGAGTGAGCCCCTCGTTTTTACTCCTGAGTTGAGAGGAATTCCACAGAAATATTCATTGATTGTTACAAAGGAAGTTACCCTATATTTCAGCTTTATCTCTCTGCATTTTCAAAACACATGCAGTGTTTAAATATCAACAATTAAACAAATTAGAATGCATGCTATCCTTATAAAAAAGAATATCCAAGGAATTTATTATTTCTAAGAAATGAGTTATTCTGAATAATACAGTACAAATTTAGACTTTTTTTTTAAGAGACTTAAGTACAGTTTCGTATGTGAAATTTTTTTTTGAAGTATGCGTATGTAATATCTTGGAAACAAAAATGGAAAATAGAAAAGGGGATATGCCAAAATGTTAAGTATGGTAAGTGGATATTTTTTTCTTAACTTTTCCATATTTTTTTCTTCTTCCCATGTTTCAATAATGGGCTTAACAGTTTAAAGGGAAACAAATGTCAAGAGTTCGCATTTTATATGCCCAAATTGAATAACAGAAAAGAATAACTCTGTAGGTTTCTTTTGATTTTTAATGTTAAAGCAGTAGCAGACATTAATGTTACCCATAAATGTGTGTAAATACCCATTTGTGTAGGTTAGGGGAGAAGTTTAATTTTATATTTAAGAGAATATAATTTTCTCTAATGAAATATTATATCCTTCATCTTTCTCTGAAAATATGCTTTCCTGAATTTCTAGTGACCCTCTAGAACAGTATATTTTTTAAGTTTATTGAACTAATAGATTTACAGTGAAATTTTCCCAGTGCACAATCGTGTATTTACATAATTGCAATAACATATCCTAGAAACTACTGCCTCTTGATGAAGCTTGTTTTCCACTTAATCATCTCTCACCTGATCAAAACCTGAATCCCTGCCAAGTCATTATTCTCTTCAATCCAGGACCTACTCTGTGTTCAGAGTGATCTTACTAAGTGAAAAACATAATCATGTTTCTCTTAAACATTTTCAGTGGCTTTTAGTGCCAAAAGGATAAAATTAAAGGTCCTCCATGCCTTGATCTGGGTCGTAAGTACTTCTCCATACTTTTATGTCCTTTCGTCACTACAGCCCATGCCTCACCCACAAAGTATGTTCCCACTTTGCAAAACTACATGTGGTTCCAAAAGGCACCATTTCTTTGACGACTCTTTGGCAAAGTGTCTGACATATACTAGTGGTTAGTAAACAGTTGTGATCTTGTGAATAAATTTTTATATCGAGTTTATTTTCATACGAAATTTTAAGTTGTCTTGAGAGGGTTTACTTTTCCCAGTGGCCTAGAAACAGCAGTTCTGTTTCCATGTGTATTTAATCACTGAGCCCCCCCTTTTTTTTTTTTTTTTTTTTTTAACTATGAAGAATCTTCTAAATCAAAATTCTTCAAAATCTTGACTATTACAAAGTCTTCCTGGCCTCTTAAGCTTACAAAAGCTCTTTCTATTTTTAGTATCCCAGGTTTAGTTGTGAAGCCGAGAAGGCTAATACTGATTTTTGTCAGAAGTAGTACTCTAGGTGTCTCAAAAGTAATTCAGTAATTCCCCTATAGGCAGTCATGTCTGAAATGAAAATACCTGATGGCTATGAACCTTGTGTGACATTTACATAACAAAAGCATACATTCAAATTTCAGAGCTATATCTTGACCTAGATTTTTCATTTTTTTCTTTAAGAATGAATAATCATAATTAACTATCCTATTGACTTTTTTTAAACAAAATTTCATCATATATTATATATTAAATGAAATGCTGCACTTTCCAATCAGTAACAGTAATGGTAAGACATAAATGGGAAAAGTACATTTATAAAGAAAAAGAAAGGCAATGCATTACTTTGAGGGGTTTTTCTGTTATGAAGTAAACCAGATACTTTGTTTAGGTTTTTAAAAAACACACCTGAACACACACATAGATTAAATTTGTTTACATTTTTATTATGCTTTGAAAACATTAATCTGTACATGATTTGACTCTAAAGGTATCTTAGTGAACTTTATGTCAGGAATGTTACGCCAAAATAATCTTACTAGTCATATTTATCAAGGAAAGGTAATATGGGAATATAATACAAGCATTGGACAAAGAAGAGGTAAAAGAATTATAGTAAGAAAGAGCAGTGTATGATTACATTGGAAATAGCTAATGGATAGAAATAGCTTAAATAGAAAAATCCAGTTTAATGACTATAAGTATGTGATTGGTAGAACCTGAAAGAATTTAGTATCTGAATGGTTTTGAAGCCGCATTTTAGTACTTTCAGCTCTTCAAGTGAAGGGCTTTTTCCTTCTGACATTTCCTTAACCCAGCCCTTCTCTGTCATCACATTTAAAACTAAAGTCAGTGTGACATGTTTTCCTGGTTTTTTTCATTTGTCCAGTTTGTTTTATGCTTTATACTTTAACCTCCAGATTTATACTTGGGGCATCTTTGAAACCAGTAATAGAGTCATTTGTGACAAGCTAACATTTTGAATCTACTTGTCTTGGTATTTAATAAATGTCTTTCTATAGGATTTAACAAATGAGTTGTATTTATTCTAGGTGTGTCACGAGGTCCCAGTCCTGTCAGCCTCGGAAATCAGGACACCTTACCTGTGGCAGTCGCCCTTACAGAATCTGTTAATGCCTACTTTAAAGGAGCAGATCCCACCAAGTTAGTTTTTAAAAGATTACATATATGTCTGTGGTGTGTGTGTGTTGTGGGGGGGGGATTGGTGGTAAATTTTAAGATTTATATGTTGATTCTCTACAGGTTAGAGCTTTCTATTACTTGTCTGCTTGCTTTTTGCTATCAAATATAGTCATTTAGAGATTGTCTTTCAAATTTAAGAAATCACTGTAATCATCAGTAGTGATGGCTTTTTCTCAGTTTATCTACATTTTTGCCCAGGCTTTATGACCAGTATGACACATCTATTGTTTGACGTATCTGTAGAGCAGGATATGGCAGTTGACCTGGGTGGGGACAGAACTCTGGATCTTGGCCTAAAGTATATCTTTGGTGAAAGTGTGATGTTTGCAAAGAGAGACCTAGAATGCACATTTAATGCAGGAGACTCTCAAAGGATTGGTTAACCTTCTTATAAGACATTATATTTGGGTGAAATGATCACCCTTATTTTTCATGTGTAACAGTATTCCTCAAATATTTGAATGCTGACTATGTGTAAGACTATTATAAGCTTGCACTGTTGTGAGAGAGTTTTAGTTTTCTCAAGATAATTTAAATTCTGTAGAGAACTTTTGTTTACTTAAGTATTCTCAGCACTTACAACAGTCTTACACATAGTAAGCACTCAGATATTTGATGAATGAATGTATGTTGAAGGAATAATGTTACTCATAAAAAGTGAGTATGCCATGAAGAAAATAAACCAGGGTAAGGGGATAGACAGTTACAATAGAGCGCTACTATTTTAGATAGAGTGATCAGAGAAAACTTTCTGAGGTTGATTTAAGCAGATGTTTGAAAGACACTGAGGGAGGACCAAGCCATGCAGATACCTGAGGGAAGAGCATTCCAGCAGGTGTTGTAAAGAATTGAGGTAGAAGCATGCTTGGCATATTTAAGAAACTTCTGAGTGAGGTGGGAAGCCAGTGGAGACTTTTGAGTCGAGGAGGTATGCAGTTACTTACATTTTTGAAGTAGCACTTTGCCTGCTATATGGAGAATAAACTATAATAAATAAGGCGCCAGAGTAGATGCAGAGAGAAAGGATTAACCACTAAGGTCCAGATGCGAGATGATGGTGTGTAAGGGTATTAGCAGAGGAGATGGTGAGTAGTAATGAGATTCTGAAGATATTTTGAAAACAGAGTTGTCAAAATTTGTCAAGAGAGTAGATTGCTAAATTCGAAGTACTTAAGACAACTTAGTGGACATGCTGAGTTGGTAAGTGAGGATATGATTCTGGAATTCGTAGATAGGTCAGGCTAGAAAGAAAATACTTAGTAGTCATTAATTTGTGTGTGATATTTAAAGCTGGGAGCATTAGGGGACAGAGAAGAAATCTGATAAGAACTAAGTCCCTGGCCCCCTTCAGTGTTTAAAAACAGGAAAACGAGAATGATCCAACAATAGAGTCTGGGACAGCATGCAACAAGAGAGATGAGGAGAAGACCAGTAGACTAGTACCCTAGAAACTAAGTGAATAAACCTTTTCATGAAGGAAGGTGTGAAGCTGTCTTTATCTGATGTTGTCAGGTCAAGAAAAATGGATCATTAATGACCTTCACAAGAGCAGTTTTAATGGAGTTGTGATGAAAGCCTGCTTGGAGGGAGCTCAGGAGCAGGAGATGGTGCAAACACAGACAACTGCATTTGGAGAGAGCAAATGTTAGAGCAAAATATCCTAAAATAACTGCCTAAGTGGAAGCAGAGAAATTGGGCTGGTAGCAGGAGAGAGCTGGCAGAATTAGAGGAAGTTTTTTTTAATTAATTTTAGTTTTTGTGTTTTTTTAAGATAATATACATTTCAGCATGTCTGTATGCTAATAGGAAAGATCCAGTATTTATAGAAAAAATTGAATCTGCAGGAAAGGGGACAATTACATGAGTGAAGTCCTTTACTATGTAAGAGATGTGCTTCAGTGCAGAAGGGATAGGATTGGCCTTAGGTGTAGAGACTGATTCTCTGTTGAAATAGGAGGGAAGGCAGAAGGTATGAATGCCTTCTGAGTCAGGGAGATTAGGATTTTACTAGTGAGAGTATGACAAAGTTCTTTTCTGATTTTATTTTCTCTAAAATTTAAAGGAAAGTCATTGGTTGCCAAGGTGGGGAGTGGAGGGGAGGGATTTTGCAGGTTAGAGTTAGACAAGAAAGGAGAAGGTATGCAAAGAGCTAGGGAATGTAGTAGAATTTCCAGGTAATACTAAGGGGTCCCTATTGAGAGTTTTGGCTATATGGTTATGTTTTTCTCTACTCATGTTCAGCTGTATAAGATGTAGGTGAGAAGCTGGGTTTAACCAAGATTGTGTTTAGCCAAGCAAACATAGTGAAGTGAAGGAGAACTAAGGGAGAATTTATGCAAAGGAGTACCTATAATGATGGACCATGAAGTCCCAAGATAGGAGGATGTATGGATTATGAAGGAAGAGTTAGTTAAAAAAAATGGTGGTAGGAACAATGGATTATGGAGGTTTTTGATGAGGTTGGCTGTAGTACTAGACAGAATGAGTTGAAGAAATAGGAAATGACGATTAGAAGAGTGGGGAATCTGAGATTTAAATTATGGAGGGGCTGAAGCATGGCTGAGTTAGGCTGGGAGACAGGATCATTGGAGGAAAGGGACTGAAGAACTGAGTGACCAAAGCATTGAAAGGATATTATCTGTGTGGGTAATGAAATCACTAAACATTTATAATAGGTGTAGTGTTGGAGAGACTGACAGTGGGCCAGGAGCTAAAATTTGCAGAAAATGAGAGGGAACATTGAAGATGACTTGAAGGGTTGAGATAATAGTGTAATCTGATGATGTGAGTTTCAAAAAGAAGTTGGTGGTTTTCAGAAGGAAGCAGGAAAACAGGGCTGTAAGAGGCAGTGAGAAGCAAGGAGGACATCTACCACTGCTACCATCAGGCCCAGTACACTTTGTGGAGTTTGGAGGGAAAAACAGCTGCAGCTACAGGTAGTGGTACCAGGGAAACAGTGTCCTTACGAGGCAGCCAGGGGATGGTTTCAGCAAACAAGTGAAGGAATATTTTCAGTATGCTTGCATTTGTGTTTGGAATTTAATTCTAGGAAAAACTGATATTAGAGGAGTATGTCATTTCACATAGAATCATTTTTAATAATTAAACTGAAAAAATAATTCATCTATAATTATGATAAAAAGGTTATGTATATAAATAAAGCCCTTTTTAAACCAAATATGCTTTAAATGGAGATTAAAATGCCTTATTTAAATGGTTTAAATTTTTCAAAACCCCCACTTACAGGTGTATTGTGAAGATCACTGGTGACATGACAATATCATTTCCAAGTGGAGTTATTAAAGTCTTCACTAGCAATCCATCTCCAGCTGTGCTCTGCTTCAGGGTGAAAAATATCAGCAGACTAGAGCAAATTCTTCCAAATGCACAACTTGTGTTCAGGTTTGTGTACTTTTGTTTTGAAGGTAAAATTTCTCTTTAAGACATTTTTTCCTTCTTCAAATCAGTAATAATTCAACTTGAAGACAATACCAAAATTATGATTAAATAGGCTTCTGCTGTCTTTTTGTTTTGTTTGTGCTGGTGGTGGTAGTAGTTACTGTTAAGCCCTTCTCTACTGTACATCTCATCTTTTAGGCAACCTTTTGCTGTATTCCATTCTTTATCCTTTAATTTTAGTTTTCCCTCATTTCATCTTTTGGTTAATTTCTACTAGTCTTTCCCACGTCACCAAATTACTACACAGAGGCAGAGGATAAAGATAACTCAAATAAAATAATGAAAATATTTCTTATACATACAGTGATCCATCACAGTGTGATTCTAACACAAAAGATTTTTGGATGAATATGCAAGCTGTTACTGTCTACCTCAAGAAGCTGTCAGAGCAAAATCCAGCTGCTTCTTATTATAATGTAGATGTATTAAAGTATCAGGTGAGTGTTATACCATTATAAAAATCCTTATTAAAATATTAACAAATAGAATCTTGCAGATCATTAAATGAATAATATGTCATGGCCGAATGAAGTTCATTCCAGCAATGCATGGCTGTTTTGAAATAAAAGAAAAATGTTAATAAGCCTATGGAGATTTTGACCAATTTGATCAAATTCACCATCTATTACCGATTAAAATACTGAGTAAATATAAATGTATGAATATGTCCTTAACCTGAAAAGTCCAGCACATTAGTCTTAATAGTGAAACATCTAAAGCATTCAAACTCAGGAATGGCAAAGACACCCTTTATTCCTGTTAGTGTGTATAAGATTTTTCTGGATGTGTTAGTACAGTTAAGACGAGAATAAAATAAATGGTGAGAAATACTGGAAAAGAGGAACAAAAATTATTAATTATAGGTGATATATTTCTAGAAGGCTCAAGAGAATCAACTGAAAAACTGATAAGAGGGAATTTAGTAAAGTGATCACTTTAAAAATTAATACAAAAATTAACAGCTTTTAAAACAACCAGTTAGGAAAACTAATAGAAAAAATATTCACAAATTTAAAAAAACTAAATTAGAGCTGGAGAGGCTGTCCAAGATGGCAACACAGAGAGATCCTGAACTCACCTTCTTTCATGGACACACCAGATCTACAGCTGCATGTGGAACAGGTCCCTCTGAAAAAGACCTTAAAGTAAAGCTAAACAGCTCCTTCACATCAGCAAATGAGAAAAGGGCTGCACTGAGATGAGGAGTAGGGGCTGAGACAGAGTCTCACTGTAAGCCTCACCCCCAGCATGGCAGCCTAGCGTCTGGATGGAACGCACAAACCCAGACCTTCTCTGGGGAATAAGGGAGTAAAGTCGAGTAAGAAAATTATCAGATTAAACAACTTAACTTTACACTTTAAAGGAACTAGAAAAAGAAGAGCAAACAAGGCTGGAAATTAGTAGAAGGGAGGTAATAACAAAGAGCAGAAATAAATAGGGACTGAAAAGATCAATGAAGCTAGGAGCTAGTTCTTTGCAAAGATAAAATTGACAAACTTATGTAGACTCACCAAGAAAAAAAGAAGGCTCAAATAAAATTAGAAATGAAAGAAGAACTGATAAGACTAATATCAGTGAACTACAGAGAATTGTAAGAGACTGCTGTGAACAATTATATGCCAACAAATTGGACAACCTACAATAAATGGATAAATTTCTAGGAACATACAACCAGCTTTCTAATATTGAATCATGAAGTAGTAGAATATCTGAATAGACCAATTACTAGTGAGCAGGGTGAGTCAGCAATCAGAAACCTCCCAACAAACAGAAGTCCATCCTACCAGACATTAAAAGAATACCAGTTCTCAAACTCAAACTCATTCAAAAAAATAGAAAAGGAGGGAACACTTCCAAAGTCATGAGACCAGCATTATTACTCTGATACCAAAACCAGACAAGGACACTACAAGAAAAAATTACTGGCCAATATCCCTGATGAACATAGACACAAAAACCCTTAACAAAATATAAGCAAATCACATTCAATAATACATTGAAAGGCCCATACTCCATGATCAAGTGGGATTTATTCCAGGGATGCAAGGCTTGGTGACATCCAGAAATCAGTCAACATGATATACCACATTAACGAAGATGGAAATCCTATGATCGTCTCATTGGATCCAGGAAAAACATTTGACAAAATTCAACATCCACTTATGATAGAAGCTCCCAACAGGGTGGGTGTAGAGGGGACATACATCAACATAATGTCATTTATGACAAGCCCATAGCTAACATCATGCTCAGTGGTGAAAAGCTTTCAGCTTTTCCTCTAAGATGAGGAATAAGACAAGGATGCCTACTCTCACCACTTTTATTCAACATAGTACTGAAAGTTCTAGCCAGACCAATTAGACAAGAAAAAGAAAAGGCACCCAAATTAGAAAGAAGTAAAATTTTCACTATTTGCAGATGACATATATATGTGGAAAATCTTTAGACTCCCCTACCTCCTCCCCCAAAAACTTAAAGTACTGAATAATAAATGAATAAATGGAATAAAACTGAGTAATAAATGAATTCAGTAATGTTGCAGGATACAAAATACATTAAAAAATCTGTTGTGTTTCTATACACTAGTAATGAACTAGCAGAGAAATAAAAAAAAAAAATCCCATTTACAGTAGCATCAAAAAGAGTAAAATACTTAGGAATAAATTTAACCAAGGAAGTGAAAGACCTGTACACTGAAAACTGTAAGACAGTGATGAAAGAAATTGAAGACACAACTAAATGAAAAAATATTCTTTTCTCATTAATAGAATTAAAATTGTTTAAATGTCCATAGTACCCAAGACAGTCACAGATTTAATGCAATACCTATTAAAATTCCAGTGGCAATTTTGCACAGAAATAAAACTATCCTAAAATTTATATGGAACCACGAAAGACCCCAAATAACTAAAGCAATCTTGAGAAAACAAAGCTAGAAGCATCAAGCTTCCTGATTTCAAACTACATGACACAGGTATAGTAATCAAGACATTATGGTATTGGCAAAAAATAGACAATTGATCAGTGGAACAGAATAGAGAGTTCAGAAGTAAATCCACACATACATGCTCAATTGATTTATGACAAAGGAGCCAATAAATACACATTGGGGAAAGGACAGTCTCTTCAATAAATAGTGTTGGGAAAACTAACCACAATCAAAAGAATGAAGCTAGACTGCTATTTTACACCATACACAAAAATTGACTCAAAATGGATTAAAGACCTGAATGCAAAACCTGAAACCCTAAAATTCGTAGTAGAAAACATAGAAGGTAAGCTGCTTAACATCAACCTTGGTAATGATTTTTTGGATTTGACTCCAGAAGCAAAGACAACAAAAGCAAAAATAAACAAACAGGATCATATCAAACTGAAAAGCTTCTGCACAGCAAAGAACATCATCAACAAAACGCAAAGGCAGTGTACTGAATGGGAGATTATTTGCACATGCTATACCTGATAAGGGGTCGACATCCAAAGTATATAAAGAGTGTACAACTCAATTCCAAAAGAGTCAGATTTTAAAAATGGATGGAGGATCTGAATAGACATTTTTCCAAGAAGACATACAGATGGCTAAAAGGTACATGAAAAGTTGTTCAGCATCACTAATCATCAGGAAATGTGACAAGGATGTGGATAAAGGGGAACCCTTGTGTACTGTTGGTGAGAATATAAACTGATGTAACTACTATGGAAACAGTATGGAGGTTCCTCAAAAAGTTAAAAATAGAACTACCATATGATTTCACTTCTGGGTAATTATCCAAAGAAAATGAAAACACTAATTTGAAAAGATACTTGCATCCCCATGTTCATCACAGCATTATTTATAGTAGCCAAGATACAGAACAACTGTAAAAACCTCACCAAGATCTAGGAGGCAACAAAAGACCATTAGGCTCTATTAAAGAAGTTCTTGTTGAACAAGAGTTTGAACATTCTTTCATGCCTGTCCAAAAGAAGAGATGGAAGAAGCAAAAAGCAACTGTAAAATGGACATATATTTATGTACACCTGGGAACCTGTGTCTTGTGTTCAAATTTATTAAAGCTGGATCCTGCAAGTAAAAAAAAAATTGATAAATGAGTGGATAAAGATTTCACACACACACACACACACACACACACACACAAATACTATTCAGTCACGAAAAATGAAATCTTGCTATTTGTGATACTATGGATAGACCTTGAGAACATTATGCTAAGTGAGATGAGATGAGTCAGACGAAGGAAGATAGAGATCACATGATCTCACGTATATGTGGAATCTGAAAATCAAACCAACCGGACCAAGCTCAGAGATACAGAGAACAGTCTACAGCCATACCACCCTGAATGTGCCCGATCTCATCTCATCTTGGAAGCTAAGCAGGGTCGGGCCTGGTTAGTACTTGGATGGAAGAGATACAGAGAACAGACTGGTGATTGCTAGAGGCACAGGGGGTTAGGGGTGGGTGTTACGTGTGAAAGGGGTCAAGAGTTACAAACTTCCAGTTACAAAGTAAGTAAGTCATGGGGATGTTATGTACAATATGACAATCAAGGTTAATAATACTGTATTACATATTTCAGAGTTGCTAAGAGTATATTTTAAAAGTTCTCATCACAGGAAAAATTTTTGTAGCTATATATGGTGACAGGTAAACTAGACATATTGTGGTGATTATTTCACAATGTATATAAATATCAAATCTGTGCTGTACACCTGAAACTAATATAATGTAATGTCACTTATACTTCACTTCAAAAAAAAAAACAAAACTTTTTTTAAAAAAAGATCTGTTACTGCATCCATTCCTGTAGCCACAGTGAACACAAAACAAAAAAATTTTAACTAAGAAGAAACAGCACAATCTCTACTGACTTGAGTATAGTTAGAAAGGCATACTTTATTTAAAAGAAGACTCATGTTGTAATAAAGCTTAGCTGTTTCTAAATTAGCTTATAAATTTAGTGTGATCCTGATCAGAAACTTAGTGGAGGGGTATATGTGTGTCTGGAGACTTGAGAGTAATTTTCAAGTTCTCAGGAAGAGTAAAGCATGGAAAATTAAGTGTTTTAAACAGTAATGTGGATTAATGTTTAGTTTAATGGGAAAACACTATAAGCCAACAGTATTTAAAATAGAGACTGGCACAACAATAGATGGCCAGATGAATGCAATAGATTAGAGCATCCAGAAATAGATCGAAGAATAAATGGAAAATGGATCATATGACAGAGTAACATTTCAAGGCAATGTAGAAATAATGAATTTTTTAATAGATAATATTGGGGCAGCAGGCTAGAGATTTGGGGGAAGATTCAGCTGAATCCCTAACTCATACCTTTAACAAAAACTAAAACCTGCATGTATCAAAGGTTTAATAATAAATGAAGCTGTAAAGATAATAAAGCATGGTGAATATATTGTATTATCTATAGGAATATATGCACATATGTTGCATATATTTATAATATATATTTATTACATACTTTAATCTTGAAGTGTAGAAGACCTAAGTATAATTAAAAACCCAGAAGCCACACAATAAAATGAGATACTTGAGGCAAAAATAAATACGTGTGTATAAGATATTTGGTTAAAACACACAAACCCTTAAAAAGAATCAGTACTTAATCTGAGAGAAAATTATTTGTAATATAAGTTAAACCAAAAGGTTTACTTCAAAAAGCCCGTATAAATTAGTAGCTAAAAGATGAATAACTCAATAGATAGATAACTTACGGAAAGATGCTCCGTGTCAATAGTAATCAGGGTGATGAATATTAAGACAACAATGAGATACCAGTTTTAGCCCACATCAGACTGACAAAAATGAGAAAGATTGTTCTATTAAGAGAGATGTGACCAGTTGTTAATGAGAGTACAAATTAATACAACCTCTTAGAAGGTAAATGCTATTAGATTGTTGAGTAGATGTAACTTTTAATTCAACAATTCCACTTACAGAAATCTGTTCTTCAGAAATCACAAATGGGGGGAAGATAAGGTAGGAAAGGTATTTACTGTATCATTGTTTGGAAACCACCTAATACACATCCACAAAGAGCTTGACTAAATTAATTATTGCAGCCATTTAAAAGAATGAGACAGATCCATGTTAGCATGCCTAGGAAGTTTAGAAGCTTATGTACCATGATGTAGGGAGTAAGGATGCCAAAGGATAAATTTCCCACTTGTGTATTGTTTGAATTTTTAACAGGATAACTATATTAATAGGCTTATGTTTCTAGGAAATAAATACTTTAAAGAATAAAAAAGTGCTGCCACTTAGGTAGACTTAAAATTTATTCCAAGTATTCATTTATCATTCATTCAACAAATATTTACTATTTAGTGCTTGCCAATTGCTGTGAGTAGCATAGGGAGTTAGATAGTAAACTATTAAGTAAATAACGTATGTTGTGGTAAGGTGAAAGGAAAGTCTATAAAGTAAGAAGAGTGAAAATGCAGTTTTCAGTGTAAATTTCAACAGGATGATCAGAGTAGGTCTTACTGAAGTCATTTGAGCAAGGGACTGAAGAACCAGAAGGAACTGCACCACTTTCTGTGGTTTGTGTGATTAAAATTAAACACTTGAAGTTGGAAGTATTCTAACTGCAGACTTGCAGTACTGCATGCAGTTTTTCTAACTTTTAAATCTAAGTTCTTATTTTTAAAAATCTTAGAATTCTGTGTTGAATGTTCTCAAACATTATGTGCATAAATAAGAATCACCTGATAACATGCTGATTTCTTTGTCCTGTACTTTAGCTGTTGAATCAGGTTTCCTGCATTTCGAGTCAGTGGAATGTGCAATTCAAACAAGCACTACAGAAATTTTGATGTACATAGTCCTGGGTCCACATGTTGAGAGTCACGCTTATGCCTTTGAGATGAGCCTGCTTCACTCTGCTTAGCAATAGACAGCTCCCGCATTATTATTTTTGAATGTGTGAGCTTTTGTTCAACTGTATGTCATTAACATGACTTGTTTACTTTTTGGGTCAAAGGCAATTGTTTGTTTTTTCCCTCTCTTTAAAGGTATCATCAAATGGTATTCAGTCCACTCCTCTAAATCTTGCAACATATTGGAAATGTAGTGCTGGCACCACAGATGTTAGAGTGGATTATAAGTACAACCCAGAAGCTATGGTGGCACCAAGTGTACTTTCCAACATACAGGTGGTGGTACCAGTGGATGGAGGAGTCACAAACATGCAGTCCCTTCCCCCTGCAATATGGTAAACTAAGTAGATTTCTGAATTCCTGCTGAGTTTCTGTTACAATCCATGAGTTTAAAAACCTAAATTCTGAAAGTTGTATTACACATTAGAAAAGTTTTAGTGCATTTTCCCAGAGAAACCATGTTATAAAATGTACTGTTCATTTTTAGCCAAGCTACAGGAAGTAGCCTTAATCCAAAATAAACAAAACTAGTTTTGCTGTGAGCACCCAGACTTGAATGATTCAATACAACTTTACCCTTAGGCAAAGCACATAACTTCTTTAAACCTTTTTTCATTTAAAAAATACAGGGTTAAATATAGAATCAGATAGGAAAACCTATCTGATTAGGTATTAGTTACCCTCATCTCTTAACTACCTCTCTTGTTCCCTCTTTTTTTTTTAACATTTTTTTATTGAGTAATAGTCATTTTACAATGTTGTGTCAAATTCCACTGTAGAGCACAATTTTTCAGTTATACATGAACATACACATACTCATTGTCACACATTTTTTTTTCGCTGTGAGCTACCACAAGATCTTGTATATATTTCCCTCTATTAAAATTAGTATGGGGGGAGGGTATACCTCAAGTAGAGAGCACATGCTTAACATGCACAAGGTCCTAGATTCAATCCCCAGTACCACCTCTAAAAATAAATAAACCTAAATTACCTCCCCCTTCCCAAAATAAAAATAATTTAGTATAATAAATAAATTTTTTTAATTAAAACAATATTAGTATAGACTCTAACCACTACATTTACTTCACCATTTAATCATAAAACTGTGTTTTCCTTGATTAATGAAGGTACTGGGCCACCTACATGTTGTTTTCATTTCTGTGACCAGTAGAAATGAGAAGTTATGTAATTTGGTAAATATCCATTCATTAAGAAAGATACAGTATTTATTTATATTATTCATAATCACATTTTCACCAAGATACTGTTCAGAGTACATTTAGCACTATAGTTGTTCTAGTGAAATATTTAAGATGTATTTATTGAGTGCTCATCTGTGTATAAGGTACTAGACACATTATCTGAAGATATTTGTACTTACAGGAATGCAGAACAGATGAAAGCCTTTTGGAAACTCTCTGGTATTTCAGAAAAATCAGAAAATGGAGGTAAGTGTGTGCCTCCATTTTGTTTATAATGTGGTATCACTGAAAATGGTTTTTTAGGAACATTTATGGAAAACTTTCTCCTGGAATTTCATGCCTTCAGTTCTAGAATTGACCACTAGGTGGAAGTTAATACCTTAAAATAAGTGGACTAGTTGAGATTCAGAACACATTTTTTTCCTTCTAGATTGAATATGCTTTCTCTGTGAGAAAAATATTGTTTTGCTCTAACTTTATAAATATTACGTAAATGCTCCTTATGTTCACATGCTAACTTTAAGAGAAAATACCTAGTTAAGTAAATTTATAGAAGTCAAAGTCTAGATAACCTGATAATTGAAACTGATAACTAATTGAAACTAACACACTCTTTAGCTCATTTTGTTAATGGGGTCCTCCTGGCCTCCTGGAAATTATGCAGAAGCTTCCAGGCTTTAAAAAAAAAAAAACTTTGCTTATTCTCTCTTAAGAGAACCTTTCCTTGGTCATTTCCCCTTATTAAAACTAACCATCAACAGCCTTCAGTTCTATGATCATTATTTTAAAGAGAAGCAAGTTAATTGTCTCCTCCTACCTTGTCTGCATCTGTTCGGGTTCACGATGCAAAGAAAAAGTCTCTGCAAGTTGATCACTCCTAGCATTATATCTATCCCATAGCTCAATTTAGAATATAATTCCCAGGACAGTCAAGTCTGTAATATTTTCTTCGCATTTTGCTCTTCATCAAAAGAGATTTCTCCTGCCCTCTTTTGAATGCCTAATTAATCTCCAGTAACGTTTCTAATTAAGTAGCTATTTTGGCTTTTCAAGTTTTGCTCAGCTTTTTTCCACTGAACATTTTAAGCATAATGTGATCAAAATGTACGATGTATCCTCAGTAGTTTTTCTCATAGGTATTTCTACGTAAAGGACCAGGAACATACCTACACTGCCCATTCATACCTGCTGTGCTGAATCAGACTTTTACTATTAGCGAACCACACCTTGGATGAAATAACTTAGCTAATCTCTGGTCCCTTTGTTGCTGTTTGGTACTTAAAGGTTGCCTGTTTCCAAGGTGGCAAACTGTACTGACTTTTACTTTAGCTGTATGGCTGTGGGAGACAAAACTGAAACTCCTAGTTAAAACTGAGAGTAAACCAGAAATCTACTTGAATTGAGGGTTCATAACCAGTTAGCAAGGCAGAAAGGGTGTATTTCCCCCTATTTAATGAAACAATACTACTGTCAGTGTTTACCAAGAAGGGAATTTGTTCTTTGAAAAATAAGATACAAATTTTCTAACCAGAGTTTAATAGTTTCCCTCTGCTATTCAGGTATCAAGAGTGTCTGTGTGAGGAAATGGGAAAATCTTATAAATGTGGTTCTGCTTTAGTCAGTCAGCTTTTTGAAAGAAATATCCAAATTAGAATATTGTGAAATAGAAAGCTGTTTCTCTTTTGGCTTTATGCACAGAAGAGGGACAGGAAATAATTCTAAAGCTTAAGGATTGCAAAAGTGGCTCCTCTTGGCCTGTGATGGAACTTTCACAGAGTGGAATAGCTTATCAAGAACCATAAAAGTTTAAGGAGGGCTTGGACGGGGTTAAGAATTAGACAACAGATTCATCTTCCCAATTGACCTCTGCCATCAGGCACAGCAGTGTAGGGTGGGTTAGTGTTATATTTTCTTTCAGATTTCTCTCTGTAGTGTGCATCTTCTGTATGGGGACTTACAGATTGTCACTCCCACTACCCAGCAATTCTGTCTCTTTTCCCCAGCCAGAAACCCGGGAACCCTCCCAGGCTCCTCTTCCTTTTCACCCCTTGGTTTCAACTCCTAAGTATCTTTCAAATTCATTCCCTTCTTTCCTTTCCCTTAGCCTAGTTCAGATCCCCTTTTCCTGTCACCTCGAATCCTAATCTATTTTACTGACCTTCAGGTGGTTTCCCTACCTTGCATCTTGTACCTCTCTGCCCTTCTAAGACACTTGTCTGAAATGTTTTGTCTTCCTTGTCTTTGGTGGCTCCCTATAGTTATTTCTTATCATGGTTTGTAAAGATATTTAGAGTGTGTTCCTTGCTACCACTTAGTGTCTTCTGCCACTCTCTTCCACTTGTGTCCTGTTCTCCAGCTCTCCTAGATGCAGTTCCCTTTAAATGCATCATGCTCTCTTAGGTCTGAGATACACACCATCATCCCCACCACCATTTTATGTGCTTTTGTGCCCATAGCTCCTGACAGTTTTTATGGCATTTATCACATTCATAATTTTTTGATTTACTATTTCTGCCAAGCTGTTAGACTGATGTATGTTGAATAAATGGTTATATTGGAAAGAAAGCCCTTCAGAAATATGTGGCATGATGTTAGACCAGGTAGTTTTAAAAAGAAAGGTGAATACAAAATGGTAATGTTGATACAGCTCTTCCCAATTTTAGCTGTCTGTCCTCCTTTACCCTCTTCTGTCCCATGATAATGGTAGTCAGCCTCATTTCCTTTTGACTTTTTCCCACTCATCCCTTCCAGAGCTTCCTTTTGAGCTGCGCTCAGACTTTACTTGTTTTTTGACTCCAGCATGCATATAACATAGGAATCTCTATAGTAAGCACCTCTGAAGATTGCTATTAAGTCAAAGAGAAGCATGGATTAAGATTATTGACTTAGCAAATTCAGATTCAATGAATAAAGACTTATTTGGAAACCAGGTGATGATTTGTTTACTGTACATGTTTCATGAATTTGGCGTAAGACTGACACAGTTTAGCTTACTTGTTCAGTTGACTTTTTTGGTATGAAATATATGTTACTCTGTGTAAGTTCTTTGTTCTTTTCCTTGTAGGTGCTGGGTCCCTCAGAGCAAAATTTGATCTTTCAGAAGGACCCAGTAAACCCACAACACTTGCAGTGCAATTCCTCAGCGAGGGAAATACCCTCTCAGGAGTAGATATTGAACTTGTAGGCACTGGCTACAGGCTTTCCTTAGTAAAGAAGCGGTTTGCCACGGGTAAGTTGGGAGATTAAGCTTTTTAATGTACATGGGAAACATTTGCATTCTGACAGTTCCTAAACGACTGTCAAGCAGTTTATAGTCTAAAGACATGGAAATTTTTTCCTTGACCTTTGGTACTAGGTGCCAGGTAGACACACCTGGGAGAGAGAGTATTCATGGTCAGTATAGCTGAACACCTGTGATCTGATTCTAATGTATTGTAAACAGCAGATGGGAACTGGGTTCTGTATCTATAACCACAGTGAAAATGTCCTCCTTTGAGTTCATTTGAAATTATAATTGCAAAGGTCTGCTTGGTGTTTTTTAGGACGATACCTGGCGGATTGTTGATGGACCCTGGAAAGTGGTTGGCTCAAGGGAGTAGTACAAACCTGCCATTCTGCATTATCTGTTCTTTCCAGACACTATTCGAACTCGTATTATGTCTTTGAGAGCTGACTACAAACATTAAATTGCACTTTTGAAGTGAGTCATTGAAAGAAATAGCACTGAAATAATTTTCAACGCTGTAAATGATCAACTTCAATATTCAGGAAGCACATTTATTCAGATTCTCAGTAAAATGAAGTTTTTATAGGCTGAAATTTTAAATTTAAATTATCTTCAGTGTCTATGTTGAAAAAGGGGTTATAGTGTATCAGGCCTAAAATTTTAGGAGAGCAAGCACAAAGTAATTTAGCTTTCCGTAAGTTTTTAGAGTCAGAGATAGCTTTGAAATTTTGTAAGTTTGATATTGAATGAATACAAACAGAACGTGAATTCTAAGTTTTGGATAATGTTAATTTAGAACACTCAATCAAATTGAGTTATGTGCCATAAAGTAATCAGATCAGAGTCCAAGCTGTATGCAAAAATTTATAATTTGATTCTCATAAATGTATTAATAAAGTGTAAATGTTATTTTATGATTTTTTTAAATCCTTAAGTGCAATGTGTTTTAAAATAAGCTTGCAAAAGACAGCAGAGTGATTTACTTCTGCAGTTAACTTTATAGAAGTTGTGATTGTTTTGATGAATTAATGCTGTAGATTTAATTTATTTTTATATGGGTTGCATAATGTGTGCCTTTTAAAACAATAACAAAACCCAGAAATGTGCCTATCCAGTTTGTGTTCATTAATGTGCCTCACTTTTTCTCACAGTCTGGATCTTCTATTCAGAATCATAGAGTGGGCAAACATATTTACAAGATAATTGCAATTTTTAAAAATATCTTTTGCTGCAGTTGGGAAGGGAATTCAGAATAACTAAAGGATAATTTATACTTAAGAACCCTGGCTCACTTCTTTAGTGATACACTGTAGCCACTAGAGAAATGTTAACTAATGGCATATGTTTACAGGGGAAGAAATTACCTTCAGATATTCCACTTTAACCTGATCAAAAAGTTCTGAAAAACTGTAACGGTAAATTGGTAACTGGTATTTTAACTCTCAATTTAACACTTCCCTTCACTCTGATAATTGTTAAAAATATTTACTGAATGTGTTGTGAGCACGAATTTTGTAGTAGTTTGAGAGGAACACACTTTAGAAAAGATTAGTTTTGGCATTTTCAACAACTGGAGAAATTACCAATTTGTATTTTTTTTGTTCCTATTTAATTGCTACCTGGTAAAAGTAGAGAAATTGAAATGATGGATTGGGTTAAACATTTCTTAAATAAACTACTAATTTTTAATAGTAAAAAAACCTAACTTTATAGCAAATCCTGATTAATTGAAGGAATTAAGTATTTTGGACAAAGTTTAATAATTTACAAATGGGGATTTTATTTATAAGTACCAGTGTCTTGCATTTTGCATAGAATAAACTGTTGTAGATGATAATTTATATAAAACCACTAATTGTTCTGTTAAGCTTTACAGAAAATAAAACCCCTACTACTAGACATTTATGTAACATCTTGCTATACTAAATACAGCAGAAAATCTACTCATTAGCAATATATATATATATACATATATATATATATATATATATATAAAACACAATGTGCTTTTTAATATATTCAGTGTTAGCCCAGTTCTAAATTTAGGTTTGACTAAAGCAGTACATAAAACAATTTGCTAAAATGTTCATCTTTACTAAATAGTGGGCAGAATTATAATTTCTAACTTACATTGTGCTCTTTTAAATGCCAATTACAGTCCCTTACTGGAATCTTAACTGTAACTGCTTTGCAGTCAGGCTGCTTTTATTGGGCAGTTAATATTTTATTATTGGAATTCAGACACCATTATACTCACCATGTTTGCTTTTAATCAAGTATTACCTAAAAATGTACAAATTAGTGAAGTGGTTAAAGTTCTGCACTTTCTTAATTACCACAGTCTTCATACCAAGTGTTAATACATAAATTTGTTTGGGTGCAGGTTACAATTTTAAAGCCATATGAGTTTATATTGATTTTTTTTCATTTAAAAATCCACTAATGGTGTAAAAAAAGACCAATAGATTTTCAGTGGGAAATGTATTTAGCAAGCTGGTTCTTGCTTATGTATAGTGATAAACTTTGTAGTTGCCTCTTTAACCAAGAATTTGAAAACACAGAAGAACTCTAACAAATGTGCGTTTTTAAGAATTTGTTATTTACTATTTGAGTTGTAATTAGAACACTGCAAATCTTACAAAATTTTGTAAATATTTTTGATTTTTTCATAAAATGTAAATTTTACATGAAAGTTGTACCCTTAATAAACATGTAATATATAATTTATCAGTTGGTTTGTATGTTTCTCTACTCTTCTTAATAGTAATAATACCTATGTCTTAGTAAAAATACGTATGTCTTAGACATTAGGAAGAGGCAAGCTAGGTAAGTAATAATTGGTTTTGAACTTTGTATCACCATTTAAATAGGCATATGGATTGATCTCTTATTAGCTTTAATTGATCACATAGGAAAACTTCATTCGGAGTACAACCCCAAAATGTAGAAATTGTTTAATAAGGGATTATTTTTTCTTTCTGAGTATGTTTAAATTGATGTTAAGCTTCAGCAGAGACTTTCCTCCTGACAGTTGCTTAGGAACAAAATCTTAACAATTTTAAAGCTATATTCTTCCAAGGAACTAGTCAGGAACATCAAGCCTCTCGAAAACCAGCGGATTTAGAAAAGAGCAAAGAAAGAAACTGAAAAAAGATTTTCATCCAATTTCAAAATATTGAAAATTTTGCCAAATTTGTGTCATTTAAATACGATCTCAGGAGCTTACTACTATAAAACAGTATATTGCTCACATCACAGTTCTAAGGAGATTAGAGGAAGAGCTCTGCACCAAACAGTAATTCAGGGACATAGGCTCCCTCTATTTTTGTGATTCTGCTCAAAATCTCCATTTAGCCAGTGAACAGGGAAAGAGAGAAAATGGGAGTTTATGGGCCAGGCCCAGAATTGGCATCATCACTTCGGTTCACATTCCATTAGTCAGAACTTGATGTGTGTTTCCAACTAACTACAAGGAAAGATGGGAAATATAGTGTGGTTGTGTGCTTAGGAGGAAAAGAAAACATGCTTAGATAAACACAGTAATCCTCTGCCATGAACCCACCCCGTCTCCATTTTGTTAACTTTCTTTATTCCTTTCTCCTAAATGTGCTTTTAATGGTGTCTGTGGCTCTCAGTACTAAAGTTTTGTTTCATCATCTCTTCCTGTATGTAGATATTTTATCCCGGTTTTTTCCCCCTATTTTAAATATATCTGATAATTTCCATATTTCCTCTAGTCATAAATGATACTTACGGTCATTTATGATCATTCAGAAACCATTGCTTAGCATGCAATGTTTTGTCTGTCAGTAATATTTTTAACTGCAACTAACAAAGCAAAACTAGGAATGGTTTAAACAAAGACAAGTTTTTTTCATATCACAAAGTCTGCAAGTTTATCTGTGGCTGGTATTGGTCAGAACAAGTGATTCTCTTGATCTTTTCCTTATGGTTACAACCTGGCTGCCACAGTGCCATACTGTATGTTTACATCCAAAGCTGGGAGAGGGAGCAGTTTGAGCTTTTTGCCAGGAGAGTAAAAGCTTTTTCCAGAAGCTTTCCCAGCACATTTCTGCTTACTTGCTATTGGCCAGAATTGTGTAAGAGGCAGAGAAAGCAAATAGCATTTATTTTTAAAGTGAGTAAAGGAGAAGGGGTTGGGAATGGCTGAAGGTGAGATGGCCAACGGGTCAGCCACAGAATTTCTGACTAGTATATGCGTATTTCCTTATAGCATATTACCAATTTAAAAATTGGGGATAAGTGCAGAGATTTATTTAACAATTTTAACCCAGCAATAAGCAGGGTGAACTTGAAAGTATTCTCTATCTTTTTTATCTTTAGGAAGACTGAATCAGTATAACTTTCCTAAAGAGCAGTTTGAGTCCAGAACCTTTAAAAATCTTATGTATCACTTAAACTAGTAATTCATCACTGTTGGGAATTTGTCCTAAGAAAATGAGACAAGTAAGTAAAGATTCATCTATAATTTGAAAAAAATTTGAGAGGATTAGTTAATTGAGTTGATAACTCCCAAACAGTGAAATACTATGTAGGTATTTAAAATAAATCATAATCACTATGGTCATTGATATGGAAATACTGCCATGACATTATTAGATGGCAAAAGGTAATCATTCTTCTTTGTTATTACAGTGCAAACATGTAAAGCAAAAGCTTTGCAAAAATGCATACCAAGTTGTAATTTCTAGGTGATGGGATTTTTACTTTCCACAGAATGTTTAATGTCCACATTTCATTTTTTATGAGTAGATATATTTATAATAAAAACTTTCTATTCTGAAAAATAGTTTTAGAGAGTGCAAGTTGAACTTTATGTTGACATAAACAATGCACAAGGGTCTCTTTACATAAGGACCTTCCCATTTTGATAATGCCTTAATCTTCCACTTGGTCCTACTAATATAACCATTTGTTTTGTATTGCTTATTAACGTATGGAAGTAGGTTTCTGCTCTACTTTTTTTTCTTTTGGTCTCAAAGCTAAATGCCCCTATTTCTTTTGCCTAAGTGGATAAAGAATCAGGATTTTTCTGCCCAAATTAGTATCTTTAAACAAGTATGATCCAGAGGCAGGACAGAGGAAATGTATAAGTATGATGTGGTTAAGGTTGTCTTCTGGGTAGTTTTTGGCAAAATTAAGAGCTTTTTTAATTTCAATAAACTTGATGTTACCACCTCAAAATCACCCCAATAAGTTATGTGGTGTATTAGCTCTAATATTTCTATCCTAATTCTAGCAATTAGCCCAACAGTTCATATATCAAAGCAACAAAGCATAATATTCTGACCCCTAAGCCAATGCTTATTCTGACTACTACTAGTAGCAGACCTACTAACATTAATATGAGTTGGAGGACAACCAGTTAAACACTCATTTCTCATCATTGGCCAACTAGCATCAATCTTATATTTTCTTAGTCTTTTACTTAAGCCACCCACAATCTTAATCAGAAATACTCTAAAAAGAAGACTTGATAGTGTATTTATCACTCTGGTCTTATAAACTAGAAAGAGAAAAACCCGCCTAGAACATCAAGGAAGAAGCACCAACTCTACCATCAGCACCCCAAGCTGAAATTCTCCCTAGACTATTCCTGCAAGTTGCACATAAACAGTAAAATACTATTGTCATGGGCAATGTCAGTATTTAAAAATTCTAGATGATTCCATTGCTGTGTACTTTGTATATTAAATGATCTGCCCTGTTACAATGTATCATTATATATATATATACTTGATTGTACATGATACATTCTATACGTATGTAATCATACATTGTTTATCCCATCTGTGTAAATGCAAACTATGAATATTAAATAATACAGAGTGGTTTATCATACATAAAATTCTCTTCCACATGGATAATTCACAAACCAAGAGATATGACTGATATTACATAGAACATATTAATTGTTCATATCCCATTAAGTCAAATCAACTCTAGTCACCACGCTTATGACCAACTACTTCCTTAATACCCAAGCTTTGAGAAATCAGCAGCTCATCCCCAAACATGCCCCTCTTCTTGCTTTGGGCCCATAACATGTGGTGGTTTCTAGAAGTGAACTATATCTGGCATCTGGTTCTTCAGGATCATCTCCCCTAAAAATCTCCTAATCTTTCCTCTTAAATAAGACGTTTTGATGAACTAATCAGCCCATGTGCACACATAACTACGGTGTCATATATTTGGTATTTTTTAATTTGGGGGCATGCTGTGACTGAGCTATGGCCATCTAAGGCTTTAATACATTTAAGCAACTTGTAGCTAAGCCTATATTGCATATTATCTTCCAACATCAACAACCCTAAGTTGTTAGTGTTTACAGTACATAAGAAAATTGACATGTGTATGTGCACACAGCCAATAAAAATTAGCTCAGCAAACTCCCCTTAGCTCCTGTAGACCTCAAATTGTATACATTACCGATCTTGACAAATTCCCAAAACAAGATTAAAATATTGCAGGACATAAAAGCCTACTTTCCCCCATCCTATAATAAATTAAATCTCTAAATCATAAATGAAGACATGTTTCAATCAAGATCCTTATTAACTAAATGAAAATTTCAAACACCCAAAATTCTAACTTTAAACCTATGGAATACAAAAACTCACTCCCCAGTAATTTAAGATACTTCCACTAATACTAGCATGCTACTTAAATTCACAAGACTTTGATGGACAGGGATCTCCCTGTATCTAATTTATTACTATAGCTTAGTAAGTAAAGCAAAGCACTAAAAATGCCTGGAGGAGTTTAGTAACTCCATAAACACATAGGTTTGGTCGCAGTCTTATTAATTCTTACATTACATGTGCAATTATTCTACATCCCAGTGAGAAAGCTCTAGATCACCAATGATTAAAAGGAGCAGGCAGTAAGCACACTAACAAGCTCGTGATGCCCAGATTAACCGCATGCCACAGGAAAACAACAGAAAAATTAAGCCATAAACAAAAGTTTAACTAAGTTTTTACTATGTAAATGCCATACCAGCCACCAAGGTCATATGATTAACCCAAATTAACAAAATTTTCAGTGAAAAGAGTGTTAAAGATACTCCTAATTAAGTTTTAATTAGGCTGTAACAAGTTGCAACTAAAATAAAAACAAACTACGGAAATGACTTCAATATTCCTGATTACATGATAACTAAGACTCAAAACTGGGATCCAATACTCCACTAATAGCCCTAAGCCCAAATAATTATAACAAAACTATTTTCCAGTGTACCACTAGCAATGGCCTAAAACTCAAAAGACTTGGTGGGGTTTTCTATCCCTCTAGAGGAGCTTTTTCTATAATCTATAAACCCTGATAAACCTCACCCATCCTTGCTAATACAGACTATCGCCATCTTCAGCAAAGCCTAAAAAGCAACCATGGGAAGCACAAACACCCACGTAAAACTATTAGTTCAAGGTGTAGGTTATGGGGTGGAACGAAATGGGCTACGTTTTCTACTTAAAGAATATTAAAACTTACACAAAAGTTATTAAAAACTAAGAAGATTTAGTAGTGTATTAAAAAATAGCTGAACTGAATTAGGCCATGAAGCACACACACACAGATGGTCACCCTCCTCAAATATCAAAACCTACATATACAACTTATAACTATTTAACACGTAAGAGACAGGCCAGTCACAAGGTAAGCACACTGGGAAGAGTGCGTGGGCAGATCAAAGTGCAGCTTAAGAGACTCCAGTTTACATGCATGAGATTTCATCTTAAATGACCACTGTGAACCAGAGCTAGCCCAAACTAATCAAGCTCAATGACAGTATATAAATTAAATATTTAAAAATTAAAGCATAGGAGACAGAGATCAATTTTCATTAGTGCTATAGAGAAACTACCACAAGAGAATGGTGAAAGAAATATTTCAAGTATTAAATAGCAAAGTTTACACCTTTACTTCTCCATAATGATTAACTGGAACAATTTAGGAAAGAGATGTTAAATGGCCCCCAGACCAGATGAAACCTATGAACAGGTTCTAAAGAACAAATTCATCTAAGTAGCAAAACTATGAGATTTGTGGACAGAGGTGAAAAGCCTAATGAGCCTGGCAATGGCTGGCTGTCTAGTACAGAATTTTGGTTCAACTTTACCTAAAAAATAATTCTAACCTAAATTTAAATATTAATCTAAAGAGGTACACCCTTTACATGCAGGATACAGACTTCCTTATAAGAAAGTTAGTATATTAATAATGTTATAGTTATTAATATATTAATAATATCATAGTTGCCCTAAAAAAATTAAGAAAGCATTCAAGCTCAACAGTTTACTTACCTTAATTCCACTAACAAAAACTCCTACCTGAATACTGGATCAATCTATTAATAGAAGGAATACTGTTAATATGAGTAACAAGAATTATTTCTCCACACTTAAGATTATATCAGAATAGATAATCACTGGTAGTTAATATAAATTTAATCTAATTATTTATTAAGCCAATTGTTAAACCAACACAGGTGTGCACTTAAGATTTTAAGTAAAAGGGGATGTAGCAAAAGCAGTCCTCATAGGGAAGTCCACAGCAACACAGGCCTTCCACAAAAAAACAAGAACAATCTCAAACAACCTAACTTATTACATAAAAGAGTTAGAAAAAGAAGAACAAACAAAACTTAAAGACAGCAGCAGAAAAGAAATAAATATCAGGGAGGAAGTAAATAAAATAGAGATTAAAAAAAATGAATCGAACTAAGAGCTGGTTTTTTGAAAGAGTAAACAAAATTGACAAACCTCTGCTCAGGCTCACCAAGAAGAGAGAGAGGACACAAATAAAACAGGAAATGAAAGAGACAAAATTATATCCAACACCACATAATACAAAAAAACCCTAAGAGAATACTGTGAACAACTATATAGCAATAAATTGGACAACCTAGAAGAAATGGACAAGTTTCTAGAAACATATAGTCCATTAAAACTGAATCAAGAAGAAATAGGTAATTTGAACAGACCAATCACTAGAAGTGAAATAGAATCAGTAATGAAAAAACGTCCTGCAAACGAAAGTCCAAGACTAGAAAGCTTCACTGGGGAATTCTACCAAACATACAAAGAAGAATTTATACCAATCCTTCTCAAACTTCCAAAAGATTGAAGAGGAGGGAATACTCCCAAACTAATTCTGTGAAGCCACCATCACCCTGATAACAAAACCAGACAGACACTACCAACAAAGAAAATTACAGGCCAATATCTTTGATAAACATAAATGCAAAAATTGTCAATAAAATGTTAACAAACTGAATCCAACAATACATAAAAAAGATTATACCATTATGATCAAGTCGGATTTATACACTATGATCAAGTTGGATTCATCCCAGGGACACAAGGATGGTTCAACATATGCAAATCAATCAATGTGATACACCACATCAGCAGAAGAAAGGACAAAAATCACATGGTCATCTTCATAGATGCAGAAAAAGCATTTGATAAAATTCAACATCCATTCACAATAAAAACTCACCAAAATGTGTATAAGGGGAACATATGTCAGCATAATAAAAGCTATTTATGACAAATACATAGTCAACGTAATACTCAAAGGTGAAAAGTTGAAAGCCTTCCCACTAAAATCTGGCACAAGACAAGGATGCCTAATCTCACCACTTCTATTCAAAATAGTATTGGAAGTCCTAGCCATCAGATAAGAAAAAGAAATAAAAGGAATCCAAATTGGAAGATAAGAGGTAAAACTGTCACTATATGCAGATGACATGATACTACATATAGAAAACCCTAAAGGCTCCACACAAAAACTACTAGAGCTGATAAAAGAATTTGGCAAGGTAACAGGATACAAGATTAACATACAGAAATAAGTTCCATTTCTTTGCACTAACAATTAAATATCAGAAAAAGAAAGTTAAGAAACAATCTCTTTTAAAATCACATTAAAAAAATAAAATACTTAGGAATAAACCTGACCAAGGAGGTAAAAGACTTATATGCTGACAACTACAAAACACTGGTTAAGGAAATTAAAGATGATTTAAAGAAACGGAGGAGGGAGGAAGGGATAAACTGGAAGTTCAAGATTTGCAGATACTGACTGGTATATATAAAATAGATAAACAAGTTTATACTGTATAGCACAAAGAAATATATTCAGTATCTTGTAGTAGCGCACGGTGAAAAAATATGAAAATGAATATATGTATATTCATGTATGACTGAAGAATTGTGCTGTACACCAGCAAGTGACACAACATTGTAAACTGACTATACCTCAATAAAAAAAATAAAGAAATGGGAAGATATCCCATGCTCTTGGATTGGAAGAATTAATATTGTTAAAATGGCCATACTACTTAAAATAATCTACAGATTTAATGCTATCCCTATCAAATTATCCAGGACATTTTTCACAGAACAAGAACAAATAATCCCAAAATTTACACGGAATCACAAAAGACCCAGAATCGCCAAAGCAATACTGAAGAAAAAGAACAATGCTGGAGGAATAACCCTCCCAGACTTCAGACAATACTACAGAGCTACATTAATCAAAACAGTGTCCATCAACAGATGACTTGATAAAGAATACATGCTATATATACACACAATAGAATACTACTCAGCCATGAAAAAGAATAAGATAATGCCATTTGCAACAACATGGATAGACCTGGAGATTGTCATTCTAAGTGAACTAAGCCAAAAAGAGAAAGAAAAATACCATATGATATCACTTATATGTGGAATCTAAAAAAATAACACAAATGAACTTACTTACAAAACAGAAACAGATACGGACATAGGAAACAAAATTGTGGTTATTGAGAGGAAAGGAGTAGGTGGAGGGATAAACTGGGAGTTCTGGATTTGCAGATACTAACTACTACATGTAAAGTAGATAAACAGCAAGGTCCTACCATATAGCACAGGGAATTATATTCAATACCATGTAATAGCCTATAATGAATATGAAAAGGAATATTTACATATATGTATAACTGAATCACCACGCTGTACACCAGAAATGAATACAACATTGTAAACTGACTATACTTCAATAAAAAAAATTATTTATTTTAAGTAAAAGGAAATCAGCAAACAAAAACCTTGCCTGTTTGACGAAATTATCACCTCTAGCATTTCTAGTATTAGAGGCATTGACAAATGTTTAAGTAGCCAGCTGTGGTATCCTGACTGTGCAAAGGTAGCAAATCATTTGTTCTTTAAATGAGGACTTGTATGAATGGTCACATGAGTGTTTCATTCTCTCTTAATTAGAGAAACTGACCTTCCTGTGAAGAGGCGGTAATGACAGGGTAAGACGAGAACCTACGGAGCTTTAATTTAGTAAAAAAACAAAAACAAAAACAAAACTCCCAATAACCCAAAATTAACAAAACCAAGGGATAACAAAACTTTAAGTGGACTAAAATTTTGGTTGGGGTAACCTCAAAGAATAAAACACATGATTAAAACCTAGACAACTAGTCAAAATATTTGATCACTTAATGATCCTATAACGATCAGCAGAACAAGTTATCCTAGGTAGAACAGCACGATCCTATTCTAGAGTTCACACAAACAGGCTTTATAACCTCATTAGATCAGAACATCCCAAAGGTGTAACCACTATTAATGGTTTGTTTGTTCAACAATTAAAGTCCTATGTGATCTGAGTTCAGACCAGAGTAATCCAGATTGCTTTCAATACATTTCATATTTCTACCAGAATGAAAGTACAAGAGAAATAAGACCTACTTTACAAAAGTGCCTTTAAACAGGGTTTGTTAGGGTGGCAGAGCCTGGTACTTGGCATACAACTTACACGTTTATAGTCAGAGGTTTAACTCCTCTCCTTAACAGTTTGGTTAATACAATTAACCTTCTTTCATTAATTAATCTCATTCCAATTGCTGTAATAATTCCTTATACTAAGCCAATGAAAGGTACTGGGCTATATACAATTCCATAAAGGATCAGACATTGTTGGACCTCATGGCCTGCTCCAACACATTGCCAATGCTGTCCACCTATTTATTAAAGTACCATTATGACCGTTAACACCATCAATATCTGTATTATTGCATCAATCCTAGCCCTTACTTTGGCCCTAAAAATATGAATTCCATTACCCATGCCATACCCATTAATCAACATAAACCTAGGCAGACTACATTAGCTGTCTCAAGCCTAGCTGTGTATTCTATTGTCTGGTCAGGATGAACCTCATTCAAAATTTAGATTCAAAATTCAAAAATTGATTGGGTTCCTATGAGCAGTAGCACAAATAGTTTCATATTAAGTAACACTAGCAATCATTCTAAGTCCTATTAATTAATGGATCATTTACACCCTCAACATTAAATAGTCTCAAGAATATTTATAACTAATTTTTCCATCTTGGCCATGGGCCATAATATGATTTATTTCAATCCTAGCAGAAACTAACCAAGCTCCATTCAACCTGACAGAAGGAGAATCAGAACTTGTTTTTCAGGCTTCAGTGTTGAAGCACTGAAAAACATGCAGCAGGCCCATTTGCCCTGTTCTTCCTCGCTGAATATGCTAACATCATTACAATAAGTGTTTCTTTTTTTTTTTTTTTAACAACAGTTCTATTGCTAGGAGCATTTCACAACCCTTACTTACCAGAACTATACTCAATTATATTGTCAAAACCCTTTTCCTAACCATTTATTCCTGTGAATTCATCCTATCGACAGTTCCAATAAGACCAGCTTATACATCTACAAAAAAATTTCCTACTACTAACACTAGCTCTTTGAAAACGACTTGTATCATTACCCAACATGATATCAAGTATCTCACCAAACGTAAGAAACATGTCTGACAAAAGAGTTACTTCGATAGAGTAAATTATGGAGGTTTAAATCCTCCTATTTCTAGTATTATAGGAATTGAATCTACCCCTAAGAATTCAAAGCTTTCTATGCTACCATATTACACCATATTCTATAGTAAGGTCAGCAAAATAAGCTATCAGGCTCACACCCTGAAAATGCTGGTTTATATCCTTCCCATAGTAACAATAAGGGGATTTATTAGTATCATCTTACTATCATTTTAGGAACTATAATTGTTACAATAAGGTCACACTGATTAATAACCTGAAGTGGCTTTGAAATAAACATACTCGCTATTATTCTAATTTTAATAGAAAATTCAACCTGCAAGCCAAAGAAGCATCCACTAAATGTTTTTTGACACAAGCCACCACATCTGTACTTCTTAAAACAGCTATTATTGTTAATCTAATATATTCTGGCCAATAATTACCAAAATGTTTACTCCAACAGCATCCATTATCATAATAGCCCTAGTCATAAAACTTGGACTTTCTCCATTCCATTTTTGAGTGCCTGAATCTCCACTAACATCTGTCCTGATTTTATTAGCATGACAGAAACTTGTACCACTATCAGTTTTATATCAAATTTCATCATTCTTTAACCGAAACATGTTATTAATTATAGCTATTTTATCAATCATACTAGGAGGATGAAGAAGACTCAGCCACACCCAACTATGAAAAAACCATAGCTCACTCATCAACTGGTCACATAGGTTGAGTAACAGCTATTGTCATTCACAATCCAACTATGATAATCCTATGCTTGTATCATAATAACACTTACTACATTTATATTATTTATATACAATCCATCCACCACAGCACTATCACTCTCCTAATTTATGAAATAAACACCCTTAACTGCTAGATTTATTCTCACTGTTTATTACCATTAAGAGGCCTCCTGCCACTTTCAGGTTTTTACCTAAATGAATGATTACTCAAGAAATAACAATAGTATTTTACCAACATTAATAGCGATCATAGTGCTGCTCAATCTACATTTCTCTCTATATATAACATGAAAATAAAACAGCAATATGAAAACATGAAATGAATAATACTGTTACCACCACTAATTGTAGTATCAACATTATTTCTTTCCCTAACATCAGTATTATCAGTACTGGACTTGGAATTTAGGGTATCACAGATCAAGAGCCTTCAAAGCCCTAAGCAAGTATTATTTACTTAATTCCTGAAGATGAGGATTGCAAGAGTTTATCCTACATCAGTTGAATGCAAATCAAACACTTACATTAAACTAAATCCTCACCAGATGTGGTAGGATTTCCTGCCACAGAATTTGAGTTAACAGCTCCATACCCTAGTCAACTGGCTTCCGTCTACTCCCTCCATTCAGGGGAGAAACAGGGGAGAAGCCAGGCAGAATTGAAGCTGCTTCTCTGAATTTGCAATTCAGTATGTTACTCACCACAGGGCTTGGCAAAAAGAGGGCTCAACCTCTGTCTTTAGATTTACAGTCCAATGCTTGCTCAGCCATTTTACTATGTTCATAAACTGCTAATTATTCTCCACAAACCATAAATCTTATGGATACTTAGCATCTGTTTTTTGATGCCTGTGCCAGAACAGAAGGTTCTGCCTTAAGCCTTTTAATCCTGCTGAACTAGGTCTGGAGCTTTACTAGAAGACGCTCACATCTACAGTGCAGTTGTACCACCCATGCGTTTGTAATAATTTTTCACAGTTACATTTATGGTAACTGGAGGATTCAGAAACTGACTGGTTCCACTCATAATTGGAGCACCTGATACAACCTTTCCCCAAGTAAATAATTTAAGTTTTTGACTTCTTCCACCATCATTTCTACTCCTACTTGTGTCATCAATAATTGAAGTAGGTGCTGGGACAGACTAAACAGTCTATCTTACGTTTCACTGGCAATCTAGCCTACGCGGGAGCTTCTGTTGACCTATCCATTTTCCTCCTACAGTGAGCGGGTGTATACTCAATTCTAGGTGCTATTAATTTTATTACCACAATTATTAACGTCAAACCTCCAGCTATATCTCAGTACCCAACCACTGTTTGTTGGATCCATCCTCATTCTGGCCATACGACTGTCACTTCCAGTTCCAGCCGCCAGAATAACTATATTGTTAATAGACCATGATCTATTAATCTTTCTTCGATACTGCAGGAGGAGGCGATCCAATTTTATATCAACATCTATTCTGATTCTTTGGCCACCCAGGTTTTCATATTCTTATTTTATCTGGCTTTGAGATAATTTCACATATTGTCATACATTATTCAGGAAAAAAACAACCTATGGGGTATTTGGGAATAGTCTGAGCCGTAATATCTATTGGCTTCCCAGGCTTTATCAAATGAGCTCAACACATGTTCACAGTAGTAGATGTTGATGTAAGCGTATTTTATGTCAGTTACTCTAATTGTTGCCATCCCTGTAGGAGTGGAAGTATTTATTTAGTTGACTAGCAACCTTCCATGGAGGCGATATTAAATGATCACCAGCCATATTATGAGCCTTAGGTTTTATTTTCTTATGCACAGGAGGCGGTCTAACAGGAATTGTCCTAGCTAATTCGTCCTCATAGATTTTCACAATCCATACTATGCAGCAGCGCACTTTGGTCACTATGTCTTATCACTGGAGCAGTATTCGTCATTATAAGAGGGTTTGTCCACTGACTTCCATTATTTTTAGTCTACGTACTCAACCTGAGCAAAGATTCACTTTACATTTATAAACGTTAATCTCTTTTTGCAGTATTTTCTTGGCCTTTCAGGAATACCAGAATGTTACTGACTGTCCAGAAGCATACACAACATGAAACACTATCTCATTCATACATACATTCACCATTTCATTAACAGCAGTAATACCAGTGATTTTTATCATTTGACAAGACTTTGCATCTAAACAAGGAATATTGATAGTGGAATTAATAACTAATTTTTTAAAAGACTGAGAGTTCAACCTTTCCTTAAGGATATGCCTCAATTAGATACATTAAAAAGATTCATTACTATTATAATTATAGTACTGTTGATTATATTTCAATTTAAAGTTGCAAAACATTCTTATCTTTCAACTCAGAACTAAAAACAATTAAAGTGCCAAAACATTACACCCTTTGAGAAACAAAATAAAGATGTATTCACCTCTTTCACTATCCAAAACATAATAACCTGTTGTTATTCTAGTATTTTTCCAAGTGTTTTATTTCCCATACCTAATGGACTAATTAATAACCACTTAATTTCTATCCAATGATGACAAATTCAACTTACATCAAAACAAATGATGACCATTTGAAGCGGTTCAACTTTTGCCATCAAGGCGGCACTCGTACTGGGAGAAAAGTGCCAGGACCCTTCCATGTTAAGGGTTCTTGTAAGCGCAGGGCTCCTGAAGTGGGCAGGGACTGGGATTTACTACATGATACACATGAATTTGGTGAGCCATTAAGCATAATCACGCAGGTAAAGGAAATCCTTAGTACTCGTATCACTTATTTATCGGTTCAACAAACCTACGAGGCCTTCTACCACCTTAACTGACACCTGCTACACAGCTCGCGATAAAGCTAGGAATTGCCATTCCCTTATGAGCAGGAACAGTAATCACTGGCTTCCCCCACAAAACAAGAGCATCTTTAGAGCCCATTTCCTGCTCCAATGGACACACACCCCACTTATTCCTATATTAGCAAATTACTGAAACCAATAGCCTCAGCTGTACAACTCACAGCCAGCACTACTGCTGAACACTTATTAATTCATTTAACTTAAGGAGCAACCTTAGCTTTAATGAGCATTAGCCCTACTATGGCTTTTATCACATTTAATATTTTAATCTTAATTGCTATTCTTGAATTCCCAATAGCTTTAATTGAAGTAAACTTCTACTTGCATGGTAACACTTAATGACCCACCAAACTCATGCACATCATAAAGTCAATCCCAGTCCCACAACCTCCAGGAGCCCTGCACTTAAAGGAACCGTCACCTGGATGGGTCCTGGCGCTTTTCCCCCAGTGCCAGAGCTGCCTTGATGGTGGAAGTTGAGTTGCTCTTGCCACCCGCCTCCCTTCCACATAACTTGACCTTACTTATTCCCAATGACCTCCCCCTTTCCTGAGGGACCTCACTTTCCCCTCTTTCTGGGAGACAAGCCGAGTCTCCTCTTTCTCTCAGGAGTTTGTCCTCCCTGAGGGCGAGAGCAAGGGCTCCCTTGCTGCTTTTTGCTTACCTCTGGCTGCCTCCTCCATCCACGTTCCCATCTCTCCTGGTTCGTCCTGACGTCCACCTCCATCACCGTGGGTGACCTCTGGACTGTTTCCATTTTGTCTAGGCTTCGTCGTGATAAGCTCAGACGAGCACTGATTCCTCTGGCTCCCAGTTTCCTCGTGCGTAGAAGAAACGGCAGGTCAAGGTGGACCCATGGTATCAAACTGTGTTCTGAGGGACAAGGTCTGTTTTACACGCTGGGCCTTCCTGGTAGTCCATATTCTAGACTGAGCTTGAGTAAAGAGTCTGGGGCTGAAAAAAGACTTTCTGGTCCTCAGCTCCAGGGCCCTTCCTGCCCCAGCGCTCAGTCAGACCGCGGCAGAGTCGGCGTTAGGATTTCTCCATAGCCTCTGCTCCTTCTGCTCCCAGTCTGCGTGACCGGGGCCCCCTGTGCCTTGCCTGCCGCGGGCTCACGTGGTCAGCCGACAGCACCGCGGCCCAAGCACGGGTCAGCGCGGCCGCCCTGGCAAGGCCTCTGATCCAGCGAGTGTTCTTCCGCCGCGTGGGCTCCGGCCGCTCCTCCCACACCAGCAAGCGTGCTCCTCTCCCCGGCCTCAGGGGAGGCCCACAAGGAGAGTGACCAGATCACCCTATCTTCCAGATGAGGAAACTGAGGCACAGAAAGATTAAACAATTTGCCTGGCTCCCGCTCAGGGACAGGTTGAGACGCGAGGCCTCTGGGCCCCACCCACGTTCCTCTTTTATTGGCCCGCGAGAGAAACAAGTCCCGCGAGATTAGCTGATGCTCGTCAGCTGGTATCAGACGTAACGGCTTTCACAGGGGAAAACCCTTCTCTCCTCAATTGAAAATGCGAGTAAGATCTTAGCAGGTTAAGATGCAGCTGAGGAGAGCAGGCCCCCCTGGGATAAGCGTCTCCCAGCTCAGGTGGAGAGAGAACGTCTGAAATTAAACTCATTTGCTTGTATAAACGGCTCCTTCTCTATGCCGGGGTCAAGAAAGGTATTCCCCCCCCCCCCCCCCGTCATCTTCAGTGTGCATGCTCTCTGCTGAGCGTGAGTTTCAGCGTCCCCAAGCCCCACCTCCCCCTAAACTCACACACCCCAGAGCAACCTCCACAAGTCCCAGAAATGTCCTTCCGGAATCCAATCTGAAGAAGTTGTGAGGACCACACTGCCCCATTTTTAAGTCCCTCCTAGGAAAGGGAGTCCACGGCCTCCCTCAGTGACTCCCTCTGCGGCCCTTCTTTGGCCTGCCAAGTCCGCTAAGGTCTGAGCAGGAGAGAGATGGCAGGAGGCTCCGGTCAGACTAGCTCTCCCTTCCTCCATTCAGTCTTAGGCATCCTTCTCCCAATAGGAAGGAGGAAGATACACAAGACGCATTGGTTTGGTCTTCAAAGAATTCAAATCAGATAGGGGAAGGGGGTGGGCAGGATCCCACGCTGTAGCGTAACATTTGTTATTTCACTTTATAAGGTTGGATTATTTATCTTTGTAAACCAGCTTAAATCTTTTTTGAACTATACTGTGTGTGAATAAATCAAACTGTAAGAGTGCGTATGCGTGTGTGGCCGGCAGGGTTGTTTGGTTCCTCATGGCGTCTCTTCTGAGTGTCAGCAACATCTCATCACTAGTCTCTCTGCTGCCGGACGCCTCCTCCACTTTCAACCTGTATTACAAGCTATGACCTGCTAATTCCCCGCCCAGAATCTTTCAATGGTTCTCCTTTGCCTACAGAATTGAGTAAAAGCATCACAATCCGGCAGTGAAGGATCTCCAAAGTATCATCCTTCTGAATTTTGCGAAGTAAATTTCTCTCACATCATGCAGTCCTTTACCCTAATTAATTCCAAAGCACTCTTCAGACCTCTAGCTTTTGTCCATCACGTTCTCTGAGTCCATCTGGGATGCCTGCCTCTCTCCCTCTCCTCCATCCCTGATATTCAAAATCCTATTCATCCCAGGAGATTTCTACTTCACAACAAATGCTGCCCTTTTCTCCCCTTCAAAATTGTCCCCAAATAGTGACAACGACAATGAGAAACAGAAATGCAAACTACCCCTTTGACAAAGCTAGAGGGCATTTGTAACTGAAAATGATAAAACATAACAAAGAGCTCCCAGGGCAATGACAGCCAAACAGAGGATGAGAATATCTGAGTCGTCCTGTCGGCTGAAATGAGGGAAGGCTAAGTTTGTTTTCTTTGTGAATCTGTTTCTTAGTGCTAGAGGCACTTGAAAAACAGCAAATGCCGTGAGAGGCTTTCTCTGAGCAACCCTTGTCTATCTGAAGACAGATCTTCCAAAAGGAGCTCAACTGCCATCAATCCCTCTTCCCAGGGGGAAGTTTCATCAACCAGGGAAGGTTGACCCAAAAGTTCACATAAGACCCTTGACAAATTTTGCCACAAACTATCATACCTCCATCTGTTCTTCTAAGGGTTCATCCATCTTTCCTAAAAATCATTTACTCTCCCCTAAGAAGCTGCTATTCCCCCCACCCATTTCTCTATTAATATGGTATTTGAGCCTGAATTCTAGGCCACCTGGAGGACTTACTCATTTTCCCCGGGTGTCTCCCATGTACCCACCCATGAGGTATCCATGTTAGTAAACTTCAGTTTGTTTTTCTCTTGTTAAAGCTCTTTTATTACAGGGTTTCAGCCAAGTACTCAGAAGAGTAGAGGGAAAATTATCTTTCCTCTCCTACATCTTGCTGAAGGATTAAGGTGGTTCTGGCTTAGGCCTTGGCAAGAAATATCTAGGGTCCTCAAAGAAGAACTCGTCACAAGGGAAGGGAGCCTAGAATGATGACTTGGGTCCAATGACAGGGCAAAGTCAAGTGAAGGAAGACCTGGCATTGTTACAACCAAAGGCTAGGTCTTGAAGCCCCTGATCAGGCTAGAAGCCATTCTGCTTTAGGAACCAAGAACTTCAGAATAAATCCAAGAGCTGTAACCCTGGGACCCCACACCAGGGGCATCCAAGGTGGAGCATGTTCGGCCAAGGGTTTACCTGTGGTTGTCTTCCCTTGAAGAACCCTGCTGGCTGGGCAGGGACTTGGACCACTGAGAGTGTCATCAGAGCAGAGCAAAAGGCTCCCTGGGCCTTGGGCCACCTGCTGAAATAGTCACTGGCAAGTAAATCTAGGAGCAAAAGGGGGTTTGGGTTGTTAGGGTTGCCAGACACAGCTGAGGGCCCTTGGCTTTGGGGACACTGATTTATAGTCACCAGCAGCACTCAGCTCAGAGGTGCAAGCTCAGACAACTGCTGGCAGATGGGGTGACAAAAAGACAAAGGCCTGGAAATTTAGGGCATCAGAAAGAGTGCCACTGACCTGATAGGCCTCAGAACCTGACTAAACAAGAAAGATGTGAAGAAATGAGAAGAATCCGCTGGAGCAGGCGTGGGGTCTGGGTGGCCGTGTAGGACAGTTGTGGCAGGAATGGTCAGGTGAGTGCGATGGAAGGAGATGCTCCAATTCCCGTGAAACAGCAGGAGGAGCTGTTTCAGGTGAACCATGATCCAGGGTGAGCTGGCGGGAGGCGTCCCCTGAGGTGGACAGAGAGGAAGGACTGGAGAGGGAAAGGCCAGGTGTCAGCCATGCAAGGGTCAAAGCATCCAGGATTAAGGCGGGATTTGAAATGGAAGAGAACTGAGCGCCAGGTGGGAAAACCCAAGCTGGACGAGAGGAGATCTGGGAGGTCGGTGATGACAGCGACCGGAAGGGCAGAAGGTGACACAGTGGTTTAAAGAGCAAAGGGTGGGGGAGGAGTGGTTTCAATGGGATAATAAATAACTACGCTTGTGATAAGTGCCCTGAATGAAAAATACCAGGTACTCTGAAAATAACAGGCAGTGTGGGGAACCAGGGCTGATTGAGATGAGGAGGTCTCTGTGGGGAAATGACATTTAATTGGAGAATTAGAGAATGAATGGGAGTTTGATAGCTTGCCCTTGAATGACTCTAAACTGGCATTGAAAAATAGCCACTGCCACCTCCTGTGTGCAGTGAGGAAGGATGCTGTGGGCAGCTCTCCAGGTTCACCCAGGAGGCGGGAGAAGCTTGGTGCTTCAAGCCCAGCTCCACCACTTCCCGGCAAGCAGGAACTGCTCACTAATCTGTGCGTCTGTAAAACGGGGCATGACAACACCAACCTCATCGGCTTATTATGAAATCCAAGTGAGTAAGAGGTGTACATCCCTCAGCACACTGAGCAGATTTCATGCAGGGGTTAACTGTTATTATTAATTAGGAGAAAACATTTTGCCCCGAATTGCGCCCAAGCACAAAGTCCCGCAGGTCCTGCTGTATTCATTCAATCCTTTCAATAAACCTGTGAGGTAGGTTAATGAGAAAAGCCCCAAAGAGCAGTTTTCTTTTCCTTCTTTCGGAATCAAGGCTGCCTCAAGCCCTGGCTTTACCTGCATTCTGTGGCTGTGACAAGGGGCCTTTTGTTAAAATCCAGGGCACTTGGGAGGTGGCTTCCTGCCAAACTGCCTTTAATTTGTCAGACGCCCAGCTCTCAGGTGTCCAGGTTCTTATTGCTTCACTTTCTAGGCCAGCAGTGGCTGCAGCGGGAGAGGCCAGGGCTCAACTGTGAGACTGTGAGGAGTGACCAGCACCACCTGGGGAGGCTGCACCCGCCCACCGGGCCCCCAGCAGGGTGCTGGGGTCCCCACATACAGCATTGCAGCAGTCAGATGGCCTGCTCCCAACTGTCTGGGTTGGGCCATTCGGAGAACCATCTCCAAGTGTCTCAGACAGGTTTCCAAATCTGACCCTAAAACGGGTAAATGACCTGAATGCATAACACCAAAAGGATTCCAGCCCACCCCACATACTAGCAACGGACTGTTCAAATGAGGTAGGAAATACAGTTAAATTTTCCTTGTCTTTTCTTTCTTTTTCTCATTCATTTTCATACTTATTTCATCCGGCTATATTTTTGAAATACCGTAAGCTGATTTGAATCCTTTTTGCAATCATCAGTGGCATCCAGGAAGTGGAGGGCCAGGCCCAAGGGCGCAGCACTAGGGCTGAGATGTGCATGTTGACCTGGGAGAGGTCAGGCAGGTAGAACCCTGAACCCTGGCCACTGGCTGGCTAGGGGAGCACCAAGCAGGACCCCACGTATCCCACCAGGGACAGCAGCAAGACGCCTTCCAGCAGCTTGGGTGGCTGCAGACAGTAGTGGAGCAGAGGTAGAACAACAGGGCAGGTAACACAGGGTGACCATCTGGACGGCTAGTTTTTGAGATCATGTGATACACACACGTGAGACGCTGAGAACTAACCGGGAGATAACGCTGCAGGGAGGAGCGGGTTGAGTTGGCAGTAGTTCAATCCATTGCAAACTGCGCCTTGGAGGTCAGATCAGCCTCCCTGCCGTGTGTCAGAAACTTATTCTTCCAGACATCCTTTGAGGTAGGTCTGCTTATTCCCACATTACACATGAGGACACTGAGACACAGAAAAGTTGTTTACTTGCTCAAAGTCACACAGTTAGTAAGTGGCAAAGCCGAGACCTGAACTGAGGTCTGACTCATCCCCTTTTTATATGCTGGGGAGGAATAATTCATTCCTTGGCACCCAGTGAGCTGCAGGTGTTTGATGGAGCCAACGCCAGATGCCAGGAGACAGGAGACCACTACATTTCTGTAAAATTCTTCCTGTCAACACACTGGTCTCCTCTAGTCTGCTGCCCAGATGCTGCCACCACTGTTGATGGAGTCTCTTTCCCTTGACTGAGTGGGGGCTTCTGTGGGTAAGACTAAATAGCAAAGCTTCACATTCATTCTCTTTGAAACAATTCCTTGTGTTCCATACCCCTGGCTCCGTTAACCATTCAAGATGAGCTGTTATCAACTATGCAAAATCAACAGCACCATCTCTGGCAATAAAATGGCTCGGCAATGAATCTGTCTTTGCACTGGGGGTCAGCTAAGGGTCCAAATCGAAACCCTCAACTCAAGCTTGCCAAATTAGTCAATTTCCCCCAGACATAGTTCTCCGGCCCCTGGGTCTACGTCCAACATTGGGGTAAGGGAGGAGGAAAATGCACCAGGAATGTTGGCCTCCCGACTGCAGCATCCTTTGCAGGGTTAGGCAGCTGGAGAGGGGCCAGCTTGGTTTATAGGTGTCACTGGGAGTCCTGGGAATATTGGTTGAAACACAGACAAGACAAAGCACTTGAGGGCTAATTTCTGTATACCAACCCCAGGGGAGGCTCAGGAAATGTCAGGAACTGGAAGAGAGAAAGGCATGCTTCTGGGTGTTGAGGTTAATTTGAGGCAGGACCAGAGAGCAACCAAAAGAGAAAAGAGAAACTAAAAGCTGGCAGACTCAAATGATTGTCTTTGTGCAGTCTTGTGAATCCTGAAAAATGGCGATACTGAATTCTACAATCCAACCCAAGCCAATCACTTATCCTGAGCTGCTTCTCTGGGTTGGCAGTGCCCTGAAGAGTGTCCTGCATCAGTCTGCTCCTTGCTTTCTGTCTGCTTGGAACCCTCAGGAGCCACATACACACGTGTAACTTCCAGAGGACAGGCCCAGCCCTCTTGATTTTGTAATAAATATTGCCGACAGACCATATGAAATTATTTCTTCCAGAAGTCTGGAACTCCAGGCCTATATATTCCATTGCCTACTCAGCTTCTCCACCCAGATATCTAACGGACATCTCAAAGTTAACATGCCCCAAACCCAACTCTGAAGCTTCCCCCTCAAACTTGTCCTGCCTTCAGTCTTCTTGGTCAATGCCAGAACTATCTTTCTAGTCCCTCAGGGCCAAAAAACCACATCTAGTCCATGAAAAACCCTGTTAACTCTACCTTTGAGATATATGAGAGTTCATCTTTCACCACCTCCAAGCATAAGCCATGGTCATCTCTCTCCTGGGTTATTATAATAGCCCCTATATAGCGTCTTCATCTCCACCCTTCCTCCTCCTCTGGCTATTCTCATCCAGAAGTCTCTGTTTTCTTTTTAAAAATAAATCAGAGCACATCACATTCAGCTAAAAAAAAACCCTCCAAAGGCTTCTCGTCTTACTCAAAGCACTTACAACAGCCCACCAAGCCCTACACAATGTGGTGATGTGGCAAACCCACACCTTTTCTCTCTGACCTCCTCCCCTTCCTCTCCTCCTTGCTCACTTGCTGCAGCCATCGACACTGGCTTCTCATTCTTCCCTGATTATGCTATGCCTGCTCCTACCGCAGGGCCTTTGCACTTGCTATTTTCTCTGCTTGAAGTACTCTTCCCTTCTTCCCCAAAATATCACCACAGTTCTCTGTGATAGTTTTAAAAATATGTTCACAAATTCTTTGATATTCCCTCCTTCAAGAGGGGGAGCCTAATCCCCCTCTCCTTGACTTAGTGACTCTATTCAAAGGAATAAAAGCAGAAGTGATGGTACAGGACTGAAGAGACTACATAAAGGGCACTGAAGTTTCCTTGGGATCTTCTGCTCTCTCTGGGATCACTCACCTGGCGGAAGTCAGCTGCGATGTCTTGAGGACACTCAAGTGGCTCTTTGGAGAGGTTCACATGGTAAGAAACTGAGGCCTCCTGCCAACAGCCATTTGGGAGACACTTCAGCGCCAGTCAGGCCTTCAGATGATGTAGTCCCAGCAAACTGCTCAACTGCAGCCTCATGAGAGATCCTGGGTCAAAACCACCCCTACTAAGCTGCTCCCAGATTCCTGACCCTCAGAAACTGTACAAGATTAAATTTTCATTGTTTAAAGCTCTACCTTCTGGGATAATTTTTTTCTTTTTTTTTTTTAAACATTGTTTGCTTTAAAAATTTTTTTTCTTACTCTTTTTAGGGGGTTATTAGGTTTATTTATTTATTTTTTAATAGAGGTACTGAGGATTGAACCCAGGACCCCATGCATGCTAGGCATGCACTCTACCACTGAGCTATACCCTCTCCCCTGGGATAATTTCTTATGCAATAATAAATAACCAATATGCTTGCTTTCTTATTCCCCTCATGTTTTTGCTGCAATGCCACTTTCTCAGCGATGCATTCCTTATCTACCCTATTGAACTTGGAATCTTCCAGGACTCCCTAGTCCTTATCTGTGATTTTTTTTTCTCCATAGCACTGTTAACCTTCTAATACTCTGTATAATTTACACATTTCTTTTATTGCCCTTCTCATTAAAATATAAGTTCCATGAGGCAAAGGATTTTGTCTTTTGTTTACTGGCACTTGGTTGGCACTCAATAAATATTTGCTGAATGAATAAACGAATGTGTTCCTCAGCTTCATCCCCCGATATTCACTTCCTGAATTCAAGGTTCATCCATTTTTTAAGCTTCTTCTGGTGCTATTTTTCTAAGGATTCAGTCTGGGCTTATCTTTTTCCACTACCCCACAGGCTGGAAAAGGCCACTTGACTTTCGATAATGACAAGGTCATCCATTCTCTTTCCTAAGAACCAGTCTGCTACAAAGACTGCACCCTGAAGGCTGGTGGTTATGTCTTTCATACTTGACTGATGATCAGTTTCCAAGGAGTTTAATTTAGTCAAACAGGCTCCAAAAGACACAAACAGTCCAAGTAGCAGACATCCCAAGTGGAGGCTAATCTGATTGTCCTTGGTGCCAGTACATTCAAGTCTGTCATGTGTGGCCAGCCTGCAGTCATGTGGCACCGGAGGGGCAGCTGTATCAACAGGCCCCTTGCAAGTCCACAAACGTCGTGGCCAGAGATTGAGTTTCATATAAGGGAGGAGGAAAGAATGCGTAGGGAAAGGAGGAGGAAGCCCCCTTGTCAGTAGGCCTGTGTTGGGAGGCAAAGCCTATAGTCAGGGCTACGTTCTTAGAAAGCCACTTGCCCGCTGCTGTTGTGTAATCACTGCTGGTTATTTGTTTGTTAGCTGGGTGTGCTCTGAGGCCCTTCCAGCAGGTGGTATATCCTGACACGTTGACCAGGATAGCTCTACCCGGACATAGATTGCTGCAATGTCCTTGGGTTACAGTGTCTGTAGTGTTATAATGATCAAAAAGCCACATAATTAAAAGCCATTTTCTGAGTTTGTGGCATTGAATGTCCTCTGGGTGACAGGCATATCCAAGAGGAAGAGGCAGGACGTCTGATTTAGGCCCTTGATCCACATTAACCAGCTGTGGAGGTGACTTTACATCTTTGGGCTGTGATTTCCTCAACTGAAAAATTATCTTTTTAGCTCCCCTATTGCCTTCTGACTGCAGCCTGCTCTGAGTTGCTGGAGACACACAGCCAAGGACAACAGGCTGTATGTAGGTAAAGCAGGTAACACAGAACCTAGCCCAGAACAAGGGGTGGTGATATTCAAGAAAGTAATATTCAGTGGTCCTCCTCTGGCCACTGGGGCAAGTGGCCCAGAAAATCCCTCGGGTTGGGCCCTAATTAGTCTGCCTCCCTGGTGCAGTCTTGTCTCACCCATCCTGCCCTCCAGCCCTCAGATCCCAGGTCACCACCTTTCCCTCTTTGAGAGTCTCCTCACCTATGTTATCAGCTAAGCCTATTCATTCTTTACCACAGTGAGAACTGGGAACAACTTGCTGTATTAGGTATCCGAGGTGTTCGCACTTTCAAAAGGTTAATGCAATTGGTGTTAACTCTTGCCTGGGTTTCTGGCGAAGTGGACACGCCGCAGGGAGAAGTGGCAGGGATGGGGAAGGTCCCAGGGTTGACGGTGCTCTGGTGTTTTGGCTGAGCCCTTGACTCACCTTCCATAGCGCCCTGACCTCTGGTGTGGAAACTGGCACAGTTGGATCCATGTCACGTGTCACGGGGCAGGTTACAAATAGCAGGGAGATTAGCAAACCCATCCCGAAACTCCTGGTTCAAGGGCAGGGAAAGTTACCAGTTTAATTCCGGCAAATCATTAGCAACTGAGAACCGGGAAGAGGGTTCGATGGCAACGCACGGCTGCGAGCATACATGTGAGTGCCGTAGGGACGGAGCTGGCCCCGCACGGGGTCTGCCCAGGGCCTGCCTCAGTCTCAGAGCTAGGACTTCGTGCCCGAACGGCTCGGGCATGGGAGCCCCCTGTCTCACACTCTAATGGAGCGCACCTTTCTATAACCTGGTGTCTCCGTAACCTGTTCCTGGGGGAGCCCGCGGCGAGGGGCTTGCTCCAGTGACCCCAGTCAAGGTCTCCGGAGGGACAGGAGGGCCACAGGCTCCCGGGTAGATCTATCCTACAGGGCGCAGCGGCGGGAAAGCGGGGGCCCCAGTTTAAACGCTCGGGAGGCGGCCACGCCGGAGAAGGGCAGCATTGCCCTTTCCCCCACACCCTGACCCCCAATTCTGATCTCGGCCACGAAGGGAAACAGCTCCCTTCCCGCCGGCCGGATCTCGACCGTCGCCGCGCGAATTGGGACAGACAGGGCCGCGGGCCAGGGAGGCGGCGGGGGTGCCCATTTTCCCAGATTCCTCGCGCTCACGGTCACGGGCGTGGAAGCAGCCGGGTCCACTCGCCCGGGCCCGAGGCAGCCCCTCGCTCTCCACCCTGGCGCCGGGCGCGCCTCTGGTCCCCGAAGGGCAGCACCCGGCAGCGGCCAGCTCCCGCCAGTCAGGCCTGCCCTGCCCGCGCCCCGCGCCACCTCGCCCTCCCCGCACTGCCTCCTCTATAAACACCGCGCGGCCCGCCCTCCGCGCCCGGACACGCAGGTGGGAGTGCGCGGTGCGGGCCGCGGGCAGAGGCAGGCGCTGCGCTCTGCCGGGTGTCCACGGCCCGCGCTGCCTGCCGAGCGCCGACCCCGAGCCCCGCGCCAGGCTTCCGCCCGCACAGTCAGCGCTCGCAGGACAGAGCCTCAGGTAAGCGCTCCTGGCCCCGCGCTCCTCCGCACCCCGGGAGCCAGAGCTCTGCGGCCGCTGCCGTTTAGGGTCCAGGCTGGGTGCGAGGAGCGGCGCATCTCGGAGGACCCGCGCTAAAGCTGCGCGGACAGGAGCGGCGCGCGAGCTCCTCCGGGCTGGTGTGGCCCTCAGGCTCTCTAAACTCACAAAGCTCTCTTCCATGAAGGACTTTGCGTCTCTTTGCGTCGATCCCCCAAAGCACAAAGCTTTGGACGTCGTAAGATGCTGCTGATTTGGAAATGTCCTTTGGGAAACAGTGTTGGGGAGGCGGATTTGTCTTTGGAGAAATTAAGTGTTGGTTGGTATTTGGAAAAGGTTTAGTTTCCTATTAGTGCAGATGGCTGTGTGTGTGTGTGTGTGTGTGTGTGTGTGAGAGAGAGAGAGAGAGAGAGAGAGAGAGAGAGGGAGAGGGAGAGGGAGAGGGAGAGGGAGAGGGAGAGGGAGAGAACCCACATACTATTTTGAAGGGGGATTAACACCTATGCTAGGTGTTTAGTCCACTAGTCCATGGCAGGGAAGCTACAAATCCAGTTTTAGGCTTTACTAGTAATTGGGAATTTGCCTTAAGGCAGTTGAAGGCTTGTGACTCAAGGCAAAGTAAAAAGCACCAGGAATACAATGTATTCCAGATAGGACTTTGTAGCAGAGTCACCTTTCACCCATATCTGCAGACCAGCAAAAGGTATTACAGGGTTCCAACTTTTTTTTTTTTTTAACATTTTTTAAACATAACTTTGTTTGCCTCAGCTTAATTGTATCTTCATAAATACAGCTCATCCAAGTTTAAAGTGAAAGCTTGTTTTCCACCTATATTTCCCTCTTTCTCCAACTTCGTACTTTTTTCTGGGAAAAGTTTAAAACCAGCTGTTTCCTTTGTTTACCTAAACTGACCCTTCTTGGACATGAGTTTGTCAAGATGGCTTTGGCTTTCGTGCCTCAATCTTGAGCACCTTCATGTGACGCAAGTGGCACAAAACACTTCATAAGTTTTCTTTCCTGGAGGAAGTGAAAATGTTCTTCACACCTGAGTTGTCTTTCTGAGTGCCCCAACTTGAAGGGTCCTGGGAAAACATTCCATTCATTAGCATAAGACAAGACAACTGGATAATAAAGTCAGTTTGTGTAGACAAGTTTTTACCCACTGCTCGGTGTACATGTAGTATATGATACCCTTGAAGTACAGGGCTTGGATGGTCTTGTGGAAGGTGCTTTCCCATTTGGTTTCCTGCATACTCTTCTTTCAAAGGCGAGTTCTGTTGTTGTTTAGTGTTTTGTAACTGGTGATTTTATCGGCTGCTTATTTTTAACTGAGCCTAAACCTTTCTGGGGAAGTGGGTGGCAATACAGAGGAGGGTGAGCAAGAGGCCACCTGCCCACCTAGGGGACAAGGCTCCACCTGACCCGCTGTGCCAGACCTCCCTGCGTCATCCCAGGCCCAAGCAGCCCAGCCACCAGATTTCAGGGCAGCCCTAATGTGTGCCTGTCTGAGAACTCAAGAATCACATTTTGACAGAATTAACTTTAAATCCACCAAACGCACGGTGTTCCTGAACCGCCTTTCCGTTCAGCTGAAACTGCTGAACTTGGGTCTCCCGTAGATGCAGCCGTAGAATAAGGCACGGAATGGAAAGTTGCCGTCTAAAACAGGAAATGGAAAGTTAGTTACTGAACGAAAATTTACCAACTTGGAAATGCTCAGAGCAGCTGTGATGAAATGTGGGGTGTCTGTAAATCAGAAATAATCCCTATGGTTCTTCCCTCACTCGCCATTGTTTTTTGGGGGGAGGGGGGTTGCTGGGGAAGTGAGTTTGTAAGACTCGTAACAGGAAAAGTCACACCCAGTTACTTTTGTTGTATGGGTTTTGATTTTTCAGTATACTCTTAGGTGCCTGGTAATTGCATTTCCTCTTCTTGCATATCTTTATAAAATTACATATTCAGGCGTTTCTGAATGCCAGTTCTTCTGACTCATGGACCAGCTCATTGTTCTACAGGGCATCGGTTGCATAAAGTTCTATTCCCTGTGATTTCATCCTAGTGTGATTTCTGAAAAAGAACAGGGTGGGTCAGTAACACCTGTGACCACCTTAATTTGGTGTTGGTTATGTTTGCAGAGCTGCTGAAACAACTGGAAGGAAGGAACACACCCTGCCCGCTCCTGGGGAAGGGGCCTTTTCTGGCCATGTCTCCTGCAGCGGCTGCCGAGCCAGATGGGTTCCAGCGAGCCAGGAATGTCAGCAAGCTTATATTCTTCCTTTTTGTCATTGGCGCCATCCTGCTGTGTGTGGGAGTCCTGCTCTCCATCTTTGGGTTCCAGGCATGCCAATACGACACCCCCACCAACTGCAGCATGATACTGAAGGTCGCGGGGCCCGTGTGTGCCGTCGTTGGGCTTGGGGCCGTGATCCTGGCCCGCTCCCGGGCAAGACTTCAGCGCAGTGAGGCGCGCCTGCGAGGCAACCAGGGGGACTCAGACCGAGCCTTCCTCTGTGGGGAGAGCCGCCAGTTTGTCCAGTGCCTCATCTTTGGGTTCCTCTTCCTGACAAGTGGCATGCTTATCAGCATACTGGGCATTTGGGTCCCTGGGTGTGGCTCAGACTGGGCGTCGGAACCACTGAATGAGACAGACGCTGATGACGCAGAGGCCGAGATCTGTGGATTCCTGTCCCTGCAGATCTTGGGACCGTTGATAGTACTAGTGGGACTGTGCTTCTTCGTGGTTGCCCACATTAAGAAGAGAAACAACTTGAACGTGGGCCAGGATGCCTTGGAAAGGGAAGAGAGACAGACCCAGAACGTGGAGGCTGTCCACGTCACTGTAGGTGGGTGGCTGTCATTGCTCTGCTTGTTCATATCACAGTGGCTGTTGTGTCAAGGCTTCACCGAGCTGCTCTCAGATCTGGCCTAGCTTCTCTTCTCCTTTCTTTTTCTCTGTCTCTCTCTCCCTCACACACATACAGACATGGTGCTGCTGCTGTTCTTAGCCCCACAAGAATCCTTGAGCACATCATTTCCTCCCAGCAATTCCTTATTATCTTGCAAAAGCACTGGGATACTAAGTTTTGACCTTGACTGAGATCACAGAGCAAATAGAGAGGAAAGTGAGAGGAACCTCGATGGTAGCCTGGCAGCCTTCTGTCACCTAAGAGACCCCTGTTATTCTCACAGTGAACACTTATGACACTTCTGGTTTTTGGAAATATGGGTTCTTCTCCTTGGCTGTCCTTGACTGGCCATCCTTGGAAGCCCTCAACCTCTCCTGGACTTACTACATGTATCTGTAAAGTGAGCTCTGCATTTCTAAGATTCCTTCCAGCACTAACATTCTAGGATTCTGAGTCTGTCCCAAATCCATTGGTCTTCCATGTTTTGAAGGAGTCTTCTGCACTGTTTTCCACATTGTTCTTCACTTTCTGTAATTTCACCCCTGACTTCAGGGTTGGGGCAAAGTTTGGAAGCAGTGGCATAGACAAAGATGAAACGTGACAGCACCTGTCACTTCTTTACCCCATGGAATGCCTAGGGATTCCCTTTGGGTCCCCCCAGGGTTCTACAGAAGAGCTGCATCACCATTTCCCAGAGTCAGCCCCACCCCCTGCCTACCCCACAGAACAACGTCAGTAGCTTTGGCCTCAGCTCCACAGCATCAAAGGAAAACCCCGTTGCTGCTCATTTTTTGCCAATCACTGTTTTATTTCGGTCTCCTACATTTGAAAGGATAAAGCTCGAAAACTTAACATCTAATAGGCTGGGTAAAGAGGATTACAGAGCAGAAACCATGGTGGAAACAGGGAAGGAGGGTGGCGAGTGAGATGTTTCTCATGGGCGGGGCTGTCTGTCCGGCTGGCAGTATTCACCGCGGGGATTCCCTGGTCTGTGGGACTTCATAGCATTGGCCTCAAAGAGGAAGGGCAGATGTATTTACAGACAATCCTTGTATTCAGCCAGGGTTGAAGCTCCCAGCGTACTTATTTATGCATTTATATACTTATGATGACAACACCAACACTGGGTGCATATTAATAATGCCTAACACGTATACAGGGCTTATTCTTGGGCCAAATACACATCTTCATGCTTTAGCGTGTGCTCTACAAGAGCCTGTTGTGTGAAATTCATTCACGCTTACAACATCTCACTGAGGCTGATACTCTTAGTGTCTCCATGTTAAAGACGAAGAATCTGAGGCATGGGGTTACCCAGCAATTTGCCCAAGGTCACAAACTAGCAAGTGGCAGAGCCAGGATCCTGACAGGAGGCAGTGGGCATGCATACTCTACAGCCCTCGCGTAGCGCCCTCCCTGGGCACTTGCTGTAATTCTGTTTCTACTGGTTTCATCCCCGACCGAGTGTCCTGGAGAGCTGTTACATGACAAAAGTGCTTGCCCAGTGTTATAGATGTTCTCCGTCCTCTCAAGAAACACAGTGAGATGCAAGTAAATGCACTCCTGAGGTGCTTACAGTCTTCCATTTAGCTGGAAGCATTTCAAGGTGTGCCCTTTGAGTTTACTATTGGGGAGTTTTGGGACCCAGCTTCCCTCCTGGTGGCTGAAATTGGGGGTGGGTAGCAGGGAGCAGGGCTGCTGGTTCCAGGATGCAGTGACTCCTGGGTGGTTCTGTGCTGATGTTGGCACTGCGTAGTTTAGAATCTCCTCCACCTAACCCTTTAAGTCCTATGAAATTGGTGAAAATCTCCTTCTTTTCTCTCCTTTGATATTGTAGAATAGAGTTTAAATTTTTAGAAATCATGTCTTTTAGCAAACTGATAAGACTCCAGACATTGTCTATCAATGGTCAGTTCTGTCTTATGAGGGAAACCAGGGTGACAGGAGGCAGTTCTTGGCTAAGTGCCAGAATCCAGCTCTTCTCAGAGTGGAAAACAATAGATAATCCAAGATGCATGATGCCCGCATTGTGGGCACATCTAGTGCTAGACCCTGGAAGCATGAGCAGATGCATGAGCCAGCCCTCTGCTGTGGGGTGTGTATGGTCAGCTCAGAGAAGACATCAAGTCCTTCAGGACTTAGTGAAAGGGAAACCCCTGGTGGGAGGGGGCTTCTTTCTGAGGAGAGCAGGAGGGCTGGGAGCTGACTGGGCAAAGGGATGGATGAGCCTCGGAGAAAACTGGAGGCCAGAACACTTCCTTGTGTGTGTTTGGTAGGTGATCGGCCTGCTTTAGAGGCTTATTCTCAGATCCTTTGTTCTACAATGTGTAATTGAAGTGAACGCTCAACCAACCTTCCTCTGACCTACCAAGGCCTTCTGAAACAATTCAATGAGAATCCCAAGACAACCACTATGCTTTTTCACGCTTAGGTTAGCGATGTATATTTTAAGCTCTAACTGCGGTCTCCTTGCAGAAAGAGAGATGGAGTTAATGCATTTTCTGCAGGGCTAAGTTACCTCTGGGGAGGTGGCTGAGGCGACAAGGTGGAGAGTGGAACTACTGGCCAGACGGCCAGTTGGGAATATTTCTTCAGACATGCAAATAGGTACCACTTGCTGGTGGGTGTGTAGAAAGCCCCTCTAAGGATGTGCTACACCTGAGAGAGCTTGCTCCATGCTTAGCACTGTCTTAATCCCGCACACATCCTGCCTGCTCTCTGAGGTGGGTACAGTTCCGGCCTGCAATTTCCAGATGTGGTTGCGGAGGCCGAGAAAAGGTGAATAACCTGTTGAGGGCCGTGCTGGGGTGGTGACTGGCAAATGGAACCCTGGTAGCTGTAGACAGCCCTGCAGCTCCCTAGGTAAGCGTGAGCTCTGCCACCAGTACGAACCAGTCTCCTCCCTGCCGGGAAATGAAGTCCTCTTTCCTCCTTCACTTTTCCTGAGCTGCCATTTGATGCTGCCAACTCATCAGAGGTCACCTTCGACCTCTTTGTAATGCGGCTGCCACATGTCTAGGAGTTTATGGGCATGTGGTGCATCCAGCATTGGAATCAGGATACAAATTAGAGCTTGCATCTGGTCCCCAGTTCTCCTCTCCGAAACACAGGGATGTGTTCTGGAGTGAACAGTAGCAACAGAAATGCAACAAACAAACAAAAAACCAAAAAAAAAAAAAAAAAAAAAACCCTAGCTCTTCTTTGAGTTTGCTGTGCTTTTGTAAAGCTTGGAAGAAATGTTGGTAGATAAAAACACTCTGCAAGAGCGTAAACCACAGGCTGTTTTGCAGCTGTACTGTCATTTGTTCAGAGGCTGAAACTGTATTTGAGGAACAAAGGCACTTTACCCAAGAGCTAGCTTTGAAAGAATTAACATTGTAAGTTGAAAACAAAAAAAAACTTTATAGCAGTAGACATCATGGGGAGGTAAGGAACAATATTAACAAACGCTTCACAGAAATGCTTTAGCTCAGACTCGCTATGAAATATAGCCCTACTATTTTTTTTAAATGTGGTAAAATATACATAACATACCATTTACCAATTCAAACATTTTTACCTGTATAGTGGCATTAAGCACATACACTACGTTGTACAACCATCACTGCTATCCATTTCAGGAAGTATTTCGTTCTCCCCAACAGACACGCTGCCCTCATTAAACACAGACTCTGACTGCTCTCACCTCCAGCCCCTGGCAACCTCTACTCTCCATCTCTGTAAATCCGATAGCCCCCCCTTTTTTTTTACTTCTGGAGTTAACACCTTTTCTAGAGATGGGCCAAATATCCAATTAATTTCTTTGGCTCTTGCTCAGTTGCTTGCATGTATCACTCCTCTGTCTTCAACGGAATGTTGTGTTCCCTCAGGTGATGCGGTGATCATATTCCCACCCCCGCCTCCGCCTTACTTCCCTGAGTCTTCAGCTTCTACAGCTGCTCGAAGTCCTGGGGCTGACAGCTTGCTTCCAAATGAAAACCCACCTTCATATTACAGTATTTTCAACTATGGGTAAGACTTTCTGTTTGAACTTCAAGAGTAGGAACACTTAACCATCTCAGGCCTACACCTATATTCAGGCCAAATCAGCTCTAAGGCTGTGGTATCCAGGTGTGAGTGTCTTCTTTGCAGACATGATGCCAGAATTATTGCCTTAATATTAATAGTAACTTTTGGAAACTTTGGGCAGCACCTAAGTTAAAAATGATAAGAGTGGTGATGCCAGGTTAACATGAAGCCTTCTCCGGGCATCTTTATGTGCTCCTGGCAGGGCTGATCCTCAAAATGCCGAACAACCTGTCAGCCAGCCCAAGCTCTGGAGCAGAACTTGGGAGGCTCCTGCTAAGTTAGGCTTTGCTGCTTCAGATTGTGGGGAGGTGTGTGGGTCCCAGGGGACCTCCTGCTGGTTCAGAGGGTTTCAGTATCTACTGGAGGTACTTGAGTAACTGGCTAGAATCAGCCTGCACCCTGAATTAACCATACCGGGCGTCTCCCTTCAATGTTAAGTTGCTCCCTGAGCCTCAGAGCCTTCTCAGATCGGCTGAAGAGAAATATGAGATTCACACCCTTATCCTCCATACTCCCCACGTGCCACAAATGAGGAGGCATACCTGGGGTCAGATTACACCGTGTGACTCTAAGTGCTTCTCCTTCCGGCAGAGGGATGCCACAGCAATGGGATCCATACAGCAGTCAGCACAGCTTGTGATGGGGAAAGCCTCGGGGTGGCTAGACTAGTTAGGAGGCCAACTCTCACAACTGGATGGAAGTCACAGGAGCTGGGGGCTGTGGTGGTTAGAAAGGGAGGTGTGGGTAAGGGAATCTGGAAAGGATGATGAGTGAGGAGGGCAGAAATCATGATGTTAAGTGTGAGTGGCATGGACAGTGGAATGTTCCTGACAGAGGAGTGGAGACAGGAGCTCCATGTAAGTGGGGAGAAGATGGTGAGCTAGCTCGCGGTGGAGGGCTGGCAGGGTGTGGGCCTTTGAGGCAGACCGGATAGGCTCGGTCTTGGGAGGGAGATGAGGTGCTGGAGATGGAACGGCAAAGAGGTTGCTGAAACCAGGAGGGCAAGGCGGCAAAGACTTGTGGAGAATCCACAGGAGGGAAGGCTGGATAAGGAGTACAGGGACCAGCAGGGCTGGAAAAGGCTCTGTACCTTCCCAAATGGGAAACCAAGATGTAGGAAGAGAAGGAAGGATGGCTGGAAAATCTCACAGGGCAAAGTGAGAGGGATGAGCAGGACTCAGTGAAAATTGACTTTCACAACACTGAGATATACGTACATTTTCAAAAGCAGTGAGAAGCAGGACCCGAGAGCTACCTTGAGCGTTGGGGGACAGGTGCTGCCTTACCTGGTCATTCATGTCTTAAGGCACATGTTCTTGTGCTTCAAACTGGGTAGTGAGCTGGAAATCCGACCAGGGATGAACGCAAGTGTTGTCCTGCACGGATGAAGAGGAGGTTAGGGTCTGGACATTTGTAGAATTCTGTTAGTGAATTTGTGTATTTTTTTCTGCAATGATGAACTTCCCAGAGCTTTAAAACAAATGTCTATTACTACTCCTATTACTATTTACTATTACTAAAACTACTCCTACTGCTGCTACTATGCCAGGGTCTGTCTGGCTTTTCATACATGACCTCATATAATTCTCATGGCCACTTAGAATGTAGGCACTGTTGTCATCCCCATTTTACAGATAAGGAAACTGAGACTTAGGTTAAATAAGTTGCTCAAGACCACACAGCTAGAAAGCAGCAGAGTGGAAATTCAGATGCTGGTCTGCTCTTTGCAAGAGCCCAGTCTGTTAACCAGTATGCCTTCTTGCCTCCCTTCATGTTTGTGGCTTAATGATTTAATTTTCTATTTGCATAAGTGGGTCCACCTTATGTTAGCAGTCTCAGAAGATGAAATAGCAGAGAAGAGTAACTGTGTGTGTGCATGTTCTTTTCGGAAGGCATCTATATGTTTGTACTCTACGTATTTTCAGTGACAAGGAAGGTGACAACAAGAGTGAGACTCTTAATGTTACAATCAGCTCTGAGGACAGTAAGAGGCAAGAAATCAAAACATATTTCTAAAAAATGGAATATGGAAGAAATTACTCTTTAGACCCTTGCAGATGCTTCTACATGCATCTAATTAAACACCTGGAAAAAACCTGGTACTTAAGGCACGTGACTGACTCCCTCTGTCCCCTTTCACATTCTCTCCTTCTTCATAGGACCCCAACTCCTGAGAGCCAAGGCGTGGCCTCCGAGAGAGACTGCGCAACTGTATACACTATTTCTGGGACCGCCTCATCCTCGGAGACCTTACACGCTCCACATCTCTCATCTGAATTGCCTCCCAGATATGAAGAAAAAGAATCTGCTGCCACCCTCTCTGTGTCTCCATCTTCTGAGCCTTCCTCACCATGAACCATGGACTCCAGTTCAATTTTATATAGAATCAATCACTATTTTATTTAATTTGTTTTTTTTTTAATAAAAAATACAACAGCATCACTCTGTCCTGATTTCCTGGTCTGGCATCAACATCAGTAACAAAGCTTCTGGATTAAGCTGTTAGGGCTTCTGACCACGGAAGAGGCAGAGAGCCTCCAGCCCTGAACTTGAGCTGGTTCTCACTGAGACCCGCTACTCTGGGAGGTCAGTGGGATCTTTCATATTGGTGGAGGAGGAAACAAAGGCACAGAGAGGCTAATTAACTTATTCAAGGTCACACTGCCTCTGAATGGTGAGGTTGGGTTTTGAACCCATCTAGCTGGTTTCTGAAAACCAGGTGCATGTTTCTACCCTGTGCTGTCAAAGGCCAACCCAAAGCAGTGGTTAATGTTTAGCTGGGTCCATTGGGTTTCCAATGTTAATTGCTTCTGAGGCAGAGAAACCAGATTGCTCTCCTAATTTCTTTATTATAATTTCTTCTTCCTCTTCTTCCCTTTCCTTTCCCTCTCCTTCTTCCTCATCTTCCTATTCCTTTTTTCTTTTTTTCATTTTGAAAGAAGGTAGTTAGGGTAATTAGGTAATTTACACTGGGGCAGTTACCAGCAAGCATACTGATATCCTAAAGCTTTCTTATAGTGACATGACATTTTTGGAGAAGAAATTTCTTGGGACACTTTGATAACCAGATTCCCTTGGAAAGGTTCAGGAAGGATGTGCCTTTCTGTATTATAAGGTGCCCAGCTTCTGGACCACCAACTCTTATTCTTATAAGGCTACTGCTGAACAGGAACATTCATACAGTTGGGTACAATCAAAATTATTTATTTACTTCTAGATATAAACCTTAAAAAATAATCACTAAGTATTATCAGTTCTACCTGGGAAAAACTGATTTTTAGAATCTGACACCTGTAGGAACTTAGCATTTTTGGTAACAAAATTTGATGTAGCAAAAATGTGAAATTTTTATGCCTTTTACACAAGCCATAATCCTCATAAAAAAAAAAATCAGTATTATCCAGCATTTAACTGCTTGAAAACAGAATTTAAGGGCGTTAATGCCCCAATAGTTTAACCAAAGTAATGACTGATTTCATGGGAATTGCTCCTGCAGTAAATCACGGGTAACAGTCTATACCAGAAGTACCCATCTATTTCTAAATGGGACATTTATTGGATTGAACTGCTCTTAAAATTCAAGCTTTTTTTTTTTTTTTTTTCCTGGAAGGTTAATTATTCACATTTTAAAATCAGGACAAATTTTAAATGAAGTGGATTATTGCCACTTCCTTCTGCTGTTACTTGTTTAGTGGATTATTGCCACTTCCTTCTGCTGTTACTTGTTTAAAATGATTAAGCTGAAACTTCAAGGTAGAATTAGTTTTAAACACTTATAAGTTGTCATATATAATCAAGAGCTTTTTTAAGGGCTCAAAGTTAGGGTTTGTAACTGTGCATTTTACTTTTATATGCTAGTAAATTTAAATGGCAGTTAAAAATGCTTACGTATAAGTTTGCCCTTCTGGTTGGGGAAGTCTGCTCTACCTCCACCAGTCTCCATGGTATTCAGCCAACTGGGAACTGACGAAATGAGCTGTTTACTGCAGGACTGAATCACAGGCAGCAGAGCTGGGACGAATCATTTAGTCATAGGGAGAAGCATCCTTTGCCTAGCAAGGTTTTGGCAGACGATGACAGTTTCTGAAAACCCACGTGGTGGAACATTACTCATTTTCTTTATGTGTTAACTTTTTTTTTTAATTGAGGTGAAATTCATATAATATAAAATGAACCATTTAAGGTGAACAATTCAGTGGCATCTAGTACATTCACAATGTTGTATAGCCACCACCACTATCTAATTCCAAAATACTTTCATCATCCCCAAATAAAACCCTATACCCAGTAAACAATCACTCCCCACTCCCTCTCAAACCCCTCCATGGCATCCACCAGTCTGCTTCTGTCTCTGTAGATTTACCTTTTCTGGATATTTCATTTAAGTGGGATCATACAATATGTGAACTTTTGTGTCTGCCTTCTTTCATTTAGCACGCTGTTTTCAAGATTCATCCACATCGCAATATGTATCAGTACTTCATTCCTTTTAGGAGCTAAATTCCATTTCATTGTGTATATATATGCCTCAGTTTATTTATGATGGACATGTGGGTTGCGCCCGCCTTCTGGATGTTGTGAATAGCGCAGCTATGAAAATTCATGTACAAATATTTGTAAGAGTACCTGCTTTCAATTCTTTTGGTTCTATACCTAGGGATGAAATTCTGGATCATATGTGAACTTTGTGTTTAAATTTTTGAGGACACTGTTCCACAGAGGTTGCACATTTTGACATCCCCACCAGCAAAGTACGAAAGTTCAATTCTTTCACATTCTCACCAGCACTTTGTTTTTTCTGTTATTTTTATTATTATTATATTATTACTACTATTATTGTCATCTTAGTATGAAGTATTTCACTATGGTTTTGACTTCAACTTCCCTAATGACTAATAATGTTGAGCATTTTTTCATGTGTTGTGTTTGAACACCAGACATTATCAGGAGCATGAGAAATCTTCATCCAGACTTTCCTCCTACGTTGTTGGGAGCTTTGATGACCCATCTTACAGAAAATAGTGATGAGGTCTGCAACTTCAGGTGGGACTACCCACCCAGGCTGCCTCTACACTATGAAAACCCCTTCTTTTGAGTTCTTTGCCCTCCTTTGGGACCCATTAAGTGGACTAATCCAATCAACAAATACTACTGAAACTGAAGCAATTTTTGACTAAGTTCCCTCTGGGACTTCTACAAGCTATAGAGGCGTGCGGCAGGCCAACAAAGCAGTTTTCAGAGGATGAAAGTTGAAGGGGAGGCAAATCCATCCAGTTTCTACCCGAGGTTGGAGTTGGGTGAGGAGAGGGGGAGGAAGAATTAAGGTGGCCTCTGTGACAACTTGTGTGACGTGACTGTTGGCCATAAGTAGTGGACTGAGGCCAAGTGAGTGGCGGGTCTTTCCTGAAGGGGGTCAATATTCCAGGGCAGGACATAGGAAAGCAATGGATCCAGAGATAAGAAGTAAACCTCAGATGGTCGCCTTAGGTGGGCAGAAGAGAGATGGCGGTCCGGTTGGATCTGTAAGGATCCACAATCTGCAAGAACCAAGATGATTGCTGAAAAAATTAAATTCCTAAGTCCCATTTCAGACAGGTCCCATGAATCAACATCTCTGGAGGGTAAAGTTTATCATCTGGAAATCTGTCCCCTGTGGGGACAACAGAGAGAAACTGCAGAGGCAACACTCTGCAGGCTAGATTGTCTGGGGTTAGGAGCTCCTTGTTTGTGACTTCAAGGCCTTCTGGAGAGTCCTGTTTACACACCCCAGCCTGTGCTAAGGGTCCTGGAGGGGAAGGATGTAGGTTCAGAGTCATCTCCCAGTGCTGACTGGAGCTTCACACAGTCTTCCTGCCCCAGCCTTCTAGGCAACCTGCAGGTGATTCCTGAGGGAGCCCCCAGGGAGTGGGGACACAAAGGGTCACCTGCCCTTTCCTCCTGTATTCCCAGACTGGGGGGCCTTGGACTCATTAAGGAAGGCATAGTTTTATCTTTGCTTCTTTGTGTTGGAAGCGGTCAAGACTGCTACTTGTCTACAACTGGGAGCATCAGTAACATTTATTAAGATGAGGCAGAGTGGAGGAAAACACTAGCTGGGCTGAAATGGAAAAAGCTTGAGATTGTCCAAGTGGGCTGTTGTATGAAAACTGCCTCGGCCAGGGCTCCTTCCTCTCAGTGCCTCCCAGCCCCTGATGGACTGGTCAGTGTGGGGGCTGAGCTCAGCCAGCTGCCACCTTGGACACAGGAAACCCTGATCCCTGAGCCCCTGGTGCAGAAGCTTCCCCAAAGGAAAGAGAAGTCAGGAAGCACACTGCGGGGGTGGTGAGTGTGCTGGAGGGGTGAAATGTCCTCTAACTGTTGGTGGGGAACCATGCATGGCTGGTCTGCTTCATGCCATGAGCCCTCCTGGGACCCTGCATACCTGGGATTCCTGGAGTATCATGCCTGCTGCCACTAACCCAAGTACCCCAACAGGAACAAACTGGAGGGCTTGGATGCAACTTTCGTGAATAAGGAATGCTTTGTGGGGTGGGAGGAGATTCCAGCTGAGTGAAGCATGTGACTGCTTGGAAATGCTGTCTGCGCCTTACTTCACCCAGCTGGGTGCTCTGGCCCAGGCTGAGTGGGGCCAAGGCTGGGAGTGCAAAGTGACTTCATGTCCTCCCTCCCAGAAGAGGCAGAGTGGCAGACAAAACCTGATGATGAAGGGAGTTGGGCAGTGACTTAACTGCTCGGTGTGTTCTCCCGGAGCCAGCTCAGACCTGAAGGGATGGATGTTGGGCTGGGTGGTTTGGTGGGAGTGGATGAGCCACCAGGGCTGTCATGTGCCAAAAAATCACTCACAGCACATTTCCTTCAAGGCTTTTGAATGAGCAAGGGAATCCCACCTACAGGTGCTGAGCAGACCAAATGGCTCATTTATTAGGGATTTTCACCAAGGAGGAGGGCTGGTTTTTCCATGAGATTGAGGGACTGGGACCCAGCATGATGGAGAGTTCTGGGGAAGGCCGGGCCAGTCCCTACAGGGGCTGCAGTGCTTCCTCAAACTCAGGGTCCTCCTGGTGGCCCAGACCCCATGGAGGGAGGAGTCATTTTACCAGCTGTCAAGACTCCTAGGCCCCACCAAACACACTCTGCCTTCCTTCAGGGCCTTAGGTGCTAAGTTGCCACCAAGATTTCCTTGTTCAGGCCCTGAAGCTCTGCTCCTCCCTTGCCCTGCTGCTCTCTCAGCCCTTTTTGTCCGGCTGTAACTTTCCCATAGGAAACTTTGCCTGCAGGGTTGGGATGGGCACACAGTTCTACTGGGGCCAGGCCGGGCTGAACTGCTTCCCTGCTGCATCTCCCCGACTCCTCCCTGCCGCTCTGTGAAAAGTAAGTTATTATCAATCCCATGGGTTGAATCGGCTGAGCCCGATGTGACTCATGAGGCCTGTGTCCTTCATGGCTGTGCACTGGGGCGAGACCTTTGCGTCTGGTTAGATGTGGCCGTGGGCGGGTCACTGCTCTGCTCCCGTCCTGGCCCGCCTCTGGGGTGCCCTTCAGCCCTGGAAAAGAGCTAGAATTGTGGCCCAGCTCCTATAAGGGTCTCCTCCTTCCATAGTAGGTTGCTGGCTTTGGAATTCTTTCTCTCTCTCAATTACAATTCAATATTAAAACTACTGACTAAAGTCAAAGATTTTGTGAAGTTTTAAAATCCTTAAAATAGATCTTGATGCAAATCTTCCTTGATGCAAGCAAAGTAACTTTTCACTTGTACCTCCTTGAGAGATACAAAACACAAAATCAAACCAACAAGGAAACATTGCAGTACTGTACTTTGCTCTCTTACCCCCAAAACTTACTCTGGACCAAAAAATATTGGTGATCCCTTCAATTTTAAACTTTCTTCACTGGTCCTATCGAGTTGACTAGAGTACTTTGGCACCAAAGCAATGTTTTACTATTTTTCAAAATCATGGCCAGTCAGCTGGTTTCATTAGAACATGGTGTTAATGAAACAAAGGCGCCAGTTTTGATACCCACATGTGCTCCTGCCTCTACGTTGAGAAAAGCTGTTCCCCAGCCAGAAGTGGGGCTGCCTAGCTGCCTTCCATTCAGACGAATTCTCAAAAGAACGCTCTGTGGGTAGGAAGGGGCAATGGCGTCATCTCCAGACATAGTTCATGCAGGGGGTGGGAGCCCCAAATCCTGATTTTTTAGAGGCCTGGGACAGGTTTCTGCCTGGAGTTTCACTGTGAGGTCAGCACCAGTCGAGAAGATACATGTGTCCAACAGAAAAGGATGCAACCCCTGTGCAGTGGTGTTCTCAAGCTGGCTACCTCAAATGGAGTGGCAGATGGGGCTCACTGGCACCATCCCAGAAGTGGTTCTAAAGCTATGTGTGATGTCCTTGAGTTATTGATTGCCTATTGCTGCATAACAAACTATCCCCAAACAAATAAACAGTTATTATCTCACATGTTTCTGTGGCTTGGAAAATCAGAAGCAGCTCAGTTGGGTCGTTCTGGCTTAAGGTCTCTGATGAGATTGTGGTCAAGATGTCAGCCAGGGTGGCAGTCTTCTGGCTTGGCTTGATGGGGGCTGGAGACCTCCCTTCTCCATGAGTGAGATGGTCACTCACAGGGCTGGCAAGTTGATGCTGGTTGTTGGCAGGAGGCCTCAGCTGCTTTCCATGGGGACAGCCAGCCATAGGGCTGCTGGAGCGTCTTCACAACATGATGCCTGGCTTCCCTCAGGGCAAGAGATTGAGGAGAAAGCAAGGGGAAAGCTGCAGTGCTTTTCAGAATTTGGTCTTAAAGTCATATATTATCAATTCCACCACATTCTATTTGTCAGCAGTGAATCACTGAGCCTGGCCCGCACTCAAGGGGCAAGGATTTAACTTCGACCTTTTGAAGGGAGGTGCCTCAAAGACTTTGTGGTATAGTTCAAAATCACCGCAGAGGCCAGGATGCTTCTCCTCTTACAACTGAAGGACTGCCTGACTGCTGGGCTGTCCTGTATGTCTACCTTTCCAGCAAATCAGAGGAAGATGCAGCCTCCTCCCAGGTGGATGACTTCTCTCCTTAGGAATTGACTTTCATCACAACCTGCTTTCCTTTGGCCTGTTTTAATAATGCAACTGATTAAAACGCAGATTTCTGGACTTTGCCAAGAGATTCTACTTCATTGGGTCTGAAGGGCTGGTGAATCTGTATTTTTAAACTATTTCACATGAAGAGAGCCCTCTGGCTCTGCCCTAGAAAGAAAGAGTGAGGCACTGTACTTTTCTGTATCCCAGTCACTCAGAGCAGGCTGGACCACATCACTGTATCCCTCAGAGCTCTTAGCATTGTACATGACAGAGAGTGCATCAGAGAATCTTGATGGATGGATGATGGATGGTGAGTGAATGAATTCATCAGTGATTGAATTGCAGTTGCACTGACTTCTTTGATGATGCTTTTTCAAAAGTTAATATTCTCAACATGACCTATGACATTATTCTTGCCCCAAAATATTTAATCTGACTCTCATGAAGCCTCCTGACCTAATTAACCATTTACAGAAAATATAGAGGATGAAGGAATGTTTTATACTATAGTTTGTGAAAATAACTAGATAAACCTAGAATTTGGGGAATTCAATAAGATGACTGGCTTGGACTCTTGAAAAAGCCTATGTCATGAGGGAAGAATGGGTAGAGGTACTATTCTAGATCAAAGGTTGCCAAACTATGACCAGCAGGTCAGTTGTCTACTTTTGTAAAGAAAATTTATTGGAACACAGTCCTGCTTATGAGCTTATGGATTGTCTATGGCTGCTTTTGTGCTACAGTGACATAGTTGAGTGATTGCAACAGAAACATTGTGGCCTGGAAACCTGAAATATTTACTATCTTGCCCTTGAGAAAAAGTTTAGATCCCTGTTCTAAATTAAAAGAGACTAATGACTCTTCTGTTTCCATTGATGACAGAGTAAGTAGTACTGGCCAGCCATTCTGCCGTACACAACTAGAACACTAGATAAAGTATATGGAATAACTGTTTTCAGACATGAAATAATTGGCAGCACAGGGCTGGACTCTGAGGGAAAGGAAACAGACAAGGTAAGCCCTACAATTACCCAGGATCTCTACCAGAGGCATTTGCTGAATCCCCACCACGGAAGGGGATGCAAACAGAACACAGAGTTCTCACTGAGCTGACGAGATAGACATTGAACGGGGATGAGGGGTGGGAGGCTGGGGCTGAGGCAACTGGAATTTGCAGTGTAGAACATTTTAGAGGAAGAAACTCCACAGAGAAGGAGTTCTAGGCCATGGGGTTCCCTTCGAGTCTTTGGCTAAATACTAAATTGTGCACATGTAGGGGGAGACAACAAAAACTGGGTTAAAAAAACAACTCTCTGGGGCAGAAAGGCTACCAGGTTGCTATAAACATAACTCCTGGATCCCACCAAGTTGGGAGGTGCTTGAGTTTTGACCAACCAGAATAGAAAGGCCTCACTGAACATGGAAAGTTTTGAGTGTCTACCACAAAGGCCACACCTCAGGACTAGGGCTAACCCACTCTAGCTAAACTGCCTCAACAAAGCTTACAAATAAATCTTAAAAGAATCAAGTTAATCCACATATAAATTAACTGCCTGTGACAAAAAACTCAACAATCTTTAAAGGAAGACAACATAGGTGCCTTTGACTTTTGTTCCCAAGGTTACTAAGAGTTTGCATCATGAATGGATTTTGAATTTTATAAAATGCTAGCATCACACTTTCTGGTAAAAGACTATTTCCCCCTAAAATCAAAGACGAGGAAGGAAGTTCTCTTTCACCATTTCTATTCAACATTTTGCTGTGGTCCTAGCCAGTGTAAAAAAGCAAGGGGGAGAAAAGGGATACACATTGTAAAGGAAGAAGTAAAACATGGTTGTCACCATAGAAATTCTACAAAAAAGCTTCTAAGACCAAAAAGTGAATCTAGCAAGTACGCAGAACACAAGGTCAATATACAGAAATCAATGTATGTCTGTATTCAGTACAAAGAATTGGAAAATGAAATACTATTTATAACATAAAAAATCAATGTTTTCATAGACAAAACATTCTCTGACATAAATCTTAGCAATGTTCTCCTAGAGCAATCTACCCAGGCAATAGAAATAAAAGCAAAAACTAATAAATGGGGCCTAATTTAACCTATAAGCTTTTGCACAGCAAAGGAAACCATAAGCAAAACAAAATGACAACCTATGAAATGGGAGAAAATATTTGCAAATGATGTGACCAACAAAGGCTTAATTTCTAGAATATATAAACAATTTATACAAGTTAATAATAAACAAACAAACAAATAACCCAATCCAAAAGTGGGCAGAAGATCTAAACAAGCAATTCTCCAGTGAAGACATACAAATGGCCAATAGGCACATGAAAACATGCTCAATATCACTAATTATCAGAGAAATGCAAATCAAAACTACAGTGAGGTATCACCTCACAACAGTCAGAATGGCCATCATTAAAAACAGTTCACGAACAATAAATGCTGGAGAGGGTGTGGAGAAAAGGGAACCCTCCTACACTGGTGGTGGGAATGCACTTTGGTGCAGTCATTATGGATAACAGTATGGAGATTCCTCAAAAAACTAAAAATAGACTTGCTATATGATCCAACAATCCCACTGCTGGGCATATATCATGAGAGAGCTCTCATTTGAAAAGATACATGCACCCCAATGTTCACAGCAGCACTATATACAATAGCCAAGACATAGAAACAACTTAAATGTCCATCAACAGATGACTAGATAAAAAAGTTGTGGTGTATGTATACAATGGAATATTACTCAGCTGTTAATAAGAATAAAATAATGCCATCTGCAGCAACATGGATGGACCTAGAGATCATCATTCTAAGTGAAGTAAGCCAGAAGGAGAAAGAAGAATATCATAACATAAGTGGAATCTAAAAAAAAAGAAATAAAAAAATACTATGAACTCATCTACAAAACAGAAACAGAGTTGCAGACATAGCATACAATTTTATGGTTACCAGGGAAAGGGGGTGGGAAAGGATAAATTTGGGAGTTTGAGATTTGCAAATGTTAGTCACTATACATAAAAATAGATTTAAAAAAAAAACAGGTTTCTTCTTTATAGCACAGGTAACTATATTCAATATCTTGTAATAACCTTTAATGAAAAAGAATATGAAAACAAATATATGTGTATATATATATGCATGCCTGGGACATTGTGCTGTACACCAGAAATTGACACATTATAACTGACTATACTACAATTAAAATTTTTTAAATTAATGTTTTCAGATAAATTTATATATAAATATACAAACTGTGCACTGAAAACTACAAAAGACTGTTGAAAGAAATTAAATAGTATCCAAATGAATGGATAGATTTACTATGGTCATGGATTGGAAGAATCAGTATTGTTTAAATGTCAGTTCTCCCCAACAGATTTATAGATTCTATACAATCCCAATCAAAATCTCAAAAGACATTTTTAAAAATAGAAAATGGGAAGTTTACTATAAAATTTATATGAAAATGTAAAGAACCAGAAGACTCAAAATAATTTTGAAAAAGAACAAATTTGAAAGACTTACACACTGAATTCAAGACCTACTATAAAGCTATTGTTACCAAAACATTGTGATATTATTACAGGATACACAAAGAACTAGAATAGAGTCCAAGAAGCAGACCCATACATATATGGTCAACTGATTTTTTTTTTTTTTTTGGCAAAGGTGTCAAGGTAATAAAATAGGAAAAAACAATCTTTTCAACAAATGGTGCTAGAACAACTGATTACATGTAGGAAAAAAATAACTCCTAGCTCACACTATATTTAAAAATTAGCTCTAAATGGATTCTAGGCCTACGTGTAAAAGCTAAAACTAAAAAACTTCTAGACTAAAACATAGAACAATCTTGGGGCAGTCAAAGATTTCTCAGATAGCATACATAAAAGCATCAATCTTAAAAGAAAATATTGATAAGCTGGATTGCATCAAAATTGAAAACTTCTCTTCAAAAGACACCATTAAAAAATTTTTAAAAGTCAGTGATTGGAAGAAAACATTTATAATACATAAACCTGGCAAAGAACTCATAAATAGTCAATAATAAAAAGACAATCTAATTTTTAAAAGGGCAAATATTTGAACAGAGACATCACAAAAGAATATATACATATTATATATATTATATATATGCAATGAACACATGAAAAGATGTAAAACATCTCTAGCCATGAGGGACTTGCAAATTAAAACCACACTGAGGTATCACTACACACCCAGCAAAATGGTAAAAAGTAGAAAGACATAGTATTAAGCACTGGTGAGGATGTGGAGAAACTTGAGTGCACATATATTTCTGGTAAGTGTAAAATGTTATAAACACTTTGGAAAACAGTTTGGCAGTTTCTTATAAATATACACTTACTATATGGTCCAGCAATTTTACATCTAGATTTTTACCCAAGAGAAATGAAAACATATGTCCACAAAGTTATGTGTGAATGTTCACAGTAGCTTGAATAACAATCGCTTAAAACTGGAAACAATCTAGGTGTTCATCATTAGGTGAATGGCTAAACCAACTGGTATATTCATACAGTGGAATATTACTCAGCGATAAGAAGGAACAAACTACTCATATATGCAACAAGATAAATGAATCTCAAAAATAAGCTGAGCAAAAGAAGCCAGACACAAAAGACATAAACTATATTAGATTTACTAAGTTCTCGACCAGGCAACGCTATCTACAGTGATAAAAATAAGCTCAGTGGTTGCCTGAGGCAAGGGGTAAAGGCATGACTGACTGCAAAGGTGGCATGAGGGAACATTTTCTACACTTTGATTTTGGTGCTTGTTGTAAGGTTATACATATATTTTAAAACTCATCAAACTGTACATTTTAAATGGATGTATTAAAATTGAATGTTAATTTTACTTCAGTAAAAAAAAAATTTTTTTTAACAGACTAAAGAGAAATAGTAACAAAATCCAATGAATCCCAAGTGGATCCTGACTTGGTGAAAACAAAGCTATAAAGATAATCTTAGGGTAACTGGGAAGTTTTGAACATGGCCTGGCTATTAGATAATATTACAGAATGATCGTTAATAGGCTTAAGTGTGATAATGTTACCGTGATTGGGTAAAAAAAAAAATCGGTGTTTATTCTTAGGAGATGCATGCTGAACAATTTAGGATTGAAATGTTCTGATGTCTGCAACTTACTTTCTTTCAAATGGTTCAATAAGAACAAAAGTATGTACACAAATAACACAGAGAAATGAAACAAATCTGGCAGGCATTATTACTACTTGTTGAAGAAGATGAAGGATACATGGAGTTTCATTGTACTTTCAACTTTTCTGACTTTCCCAACAACTTTCAATAGTAACAAGTTGTTATTATTATTACTTGGGGAAGAAAAGTTAATGTTGAGGTGTTATGGCTTGCCCCAAAGTCTACAGAGTCTTCTTTAGAGAAGGACGCTTATGAAGACACACAGCTAGAATTGTAATTTTCTCCAAATTGTTCTAAGTACTTGTTTCTGAACAGAATCCCAGAAACAAAGAGCATCATGAATACCTGACTGCAGCTCTGCTGGCTTTCTGGCTTCCCTGGCAGCTTCCTGTGGCTTAAAGGGAGGGTCTCAAAACATGTTGTGTCAGGGACACCCAGGCTGGGGCCACTTCTCCGCTGCTGTTGGTAGACGAAAGGTGAATGGTTAACTAGTTGTCCACCCCTGCACTTTTGAACTGCTCTCAGGAAGCCTGCACAGGCAGTCCCTGGATGAATCTGCCAGCCAAACTGCTCTCACAGCACCGGCAGGGGAAAAACAAGGTGCAGGTGGCCCTGTATGCTAAACAGTGAAAACCAGATTTACACGGGTGCCTTACAAAAGGCTACATATGCCTTACAAAAGCTACATTTTTGCATAAAAATATCTCTCCTCAGACCTCAAACTCCTTGGTACCCTGAGACAGTGCCCAGAGCCTGGGGCAGGTGAGGTCTGGGAGCTGGCGAGGGAAGGGGAGGAAATCCGGAAGCTCTTCCTTGGGAAGGGGTACCTTTAGCAAGTAGGGGGCGGAGCCAGGGAAGGGAGAAGTCTGATGGGGGAAACGTGCGGTAAACGTGAGAGAGGTTACAGGACCGTCTCTGAGGTTAAGGGCAAAAAAACAGTGCACTGGATCACCTGTTGGGTGGGCTTGGGGAATGACGGCCAAATTAATTACCCCGGATAGGGGTAGGGGCTGAGTTGGAGGGCTAAGGGATCACACAGGAGGGGAGGAAATGGAGGCACAAGGTGCGAATGATTTTTCAAGAAGTTGAGTGCAACATTGTGACAGCTGTGGTAGAGGGCGTGAGGGAGGGTGGAGAGGGCTTTAGTGTCTGGAGACCTGAGTGTGCCCAGAAAGCGAGTGGAGAGGCTGGGACAGAGGAGGCAGGATAGTTAAGAGGGAAGAGGGTGAGATCATAACCCACATGGAGGGCAGTTAAGCAAGAAGAGACTCCTTTGAGACCGAGGGAAAGAGAGGGTAAAGATACATTGTCATCCAGCCAGTTTACCCACTACACATTCTACTTTCACATCTTTAGAAATAAGAGTGACTATAGTTAATAATGCTGTACTGCATATTTGGAAGTTGCTAACAGAGTGAATCTTAAAAGTTCTCATCATAAGAAAAAAAAATTGTAACTATGTATGGTGACAGATGTTAACTAGACTTATTGTGGTGATCATTTTGCAATATATGCAAATATCAAATCATTACGTTGGGCACCTGAAACTAATATACTATTCTATGTCAATTACACCTCAATTTAAAAAAACAGAAAAATAAACTTCATTTTATGTGTAGATGTAGATCTAGTTAATCACAGTTAATCCAGGAAGAAAGTCAGAAGGGAAAGAGGGGAATAAAAAAGATAATTGGGAGTCTGAGATGATGAAGAAAATCAAGTCAAGAAGTAACTGGAAAAAAAAAAAAGTAACTGAAAGGCATGGAAAAAGTAACAAGGCAGAGAAAGATACAAAGAAAGATCACATAAAAACCCACCAAGAGGGGGCCAGTCGGTCATGCACACAGAACCCTCTAAAAGCAGCAGCCTGGGAGTGTCCCTCTAAGTGCATCATTGATTTCCAGAGGATAACACCCCCCATATTTTATTCCATCTTGGAGCAGAGTTTGTGGTTACATGTTAAGTCCTCCCTGCTGTAATATATACTCCTTGACCACAGGAACCAGGTCTTACTCCACACTGTATTTATATCATGGCTGGTTAATAAATGTTGTTACACAAGAAACTGGGTGAATAAATGAATATGGGATAACCCTTTCTCTTTACATGGAGAGGTCTGGCAGCCAGTATCAGTACTGCACAGTACTAGAAAGAATGTATTCTGACACTAGTAAGCCAACCACAAAAAAATCACACATGGATTTCAATCCACAGTAGCCTACTGTTATTTACTTTCCCCAGAAGTCTGCCCTTAGTTGGGATCCCCAGAAAAAGCCTTGGGGAAGGTTCTTGTCCTTGTGGTATGTTAAGGAAATGCTCTCAAGAGAAAAGGAATGAGGAGAGGAGAAGGGGATGTTGGGGGACACTAAGCAAGAACGCAGTTCTTAGCTGGAGACCACGGCAAGCCTGATTTCACAGCGCACTGTAGCATAACCTCTGTCATTGTATTAGTCCTCCGTAAAGTAAGAAGGCTGGCCTTTTGTACCCCCACATCAGCATGACTTTGGCTGGGACTTCCCTCTGTGTGGGGGGGGGGGGCGTGGAGGGGAGTGTAATCCTTTGGGAGAGAAGGCTCCCACTGACCAAGGGCAATTCTCCAGACTGGGAACAGCTGTGAGCTGTCAGCATCCTACATTCACAGCAGCTAGAGGGTAGGTGTCCACGCTTGGCTAAGGAAATGCGGGCCAGGATTTTAAATCCACCTAGAGTTCATCCCTGATGGTCTCCAGGAGGTCTCCTCCCTTAGTCTTCTACTCTCCTTCCCTTTCTCCTTCTTGACTAGCCCTGAAGGGTCCTGGTTCCAACCAGCTGGCACCATGACTGATGCCACTTAAAGGGCCACAGGGAATTCATGCAGCTGGTGGTCCCTTACAGCTCAGGTCAAGTTCTGTGGAGAGGCATGCCCACAAAGAAACATTTAGTCTACTAATACAGTTCACTTTTCACCATGTATCCTTGGAGTGTCCTTCAGCCGAAAGAGCTCTTCCCACTAGTGGTGAGGAGGAGGGGGAATGCAGGGAACAGAGGAAATCAACAACCTCTTACTGCCACCCATGTAAAGACACTACTTTAGAATTTTCCCTGCTTGGTAAAAGAGAGATCATTCCTGCAGCTTTGTGACACTAGGCAGGGTTTAATCTAAGCTGCTATAACAAGCAGACCCCGAGGTTGCTGAGCAAGACAGATGTGTATTTTTCTTTCACAACACAGCCTGGAGGCAGGTAGCTGAGGGCTGGAGAGGTGGCTCTGCCCCATGAGGTTGCCCAGGTACCCAGGATCAGGGATGAACATCAGTCTGTGTTGTTGCATGACCACCCCTGACATGCAGCTTCACTGCATAGTCTGCGATGGCTGCCCCAGCCCTTGTTGTCATGTCTGCACTGCAGCCAGGGGACGAGGGAAAGCCTTCATTCATGTATTTATTTTTCATTTATTCCTTTGTTCATTGATTCATTGATTCATCATTCATGTTGTGGTAAAATACACATAACAAAACTTATTTTGACCACTTTTAAGTGTACAGTTTAGTGGCACTAAGTCCATTCACATTATTGTGCAACCATCACCACCATCCATCTCTAGAACTTTGCCCATTTCTATTAGTGGCATAGATCATGTCCACTCACCTCCCTTTAGCCTGAAATTAGTCACATGGCAACACCTGCTGGAAGGGAGCTTGAAATCAGCATATCCTCTACTGAGACAATGATGTGCTCACATGAAACTCGAAACTTCCTTTGCAAAGGAAAAATGTGCGGCCCTAACAGCCCCATTCTATTTCATCCTCCAAGAGGCTCTGCTCCTCTGCCTGTTCATGCAGTCTTGTGTTTGGTCTACTGTCTCTTTGCTCTTCATGTGTCTGCTAGCATCAGGGCTGGCTGTCTGGGGTCTGGTGCCTAGAAGACACAGCTGCTTTAAATTCCTGGTGGTGGGCCATGCATAAGAACTTAGCATATACTGTTATGTTCCCGAAAGGTTGTGAGTCTAGATCAATTTCTGTAAATAAAAATAATTTCCTTTAACTTATTTGAAATACTTGCATTTATAAGGATTGATTTTGTGAATCATTTGGTAAAACAAATAATTATTTGTAACAGATTGGCCACTGCCTACTCTGTCTTTCATGTAAATGTGGAGTCATTTTCCTGGCTTGGTGTGGGGCTACCTACTGCATTTGGTTAGGTTCTTCCAGTCCTGCTGTGGTAGCCGTGGTTCTGAGGCGAGATCAGGCCACTGGTTTTATTACCTCTTCAAGGTCAGCTGATCCTGGTATCTACCGCTGTATGAAAATCATCCCCAAACTCAGTGGCTTAAAGTAACAACAGTCAGGGTCCCTCATATGGTTGTAATCATATGCTAGCTAGAGCTGGAAGAGAGAAGGGATGAGGCCACTGGGGGCTGGCCAGGCACTGGTCTCTCTCTTCATGTAGTCTCAGGACCTCTGTGTGTGCTTTCTCCATGTGGAACTGCTTGGGCTTCCTCACAGCATGGCTGCCACTGGGCAATAAGACAGCTCATGTGGTGGCCAAAGGCTTCCAGCACAAGTGCTCCAGTGAACAGCGTGGAAGTTGTGTTTGATGACCTAGCCTTGGAGGGCACATGGTGGTGCTTCCACCAGACTCTCTGAGACAGTCACAAAAGCCCAGCAGTTTCAAGGGCAGGGGACCAGATCCCATCTCTTAATCAGAGTAGAGTCAAAATAATAAGGAAGGAGGAGAAGGAGAAATAGAAAATGCTGTCACAGCTATCTTTGGGAAGAACAATCTGCTACACCAACTTTGGCTGACTAAGAGCTCTGTGAGCTCCAGAAGATGTGAGGTGGGGAATAGGAAGTCACTTCTGGGTTTCCCAACTTGAAATTTCTAAGTGTGCTGGATTTTGCTTATTTCTTTTTAGTTTGGAAGATAAGCAGCATTGGTCTGGAGAGAACTGGCTTTATTACAAAAGGGAAGAGTCATCTGCTCTGTCCTCTCCTTGGCAATGAAAGCAGAAGCAGCAGCAACAGCAAACAGAAGCATCTGGAAAGAGTCTCTGCAAGGATCTGAAATTGGCCACGGTGGTTTTCAAGGAAAAACCTACTGAAAGTCAGTTTTCCTAAAATACACTCGGTGTCCTCTACTTATTCATAGTGTCTGCTCTTGAGATTTATTTACTTGTGACCAATATGGCAGCTCCTCAACTCTTCTTGTCCTCTCTTGATGTCATGGCACTTCTATTTCAGCCAATGGCCTCAATCTTTAAGTTTCCCTGATTCTAACTGAGAATCTGATTGCTCATGCTATTGTTTTGAGCCTGGTTACACAGGCCATAAGTCCCTTACTGCTAGAGTGACCAACTTGTCCTAGTTGGCTTAGGAATTTTCTGGTTTTAGCACTGTAAGTTCTGTGTCCTGGGAATCTCCTCAGCCCAGGCAAACCATGATGCTTGGCCACCCTTCCCTCAATCTATGGGAAGGTTGCCCTCAGATCAAATGCTCACCTCAAGAGGAGGAGGGCTGGGCCACCTGATGTCCAGCAGGACCACTGTCTTTCAGCAGAGTAGGAAGCTTCCCTGAGGAGGGGGTATGAGTTGGGCCAGCAATAATCAACATCTTTAGTTAAAACTGTAAGAGCAAGAATGACTCACTAGAAGGGGAGGAATGGAGAATTTTAAGTACATGTGCAGCAGTTTGATGTAGTAGAGAGAGCAATAAAGTGGGAGTCAAAATACCTGGTTTCAGCCTTTGAGTGGCAAAAACACTCCAGAGCCCAAGAATTCATCTTTCTGAGCCTCAGTTTCTCCATCTGTAAAATAAAAAGATTAGACAAGGGCTTGTTTCTTTTTATAACTTTTGTTTTGAAACTTCATTCTAGAGGGTTGAATTACTCATACTCCTCAAGACATGGTCTGCTACTACCATCGTCACAGCAAGTTTCTCCCCTCCCCTTTTCTTCTCTCCCTTCCTCTCCTCTCCTCTGCCTTTCCCTCCCCTCCCCTCTTCTTTCTCCCACTTCTCTCCTTCCCCCCTCCCTTCCTGTGTTCTCCATTCCTGCCACTGGTCCCTTTTCTCTCAACAGGCAACCACATCAATATGAAAGACATTTATCTTTGCTTAGGTCTGTAGTTTTATAAGATATGAGTATTGTTTTGTGTATGGATTTTTAACTTACATACATTATATTGTGCTATAGATTTCATTTTATTCTTAACTTTTCTTTTTTTACTCAGCACTATTTAAAAAATATCTCTATGGTGCTGGGTGTTGGTCTCTAAGGCTCCCTCCATGGGGACATTTTACGAACATTGTTTAGTACTGCAGAATGCTGTGTTAGCCAGAATTCTAGCTAACCGGAATCAAGTGATCAGTGGGCTTTCCAGAGTGACAGAAGGGAGAACAAAGTGTCTTTAATCACCCCCAAATTGTACAACTTTGTTCTGCATGAAGGAGACCAAATGGATTAATGTGTAGAGCATATTAACAAGGAATAAATGAAGTGTTAGAAGAGCAGTGGTGACTGCATCTCTGGGCCTCTGCCTTCTGAACTGCCAGGGTTTCCCCAAACCTCCCAGATCCTCTGAGTTCTCACTGTGGGAGCTCACCTCTCCTGTGGGGCTGGTGGGCATTTTCCTAGGGGAGGCGGGCAGAGGAGTTCCTTGGCTCGGGCTCACATTTCACTAGGCACAGAAGAGTAAGGAAGTTTGACTTCAGCCAGAGATCGACCTCAAATAGTGCAGGTATCTGCAAGCTCGAACTCCTCTTTCCCGGGAGAAAAGAACCCGGCTGGCAACCTGCCCCGAGAGTTCCTGTGGTTGTTAGAGGCTATTAGCAGAGCGGTGTCTCGCAGGCTGAGACGCTCTCTTGGTGGCACTGAGGCTCACAGAGCCATGTGGTGCCTGGGAAGAGGCTGCGGGTGGGGAGCAGCTGTGGGGAGCAGCCCCTCATGTCACCGCCTGGAGAATGGATTCCATTTCGGGCAGCAGCGATTCACGCTGGGTGGCCTCTGCCTTTTCTCTCACATCAGCGCCATGGGGAACTACCCAGAAGGTTGAGCAGAGCGTGGTTCCCCTTGGAGGAAACAAGGCCTCTCCTCTCTTCCATGCTTCTGGTTCCACAAGGTCTTAATCTCCACTCCGGCCTCTCAGCCGGCTTGGCAAGATCTCGCGAGGCTTGGCAATATCTCCCGAGGCTCGGCTGATGCGCGCTCGGAAGTCAGGGTGGGACGTGGAGGGGAGGGTGGCTTTGGTTCCCCCAAGTGATACGCTGTCTCACCTAAACTTCATACAGCGGCACATCTTGACTGTTCCAGGCTTAACGATTTCTGCTCCTTTGAAGATACAAAACAAACAAAAACAAAAAAACACAAACGAACTGGCGCGCGCGCGCGCGCGCGCGCGCACACACACACACACACACACACACACAGCAAAGACCTATTGTTTCCAGCCCCTCTCCAAATTTCAGCTAATTCTACATTAAGATATGTGGTTTCCACCTTGTTTTTCAGCTTCCCAGAGAAGATAAATGCAGTCCTAGGATCATGTACATACTTCACCTGTATGTCTTCCTTTGAAGTAATAGGACTTAAGCTGACTCTTAAGAATCAGAGAAGGCTCACCATGGTGGTCAGACCTAGTAGTAGCTAATCTTTAGAGCCCAGGCAATGACTTCAGGACCTCCTGACAATGGCCTGGGTGCTCCAGCCTGACCAGGGGCCCAGCTCCTCAAGTACCCAACGGGGAAGTTTAAAGAAATGTAGCAAGATAAAATAATTGTATCTGGTAGTCGCTAAACTTGCTCTGCTACCTGTTCTTTCCGTATCATCTCACTTGATCCTCGTACCCCCATGAAGTAGGTACTATTTTTAGCCTCTTTCATAAATGAGGAAACTGAGGCTCAGAGAACCTAAGCAGCTGATTCAGTTGCATATTTAGAATTGATGGAGCCAGGATTAGATCTCAGAAAAGACTCCAGGGTGCAGGTTCACTCTCAGCCACTATGCGTGTGTAAGCACACACACACACACACACACACACACACACCCAACAGTGTATACATATACTCTTTGGTTTATATAGTGTAATCATTTTAATAATATTTACAGAATTATAGATTGTTGGAAGTGGAAGTCATCTTAGAGATGAACCATCTGATCTCTGTCTTTTGATTTCCTCAAAAAAAGAAAGTAGGGACTTGCCTTAGAGAAATAGTTCTTAATTGAGCAAGCATCAGAATTACCCAGTTTGGTGGGAATGTGGTTTGGAGCAGCCATTATGGAAAACAGTATGGAGATTCCTCAAAAAACTAAAAATAGATTTACCATATGATTCAGCAATCCCACTCCTGGGCATATATCTGGAGAAAATTCTAATTTTGAAAAGATACATGCACCCCAATGTTCATAGCAGCACTATTTACAATAGCCAAGACATGGAAGCAACCTAAATGTCCATCAACAGATGAATGGATAAAGAAATGTATGGATTTCTACATTTGAATTGATATATATATATATGTATACACACACACACACACACACATATATACTTGTAGAAATATATATACTTTTTTTGGTAGAAATATATATATTTCTACAAAAGAATGGAGAGAGATATATATGCATATATATATATATATCACAATTTCTTTATATATATATATGGAATACTATATATGTGGTATATATACAATGGAATACTACTCAGCCATAAAAGAGAATAAAATAATGCCATTTGCAGCAACATGGATAGACCTGGAGATTGTCATTCTAAGTTAAGTAAGCCAGAAAAAGAAAGAAAAATACCATATGGTATCACTTATATGTGGAATCTAAAAAAAATGAGACAAATGAACTTATTTACAAAGTAGAAACAGACTTACAGACATAGAAAACAAAACTGTAGTTATGGGGGTGGGGACAGGAGGGGATGGAGGGATAAACTGAGAGTTGGAGATTTTCAGATACTAACTACCATATATAAAATAGACAAACAGCAAGATCCTACTGTATAGCATGGGGAACTATATTTAGTACCTTGTAATATCCTATAATGAAAAAGAATATGAAAAGGAATATATATATATATATATATATATACACACACACACACATATATGTATAACTGAATCACTATGCTGTACACCAGAAACTAACACAACATTGTAAACTGACATATTTCAATTAAGTAAGTTAAGTAAGTAAGTAATACATAAATAAAAGAATCACCTGGTTAAAATACAGATCTCTTGACCCCAACTCCAGAGCCGCTAATTCAGCAGGTCTGGGGTGGGGCCCCAAATTTGCATTTCTGACAAGGTCCCAGGTGGTGCTGAGGTGCTGGTCCTGGGACAGCACTGTGAGAACCACTGTATGAGAGTAAACTGGACTCCGTAAGGACCATAAGACCCATTGCAGTGTTGCTACTTACACTTTCTTAGCAATGTCCAAGAAACCTAGACAACACACGCCTAGTGGGGTCATTCTTAGCTGAATCACTGGTTCCTAAATAAATCTGTGGCTCCCAGCAATAGAATCAGAATGTGGTAGGGAGAATTCTACAAAAGTCTTACCCTGTAAAAAGAATTCCACACCCCTCACTCCCCAAAACTGTGAATGGGATAACATTCGTGTGATTGTGTTATGTTACATGGCACAGCCCACCTAAAAAGGAATTATCTGGGTGAGTATGATTTAATCACACGGGCCTTTCAAAGCAGAGGACTTTCTGTGGCTGTTGCAGCAGAAGAATAAGGCAGAAGGAGGGTGAACAGAAGTCAGAGAGATTTGTAGAAGTGCCTTAGCCACTGTGAAGATGGAAAGGGCCACAAAAGAAGGAAAGTAGTAGAAGCAGAATGTGACTTCCAGCAAGGAACCAGGCCTTACTCCTGCATCTGCACAGGATGGAATTTGCCAGCAGCCTGAAGGAACCTGGAAACAGATTCTTCCCACAACCTCCAGATAAGTCAGGATGTCTGACCTACTATCATATGAGGGTCTTTGTAAGCCTCTAAGTTTGTGGTTGTTATCTCAATAGAAAGTGAATCCATAAATACACAAATTTCTGAGTTTAGAAGGGAGCTACTGCCCCACACAGACCCACCCCATCAGAAGACCCTCAGACCATGAGCTGGGCCCCTGGGAAGCTTAGCTTATTGTTTGCTGAAAATGTCAGTGGCTATGACCTAAATTCCAGCCCCATCAAGGTAACATTCAGTTCAGGCAGAAAAAAAAAATCTAAAGGTTGTCAGAAGAATACCCTGAGAACCGCCTGTCCCGGCGGCCCTAGCAGAGAGCCTGACTCAAGAACTCAGCAGACGGCTAGTCAGCACATGCCTGCCCTTCATGGAAGAGCAGTTTGAAACCAGTGTAGGAAAACAGCTTGTCCCCCTGCGCTGCTACTCGGTCAGATAACATACTTCCCTGTTCCTGAGATTAATCATCTAACAAGATGCCCCTTACTGGAATACTAGGAAGCTCAAGCAAGAGGACAGGATAAATGCACAGAATCTGCACAATGCTCCCTGCCCTTCCCCTCCCCCTGCCCCCATACTCTTGTAACAAAGGAAAATACTTGGGGACCATTCTGATTTTCAACATGACTGTGTCTACCTGCGATAGTACAGCTATGATTCAACCACACGTCTTTTGATTGTAAAAGATGAATATAACCATCTGCCCCCACAGACGCAATTCAAGTAAATAAAACAGGTTAGTTAGCAGTAGATAATTCTTGCTATTGAGATTCCCCCAGTACCTCCAACTGACTCACAGACACCTGACACTCATTTAAGTGCAGAGTCATCTCTCAGGACGGAGGTTCTATGTCTGTTCCATCCCAGGCCCTTATTGTGCATCGGTCCTCGCTCCACGAGTCCCTGTCGGGGTGCAGCTGAGTAGCATATGTGGCCTTGCTCGTGTTCCCCAAAGTCTGCAGTTTCGGTCCTGAGGGCAGAGCTGGTTGGGGCATGGCTTCTGCACCCTAGCCATCTCTCTCCATGACAGCTGCCTGCTTTCCATGCTCTAGCTCTAATGACCAGGCATGTCTTGGAGGAGGTACCTGCCTTCTGTGGGACATCAGGACCTGTCTAGATCCTGGATTTCCTAGCAGGATCAGGAGTTTGTGTCCTGACCCTGTTTTCCTCTTCTGGCTCAGTGCGGAGTTGTGCCCGTGGACCAGTTTCTTTGAGAACCCAATCATGCCCTCCAAATCTTTTCTGATTTTGTTAATCTTCTCACGGTTGCGGGATGATGGTGGCAGTGACAGAGTCCTACTGGGCAGAGCAGAGCATCCAGCCTCCATCCTGCTGCTTCTCTGTTCCTCTCCAACCCCCTCTACTCCCCTCCCCCTCCCACAGTGTGCTAGGGGTAGGGGAAGCCACATGGTGTCATTTCTACCCAAATGTTTGGGAAGAAATTCCTTCTGAATTTTGGAAAACTTGAAGGGTTCTGAGACACATATTTGAAAGCAAAACTAGTAGATTGCTGTTTTCCCACGCTGTCCAGGTTCATGGCTTTGTTTTATTTGATTTTGTCTTTTCTGTGCTTTGAGTGGTTGAAATATTTGGGACTTTTTTGTTATTAGAGAACTGGCAGTATTTCATCTATAGTCAAGTCAAAGTGAATGTGGCCCACGCTGCGGCAAAACCAGTTATCCTGCAGGGTCATGGCCTGAGCAGCTAGATTCTTGAAAGAGGAAATTTGTCACTTTACCAAACTTTTTGAAAAAGGCACTTAATCACACACACACAGCTTTCACAAAGCAATTGACTTCCCACCACAATGTGTTCAGTCAAGTGTTTTGTTAAATCTGTGACTGTATTTAGTTTCATTTCCCGTAACAGTTCTCTGATAAGCTCTGAAAATTGTTTTTGTGGTTTTAGTGTCACTTTTCATTCATCTCTTTGACCTGTAATCATTTCAAAATTACAATTTTTAACTAAGAATGTGGATTGGTGGTTAAAAATCGGAAGTTTGATGTTTAAGTCTGAAAAACAGTGAAAATATACAAGAAACTCAGGGCAAATCAGAACTTGACATTACTGATGACTGCAACAGAGTTCCCCATGTAGGTTCCATCATGAACTTGCCAGTGAAGAAGGATGAGGTTACTAACCAACCATAAGCGAAGGAGTAGACAAATATGCTTGATCTAAAATCGTGGGACATACTTGGATGTCTACATGGACAAAAATTGAAGCAGAAACACAGACAAAACAGTGAAAAGTCTGTTCCCCTGGAAGATTGTATTTTCCAGAGAGTGGCAATAATGTGTGTTATCCCACATGTTCTTCTGCACTGCAACCTTAGCATTCTTCCCCTTGAGAGGAAGAATCTAATTCTCTTCCTTTTGTATCTGGGTTGGCTTGCTTGAGCAACAGAATAAAATGGAAGTGATATTCTGAGACTTCGAAAGCTAGACATAAGACACCTTATGGCTTCCACCGGGGACTCTTGGAACCCTCACTCTTAGGATACTCTCTCTTGAAACCCAGTTGCCATGCTGGGAGAAATCACAAGGAAAGACCACAGGTAGGTGCTCTGGTAGACAACCGCCACTGAATGAACTCCCAGCAACAGCCAGAATAACTCTCAGCCACGTGAGTGAAGCAGCTTGAGCATCCAACTCAGCTGGGCTTATGAATGACTGTAATCCTAGGTGACTACCCAGCAAAACTCAGTCAACCTACAAAATTGTGTGTTAAGCCACAAAGCTTGGGGGTAGTTTGTTATGTAATTGGAAAATTCTCCCAATTCTCTTTCTCAATTTATTATGTCCTTTCAGTGATATTTTATGCACATTCATTCAATGACAAGTTTACCTCTCTCCCTTTGCAAATGGTAGCACAGTAAATAAATACACTATTCACTTTGCTTTTTTTTTCAATCAACAACATATCTTAGAGATTATCACACCTGTTCATAGAGACCTGCCTTACTCTTAAACAGTGGCAACGTTACCCCGTTATTTATCACCATGACTCATTTATCTAGTCCACTAGGTTTTTCCCCCAAGGATAGTGATTTGTTATCTATTCTGTTAAAATACTCGTTTGTTCAGGTATCTAAAGTATATATATAGGTTATAATCCTATAATTCAATAGAATTCAACTGTATGGACATTCTAAATTTTAACAGACGTTGCCAAATTGCTCCTCTCCAAAAAAAGTTGTATCAAGTTATACTGTCACCGATCAGATTTAAAGTTGACTGTTTTCTTACACTCTTGCCCCAAGAATGCATTACCAAAGTTTAAAATTTGTTTACCCTGGATTCTTATTCAAATTATAAATTTTATTATTGTTGCAAAAAAAATGAACTTAATCCTTGATTTCTATTTGATACCTTGATATCTCTTGTTTAAGAAACTCCCAGCTATAATTGCATCAAACAATTATCTTTGTCAGAATATTAAAAAATAAGTTGTATGGATTTGGGAAATATGAGCTATTAGGTCAAAAGAGAGTTGAAGAATAACGAAGTTCCAGATGATTCCAGTTCTATGAAATATGTAAACTTGTACGAAAAAATAGACTGGAAGCATAGATACAAAGGGTTAATAAGAAGCAAAGTCCATACTAATTAAAAACTGCAGTCAAACCAGCAATAAAACACCATGTGAAATCCTGCAAGATCAGTGTCATGAGTGCTTCAAAAGGAGGTGGCGCTATACTTCAGATGTGGCTGAAAAAAAATTTAGGTCGAAAGAGGCAACCAAACTGAAAAGAGTGCTCATAACAAAACATACATTTTAATGTGCTAAAAAGCCATATTTGAACGATCAATAAGAGACTGAGATTAATTTGAATCAGTAATAATAAAAAAATACCTCCCCCAAAACGGAAGTCCAGGACCGGATGGCTTCATAGGTGATTTCTAGCAAACATTTAGAAAAGAATTAACAGCTTTACTTCTCAAACTATCCCAAAAGTTTGCAGAGGAGGTGTGTCTAAACTCATTCTGCGAGGCCAGCATCACTCTGATACCAAAGATATCACAAAAATAAAAGGAAATTAAAGGCCAATATCGCTAATGAACATACATGCAAATATTTTCAACAAAATATTAGCAAACTGAATCCAACAATACGTTAAGAGTACCATACACCCTGATCAAATGAGATTTATCCCAGGGATGCAAGGATTTTTCAATATCCACAAATCAATCAGTGTGATACATCACATTAACAAATTGTAATATAAAAATATTATGATCATCTCAATAGATGCAGAAAAACCTTTTGATAAAATTTATCCTCCAGTTGATAAAAACTCCATGAAATAGGTAGAGGGAACATACCTCCACATATAAGGCCACAGCTAATATCATACTCAACAGTAAAAAGCCGAAAGCATTTCCTGTAAGATCGGGAACAAGACAAGGATGCCCACTCTTGCCACTTATATTCAACATAACATTGGCAGTTCTAGCCATAGAAAGCAGTTAAGAAAAGAAATAAAAGGAATCCAAATTCAAAAGGAAGAAGTAAAACTGTCACACTTTGCAGATGACATATTATGCACAGAAAATCCTAAAGACACCACCAAAAAAGTAACAGAGCTCATCAATGAATTTGGTAAAGTTGCAGGACACAAAAATCAATATACAGAAATCTGTTGCATTTCTATATACCAACAACAAACTTACAGAAAGAGAAAATTAGGATTTACAATTGCATCAAAAAGAATAAAATACCTAGAAATAAATCTAACTAAGGAGGTGAAAGATCTGTACTCAGAACTAAGTATGAGACACTGATGAAATAAACTGAAGACAACACAAACAGAAAAATATTATGGGTCCATGGATTGGAAAAATTAATATTGTTAAAATGACAACACTACTCAAGGCAATCTACATATTCAATTCAATCCCTATCAAAATACCAATGGCATTTTTCACAGATCTAGGACAAATAATTTTAAAACTTGTATGGTAGCACAAAAGACCCCGAATAACCAAAGCAATCTTGAGAAAGAAGTACAGAGGTGAAGGCATCATGCTCCCTAACTTCAGACTATACTACAAAATTACAAAAATCAAAACACTGCGGTACTGGCACAAAAACAGACACATAGATCAATGGAACAGAATAAAGGGCACAGAAATAAACAATACACACTTATGGTCTATTAATTTATGACAAAGGAGGCAAAAATATACAATGGAGAAAAGACAGTCTCTTCAATAAGTGGTGTTGAGAAAACTGAACAGCCACATGTAAATCAATGAAGTTAGAACACTCCCTCACGTCATAAACAAAAATAAACTCAAAATAGTAAATGTAAGACTAAATGTAAGACTAGAAACCTTAATAAAGCTCCTAGAAGGAAACCTAGGCAGAACACTCTTTGACATAAATCACAGCAGTAGTTTTTTAATCTGTCTCCTAAGGCAAAGGAAACAAAAACAAAAATAAAAACAAACAAATGGGACCTAATTAAACTTAAAAGCTTTTGCACAGCAAAGGAAACCATCAACAAAACAAAAAGACAACATACTGCATGGGAGGAAATATTTGCAAATGATATGACTGATAAGGGATTAATATCCAAAATATATAAACAGCTTATATGACTCAATATCAAAAAACAAACAGCTCACTTTTTAAAAGGGTAGAAGACCTAAATAGACATTTTTCAAAAGGTCACATGGCCAACAGGCACATGAAAAAATGCTCAACATTGATAACCATCAGAGAAATGAAAATCAAAACCAGAATGAGATATTGCCTCACACCTGTCAGAACGGTTATCATCAAAAAGAACACAGATAACAAATGTTGGCAAAGATGTGGAGAATAAAGAACTCTTGTACACTGTTGGTTGGAAGATAAATTGATACAGCCATTATGGAAAACAGTAGGGAGGTTTCTCAAAAAACTAAAAACAGAACTACCATTTGATCCAGAAATTCCACTCCTAGGTATAAATCTGAAAAAACCAAAAACACTAATTCAAAAAGATACATGTACCCCAATGTTCACAGCAGCATTATTTATAATTGCCAATATATATTTACATACACAGTGGAATATTACTCAGCCATTAAAAAGAATGAAATTTTGTCTTTTGCAACAACATGGATGGACTTGGAGGGTATTATGCTTGGAGAAATAAGTCAGATAGAGAATGACAAGTACTGTATGTTATCACTTATATGTGGAATCTAAAAAATAAAACAAATGAATATAACAAAACAGAAACAGAATCACAGAGAGATCAAACTAATGGTTACCAGTAGGGAGAGGGGAGGGGGAGGGGCAAGACAGGGTAGAGGATTAAGAGGTCTGAACTACTAGGTATAAAGTAAATGAGCTACAAGGATACACTGTATAGGACAGGGAATCTAGCCGGTGTCTTATAATGATTTTAAATGGAGTATAATCTATAAAATTTTGAATCACTTTGTTGTACACCTGACACTAACATAATATTGTAAATCAACTATACCTAAATAAAAAATACATAAAATAAAAAGAAAGTATAACTTAGCATTTCCTGACCAGTCTTCTCTGAAAGCCATTCCAGTTTTGCACTCATGGGCTGTTGACACGAAGGTGATCTCTCTTCCCTGCTTTTCAGTGTTCCCAGTTGTTTTCTTAATTGCAAGTGAGTGTAGCTGAAGACAGTTTATGCTTCCCATAAACTGAGTGATTTAGAAGAATCATTTTGAGAGCCTAGCTTTTTCTAAATGCCAGGGACTGTTTTAACTGTTAACTCAGGGGTTGAGAGCCTGAAAAGAATGTCAGACCAGTTGATTTAGAATTTTTACGGTTAAAGAGAAAAGCTGGCTCTCCTGGATATCTGGTCTGGCTCCGTGGGGAAAGGGGCAGACCAATCCTACTGCAAGACCACTCCATCCTTGCAGCTCCAGGACACACACAGGGAGATACCTGAGGGGTCACCTGCTTGCTTTCCCATCTGTTTGGCAGTGAAGTTGAAGATCACAAGTCTTGTCCTGTAGCAAGGAGAGGCATTTTGGAGGAGAAGTAAGTCCTCTGGTCTCCCAGAAGCATTTGGGATTAACTTGGAGGAGGGTTTCCAAAGATTCCTGACGATAAGAGACACCTGGGCACTTACTCTCCCTTGGAAATTTTGGTTCTGTTGAGATGAGTTGGGAACTCAGATTTTGCCGTTTAAAAAAAAAAATGCCCCAGGTGATTTTTATCATCAGGGAAGTTTGGGAAGCCCTGCCTTAGGGCAAGAGGGCAACTCTTTTCCCAGACCTTGAGCTCACGCCTGCAAAAGGGAGCTGATACAATATTTAACCACTTGTGGAGAGACACCTGTTTGGAGAAAATCTGTCTAGGAAAGAAAGAGGGCTACGGTGACTATAATGTGGAGGAGGCACTTCATGGGGCTGTTCTGAAGTTCTGTAATTACGAATGACAGCTAATGACATTGAAGGGCAAGTTTTCTTCTCTAAATCAGCTTGGGTTTGGTTGCAAAACACAGCAGGCTCGAAAATGCAGCTGCTTGCTTCACTTCGGAAACCAGGGACTGCACTCTCACCACTGGGCAAGGGTCTGAAGTACGTGTCCCTGAGACCCCAGGTCAGACCTTATGCTCTGCCAATGGTGTGGTGCATGGAGAGGCTTCCTAGGCTGTCCTTCCTCTCCTACGGCTGGCATTATTCCCCAGATGTTCAAAGCAAGGGCCCTTGAAGCTGGTCAGGAAAGAAAAGGACCTCAGAGCTTTGCGAGAGTTCCTACGAAAGTTTAAGTGTCATCACAACTAGAGATGCCTGAGGTGCGAAGGAAAACACAGACAGTCATGAAACAGGTATCCACCTATTTCTAATCGGCTGCCCGGCAGGAAAGCTGGGTTAGATTCTTGAGCATGTGGTGGACATATCAAGGGCCCCTGAACCACCAGAGGCCCTGGAGGTCCTCTGCCTTTCTACAGTCTTGATTTTGGTAGGTTGCAAACAGCCTTAGAACAGTGTCTAAAGCATCTAGAAAAGTGCCACCTAACACAGAAGATGGGGTTTTGAAGGAGCTGAATGAATGAATGTGGATGAGATAGTGCTTGTCATTGAATTGCAAATCTGAGGTGTCCAATTATTGACAACATGAGAAAACTTCAGGCTTCATTTCCCAGACCTTTATTCTTCTAAACAAAGTTCAGACCTCTGCATGTTATACTCTGTTAACCACAGAAGCCCAAAGTTCTTCCATAACTAACCTGGACCTGTGATTCCTTTGCTCTGCTCTCAGGAGCTCTCACACTCCCTTTTCCCTCGAGAAGCATGAGGACGATGGAGCAGGGCTGCACCCGTTTGGAGGACTTCCCTCTTAATGTGCTTTCAGTCACTCCTTACACACCCAGTACCGCTGACATCCAGGTGTCGGACGACGACAAGGCAGGGGCCACCTTGCTCTTCTCAGGCATCTTCCTGGGACTGGTGGGGATCACGTTCACCATCATGGGCTGGATCAAATACCAAGGAGTCTCCCACTTTGAATGGACCCAGCTCCTTGGGCCCATCCTGCTGTCGGTGGGGGTGACGTTCATCCTGATTGCCGTGTGCAAGTTCAAAATGCTCTCCTGCCAGTTGTGCAAAGAAAATGAGGAAAGGGTCCTGGACTCGGAGCAGACGGCGGGAGGACAATCGTTCGTTTTCACTGGTATCAACCAACCCATCACCTTCCATGGGGCCACTGTGGTGCAGTATATCCCTCCTCCTTATGGCTCTCAAGAGCCCATTGGGATGAACAGCACCTACCTGCAGCCAGTGGTGAACCCATGTGGTCTCCTACCGTCTGGAGGGTTGGCAGCCGCCATGCCAAGCCCTCCTCAGTACTACACCATCTATCCTCCAGAAAATGCTGCCTTTGTTGACGACCAGGACTACCCTTCCTTTGTGGATGGTGGAAATGACAGGTATGGAGTTTGCAGAGGGGACATTCCCCTTCTACCTGTCGCAGTCACAGTCTATGGCTGTGTTTGGTCTGGAAGGAAGGTGATGAGAGAAGGCAAACCTCTGTGTGGCCCATTGCCAGGATGGTGGCATTGGTTCTGAGAGTGGTGCTGTGGGCTGTAACAAATCTGTGCTTTCTGCCCCCATTTCAGGTCCAGCCCTGATGCTGAGCAGTTGGAAGAGACACAGCTGGGAGATGAGGACTCTGCTTGCTTCTCTCCTCCTCCCTACGAGGAAGTATGCTCCGTCCCTCGCTAGAGACTATGAGGCCAAGGGAACAGCCTTTTAGTATTGTTGCTGACACTAAAGTGTTCTATGCTATGACCTTCAGACGTTAGACAGCAGAGCAGCCCAGGCAGCCTGACGGATACCATTTGGGCCAGGGAAAGGGGAAGTGGGAGGTAGAATCTCTCTGACTGGGAAGAATTAGGCTGGGGTGGGGAAATTCCCTTCCGGTAGAGCTAGAAATCCCCTGCATGTGGTTCAGGATCAGGAATTTCACCTGTTTATCTACCACCCATCCCTTTCCCACTAGAAGGCACTAGTGTCTTAATTGGAACTCCAGCAGCCAAGGGAAAAATCAGTACTGCTGTGACTTTGGGAGTTTCCACTGTGGTGAGAGTAGGGGGTGAGAAGGAAGCAGGGAACGGAAAAAAGAGTCAACCAGAGGTTTCCCAGTGCCTGTTCCCAGGCCCCAAGGGGATTTGCATATTTAAAAGAACTTGCCATCTGGTGTCCCTGGAGGACTCTGGGTATCTTAAAGGCTGCAAATAAATAAATAAGTAAAATGGAATAAAATAAAATAACGTCTCCTATTAGAATAGTATTAGATAGCTAGGTAAAACATACAAAATAAATAGTAATAGGACAACTGTCAATAAGTCCTTACGTTATCACTAAGTCACAGCGACAGTTGGCCGCTGATGTTCTCTTCGGCAAGGCTGAGGCTCGAGGTGGCCACTCCAGGACAGGGCTGGTGCAGGACATGAACTGACTGGGCCCAGTGGCCAACAGAACACAGGCACTTCCCTATGCGCCCACAGATGAGATCTGTTGAATTAGAATAGAGCTGCCATGGAAAATCACAAATCATGGAAACAGTCTTTATCATAAAGATAAGTTCACCTTCTTTATAAAAAAAACTTTGGTGCCCTTAATCTCCCTGAATCTGGATTAAATAACCAGAACAGACTCACAGATTTTAGGAGAGACAGGTAAAACCATGGGGGTTTGAAAGGAAATATTTCCCCTAGGCTGCAAAAGTAAGGCTATTCAATTGGTGGCTCATCTCAAAGGAAAATGGGATTTAGCAATCCTTTAAAGTTTTGGTACTGTGTGTGTATTTGGAGTGATTTTTAGTAATTTTTATCAGAAATAACTAGTTTTTCAAGCATATGATTAAAATTAGCTTGGTATATTATTTTGATTTGTATTATACCTTAGGGACAAAATCTCTTTACATGAGAATTCATTTTCAGGTTTAACGATAGAAGGTGATTGAAAAATATGATTCAGTTTACGGAAACTAGCTTTATACTCAATGTATTCATGAAATGCGGGCTTCCTGGCTGAGGCCCATCAGTTTTGGGGAGGAAGTCTGGTGACAGGGACATGGTGGAGCATCACGGTGGCGTGCCCACCAGCAGTGGCTGCACACCTGCTTCCCTCACCTCTTTCCTGCCTCATCCTCACCCACCGCACAACTTTATATTCCTGGATTGGGGTTCCAGTGAGCATCAAGAGTGGCTCAAAAGGGAAAGAGATGTCAGAAAAGGACATTCGAGTGTGAAGATGGGAGGCTAGGACAGCCAGTTAGTCTCAGTGATGCCTGGAGTCTGATATGCAGGGAAGGGGCCTTGGGGGGTTTTAGCTCCAGGAGGCAGAGTCATTTAGCATCAACTGTCCCTGTTCCAAAACAAAGAAAAAGTGCTAACATAGAGGTAATTTATGCTTCTGAAGACTGTGCGTCAGAGCTGACAGCTCAACGTGGGAGGTGGAGCTCAGAAAATAGGAACTCAGCACTGATTTATTGAGCATCTCCTCTGTGTCAAGACCTGGGCATCGAGTGCAGACATAACAGTGAAGAACCAAACCCACAGAAGAGCAGATATGGCTTCCCTGGTGGATCTTCTGGTCTAGAGAGGGAGACAGATACTGACCACTTATTCCCAGATACCCAAGAGGGATCCTGGAGCCAGAAGAGGGATTTGGACTAGTTGGGAGGGTCACCAGGGCTTACTTGGGAAGCTGAAGTCAGGGCCACTACCCTGCTCTACCCCGGGAGCACTGTTACATGGACAGCCGTGCCACTGGACTCTCTGAACCTCTGAGGACTGTGCTGGGAGCTAAAGGACCGGTAGCTGGTGCTAGACAAGGAGGAGGATGGGAGGCCTGGCAAGATCCCAGAGTGGGAGGCGGGGTTAGGACACACCTGGCAGGCTGTGTAAACCTTTTTATTCCACTGCTGCTATAGCCCTTGGAGCTGCCTTCTAGTACCTAGGTACTCATATCCACAAGCTCTCTGGCTTTGAGACAACCCCACCATTCTCTCTTTCTCTCTTAACTTGGGGGTTGCAGGGGCCAACATGACAGGAAGCCCACTGAGTGGCCCCTGGACTCTGACGCCAGGTCTTTGCTGGTCTCTTGGACCAGAGAGGACACACTCCTGGCAGAGTTTCAGGTCTGTTGTCTGGGTATTTGCCTTTTATCATTCTCTCTCTCAGTCTCTTTTCAGGGCTGAATAGAGAACTGTGATGTGGGGATAGTGAGTTGGGGTCTCTGGTCCTGGCTGTGCTACCACCCTGAGATTACTGGTGTGGGATGCGGCCCTGGCTTTCGGCACATGCTCAAAGGTCCAGTGTCCAGGCCAGGACCCATGGGGCATTGTCAAACATCTTATTCTGTGTCTGCAGAGCAATTGGGAAGCCACTGAAATATTTTAATGAGGAGGGAGCTGCGATTAGAGTCTGAACACTTGCTAGTTAGGACAAACCAGAGGCTCATAGGCTGTGATATTGACCTTGCTGGTGAAGTCCAGATCTCAGTGACCAGAGTACCAGGAGACATCCGTCTCCTCTACCCACAGTCTTTGCTGGGGTGCTGTGGCTGGGCTCTACACATAATTCAAAATAAAGCTACAAGGTCTTGTTAAAGGAGACAGATTTCTTAAGAACTTAACGTTAACATCTCTCGGGAGCCAATTTGGGCTGGGCCTTTTGGCTGGAGACATTGATGACAGCTGATGGCCTTGATGGGGCATTCAAGCCCAGGAAAGGAGGCCCAAGCACCAAGGGGAAGAAGCTCTCACAAAGCCCTTACACTCCTTTCTCCTCTTGTGCAGTGTGGCTCTCGTCCACTCCCTCCTGCAGGCCCTGGGAGGTAGGTACCCTGCGGAGATGACAGTCGTCTTCCTTTTTGCTCCATTGAGCCAGGCACAGGTCTAAGTTTCAGATGTACCAAGAGGCTCTGCTCCAAAACAGCCCTTTAAATGCTCTCTCCACTTTTTTTTGGAGGGGTGGGGTGGGGTGTACGGTGTAAAAATAAACCTCTTGTTTGTGACGAGCTGGCCTTGGGTGTCTGTTTTCAGCTTCTGACCTCTGGGGCTCCTCTTCGGCCTTGCTGACTCTTAGGTCAGTGGAGCAGGGCTGAGCTGAAGTCCCACACCTCTGGGCAGCTGGTGATCCCCCCCAGACAGAAGCGTGCAGATGCCCTCTTACCAACCAAGAGAAGAGAGGTGGGTGCGGCCGAGTTCCCAGCAGTGTCCCCGCCTGCCACACCAGGCATTTCTCCAGAGCCTGCAGCTCACACCTTTTGGCCGTCACCAAGGCCTCACGCAGAGCCTTCTATATAACCGATGCTCGGTTCCTGTTGAGTAACGGTGTGAAATGAATAAACGAAGAACTTTTCAAAGAGATTACAGACAACCACTCTAGTTCAACTTAGCTCTTTTTTTTTTAATTATGAAAAATTTCAAACCAATACAAGAGTAGAGAGAATAGTATATGAAGCCCTATGTACACTCTATAAAATACAACACCATTATTACACCCCCAAATTTATAATAATTCCTAACATCATCAAATATTTAGTCAAGTGTTCAACTTCCTCAGTTTTCTCTATTTATTTTATTTCATTTTTACCTCTTTGTTTGAATCAGGATCCAAATGAAATAAGCTTTTTGCTAAATGCATCCTACATTTCCAGCTCTAATATACTACGTTTTGGCAGGCAGACAGTTGGCAAACTATTCACAGTAGCAGATTTATATTTATTAAATTTCACTTTCCAAACAAAAATGTTTTTCAAGATATTTCACATTATTTCCCTTTCTGTCAGTTACCTGAAACTCTAGGATTCCCCTGGAATTAGAAACTTATTTTTTCTACGTTTAGCATATTATCAGAGATTTTTCTAAGCACACTGCTGGGGAAAAAAATGACATGAAAAGAAAAAGAGATCTTTGAGTGTTTGAGAAATATCCGTTGCATAGTAGTTTCAAGAGTTTCAATAATATCAAAAAACTGATAACCGCCAGCATTTTTGGCTTGGTTGGTGAAACATTTTAGAAAAAAAAAAGTTCTTCCCTCCAGAGACCATAAAAACTCATTTGAACATTTCAAAAGTGAGAACCAGAGTCTCCCTTTTAAGAAATAAAATCTCTTGCTCTACTTTAAAATATTACCTGGTACAACTGAGCTCTCTGAGGTCACTGACTGTGGGCCTCTTACCAATGAGTTCTCAATTCTCAAATTAAAAATGAATATATTTTCTGGACATGCCTACAACTCTTCCTTTGAAGGTAGATATGTGTGTGTGTGTGTGTGTGTGTGTGTGTGTGAGTTCACCTACACTCTCTTATTATAGAATGTGATTTATGGATTCCTTGCTCACTCACTACTTGTAAATCAACCAGAGTTTTATGTCCCAAGCAGTCAGCAGTTGGTTATAAAATCAACAGAGAGCTGTACTAAATAAACCCTGACTGGATTGCTCTTAAGAATTGATGACATATCAGAAAGTGAAGACAACTCCATGGGAATGATTCTCACCTGCCTCTGGGATACCACAAAGGTCTCAGATATGGGAATTTTATTTGTCTTAAGCTTTTAGGAAGATTAATCACCAGATGAACTGCAAAGGAAATCAGTTTTCTAGGTTCCAGAAGTTTTCTTACAACAAAGAATTTGTCTGCCAGCATAAAACTTACACATGTGTAAATCATAGACACAAATATGTGTGCTGGGGTCTGCGCTTACACACAAGGGGCTGGAAATGAAGCTTATGTGATTTTCCTGTTCTAACCTTCCATTAGTTTAAAAGAACACTTTTTTTTTTAAAAGGGGATGTGTATGTCTATACTCTTTTTTTAAATATATAGAATATCTCTTGAAGAAGACATAAGAACTGGTAATAATCATTTCTGGGGCAGAGGATGGGAGACATTTTTCACTTTACTTTATGCCCATGAATGATTTTTTTTTACCAAGTTCATATATTGCCTGTTCAAAAAATTATTTTCAGAGTACAGGAAGAAGAGAAGGAAACGATCTCTCTCCATGTACTTTTACTGTTAACCTCATCTTCTTTAGTCCCAGAGTACATAATTTTCATTGCCACTGCTGCTTATATATGTAACAGATAAACACACACAAGACACATAGAAACAAATGTGATACGCATACATACATCTTTGTGGACGCAAATGCATTGTAATAGGAATAACACTTCTGCCTGCACACACACACACATAAGGTCTCTGGTAGGGGAAAACAGAACAGTGATTGTGTGTATGAAAGAATTTTCACATAAATATGTTGTTGCTGAAGTCCTCAGCCAGCAAGGTAAACACTGACCAATGTCAACGTAACAGCAGCATACAGAGTCATGAATCTGATTCCACATAGTTCTTCCTTTGATGGTTCTTCTCAACCTAGCCTCTACCTTCACACTTGGAAAAAGTGTTCACAGCAGACTGCAATTCACTTACCAAAGAGCCATCACCTTTGGACCTTCAGAGGCGAAACTGAAGTAAACTGATTCCTTATCAGAAGGAGCTACAGGAGTTACCTTTGCACCATTTCCCCCTCCTGGTGGGTGCGGGAGGGAATCACACCCATAGCAGCCGCCCTTTCCCTTCTGCTGTTGGGCTGGGGCTCCTCCCTGAGGCTTGTGGGGCTGGCCTGTTCCCACTTCAGCTAGGAAGGACGCCCTGATCCCTGAACAGGAGCAGCAAAGACATGCTTGGAATTTTTCAGAAGGCAAGCAGATTGCCAAGGGAAAACAAAAAGCTCTGTCTACAAAGCTCAAAGTGGACAGGGTTAGACTAGAGGGTGTCTGTGCCTCATTAGAGGCCCTTGGAAGCCACGGTGGGGGTGGGGGCTCACCCTGGGGGTGACCTTTCTGGTCCCTGTGCTCAAGTGACACCTTGGCTGACTTCCCAGCTTACTCTGTGGTCCCCAAAGCCCCATGGCAGGAGGCACTATAGTTACCCACTCACGTATTTGGCAGACATTTTTTCAAAATGGAACAAAGTGAGCCTGTCACTTGCAGGGAAATAACTGACAGGATTTGTTGCCAATGATAACATTCAACCTCTCAAGTGAAAATTAGAATTTCTGAAAACTTATATTTGCCATTGTGAGCTTGACAACTTCTCCAAAAGTAGACTTGCTTTTGAGCTCAGTATTGATATTTTAAAATGTAATTTTTAAAAATTTATATGATGAAACAAGTCACCATTTGAAAGGTCAGCATAACTCAGTGAATGAGTATTTTCCACATGGCCACGACACGATATTACAAAATCATGTGTGGGAAAAGTGCATTCAGTGTGCAGGACAGACCAATGGATTTTAACGTGCTAGAGTACGAAATATTCATTGATATCATTTCAGAGTCCACATCACAACCAGCCTTTGGGAAATTACCATGTGGGTTTTGGTCTCGTAGCCAAGAAGAGTATCCACAACTGTCTGAAAAGCTTTTAAAATGCTTCTATACTTTCCAACTACACATCTGTGTGAGATGAGATTCTCTTCATACAATTCAACCAAAACAACATATGGCAAAGATTCAGTGCAGAAGCAGATATGAGATGTGAGAGTCTGGCTGTCTTCTGCTAAGCCAGGTATTAAAGAAGTCTGCAAAAATGGAAAACGATATCATGTCTCACTTTTTTTTTTTTTTTTTTTTTGCTTTGGAAAAATATGTTAATTAACACAGCAAGGGTTTATAAGTGTAATTGTAATTTTTACATTTAAAAATTTTGAAGGTCCTGGGGCTATTTTAATTTTTTCCCAGCTTTACTGAGGGATAATTCACAAATAAAATTGTAAGATATTTACAGTGTATAGTGTGATGATTTGGTACATGTATTATCATTTTTAAATGAATAAAAAAATATTTTATCCTTTTTTGGTTTTAATTTCTAATGTGGTACATGGTAAATACTAAAAGGTATTACATAAACAAAAATTCTTTGAGTTCCTCAATAAATTTTATGGGTATAAAAGGTTTTCAAGATCAAAAAGATTGAGAACTGCTGGCCTATGTAACATTCAACATACTGGGGGGGTTGGGAGAGGTGGCAGTGTGCCCAGTTCAAAGACTACACTTTCAAGCCTCCTTTGCAGCCAGGTTTGGCCATATGACTAAGTTCTGGCTAACTGGATATAAGCAGAAGTTTTTGGAAGGGGCTTCCTCGAAGACTGCCTAGAGAACAGATAGCTGGGGAAATTCCGTTTCTGACTTTCTGTTTTTCATCCTTGAAGTCTACCGCTTGTGTATGACCCCAGAAGCTTCAGCAGCTACCTTACACCATGAGGTCACCTTGAGGATGCAGGCTACTTGTTGCAAAGATGGAGCAGGAAGATAGAAGAAGGCCATGATGCTGCATGATTATTACTTTAGAGTCCTTTTTTTTTTTTTTTTTTAGATTATTAGAGTTCTTTTAAATGAGAGAGAAATAAACTTTGAAATGTTGTTTAAGCCACTATTATTTCAGTTTTTCTGTTATATGTAGCAAAACCTAATTCTGTGACAATGTGCTAAGATCAGCTACAAAAGACCCATTTTTATGGGGATTATATATTTATTTCACAGGTATTTCTAAGATTGGGTTTTATTCCATGTCAACCACTGCCTTAAGGTGTGATGCTGAAAAAGCCTTATTTGGGGTTGGTATTCTAGGCACTCAGAAATTCATTCAGCTCCTTGAGCAATGAACATTGAGGAGCCCATCCTACTGGCAGGCAGTGGGCCAGGCACTGGGGAGCCCTTGTGGTCCCTGGGGGGAACCACCTTACTCCAGGACCCAGCACTGCCCTCACTGCTCTGCTGTGGGCCCCACGTTAGGATAACAGACTATTCTCGGTCTGGAGAGAGAAGCAGACAGCTTGTCACTTAACTGGTATTTCCAGGACATGACTTAAAGTTGTCTTGAATAAATGTCATTGTCACCCACACTCACTGAATCAGAATGTCCCGAATAAACAAAGAGGCTTCTCTCTTCCCTCTCCTTAATTTTGATCGGCTGACATATCCCTGATTAGCCACGTCAGTTGCTGAAGGCTCTCTCCTGCTACATTATCAACATAGTAACTGGCTGGATTTGGAAGACTAGTTGTAGGAGGCCGACAAACCTTGTCCATGGAACCATCTGTAACTAAAATCCTCCAAGCAAAGGCAACTTTCTGTGAAACCTCAATAGTCTCTTCCCTCCTGTTACACAGTCTATCACCATTTATGGGGGGCATCATAGGTGGGGAGTAGATGAAGGAGAGATATACAGAAGCCTTACAAAGGCCAGGAGATTCCAGGAGGGACAGCATCTTTGCAGTAAGCAAATCCCTCCCAGGCTCCTTGGGTTTGGGATGGATTCAGGCCAGACCTGATCACTGCATGGCCTGCTGAGGATTAAACATGATAATATTGTTGATTAAAAACTATAAACTCTAGAGTTAGTTATTAATTCATGCTCCCCTGACAGGGAAAGCAGGTTCAAGTAAAAGCCTTGGCTGAATTAGAAGACTGCCTCTGCCACTTATTGGCTGGGTGACCTTAGGCATAATGCTTAACTTTGCTCAACACAAGAAATAGTTATGTCCATGTTTTTGACTAATGCTGCTCGCTCTAGTAGATGGACTAAAATGGGCAAAAGATGTGCTGACATAATATAAGAGATGACTTTTTAAATTAATTTTACCCTATCCTCAGATATCACTTAGGATTAGATCTGTTTTCATATGACTAAACCCCTCAAATAACTTTAACTTAAAGAAGATAAATTTATTTCTCTCACATACAAAAAATCTGAAGGTAGGTAGTCCAGGACTGATGCCTCCCATCAGTGGCCTATTCTTCTGCCATCTTCATTCAGCACCTGGCTTTCCTCTTCAATTGTCTTGTGATCCCTGATGGCTGCCGAAGCTCCAGCATTATGTCTCTATCCCAGAAGGAAGGATAAAAAGAAAAGATAAAACGACACACCTCATACCTGACTCAACTCTTTTAGAGAAAGCCTTCTTGGAAGTTCCATGTCTTCCACTTCTACCTCTTTGACCAGAATTTGGTCCCGTGGCCATACCATGCTGCAAAGGAGTCAGGGAAATGTAGTTTTTAAAAATTACTGTTGTTCTATTACAAAGGGAAACAAGTAGACTAGATGTTGGGTAAGCAACTAGCAGCCTCTTCCATACTTGGTTCCCTCTCTCTCTCTCTCTCTCTTTAGTTTAGATTCAAATATCTACTCAAGAATTTGGAACTTTTCAGAAAATGTTTGTTTTAAATCCCTCTGCTGAACCAAAAATATTAACTTTGAAATACCAAGCATAAATACACATGCCAGATGCAAGGTTTTAGCCAAAGAAGTTAGACTAGTAATTTTAGAATGACAGATGCACTCATCAGCGGGGGAGCATCAGTGAGTTACAGAGCATCTAAGTTGTAAAATAGGCAAGCCTTTGACTGAACCTCGACCCAAAGGACTTGGCTTGTGTCACATATTTGCCTCATTTCTCCAGGTTTCTGTGGGATTTTTGGTCTCCCCCATCATCTCATTTGAAGGACATTAGTTGTTATGGAAACAGTGACATTAAATTTCGATGGCAGGATTTGATGCTATTGACATATGCAAAACAAAGTGAGTTTATTCCAGAAGCTGTGACTTAATAAACTCAAACTGTTCAGAGTTTAACTTGCTCCCTGAATTTAGGGTGGTGGGGTGTGGGGTAGGGGTCGGGTAATGTGGGAAGCCAGACACCTCTGGGAGCTGCCACAACTTCTTTGGGACATTAGAGCTATATTTAGTGCAATTAAGTTGCTAATTCAGTAAAAAATTGCACAGTTCCCTTGAGGCCTGGGAGAGTGAAATGCAGCTGCTAACAGTGGCTGATTTATAATCAGGGAATGACCTAGGCACCAGGGGAAATAAGCCAGATTCTTCCGAGGGCCTAAATCACTCTCTCAGCCAGGCGATCAAAACAGCATGCTCACCCTGGGCGGAGCACCGGAGCTGGGCAGCCTCCAAAACCAGGCTTGCAAAATTCCCAGTTTTCAGCGGGATTAGACCCCTGCCTCTACCGCGTCTCTCAGAAGGATGCAGGAAGTGTAAGAGAGCCTTCAAAGGCTCAGAGGTCAGTACCTACGTTCTCCTTAACCTCAATCCCAACCCTCGGGAAAATCAGACTCAAAAGGCAGAAAAGTATGTATTTCATCAGTGATGTCTCCTACTAGCAAGTTCAGGTCATTGAAGATCACGTATGGGAGCGAGCAGGGCCAATCTGAAGTGCGGGTAGGTTGTATACCACATATCCCGAGGGGACGTCATTCACAACATAGTCTGATTCAGGGGTTCTCAAAGATGACTGCATATTAGAATCAACTGAGCAGCTTAAAAAAATCCCAGTGCCCAGATTGCACCACAGACCAATTAAATCAGACTCTGAAGGAGGGAACAAGACATCAATCACCTTTAAGTCCCCCGAGTGATTCCAGTGTGCAGCCAAGTTTACAAACCTGTGTTCTGACTCACGTAGACTTTGATGTGAATGGCTCCTCCTGCAGCTTGCTGGGGACAAACTGCACAGACATATGTCACAGGCCAGGGGGTGGAGAAGTGCAGAGGTGACAGAGGACAGTAGGGAGATGGGTATGTCTTCTGGAAAGAAATAAAAGGAAATCTAGAAATTGGGCCTCAAACCAGCAACCTGTGACTGGGGTGAAAAATGAAGGCCCTGCATGATTTGGGGTTCCTGAATGGCTTACATGATCCCAGATTTCACTTTTAATCTGCCCCAATTCCTGAGCAGCATCTCTTGGATATTTCCTAAGACATGTATTTTATGAAATTAAAACAGCAACCCACATGCAAGTGTCACTTCAGAGTTTGCACAGCACTGTTTCCATACCCGTCATCCTTACCGGGCTGCACACCTCATCCAGACTCTGCCCTGGTTTGTGGAATCGGAGCCTCTTTCCCTCTCAGGTCCTGATGCCATTAGAACCAGGACTGGTTTTCCATTTATGCTTTCTGCTGGGAATTTATTTTCTTTTCGTCTTCTCTGAGTTTTCAGTCCCTGTGGGAAGACTTAGAGGACAAAGTTTAAGGGAGAAACCAGCATTTGTGAGGCTGCCTCATCCTCACTCAACTTCACCCTCGAGCTGAGGCCCCAGGTCAAAGGGCCCTGCCAGCCTCCCCTGCCCTCACTGAAGGCCGGGTGTTTGGAACAAGGGGATCACCCCGTGATACTGTGGGCCTTGTGCACAGGTGAGCGGTGCAGCGGCAAACCCCACTGGGGGGCCAGAGGTCAAGATGAACGTTCTAGGCGCTGAAAGGGAGACAGTGGCCCTGGACGTGTGGTTAAATAGTCGTAAATTTGGCTGAGGGTTCTTCTGGCCTCAGTCCTCCCTCAGCCTTGTCAAAGGCCACAGTCAAGGAGCCTCTGACACTGTCCTGGACATAGTCCTGGTCCTCAGGTGGTTCTCAAGCTCACCTGCAGCCGCCAGGCCTCTGGCCAGCACACAGGAGAGCACAGGAGTCAAGAGCTGAAGTCTGTAGCCAAAGGCTTGGCCCCTTACTGGCTAGGGGACTCTGAGGACACCCCCGACACTGCCCTGCCTCTGTCTCCCTTAACTGTCCAGGAAGGGTTTGGGCCTCAACGTTGCCATGAGGTTCAGCACAGGCCCAGAGCCCTGGGAGGAGCCCTGTGAGGAGGTGATATCCTGGGCCTGGCCTCCGGGACTATGACTTCACTGCCTTCACCAGGTGAAAGCAGGCAGATGGAGCCTGGCCACACTCCAGGTCTCCCCGGGCCCTGATCTGATGGCTGTGTGTGTTTCATGGCCCTCGTGATAGCTAACACTTTTAGCAGAATGCATTCGAACTCTTATGTTGTGCTTCAGTTTTTTTTCTTTTAGGACACAGAATGGTGTTTAAGAAAGCAGCTTCTGGAGTCAGAACAGACTCATCTCTCTCCATCACTCTGTTATGGCTTTGGCAAGTTCTTGTGCTTCCCAAGTCTCAGTTTCCAGGTCTGCAGGATGGAAGGAAGCAACCCTGCTCTCCAGGTCAGAAGGTTTATTGGGAGAATCAAAGGATATGATGCCTAGAATATAATTAGCACCTGATAAAAAAGAGCTGATATGACTGAGCAGTCTTGTTTACATCTCCCCTCCCCATGGGCACAGTCTAAAGGGTCCTGGGCCCCCCGGTTTCCCATGGCAGTTCCTGCCAACTTCACCTCTGCTCAACCCCAAGGATCCCCAGAGAGCCTCATTTTCTCAGAGTTCCCATTCCAAAGTGTCCCTGCCTGATCAAAATTCCTTATCTCCAAAAACAGTTCTTGCTTCCTAAGGCAATACCACTCAAGAAAACATGCTAATAATCATCACTTACCTTAATGTACCCCACGAGGTCCCCTCTCTTTTCTTCCCCACTGCTCCTGTGGGCAGACCACGTCCTGTTTCAGCAGGGCTGGTGTATTCGAAGACACCTTGGACATTTGCTCCCAAGCGTGCCACCCCACCCCCACCCCACCTGGCAGACTGCCCCGCCCAAAACTGAGGGCTTAGGAGGGGGCCTTGCACCAACGGGCAACTCCAAGGCCTAATAATAACTCACCACGGCTGCTGGACTATTTTGTGTTTATTGTTGGCCCCGAGCACCACCTACACCAATTTGGTATCACTGTTTCCATAAACAAATACTAGTCTTCAAGTAGGAGCTGAAAACCCCACAAAAGGCAGCTGAATGAGGCAAACCAGTTCCTTAAACAATGGCGACGATGGTGTGGGGTGGCCACAAGCCCGTGTACTTATGTTCTAGATGACTTCTGTATCTCAGCCACGGCTCCCCTGCTAACGAGGAATGAGGAAGTCTGGCGACTATGAAAACAATACACCACAGCCTCACATATCCTAGGGGAACCTATATTTATACACAGAGACATGACTCTTGCATTAAAAGTTAAGATGTATTAATGCGGTCCTGCATCTGGGGCATGTGTTACTCCTCAACATTTCAAAGAAAGCATTTGGACTGAAGTTCTCTACAGAACTTAGAATAGACCCTGGAGTCCTGCTCTCAGTCACTGTCTGTAGCCCTCATTTGGCACCCAGAATAGGTTCTTCTGCTGGCTGCCTAAATTTTTATGTTTAGGTGTTGAATATAAGCTCCTTAAGGCAGGGGCTCTGTTTTATAACAGAGACTTTGATTCCCCAGAATCCAGCACAAGGTCTTACATACAGAAGTAGGGGTTTATGTTTCCTGATGAACAGGATGACGTAAGACCGCCAGGGAGAGATAAGAATCCACGTGACAGGTAATATTGGAATACATTTAAGAGCATCTTGTTCCTGGACGTCCTAAAAGGACATTAACTCATTCCCACCTTCACATCTCAAAGCGTGGTCCATGGATCAGCAGCGTGACATCATCTGGAGCTCGTGAGAAACGCAGAGTCTCAGGCTCCAGCTCAGACCTCTGGAGCTGGAACCTGCATTTTAACAAGATTCCTGGGCCACTCATATGCATAATAAAGCCTGAGAAGCCCTGGTTGGTCTACGCTACCTTCATGTGGATGGCTGAGAGCTGTGTTCAAGGAAGACTGTATGTGAGAGTGTGTGTGTGTGAGGGAGAAAGGAGCCAATCGTAACATTTTCTGAGTGCTCAAAAAGAGCCTCAGAGGTAGGTCCTGTCATTATTCTACTTTACTAGCTAGCAAGTTGTGGCAATAGAATCAAATCTACAGAGTGCTAATTCGAAAAGATACAACCCCCCATGTTCATAGTAGCACTATTTACAATTGCCGAGACATGGAAACAACCTAAGTGTCCATTGACAGATGACTGGATAAAGAAGTCGTGGTATCTATACAATGGAATATTACTCAGCCATTAATTCGATGAAATAATGCCATTTGCAGCAACAGAGATGGACCTAGAGATCGTCATACTAAGTTAAGTAAGCCAGAAAGAGAAAGAAAAATACTATAACACTCATATGTGGAATCTAAAAAAATTGACACAAATGAAATTCTTTACAAAACAGAAACAAACTCATAATCATAGAAAACAAACTTATGGTTACTGGAGGGAAAGGAGGCAGGAAGGGATAAATTAGAAGTTCAAGATTTGCAGGTACTAACTACTATATATAAAATAGATAAACAATAAGGTCCTACTGTATAGCCCAGGGAACTATCTCCAATATCTTGTAATAGCCTATAGTGAAAAACAATATGAAAAGGAATATATATAACTGAAACACTATGCTGTACACCAGAAATTAACACAACATTGTAAACTGATTATACTTCAATTAAAAAAAAACCCTACAGAGTGCATGCTCATAAGCTATTATGTTATGTATACTGGTTGCTGTGGAAAACCTGTGGAGTTCACTATTTCAGTAACACCCTGGAAGAATCCCAACACACTCAGATAGCAGCTTTCTCTCACAGCGCGTATATACACTGACAGGACTTTGGGCAGCCTATATTTTTTACCCTTTAAAACATGTTACATGAGTAAAAAGTGCTTACTGCAGAACAATGAGAAAATACAGATAAGGACAAAGAAAGTTAGCACCCAATGACGACAACACAGTTAACAGTTTAATAAATATCCTTCCATGTATCATTCAAGGAATGCATATGAGGGTCTGTATGCATATGTACATGTTCATACACATTTTAACAAAAAAGGAACCAAGCCATATTTTGTGACTTTCTGTTTGAAAATATCTGTTGAACTGTAGCTTTTTCCAGCTCTCACCCTCTTTTCTTCTCTGCACCTGTGTTAATTCCCACCCATCCTTGAAGGATTCACTCAACGTCCATCTCCACCAAGAAGCTTCCCCTGATCACCCAGCCCATGGGTTGCCCATGACAGCTGACACTGCCAGCCTGGCCATCTCCGCCTGTCTGTCGGCATAACCCGCATTCCCAGGTCACGCCAGCTCAGAACAGGATTTGAACGATATTTTCAGAACACAGGGCTTGGCCTTCAGCTCCTACTCAGGGAAGTGCTTCATCCACAGCAAGCTCCTTCCTCTGGGCTCAACGGCTCTCTTGAATATCTCAGGCCCCTTCTGTCCTCTGCCCTGACCCAGCGTGTCTGCCCACCCCATGCCGGCTGCTCCCTGTCTACCATGTTAACCTACCTTCTCCTGGCCACAGCCGACACTCTGCTGGCTGGGTTGAACTAGAATTAACTAGTGCAATTCCCCATAATCTACTGTTTTTTACCTACCTTAATGGCAGCTTCTTGAGGTCCACCCTGATACTCCCTCTCTTGCATTGGATGGGACCAGTCCTCTGTTTAGTTCTGACAGCTGTGTCTATTACCTGGAGCAAAGACTCTTCCCACCTGCCTTACATTTCCTCATTAGGGCACAACGCAAAACAAGCTCTCTCTCAGGTTCCCTCAAGCTTATGGTGAACCAGATATTTCTTTGAACCAGGTTTTCCTTCAGGTGATAGCACCTTCTCCTGGAGAGGCTACCCCAGTGCCCTTGGTGGGGGGCTGGACCAAAAGACAGTCTGAGTGACACGCTCTGGGCGGTGCTCAGAATGGTCCCTCTTCACTGACTGCTCACCTGTGCCCCTGGTCTGACTTGGCCCCCAGAGGGGGCCCCATCCTTGTCTGGTCACTGCCTGGGAGTATAACGGTGCCAGTGCCTCCCTAGTGGTTGGCGTTACCATCTCACCAATGCTGCCTCCTGGCCTCACTCGCACCCAGACACCCCAAATTTCTCACTGGGTGTCAGCACGCACCCTTGCTCAGGAGGTTTTGTTATAATTAGCCGCCTCTTTCTCCCTGCTTGCTGGGTAGCACGTGTAGGGTAATACTAGTGGGCTCAGTTGGGTTTTGAATTCTGGCTCCAACACTTGCTGGCTTGCATCAGCTTCCTTTGGTGTCTCACAGTCTCATTTTTCTCACCTGTTACATGGAGATGAGTGCCTGCTTCACTAGGCAGTTTCGAGAGTTAAACAGAATCACTCCCAAGAAACACTTAGAGCAGCGCCTGAAATACAGTAAGCGCTTAAAATCTAGCTTGAAGGCACTGACAACATCTCTCTCCTCTTAGCACTTTGATGCGTGCCTGAATACATACTTGGTGAGTGATTGATGCTACCTATCACAAAACAGAGGGAGCATGTCTGTGTCAATTACAAGGAAAGTAGACTATAGTGAGGGAGGGTGGGGAGCGAAGGCGTGGAGGAGCCTGTGTCATAGGGACACTGCGCCCGGTCTTCTAGCTCCTGGTCGCATCCGTCGCCCCAAACCCCTCATTCCTGAGTACATTTCTGTCCAGCACCTACATACACTCAGGAGACTACAGGGGCTTCTGGAAGCCTCAGGCCAGAGAAGTGTGAATTTCAGAACCTTGGGAAAAAAGTGTCCTCGCTCCTTAAAAAAGTCACATTAAATCCCAAGAACTGGGAACCAATTGCCGAGACATTCTAAATGTCAGGATCTGACGGCTTCAAAAGTAGATTATTCAGTTCCAAACATATACAAAGACCCCACATTGATGTATAACTTCCGAAGATCTGCACAAATGAAATGCCACAGAACAAGAGGAGCTCTGCCGGGAGAAATGCTCCAAACTGTCAGCACTAGGCGGACTGGGAACAGGCTGGGACGCTTGGGACACATGTGTTACCATTCAGGCCTCTCTGGCACTTTCAAGCCTTCTCCATTGAAATCCACCCTGAAATGTCCCAGCCCCCTGCAGCTTCACTTCCATCTTGGCTCTCATTTCTATGTGCCACCATGGTTTTCACATTTAATTTTATAATAATACATATTAAGTTTATATTTAGTTCTGTTTTCAGACGTGGGTAACCAACACTTTGGTGAATGATAATTGCTTATAGAAATATAAACGCGTGAGCAAACGCGAGGTGGGCACACTGCGTGGGCACAGAGTGGGTCTGGCCTGTTGGCAACCTCTTTAATCCCTCCAACCTTCAGTAAGGACTTTTCCTAATGATGTAATAAGACTTGGAAACTTCTGCTAAGTGCGGATGCAGCGGGCATGCATTTTTGCAGGACCAGCTACATAATTCACACATGAGGGCAAAAATGACAATGTGGGGCTCCTTGTTCAGAAATTGAGAGTTTCAAGATGATGACAGCAGAACATTAAATCAAGTGCAGGGCTCTTCTAAGCGTGAGGCTCTGGGTGACTGCACGAGCCACATGACCATATTGTCCATCAGCCCTGCGCTTCAGGCGACAATATCAAATTCAAGGAATATCACATTCCTCTGTTTCTCCAAAATAAAATTTAGACTCCACCTACACTGTTGGTGGGAGCGCAAATTGGTGCAGCCACTATGAAAAACTGTATGGCAGCTCCTTTAAAAATTAAAAATAGAGTTATCATATGATCCAGCAATCCCACTCCTAGGCACATATCCAGAAAAGATGAAAATTCTAATTTGAAAAGACACATCACCCCAATGTTCATAGCAGCACTATTTCCAATAGCCAAGACATGGAATCAACCCAGATGCCCATCAATAGACAATTGGTTTAAGAAGATATGATACATATATAATATTGCTCAGCCATTAAAAAAGAACGAACTATTGCCATTGGCAGCAATGTGGATGGACCTAGAGATTATCATACTAAGTGAAGTTAAGTCAGACAGAGAAAGACAAATACTATATGGTTATCACTTATATGTGGAATCTGAAAAATAATACAAATGAATCTATATACAAAACAGAAACAGACTCACAGACACAGGAAACAAACTTAGGGTTCCCAAAGGGGAGAGAAGGCAGGGTGAACAAATTAGGAGCATGAGATTAACAGATACAACTACACATAAAATAGATAAGCAACAAGGACTTAATGTATGACACAGGGAACTATATTCAATATCTTGTAATAATCTATAATGGAAAATAACCTGAAAAAAATATATATACCTGAATCATGTTGCTGTACACCTGAAACTAACACAATATTATAAATCAACTATAGTTCAATTTAAAAAATTTAGCCTCCAAAAAATGAGGGCGCTATAGGAAACCTGGGTTTATGTGGCACTAAACAATGGCAGGGGATGAGAAGGAGGCTACGCCCTTGGGTGCTGGCAGTGCCTCCTTTCCCGTTGCTCCTTGGGCTACAGGAAGCCACAGCTCACCCCAGTCCTCACAGTCTTCTGGGCCCTCTTGAAGCTAGAGAGGCCCTCACAGCTCACCTCCGTACTGGCCACAGACTTGGCATCTACTAGCTACCAAATCTCTGCCTCTTCATGTTCCCTGACCCTCCCTTCCCCTCTCCAGGTCTGGGAGAAGGGAAAGCAGATGCCTACCTCAGGGGGGGCAGATTTTTTATATTCTCACCATGATTCACCAAGATTGTGGGGAGGCCTGGGCCTTGCACCTTCTGGGTCTTCAAATCCCCATCACCCTTGGCAACCACAGAGGATGTGGGGGAGCCCAGCGGAAGATGGGTAGCAGGTGAGTAGATGGAGTAAATGAAGTGGAGTAAGCGACAACCTTACGGAATGCTGACTCCATTGCCCCCTGTTGCTGAGACCTTAATTTCCCCATCTGTGCAATGGGCAGCAGCACCTGCCTCCCAGAATGGCTGGGACAAGAAAATCAGATGGAGTGTAGATTAAATCCTTCCCCATTGTTAGTTCTCACTTCTCTCTTCCTTTCCTCTCATCTTTTAACCTCAAAGCAACCCCAGGCCAAAGGGAAGGAGATCAAAGGAGCTCTGTCAATTTGGAAAATTACCTCAAGGTGTTCATAACAGACTGTGGAGAGAAGAGGCAGGCAATAAACCAGGATAGCCATTTTCCATTCATGTAACGTCACACACGTTCATTTCCATCAGAAGCATTTGGGAGAATATTCAAAAAAAATTAATGGTGGTTTTCTTTGGATAGTAGGATTTCAGGTATTTTTACCTTGTTCTTCGTACCTTTATGAATTGTTTTATGTATTTATTTATTTATTACAAATGAATATGTCTCAGAAAAAACACTTACAAAGGTCATAAAACACAGCCATCTGGGATAAGAGTAGTTGGTTTAGAAGATCTCTAGAGGTGAAATGCAACATTGTGTTAGGACACAGGGCAAAATTATGAGGATCAAATGTAAGCTTGAAAAATAGCTGCCCTCAGTATAAACTGGTCCAGCCTCTTCAAGAATCATTTGGCAATATCAAGCAGAACTGAAAATGCATATTGCCAACAATTCTGTTTTTTGTCACACTCCCTGGAGAAACACACACATCTGAGCACAGAGAGGCGTGAAAGATACCAACTGCAGCATCGTAAATAATAATGAAAATCTGGAAACGATGCCAATGGCCATCAGCTGAGTCTGTTCGGTCTGCTATAATAGAAATACCTGAAATGGGGTGGCTTATAAACAACAAACATGTATTTCTCACAGTCTGGAGGCGGGGAAGTCCAAGATCATGGCACCTGCTTATCTGGTATCTGCTGGGAGCAGATGATTCACATTCTCTGGCCAGAACTAGTCACAAGTCCCTGCTCACTGCAAGGGGTTCTTTTAAATGAAAATAGAGCTAAATGTATCTTTATGTTGCTACTATTCTTCAAAAGTGGTCCTATGTAGCTTTGTCTAAACATGAGAAATGAGATTCATGGCATGTTTTCAATCAGTTTTTAAAAATGGGTTAAAGGATCTTGTAATAAGTCCTGGGTCTGTTTAGTAAGCTCATTGTTATGCAAAGAAATTACATTCAGAAGCAGGAAACGACTTTATTTGCTTAAGAAATCGGTTCACTATCCCAGACAGTGGCAATGGGCATTTCTGAAACTCCTAGGGACCTGGACCCCTGGGAGAAATAGGCATCTGACTCCACCCTTCCTTCTTCCACATAAGCTTACTTCTGTGTTTATTCCTGCTGTTCTCACAGAGTAAAGTCCATCCCAGCCTGTACATTGCCCCACTTCAGCCTCCACCCAACGTTAAAGATTTCATTTCTGGCTTTGTTTTTTATTATTAATTTTCATATTAACCATAGTTGAACAAATGTTGTTACTAAAACATTTTGCATGTATCTGCAAGGCAGCTTGCCCTGGAGTTGCTGAAATCACTTTTCTGTTTAAAGAACCCACATCTCACATTATGGTGCCATGTTATGGGCAGAGCACACAGCTGGCAAAAGCAGTGCTCCCCTGAATCTGAACACCCTTCAGGTAACAGTGCCAGGAGAGCAGAGGACCCTGCCTGCAGTGTTTGTCTGTTAAGGAACTATCAGAACACTCTTAATGGAAAGAAACGCAGTTGAGATGCCTTATGGGGAAAGTCTCCCTGCCTCCTGCCAGAGGATGAACCAACACTGAGCTTGTGGTCTTCACCCCTCAGACCCCAGGAATTCTGATTCTGTCTGTGGAGCCACCATTGCTCAGTCACCGTCCTGCAAAACCAGAGCTCCTCTTTCTATCTCTCTCCCCCGGTCCCTCGGGCTGCATAATCCTTCCTTCTTGGAATCTGCCCTTCCCTGGCCCTCGTCCAGCCTCTCCTTCTTGCATCTGCCCCTCTGTAATTGTTTCTTGGCCAGTCTGCCAGCCTCCAGTTTCTTGCACACCAAGTCCTCTGCCCTTTGCCTTACTGGGACTCTGGGGACTTCCCTCAAAGCTGCAGCAGCTCCCCCTACAGGACTGAGGAGGAAATTCAGTGGGGGTCCATGGCCTCCAATCCCCTCCAAACCCACACCTCCATTTCCCTCACTTACCCTCTGCAAGGACCTTCAGCCACACCGTGACAGGGTCTATCCCTGGGTGGAAGGTAGGGAGGGTAGGCAGGAGAACCATTTGGCTTAAACTCCATTTTCATTTATGAGCCTCAAGTTTAGACTTCTGAGGTAATCTGCAAAGGAGGTCATGCACAGTCTCCAACAAACTGACATGTTCCTATGCAACTTTATCTTGGGTCCTGTTACTGGACCACACCATGTGGAGAACTGTAAATTAATGTATTTTTTAAAATAAATTCTGTAATTTTTGTAATTGTAATCATAATTGTTTCTATAATTGTAAAGCATAATTATCTAGCATTATGTTTTATGTTAAAATATTTAATTGTTCGATGTAAGCATATTATAAAATGACCACAAAGGTTATCACTCTCTTAAGCATTTCTTTTTTGTATCCTTTTCTTTCTTCCTTCCTTTTTCTGGGGCAGGTGGGGTTGGGATTCATTTCTTAGCATATAGAATCTCTTTTTTTTTTCCCCTTTAATGGCCTGACTTTCCTTGTCTCTGCCCTAGCCTTCTCCCCTCCTCCCCTAAATACCCACCAAGCCTCCCTGCCCAGAACTCTCTCCTTCCTGCCGAGTTCAGGCCAGGCTCCTGCCAGGCTGGGCCTCACCTCCCACCTCTTGGCACTCCTACAGCTCACGATGGTTGATGGTTCAGCTCACTGAGCTGTGGCGTATGGTGCCAGCCCTCGTCTGGGCTTGGCATAAACCACCTTGAACTTCATATTGTCTTTCTTCCTGTGCAGTCTTGTCTTTCCAGCTAAACTGGAAGCAGGGGCTGCATCCCACCCTCACTTCTTGTATCTACAGCTCCCCTCAACGTGCCCTGAAACACTGTCCACCCCATAGTAAGTGCCCCATAAACCCTTCCTCAGGCTGCTGAGGGTCCAGCTTACCTTGCTTGTTTGCAGACTCGTCTTAGGGAATATTCTGTAGGATGGGCATTCTTAAACAGAGGGCCTTGGGCAGGCTTCAAGGGGCTCCACGAACCCTGCAAAACTGTGCAAAATCTGTGTATGTGCTGTTTTTCACTGAGAGGGTTTATAGCTTTAACAGAGTCTTAAAAGGGCCTGTGACCTAAAAAACTTGGTGAACTCCTGCCTTGAGGTGCTTGGGTATCAGCACAGAAATGAACAAAAGAACTCAGTCATCTCGTCCGCAAACTGGGAGTAATGATGGGGGTCTGTGTGGCAGGGTCCTCAGGAAACAGCAATTATTAGCCTCCCTGACCTAGTTCCAGAAATGCCTGGCAGGAAGGAGTCCCCTACCCCCAAGCTGTAGCTCAGGGGTTCCCAAACTTGGGTAGCCAGCAGAATCACCTGAGGAGCTTTAAAAATGCAGATTCCACATATGCCTGTCAGTATCTACAAGTTTTGAACTCCCAGTCTGTCCCTTCCCACCCTCCTCCCCCCTGGCAACCACAAGTTTGTATTCTATGTCTAGGAGTCTGTTTCTGTTTTGTATTTATGTTCATTTGTCTCTTTCTTTCTTTCTTTTTTACTGTATAGCACAGGGAAATATATACAAGATCTTGTGGTAGCTCACAGTGAAAAAGAATGTGACAATGAATATATGTATGTTCATGTATAACTGAAAAATTGTGCTCTACACTGGAAATTGACACAACATTGTAAACTAACTATAACTCAATAAAAATAAAGATAAAAAATAAAAATGCAGATTCTTGCCCTCCATTCCAAGACGCAAGCAAGCCTGGTCTACGGGGAGGAGCAGGAATCCTGCATCTTTATCAAGCCTCCTCCTGGTGCTTCTGAGCAAGGATCGGCCAGGTCTGGGGGTCATCGCTCCTCTGTGCCCCCCAGCCTTGCACCCCAGCCTCCACAAGGCATTCCTGCCCCCGCCTGGCCTCATTCTGGGAAGTACACGTGTTTAAGGAAACTGCCCAAGCCTCTGAGGGAACAGCGGGCTGCAAAATTCTTTCAGAACAAGGAATTAAGTATCTTTATAATTATATCCAGGCCTATGTTTAGGCCATGGCTCATATGGCCTCTTGAACTTCAAATAAATACCTATTTTGTTCCTTGTTTAAACAGGTGTAACCATATCGGTGGATGCTAGATTTATCCAGGCAGGAAGGCAGCTCCCACAGCTGTCAGAAAGCATGCTGCCCCTTCATTCCTCACAGGAGGGAAAGCTAATTATACTGTCATAGAGCGAAATAAATGTACAATGTCTACCCCTGGGCTCACTGAACCACTCAGGGCTGCTCTCTGGTAGTACTCAGGGCCAGCTCGGTTGGCACAAGCTTGGATATGTTAGATGCCACTGCAGTGGGGCAATTCTGGGCTGGTGAGGTCTGCTGTCCCCAAAAAGCCTACACTCTCACACAAACACACCCACCCACATTCATGCACACATGCCCTCATGCCCGTCCTCACACGATGCACACACTCCCGTACACAAATGCACAACTCTCACGTTCTCACAAGCTCTTACACACACGCAGGCACGCACACACTTAACGTATGTACGCACACCCTCTCCCTCGCTCCCTCACACACAAGCACAGACACACCCCTCTGATGTCAGACTGCTCCCACCCAAGCAGGAAGAGTTTACTCCCGTGGATTTCAGACTCCTAGTTCTTTGTTCAAAGGCCAGGGACTTTCCTGGTTTTAGCACTTAACATCTCACATATCAGGAACACCCCTCTCCTCTAAAGTCCTGGGCAAAGTGGGATGGCTGGTCACCCTAAGGGTCACCTTCTGCTTTCTCAGCCATGCAGGGTCCTGTGAATGAGATTCCACCTGCTCTTCTGAGAGGGGCACAGGAGTGCTCTGAAGCCCCGGTGCTTACTGACTTGGCAGAGCTGACATGCCCAGACAAGCACTCACCGTGGCGGCAGGAGGCGTCCACACAGCTCAGGTAAAGGATATAACCTGTCCGGTTAGAGGGCCTGCAGTGCCCCTGACTGCACACCAGAATCACCGGGGAGACTCTGACCTGCACGTTGAAGCCCAGGCCTGGCCATACTGAACGTGGTTTACTTGGCTGGGGTGGGGCCCAATGTTAACAGGTTTTTCTAGTTTCTGACGTGGTTTGAACTAGCAGCCAGGATGGAGAATCACTGATTCTGGGCAAAGGGTACGACAGCCAGGTGCCATCCTTACTCCTCCCAAGGGTGTGGGGCTATGAGTAGCTGGGACAGGGCGGAGGTCCTGCCAGGATAGAGAAGCCCTGAATTGCCCGCTCCTGTGCTATGAAATGCACACATTATCCTATAAACTGACACCCAGACGAGTGCATTAACAGAACCTAACACCCAGTGTCACATTAAGACTTCCCACTAGCCAAAGGCTCAACCTCAACCTTATTTGCTTTGCAAGCAGCAGTTTGGACTGTGGCCTGCCACCCACCATGGCAGAAAAAGGCATTTCTCTGACTGTATGAGAGTATTCCTGTAGCTGGAACAGGATGCGGTTGAAAAACAGTGGCTTGTAAACTCCGCTTCAAGAAGGGGCATAAAGATGGGTTGGAGGAAATAGCAAGGAATTAGCTGAAGCAGCGTGTGTATCCCTGTAGGCTCTCCACCTATCGGCCACTGATGTGCGGCCTTGGGGCTGTCACTGTCCTATGCTGAGCCTCAGTTTCCTTCTCTGTAATAAGTGCGTAACAGTACTCACTGCGAAAGGTTCTTGCTGGTCTATCAGTGACTAGCACAGGCCTTGGCTTGGTGTCAGCAGTGAATAAATGACAAACGGAAACAACTGGAGAAAAAAAAAGTGAATGGGGATGCTGTTTCATTCTTCATGTTGTACCAGAGTGTTCCCGTTAAATCCAAAAGAAGGTATTCTTTTCTCAAGTCACACACACAACTAAGTAAACGGAGAGTACTGATGCTGCTGTAACAAATTACCACAAACTTAGTGGCTTGAAATAATGCAAATTTATAATCTTACAGTTCTAGAAGTCAGAAGTCTGAAATGGGGTTCACTGGACTAAAATTCAGATGTGGGCAGGGCTGCTCCTTCTGGAGGCTCTAGTGGAGGATCTGTTCCCTTGTCTTTTCCATCTTCTAGAGGCTTCCGGCATTCTGTGGCTCTTGGCCTCTTCCTCCATCTTCAAAGCCAGCACTTTAGCATCTTCAAATCTCCCTCCGACTCTGACTCTGACTCTTCAGGCTGCCTCTTTCACTTATGATTACCATTGTGATTCCAGTGGGCCCATCCAGACAACTCAGGACAATGTCTCCATCGCAAGATCTTTAACTCTATCGCATCTGCAAAGTCCCGTTTGCTATGTAAGGTAAGAGTCACACGGGTTCTGGGGCTTAGGATGTGGACATTTTGGGGAGGCTATTATTCCGCTTACTATATGGGGAGAGCTCTGTCAATTTAAAATTTTTTAACTTCTCTAGGTTTTTCTCCAACCTTTGATAACTGCTCTTGGTTACCTGGTAGCAAATGCTGGCAGAAAGCTAAAACAATTGCTGAACAAATTAAATTAGCATGGCCAGAATATTCAGAAACTGCCAATCAGGGACTTCAATTTAGTTCCCCTAGTGTGTGTGTGTGTGTGTGTGTGTGTGTGTGTGTGAACCTGTTTATGGTAGTTGTGACTTCAAAGTACAGCACATGCCAAAGCAGGGTCAGTTCTTGCTGAATTTGAGGGGACTAATCGGTGACATGGTGTCCTGCAGAGATGACTGCGACTTTGCAGGCACTCTAACCTCTGACAAGTCTGAGGATTGCCCCTGCCAGACTTGGAACTTGACAAGACCACACCTCCCCTGAATTGGGGACCACTGGCAAGCCCAGCCAGGAAGGAAAGACTTGAATTGAATGTGCCGTGAGCTCTTCTTATGTTCTTCAAATGAGCTGAGAACTCAAATCTGGAGTTTGGATAGGAAACTGAAACTCAGTGGGAGGTCTGCGAGGTGGAGGATAGGGGTGCTTCCAGGCTTTCAAAACACAGAAGAGGTGGTTTTCAGTGGTGCTGGCTGGCTGGGGGAGAGAGGGGGGAGAGGACGGGTGAATACAAAGTAGGAAGGCTTCTGGAAGGGTGGGGCCCAGGGCTGAAGCCTGGGGTTGCTGCCTGAGAGCAGACAGTGACAGGTGATAGCTCTGAACTTCCCTGCACGGCACTCAGGGAAATCCTGGGACCGCCAAGGGGCACAGGGAGGAAACTCGACCCTGGACTGGAAAATGCTTTTCTCAGCCTCTCAGGTAGGGAGGTGCACGAAAGCAGAAGTCCAGCTAAGCCAGAAACCCCCTTTCCCCACAGAAGAGGACCAAGGAGCAGAGTGGTGGGAACCTCGTTCTTCTAATGCAGCAGCAGTGATGTGGGCGACAAGGAATCTGAAGGCGTGAGCCCAGCCAGAGGCAGAATTGGCCAAGTCTGCCAGGCTTTAATTATTTTAGGGTAAGAAATCTGTGCTTTGTAAACACGCCAGACGTCTATGCTTTTGCATATTTTGATTTCCTGTTTGTTTTACTTTTTGTTTATGGTGATGTTGTTTTAGTAAAACACTAAATAGGAAGAGGGTACCAGGGTCCCTGTCCTTGCCCGGAAAGGCCCCGCTGGAGAATCAAGGAATCCTGGTGCAGCCGAGGCCCCTGGTGAGGTGAAGCGTAGAAATGTGACAAATCTCAACCCCAGAAGTGGCTGCTCTTGAATCTCTCGGGGAGTCTTTAATTACCTTTTCCACACGTGGAGTGAGTGAGGGAAATGGTGATTTTAGTGACATGCTGGACAAGGGGACAGAAAGAGCAGGCATTGAAATGGATGACTTAGTCCTGCCCCATCCCACTCATATGGAAGGCTGGACGACAATGCTTTTTAAAGTAGCTTGACCGATAATGCAAAATGCCTCCTGGCTCACCAAAGGGCCGTGGCTGCCCATTTTCCCTTTACCCTCTCTAGCCCTTATATAAACACCAAAATAAATAGAAGGCTACAGTCTTCCCAAAAGAACAGCCTGACATCAATTAACACTAACCTCTGTCAAGTGGCAATCCTCAAAGATGCTCCAAGATGTTTTCAACACGAGGATTTTGATGTGCTCTCTAAATGCATATTCTCATGGCCATTTTCCTGACAAGACAACCTGGCTCAAGATGGTAAATGGGGACACTGGTTAAGTGATCCTGCAAGCAAGGAATAAATCTGTGCACAGAATAAGGTCCAAGGGCCTAGTCCATTAGACAATCAAAATCTCTCAGTCAAGTGTGTAGCAAATGGGTGTCCCAGGACTGGCAACTGACTGATATGTTCCAGAGCTCACATTCCAAGCTATTGTCCAGAGGACATCTCCACTGTTCACATTTGAGGCGGGGGAGGGGAGTGGCAGCAGAGAGAAGGGGCGGGTAATTTATTCAGGAGCTGGAAGCTGAGAAACAGATTTGGTAAGCAAATACTTCAAAGCCCACTAGAGAACTCCCATAAAACACAGACCCTCTGCAGCAACCAGGGAGTGATTTAAATCCACTTGGAATTTCTAGGGGGAAGGAGTAAGACTTACCAACTCTGTTCAGAGCCTCATGAATAATTTCACCTGACACGAGACACTGAACCAGCAGAGATCTGGGATGTACAAAGGAAAATAGGTTTCCAACTAATCTTTGTTACTCAAGTCTTATTCCTAAGTGGGGAAGCGGGGTGGGTGAGGGAAGCCCAGACAGGAAGTTCACCATTTTTAGACACATTATATTTTGTCCTTGGGAAAGAAGTGTTAGATGGGAAACACATTTTCTGGCAGCTGAAACCTGGCTGGCTGGGTTGGCTAAGGGAAAGGCCCCGCACCCACGTACTACCAGGATGTGGAAGTCGTTTGTGACTCCCTCTAGGCTAGTAGAGGCAGCGAAAGGGGCGCCTTAGAATGAAATAAACACCTAAGCCCGGACGTGCAAAGGTGGTGGCTGTCATAGTTCCTTCTGTTGCCCTAAATCCCAGGTTGCACCCCTCCCCCCATCTCCTACCTCCGCACTGCAGACCACCGCCCTCCCGTGATAATCAAGTTATCGTCAACAAGGCGGCCAGCCTGGGCGCTGGGAGAGGGTTTCCCCCGCTTGCCTTCATTGTTCTGGACCGAGGGGGCGTGGGGGGACGGTAACCTGAACCTTCTCGAAGATCCCAGAGGGCCTCGGTTCGGAGGGAATCACCTCTGTCCTCTTCGGAGTGCAGCCTTTCCCGCCCCTCCTAACCGCGGCGCACCCGCGAGCGACCCAGGTGCCCACCGTCAAGGTGGCAGCGGCTGCGACCCCGGCTGGCCCGGGGCGGGGGAGCGGCCGCGCTGCCCTCCCTGCGATGGCCGCAGGGGGGCAGGACAGCGGGACCGAGGACACTGACCCGCCGAAGAGCCGGGCACGCCCGGAGCGCGGGGCTGGCGGGGCACAGCGCAAGCTCCGGGCGGGAGCCCTGGACATGGCCGCGCCCTCCGCCGCTGCCGGAGCCTGCGCGCTGGACGCTCGGGAGCGAGGGCGCTGTGCCCGCGGAGGAGCCCCGCCGCCCCGAGAGCTTGGGCACCATCTCCGCAGCTTTCCAGAGGGAGGCCGCCCTGGGAAGGAAGGTGGCCCGCTGCTCCCCGCATGCCTTCTGTCCTCCGTATCACCTGGCCCTCCCAGCGCCTGGAGACCGGTATTGCCCCCCGTTTTGCAGATACAGAGGCCTGGAGGTGTCGTGAACCTAAAGGACGTAATTGAGACCATAAATCAGTTCTGCTACTCCTGAGCTCTGTGATACACGAAGTTTAAATTCAGGAGCCCACTTTTTATATCGAATTGGATGAACACCATTGCTTTTCCTGTGTTCTCCGACCGCGGCCCCTCAACGCCAGCTCTTTTATCTCCTAGTACAAACTTTAGCACATTTTCATTATTCCCCCAAGAAGTTCTTGTAAGCCCGGTTCCCTTCATCAGATCGTCCCCATTTCTTTTTCTTCCCGCTTTTAAATTTATTCCTGACGCGTTTAAGCCAAAGCTAGCCAAAAGTTCTAGTCCAGAGAGCTCCGACATAAACGGAAGTGGCCCAGAAAGGAAGGAGGGGGTACAGTAAGTCCATCCAACGTCAAACGGCATCTTTGCAGGTACTGAGTAGGCATTACATTGTTTAATAAAATATTCTTTTTTAAAAAAACTTTATTCTAAAATGACTTGCGTTGATTTCTGTCACGGATGGTATTTATTTTGAAATGTCAAATATCCTTAAGGCATGTGTAAAAATTTTACGTTCATGAAAAGTAGACCTGGATTCGAAAGTGAAACGCTACTGCTCTGATGTTAATAAACCATCGAGTTAGAAAAAATAAAAAGCACCAAGAAGGGAAACACCAAGGTGAAGGCCAGTGGGATTTACAAAGTAGTCCTAAAAACAAAATCTTCCTCTTCCTCTTCCTTTCCTCATCCTGTGAGTAAATTGTGTTCAGCTGAGGAGAGCACTTGGCTCAGTCCACCCCTTTGGTGCTTTGAACTGGGAGAGGAATGGCCTGATTACAGTTTGGCTTGTTCATCTTGGGTGAACACACAGATGGTCAAACTGGGCAGAGAGCAATGATCTGAGTGTGGCAGCTTTGTAAAGTAGAAAGGTCCTGCTCCTGGAACCTGTAGCCCAGGACTGCCAGGGCTGGCTGGTGGGTTGCTCCTCTAGGGCAGGGCCCTGGTGCCTTCTAGTTCCTCAGTGTCTGCTTTTCTGGCTTGGCAGTGGCGCAGGACCCTGATTTTCCACTTTGCTTTCTGCTGGCTCTTTTTTCCTGGCTGTTCGGCTGGTTCATTAACATCCCCAGCAGAGGGTAGACAGGAGAACAGGGAGCTTGGAACTCCACGCAGCCTTGCTCTTCTTAATGGTCCTTCTGATGCTGGGCTTGGTGGGGAAAGAGCTGTGCTGTTGGCTAAAATGAGATTTTGGGATTATCTATGGATTTAATCTGGTCTTCTCACATCTCCCACTTCCACATATAATTAGAGGTTACTAGATACATTCAGAAGTTGCATTAGCCTTGAAGAATTCGGAGAAAATCTAAATAGGCTTAAAAACCATCTTGGAGTCCAGAATGTTAAGCTCTATGCTCCAGATAATTAACATTTTTAAGGTCTCCCCTCCTGCTCCCAGAGCTAAAATCTCTCCTAGGTAACAATTTACTGAACACGTTTTAAATATAATGTATTTTGCAGGAAGGGTGAGCTGAGTAGAGAAGCAGTAAGTGCCGTACAGCTGCGTTCAGGGGGAAGGCCAGGCAGCATTGGCGATTTGCAGTTTCTCTTTTCTCCAAAGGTGTATGCTGATCCCGGAGGTCTGAGAAGAGCTTTTATCAGTAACGTGTGGGAGACGCGCAGGTGAGGGTGGTTCACAGAGCGAAGCCCTCCCAGTGAGCATGGGGAGCAGTGGGTGGTGCTTAGCCAGGGCGCATGGCCCTGCCTTAGTGCTCAGAGGGCTCCCTTCAGAGTGTAGGCAGTGGCATTTCTTTTGATAATTCTCTTCCCAGTGGGAGTCCTACATTAGCACTGACGTGAAAATGGTATCCTGTTACTGAGGGATGGTTGAGAATATGATGATAATCTATCTCTTGCTTCTGCAGTATTTGACAGTCTTCAAGGCACTTTTCTATGTGTTCTCTTACTTTATCTTTGTAATAAATGTGAGGCAAGAAGGACAAATATTACCATCTCCATTTCTTTCTGATGAGGAGACTTAGCCATAGTCAGAAAGCTAGTTAAAAAGCAAAACAAAACAAAATCAGAGCACAATTAGAATCCAGGCCTTCTGACACCTCCCCTCCACATACTTAAAAGTCCTGTAATAAAGCATCATAGTTTCTTATTCCACTACATTATCACACCTGCTGTATGTTCTTTAAATGTCCACTACACTCCAGCATGCTAATTTCACACTGGTTTAATTATGAAAGTTATACTCATAAAAATTTTTAAGTGTCATTTTTAACACTACATCTCTTTTGGAATACCATTATTGTAATTCTGCCCACTAATTGTATTTCTCCTCCGTATTTATCAGCAAGGAGTTAATCTAGCTGTGTGGACAATTTCCCAAAGTCATTTAAAGTCACTTATAAAATATCATTTAGTATTCACTTTATTCCGTGGATCCTTTTTTCCACCACTAGAGTCCGAATGCATACTGAGATAGTCCTCAAAGAAATGGGTCAAGATCACAATTTACCAAAAAAAAAAAAAAAATCTCTGGCACAAATAAAATGTTTAGTGTATATAATAACTATAAATTTTTGTCAATATTTTTTAGAATGATTTGTAAAAATTTCTCTGACATACCCCACATATAGTCCAATTCATGTTCAAAAAGGCATTTCAGCTTTTTCTATCGCACCATTCACAGTTTAGAAGACTGACTTTGCAGGGGCCTCCCCAAAGTATTTCCTTAAACTTCTGCCAAGCTGAGGGGAGAGGGAGCAGAGATATTACATAAATATCTGCACAAAGTCTTGGATAGAGTTGCACAATGGCCATATATGGTGAAAGGTAGATTTTCCCCTGTGACTGTATTCTTGGAATATGTTAAAAATGCATATGTCTCCATTTCTGCTCCCAAGAAGCTGGTACACAGATGTGCAGTATTGGGGTGGTAGAAACGCTGCTGTCTACAGTTTACGTGATGTCTAATAGGCCTCTGGAATGGGCTTAAAAAGCAGTGTTCAGCATTGGGCGCCTAACCTTCTTTGACGTAATTGCCTTTCTTTGGAGTCACATCTTGAAGGAAAGGATAAAGATTTGAAACGGGAATTAATTTTCTCAACCAGACTTACTATTTTCCCCCTTGCACTTTTAGTAATCCTTTAAACTCCAAAAATTCAGCTAATTATGGATTTCTACCTGAATAATGCTGCCATTCGAGTGGCTACATGTCACTGTTTCTGGTTTCTGACCCCCTGTCAGGCCAATTCTGCCTGATTTCACTCATGTGCTGCTGCTTTTTATAATCTGAACATTATTTCCACTCAAATGTTCCCGGCTTTGCAGAGGACCTAAGAATTTGAAAGGGAGAAAACCCCTCATAACTACGATTTGGATAATTATCACTTTGAGTTATTCTGATTTTTGCTGCAGAAGGGTTACCCTGAGAGAAACATCTGAAGAAGATTCAAAGTGTTAGTTTAAGACTAAATTTTCTAACTTACATTTTAAAAATAGAGCTAAAGCAGTCTTTCTGGTAATTATAATATAATTTCCCCTTTATTTTCTATGCTCAATAAAGTCTAACTGTTGCAATATATTTTGAAACGTACGTCATTGAGTCTAGGGCATTAAAGAACTTAAAAGGCTTTGAGGGGATTTTTTTTAAAAGATCCAGTTTCCTAATATGTAAAATGGAACCAGGAAAGACTCCATGGTGTTTAATATGTTTTTCCCTATCTTCTAAACGCAATAATCTCTAACCACCACTTGATCATTAGAGATTTATATTCATGATAATTTATGTCTACTTTTATCTGGAACTCTTTTTTTTTTTTCGTTCTTTTTTTTTTTTTTTTTAACAGTGTTTGGCAGCCAACTGCTGGTGGAAACTAGAATGTTTCACATTAGTCAGCAGCCCTCTTAAATTATTTCTATGAAATAATTTACTGTGGATTACAAATTCTTATATGGCATTTAAAGTTAATGATTAGGCAGAGAGATATATCAAAAAATATGATTAGTCACATATGTACCTGACTTGCATGGTTTTAACACTGCCTGTTTTATAAGAGTTGCTGTTTAAAATGATGTTTTAGGGCTTATACATTTTTCCAATGAAAGACAACACATTTTTAAAGGAAAGGAAAAATAGATGCACACGCTCTTAGAAACTTTCCCTTCTAATTAAACGTCCATAAAATTATTTTCTATTTCATGATGGCCACTTACGGCATAGGAACCGGTGTATGGTCTAAAACTACAAGAACTGACAGAGTGGTAAAGATCTCTTGCAGCATCACTTGAAGTCAAGATGTAGGAATCCTAACAAAACATGAGATTTTCGATGAAAATTGTAATGTCTCGTTTTCGTTGCAAAGAGTTAGTAAAGACCTGATGGGCCCAACAGAAGAAGAAATGAAATGAAACCCAGAGTTCCTCCTTCTAACCTGAGAATGAGCTAGTCCCCAACTCATTTTCATTCTTCTATATAGTTATGGTTAGGGCTTTTAGATATTTCGTTGTTCAATCTCACTTATCACCCAGGAAAGTAAGACGTCAAAGGATGAAAGATGGGTTACATTTCATTCACATGGGAGCAGCTCCCAGAGTGTATCTTTTGTATCTCAGATATTTCTTTTACTCTTCCCTTCTTCTCTTTTTCTATTTAATAGTGGTTTTCTTACCCCAACTATTTATGAAAGTGGAAAGCCTAGGTCTTCTCCGAGGGTACTAAAAAGCCTTAAAGTGGTTTTAGGACTAGCAGCAACAAGGAACTATTTTCCTTCGTGTTTAAAATAAAGTCATCGTCAACAGCCTACAACCTGCAATAAGCTATTAAAAAAGGAATTTATGGTGGCTGGTTAATATCCTCCTGAAATAATGTTGTTACAAGTCCACCCTTGTCAGTCATCTGCAGGAATCACGTGCTTGATCTCAAACAAAGGGAGGGTCTGGACCCACACACAGGCTCACGGCAAATTACCCAGGGATGGCCTGGTCTGATAGGCCCTATGCCCTTCGTCACCTTTTCAAAGCAATAGAGTAATAACCACACGTGTATTTTATCCTGAGTGCACTAAAAGGCACCTGTTTGTGATGGGGGATTAGAATTGGGAATTGGAAAAATATTTGCATGGCTGGTAACAGCAAATTATGTGGGAGTGCCCTGGGGGCCCCTGGGGAGAAAGACAGCTGCAGGCATCCTGCACACACTTAAAGCTGCATGTCAACCCTTTTCCTTGTTTTGGATGTTAATGTAAGTCCTCAGTTCTCCCTCTTCCTCTCCTCACCCCGTGAGCACTTTCCTTTGCTGAAGCTGGGTCTGTGTGGCAAGCCCCGTGGGGAGACAGGAAGGGAGAGCATCCTACCTGCTGTGGAGTGTGGTGTGGGTGGGGGAGATGGAGGGAGCGAGGGGAGGAAGGAACAGAATTCTTCACCAGTGGCTGGATAAGTCTGAGGCTCAGGAATCAGAAGCAGTCAGCTGATGTGATAGGATCACCAAGGTCCACCTTGGAGAGAGACCAATAGACAATGAAGAATGAGATTGTGTGTGGCTGGGGAGGATGTGAAATGGTCAAGGAGGTGAATGAGGAGGAGGGAGGAAGAGGAGGATTAAAGAGGAGGCAAAGGCAAGAAAATGGTTTGATTGGATTCCAAGAACTGAAGATATAAATTTCCACATTCTAAACCTTTATAATATAAATCATCATTCCCTGAAGGCAGTAATAGAATTTCATTGGTAAAATAATGGCTTTCTTTACTTAAAAAAAAAGTATGTTGTGCCTGCAAATGTGAAAAAACAAACAAACAAAACAAAACAAACAAACAAAAAAACCTCTCCAAGGTTTGGGTGAATATTGCTTAATATTCAACGCTAAAGCAAAGAAAATTGGTTTTAAAATTAGAATAAAAATGAGAGACTAAGAACTATCACTTCTTGGACATTAATTTACATAAGCCTACTCTAACATACTGTGCTGTTCATTACTTGTTTTAGAAAGTTATCAGAAGCATATGTTGAGTATGTTTTGAAAGCCGACTTGCTTAGTTCTGTGAAGCAATGTCTGGAGTTAGTGCCTATGGAAAACAGAATAGCACACACATGACTTTAATCCTATTATTTTGGAAACTTGGGAAAGCTTTTGGGATCATCTGAAATGGTTGATTTACTTATTTCGTGTACTTAGACAAACACTAATGATTTTATTTAGGAAAAATATCATGTACATTTAGAAAACTGAAAATCAAAATCTAGAATTAAAATTGTCACCGTAATACAAAGCTCTGAGTTGTAATTGTCTCCATACTAGTGACATCACTTTACCATTCCCTTATAGGACTACCTCTACAGTTTAGCAAGAGCTTTCTAAAACTCGTCTCTAAAGGAAAGTCTAAAATCTACTAAAATATTTTTATAAAAATTTGAAAATGAAAGAACTAATAGAAATAAATATAATGGAACAAGTGGGGAGGGTATAGCTCAGTGGCAGGGTGTGTGACTTACATGCATGGGGTCCTGGGTTCAATCCCCAGGACCTCCAATAAAAATAGATAAATAAGCTTAATTACCCTCCAAAAAATAAATGAAGTTAAAAAATAAAGAAGAATCAAATGCAACAAAACAGTAAGTGCCATCTGCCAAAGTAATGCTAATTTATATTAGTAACCTGCTTAGTTTTTTAATACAAAATGTCAGAGTGGCCACTATCCACTATCATTTATGAAATAATGGCTTGTATAACAGTCCTTGCCCTTCATTTCATCACCCAGTAAGTCCAAAGCTGGAATATTTTCAGCAACATTTATCAAGGGTCACTTTTAAGTGACTGAAACTATCAATGATAGCCTTTTAGTAGACTATCTGCTTTCGGTTAAACTATTGCTATAGAAGTCATCCCTTTTGAAGTACAGTGTATTACATCTGCAATTATGCTCTCAAAATAAAATGTATTTAAGACATAAGGAAAAGAATTTCTTAACTAAGTGTAGAAGAAAAGCACAGAACACTATGTTTATTCTTGTAACATGGTCCTATTCTATGATTATCTGTAAATAGAGTAGAGGTCAAAAGAAGGAAAAATCATTGAAGACTTGTGAGAACTTGTCACTGTACTAGGAAAATAAAATCCAGTCAAAATACAGTTTTCTAAAATAGTTTTCTAATTCGCACTTTGGCTCTCTGTGGTTCTGCAAATACAAATAAATAGAAAGCTAAGTCCTTTATTTCTTCCCAATTTCAAGCTTAGCTACAATACTCCTAAATGAAAACACAGTTTTCTGGTGTTCTTGATGTCAGGACTGGTGAAGAACAGAGATGCAAAGATTCCAGGAAAGACTGGAGGGTGACAGAGGACAGCAGAGGCAATTAGGGGTGTGCTGGAGAGTGTCCCATTGTCTAAGCTTGTCCACACCCTATCCTGACCCTCTCACCACTCTCTGCTAAGAGACCATTTGGGACAAGTGGAGCTGCTAATGCTGGTTCATTATCATATGAACCACTGACCTAGTGATCACCAATGCTGCTGTTACTCTTTGGTAGCAAAAAAATGCTGAAATGAGCAGTTGTTGAATCACAAAATGTTAGAGCTGGACGGAACATTAAAGTGATCTCTCTGGGTACAGTTTCCGACTAACTGGGGGCTAAAATGGGAAGAGTAACTCAACTCTCAATCCACAGCTCTTTAATATGTAAACATCAGAAATTGGCTTAGCCAAAGGATTAGAGATTATAACATATTTTGTAAGATTTATACCTACATATTTCATGGTTATCTATATCATAAATTTGAGTCCATCTCCCTAAAGTCCCAAATTAAACTTGAAGCACTCAGTGGTGCCCAAAGAAATATAATGTGCACCACACAATTTAAAATTGTCTAGTAATCACTTTTTTAAAAGTAAAAAGGAACCAGTGAAATTAATTTAAATAGCAGTGTATTAGTTATTTATTGCTGTGTAACTGACACATTACCCCAAAACTTACCTTAAACTCACCTGTATTATTTTACAGTTGCTATAGGTCAACCCAAGCTGCTTAGCTGGATAGTTCTAGCTCAGGGTTTCTCTTGAGTTTGCAGTCAAGCTGTCGGCCTGGCTACATCTTCTGAACTGACTCGGGCATGATGGTCCACTTCCAAAAATCATGGCTCCCATGGCGGGCAGTTGCTGCTGGCTGTTGACTGAGAAGCCACAGTTCTCTTCCATGTGACCTCTCATCCCCCGGGGTCTCTCTTCTCCATCTGGCATCCTCCCCATGAGAGTCTGTTCTTCCCTGGTGAGTGGGCTCTGAGATAGAAAGGGGGGGGGGGGCGGGAAGCAAGCTAGTGAGGGAGAGAAGGAGCCTCTAAGAAAGGTGCTGCAGTCTTTTTGTGATCTCATGTTGGAAGTTACATCCCATCACTCCTGACAAATTCTGTTAGAATTGAACCATTAAGTCCAGCATATGTTCTAGGGGAGGGAATTACACATGGGCACGAATACCAGGAGGCTGGGGTCAGAGGGGGTCATCTTTGAGGTAACTACCACAAATATATTTTACCCAGATAGATCTAAAGTATTATTTAACATATAACCAATATAAAATGATTATTTTACATTCTTCTTTAGTACTAACCTGTGAGAATCCAGTATGTATTTTATGCTTATAGCATCTATCAGTTTGGACAAGCTACGTTCCAAGCAGCAGTGGCCACATGTGACTCATGGCCACTGTAGCCCAGCACACATCTAGATGCTTTGCAGCCACCAAAAGACCCAAAGACCCTAACTAAGGAGATCTTCCATATTAGGAACTTAAATGATTTTAGTCACCTATCACACCTGTTATCAAATGCTTACCATGGTGCCAAATGTGGGGAACCCCAAATCAGTAAGTCAGAGTGCCTGCCCTAAAGGAACTCAACTGGACAAATAAGTTAAATTCCGAATCAAGATCAACCATGCTGGGCCTACCTCAGAGAGCTTTAAGCTGTGATGGGTTCTGGAATTAAACAGACCTCAGTCTCTCCACAGTCCTGGGAAAGGTGAGTGACCCAGAGTCTGTTTGTCTCAGCCAGGGCCTCCAACAATGGCCACACATCATTCACTCTGAGGCCCAACCTGAGGCCAGGTCTCCAGCCCTGAGCTGGAGCCCATATGTTGGCCTGAAATCTGACTTGCCTTGGATATGGAGCAAGTTAAATATTTGTTTAACTCAGTACATTGTACTTTCCACTATTCTCCACAAGCAGGACCTGTAGAGGAAGGAAGATGTAGGGGGTACCTTAACTATTTGAGAATTCTTAGGTGCTTGGAGGGGGCTCTGCAGAAATGCTGCTACATAGCATGGTTGCACCAAGCTTCATATATATGTGACTAAATATATGTAGGGGGGGAAATGTTCATAATTATTTTACCAGCTATAAATGGATTTAGCATCAGGGAGAATTCTTTTTAGTTTATTCTCTGTCCTAATTCTGATAATGCAAATTTCTTTGCTTTTGCAGAATGTACATATGTATTTGACTTGCATCTTTTCTCATAATGTATGTCCTGAAGTGTATTCGTGGTAAGTTATAAGCATCTTGAGAGTATAACGCTACGTACCAGGGCCTAACAGAAGAACTTCCAATCCCCCAGAACAGCACATCAATGCCAGGTGATTCACCTGGCAGTCCAGTTAAAATATTCCAGGCTTCATTTGGGGGAAATGCAAAATACTTTTCATTAGCAGTAGAGGAAAACAGCTTTCTGAGTGGTCTTTCTACCAATGTAAATAGCAGTCACGTATTTTATTTTACATTTTAATTTTTTCTTCCAGTTTTATTATAATATAATTGACATAAAGCATCATATAAGTTTAAGGTATACAACATAATGATTTGACTTACATATGTCATGAAATGATTACCACAATAAGTTCCATGAACTTCCATTATTACATAGAGATACAAAATTAAAGAAACAGAAAAAAAGTATTTTTTCCTTGTGATGAGAACTCAGGATTTATTCTTTTAACAACTTTCATATATAACAGACAGCAGTGTTAATTATATTTATCATATTGTATTGTATCCCTAGTGCTTATTTATCTTATAACTGGAAGTTTGTACCTTTTGACTGCCTTCATCCAATTCCCTCTCTCCCCAACTCCTACTTGGTAATCACAAATCTGATCTCTTTTTCTATGAGTTTGTTTGTTTGTCTTTGAAGTATAATTGACCTACAAAACTATGTTAGTTCCTGGTACACAACATAGTGATTCAAGATTTCTATATATTTCAAAATGATTACCACAAAGTCTAGTTACCATCTGTTACCATACAAAGATATTACCTAATTATTGAGTATATTCCTCACACTGTACGTTTCATAACTGTGATTCATTTATTTTGCAACTGGAATTTTGTGCTTCTTAATCCCCCTCACCTATTTCTCTCCTCCCCCTACATCCTTCCTATCTGGAAACCACCTATTTGTTCTTTGAATCTATGAGTCTGTTTCTGTTTTGTTATGTGTGTTCATGTGTTTTGTTTTTTAGATTCCACATATAAGTGAAATCATACAGTATTTGTCTTTCTCTGTCTGAATTGTTTCACTTAGTAATACTCTCTAGCTCTGTCCATGTTGTCACAATGGCGTGAGTCCATTCTTTTTATGGCTGAGTAATATTCCATTGTGCATATGTATGTGTATGTATATATTTGTATATATATATATGTGGGGAGGGATAGATATATAGATATGTCTCATGTCTTCTTTATCCATTCATCTACTGATGGACATTTAGGTTGCTTCCATATCTTGGCTTTTGTAAATAATGCTGCAATGAACATAGGGGTACATATATCTTTTCTAATTAGTGTTTTCATTTTTTTTCCAGTGGAATTGCTGGATTGTATAGTAGTTCTATTTTTAGTTTTTTGAGGCACCTCTGTACTGTTTTCCATAGTGGCTGCACCAATTTACATTACCATCAACAGTGCATGAGGGTTAGTATTCATTTATCTTAAAATTAGAAGATAATCCATGCCTGTCTCAATAGGAAGAAATCAGTTTCATTCAGATGATGTCTGGAAGAATGACCTTGAATACCTTCTTTATTTCTGTCTCTGTAAAATTGTTATTTAGAAAAAATAGAACTGTGTGAAGACAGTTTCAAATAAAGGACTACAAATAAAATATCCCTCACATGTAAAAGCCCAGCTCCAAATTTTTGTCATATACACATAAAATGTTTCATCAATGTTATAGTAGTTGCATCTTTAAAATAAAATGTCTGTTCCACAGTGTAGACACAATTTTAAAAAAACATCATAACACATCTCATTTCTGTGTCTAATAATGTCATGATTTTGGTTGAGCTGCCATAGGCTAAGGGCTTAACCATACAACCTGGAAAAACATTCAGGAGGTCTGGAACATAGAAAAATTCCCAAAGCTGTTTGGCTGGAATTTGAATAGTGAAATTAAAGCTTCTGTTCTGTGTAAATCTGTCCAGATGTAGTGTTTTATAGCATCAGGCACTGCTCTGGAGCCAAGAACTGACTGTGCCTAAGGGTCCCTCCAAGAGTAGAAGCCCCCATGCCCTGAAGTCAGGTTATATTAGAGAAAGAAATGAATTTTAAACATTCCATTGTAAGTACAATTTATACATGTTATCTTTTCATGTGTGGAGTAGGTACATTCTAGAAACAGAGTCTGATCCTATTTTAGAGGTTCTAAATAAAAATTAAAAGAAAATGGCATTTTACTTGTTGTATAACACAGGGAACTCTATTCAATATCTTGTAGTAACCTATAATGAAAAAGAATATGAAAATGAATATATGTATGCATATGTATGACTGAAACATTATGCTGTACACCAGAATCGACACACTGTAAACTGACTATACTTCAATCAAAGAAAGAAAGAAAGAAAATAGTATTGTAACTGGCCTTTGAGAAGCACAGCATGTGTGATGTAATACATGACTGTATTTTTGCAGTCTTAGAATGCAAATTTAAGTCCACAGTATACTCTAGCAAATATACACGTATTTAAATATGATTGATTGTATAGATACGCACACATATAATGTGTATAGGAACAATGGTAAAAATATCTATTTCCTCCTTAAAAATTATAGATCTTCGTGTCATTAATTCTAACATAGCCCACAAAATAAATGTTTCATTGCTGTAATAGTGCAGGCAGCTGTGAAGGATGGGGGACATGCAGCTCTTTGGAGAAAGAGGAAGACTCAAAAGTGGATAACACCTTTTAGCTTTTTCCATCCGAACTTGGGTTTGCCTCTTAAAAGGAGAAGCTGAGTCCATCAGCAAAACCTCAACGCCTGAAATCTGTTTTAAAACTGAACTCCCGCCATTTGGCCAGGGCCAGCGACTGCCAGCAATCTCCCTGGACCTTGGGTTCCCAGGAGGATTTGCGTGGCCTGGTACGGCAGAAAGGAGGCCTTGTTATCGGAAGAAAGATCTTGCTTGCTGCCCTCTCCCCCGACCCCGGGGCCCACCTGGCCGAGCGAATCCGGAGACGCGCGTCCTGGGCAGCGGCTGTGAGCCCGCTACGCCCGGCGCCTGCACGGCCGAGGCGGGCGCAGGCCCAGCTTGCGGGCTCGCTGGACCCGCGATCTTGACCTTGCGGGACTCGCAGGGCACAAGCGCACCTCCAGCGTGTCCCGACCCGCGCTGGAAGACCCAGCCCTGGTCTCCCAGCGCTCCCCGGCCGCGGGGCTAAAATCGGAGCGGGGCCCGTCGAAGCCCCGGGGATTCTGGCTGGAGGCGCTCACGCCTGGGTCTCCCCTCTTCGAGGGGGAGCTCCTTAAAAAATTCCCAAGCTCCAGAGGGACATTCGTAAACTATGCTGAGGTTCCTCACCGCCCAAGGGCCGCGTCACGCGGACCCCAAGCCTCGTTGAACCAGCGGGCTTCCAAGCAGGCCTGAGCAGTTTGGACTCGTGGGGGCAAACAGATATATTTTTAAAACCCCAAAGCGAATTTATCGCCAAACTCACGAAGCTTAAACTTCTGGGTCCTTCACTTGCACTATCCTTCCAAATCCCTGCGAGGGGCGCTAGCAATTCTGGATTCCGAATCGTGTTCTTTATTTAACGGTACCCCTACCTCCCACCCCCGCCCCGTCCGGTCTAAGCTCAGACACGCAACTCCCCGCGGCGGCCCGCCTGCCTCTCGGCCGCCGCCGGCCGGTACCCTCCCTCTCTCCCTCCTGCATCGCGCTCTCTGGTAACCAAGCTGTTTGGGGTGCGGCCCGCTGGCATAACTATGGAGTAACTCTGGAACGCCAAACTGACGTTTTCGGGGCATGGATTCAGACGTATTATGTCATTGTCACACCTCCTTTTTCGGTTTGTCTCGCCTATTTTGAGCCCACCAAGGCAACAGGCAGCGCAAGCAAAAGTGTTATAATTCCGAGGAAGTATAAATTCGATAGTTCTCTTTTCCCCAAGAATCAATTTTTTTCTTCTTGTATAATAATTTCATCTCTTGGCCAAGGTTCTGAAATTGAATATTAAATTTCATGGCTTTTATATGTTGTCGAAACCAGTGTGGCGTGATGAAATACATGCAGTATTAAATCTCAAAAACAAAACAAAACAAAACCCCAAACCAAAGCCTTCTCTTTAGGGCAGCCTGGTCAAGCAGCTGGAGAGAGAAGAGGGAAGATTTCGGAATCAGGAGAAAGGAGCAGGAAGTTCTCCCTTGCTGTCATCAGAATAGCACCCTCCCCTTCCCCCAAAACAAATAAATAAAGCCGTAATTGCCTCTAAACCTGAGGCCTAACCTGAAAAGTGTGATGTAGTTCGAAAATTTAGATAGCATCACCCATTTCTAGGAAGGAAACTTCGCAAATCAAGGCTTTTAAAAGACGTCCTGACTTTTACACTCCCCAGAGGGAGGTGGGAAAGCTCATCATTTCCTTTCCTCATTTAGAATCGTCCCACTATTCTCTGGCCAAGAAAATTATCCGAAGCCTATAATTACAAAAATTTCAAAATCTACTAAAGTTATAAGCTTTATTTTATATTTAATTATCAACAAGCTGAAGGTATTTTAATAAACACTGGCAATTAGAAGGAAAATGAAAATATTCAGCAAATAGCATTTTCTCTATTTCTTGGCAATGTTGCTGTCATTGGATGCCCCCTCACCCTTGCCACGGGGTGAGAGGAAGGACAGAAAAATGTGAGCAAGTACGCGTTTGTCTGGATCTGAACATTTCCATCTTAAATCTCTCTCCAGCATAGTCACGTCTGGTGAACCCAAGCTGGCTTTGCTTGGCCAGGTGAACGTAGGAGACCCCTGTGGGGCCTGTATATAACCCGCTAGTGCTCTAAGGCCACTGTGGAGGACCCAGGTGACTGCAGCAGCCAGGAGATGCCCAGAGATCACTCCAGTCACCTCCTCTAGTCCCAGGCCAACCCAGAAACTTTTCACCTTGAGCTTTATTTAAAGCACACAGTTTTTGCAAGCCGACTCCCAGCAGGCCCCAGCGCGTGTCCTCTGCAGCGTGGGGAGGGCCCAGAAGCGGGCGGATCCGTCTGGGCCACAGCTGCAGGGTCAGAGCTCCTCTCGGACTCGGCTTCTTTCTGAAAACTCTTTCCTTGTCGGATGTGGTTTCCCTTTAATTAATCACTCATGCCCTCGTGTCTGCCGCGCCGCTTCCCCACTCTTCCTTCAGTCCCGCATATGATCTGTATTTGGAAGCGGAGCATCTGGGGGTGGCGCATGTGTGGACTCCGCTGGCCGCCGGCCTGCCTGCCGCCATGGAGACCCCAGTTCGTAATACTCTGGGGGACCCGCCTTCTGTAAGATCCACTTGCCGCTACGGACTTTCTAGCCGGTTGGCCACACAGGCCCCAAGGCTTCGCAGTTCCAGGCCTCGGCCTGGGTGGTCCAGGTGTTGCGGGTGGTCTCGAAGACCGTATTTCCATCAGGTTCTCTCCCTTCTCCACCTTCCTCCCTCTCTTCTCCTCCCCTCGCTTCAGGAGCTGGTATCCAGCTGGCACGAGCCATTTTTTGTCCCCCACCGCCACCCTGCTCCTTCAAAGATCCCTCTAGACCTGGCTTGGTCTTATTGGGCAAGGAAGCTTCCTGGACTACGAAGGACAAACTAGCCAAGTTCCCAGAAACTTCGCCCCTGTTCCCAACACCCCGCCCCGAGATTGTTGGCTGAGGCCTGTTCAGTCCTCCGGAAAGCCCTGGCCCCAAACCCCAACATCAAGCTAGTTTCGGGATTGTGGGCCACGCTGGTGAGCCCTGATGCAACGAGTACATTAAGCTCATTTCCCTAGTTGCGTTTAATTCTCTTGTCACTTCCAAGCTACGAAGGGAGGCCTCCTACGCGGGCTTCAGCTTCAAGGGCTTAGCCGGATGTGGCTGGGACCACCCTGGGATTCGGCTGTCTCCAACTGTGGCGCAGGCCGCCCCAGGCCCAGCGATGTGGGATTGGATATTCATTCCCATCTTGTGAACTTTAGTGCGTCTGAAGAGACCCCTTGGGGCTCCGGGTGCAAATCTGCCTAGAGGAACCACCAGAGCTCTGCTGCACCCGACGCCCTGGGCGGCTCGGGCGCCAAGTCCCTGACCGCCTTCCGCCAACCCGCCGCCGTGAGCTGGGCGCTGGCCTCCGCTTCCCAGCCTCGAGGCCGCAGGCGCCGGGAGGGGAGACAATCCGCTTTTTCCGAGCTCCGGGAAGACTGAGCGCGAAAGCGGGCCCCGCGCGTGGATTCGGTCGGCTCCGGGTCCCGGGGCCTCCGCCCACCCGCGGCCCGGCTCGGCCGCGTTCCCAGCAGCCGGGAGCGCTTCCTCCCTCGGTCACGGATCCAGGCCGCTGGTCCAGCTGTCAAAACAGGGGGTGTCTCTTTCATTCTGGCTCACAAAGTCCCAAAGGGGAACAGGGGGCCTTAATGCTTGTGTTTGGACACAAGCAATTATCCCTAATTATTCTTTTTCTTTTGAGCCTGCCCGTCCCGCCGGCGAGCTCGCCGCGGAACAGGCCCCGTAATCCTCCCCGGTCGGCGGATCGCAGTGGGTTCTGTGCGGCCCGAGGCTCGGGCGCTTTCATGTCACTGCGGGTTTAGAGCTGATTCAAACTCATTGCGATGGGGGAATTAACCCCGGGGCCCGGGCTTTCAGGGGCCTCTGATAAGAGATTATACGTGTTGATGGCAAGCTTTTCTTGGCAAAATGTTTTCAAAGGGCTTGGAGTTGTTAAATCAAAGCGCCATTGAATTGCTCGGGACCGCCCCCTCCCCCTCCTCCTACCCTTCCCCCTCTCCGTCTCTTTTCCCTTCATCCCTCCCGCTCCCCATCGCCGTCCTGGACTGCCCACCGTGAGACGCCCAGCCTTCCTGGAGTTGCAAGTCACTTTCCTTAGTAAGATTTTCCCTCGGTGCCTCATCAAGTGAGGATTGTTTTTGTAGGTGCTCCTGCTGCTGGGCACTTTGGTACCCCCTTCCCTGCCCTCTCTCCCTTCCCCCGTCTCCTCCCACACACAGTTGTTACTAAAGAAAACACATCCAAGATGAAAGACTTTTTTTCCCCCAAACGTACATGTGTTTCGTAGAAAACGGAGGTGACAGGGTGGGATAACAAGGAGTAAAAAGAGGGTAGTTTTCTTGCCTCCCCGCACCCTGCTCCTCAATCAAAGGTCAGCGCAGTCAGAGGGGTAGCCGTAGGGTTAAAAAGTGTTGTGGGCAGAGTTCAGATGTCCCATGAATCTCACGCCCTGCCCTGGGGGCGATCTGGGGCTGCCCAAAGGAAGAAAGCAAGTGTTGGGAAGACTGTGTGGGTGCAGATTCTATACTGTGGAAAGTCTCTTCATTCAGGAAATGGGGGCCAACTTATAAATTATAAAGGCTTATTGGCTACTCTGCTGGGCCCTGCTACAGTGGAGTGGGGAATGCAACATTTAGATGTGGGCTGGAAAGGTCCTACAGGGACCAGATAAACATCTCCCCTTGAAAAAAAACAAAACACAACAAGGTATTAAAGAACAAGTGCCAAACATCTAAAACTGTGTCCCTTGTCATCTTCTCCTACCCTGCTCCCTCCAATATATCACATAAACCATACTATATTCACTTCCCACAGCCAGACTTCTTGGCCATCCAGATCCTTCTCCCTCCTCTCCTACCCCTTACCCTGACCCCTACCCCTACCCCTGGGCTTCAACCTGCCCTCCACCCATTTGGCTGGTTTGACACCCTGTCTGATCTCTGCCAGGAACCCCTGGGGTAGATGGAACAGAATCCTGTCCTTTACATCTTGGCCAGTGGCTGGGGCCCTGCTGGGAATGGACTGGTAATTGGGAGAGCTGACTGCTTGACTCAATATTCACACCACACACTGAATTGGACCCCATGGCATACCAGCCTAAGCTCACAAGAATTCTGCACTGCATCAAGCCGCTAGGCTATTAGTCCCCCCACCCACTTCCTGTTTAGTTTTTCCTTTCTACTCTAGCTTTGCTAAGACCCAGTGTGCCTGTGCAGAAGCCTGGTTGAGCCTGCCCGAGTTATAACAAAACTTGGTGCCAAGTTGGCATCCATTTGATCTGCTGGCTTCCTGAAGGAAAAACGGGTTCCTTGATTTGTTTTTCTGCTTCTTTCACGGTTAATGAGCTATGGGCCCTGTAGGAAGCAAAATTCAACTGTGACTTTTTGTTTTACATTGCCATGGACTCGTTGGCCCTGTGTCTCTTCTCCCAGTAGCTGGCTAATATGTAGCTAGCTTTATCTTTTTTAGTTTATATTGTCTGAGGGACACATGGTTTTCATAATCTTAATCTATTTCACTGGTAACATTTTATTTCAGTTTGTGACTGCATTGATACTGAGACACACTCAGACTTCCTTTTCTCTTGCTATTGTCTGGTTTTGGTATCTGTTATACTAAACCCACTCCATTCCAATCCACAAACATTTATTGAGTGCTTCCTATGTTCTAGGCAGTCTCAACAGCAAACAAAATAGATGAAAGAAGCCAAAAATCCCTGCCTTCATGGAGTTTACATTATAGTGGAGAGACAGACAATAAAACATGTAAGAAATAAATGATACAGCATATTGGAAGATGATAAGTGCTATTGTAAAAATAAAGCAAGAATTTAAAAGAGACAATAAAATTTGTTGGAGGAGACATGGAAGAATTCATACACTGTAGGTAGAAATATAAAATGGTCTAGCCACTTTGGAAAACAGTCTGGCAATTACTCAAAAGTTTAAACATGGAGTTACCATATGGTCCAGCAATTCTATTCCTAAGTATATATCCAAGAAAAATGAACACTTATGTCCACACAAAAATGTGTACACAAATGCTTATAGCAGCATTATTCAAAATAGCCCCAAAGTGGAAAAACCCAACTGCCCATCAACAGATGAATGGATAAATGAAATATGATATATTTTATTTGGCCATAAAAATAAATGAAGTACTGATACATGTTACAAGGTGGGTGAAACTTAAAAACTTAATGCTAAGTGAAAGAAGCCAATCACAGAGGATTGCATATTGTATGACTCCATTTATATAAGATGTCAGAAATAGGCAAATCCACAGACACAAAAAGTGGATTAGTGGTTGCCAGGGGCTGAAGGGAGGGAAATTTGAAGGAAATGGGGAATGACTGTAATCAGTACAGGGTGTTTTGGGAGGCAATGAAAATGTCCTAAAATTAATTGCAGCGATTCTGTGAAGATAATAAACACCATTGAATTGTACACTTTAAATGAGTATATTTCATGGTATGTGAATTCTATCTCAAGAAAGCTCATAAGAATAAATCAGGGTATGATGATGGGGAGTGTAGTGGTGGTGGTGGCGTGGTTGCTTGCAATTTTTAGAGAAGACCTGTTTGAGATGCTCTTTGGGCAAAAACTTGGAATGAAGGCATTAGGGCATTACCTATGCAGATATCTGGAGAAGAACATCTCAGGTGGAGGAAACAGTGACAGCACAAGCTCTAAAGTGGGAGCCTGGCTATTCAAGGAACAGAGAGTTGGCTGGTGTGGCTGGAGTGGAGGGATGGAGTAGGAGAGGGGTTGAAGATGAGGTCAGAGGTGAGATGGAAATAAGGGATGGAGGAGGGTGTGTGGGTAGGGTAAGCATTCTCCCTGTAGAGGGCCTGTGGAGGTTTGAACAGAGGAAACACATGAACTTGTTTACTTTTTAAGGGATTTCTGGACAACAGAAGGGGGAGGATGATGCAGGAGACCAGTCAGGAGGCTATTACTGGAGTCCAGGTGAGAGATAGAAGCTCAGAGCAGGGCAGTAGCAGTGGGATAAGTGATAAGTGGTCAGATTTTAGGTATGTTTTGAGGTATAAGCAACAGAATTTCCTGTTGGATATGGAATATTAGGAGAAACAGGGTTTAGACTGTAAGAATGTAGGGTTAAGCTACCAGAATGATGACATCACTAACAACCGAGATGGAAAGACTGGGGTGGAATAGGTTGCTGGGACGTCAGAATTTCAGTATTGGCCATGTTAAGCTTGAGGTGCCTACTGGATATCTAAGTGGAGGTGGCTATTAGGCAGTTGGATATATGAGTCTGGGGCACAGGGGAGAGGTGTGGTCTGGAAAGAGAACATTGGCAATTGTTGCTTATTTACAGCATGTAAAGCTGTGTGACTAAGTGAGAACAATGAAGGGACAAGTATTGGAAGAGAAGAGGACGCCAAAGTCAAGCAGTCAGGAACAAGAGGGAGAACCAGCTGGGGAGACTGAGGAGTGAACAGTGACAGGAGGAAACTGAGAGAGTGAAGTACCCTAGAAGCCAAGTGAAGAAAGGCTAACAGGGAGAAGGGAGTGACCGACCATCTTTAAATGCTGCTGAGACTGGAAAAGGGTGTTTTCAGTGGAGTGGGGCAGGGGAAAACCTGATGGAAATCTCCATTTCAAAGAGAATAGGAGGAAAGGAACAGAAGTAAGTGTAGACAACCCTTTCAAGGAATTTCACCACAATGATGAGCAGAGAAACTGAGTGGAGCTGGTGGGGGTCAGGAGAAAGTTTCTTTTAAGATGGAAGAAATAATCATGTTTATATGCTAATAAAATGATCCAATAGAGAGAGAGAGAGAGAAAGAGAGAGAGAGAGTGCAATTGCTGGAAAGATGTCCTTTACCAGCCCTTCAATCAGAGGAAATGATGTCTAGTTCTGAAATGGAGGGAAGTTCTGATTGTTTTAATTTTCTCACTGAGGTGGAAAGCAAGGTTATCTGTGGGTGAGGACGTGGGGTGAGGTATTGGAAATATGAGAACAAAGGAAAAGGTATGATATAGTCAAGTATGAGAGCAGGAAATAAATGGACTAGGAAATACAGTACGTCTGCCAGGGAGCATTAAAGGGCTCACTTGAGGTTTGTGATCCTGGCTTTAAAATGAATCCTTCATATTGGGCATGTGTTTTTCTTCTGCAGGCTCAGAGTAGGTGGGAAGTTGGATTTAACTACGATCGTGGTTTTGCCAAATGAGTAGGCCTAAGGGGAAAGGGGCAACAGTACTGAGGAATTTCAGCTGGACAAGGTGGGAAGGGAGGAGAGTATCAGGGCAGGAGAGGGAGTGAAAAAGGTGGCAGGACCAGCGGATGGAGGCCCTGGTAGGTCCAAGGGTTTTCAAATTCAGAGTGCTAGAAATAAGGAGCTGGAAAGATATGAGAAGGTGGTTAGAGGTGGTGGTTAGAGGGGACGCATGAAATTGAGATTGTGATGGGTTCCAGCCACAGGGGTGAGCAGGTGGAGGACAAGACCACCAGAGTAGAAGAGCTCAAGGAACAGAGTGTTCAAACTATTGGAAGTGTCATCTAAGTGTATACTGGAATCACCAAGAATGAAGATAAGAGAGATCGATAGTGAGGCAGGAGCTAAAATAGTTGAGACACAAGAATGAGGACCCAGAAATCATAGATAAAATAACTTGGGACATTCCCACCTTTCTTTGGAATAGTTTGTATAATACTTGGATTACCAGTTCCTTAAATGACTGGAAGGTTTTTCACTATGAATTCAATTTTTTAATGGCTAATACTCTATTCAGGTTTTTAATTTCATATGTAGCTTGGATAATTTATATTCTTCTGGGATTAATGATCATCTTGTTAAAGTTTTCAAATTTAATGACTTATTGAAAATGATCCTGTAATTTAAAAAAATCTTTAGGTAGGCTCAGTTTCTACATTTGTGCTTTTTTTCTCTTTTTTGATCAGTCTTTAAATCAGTTTGCTTATTTTATTAGTTTTTTTTTTTTCCAAGAACCTATTATTGACGTTGGTGATTCTTTTTATTTCAAGTGTGACTTATCTTTGATCTATTTCTGCTCTTGTCTTATTATTTCCTTCTTCCTACTTTGGGTTTATTCAGTGGAGGTGCATTAATGGTAAATGATCTCAGACTTTGAGAAGGTCTTTTTTTCACCCTGGCTTTTGACCTAGTGGTTTAGCCAGTGTAGAATTCCAGTTGTCAGTGTTTTGCAGATATTATTCCATTGCCTTCTGGCTTTTGTTGAGAAGTCTGCTAACCTAGCTGCCATTCTTGTATAAATTGTGAAATCTTTTCTTGTGAAAAATTTTCAGCTATTATCTTTTATTAAAAGCATCTTTATTGACATATTATTCACATATCATAAAATTCACCTATTTAAAGTGTACACTTCAGTAGTTCCAGTATATTCACAGAGTTGTGTAACCCTCAACATCCATTATTGTTTTTCTTCCATTCATTTTATACTCTCTTTCTGGAATTCCTTTTAAACATATATTGGACAGTTCGGGTTTTAGAGGGCCCTTTCCTGCCAATTAAAAGTCAGAATTAATCGAGAGACAGGTAAGGAAATTAGACAGATGGAAATCAAAATCATAGCTTTATTGCTAATAAATGATGTATTGGAGGATGTGGCTTAGATGTGTGACAACCATAGATCTTTCAGAACTAAACCTCAGCATTAGGATGATCCACACCCTTTGCACAGGCAGCACTGAATTACCACATGCCCCCCACACGGAGCTTGTCTTGTGAAATGTGTGGCCAAGAGCCATAGATCAGAAAGCATGTTCTCTGTGGGCAAGCTGGCTCCCAAGAGGAGGGAAGGAGGTAAGGGCCTGCTCTACCCTAAATGCACCAATAAGATAAGTCACTCCAGCAGAAGAAAGCCAAATTGTCACACAGACAGATGTTCCTCTACGTGCACACACATGCAAAGGTACCCAGGCTATTTGTTGGAGCAAACACAATTCTGATAAAACCCAATAAATATAAACAAAAAAACCCTAAAGATATTTTGAAAATGCAAAATTTGGGGAGACAAAATTGAACATTATATGTTGAATACAAAGTACAATACATAAAATATCACATTTACCCCCAATTCAAGGATACTGTAATTTAGGGAAGTTTATGAATATAGTGATATAACTATATATTAATAAGAATCACTAAGAGGGAATGTGATCATTTAATAGAGGTTCACATAAAAACATTAAAAGATAACAGAAAACAGGATACTTTCTTAAGCCAGTATCCAAAATTATGCAAAGATAACTTTAAATGTTCCCTTGAAATAATCCAGAACATGGTTGGCCTTAATAACATTAACATTATTTTGGAAATTTTACATAATACAAGGTGAATAAAAATTTCAAATAACCAGTCAAAATGCAATTTTTTGGAGATGACTGTATAGAAAAGAAAAGACAAAGGAATTAACTGGAAACTGCCTTGGAGTGGAGAGTAAAATAAGAAATATCAGTTCTTTCAACTTAATGTGTAGTTTTAACCCAAACCCAGCAAAAATATTCCTTAAAAACTATGACATTTTAATAAAATTGATAAATATTAATGTGTAGGAATATCAAAGACATATTTTGAGAAAGAAGAGCAATGGAGGCTGCCAGCTCTGAAAATATATTTTAAAATGACAGCAATAAAATAGGATTCAAATACTGAAATAACACCAAACATAAGAATTAAGTAGAATATAAAGTCCAGAAATAAATCTTATCATACATAAGAATATGTGATGAAGAAGTTATAAGCAAAGAAAAATAGAATTTAATAAACCCTGCTGGGACAACTGATTATTATATCAGGGGGATTTGTGTGTGTGTGTTCCCACCATACCTCTCCTCCTGGTTTTAACTGTAACTGAAGAATTAAACTAAAAAGAAATACAAATCCCAGAAAAAAATACAAGAAAACATGAAAGAATAGTTCTTCTTTGGAAGGGTGAGCACACTGTATGCTTTGAAGCAACAGAAGAAATCACAGGGGAAACAGTCAACAGATTTAGCTCTATAAAAATACTTTATACTTCTGCAAAAACAAAAATTATTAAAATAAGAAGACATGGGGAAATAGATTTGTAACTAACACACACACACGCCAACCAGAAATAGGGTTAATATATATAATCATACAAAGAGATCCCTTACAGCACAGTAAATAACTTATGGTTTGGTCATACAGTGGAATTCAATTTAGCCATTAAGAAGAAAGAACCAGGCTTGTAGTTTGTCGAAATGGATAAATCTCAGCAATACAATATTGAGCTTAAAAAGAGCAAGTTGCAGAATGCTAAGTTTGGTATACTATCACTCATAAAATTGAAAAACTTGTAACTCAATACTCTGTGTGTATGTGTGTGTCTGTGAGTGTGTATGTGTGTGATGACCAAAGACTAAACAACATGAACAAAAAATTCACAGGAAAGGAAATACACACACAGAAAGATGTATGGCCTCCTTAGTAATCAAATTAAATTTTTAAAAAATGTAATAGGAAAAAATATTGTCCCACTTAATCCAAAGGTTAGTATGATGTTTTAAAGTACTTATACAACATACAGAACCTTAAATTTTCAGAGTAGAAGTTACGGACATCTAGAGCAAGAACTTTAAGCAGTGATTGAGGTTTTTCACTTATCTTTTTCTTGTCTTTACAGTTGACTACAACTCATCTTCACCCCTGAATTTTAGGAGCAAATTTCTCTTTTAAAGAACCTCAAACTTCCTGGAAACAAAGGAGATTTGTGAAAGTAGTTAAGGACAGAGTCTGCCCTAAATATTTCCCAAATAACCAACTCCTTATCCTTAAATGTCCCTCAAATAAAACTTCTAATTCTTAAATATCCACCAAATCCTCCAACTTTTCTCAAAATACTCAAGACAATTCATAATCCTGCAAATCAAATCCAGACTCTGGTGGAAGTCCACCTCCCACCGACCCATGAGTTTGCACGCACACGCACCCCCCCCACCCCGGCATTTTACTTGTGGCTTTTGTTTTTAAGGGCTTGTCAGTCAAGACAGAGCTGTCTCTTGTGAAAGAGCACGCCTCTTCCATATTGGGACATACTCTAACCCCCCAGTGACTGTCATCAACACTCGGCTTTTTCCATTTGTTTTTAAAGCGAATGGTGGGGGGCACCAGTGGAACAGAGATGTTGAAGTGGCAGGAGGCATTTTTATTTTTGTTTTTGTGTTTTCACAAGGGAGCCCTAAGTGTACGGAATTTCTGGCTCCTCTCAGCTCCTAAAGCTATTTCTCTGGGATTCCACTCTTCACCCTCCCACCCCTCCAAGGTGGCGAAAAAGAGAGACAGCAGAGAAAAAGTTACACTTCCTTTGGAATCTAAATATTTGAGTTCATGAGTAAGCAGAGACATGTTTGTGTGACAGTTCTCACCATTCATGCCGCGTAGTGATTTCAAACGAAAATAGAAGAGAAGTTGGCAGTTTGCAGGTTCAAAGATTTCTAACAGAGAACGCCCAGAGCCTGTGTTGATTGAACTGGGGAGGGGTCAGGATCCCAAGAGTAACCACGGAGTTGGCTGGAGTGAAGGTAAGCTGAGCAGAGAGCTCAAAGCAGGTGATTGACTTGGGCAAAACCTTCTCAGTGCAGGTAAGAGGGTGGATGGCTGCAATGCAATAGTAAGGGTCAACTCTTCCACAGGCTGTACCATGTACCAAATAGTATTCCAACCACTTGACATGGCTTTACTCATTTAATCTTCCTAAAAACCTTTGGTGAAGATATCCTTATCCCCCCATTTGCTGCTCAGGACTCCCTGTCATGGTTCAAGCTCATGGAAGTGCATGAGAGCCAGGACAGATGTCTCTCTGAAGACTCTGGAAGTTTCATTTTAAGTCAGGTGACATACACTGACATTTTACTGTCTCATATTCCGGCCCAAAGTCTCCTTTCTTAATAATTTTCGCCCCCCCCCATGTGAGTGTATTACTAAGGATGCAGAAAATATGACCCCCTTTAGCTTTGTATCTCCACTGACCTCTGTGTCTGAAGCGTCTTTCTGGTTTCATTTGATGCATGATTTTGTTCTTTTCAAACATGATTTTTAAGAAACAGACTTATAAAAACTCAATTCTAGAATTAACCATTAGGCTTTGGTTAGCTCAACAGAACTGAACGATCTATATGCATGCTGAATGAATATATATGTATATACATCACAATATAGTCTGTTAAAAATTCAAACATAAAAATGACTTAGAGTTTAAGTAATATTTAAGTCAAATAATGTTACTTGACCTATTTCCATTTGAGAGAATTTAAAGATATTTTATGATAAATAATCTTAAAGAAGCTTTAGGAGGTTAGAATGGGACCTGCTTGAATCATAAAGAATATTATATTGCTTTAATAAATTTCAGTTACTAGTTTAAACTAAGACTTCATCAGGCTTATTAAGTCTGGGCAAACTTTAGGAAATGTTCTGAAACGATGGTAATGCTATTTTTACTTTCTTCTCACGTCATTGAGGCTGTTTTTAACAGTACAACTAGAGGTTGGGGTGTTACAAGAATTACATTCAAGAAAACTTTGTTTTATTTGGTCCACTTCCCTTTCCCCTCTCCCTCAGCCCCACCCCTGCCCTAGCTCCAGCTGCCTCTTTTACTCAGAGATCTGTCCTGAGATGATTGGACCAAGGAGAGACACCTGACCCATTGGGGAGTCAATTTATAGACCAGCTGAGACAACCCTCCTCCCAAGGGTATTTACATATGGAGACAGAGACTGAGTCAGCCTGTTGATGGATGGTAATGGCCCAAAGGTCATTTGGAGTCAGAACCGAAGTCAATCCATTTGCCAACTGAAGTCATAAGGTGGTCAACCATGGGAAGCAGTAGCAGCTGCTCTGGGGAGAGAGGTGAGGGAGCAGAGCCAAGGCACGGAGAGGAGGAGGAAGGAGCTTCAGCTCTTTATTTCCTGGTGCAGACCACTGTGGCCAGATAACTCTGGTTTTCTAGTTCTGGATGCCTTTGAGGTTGCTTGTTATTCATTTTATTAAGTTCTCTAGGTAGGGTGCTCTCACTTACAACCCAACTGATTCCAGATGATGATAATTCTATACACCAAACATCAAGTCCAGGCTACAATAGTTCCCTACCTCTTCAGCATCATGCCAAGTCACCCAGATTTTAAAGGTCCGTGGAGCAACCCAGGATGAATACAGGGATGGGCGGGATATAGGAAATGGGTCTATTAAGAGCTTTGCCATGTGTTACAGTTCATAAATGTTCACCTTCCAAATTGACATTTTCTGATAGCATTTCCCATTCATTCTTTTCACCAGCAACCTCTGTGGGCCAGTGAGTATGTTCTGCCAAGATCAGGGCTCAGCACCCTCAACATAGTCTCTGCCAAGTCATAACTGGCATCATTCTAACAAGGCAGTCCCTTCCTCTGCTCTCTGACAGGTGATGACAGAATTTTCTAGGGATGCCTGAGACAAAGATTCATTCATTCAATAAATGTTTATTGACTGCCTGCTATGGTTAGGCACTGTGCAAGGTGCTAGGGATACGGGAAGGAGCTAAATGGTCAACATTTTACCTGCACAGGATTCTATCCTGGGAGGTGGGAGGGGGCACTTGTGACGAACACCACGAAGAGCATAAATAGGGCAGTCTTAGAGTATAACTTGTGATGGGAGGGCTGGATGAGGAACCTACCTAGATGGGCTGGTCAGCAAAGGCCTCTCCAAGAATGAGAAAGAGTCAATCGTGAAAAAATCTAAAAACAGAGGAAAAGGTGTGCACCAAGGCTCTATCATCGGACAAAGCTTGGAGAGATCAAGGCACTAAAGGAAGACAGGGTGGTTGGAGCACAATGAGAGGGAGCACAGCCTGGGATGAGGGGGGCAGGGGGCAGACCTCGTAGGCTGGTGGGCCATGGGGGGTAGTTCAGATTTTAGAGTGCGTGCTTGTCAACCTTTTTATCACAAGGGTGATAATAATTATCCTTTTATTATATTTTATTGGACTTCCCAAGGGGCTCATGTTGTGATCCAATTTTACCCTTTCTACTTAATCAGTCATTACTGCTAATTATATTTTATGCTTATATAACTTAGGATATATAATTTAGAATACAACTTAGTTTCATATAATATCAGCTTTTAAAGGCAAAGAAAATTAAAATTTTAATTGATGGGTTGGATGAAAGATGGCTGCAAATTCTTAATAATCTTCCCATTTCCTCTCCCTGTGAATCTGGGCTGGCCCCTGACGACTCTGACCAATAGAACACACACAAAAGATACAGTGCAAGTTCTGGACTGAAGCTTGAATACCAGCCGTTTCCTCCAGGAGGTCTTTTGGCACTATCAGCTGCCACGTAAGAAGTCAGATTACCCGCCTAAAGAGACCACATGGAGAGGCTCTGATCTCCATGGAGAAGCAGAGAGGCCCAGCTGAGCCCCAGCCCCTAGATGTCCTCATCAAGGTGCTGGGCATGTGAATGAAGCCAGCTTGGAGCCTCCAGACCAGACTGACCACCAGCTGAATTCTGCCTCATGACCCCAGTTAATGCCACATGGAATAGAAATTGCCCCGCCAAGCCCTGCTTAAATTCCACATAATGTGAGGCGCAATAAATGGTTGTTTGTTTAAGTCAGTGGTCATTACGTTTGGGGGCAGTTTGTAACACAGCAACAGCCAGCCAACATAGTTACCATCCACCTTCTTAATAGGAATGACTAAACACACATTCATATTCAGCTTTTTAAAAAGTTGCAACTAGTCCATAGTCCTTCCTTATCAGTGGGAGCCTCAGAATTGGAACCACTGATTTGTGGTCTCACCTGTATGCACCGCCTAGGTACCATGGTGTCCCATATAATTTCTCTCTTCTTCTGATACATTCATCTTATCTGGATTATTTTTCCCCAAGTCTGTTGGTTGGACCTCCACAACTTCTTTCCCATTTCATCCCTTCCTCCCGTACTTTACCCCGTTGGTCCTTGCAGGCCTCCCCGTCACATCCCTGGACTACTGGAACCACCTTCTAACTGCAGGCACAGTGACTAGGTCTGTTCACTGCTGTAGATCAGCATCTAGTGTCTGCCATCAGCAGGTGCCCAAAAGATATCTGCTAAATGAGTTAATGAAATTTACACTCCTGTCTTCACCCAGTCTCCTGCCTCCTCATCCTGCATCCCTATCCTGTATTCCTATCAGCATCCGCCAAGCTCTTGTCAAGACTGTTGCTCTAAAACAGAGATCCAGTTATGTCACTTATCAACTGAAAAGTCCTCTGGTGCTGGGTCACTAAAAGACCCAGACCCCAAATATCACCTTCAGAATTTGATCTCAATCTGCCTTTCAGGCTCACCTCCCCAGTACTAAGCCCAGCCACGCTGAAACACCATCTCCTGAGATACCACTCACGCCCCCTGCTCACGCGCTGCTCTCCCCATTGCGATTGCCCACCTGCTACCTTCTGAGTCAGGTTGGATATTTCCCATTCTTCAAACCCCAGCTCCCTTGCATCTCCCTGATACAGCCTTCTGCTAGACATGCTAACTGTTCCTTCTGAGCTCACATGCTTTGTCCATATTGCTCCTGGGGCCCTATCCTACCATCACCCATTAGCTTGCATGTCTGTCTCTCCTAAGAGACAGTAAACTTCCTTAGGGCTCAGGGGTCACATCTTCATCTTTGTGTCCCAGTTCTTAACACGGAGGCACATGTGAAATGAATAATGAAAGCTAAAAGCTACTGAGTGCTTGCAATGTGCCTGGTATTTCACACAATTAGCTCTTTAATCCTCAAAATAATCAGAGGTAAGTCATATCACAGCTCGTATTTTAGAGTCAGGCGACGGAGGCTTAGAGAAGTTAAGTGAACTGGCTGGGGCTGCACAGGTAGAAGCAGCAGCAGAGCCCAGAGGTGAACCTGGGCAGCCTGACTCCACACCTTGCAAGCACAACCACTACACATGCCAGGTCCCAGAGTCACCTGAGTGCTTCTTACAGTCACCCCAGGAACCCAGTGCCTGGGCCCTGTCCCACAACAGCTGAGCCACTGCACCCCTGCGGCACTGAACTTGGGTATAGGCATTTTTCAAAAGCACCTCGTGGCTGAGAACCCTGATGACAAATATCACCTGAAACATTTGTTAAATACATAGATAACCACATCCCTTTTCCAGAAAATTCTGTCTTGGTACATGAGGATCGAAGCCCAGCAATCTGTGGCTTAAGAAGCAACCCAGGTCATTCTCATCTTAAGGGACATTTGGGAAACACTGCCAGAGGTCAGGGTTTCAGAGACATTTCAATGAGTCTTTGAACATTAACCCATCACCAACGGTATAAAGACTCTGTGGGAAGTATTTGGCTCTGTCTTCACGCAGATGAGACTTAAGACTTCATTGGCACTGCTTCTGACAGGGACTGGGCTGAAGCAGCTGATAGCATGGTACAACTGCATATCTCTAAAGCTGTCCACTGATAGTGCCTGACATCAAAACCCAGAGTTTTGGCAGTACTCATTTGTCTTGAGCATTCTATATACTTTAGTCAAAAACCGGAAGTTGTGTCTCCTTAGCAAGTGAAGGGATCGTGCAGGCACTAGGGAAGCAGGGCCCGAGGCCTTCACCACCTCCCCCTCTTCTCCCAGGACCCCCTGAACTCCATCTGCCAACACACACACACACGCACACACACGCACACGCACACACACACACACAGGGTAGCAAAGCAGACAATGCCGTGAGACTCTCATCATTGCCTTGACTTCCTTAGAGACCTACACTGTGCTTGATGTAAGGCAGCCATTTTCCCCATCCCTCCCCTCAAACAGCTCACTCGTGTTCCCTCTCCATAGTTTCTTGTCTTATCAATGACTCTCTGGAGCCTCGGTCAGTTTGTGCCTGAGGTATTTCACGATCATCATTTTGACAAACATTCCTAACTGTTGTGTTTACTGACCTTTCTCCTGACTCAGGAAGAAATGCCAGCTCTTTCACACACAATGCATATAATTAATTTAACTCCTGCAACCAAGCCAAGTCCCTCCTTTGCTGCTTTCCTCACCCTGAGAAAAGTCCCAAATCTATTTGTGGACAATGTTCCAGTTCTAGCATTTGCCCTGCCAGAAGAGTCTTCCTAATGGGACAGCTAATGGGGCCTCCCACTGACAGAGGAGACCACCCCATCTGCAGCTAGGGACGAGAGCCACTCCCAGCCCAGATGTAAAGAGATGCAGCAGCAGATCAGGGCTTGATGTATATTCATTGCTTATTTAATATTCGAGCATCTTTTTCTAAAGATATTTCTATTGAACTCACTTGTGGTGTCACCATCTGGAAAATATCAAGCCTCACCCCACTGAGGTAAACCCCTATTGCATACTTTTTCCCTTTTATGTGAGCCCAGTGGGCACGGAGTGTGTATCTCTATGTTTAGCACAGTTCCTTGCCAAGGCAGTGCTCAGGCACATGACATTCTCTAAATAAATCAGTGTTGCATAGACCTATTAACAGCCCTTCCTAATTGATGCTCACAGAAAGTTTAAACAGGGCTCTAAGGAACCTCCATGACTTCTTGATGTGAGGTCCTTTTCACATTTGAAAGCGGTGGATTAGGGTTTTAAGAGAGGGCCAGCTGTCCAAAAATTCATTAATTTCATTACAATCAGCTTTTAAATTGGGCCAAAACTTTTCCCAAAGCTAGAATCTAGACTGTGTCTCATCCTACAAATAAAGGGTTTAGTTAACTCTCAAGGATTCTGGCCATCAGGGCAAGTAGTGAGCTACAGAAAATTCAACCAATGGAAATGGAAAAACTATTCATGTTAGACAAGAGGGATTAAGATAAAAAATTATTATTTGGGTGGGGAGAGTATCCATATTTTTGTCTTTTGAAAAGTGTTAAGAAAATTAATTTCCACTCTCTGGGTATTCACATAGTTGGTTTGGGGAAGTATCTCAGATGTAGTCTAGTTGGCAGATGGAAAATGAGTCTTGATTTTTAAGTTTGTTGCAGACAAGGGAAAAGCAGATAAAATTTATTCATTCAAAAATTTCTGAAACCCTTGCCCTGTACCAGATAATGCAGTACCTGGAGAGAAAAAGGCACCCACCTTCCTCCCAGGCAGGACGTACCACCCAGCACACCGAGTTCACCTCAGATGGAAATGATATGGGGCAATGTATTAGGTCTTAAAATAATGTGCTTCAGGCTATTGCTCTAAAACATTACCCATTCATTTGGTAAAAAACTCGTTTTTCTGTATGCCTAATAAGTATTACATAGGGGTATTGAAAAAAGTGATTCTGGGTAAAAAGGACAAAAGTGAGATTGATTTAGGAAGGAGGAAAGGAGGGGAGGGTATAGCTCAGTGGTAGAGCGCATGCTTAGCATGAAGGAGGTCCTGGGTTCAATCCCCAGTAGCTCCTCTAAAAATAAATAAATAAATAAACCTAATTACCCTCCCCCCAATCAGACAGGAAGGAGGAAAGGAAACAAACTTGTTCTAACTTTGACCTGAATCACCATGGAGAGGAAATCATGAAATGGTTATCAAACAGCTTATTCTCAGAAGAATTATCTCCTTGCAAGCACCCTCCTCCCTCTCCACTAGCGAGGCCTTACATGGCAAAGGTAAATCCTCAAGTGAGTGTAATAGACAGGTCTGCCTACCCAGGACCCTTTCAGGACAGGCCTCAGGACACGGAGTTGTTACGTGGTGCCCTTACACGGTACCCTTGTACCATGTGCTCCCACAGACTTCACTGCCGTATCTTCCCACCTCCCCTCGCAAGGCTCCCCGCACGTCATCACATGCTCGTTATTTTGAAAAGGAGAGCGAAGGAGGCAGAGGCCCCCAGGAACATGAAAGAACTCAACATGTTTGAAATAAGTAATCCTGTTGGCTAGAGTTTGGGCTGTGATAAAAAGGGAAAGAGATTTGTGTGAGGTTGGCCATAGAGGACAGCCAGGGCCAGGATCTAGTGATGTACCTTGTGGGCCATGGGGAAATTTTGGATGGTATCCTGAAAGCAAAGAAGAGCTACTGAGGGGTTTTGAGCACAAGAGTGACATGATTAGATGAGATTAGTTATAGAAGAGGATTCTGGCAGCAGTGTGGAAGACTGAGTAGGGGACAGAGAGTAGAAGTTGGAAGACTAGTGAGGACAGTGTGGCCTCATTAGAGAGAAGATGAGGGCCTGAACCAGGCAAGAGGTGATGCAGAGCGACCAGATCCGGGGGTCCTTTAGGAGGCAGGAGTGACACGACTCAGGTACAGGATAGGAAAATGAAAAATGAGCCCCACACATTTGACTTAGGGGACGGAGGGAAATGAAGAAGAAAGGGATTACAAGAGGGGAAGCAGGTACGGAGGAGCAAACCAAGAGTTGGGCTGGTTTTGGACAGGTGGCTTCTGAGCTTCGCCTGTCTAGCTGCCATTTGCATACATGGGTCTTGGACTCAGAATTGTTGCCTGGACTAAATAGATTTAGGATGTAGTTTTGGAAGAAAAGGCCAAATACTGAACTCCAGGGAACTCCCCAGTAGAGATGGATGGAAGATGAGGTGTCAGCAGAGGAGACTGAGGAACGCTTAGGTGGGTGGAAAGGATATGTTGAAATCCTAACTCTTGGAACCTCAGAATGTCACCTTATTTGGAAATAGGGTTGTTGCATATTTAAAACATAAATTAAGATGAGGTATACTGGAGTAACATAGGCTCCTAATCTAATATGACTGTTGTCCCTCTAAGAGGGGAAAGGACAGATATGAAAAAAGAACGGAGGCAGAGACTGGAGTTGCATAGTGCAAACCAAGGAACATCAAGGATTGCTGGCAAACACTGAAGCTAAGGGAAAAAGCATGGAACAGATCCTTCCTTAGATCCTTCAAAGAGAGGATGACCCTGCTGACACTTCGATCTAAGACTTCTAGCCTCCAGAACAGTTAGAAAAAACAATTCTATTGTCTTCAGCCACCCCCGTTCGTGGCACTTTGTTACAGGAGCCCCAGGAAATTAATATAATAAAGTTAAAGAGTCATCATTTTGCTCCAAAGCAGATAGGTAAGTCTTCCTTTAAGACTGGAGGAAAGGTAAGTGCAGGTGCAGAATTAATACCTTTAGAGACCAGGAATAATAGAATGGGAGATGGAAAGAGTTACAGCTTGTTGGCATATTTTTTTTTCCTACAAAGTCAGGGGTGGGGATCATCTGCTGAGAGTGAGAGGGGAGCTGAAGGAGGTCACCACTTTAATTACCACCTGCATTATTTCTCTATTGCTGCATAAAAAAATCACCAAAAAAAACTTAGTAGCCTAAAACAGCAAATACTCATCTCACATAGTTTCCTTCTAAGAGTCAGAAATCTGAGAACAGCTAAACTGAGTGGTTCAGGATCTCTTGTGAGGTTGGAATCAAGTTGTCAGCCAGGGCTGCAGTCCTCTGAGGTTTGACTGGGCTGGAGGATCTGCTTCCACAATGGCTCACTCATATGGCCCTCTCTCTAAGGTTACTTGAGTGTCCTCACTATAGGGCAGCCACTTTCTCCTACAACAGGTGATCCAAGGGAAAGACCAAGGCATAAACCACAATTTCTTTTGTGACCTAAGTTTGGCGGTCATATACTATCACTTCTGCTGGTGATGCTATATGTACAATCTATTGATTATACAGACCAATTCTCACCCAATGACTACACAAGGGAACAAATATAAGAAGGCAGGGATCATTAGGGGCCATCCTGGGGGCTGACTACCACACCACCTATATGTCGAGGCCTCCCAAGTCTTGGCACCAGTCCTGATATCTCCCTCTGAGCTTCAAACACTTATATTAAGGTGTCTTCTGGTCACCCCCTCTTGGATGTCCCATGAGCACCTCAAAAGCAACATGTATAAAACTGAACTCTTCATTCGACCCCCAAGCCAGACTCCTCCTCTAATACTCTCTTGGTGAGAAGCTCTACTAATGACTCAAGCACTCAAACTAGAAGTGGGGATCATCTACAATCACTTTTGTTTACCAGTTCTTCCAATCCAAACCATCACAGGTCATACCAATGTTACTTTCTAAATACTTCTAGAATCTATTGCCTCCTCTTACACTTACATTCACGGCCCTAGTTAAGGAATTTCTCTCTCACCTGGATCACTGCAACAGCCTCCAAACTACTGGACAAACATACAGCTGTCAAGAACCATGAGAGGTCTAGGATTTACCCTACTTAGCCTAGATGCTAGCAGTTTCATGGATGTTGACAAAATGCACGAGACTCCTAGGTCAGATACAAAGGACTTTGTAACTTCCAGCAGAGCAAGCAGCCTGAACACAATGTTCATCTGAATTCCCCTTGCTTCCTGAGGACCACAGGGGCAACATGGAGTGACCTAGGAAGACGCTACACGTGCAGTGGGGGTTCTTCTCAGTGAGAAACCCTAAGCTTAGGAAACCTGAATCTTTTGTAATGGTCTGCAAGCAAAGCTTCCTGCCCTTTGCCCCAAAGGGAGTCACTATCTCCATCGTCAAGGATGCTTGCTCTACAAACACCCTTGAAAGAATCATCATCATGGGTCAGAAATAACTCAGCCCCTCAACAGTTTGTGTTAATTCTCGCTTCTAGGTCTTTGCTTGGGACATTTTCTTTGCCTGAATTTCTCCCTCTTTCCTAGAAATCGTTCATGTTATGCTCTGGGAAGTAACTTCGGAAGTGCATATGCCTTCTGGGGGGTGCTGGGTTAATGTGTGTCTCTGGTAACATAAGGCCAACCATCCCTACTCTTTAACGGACTAATATTTACCACCTGCAACTGTTTTCTTCTTCCCTTAAACAGAACTGCCTGTTATATGATGGAGGCACAGCCTGTTCCAGTAAAATGACTCTCCACAATTTTCTTCACAATTTCTGTGGCAGGTTCAGGTAAATACCTCATTTCTATCCTTACTTCTGGTTCTAGTTTGCCTCTCAGCTGTGCTGTCTCCCCAGTAAGCCTGAAGCAGCTCCATTAAGGTTCTGTTTCTGATTGTTTTCACTACCCCAAAGTCAAAATCAAATTCATATTCTCATTTACAAAACAGCCATTCACACATAACTTTGTATGTCTCTGACTGGAACTCTGCTGTATGCCTGGGTGGAACAAAAGTAAAATTTAGAAAGGTGCCCAGGACCTACTTGTATGAGACCATCTATTTCCACTTCTCCTCCTAAACAGAGCTGAATAGAGTGTGTTACAGAAGTGGTGTAGCTTTGGATAAGACAGCTTTGAGAAATACTGTGAGAAAGCCATTAATTCATTTAGGAAGTGAACTCTGCTGGTCTTTTTATCATATTTTTGAGAGTCACCAGTTTCAAAAGAATTCTTAGCAACACTGATTTCATCTAACTCCTTTCTATAATTGCCCCCATTTTGTTTGTTTGTTGCTTTTGTTTTTCTGAGAAATGAAGTCACCAGCCTGGCTTAGAGTAGAGAGAACTAAGGAGGAATGATAACAAAAGGCTTATAAAGCACAGGTGAAACTTGAATAAAAAATGCTCTATGAGATCATGCCCATGTGGGTGGGTGGAAAAGGTACAATTTTTCCATCTGGCACTTTCTTTTTGATTGTACGAGCGTCACCTTCTGGGGTATCTGCCCAGCTGACAATGATCCTTCTTAGTGAAGCCTCTGAGGAGATTTATAGGGTTACTTGGCAACCATATTTGTGGAACACAATTCTGGTCCTAACCTCCCACCCCACAGGGACTTTCTTCCTTCCCTCGTGGATCCCAAGAACCAACAACAGTGCCTGGACTATCATAAGTTCAGTAAATATGTGTTGAATTGATGATCTTGCGGATTTAGACCAATGAGGACATCCGTCCTGGGCTTGAGGATTGGATTCTGGAGCTGGGGGCAGCCTCACCCTATCATGGAGACTGAGGAGCAAGGGAAGGAGGAGACCAATGAGACCTGGAGAGAGATCTGGAGATCAAGAACCTGGGCTGGCGCCCACTGATTCTCTTGTCCTGCTACCAGGCTTTCCAAGGCCAAGCAGCAAACCACCATCTTTGAATAAATTCCTTCATCTGTGCTTACACTAGCTCCAGAGTGCTAGCCCGAGGCAATTTAGAAAATTTGGAAGCTGACAAGGCAAAAGTCTAGGTGTGATTAACAGAAAAGTGGATCACTCGCCCACAGCAGCCCTGAAGCTAAGGTGGGTCGTGACCTCTGGGAGATTTTCAGGGAGAGAGCCACGCCTCATCCCTTTCTCTCCCAGCCGTCTGAACTCACCAGTGTGTTCTGACAGTGACAGAAGGACACTGGCTTAACACAGTGGGGATTTGCAATGGTTAAACAATAAAAGCCTAGTTTCTACAGAGATGTTTGATATTATACAGGAAATCTCATGGAGCCCATATTTGGAGACCTAAAGCATGGAAATTTTTCTTTCTCTCTGGCCACAGAGTAGAAGCAAATAAACACCCTTTCTCATTGCCACAACCATGGAGACACTAAGTCCAATCATAGCACGTCTGGAGCAGAAATTTGGACAAGAAGCTGCAATACTGCACATACAGATCATGGTCCCGCTCATCAGTACTTGGTGAAAGGCCACCTTGCAAAGTATGTCAGAAGGGGAGGGAGCTTCCTAGGTTCTGTGGAGATAGCTGATGAAGTTTTGGTATTTCAACTCTGAACTTCGAGCATTTACAAGATAACTCATAATTTTCTGCAGTTCATGTTAAGTATGCTACTAAAAGGAAGCAAAGACTGGTATAGAACACAAAGAATTCAGATGACAAAAGAAAATTCCAGACAGAATCAGGACCGAGACAATTTCCCTTAGCCACGCCTGGCTTGGTATTTCGCTAATACTAACGAAGAGCTGCATTAGTGGCTGGTTTTGCTGGGATTTGTGGCAGGAGCACACAGCTAGGCAGCCTCCACAGCCAAGCTTTCTCTCTCACTCCTGGAACCTGTTTGCTTCAGGTTCCGCTGTACCTCCAACCCTGAGTGCAGACAAAAGGAGCAGCTCCTACGTGGGACATGCTGCTGTCGGGGTAGAGGGATGAAGGAGGGCAGAGGGATAAGGGAGGGCAGAACCACACCACGGCTCACTTCCTACCCACATTTCATTGGCCAAAATGAGTCACGTGGCCAGGCTCACCTGCAAAAAGCATGTTCAGTCTCCCAGGGACAACCACCAGGGTGGGGCAGAGTCAGGAGGGCAGTGCCGGTTGTGACAATAATAGAATATAGCAGGACTAGGTAAGTTTCCAGAACCACACGTTCTGGTCATGGTTATCTCATCTCGTCTGTATAATTATGCTTAAGTTAATTGTAAACAATTTACAGATTCAATCTATAATGAGGTCATTTCTAATGGCTCCTTTTATGGCCCCCAAACCTGGGTATCAAAGACTCCTGCAGGTGCTAATAAAACCCACTAGAGAGATGAGATGAACCCTAATTGGCAACTGCAGGCTTCTGACAGTGGGGAAATGACTTCAATGGGATCCCTCAGAAGAGTGTTTCTCAACATGTGGTCAGTACTCCACCTGCAGCAGAAAGACTTGGCAGGCTGGTTTCACACTGCAGATTCTTAGGTTCCAACCTCAATACACTGAATCAGAGCTCGTAGGAATGGGCCCGGGAATCTGCATTTAACTGGCACTGTAGGGAATTCTGCTGTAGAGCAACTAGCGAGAATTGCCACCTCAGTGAACCCGCCCTCACCAGGCTCCTGTCGGAAAGCATCACCCTGGAAGGCCCGTCCTGGGTTGCTGCCTGGGGCACAAAGGCTCATGTGCGCACCGGGATCCACATGTTGTGGGTCTAGCCAGGACTTGGAATCTCCTCGGGGGTCAGGGAGAAGGAGGTGCTTTTTTATGGAATGGCTTTTAATGAAGGGCTCTACCTTTCCTTCAAATACATTTTACTTTATATAGTTCACAATTTTGCTCTTAAATCAGCATCTGTGAATCATTTTTGTTATTTGTCTATTTTTAGAAATGAAATGTGACTACATTGAACAATGTTCTCATAAAAAAATCCTCTCATAATAGTAACAATTGTTCTAAAATGTATATTTTAACTGCTTCTCAACAGTGTAGGTTTGGAACCCAAGCTGTGATGAAAGCTTAACTGTAAGTTTCCAAACCTGATTTTCTCTGATGTTTGCACGTTTTAAAATGTTTCAGTTATCAATCTCTAAAATGAAAGACAAAATTTAAAAATGTATATTCTGACTGGGCTCTGCCTATGCTTTTCCAGGGCTGCTTTACAGAGAAAGACAGCAGTGTTCCATGTGGGACAATTTGGTTTTAGAGTTCTGTTGCAGTGACCTCTGCTGCTGCCGGGGTCATTAAATTCAATATACTTGTGCTGCCAAGTCCAAGTTTCCTGGCGTCATTCTGCTCTAACGGGGCTGGTGTGGCACCCTGGTGTCATAATCTGCCCAGGCTGCCAGCAAGGAGTTTTGTGAGGCTGCTCTGCCTCCCTGGAACTCTGAGGCCATCACTATGTTTCAGAAGAGGGGACATTTAGTTACAGACCCCTTTAAGGTCTATTCTGTTATCCGATCCCACACCTCACATGTGAAGTCCTTTCTAAACTTGGCTGAGCAAGAGAATTCTTGACATCAAGATCTCAAAGGTTATTTTTGAGTTGTTTCTTCCTTTTGGAAGTCATGTCTACAGTCAAAGTGAGGAAGAGACAATTTACTACAAAATTCAGTTGAGAGAAAGGAAGGGAGAGAGGGAAAGAAGAAAGGAGGAGGAAAGACTTTGTAAAAACTAATGAAACACTGACTAGATATAATACTAAACAAAATGCATTCCTATGTTTTCTTACAAGAGTCAGTTGTATATGTCTTTATATTCAGGCTAATGACAAACACAAAGGCAGACATGGTTGTTTAACTTAACTGGCTGATTTTATACTGCACTTCTATCTTTTAATCTGCAAGTGTATTCTTGAATGATAGAGAACATCTAATAAAACCATTTCTACAGAACTAGGAAATTAATTTGTAAGAAAGGAAGAGTTTACAGACCCTATCTTTTATACCCACCCCCGGTAAGGGGAGGGGAAAGGAAGGGAAGGGAGGAAGGAAGGAAAGGAGAAAGAAGAAATTTCTGCTTTGTCCACTTTGCCTCCCTTTTGCTTCCACTGTGCTGATCTGGCCTCACAGCACCTCCAACCTTCATATTTCTGTGTCCCTCCAGTGATGGGCTCTTCCCTATGGCTCCCAGATTCTGCAAGTTGAGCACAGCCAGATACATGTCATACGAGGAAAACCATCATGCCCAAAGAACTTCTGGATCTCCAGGAGGCTGGCACAGAAATGGACAGAGGGCGGCATGAAGTCTAAACTCAACCATCATTGTCATGAAACTCGTAAGACTCCCTCACTGGAAAGGATCTGCTCCCTTTTACACTGACCGCAGAGCAGCAGCTCCTCAACGTGGCATCACGGCAAACCATGCGAGCGGCAGACCCCGTGCCAGCTTGGGAAACTGTTTCATATTCAGCTAATGGAGACTTAATTTAGTTTCTTGGGATTAGAATGTTTCAATATTGCTTTATGAAAGTATTCCATTCTGGTTCTTGGGCAGAGCATCAGTTCAGAAAAGCTGCAAGGTTTTAGCTGCCAGTTTCCTTGCATTCCTGTTTTTCTCTGTAATTTCTAAAGACTAGTAAGTAGACATGGCACTTTACAAATACACAAAGACAAGGGCCTGGCCTCCGGTCAGAAAAACACAACCCAAATGAAAATAATCCAAGCAGAAGCAGTTACAGACAGTTTTGGGGGGAGGGCATTGGCTTTGGAAAGCAAAGTTTAAAGTATTTCTGTTTTTGTTTTTGTTTTGAAATGGGAGTGATTTGGAGGGAGAGGGGACGGCCTCGTCCTGAGGTTTGCTCTGTGTTTAATCTACACACGCTCGTGGTCTCTGGAGGTCAATCAATTCTAAAGCAAAGTTGTGCAAACTGACACCCCCGCCCCCCGCCAAAGAAACTGCTTTCTATGGCAGACAGCGCATTTTTTCCAAAGGCTTTGTGGCTGACCTCAGCTCCCCAGACAAGTGTAGGCTTAAATAAGATAATTGCTTTCCAAGGTATTTTGCCTCCCTCGTAGAAAATCTTCCTGAACACCGAGCACACCTCTACGGGGGGAGACCACACCTGAAGTCACATCCCTAATTGGTTGTTTTATTTGCTTTCATCAGAAAGCTCTGCTGACTACATCAAGCAAAAGTTAGCTGTTTAACTTCCTAGAAACAAGCCAGTTACCCAGCACTGTGGCAGAGTCAGTTAATCCAAGACACATTTTTATGCAAACCTCAAGTTATAACCCACATATGGTGGCAGATCATTATCCTAAGACTCTAAATTGAACCAGTTATATAGTTGGAGGTGGATCTATCATAACCTGGAAAACTTTGCTTTTACTGGTCTATTTTAACAAGTGTAGGGAGGAAATAAAACTCAAAAAGCATAAACTGTTTTACATTTTGAATTGAACTTTGATAAAAATGGAAATACTCCAACATAAAGAAATACTGGCAAAGAAGGAAGGAAAGATGCAGACAGAAATAAAGGAGAAAATGTGGAAATAAAAAGGTTCTGTTACTGCCTGTACATTTCCTGATTTAGTTAAGTGGAAAAGGCAGGATACACAATTACGTAGAGATATGACCCCAATGAGAGAGACAGACAGACAAAGAGAGAGGCGCGGAAAGGCAGAGACAGACAGACAGAGGCAAAAGACTAAAATGAAATGGATCAAGATAGACTTCAGGGATCATCCCTGAGAACTGGGATTACAGATAACTTTCATTTTGTCTTTGGGCCTTTTGTGTTTTCCAGACTCTCTATAATGAGCATATTTTTCTTTAACAATAAAAGTCAATAAAATATTTTTCTTAATATTTCTAATTCAAAATGCAATGATCTTTAAACTTTGAGCACATGAGCTGACAGACTTCAGGGCTGTTAAAGGTAGAGTTTCTACCTGTACTAGTGTGTCCTGCTCCCCGCCCAACACCCCCACAAACCCAAAGGAATGGTGAGCACGCACACACACTCCCACACATTTTGTATACAGCTCACAGATAGATATAAAGACTTTTCCAGCCTAAACATATTTTAACAGTTCCAATGCCCCAGGCTGCAGTAACAGATGGCAAAAAAAAAGTGTTCTTTAGTGCTGACCTCTTGCAAATTATTACCATCCCCATCAGCGGACACCGTCTGTAAGGTCAGTTCCAACTTTCCATGATGCGTTGCTTTATACCCTATGTGTGCCACATAATGTGAGCTTTTACACAGTGGGAGCTGATGTGCCGTGTGGAAGCCTGGCTTTGGCTTTAACTGCGCTGGTTGTTTCAGCAGCTCTGATCTCTAGATCCTAAACTATTTCAGTCCCTGGAACAGCTAGGGAGGGGAAAGCATGCAGAAATTTGCTCTGGGCATCTGTTCCCTCCACATCATGAAGCTGGCTTGATCTCCTCCACAAACCTTTTTGTTTCCTTGGCATTTGTCCTTTGGATCACTTTGTGGCTAAAAGATACCCTCCGAGACAGATTCCAGAGAGTTATCCTGGCCTGCTGCCTAAAATTATTCACTCCACTTGTTCCTCTACTTGAAAACCTTTGAATTAGGGGTTTACTTAGAACAAGAGCCTTTCCACAGAAAATCAAATGCCTCTAAAAGGGTTCTGAGCTAACCGTCATTCAGATCTGAACGTAAACCTATTTGATCAGATTGCTTTCCCTCTAACACCTAAGCAGCTAGATTGAGAAATGGAAATTATGATGAAATACAAAGGGAGCTAAGTAGCAGGTAGGGATGGAGGGACGCAGCTTGAAGATAATGGCACAGATGGGCAGGCTGCCCTGAGGGCTGAGGGAAGAGGCACATGCAGGTATTTGGGGAGCAGCAGAGGCAGCCCTCCGCTCTCCTCAAACCTCCAGTCCTCCCTCCCTGCCCCACTCTCAGAGGATGACTTCTTCTTCCACGTGAATTCCTCAACTTCTTGCCACCAACCCCACCAGCTCTGAACCCCCTGCACTGCTCCAAGCCTCCTCTCCTCCCATCTGGGCTCCTTCCTCCTCTGCCTGCTGGACCCCACTTCTGCTGCCTACCCAGCTGCATTCCCTACCCATCCCCCCAGCATCTTCAACTTTTCTCTCTTCTTTGGCTCCTTCAATCTGTCTTCCCACCTCAGCTAATCAACCCACCCACCAACCACCCAACCAACCAATCAACACAAAACGCTTTCCCAAAACCCACCGCCCACTCCTGCTGTGCCTCTGCTCAGCCACGTCTGGGAAGAGCTGCTTGCACCCCTGCTGTCCACATCCTTGCCTTCCCTCTCTCCTAGCCTGTCGTTTCTCTTCTGCTCATTTCCCACTATGAAACTGCTCAAATCACTGGTGACATTGTGACGAAAGCAATGGTTCTTGGCTGGCTTACCCAGGCAGCGCCCTTTGTCCCACACCTCAACCGAAACACCAGCCACACAGCCTTGTGTGCACCCATCCTTGTGTGCACCCATCCTGGCATCCTTTCCACCATGGATAATGATATTTTTCTATGAGAAAATATATTCTTTCTTCTTAACACTGATTTTAAAATGAGATTTTGAAACGTTTTAAGTTGAGGACTATCTCTACCTATGTAAATACGGGTCACTCAGCACAAATACATGCTAGGTTGGTTCTCCCAAGTCAAATAAATAACCTTGCCACAGGATCACTCTTAAAAGCAATTTGGTTTTGTCTTAGTTTTTGTTTTCCCTTTTGGAGTCTAACTTCGCAAAAGAGAAATGTTCAATTCCAATATTGTCATTTTGAAAAATTGTTTCTAAAGCTCTGAAATGCTCAATAGTTTTTCCTTTTGCTTTGGCTGAGTATGCTGATTTTATAGGTCCAAATACATATTCTTTGATCCTTTAATTAATGCTTGTGGCTAAATTATGAGCGAAAGAAATATTTTAATAAGTTTATACAAATGAGTCATATGATCCCCCCAACTGCAGCCACAATACACAACACCCTGTGCTGTAGGACATCTGTTTGTCTCCTTCCAAAAGTTCAGAAAAGGATTTTAAGAGCAAGTTGGAAATAGCAGAGCTACACTCACCACTGTGTTGGCAAGAGGGCTGGGCCCTTTCCTCCGGGGCCACGGCATCACAGGACAGCAGCTCTCCTCTGCTAAGCTGTATCGTGCCTCTTCAAATCAGCAATAGGGACAGAGGACAGCATGGCATCTTTTCACCGAAGAAAGGTATTCACTGTGGGAATAAGAGAAGTGTAAAGAGACTGGAGGGAGTAAGTGGCCTGTGGGTAGACAAATTATTCTGGCTCTGTCCCCACCATTGGGTAAGGTTTGTTCTTGGCATCACATTTGTTCTCTTCCTCCCAACAGAACTTTCAAGAAAGTGCCTCATCACATTGTGCAGATGCACATGGCCGGTTCGCCCCAACTTTGGGGCTGCTCTGTGAGCACTTTTGTTTCTCCTTTATTTTTCATGCTTATTTTGCATGGGCTTGCTCTTGACCTGACCTTGCTTCCCATCTTCATTTTGTCCTCTGGGGGGACAACTCTCTGGAATACAGGTTGGAGTCTGGGACTCTGCCTATTTCTCTGTGTCCCTGGGATTTCCCTCCTTCATTCCGTAGATCTGTGCTAGAGGTTTCTCTGTAACCCCCACCATCCACGGATCCCGAAGGAAAGCATCCTGTCCCCTTTATTCTAGGGAGGAGTGGCTCTTCCTGTCTTCTGCAGCACCCCCACCCCCGCATGGTGCTGAGGACATATTATGTGTCCCATCAATATTTCAGTCAGTTCTACTTTGTCTTGGTCAGGGACCAGCAGCCTCAGTCTCACCTTTGAGCTGATGAGAAATGCAAATTCTCAGGCCTTGTGTTTAACCTATGGAAGCAGGATCCCTGAGGGTGGGGCCCAGGAGTCCGTGTTAACAAGCTCTCCAGGTGATTCCTATACAGAATGAGGCCCACTCAGCTGACAGCTGTGCGAAAGAAGGGCCATGAAAAAAGATTATTCATTCGCTTTCCAGGGGAAGGGAATCAAACACCCAGGCAGCAGGTTACAAGGCTCTCCTGAGGCCCTCAAAGACAATTTTCTGAAATCAGCAGCAAGGATTAAAGACCAAGATTTCCCAGCTGTGAGTTTTCTCTTGAAAGTCCCCAAGTTTCGTTTTTTTCCTCCACTGCACTCCTTGCTCCGTAACTACTCTGCAGAAACCAGTCTGATATGCTCATTGTCTGGCCAAGCCATGTTCTCATTCTCTGCCTTTGCCCATTTGTGGGTTCCCGACTCTCCAGCCATGGAGAGCTGACCACACCCTATTCCAAGGCTTGGCTCTACCAGCAAACAGATATTTACTGAGCACTTGATCATGATATGTGCAAGGTTTCATTAACCATCCTGCTCCCCTCCCAAACCTCTTCTGCCCACTGTGGAACCATGGCCTGCTGATCGCCTGACCCACGGCAGGGCACTCAGGCACCGAAACTTAGGTGAGAGCTGAGGCCCCTGAGAAGTCTCTGCTCTCGTGACTTTCAAACCGTTTAGTAAAGTAACCAGATTAGAACACCTACACAGAAAATGAGACAGGGCAGTATTTTATTAGCATGAATGCATTCTGAAGTTAAAATGAAGTTAAATTGTAGGTTAAGCAATGAGTATAATAAGGCTATTTTGACCCCCCAAACTGAAGTTAGATGGATAAGAGCAGTCTGGTCTGCTTCTGCATCCAGTTTATTTCTGGATTAGTTGTACAATATAGAGGGGGAAAATATCCTCATTCAGATAAGTAGTTGCACATGGTAACAGTTGTTTTTCTTAAAGATAACTTTCCTTGCAACCTCAAGATACTCTTCAATTAGACAGATGGCAGAACGGCTTTATCCCAAGGTTTACCCACAAAGTGGTGTTTAGATGGCATTATAATGAACACTTTGGCAGTCTTAGGTCAAAAATTGGCACATGTCATATTTGATTGTCTCTTTTTTATATAAGTTGGAAAAAAATTTTAATGCAATTTAAATCAAATGTCAGTGGAAATCCTAAGAACATTTGCAGTCCTCAAGGCTCTATAAAGCACGAGTCAGTCACTTCACAGATGAGACACCAGGATGAGAGCGTGAAGTCACGAACTCAGGTCCCCGTGGCCTTTTGATGTCAGAGCTGGCTGCATCTCATGTCACCCGACTCCTGCTTTTCTTCTTCTTTTTTTTTTTTTCTGCTTTTCTTCTGTGTTTTGAATGGGACATCCAAGTTCCTGCATGTAGATTCCAAGTGCCTTTTGCTCAGAGCTGAATCTTCCAGAGCAGGGGCTCTGTTTATCCTGCCTAAATGGATTACAGGATGGAAATTCCCCAGAGCCATCTCTCATCTTCTTTTGGATGGTGCCGGGCAAGAATGAAGATTTGCTAAGTGACTCTTCCTCCTCTTCCTGGGGTCTGCCGTGGGTTGGCACACGCAGTCCTCTTAGAATAATACGGTTTGCCTTTCAGCGTCGGCCAGGGTTTGGCACGCTGACCGAGCTCTGCACAGCTTTTCTTTCATCAGGCCTAGTCCCAGAAAGCACTTGCTCATTTAGATGAACTGCATCTGGCATGTGCTCAGCCTAGCTAACAAAGATATTATTTTAGCAGTGCAGGGGCCAGGGAGACGGGGCAGAGAAATGGCGGGGCCTTGGAGGAAAAGCAGATCACTCCTGGCCTCTACAGATGGCCTCAGATGTCACAGGTGGCAGCTCCCAGAGCCCTTCTAGCTCCCAGAGCTTCTCCTAGCAGCTCACTGTTTCAAGACCAGCACCCTGGGGAGAAAGCCACAACAGGGTGAGGGCAGAGGTTTCTTGGAGAAAAATGGAACTGCTTTAGCAGGCGTACGGCTTCACGAAGAAGTGTGGAGAGAATTTTTCTCTCTCCTTTTACCTCAGAGAACGGGCAGCAGCTCTTCCTGCAGAACCTGCCGTGACCTGGGGATGGGGTCTCCCTCTGCTTGGAGCTGAAACTCTGCCCACGCCACACAACTGTGGAAATTAAACAGGTGTCAGGCGTGTCTGTCATCAGGCGAGAGAAATTCAGTCATGTAGGCTCCAAACAGCTCACCCAATAAAGTGCCTCCCCTCTCCTAGCAACTTGCCGTGCTTGGACTTTCCACCTACTTTTGCAAGGTGGAATTTAATTTATATATATATACACACACACACACACACATATATACACATATATATATGTATACACATACACACACACACACATATATATATGAGGGCCCTGTCAGTAAAACCAAAAGAGCTGGAACACAGAGGTTTAGCTGACATTAATCCCTCTAACTGCCCCACTTTATGAGGAAAACCGGCCCAGGACTGATTGTGATTTATTCTTTACTTCCTCTTAGAATTATAATCAAATGGAATGCTTTAATATTTTTGTCTCTCACAAAAAAAGTCATAAATCTAAGAAGGCTGCATGCTGTTATGTTCAGGCCTAAAATATTCATCCCGCAGAAGGCACAGCTTGTTGCTTCCCCAGGATCCATCCTCTTCCTCCTTGCCAGAAGAAGCGACCGGCAGTGTGCTCAGGTGAAAACACTCCTACCCCGACCCTCTTGGGTGCGTGGAGCAGCCATGCCACCCAGTTCTGGCTCGTGATCTGTAAGCAAAGTCTATGGGATGCGGCTTTTGGCAAAAGTGGACAGACTCGGATGATATGGGAAATTTGCACGTCCCTTTTTCTGTCTTCCTCTTGGTCGGAATGATGACTGGAGGCAGAGCAGCCACTGCAATCATGAGGATGAAACACTCATGCTAAGATTGGTGACATAAGCAGCTCCAGGGGGTGTGGGTCCTTGATGACTACCTTAAACAGTTGAACAGCCACTGACTGCCTGCCTCAAAACTTTTTCTAAGCTGAGCAAAATAAAACCCATTTGGTTAAGACTTCGGGTTTCTCTTAAAGGCAGCTAAATGCAATTCTAACCAATACCCTTTCAAAACACAAACTTCACACCATCACTTTAGGCTAAGGAATGCTGCTGTCCAGCTGGTAGACAGAACAGAAATCTCTTTTTCCATTTCATACCGTGAGGAAACTGGGGGCAGTGGGAAAGGATAAAGTGAGTAACTTTCCTCTTGCTGAATCAAATTCTACCTTGCAGCCCTTAACTCCTTGTAGCATTTGGGCCATTGGCTACTTCTTCCTCCTTGAAATTTCCTCCTTCCTCACATCTGTGATACCCCTTCCATGCTTTTCCCTCATCTTGTTGGCCCATTTTCTGGTCTCTCATGGGTCCCTCTTCTTCTGCCTGCCCCTTAAATGCAGTTGTCTCCCAGGGTTTTCCTTTTCTTAGCATCTCACACTCACATGAGGGGTGACCTTATGTCTACCCACGCCATGGACATTGGAACAAGGTGTCTACTATGGACTACTAAGAGGAAGACAGCAGCTCCCAAGACAAGATGTGCTATTTGATTCCACTTCTGAATGTGGAAGAGAAGACTATATGCATAGAAAAAATATCTGAAAGGCTATATAAACAATATGTTAACAGTGGACAGGAGGTGGAGTTATGGATTTAAAATCTTTAATTCAAATACAAAATTAACCCTTTAGAACCCTCCTACACTGTTGGTGGGAATGTAGCCATTATGGGAAACTATGAAGATTCCTCAAAAAACTAAAAATAGACTTATTCTATGACCCATCAATCACATTCCTGGACATATATCTGGAGGGAACTCTAATTTGAAGATACATGCACCCCAATGTTCATAGAAGCACTATTAATAATAGCCAAGACATAGAAACAACCTAAATGCCCATCAACTGATGACTGGATAAAGAAGTTGTGCTATATTTACACAATGGAATACTACTCACCCATAAAAAAGAATAAAAGAATGCCATTGCAGCAACACAGATAGACATGGAGATCATCATTCTAAGTGAAGGAAGCCAGAAAGAAAAAGAAAAATACCATACAATATCACTCATATGTGGAATCTAAAAAAAGATGAAAAAGACACTAATGAACTTATCTACAAAACAGAAACAGACTTATAGACATAGAAAACAAACTTATGGTTACCAGAGGGGAAGGGGGCAGGAAGGGATAAATTGGGAGTTCAAGATTTGCAGATACTACTATATATAAAATAGATATACAAGTTTCTTTTATATAGCACAGGGAACTATATCCAATATCTTGTAGTAACTTACAATGAAAAAGAATATGAAAACGAATATCTATATCTGTATATATGACTGAAACATTATGCTGTACACCAGAAATTGACACAACATTGTAAACTGGCTATACTGCAATTAAAAAAAGATACCTGGTTACAAACTAAAAAAATAAAAATAAAATAAAACAAACCCTTTACTTCCTCAGGCTTGAGAGGGAGTAGAAATTGTTTCAATAGATTTTCAGTAACTTCCAAATTATTTTTCCATTTTTACTCCACAGGTACTTTCTCATTCTTTAGGTAGTCATTTATTCATTCGGTGAGTATCACGTGTGTGAGGTGCATTGGAAAATCAAGCCCTAATAAACAAAAAACAAGAGTAAGATGGTAGCTTTAAACTTAATCGTATCTATAACTACATTAATTGTCACAAGTGGGAATAGACCACAGAGAGGCTCAAGGGAAACTTCTAGGGAAATGAAACCATCCTATATTATGATTGCTATGGTAGTTATATGACTGCATACATTTTGTAAAGATCATCAATTTGTAAACTTAAAAGTGGTTTATTGTAAGTGAATTATGTCTCAAAGATGCTGAGCAGAAAAAGAAATACATCTTTCAGTTGAGAATTCGGCAAGAAGGGGATGTCAAAGGAAGTCGTCCTGAGATCTATTTAAAACAGATGTTCAACATCTCAGAATAGGTTTTTAATTAGCGTCTTTCCCACTTTTAATAAAGTATCCATATTTTCTTTTAAAAACAAACAAAATAACCAAAAACCAAACCCTAAGTGTGAGGTGCTCTCCTTTAAAACAAATGGGGTATGTACTATTTCATTTTTAAGTTGGCAGAGAAAGGGCCGAATCACATTGAAGGGATGTTCCGGGTAGAGCACAATACATGCTACACGGCAGCTCCCCCTGGCCCCTTTCCTGACTGAGCACCAGGCATTACATCCAGACCCCAGGCTGATTGCTGCTCTGGTCCCAGGAGACTTCCCTGGACTGGGTCTCTGCCCCCAGCATCTGCTGGACCTGTCTTCTTTGGACACTATGAAGTGACAGCCTCAGGATGTTTTCCAGCTTCTCTGATTAGCTCTAAGCATTCCAAAGTGAAAAGTTTATAAAAAATTAAAAACAAAAAGCCCACCATACAAATGTATGCTCTAATTAGAGCTTTTCTAGCTCTAACTTTGCACTTGCAAAAATAACCAAATGACGTAAGACAACTCTTGTCTACACACAGAGTTGGATGTGATGGTGAGCAGCCTCACTCCCATCACCAAACCTACAAACCCCATGGCTTCTGAGCTGGTGCCTCCCAACTCCCCTCCCAGGACAGCGAAAGAAGCTGCCTTCTCCTTTTATGACAAATCCTGCTCTTGTTCTCTGGATTCTGGCTTCTTGCCTCTTCACAAATCTCTCTTTCCTTGATCAACCTCTTTCTCTCCTATGTCTTCAACCTCTGTTTCTCTATACTTCTTTCTCATCAGCATTTACATTGACACTCTCTGAAAGTCTCTTCTGATTGGGGAAGCATACTAAATGGATTGATTGTGCTATAAATTTTGGATGAGGTTGGAGCTCTGGGCTGTTCAGGCTGCATCTTCTCCCTCTAAAAAAGCGCCGGGTCTTCTGGGGATCGTAGGCCCATTAGCAGATTGCCTTTTTACTGAACATTCTGAAACATGTTTTCAATTCTGAGGTCTCCCTTCAGTTGCTGGCACCGGACCACTCCCTTGTGGATAAGCACTTGGCTTCTCTGTAAAGGCCTTTGGTTCCTCACGTTTGCAATGCAGTTCCCCACCCGTGGTTGAGCAGTTGCTGATGGACCCAATGGATGGGAACAGAAGCTGAGGACAGGCACTGTGTGTGGCACAGCGTGTCCTCCACCCGGACGTTTCCTTAAAACTGTGTCTTCAAGACATGTTGGCTCCATCCACTGCCAATCCTTCAATGGGGGCAGGTGGGGCGTGGGTCTGTGTTATCTCATTCCCTTTAAATGGGGGCCTCTTATATCTGTGTTTATGTCTAAAGAACTAGAACACATCCATGGTGCATAAGTGGGAAGTATTTGGAAAACTTCATACAAGTTATTTCCATGTTCTGAATATAAATGTCCATTAGCATTTTTCTTATCCATCCTTTGGAATTAAAGACTAATTTTTTTCACTTGATGAGTGTGAAGGAAGTCAGATACATGTCCACAAAATCTCTTTCATTTACCTGGAATCAGAATCACAGGCTGGCAGGAACTCATCAGCCATTGAACAGTGTGAAACTGTGGCACCTAAGGAGGGCTTGACTCAGGGGATTCGTTTGGGGGCTTTCGGGTGGGCAGGAGTAAGAATTTGGGTTAGAAGTTGGCCAAGCTACAGGGCTTTTAAAGAATCTAGCATGACCTCAATTTCCCAGCGGCCTGTTTTCAAGTGTCATCCAAAAGCTGGAAACTTAAATGTAACTGTTGAGCCTCCCAGCCACCATGACCACGGGCTGTTCCCCATCCCGCCCACCCTGTGCCCAAGGCTGAGGTCACCACAGCAAGAGGCGGCCAGCTTCCATGGGGCTTCCGTGATTTTGGTTCCTGAGGTTGGCACCAAGGTTTTCAAAAGTGTGAGTGCTCATTCCCCTGTCCCCTCGTCGGCACAGTACCCCCTACCCCGCACTGTACCGGATCTCCTGGGCACCACTGCCCTGCCCCCACTGAAGGATGCCAACCCCACAGTCCTGGCAAATCCTGCCTGAGCTGTTCTGCTAACGTGTTTAGTTGTGTTGACTGTCAAGACAGAGGTCTGAGAAAACAATTAGCTTTGAAAGACACCAGGAGAGGCCTGAGTGAAGACCCCTGCAGTCTGTTACAGAGAGGTGACAGCTTTGGACAGCATGCTTGTTTATCTGTGCCTCAGGTCAGTGTGTGCGTGTGTGTCTGTGTGTGATCTTATTACATTTGCCCAGAGGTGAGTATGGGCTTTGCTGATAAGTGATTTTGACTTTGCGGGTATTTGACTTTGAGGGTGTGTGCATAATAACCTCTGGTATCTGTTTGTCCAGGTTAAAGGGAACATATCAGTGTCTGATTGCACACATCATTGTTTTTTGCTTTTATTGAGGAGGTATAGTTGATTTACGCTGTTGTGTTGATCTCTGATGTACAGCATAGTGATTCATTCACACATATTTTCGTATTCTTTTTCCTTATAGGCTGTTACAAGGTATTGACTATATGTCCGTGTGCTATACAGTAGGACCTTGCTGTTAATCTGTTTTATATAGAGTAGTTAGTATCTACGAATCCCGACCTCCAAATTTATTTGACCCCTTCCTGAGGCAGCTCTGTTTATTGGGAAGGGAAAGCAGCTCCTGGTGTCTTTTACTGGGCGCTCTCTGATCTTTGCAAATTCTCCCTTCTGCTTCAAACTGCCAAACTCCTCTTTTGTTCTGACTCCAGCAGGGGGATGGACGTGCTCTGTTTCAATAGTGAAAAACCCTGTTGGTTCTAGCGCTCCCTACTGCCTGTTTCCCAGATGAAATTTCCTTGGGGCAGAAGGAAAGAAGAATCAGCCTCCCCTGGCTACATGTATCAACATGACACTTAAACCCAGAGCTAAAAGGAATCCTTGAACGCTTGCAGGCTTGTGCACTGACCTACAAAGTCAAACCCACGCACATTTTCTGATTAATCACTTGTGTGGAGTAACTTTAATACTTTAAAAACATGAAAGAAACAAAGAAATAAAATCCTTTGCAGTCCTGGCTACCTACAGAGATTTTACTAAGATTCTGGTGAGAGTTACCTTCCTCTAATCACATTGAGGGTTTTTGTTTGTTTTTCTTTTTTGGTAAAGAAATGCTGGCAACTGAGGATTTTTGCAGACAGAATTCAGAAGGAGGGAAGTATTTAGTGATGGCACGACTCTGAGTCCAGCATAGCATTCATGGAACGACTGCCCCATTGGGTCAGCATGGAGACAGAGGGGCAGCATTTATCAAATCTGAAAGCTGAGGGTGAGGGGGGGTCCCAAGCAGAGGAGGCTGACACCACTGGTCTACGCAAGTGACAGCCACTCTGCAAATATTAGGTGGTAAGTGGGCTGCTCTAGAACTGAAGGAGGAAGAATATGAGGAAACACAAGGGTGGCTGAGAGTGTTGCACATTCCAGAAGAGGGCTGGGGAGGGAAGGGTTTTTGGCAGAACCATAGGTCCTAACCCAGTCCTGCTGGTTTAGATGAGAAGTGGGTTTTCTATAGAAGCTGGCCTTCCAGGGGTGGGAGACAAGAGAGAGAACAGAATCCTTAGCAAAAAGCGGTACCTGACCTCAGTGCTGCTCAGTCTAGGGGGAGCTGCAGAGCAGGGGTGGGACGTGGTCCCTGAAATGAAAAACTGCCCAGTAGCCACAGCCTGGGTGGAACCCAAGAAGCCACTTGGCCCATGAAACGGTTCCTCTTCCTGCCTGCCACGCCAAGGGGATTCTCTTCCTATGTAACATAGTAAATTCCCCTGTAATCTCACAATGCAGGTAACAGCCTGGCCCCAGTGAGAAATAGCTGGCTTCATGTTTTCCCCAGTACGATTTCCTGTACATCCAGCGAGGAGCCCTGCCCACTCCCCTGCAGGGCTCGGGAGCCGAGCCGAGAAGGAAAAAACAAGGCTGATTCATGTTTGTGATTAACTTCTCACCTAATGCTGTAATCCCATACGTAGCACTGGCCCAGCTGTCAGTGCTGGGCTGGGAACCCAGCTCTCAGCGGAAGGGCGGGGGACTGCGGGTTCTGCACCATCCTGGGCTCCAGCCACCCTGCCATCCCCATGCTCTGCAGGCTGCATCTCAGATGTCACCTCCTTCAGGGATCCCTTTTTCAACCTCCACCATCAGACCTTTCCCTCCAGATTACCCTGTGCCATTTAAACATTTTTTGCAGCTCGGTAGTACTTGCCTTCTCTGTAAACTTTCTCAGGTGCCAAGCCCGATGCCAGGCAAAGGTTGAGGACTCAGTGACTCACAATGAAATGAACCAAACACCACAGGATGACTGGCCTTGCTTGGAAAACTGCACTGGACAGAAAAGAAGCCCAAAGCAAATTCTGGCCACTCTCGTCTGCAACTCAGCCAGCCTAGCGGGCAGCACAGATGTGACCTCCCCCTGCTTTTCTCAACAATAATCCCAGCCCCTTGTTATGATAAACTACTTGCTCCTTGCTCGGCAGTACATTCAGGAACTGGATTGCCGCCAAGGAAAACTCAGGAGCAGTGGTAGGACTATTGAAATAAATTCATGGCCTATGATAAATACAGGAAAAACAGGGCTGGTTAATAAGCCTATCTGCCAACAAAATCACATGGTTATTTAATAGGAGGAGTTTTTACATAAATGTGTATGATTTTAAGTAATAAGGCTGATTTTTTTTTTTTCAAACAAGCAATTCACAGTCTATTTAGCCAAGTAGATATCAAGCCAAGTGCCTCCAAAGCTGATATCAATACTGAGGGAAGCTCTGACTGCTTGAAACAGCTCTATTCCTCTTTTCAGACGTCTTCAGAGCTAGTCCAGGAGGAATACTAGATACATTACTTGATAACTATGCTTTTTGGTTTCAAGTCCCAAATGGTTTCACCCAACTTGATAGCTGGCCTGATCCACCAGACTTGGCTCTGAATTATTTTTGACAATTTCCCAAACTTAAATCCACCCTCAAAAAAGTAAATCTTTGCTACTCCTCAGGCACGCAAAAGAAGGTACTCTTAAGTTCTGGAGTTCCAGAGAGTGATTTCAAAACTGTTCTGAGCAAGAAAAATGTCAATGTCAACCTCACAGGTGACCACTGCAAATATGTATGTTCCGACTTCTTTTTGAAGATCTGTCATGTCATTTTAGAATCAGAGTTCATACTTACCCATTCTGTGCAAAATGTCATCAGGTTCGGTTTGCACAACATAGTTGACCTGGATCAAGGAATTTAAACTTTGAATACCAGACCAGCTATGACATTTGGATCAGTGGGAGCCTTTGCAAATCCATATGAAAACCTGAGTGGCCCACACGGGTGTTTCACCAGCTGGCCACCCTGCAGGAGGCGCATGGAGTGAAATAACTAAAAGCAGCCTCTTTACTTCTAACCTGGCATAAATCACCCTGATTCAATTTCAAGGGGGCGGGGTGGGTTCATGGGAGTGACGACTGGGCCAGCCCCAGCATTAAGTGGCCAGCTGAGAACCTTGGTGTCCTCTGTGTAGTGTTTAGGCTGGTTTTTGCCAGGACAGTGGAATGCATGACCCACTTCCAGATGAGAGTCCAAACACTCCCAGCACTAACTCTGTGCTTAATGCAAATCAAACCCCAAAAGCCTGGTTAGGAGGGAGAAGAGCTCTGCTGGGCTACACACCTTGGAGATGAGCTGGGCAGAAATTTCTGTTACCCAGGACTTAATTCCTGTTGCCTGAGGAAGTCCATCTCTTTTTTTCCTTCTCCCTCTTCCTCCTAAGAGCGGTAAGTGAATGAAAGGACAGTGATTTACTGTGTAAATCCCCATTTGTTTGGGAAGCTTGTAAAGCTGAAGATCTGCTTCCCCAACCCTCAGCTACACCTAAGGCCACGGAGTGAACTCTCATTTCTCAGGCAAGCCCAGGACACCCCCAGCCCGTCAAGCCTGCCGGTGCCCTGTTTCAGGTGTCCACTTTCTAGACTGAAGGAGACATGGGGTTGACCTGCCTCTGGACTTTCTGGCTCCAGCTTGTACAGCCTGGATGTGTCATTGCCAAAGAGCAAGGACCACCCCCCAGAGGAAGGAGCCAGCTGGGTTCTTCCCTCGCTGCAGGGGGCTGTGTCAGCACAGAGCTGCAGAAAGGGCAAGGCAGAGGAGAGAAGAGGAGAGAGTTGTGGTCTACACCCAAAGTGGCCTTGGCCATGAAACCCATAAAAGGAAATAAGAGCTTTTTGGAAGCTCCAGTGGCCCATAACTTGCACTATAACACAGCCAGGTCCATGGCAGGTCTGAGGTAGCAATCCTGTTGCCTCAGGATCTTTAGGGATGATCTTCAGGGATGTTACTGAGATTCTTACCTCTGTGCGGAGTCCATGGGTCACTGGGGAACGGAAGGGACTGTGGCCCTTGAGGGGCTCCCATTAGCCTTAGGATGGTTTTAAGAGCTTGGATTCTGAAGCCAAACTGCCTGGGTTAGAATCTGGGCCCTGACACAGACAGCTGTGTGGCTTTGGGCAGCTTAACTTTTCTGTGCTCAATTCCTCTTCTTTAGAAGGGTATAAAAACAGTACCTTCCATGTAGGGTCACCGTGAGGATTCAATGATTGAATATATATCCAGGCTTAGAACAGTGTTGGCCACAAAGACTGTACTATATGAGGGAAGGTTAACCATTATTACTTGGAGACATAAGACCCATGTCAGAAGTCAGAACCCATAAGGACAAGGCCGTCTGTGAGGCTGTGCCGGGAAGATGTTTTGGGGTTGGAGAAAAACCAAGATGCTCTGTGGGGTTGATGCAGGCAGGATGGGCTTCTAGGGAGAGGTGGGGCCTGAGTCAGGACACTGAGGCATGGTTTACTTTGACCCTTTTCCTCGAACCTAGGCTGATCACCCATGAATATGGGGCCACTACCCCCAATAAGGGCCTCCGGTATCTTTTCCTAAGTCCTCAATGAAAGCCGGGGACCTCCCTGCTCTGCTGCTCACCTCCTGGCCTGGTCTTTTGGCTTCCTCTGTGATTTCTGTGCTTGTCCACATACTGTTGAATCAGATGAGAGATTTCAGTTCAGGCCAACAAAGTTTAGGACAGTTCTATTCCACGTAAGAAGCTGGGGCAACACAAGTGAGCATCCAACAATGTCCACGTTGTCCTCAAGGAGCTGCCCAGTCTATTGACAGACAAAGAAACAGTTTTCTAAGTCAGTGTGTTGAGACTGGTTGTTCTGGGAGGAGGAGGAGGAGGGGTGCTTGGTCCAGGGGCAGAGAGTCAGCACCTCTTCAAGGGTGACTTCAAAGGAAGAGTCAGAGCCAGGGGGCCGAGGTGGGGTGCAGAGGCACCAGCAGTCCGAACAGAAGGAAGGGCGTGAAGTTTGGTTTGGACCCTTACACTCTGCAAGCACCACGTGGGACTTTCTCTTTGTCTCCCTCTTCCTCCAGCTGCTCTGAAATGCCCCAGGATCTGCCCAGGGCCTGAGGAAGAGTGCCTGGAGTTGGCCTGAGCTCACGGGGCCTCTGGTTGGGCCTGCTCCTGACCGGGTGGGTGGATGGGAGCAAAGTCTGCAACAGGAAGGTGAGTGGAGCTGTGGGCACAGCACTAGCTTCCAAGCCGGGTCCTTCCTGTCCGTTAGTTCTGTCATCTGGAGCAGGATGCTTTGCTTTTCTCAAATTTCGATGACAAAACAGGCAGACTAATACCTAGTAGAGTGGTTATGAGAACTGACCGAGGAATACATACCTGAGGAATACCTAATAAGCCCCTACTGTGTGACGGCCAGAAGGGATTGTCAAGGTCCCAGCCCCACTCTCTCCTTCTGCTGTCTCTGTTTATGATACCGAATGGCTAGCAAAGAAATCAAGGAACTCAAAACTCCTCCCTTTAAAATAGCTTTCAAAAAGAAGGCACTGTCTGTCAAAGTTTAGGCATGATGGTGTTGGTCTTTACCCGGGTAAGAGCCCGGCTGGGCTTAGCTGCACAGGCTTTGCCAGAGGGTCCCACTGCCATGGGAGGCTGGCCCCTGGCGTAGAGAAGGGGCCTGCAAGCTGGGGGTTAGATTTCCTGCTTAGATAGAGAAGGTGGCCAATTAGGGCTAATTGTGAAGATTTTGTGATATGGACGTCTGCTTGGGAGATGCTGTATGCAGTCCACAGAGTCACTTCACAGAGGTCATGGACCAGCCTTTGGACAAGAGCCACCAACCTGTCCCCTTCAATGACCCCAATGAAATGCTCCCTATCCCAGTACCAGCCCTCGACCACCCACATTCCCTAATACTGCAGCTTGAATCAGCCTAAACAGAGATGCAGAAGTTGAGCCTAAAAATTGCCCAAGGAGAAGAGGAGAGAAAGAGAAAGAGTAAGAATGCTATTTTTGCTGTGTTTATGACATAGTTTATAACATTTCTAAAGTGTGAGCTACTTATATTAAAAATAATAAAAATGAATGATTCAACATATACGCAAAGGTGTGAAGAAACAAACACACTTGGCTGATGGGGGTAGAAATAGATGCAACCCCTATGGAAGGCAGTTGGCAATGTCTATCACAACCTCACATTTTGACAAATAAACATTTGATGAAGTAGTTTCACTTCTAAGAATTTACCCTTCAGATAGTCTCACTTGTGCAAAATGACAAATGTAATGTTACTTGTTCATTGCAAAATTATTTGCAAAATATTTTTAAACAACCTAAACATCCATCAATAGAGGATGTAACAAGTAAATTATGGAGTAAAACACTGGGCAGACATGTAGTGGTGTGTGTGTATACACCTGCATTTTTACTTTCCATGTATGTACACACGTCCTAGAAACATTGTTAAGTCAAAAAAGCAGAACAGCATTATAGTATGCTACCATTTGTACATGCAGGTATAAACAACTCTGGAAGGATCTTGAAGAAATGAGTTACACTGGTGGCTTTTGGAGAAAGGAACTAGGTGACTGGGGGACAAAAAACAGAAGAGAAACTCAACATTTACCTTTTTATACAGTTTGAATTTGGAACCATGTGACTATGTAATCCACACACTGAATAAAAAAATAGTTACCTTAAAAATAAATGAACACATTGCCCATTGGATGAATAGGTAAACAAAATGTGGTATATACATACAATGGGATATTATTTAGCCTTGAAAAGGAATGAAATTCTGACACATGCTATACCATGGATGAGCCTTAAGGTCATTATGCTAAGTGAAATAAGCCAGTCACAAAAAGATAAATGCTGTATGAGGCCACTCACTTGAGATACCGAGAGTAGTCAAAATCATAGAGACAGAAAGTAGTAGGTGGTTGCCAGGGGCTGGGAGGAGAGGGGAATAGGGAGTTATTAAAGAATGGGTACAGAGTTTTAGTGTTGCAAGATCAAAAGGATTATGGAGATTGTGTGCATAAAATGTGAATGCACTCCATGTGCTGAACCATACACCTAAAGGTAGTTAAGATGGTAAAGGTAACACTATATGTACTGTACCACCACTTGATCAGATTGGTTTCATCATCCCACCTATGACTGCTCAGACCACAGCCAGGTAGCGTGATGTGTTGGAGGATTTCAGGGATCTGCTTCTCTGTCTGGCCTTTTCCTTGGCCAGATTTTCTGATTATCCGGTTGCAAATCCAGATGATCTGATTGCTCTCTGCTTTCATTTTTTAATCTGAAAAGTAGGAACATGATTTCCCAACCCTGATACCTTAATTGGATTATTACATATTGGTGCTTTTTCCACTCAAGTTCCCAGCCATTATGATAAAATCAATCCTCTGGGATTGTCTAACCTTGTTTTGTGACCATCCCCCATACCCAGGCTTTGAAGAAAGCTACGGAGTTAATATGTGGGCAGTGCTTCAAGTTCCCTAGATTTAAATAAGGCTGAATATAAAGGATCTTTCTGCCTACTGGGTGTGTGGCATTGTACGTCTTCAGAACACTATTTGTGATGGTCATTCGTCCACCAAGGGTGAAGCAAGAAGAAGAAATCACGAAATCCTCAGGCAAAACTGTGAAGCTGTCCTTGAAGTGCAGAAGCAGTGTCAACACCCTGAGCCCCATCAGCTCTGTGAGAAAGGTGGCAGAGAGGTGAGAAAGATGCACAAAAGGCTCGTGTTTGTTCTCTTGATGCCCTTGCCAAATACTCTTATCACATTCTGCTCCAAACTGGCAAACCAAACAAGTCCATGCCATCCTTGTGGACTAGAACTTGTAGGTTACATTTTACCCTGAAATTAGCATTAAAAACCAAACTGCTTATTTTTGAAGTGCCTTTCACAAGCCAGCTAACTTAATCCCTGACTCGTGTGGTGAGGACTTGTCAAGAAAGTCTTACATCTCCCCACGCCAGCCCTAATTAAGAGCTCCCCACCATGACCCCCTAACTAGCCTTCCCTCCTCAGGATGAGGGCTCAGAATGAAAGAGAGAAGTATTCTCTCCTCTTTTGACCTAGATTGACCCGAGTGGGATTTTTAAGGCTGGTCTCTATACCTTCTTTACATATCCCATCTAAATTCCGTGGCCTGCCTTTCCACGCCCATCATGACTGGACACTACCATTCCAGACAGCCGACTTCTTGCTCACTCCCACCTTGTCCCCCGGGGACCTGGAGGGACCTTCTGAATCCTCCTTTATCCCTCTTCTGCAAAGCCAGATACCAGTCCAACCTCCACCAGCCCAAATCCATCTTTTCCTCCTCTGAATTCCTATGGCATTTATAGTTAACACGCTGCAATTTACTGAACCACTTAATTATATCCTCTTGGGGCTGCTTAGTGATTATTTCTTGCCTTTTAGTCTAGCCTCCTAAGTAGATATTGAACCCCAGTGGGGCAGAAACCATACTTCATACATTTTTATTACATCCATAGAGCACATGATAATAGTAATGGTGGCTGTTTATTAAGCACTTAGTGTGTATCAGAAAGAGTACTTTACATATGCTATCTATCTAATACTCACAATTCCTCTAGTGAGGGATTATCCAGTTTATTTTTCAGATGAGAAACCAATGCTCAGAGGACAAGGAGTGAGTCTGGAGTCAGATCAGTGGTCTCCAAAAGCTTTCATCAAACTTTCTGACAGATAAAAGAAAACTGAAGTAAAGAAAATGCTTTCCAAGGATCATCCTCTTGTGAAGGGAGTAAACTGGAACTACTCTCAATGTGTCTAAAAAAAATGTAAGCTCTGCTATAAAGGAAGCTCCCAGGAGCAGAGATTTTTGTCTGTCTTGTTCACTGGTGTATCCCCAGCCCTAGGAGAGTGCCTGGCTCACAGTAGGTACTCAGTAAAATATCTGCTGAGTGAACAAATGAAATACAGTCAGCAACACTCAGCCAAGCGTCCAACAAGTATAAAGAATGGTGCACCCCAATGTTCATAGCAGCACTGTTTACAATAGCCAGGACATGGAAGCAACTTAAATGTCCTTCGACAGATGAATGGATAAAGAAATTGTGGTATATATATAATGGAATATTATTTTTAAAAAGGATAAAATAATGCCATTTGCAGCAACATGGATAGACCTAGAGATTATCAAGCTAAGTGAAGTAAGTCAGACAGAGAAAAACAAATATCATATGATATCACTTATAGGTGGAATCTAAAAAATGATACAAATGTTATTTACAAAACAGAAACAGATTCACAGACGAAGAAAAGAAACTTATGGTTACCAAAGGGAAAAGGGGGTCGGGGAGGGATAGATTAGGAATATGGGATTAGCAGATACCAACTACTATACATAAAATAAATAAACAACAAGGACCTATACATAACACAGGGAACCCGTTTCAATATCTTGTAATGAATTATAATGGAAAAGAATCTGAAAAAGAATATATATGTGTATATATATGTATGCCTGTATCACTATGCTATATCCCAGAAACTAGTGCAATATTGTAAATGTTATACTATGAGAAAAATAATGTAAAAACACTCTAACTTGCCTGACCTAACTTCATTCACAGCAGGATACTCGCACAGGACCCTCTAGAAAAAGAAATGTGATGTGAGCCCAGCTCCTCAACTTGATGCCAGATTTGTCCTTTTCTACTTGGGAGGCTGGGAGTTTCCTGTTCCCTGTCTGTTCCTCTCCTTCAATCCTCCCTCCATTAAAACAGTCTGATACCAAACAAAACACAAAATCCCAAAATGATTATTTGAAATTATTTAGTTTCCCCCACCTCTAGATGGTAACCTTACAGGAGTATGAGGCAGTAAGGACGGGCGTATGGTAGTGACAGCAGAAATGGGAAAGAACAGATGGTAGAGATTTAGGGGTTAGCTGGATGTGGGGTCAGAAGGAAAGGAGAAGACAAAGTGGGTGGGGGAGGGATAAATTAGGAGTTTATTAGTGAGGGTTCCTGATGGGGATTCCAGTAGGCTCATCTCATCACCAAGAGGGTCAGAGAAATGGGAGGTCAAGTTGAGTTGGAAGGAAAGATGACAAATTTCACTTTTCTATAAACTCATCAGGCTCCAGCTGCACCAACCACATCACCCCCATCTCATCTATTCAAAGGAAAGAATATTCCTTCTGGAATATTTTCCTCCCAGATCTCCCCACAACGGGCTTAGTGTCAATCTCACCTCTTCAGGAAGTCCCTCCTGACCACTCAGTGACTGAAGTGGCCATCTAGTCTCTTGTCTCTTGTCCAGGTTTTGTTTTCATCATGGTCCTCTGCACTACGTGAAGTTTTCTTGCTTGTTTATCCATTTACGGTCTAAGTCTCCTCTATTACTGTGTGGGTTCCAAGAGAGCAGAAGCTTCCTTCATCTACTCGACCACGCTATGTTTGCAGAGATCAGATCACTGTCGGTGCAGAAAAGCACTCAGGTGGAAACCTCTAGGGGCCACGTCCAGCTCACAGTGGAAAACGTGGGCTTTCAATTCAAGGAAGTGGGGTAGTTTGAAGATGTGACTCTGGAGTGGGACTGATGATGCCGAAAGCAGTCACAAACTCTATTTTTATGACCAGTTTTGGATAATGAGCTTAAGCCAGTATAAGAAAATGCCTCCCCCAAAAGCATTTTTCTAGAAAAGCGAGAAGAAACAGCTAAAGTGATCCATGTTCCTTTCTTTGAGGAAGGTTAGCACAGCTTCTGTGCTTCCAGTAAGATTGTGTACACATGTAAAACTGGAAAAACATGAATGAGGGGGAAAACTAAAAAGCAGTGAGGACCTATATGCATAGACAGTCACTCTAGGAAACAGTTCTCATAAATGTTAACAATGCTTACCTTAAAGTCAGATATTGAGTTTTGTTTTGCTTTGAATTTTTATACTTTTCTGTATTTGTTTGCATTTTTATACAGCACATGCATCATTTTATACTCAGAAAATGGTTTTTATTTTTTAAAAACTCCTCCTTGATCAAAAAGAAAATTAAAACATGCTTTTTATTTCCCTGAGAAGCAAACCAGTGAATACCAAAGCCTATTGGCCAGGGACAGAACCTATGCTGTGTGCCTCGAACACACTTTGCAATTGCCCCAGTTTGTAAGCACTTCCAAGGCTGCTATGAACAGAGCAGCCCCCGTCTTCCATGTCAACGGACAATACACACCTGGGGTAAAATCCGAGAATGGACGAAGGGGAGCAGCCAGAGTCCCCGGGAGTTCAGGCGAAATGCTACGGAAATTGTATGTGATCTGTTCTTCCTTCCTTTGAAGCAGAGAGCAGACAGGTACGGTTATTAAAGGAAAATAATCTCGATTTATCTTTCTCCTGCCCCTAATCCACACGCTCGCCACCGTGCTACCTTACCTCTCTTCTGTTCTGTTGGAGGGGACTCCACCAGTTTTTTCCCAGCCCTGCCCTATGGAGCTTAGGACTATTTCTCCCTCAACTCCCTTTCCCACTCAGAGACCCCTCCACATGTTCACATACTCAGAATTCTTTTAATAGGGGATAAATTACTTTCTTTTACAATCAAAGCCCAAGCTTAAAATGTAAATAATCCCAGGTGAGTTAACACATGGCCTTAATATTCACCCTAAGGTGTAAATGTCTAATATGATTTCTAAAGAGTAAAATTTGGTTTGGCTGGGGGATAGGGAAAGAAAGGCCCCAATTTTGCACAGAACTGGCCAGGTTGCTGATGGTACCTGCTTTCCCTCCACCACCGCCCTCGGCCCCCACCTAGGCCTGCGCAGAAGATCCCAAACCACCCAGAAGCAGAAGGCAGCTGCTGTCACCCTGAACAGATCTATATCCATTCCAGACTCAGGATTACAATAATTTGGGAGAGGGTCAACCAAGTCAGAGCCCCAGATGGCAGAAGAGCTGCTTTAGCTTAAGACTCTTAACTCTTTTCCCTCGGGGCAGGAAAGGTTTGAGACAATGAAGGATGAGGCTTTCCAGGCCTGGGACACAACCTTGATCCAAAGCCTAGTCATGGCTTTAATTTTTGTAAATCAAATCCTCAAGTTTTTCTTCACTCTTTCAGCTGAAGACATGTTTCCCAGGATGCATGAAAAAAAATAAAAAATAAAAGGTACCAAATTGGAGATTGTGTGACATCCTGTGTCACTTAAGCCCTTTGCAAGCAGGCAGAAAACACTGCTTTACTAAATTCCATTTCCTAAGCTTTTTTTCCCCCTCCTCCCAACCATTGTCTTCACAAGATCATCCCATACTTGGAAAACATTTGTCTAATTATCATCACACACGATGGGCTTATTGCCAGCTGCTTTTTATTTTAACTTCAGATTCTTTCCAGGGTGTTTGTTTTTTTTCCTTGGGGGTGGGGAGGGGGAGAGAGGAGTGTGTGTCTGTTTTTGCTATTACACAGAACTGATCAGATTTCCTTTTATAATCACAATTAAACTTCCAGATCCCATCATGTGAATACTTCACGTTTACAGGATTTGAATGCCCATTGTGATTTGGTCAATCTCACAAAACTTGCCAAGTCTGGAGGCGAGAAACTGACTTATGAGGTTGACCAAATCATTCTTGGGACACAAAGATCACAGATGGACACGAGGTGCCCAAGGCTGACTTCCAGCTCAGTGTTGTCTCCATCAGCTGAGATAGGGTACCAAGGAGTAAAGCCCCAAATACATTTGCTATAGTCCCTCCAATAGGAAGGTAAGCTCCACAAGAATGGGGTCTTTTTATATCTTGTTCATCACGGTAGCCCCACCACCTGCTTGGTTGGCATAATAAAGGATGGGCAGCAAATACTTGCTGAATAATGAATTACCCTTTGCCAGGCCCCCTGCAGTGATGGAGATGGAGGTGGAGGAAGGGCATACTTTATAGAATCTCTACAGAAAGCAGGACTGTCAAGCATTAAAACTGATCAGACCAGAGACAGCTCTGCAAGGAGCTTAAGGACAGCAATGTGGCTGTGGGGGAAGGTGTTGGGGCTTCAGGATGCCTGGGCATAGCCAACACAGTTTTACTTTCAATGCATTTTATTTCAGGGTTCCTGATGGAGTCCAAGGGGGTGGGGTTCAAACTTCTTCCCCTACTCCCAGGCACCCCACTCAGACCAGACTGGAGGTATGAAGCTGTGCTAATGAGAATCTGGAGTCAAGAGACCAAAAAGATTCAAAGGACTTGGGAAAGAATTCCCCTCCTGCTCCCAGCTTTCCTAGCCCTAAAGAACAAGAGAGGGTGAGGAGAAACATCTGTGAAATTGAATCTGGCTAGTCGTCTTAACCCAGAACTTCAGTTATAATACTTATACATTCTTATGTGAGAGCATCTTCACCAAGCATTTTCAGCCTTTCACAAGTGGAGCCCTAAGTTATCACATACTGTTCTGCTGCAAGCAATGGCCCAACATGACCCAAAGCACCTCCCTAATGTGGAGATTCACTGGAATAACCATTTCTCTTAAAATGCGTCTGTATTCTAGAGAGGTTTATCTTGTAAACTGGTCATACCTCGTTGAGATGTACTTTAATAAGATGATCTAAGAGCTAATGTTAACTAATATTTAAGAAAGAGAAAGGTATTTTAATGTTTATTGGAGATTCTTTTTTTGGCGGGGAAGGAAGAAGGGAAAAGAGGAATAGTGAGGGAAATACTGTAACTACAAAAAGTTATCACTTGCTTTGTATGTACTGCTTTATCATCTAGGAGAGGAAACAGGACAAACATCCAAATGATCATTCAGCACCCCTATACAAGTGGTATCAAACAAATTACGGTGAGGTCAGGAGAGGGAATGATAGCAAATGGCTGGGGAAGGAGTAGTTTTTGAGCAAGGCTTTGAAGGATTGTGACCCGTGGAAATGGGACAAGGGTCTGCCAGGGATTGGAAGGTTTGAGAAAAGATCTGGGGGCAGGAGAACCAGAGGGATCAGGAGCTGGAGAAGAGGGTGAGACAAATGCTCACAGGAGAGGGCTGGCCAGAGGGCAGGGAGGGGAGCTGAGGTCATCCCAAGGAGACAGGAGTCAGCCAAGCTGACACATGATCACCTGCCATGGGTCTGATGGGTTCTTGATCTAAGCAGCTGTCTGCAGCCTGGCAACTTAGTGGCAGTGAAAAGCCACAGAGGCTTTTGGTCAGATAAAGGACAATTAAAGTCGGCCTTAGATGATCGATGTGGTGGCGAGTGCAAGATGGATTCGGAGGAAAGGGGATGGAAAAACAGCAGGCTCGTGGACAGGCTGTCCCAATGGTCCCAAGAGGACCTGGAGTAGTGGCAGAGGAAATGCAAGGAAAAGGCCAAAGTCATGCTGTAGAAGAGGAAACACATGAGCTTGGTGAACTCTAGGAAGAGATGACTGGGTTTCTCCTCTGGGAAGAAGATCACAAGTAAATTCCTTCCAATGCTCAGTTTGACAGGCTCATAGGACTCTAGGCAGATGTGCTGGTGGGACTAGGGAATTGGAAGGCAAGAAGCAACAACCTCTAAGGTGGGGTCGTCCCTCTTAGAGGCATTGAACAGCCAGAAGTGCACAGGGAGGGCCAGAAGGTGGAAGTAGAGCAAGGAAAGGAGTGTATAGGCCCTTAGGCCTTTAGCAAAAGCTTGCAATTTTCTCCAGAATAGTTCACAAGAATCTAACGGGGTGGTTGCCTCCAGGAGAAAGAGTGGGGTGGCTGAAAGACATGAGAGACTTTTCCTGTTATACTCTTTTGTATATGTGAAGTTTGAACTTCTTGTATGCACTACCTCTTATAATTAAATTTGAAAATGTCGGGGTTCAGGGCCCTGGTGGCTGCAAGCTGTAGGGAGAAACCCTGCTTTTCACCTGTGTGAAGTTCAACCTGCTCTACCAGCTAAGGAATCTCAGTGTTTCATTTCCTTAACTGCCCCCTCATCCCTTCCCAGCTAGTTGAAGGTTTTTTTCTGTGTTCCCACTGGGTTCCACGTCATTACCTCCACTCAAGAAACATAGCAAAGTTCTCAGTTTCCTCTGAGAAGCCTAGGGGTCAAGGACGTTTTAGCTGGGCCACCTCTTACTGGGCATCACTGTGCCAAAATCTGGCGCAGGATGAGAGAATGCGTGAGAAGTGGGAGAAGCGGTTAGCTAGGAAAGGAAGCTGTGGAGAGAGTTCCTTGTCATCGCCCAGGCTGGACGGCTGTACCCACCCGGGAAGCACTGACAGTATCTCCCTCTTCACCATTTCTACTCCCTTAAGCCAAGCAAACGGTAGGATGGCGCAGCTCCGTCCCGGGAACGGCCGCTTTTCAGAGTAGGTGTGTGTATCCAGCTCCCTGGGCTCCCTCAGGTCTTCCCTGGGCTTGGGACAAAGTCCCCACAGTCTCCAGGAGGGCTGGGGGTTCATCCTCGCCTACTCCCCGCCCACCTCGGACGTTTGCCCACTGTGTCCAATCTTTCTGGCAGATTCCACAACAACCACTTTTCCCTAGACCATCCCACCAGGAGGGCCACAGAGCTCTGCCGCCGCGGGCTCCCAACAAACACTTGGCAGGTGACAACCTGCAGAAAGCTCGGGAGCCCGGCAGGAGTCGCGCAGCCCCGCCCCTCTTTGGTCCCCCAGTGCCGGGCGGGCGGCTGGTTCCCGCGGGGCGCTGCAGCAGGGCCGGAATGTGGTGCGGCGCGGTTGGCTCGGGCGCGCGCCTGGGGAGCCGGGTCCGCGGGCGGAGAGGCCGGGTCCCGGGGCCCCGGGCGCGCGCTTTGCTGTAGCGGGAAGCGCGCCCTGACAGTCCCGGCGCGCTGTTCGCGCCAGTGCGGCCCCAACCCCCAGGGTTCGCGAGCTGCTTCCGCCCAGTGGGTACGAGCCCGGACCGTCCTAAATTCGTTTTTTTCCACTCCCTTATAGTCTGTTAAATTGACTAATAAACTCAACACAGTGTTCTCTGTGCGGCTTCAAAAAACTCGGTAATTTCGTTAGAAAACGTTGAAATTCAACCCCAAAGTATTCAGCCCAAATGTTTAGTTAAAGTAACCCCGTGGGTTAATAAACTAAACAAAGGCAACCCATGCAAAACTGGAGCAATGAAAACCAGGCTAAATAAACGAAGGGAAGTTTATAAGAACCCTTTCGGAGGAAAAAAAAGAGAAAAGGCACCGGGCACGGAGGTTTAATGTGAAGCATGTGAGCGTGGCTCAGCTTACAGGTACGCGGGCCGACGGCGAAGAGCGCTGTCAAGCGGCCTCGCGGATTGCGGGTTAGTTTGCACCGCCGGGAAACCCTACCCGGGAGGGCGCCGCGAGCAGCCTGGCGGCGCGGGTGGCTGCGAGCTTCCCGCTCCGCGGCTGGGTGCCCCCGCCGGCCGGCGGCTGAGCGGTGCGCCCAGGGCACCCTGAGCGCCGAGGGCAGGGCGAGGCGAGCCACCCTGCGGTGGTGCTCTTCCTTCCCGGGAAGGGGAGCCTTAGCTCCCTTTAAAACAGTGAGGCGCACTTTGCAGTTTGGAGGTGCAGAGATAGCAGGTCCCGCGCTCACAGAAGTTCTCCTTCCCGCCTCTCTCGCTTCCTGGTGCTGGCAGTGGAGTAACAAAGATGCTGCTGCGCCGCTGACCCCAAAAAAGCTCTGATGAAAAAGGCAGGGCAGGCTGCGGGATGGAAGTTCCTACAATTATTTTCCTTTGCCTTGACGTTCCCGAAAGGAAGCCGAGGAGAAGGAACAGAGATCTGGGAAAGGCAAGGCCCAGAAATCAGGAGCCATTGTGTTTCTTGTTTGGGAGAAAAGCTGTAAAACCGGGGCCTTTGGTCCACCTCGCCCCCAAAGCAGGTCTGGACCATGAAAAGAAAAAGGCGGGCTAAGGAGGAGGTTAATTTTTCACTGTAACTTTCCTCTCCCGGGTTCCTTCACGCCTTGCCTCCCTCTGATTTCTAGGAGGGGCGCGGCCCCCAACTTCGGAGCCAGTCCTGGGCGCTCCGCTAAGACATCAGAGGAGATACAGGTTCCGATGCTAAATGAACCTTCAGGCCTTGGGACAATGGCGCGGACCTCACACGGGGGCACCGCGCCTTCCACCAGCCGAGCTCGGCTCCCGCCGCTTCTTTATTCCACGTGGTGAATCCACCGCATCTCCCACCGCCGCCGAACCAATGGGCCGACCGGGGAGAGCCGGACGCGGAGAGGGTTTGAAAGGAGGTGTGGGGTTTTAATTTTTAAAGAGCATAATTGGACTGAGGAGGGTTATTTTTTCCTTTGCAAGAAAAAAAAAAAAAGGAGGAAGGAGGGGGAAAAAAGTCGGGAGAAATACAACACATTTATCTATCAACCGCTAGACAAGACAAAGAGGTTTTAACAACAGTTTGAAAAGAGCGGCCTGTGAATGGTTACTATTCAATTTGTATTTTATTCCCCGCTGGTCATGGAATTGAGATCAGAAGAAAAAGTGAAAACACATGGCTGAGGTCAGGGGATCAGAGAACCACCACATACAGCAAAGGGAAGGGAAAGCAATGGGAACTCGTGTGAAGAAATGGATTATATAAACAGAGCTTACCATCGCCTGCGCCCCATTATCCTATAATTTACCCGGCATGGGAGCATAGAAATATATTAAACTAGTGATAGGTTTTACCATTTCTTTACAACACAGCCTCGTGCCAATCAAGCCTACTATATACTTTGAGACATGTTTAGAATTCTTGAACTAATGTGTTTATTTTAAATATCACAGGGAAATTATTACATCACCAGAAAATAATGCCAGAGCGGGGGTCTGCCGCCCTTTTGAAGTCCTGCTGCAACGAAACATGATTTTAATTACATAATCACTTTGAAACTATAATTATACAATAAACGATGAGGATTAAGCGGGAAGTATAGAGTACATTAAAAATTGCTTAGGTCTTGAGAAAACAAACCGAACATGCAGAGAGAAAAGAAAGATGAAATCCGAGGTCCTGGGAAGGGGGTTGATAAGTTCTGCAATCGCCTTCCTCTGAGCTGCTGCGGGGTCCGGGGCCTGGGGTTCGCTTTGCCGGGTCCAAGGGAGGGCAGGCGGATGGCCCGGACCACGTTGCCAAGGAAAAGCCAATAAATCTAAGACAGAATCAAAGAAAAGCGCGAAGGACGGCTCCAGTACTTTTGCTAACCTTTCCACACCAAAACAAATAAAAAGTGGTTGCTTTGGAGTTTACGAAATGCATTTACATTGAAAACCGTCGTGAACAGGAATGCCACGGGGAGGCTGAGCGTTGCTAAAGATTGGTTCGTTTGCCCTTCCCTTCCAGGAGGACACGCATGCAACACGAACGTCGTCATCGCTGCCCTGATGCCCGAAACGAGTTTATAAACAACAGCGCGGCTGTGGCGCGGGCAACCCAGCACGCCGGCGAACACTCCCCTGGCGCGTCTGGTCCCTGTGGCGCCCACTCCACCTCTCTTGAGCTTCCTCGCTCGGGGCCCTTTTTCTCGTTTTTAAATTTTGCTTTTGCGTTTGCCATTCTGGTGAGGTCGAGGGCAGGCGCTTGGTTCTTCCTTTAAAAGGAAGAAGCTTGGTTGAGTCCACAGTCCATACGTGAGTGCGCCTCTCTCTCTACTCAGCTATCCGGCTTCCCCAGAGCTTCTACACATTACGGGGCACAGGGACTCAACTCTGGCCGCTGGCCCTTTTCCTTTTCAAATTCTGCATGGGAGCCCCGAGAGGAGGGTTCTGGAACTGGGCGCGGAGTCCGAACGCATTTGGAAGCACCCTAGGGACAGAGATCCTTAACTGAATTGCACAGGTAGAGGCTGGAGGTTATCTTTTTTTTTTTTTTTTTCTTTTTCAGTGGCACCTACTTTACCGCCTGTGCTTTGCCCGGGGAGGGAGGAGAAGTAAAATGTCAGATTTGGGCCTCAGCAGCCACCAAGGTCGGTGTTCAATATTTCGGCCAAAGACAACCTCTGCTCGCCTTTAATATTTCACAGCAGGTGCCCTGGATGAGGAGGTTTGGAACGACAGTGCCTGGCCCCGCCAAGTTTTATATATAAACGGTTAAGTGCTCTCAACCGCGGCAAAGGGGGTACCCGCGCAGGAGGGCACCCCCCGCTTTTTGTTAAAGCTGAAAAATATAATCTAATCGCAGAAGCACCGATGTTTAAATTCAGTCGCAACACCGAAGATGTTTCCCCCAGGAACATGTGAGGTATTGGACAAGAGAGGGAGAACGTGACAGTAAGAATCTTCCCTTGCTCTCACTTGGGCCTCACCGTGGTTCCCAACCCTGCCCGCTCAGCCACGACGGCGTGAGGCAAACGGCTGTCTTCAGCTCTCAACCATTAGTATTAAGACACATCAACATCGCATTAGTCTGCAGCGGACCATCAACGACCAAGAACAAATACAAAAGAGAAATAAAATAGTCCATCTGAAGAGTCCTACTGTGAACGTGTTTATTTCTTGCTTTGCTAAGCCCAGGATATAATTTACTCACTGCTCTATTGCAAACAAAAGCGCAGCGCTAGCCTGGCAACGTTGAAAAGCACCTTTCCAAACCCCTAAGGAAACTACAATTGGGCACCAATTCAGGGGCCGTTTTATATTGAGCATGAAGCCCCAATTCGCACAGTTTCCCCGGATGAACACGTGAGAAGGCCAAGATTTTAAAAAAAGAAGAAAGAAATCTGATTCTCCAGTAGTAATAGTAATACTAGTAAATACTATTTGTCCACCACCCACTTAATACAGTCAAGTTATCTACCTTGTCTCATTTAATCCACGATGCTGCAGGGCGAAAGTTATGCCTACTTTATTAACAATGTCAAATACTTACACAGTATTTACTATGTGCCTTGCACTGTAGTGTTTTACATTCATTTATTCCTCATAACACCTGACATGGGTAGGAATATTATCATGCCCATTTTACAGATGAGGAAATGATTAGGTAATCTATCCTGGGTCACATGGCCATAAATGGCAAGGCAGGGATTGGAACCCAGACTTTGAAATCTTGACACTATGCCACCTAAAAAAGTAGTGACGGGCTGGGAGAAACTGAGGCTTGTCTGAGCTTTCGGTGAAGACGCCAAGCAGCCAAGATTGGAACCCAGGTGGTGGTAGGGGGCTGCGTCACCCCACCCACGGAGCCACCAGCAACGTGCAGCCGGGTCCACAGCGCGGTCACAACAAAGAACCGCAAGGGTGGACCTTGCGCTCCTCCTGGAGCCAGCGCCAAAGGTGGTGTGGCCCTCCAGGCATGGAGCTATTTCCTCTGCAGCAGTTTGTTTTCTCAGACACATCGGAGGAACCCCAAGGAGGGACCGTCTGCCTGGGGCCCCGCTGTGACCCTCCGGAGCGCGAGATGCCTGGGAACTGGAGGATCCAGCCTGCCAGTTTGAGACAGACGAAGAGGGGGCCTGGCCGGCGGTTCGACCCATGCACCCTGTCCGGAACACTGGCTTCAGGCTGGCTTGGCAGTGCGCTCCCGCCGACGCGCCACGGGCACCCCAGGGAGGTACACGATATCCCATGTGGGTCAGCGCCCCAGCACAATTCACTGCTGTAAACTTACCCCACGGGGCAAACTGGAACTCATCAGAGCACAGTGGAGAGGTGGACTGGGGAGGGGAAAGGTCCCAGAAATTGGCCAGGAGGGGGCGGCTTAGAGATTGTGTTTGCAACGTGTTGGTAAAACTAGCCTGGAGAGTGGCCTCCGCCTTCCCAGCTTCCCACTCTCTGCAAGGTGGTATCAGCGGTGACCTGCAGATCTGCACCATGGAGACAGCAGTCTGAGACCACTACTACCGTTTATTGGGGCAGCCTGCAGTCCGGGCCTTTCTTGAAGCTCTTTGCACACAGACTTTGCCTCCTTTTCTCGTCGCAGCTAATCATTTTCAAGGCAGAAGTTATCATCCCACTTACAGAAGACATTCTCTTAACTGCTTAGCACAAATTCCAGCCCTTCTGGGGGCATAATACATGACAATTCTCTCCTATTTCATAGGCAGAAGATATCAAGAGGTTAATCAATCTTGCTGGGCAGACATAGCTAGGAGGTGCCTGAAATGCACCTGGAGACAGCCACCTGAGGTCAGGAGCCTTTCACTTTTGCTGACCTTTCAGAACTGGAAGCCAACAGTCCAGTGTTTCTGGAGCCCTGGGCAGAACTGGTGTTGGGGAGAGGGAAGAAGACCCTTCCCAGAAAATCCAAAAGGAAGAAGGTCCTTAAAAGGGCTGTGAGGTTCCAGTAGGGAAGGGAGCTCTGAATCATCAACATTATCTTACTCATGAGAAGCTAATTATCTGAGTGCTGATCACTTGCCCCAGTGCCCTTTACAGCCATGCTTTCCATCTTGGCTGCAGAGTTAAAGCCACTTCAGGGAATCAGAAAATCCAGATGCCTGGAGCAACTAAATCACCATTTCTAGGGGGAGGACCCAGCCATCAATGTGTGTGTGTTTGTGTGTGCGTGCGCATAAATGATGTGGTGTTGTGTGTAATGTGTATTTAAGCTCCTCTAGGTAGTTCCAATGTGCAGTCATTTATGAGAACCACTGCTTTAGGGAAACTGTCTCATTTAATTCTCATAACCTCACAAGGTAGAGCCCATTATGATGCCCATTTCATAGGTAAGAAAGCTGAAGCCTTAAAGATTCATATTTGGTTCAAGGTCAGCCCAGGGTCAAACATAGGTTCCTCTGGTGCCAGAAAACAGGTATCCTCTCTGGGCTGAGTCTCTTTTGGTTTTAACAACTCCTTCTACCCTCAAATTGGGGAGATACCCTAAGGTCACAGTAGGCAGACCCAGGAAGGCCACGGACATTTCAAACCTTCAGGCAGAGAACCTCAGACCACCTGCATCCAGGGTCTTGAGAGGGAAGCAGAATGGGGAGAAGGAGACAAGAACAGCTTTGGTTCTCTTTGGAAAAGGTAGGTCACCAAATGGCCCTGGGCCCCACCGGGTGCTCTGTTTGGAGAGGTGTTGTGTGAAGAGGCAGGTGCAGCCACAGGGTGTAGTGTGGATCCTGAGGGAAGCCTGGAGTGAAATGAGCATTGAATTAGGAAACCTGATACCTGGCTGACAGTGTAACCTTGGGCTACTCTCCTAACTGCTGGGTCTCAGTTTCCTCTCCTGTGAAATGAAGTGGTTGGACAGGTTATCTCTGAATTTGTTTCCTGAGCATACACTTTATAGTTATTTAAGGCCCTGTGTGCATAAACTCAATTCTGGATTAAATTAGAATATACATGATAATATTTTAGCATCTTCCTTATCTCTTGCTTGCTTTTCACACCTCGTCTAAAAGTAGGAATTGCTGCCTCCATTTTGATAGTCAGGGAAACTCATGAGGTTCAGGGTTATTCTGATTCCTCTAGAGGATTCAAATACTGCTCCTAGAAACATATCTCCTGTCAGCCCCTCTGTTCATGTCTTGTTGGTCATTCTACAGTCAGAGAACCTCAGGGCATTGGGAGAAGTGGGAAGCACTTGGCACAAGGGAAACTCAGCTTGAGGCCTTAAAAACACCCTAAACCATGCCCAGAATTCAAGCAGGGTCAGAGGAGGTTTTATGCTGGGAAAGGGGTGGAGAACTAGTCTTCTGAATCAGTTTTTTCTCTCAGCCTCAGTTTTTTCATATCTAGCCCAAGGATCACTTTTGATTCCCAGTGGGGCAATGGATTCATCAGTCAATGCCTATATAAAGGTTTGAAAAGTCTAGGGCCAGAGTTGTGATTTATTTTCCTGGAGGAGAGCCTAGTGTAGGAATGCAAGGGGTTTCTGTCCAAAGCACTCCAGCCGTCTACATATATGTGCCTTGGGCCTCAGTGTCCTAATTTCTGACTGCTTATTTGAATTTTTTGGGGAGATTTAAAAATAATGATGTCCAGGTCCCATTCAGATCAATTGAATCAGTGTCTCAGGTGATAAAGTTCACACAAGGTGTATTTTTTTTTAAGCTGCCATGATTCTAATGTGCACCAAGAGCTGAAAGCAATTGCTGTAGATGCTTATAGAGGATCCACAAGGAGGCCAGTGGTCAGCCTGGAGCTTTAAGGAAACAAGTCTGATTGAAGATCTAGATGTAAGACTGAAGCCATGTGGGTGCATGTGATCGCCCAGGAAAAGGATGCAGAGTCTCAGAGAGCAGAGGACAAAACCTAAGAAAGCACAACAACAATAAGAGAAGTGGAAGAAGAAGAGACAACAAAAGACTGAATTTCATCCTGAGATGCAGGAGAAAAATCTGAAGCATGCTCTCCGGGCGGCCAAGGGAGAAGAGTCTTGGTGAACAGGGTCATTGCTGCCACTGGGATGATTCAAGATTAGGACTAAAAAGTCTTCATTGGACTTGACATCTGAGAAGTCTTGGGTGGCCTTAGCAAGAAGAGAAACCTGGTGAGGAGTATATGGAGGTGAGCCCCAAGAGGCAAAGGAACTCCCTTTCCCAAGCCAAGGATGCAGGATGACTGGGACAGATCTCCTCCCCTGAGAGTGTGAGCATCTCTCCCCGATTCCACTGAAAAGGTGAAAAGAATTAGGCTGTTATTCTTGATGCCCACATGGAAATGGGTTCTCCCCCACGGGTACAAACACGTACTCCAGCACCGAGAGCACTTCATGCTAGAGGGAAGCCAAACCAAAACTCGGAGCAGACCATGAGACCTGTTTAAAACATGCTTCACTCTCCTGAGAAACAGCATCTAACTCGGGGTAAAACAGTCCACTGCAGCCAGGTGGCAAACTAAGCAAAACCAGCCATGAGTCCAGGCCACAAGAATCAGGGTGGGAGCTGCCAAGCCACGGAGGCCTGACTCTGCTGCCTGACAGGAAGCCCGTGGAGCAGGACAGCCTCTGCTCCTCCCTCAGAATGGTTGACCACTATAAGGCAACTCAGAGAGCCTACAAAGAGAGAGAACCCACAAAAACACCAAAAAAGAAACAGAAGAAGCCCTCTGTGAACAGTCTGATGCCGTCGAGTACGACCAAGAGCCGGGACCAGTGAGGAGCCTGGCGCCTTACCTTCTCCCGCCTCGGGCAGGGTGGGGACCAGCTCTGCGGGCTTGTGAGTCCTCCTTGCCGCCCCTTCCTGACTTCAAGCCTCCTTTCCTCAGGAGCCGCCCGCTCCTCCTCTCCCAGTCCCACCCTGCCCAGATCCACGGGCACTGATGGGCTAGCCCGGACCCAGCAGGCTGCCAGGCTGGGCCTGCAGCGATGGGGCTGTGGGAAGAATCTGGCCAAGCTCCACCAGGCTGTCTCCTCCTCAGATGCCACTTGGCTTCCATTGAAAAGACAAGGCAGAATCAGAACAGCAGTTCCCCTTGGGGTGAGATGACTGGGAGAGGATGGGAGGGCATGTTCTTCTTCTTGACCAGGGCGCAGGTTACCAGTTAGGTTACACAAGTTCACTGAACTTTATGATTGTGCACTTTTCTGTTTATATGTCAGACTTCAGGAAAATGTTGTTGTTGCTGTTGCTCGTGTGTGTGTGTGTGTGTGTGTGTGTTTTAAGGCAACGATGAGCATGCCCAGTGGCCCAGTGTCGCCAGGCCCCAAAATACCACCCTGCTATTTCTCTCTCTCTCCAGGCAATGGCCTGCAATTTTCCTCTTGCCCTGCAGCCACCACCATGCAATTTGCACCTCTAATTTCCTGGCGAAGCCTTAATGCTGTCTGTTCACTGCTCCACCCTCCCTGAAAGCAGCGATCTGACGTCAGTCCTGCCCAGCAGTTTGGGGCTTAAGGGCTGCGTCTGATTGGCCATCTGTGACTGGGGCGATCCTTTTTAGAAATGCAGCCTTAAGGGATCATACAAAGGGGTAGATGCTCTGGTGACACAAGATAACTGTATTGCAGCTTCCTCAAAACCCTGGTATGAATGGAGCTGAGGTGGTTTTGGAGTTGTTCTGAGCAAGGAAAATATTACATTTCGCTTAGGTTTGAGGGGGTGTTGCTTGGCAGGGCCGAGCGATTGACGCTCTTACTCTCCAATTTTCTGCTCACTGAAGCGTTAAAGCAGCAACCCTGGAGTCAGGAGAAAGCCAACAGTCTGGGCACAGAGCACTTAATTCCAATCTACAAATAAAAAGCTTTTATTAGACCTTCTTCCGCATTTTGCCTTAGATCTCAAATCATCTTTCCCAGGGGCTTGCCAAAGAGCAACTGTAGCAGATTGTGAAGTCCTTTTGCAGGTGGCAATTAAAACAGCTAAGTTCTCCCTTTCCATAATGAAGGGTTAGGAAAACTATATATAAGTGGTGAGTAAACACCTAGGACTCTTTATTTATGCTTCCTGATTCTTAAGGCAGGGTGGGTTAGTGGAAAAATTCACTTGGGTAAGATGTCACAAGAGCCAGGTTCTGCTACAGATTAGCTAAGTGACCTCAGATAACTTATTTAGGCATTTTGAGCCTCAGCTTTCTAATCTATAAAATGAGAGGATCGGACTAGATAATAGTCAATGGTCTTTGTCATCTAATGTTCTACTAATCTATGATATCTTTACATAGCTAAATATATATTCATTCATCTTAATTAAATGTGTTATGTTTTAAGAAAAATATCCTGTCCACTTGGAGATGAGTATTCTTTCATAAGCAAATATTGATTTACCAGCCTCTATGCCGGCACATATTGAAGACACAAAGGTGAGTACAACCAAGTTCCTATTCTCAAGACTCTGTGAATATTCAAATAGTGCATGCACATAGCCCCTTCCAAAGACAGGGATAGCAACGAGCATGGAAACTCCCTCCTGCCCAAGCGGCAATCCTGACCTGGGTTTATGCCCTGATTCCTCCGTCATATTCTGTTTAAAAGTCATCTCTGTAAAGTTTTCAAAGCCTAAATGTCTTCCCCGGATCACTGAATGTGTTGATTAAGAAAATTTGCTCAGTGCAAAGCACATACACATTTGATTCACTATTGATCTTGAATTGCTTCAGGTCTCTCCAGCCATTTTAAGGTTTTATGTGTGCATTTCTGTATATGTGTATATAAATAAATATATACATGTACAATTACAATATATTTATATACACATAATATATAATATACATAAATATATACATATTTACATATATTTACATACACACACCTATTTACTAATATTGGATAAATGCATTTGTTGGTGCTTTTTGTTGAAAGAAAAGTGTATTTTCACAGTCATGTGCTTGTACATCGTAAATTGAGCCATGTCCACATACCCCGTGGATCACTTACTTGCCCCTTAGTCTATGGAGCTGGCACCTGTGGTGAGGATGCCCTGCTCAGATCTGTACCCTCTAGCACCTGGTCCAGGAAGCTGCCCACTGGCTGGCCCTGGTTTCATAATTAGTGGGACCCAGTGCAAAATGCAAAAGCAGGGCCCCTTGTCAAAAACAACATTAAAAATTTCAAGATGGAGACAACAGAGCATTAAGCCAAGCGTGGGGCCCTTCCAAGATCACATAGCCGTGAAGCCAGCCCTGCCCTCTGCTCTGCCTGACTGTGCTGCTGAGAAAAGGCATGCATCCGGGCAAAGGACTGCACTGATGTGCTTCTAGGCGGCTCCACCAAGGGCACCTGCTAAATGTCACTGCCACGAGCTCATATTCCCACCAGCTCTGCCTCTACAGGCTGACAAGGATGGAAAAATAGGAAAGGATGGCCGATAGAGTGCACCAAAGATGGCTTGTGCTCATAGCATCAGTGAATGAATGTCTGCAAGGACTGTCAGAAATCATGTCATCCAGCCTCTCAATTTTTAATTTTTTAATAATTAGAAGCTGCAGGGTGGGGTGGGGTGGGAGGACATGAGCAAACATATTTTGGGCATCTGCCCTTTCTCTCTGTCCTCCTGGGCCTGGATTCTGAGTTCCTCATCGGGCACTCCTTCGCTTGGACCACCTTGGACCACAGGTATAAACAGCCAGCTGTGGATTTATCATTCACCTTGAATAAGTGTTTGGAGTTCTTCTGGATCTCCTCAGGGCTCAGCCTGGAGATGCTGATAGCCTCCTTATTTCCAGATGAGGAAACTGAGGCCCAGAGAGGTGCCCTGATTCTACCAAGGCTACAGAACTAGTTAAAGCCAAAGCTGAGGCCAAAACCTAGGCATGAATATGAGCCCAGGCTCTTCTGGCTAACACATACAGAATCACACCTAGATGAGTAAGTCCTCTGGGAATGCAGCCCATTTATAATGAAGGATTCGTTTTTAGATTGTTCTTAAATTCTGGGAATAGCTTCCATTTTTCCCCTTTGCGTTGAAGATGAGGAAGGAGGACCCAGGATATGAAGCTACAAAGTCTTCTAAGCATGTCTTCATTGTGCCCAAACTCCTTTCCTTGGGCTCTTGTCACCACAGTGCAGCATCTTCCCTCCCCAACATTCAGAACCCTTATGCCCTCCATGCTACACTCCACCACCTTGGTCCAGTTTGAGGGGTTGAGACTGCCGGTGTGAACAGGTTTCAGTCACAGAATGGGGCAACTTCCCAGATGGGGGAGGCCTTGGAGATCTCTAGAGGGCAGTCCTGAGACTGGGACGACAAGATGGAAGAAGGCAGGTAAGGACACTCTCTGCTTTGGACCCAGGAGGCACATGCTCAGAGGATCTCAGAACACCAGATGGAGAAGGGATGGCAGAGGCCGGGCCCCATCTGTTCACTCTGACTGACTGACGTCCAACTCAGAGCTGGCAGGTGATCTGATGAGGTCATAGGCTAAAGTCCTTGGCTCCTGGCTTCCACCCCATCTCTTTCCACTTTGTATTCTGTGGACAGCCTATCCACTCTTTTTTATCTTGGGGCTTTTTATTCCTCCCGTGTATCTTTACTAAGCAGATGGGCCTCCAACGTCTCTGCCCCGAGAGTGAGCTGCTGCCTGCACCCAGGGCTCACGGAGATCCCTCCCACGGCTGCCAGGGCCCTGGAGCTCACTGAAACCTTCTAGGATGCGGACTGCCTCCTGGAGCAGGCTCTCCATCCTCCTCTCTAGCTGAGCCAGGACAGTTCCCCTTCCTCATCTCGCCTATTCTTAACTCACCCCTTGCTCTCCTCCCATGGACCCAACCCTCCCGGATTCCTCATCCCTGCTTTCCGGCAGGTTTGAGGTTGACTCCATCCGTGCTTAATGATTTTCCGTGTCATAACTTCCCCGTACCCCACCCCCCGTGCCTCCAGCTGCAGTTTAGTGTGAAGGCTGCCCGGCTCCGGAAAGCGCTCTCTCAGGTACCAGAAGTGTCAGCGTGCAGAGCAAGCCAAGCGAGGCGGGAGCGTGCGCCTGGAGCCGGCCTCAGCCAGGACAATGGGACTTTTATTTCTGGCCTCGCTCAGTTGGCAATCTCTCTCCCACTCTCTCTCTTGGCTGGGCTTTGGTTTAAAGTTACCCTTTCAGGATTAGGTTGGTGTTTTCTTTCCCATGCCACCGGGGAAGTTTCTGTTTCCGAAGTGGACCATACACAGACAGGTCAGTTAGTCACTGGCCTTTGCGGGGCCACAAGCGTCGTTGTTCAAAGACGTCTCTAAATCACCCTGGGCAAACGGAGGCCAACCAAACCCGCTTCTTGCCCTGCAGAAAGGCGCATTGCATGAAGCTAATCTCTAAATTATTGTTTTCTATTGAGTATATGTTATTATAACCGAGCACTCCTCTCCTCACCACCCCACCCACCGATCCAATTTTCACAGAAAATCCCGGAAGAACTGCTGGGGAGTGGGGACGTCTGTTTAAGCAGCCTCGGCCCTTACTCCTCATTCTTATGTCTTCTCTGGTCACCACAGAGTCTGGCCCTCAAGGGCACCCAGATCTCTTTCTCTCTGAAACTCAGTGACAAAACAAATCAAATAATAAAAAAGATTTTCTTATTCCCCTTAACTCAGCTGAGATAAACCAGTATTTTTTTTTTAAAGAAATAATAAAAAAACACAAAGGGTGAGAAGCAGGAACACAGAATCTGAAAAACCACTGTTGCTCTTTATGAAGCCCCAAGGCCCTTATCCTAAGATTTTTACACTCTCGTCCCTGTGGGGCTGGCGTCACCTTCCCCCAGCCACCCCCGTAGCTGTGTGGCTGGCCCCCTATTATTTTCTGCCTGGAGAAGCTGTGCCCCATGAACACATCCCACCCCAGATTATGGGCCCTCAGCCCAAGACACAGGGGGTCTTACAGAGACTTGCCCCCTTCCAAGCCTGTAGCCTGATGTTAATTTAACCACACAATAACCACACACATAGCTACACCCAGACCAGAAGGGTAAGCACATTAGGAACAAGGGGTGGTCTCTCTCAGTGTACCATTATCTTATCCAGGACTTTATCCTTTTTTCTTTCTTCTTCTTATTAGTACAAAGGTAATACCTACTTATAAGAAGGGCACAAAGTAAATAAAACAAAACAAAATACATTCCTCTCATCCGCCTTCCCAATTCCTACTCCCTAGGAGTAACCAAAACTAACAGTTTGGTGTGTTTCCTCTCAGATCACAGACACTTTCAATGACCCGATTAAACACTCCAGGGCCAAGTTTTTGGTGTTGGTGCAGTTTTCAGCTATTGTTTTAAAACCAACTTTACTGAGGTAAATTTACATACAATAAAATACGCCCATTTTAAGTGTACATTTCAATGCGTTCTGATGAATGTATGCACCCTCATAACCATCACCACAATCATGATACAGAACGTCTCCTGCACCCAAAAAGTTCCTTTGTGCCCCTTTGCTGGCAGTGTCCCACCTCAGCCCCAGGCAACCACTGGTCTGCCCTCTGTCATTACAGATTAGTTTTGCTTTCTCTGGAATTTTGTATAAATTGGGTCATGTAGCATGTATTCTTTGGTGTCTGTTTTTTTGCCCCCAGTAAAACGTTTCTGAGATCCGCTCATGTTGCTGTGTACGGTAGTTCATTCTTTCCTGTTGCCGAGGAGGATTCCTCCATAAGGATGTACCACAGTTTGCTCATCCACTCATCCAGTGCTGGACATTTGAGTTGTTTCCAGTTTGGGGCCGTTATAAATGGCTCCAAAAGTTGTTTTGTTGTTTTGAATCATGAAGAGAGAGAGAGTGCAAATACAAATTTAGCTCAGGTCTATGTATTTCAGAACTTAGTAACTGACGTATTTCCAAGGCAAATATCTCTGTGTGAGCAGAAAGTACAGGCAGGCCATTGCAATCGCGATGGCAGTGGTGATCATTGTTAACATGAAATGCTTACATGATGCTTCCAATTTGCAGACTCTATTTTAGAAGTGCTCTTGGGCAGTGATTTGACACTGCTTGGTAATTCGATAAATGCCAGGCTCTTAATATGTTCTTCTTCAATTTCTGACATTTATACAACAAGGCTAAAGTATCGCTGTTTCCCAATAGTACTACTGAATCCCTTTTCTAAGAGAACTGGCTTTTCCCAGCACTTTATGTTATGGTGTGAAATTATACTGTGGTCAACTGCACCTTGCATTTTTGCCTGTCACAGACAACTCAAGCTGCTTTTCATCCTTAGGTTTTGTAAAGACACCTGCAAACATATCTCCTTTCTTGATTTCATGCATGTAACTCTTTAAGTAACTTAGAAGAAAGAGCCCTAAGGACTCCCTTACTGAAAGGAGCACTCACTTAATAGAAGCTCTCCTGGGCCCCCTGCTGCGTGCCTCCTACAGCAGGGTGTCCTGAAGGGGGCTTTTCTCTCCCCTATCCCCATCACTAAAAAAAAAAAAAAAAAAAAAACTAACAGAAAATCCTATCAGTGAAGTCTATTTTCTAACGGTGCTTCAATCATAGTAAGGGAGATTTATTTCTTATTACTGTCAATGCTGGCCTTGAATGGCTAGAAATAAGAGCAACTATTCACTCCCCAAGGAGAAAACACTGATGGTTATAATGTATCAGAACTCTTTTTTTCCCCTCTTTCCTTGTTATAAGTGAAAAGAGAGAAAAAGAAGGCAAAAGCTGGGCAAAGACCAGGATGTGGCAATTTTCAATACAGTGACAAGGGACACGTTGCCTAAGGAACTGGCTACCTCAGTGGATTTTGTGTGAGTTGCCTGACCAAAGCCGCACGGGTCATGGTATTTAATAAAGGTACCCAGACAATATTCTATGTTTCTTGCAGCCAAAGAATCTTTGCCCTGTGACCCTTTACTTGTGCAGAACTGGCCTCCTTGGATGGGTCCTGTGCCACTCAGGCTGGCCCCCAGGACAGGAAGAAACTGCCTGGGATGATTTCCTGAGAGTGGGTCCCCAACCCCACCACTGCCTCCCCGTTTCGCAAGGAGGGGCAAGGCTGACTCCACCCGTACTTAGAAGACATGAGGGATTCTATTAATAGTCTGCCCATGACTCATTGACCTGTGTGCCTGCTCGCAAAGATCATTTAACTCCTGATTTAGATCAGGTTTTAGGGAATTTAATAAGAAACTACTCCCAAGGACCCCTCAAAGACAGGCATGGTATATGTACATCCATTAATTGAAAAGAACCCATTAAAAAGAAACTTGAAAAGCAATAGAAAGCAAATAGCACCAAAACGTGGTTTGACTTACTTTGCTGATTTCATGAGGTAATTTGGATGATGGAAGACATGCCACCCCAAAAGCAAAATCATCTAGTGAAGTGGTGGGGTAAACCTACACATTCAAGCCATGACGTCCATGCTTCTAGCCAGGAATGCAATTTTCCCCTCTTTCGAATTATTCATTTCCTTTTTAATAGGTCACGTCTCATTTACCTTGATTTAGCATCAAGTACAGTTATGTATTTGGTGAGGGGGAGAGGGGAGAAGGAAAAAGAACAAGAGAGAACTTTATGTGAAATATGGTGACCCTGTCCTTAAAATCCAGTCCACTTGGGTCAGGAGTTGCACTACATCTTTGATTCTTTTTATATCGCGGGAAGAGGATCGGGCTTCCTTATGTTTATATACTTGAAAGAATAATGAGACGTGTGCCTGAAAATACCGTTTGATGAATAACGCTTTTGCCTGTGTCACTGTGAGGAAGTATCATAATGTACATTTCACCACAAGGCCATGGAGAATATTTAAAAAGAAAACGCTACTGTGACGTGATAAATAGACTGATCCTTACATCTGTCTCCAGGATGCATAAATCACTAAACAAATATTTTAATGGCCTTAAAATACAATCAAAAAGAGAAATTCCCTGAGGTGGTTAGCTTGAGCCCTCATTAGAAGGTTTATTTTCTTTGAGTGTATAGGTTGTTACGTATCTACCATTGCAATTATGATAAATTTACAGGAAAAACATCACATGACCAGCTCATGTTTAAATGGGCGTTCTGCACAATAAGGAAGAGAAATAAAGCCCTGAGATGAAGAACAGGGTGTAACAACCGACCTTGACGAAGGAAACACCACAGCCTGAGGTTCCAATTCTGACAGGGACTTCAGGTAACTGAAAAAAAATCCACCTAGAACCCTGACTTCTTTCCAGAATACTACCCTTCTTCCACAGTTCCTGTCGTACTTACAAACCTATAAACCAAGTATAGCATTCAATAAGTACCTATTGCATAAATAAATATTGAACCTAATGTAGTTCTCAACATTCTATTAACTTTATATAACATTCTTTTTTTCTCCCACCACTGGTCTGGTGGTTTAAGATCATCTGATGAAAAGTTAGGAAATTATCATAAAACTTCATAACCAATGAAACTTCCTAAGTTTTGGTTTCTCTTTTGATTAAAAAAAAAAAATTAACACTCCTCACCATACAATGACATGGTAGAGTGCTTTGAACATTGTGAGGTCTTTAAAAAATTCTTATTTTTTTTAATCAAAAAAAGTAATACAAACTTGCTTTACCAAGTTGAACAATGCAGAAAGGCAGAAATTATGCAAAATGTGATAGTCCTCTTACCCAAAGTTAGTCTCGGGTCCCCAGAGGTACCCAGCATAAACACTGCAAGGTGTAATCTTTCAGTGGGTTTTTTCTATGCTCTTCTAAATATATTGAGTTTTTTTTAATTTTAAGCAAAAAAAAAAAGTATCATACTGTACATATTGTTTTTCTGTTAGCTTTTTTCGCAGTGAGATTTCTTAAACTCATATGATAGAATAGGGTCCAGGTCACCCTTCAAAGAAAAAGATCTCTTTCATTCATTAGTCCATCCAACGAACACTTACTGCGCCTTCGCAGTGTGCCTGGTGCCACGATGCGCATGGGGAACACAGCGGGGAAGGGGTCCCTGTCCTCGTGGCCCACCTTCCTGGATCAGTACTCAGCATCACATTGTGAATGCCTGTCACCTACCTCTTGCACCTCTGGGAACACACATTTTAGTTACTGGCTGAAGCATCTGACTGCCAAATTTCCTTAGGGGTACTTACTATACACTAAATTCTAAAATCTAATTAAAGCAAATACATTTGCTGATAGGGCTTTGTTACATATATTTTTGTACAATTTCATTGAAACCAAAAGATATTTTTGAGTTCAGACCAGACTGTATTTTGTGTTCCTGTTGTTTCATTTGAGGATGGTTGGCATGTAATACAGTGTAGCTGTAGTTCTTTAGAGTCTAGCAAGGGGGTCAGGGATCCCCTTTGTACCACCAAGTCCTGCCTCCGTAACACCACCGACCACAAGAAGAAGCATTCCTTGGTAGGAGGTAAGCCTGTTCGCACACACACAGAGAAACTGCTGCCTGGCTTAGATAATAGTCGGGGATGGGAATATTCAAGCACAATGTTTTAGACAAAAGGATAAATGCCTTCTGGATTTTCTTGTTTCCTGTGTTTCCATGACGAGGGGCAAAAAGCACACTTGTGTGAGTGGTGTGTGCACACACTTAAATCCTTGATCGTCTAGAGTCTAAATTCCCAGAACCCTGGAGTCAGCATTAATTACTACTGAGGCCCCAGTAGCTTCCTCTGAGGAGTAAATGCAAACCCCGTCATAAGGAAGGTATCTGGGAGGCCATTTCTTAATGCCATCTCCCTCCTGCACCTATGAGAAGAGGCCGAGCCTCAGTCCTTCCCTGGAGGCTGAGACCTCCAGGTCTCTCGTGGGCACCCCGCTGCCCTGCACAGAGGTCTGATCAAGGCTCAGCTCTGGTGAGCTTGCTAGCCTTGTCAGGGAGTCATTTATAGCTGCCCGCTGACCTTGTCTGGCCCACTGTAGACTGCGTGGGCATTTGTGCGGTCCCAAGCAGCAACACCTCTGCCCAGTTCTCAACCTTGGGCAAGAACTTTTTGAGCCCTGACAGCTGCAATGAACTTCCTGGAGGACAAAGAGGCATTTGCTGGGGCCTGAAAATGAACATCTCCTAGGTGAACCACGGCCATTTCTCAGCCTTGGTAGGGCTGGGCTGGGGTTGGGAGAGCAGCCTGTGGGGAGTGGGAGGGGCTCCGTGTTGGGAAGAGGCAGTCCAGCCTCGCGCGTCCCTGCACGTCCTTGCCGAGTGTGTCACACAGCAAAGTTGACAGTCCTCTGACCCTGAGTCATTTCTGTAGCCATAGCGAGTCACGTGGACAATTATGCAAGTCACGGTGACCACAGTGTGACAACTGTACTGTCCATTTGCTCCCCAGCAGAGGGGGTGTGGCTTGTTTACTGCCTGATGTCACAGGAGCTGGGCTCCTGGCCCTGGGTTCCTTCTCTCTGAAACTTTGAGCAAAGGGTCTTTTAATTACAGATTTTATGGCAACAAAACAAATTGGCTGATACCAGCCTCATGATGAGAACAGAACTATATATGGTTAACTTAAATATGGTTAACTATACATGGTAAGCATATGTGAGAATCATAGAGAAGTTTTCTACTATCTGCTACTAACTCACTCCTCTCCTCAAAAAAGGAGTTAGTGAAAACCCAAAGCCAGGGTGGTGGCCAGCTTTCAAGATGGTCCCCAATGATCCTCCCCTCCTGGTCTTCACACTCTTGTATCATTCCCTTCCGCAGTGTCACAGTGCAAGTCCGTAAGACCCTTAGAAGGTGGCAGAAGTGACAGTGTATCACTTTCACAACCAGGTTATAAAAGGTGCAGCGGCCTCGATTTTAATCTCTCTCTCTCTGATCGTTCATTCTGGGGGAAGTTGGCATTGTGTTGTGAAGACACTCTGTGGAGAAACCCACAGTGAGGAACTGAGGCCTCCAGCCATCAGCCACGTGAGTGACAACGTGGGAGGAGCTCCGCCAGCCCCAGTCAGTGCCTTGACTGCAACTTCAGGAGGGATCCCAAGACAGGAGCACCAGCTAAACTGCCCTCAAGTTTCTAACCCACAAACTGAGATAATAACCATTTGTTGTTAAGCCATTCCATTTTGAGGGCAATGTGTTACACGGCAAAAGATAACGAATATAACCAGGGATGGAAAACACCCCTGCCTCATTCCTCCTCTGGACATCCTGGTTCAATTAACCTTCTCCTCAGACCCTGCTGCTCTTGCCTCAGGATGGTCTGCATTGAGGTGGGAGCATCTTTGCTCCGGGAATCTGACAATCATTCTTAGCTTCAGTCCATGGGCTTGTACAATGTCTACTTTAAGAAGAGGTAAAATGCAAACTACTAAGAAAGATTTGAAAAAAGTAACTATTTTAACTGGTAACCAAAGGAGAGGAAATTAATGTAAATATGAGACTACTTTTTTACTTATCAAAATAGTAAGGGTTTTAAAAAGTATTCATACTTAATGGTGAAAAGGTGGTTCAATCTTTCTGAAATGTATTAAGAAAGTTCAAAAATTTACATACTCTGATGTGGAGCTGATTACACTTCTAGGAATAGATGCTATGAAAGCAAACAGAAATGCAGACAGAAATTTATAACTAAATATGTTCACTGCAGCATTTACAGTAGCAAAACACTGGACACAACCTTTGCCCTACAATAGAGGATTAAAAAAAATATATGGTACATCCATTTCATTTGAAGTTGTTGAAAACTATTGAAAACTAAGGTTTTAAAATTTTTTGTTTGTTTTTTGTTTTTTGGGGGATGTGATTAGATTTTTTTATTTACTTATTTATTTTTAATGGAGGTACTGGGGATTGAACCCAGGACCTCATAATTGCTAGGGATGCACTCTACCACTGAGCTACACCCTTTCCCCATAAATTTTTTTATTATGTGGGCAAATGTTTAAGTAGAAGTTCAGGATGCAAGTTTATAAATGCAATACAGTTTCAACTCTAGAAATATAAACATAGATGAAACAAAGACTGGAAAGAAATGTGCTAAAGTGTTAGCATCATTTATCACTTGAATAATCCTTCCAGGCAAGGATAGGGGATAATTTTTTTCTTTGTACATTTAGAATTTTCACATTAATAGGTATTATTTTTTAATATGTCTTTTTATTGAAGTATGGTTGATTTATAGTGTTATATTAGTTTCAGGTGTACAATATAGTCATTTAATATTTTTGTAGCTTATACTCCATTTAGTTATTATAAAATATTGGCTATATTCCCTGTACTATACATTACAACTTGTTATCTTATTTTATACTTAGTAGTTTGTGCCTCTTAATCCTCTTCCCTTCCCTTGCCCCTCCCCCAATTCCTCTCCCCACTGGTAACAGCTAGTTTGTTCTCTATATCTGTGAGTCTGTTTCTATTTTGTTATATTCACTGGTCTGTTTTATTGAAGGATATTAGTTTTATAATCAGAAAAAAATGTTTTAAAATTGCAAATGCATGGAAAATATAGTTTCTTAAAGTACTTAGTATTTGCCACTGCCCTTTATCCATAAAACACACTATGTATTTTGGCAGCAAGTCTTTGGGTGATCTGTGAATGAGTCACAGCAATAGCCTTGGCCAACTTAAGCTTCACACTTCTTCTTTCAGGTAGGGAACTAATGGATATTCTTTGGTAAGACTGTGGAAGGGAAGCAAGTGTGTGATGAGCCCAAGAGGATGCCTGGAGGGAGGCCTGTCCTTGCAGCATCCTGACAACAAAGTGCCCAGGGTGAAGTGCCCTGCAGGGAGCCCTGTGAACTCGGGATTCTGTGTCCTTTACTTAAGGATGGAAGTGGGAAGACAGAATGCAACCTCAGTTGGTCACCCTGAACAAGACTCGAATTACTGACAGCTTAAAGTAATCAGTGCTATAAAAGCCATAATTATCCCAATACTGTAAAGTTTTGGGGTTTCAAAAAAAGGTTCTTCCAATCTGTGTCTTTCTGTCTGGATCTCTCTGGTTACATAACTAGAAAAGCGCTCGCTCAGGAATGAATCACAGATGGCTCTGCTCAGTGTTTGCTTTGAAGTCCATTCAACTTGATTTATCTGGTCTGTGGTTGGAGGATGGATGGAAGGATCCAACGACACAACAGTGTCCAGGCCCCAAATTAGGGACAGAGCAACTGTTTCCTGGGCACAGTGCATGAGAAAAGGGTTTGCCTTTCTGGCTACTTGGTGGGGAGGGGTGGAGTGCATTGCTTGCTGGTCTGGGGGGCCCTGGAGCCTGGGGGTTGACTGAGGCCACATCTCGCCCTGCAGTGTGAAGGCTGCGGCTCTAAGCATGAACCCGGCTTGGCCTGACTGACCCCTTCCAACCAGGGAGGCATGAGACCACTGTAGGCTGGGTGAGGTCAAATGAGGCCCTGGGCTGCAGCCTCCATTGTGGGTCTCTGAGGTTATAGCTGGTTGCTCTGTTCACTTTCTCTCGGGTAGTTAATTATATCATTTCTCACTCCAGTTTTCTGAAAGGAATAATTGACTCAAGGAGCTGGAGTGTCAAATATTTGTGGAGGGTGGTGTGAGGTGACGGGAGGAGGCCCCTAAAGTGAGAAGGTGCCGTTGAGAATCATGGAAGCACAGACAGCCAGAAACAGGAAGGCACCAGAGGCGTGTGGCAGGGTGGGGGTGGGGGTGGGGTGCAGCAGGATGCCTACAGGGACAGCAGGTTACCTAACGGTGGGAACTTGGCAGGTCTAACACTGCAGGGAGCAGAGGGGCTAGGACTGGAGAAGGCACACCCTTCCTAATGGCATGCAAAGTAAAAATCTTAATAATAATGCGCAGGCCAAATAAAACACAATTGCAGGTTGGATTTGGCCCAAGGATCAGCAATTTGACATTCTTGGGTGGTCCTGCCCTTCACCAGTGCACAGATAATAAACAGGTCCCAGGAAGCGACCCATTGGGTAAGTGACCAGTTGGGCCTAGAACCCAGGTTTCCTGGCTCCCTGGCCAGGAGCCTTCTGGTCTGGATCTCTGCTGAGAAACTGCCTTGATGGCAGCCCCCCTGCTCCCCGACAGGGGCTATGATGACAGTTTCACAGCAAAAATCACCCAATCAACCACCCACCCCCAACTTGTTCTAGGAAATGGCCAGCCTTACAATATCTTCCAACCGTTTCTAACTTTTTCAAAACTTTCTAACACCTTTCAAGCCCCGCAGGAACAAAAGTGACCTACAGAAGGGTTCCCTGGCTGCAAGTTTGTGAGTTAACAGCCTGTGTTCTTTTTGTCCTGGACTGAGTTTTGCCTGACACTGCTCCATGTGAATGAAAGGACTGAAGCTCTCAGGGATTTCCTCTTGGGTCTGTCAGCCCCTGGCAGAGTAGATCTAATCAGTCCCCCATCCCCAGCGAACTTTAACTTTGCAAAGCAGTCCACATTCCTAGGATGCCAGCTGGCAAATTTTGCTTCCCCCCCGCCCCCCACTTGAGCTGCAGAAGAGCCCACAGGGTCCTGGGACCTGGCCCATCAGTCCCTTCGGGACTTGCACAGCATTTTCCTGAAGTCCTGCCTGCCGGCTCTGCCTAGGCTCCGACCCCTGGCCTGGCCCGACCGACCTCCTCCCAGCTGTTGCTGGGGACCTGTGATCCAGCAAGTCTTATAACCTCTCTGCACTACTGTTTTTCTTCAACTGTGGGAACAACATCCAGGCAGCATCCACTTACTGAATATTTTCTCTGTGGCTCAAGCTGAGCAAAAGCCTTAGTGATCAAGATCCCTCCCCTTCCCTCCCCTGGGGGAATCTGCTGGATGCCTCGATCACAAAAGCTCCAAAGCTCCAATAGCATTGATTAAGCACTTACTACTCCCCAGGAGCACAGCTAAGCACCTCATATTCTTCCTCTCACTTAATTCTTAGGAAAACGTTATGAGGTAGGCATTCTTACCCCCTTTGTGCCAGTGATAACACTGAGGTTCTGAGAGGTTTAGTAAGATGCCCAGGGTCACACAGGGGCAGAATTCAGGTTTGAACCGAGGTTTAAGCTGGTCTCCTGACCACCTTCCTATATGGCATGTCTGCCTTTCACTGGGATCCTCAGCCTCTCCGGCACCCCAATCCCACATCACAGACCCTGTCTCCCTGTTACCGTCATCTCCTAAATCCAGGCAAGCCTGGTGTGTTTCAGGGCCAGGGTGGTGGAGGGTGGGTGGAGAGCAAAACCAATTTAATTCCTTCACAGGTCCTAAGCCATACTAACTTTTACTGGTACTGCTCCCATGATATCAGCTACAATCAAAATGCTTCAGCAGCCTATTTGAAATGTAAGTGTGGTTGAAAAACCTGGGAAAGGCATTTTATAGCTTTCCTTTTATTTTTTGTTTTCACTTGGCCATTTTATAAGAAATTATCTTGAAATCAATTTAACTTTTCATTCTGAAACATTCTGCAGGCCCTTGAAAAGCCCTAGGCACTGGGCTTATATAGTGCTTAAATGATTTTTTAGAAATCATGGGATGAGGAAGAGAGCCACTCCATATACTTCCACATCCTCACCAATGCATAAGTCTTTGATTCATTTTCCAGAAGTATTATTTTGCCTCCTGAGGTGGGCAACACTAAATCCTTTTCCTTAAAGCCTTCTGGGAATTTCTGACCCCAAGTTTGCTGTTATGGTGTCCTTTGAACATTTCCAACTTGTTGGTGCCTTGGGAGGTGAACGACTGAAGACAGAATAATTGTTCATGCTGTGCATCATAAACTCTCAATCCCTGAGGCCTAGGGTACCCTCCTCCCTGAGTGAGAGTCAAAGGCTGGCGATGATACACCTGAGAGACACTGGCACTAGTTTATCTCTGAGATGGTATATTAGTTTGCTAGGGCTGCCATAGCAAAATACCATAGACTGGGGGGCTTGAACAACAGAAATGTATTTTCTCACAGTTCTGGAAGTCCAAGATCAAGGTGCCAACAAGGCTGACTTCCTCTGAGGGTGATGAGGGAATGCTTTGTTCCAGGCCTCTCTCCTTGGCTTGCAGATGGCCACCCTTCTTGTTGCCTCTTCATAAGGTTATCCCTCTGTTCCTGCGTGTCCCTGGTGTCTCCTTGCTTGTCCTAATCTCCTTTTCTTATAAGGAGATCATATTGGATGACGGCCCACCCTAATGGCTTCATTTTAACCTAATCACCTCTTTAAAGGCCCTTCTCTCAAACACAGTCACATTCTGAAGTACTGGAAATTAGGACCTCAACACATGAATCTGGAGGTGAGGCACAACTCAGCCTGTAACAGCTGGGTTTTATTTTAAACACCCAGATAATGCTCAGAAGCACTCCCTTCACCTTTCCCTAGACCTCAGGGGAGGGCTGTGCTGCCCTCGGCAGAACTGGAACACAGCGGAGTACTTCTGCTCTACAGGTGATTGTTAAGCTCTGTGCTAAATAAATGCTTTACTAGCTGTAACTTAGCATCCTGTGATGTAGTTATTACCTCCAGTTTGCACATCAGAAAAAGAGTGGTTAAGCAATTTGCCCAAGATTGGTCAGCTAATAAACGGCAGAGCTGAGACATAAATTGTAGCAGTTATGTTCTTAGTCACTGCTGTATGCTGGTGTGGGAAAGCCCTTCCTACACGGACGGAGGGGAATGGCTTTTCATTCCCAAAGGATTTGGTTTGTTTACTCATTGTTTGCGTGTGTGTGTGTGTGTGTGTGTGTGTGTGTGTGTGTGTACTGGAGGGAGATGATAAACAACTTCTTGTTTTGTGTTTTGTTTTGTGTAGGGTGGTTCAGAGAATTTGCATGGGAGATCACCCATAAATAGGCTTTAGAGTTCAAAGACAAAGGCCTAGGGAGGGAATTTGGCTGGTGGCCTAATAGCAGGGAGGGAATAGGGGCTGTGAGCTTGAGGTTAAGAGAAAAGTCTCTCCCAAACCAGGATGGCCTCCCAAAATCTGGAAGGGGTCTGTAGAGACGGCATTCCAGGAGTGACAGAGGCCTAATCCCATCCACACACAGGGACACTGAGGTGGCAGAATCAGGATGCTCAGTGCCTGTGGAGATGGACACTGGCCCCCATGACTTGGGACTCTCCATGACAGTCCCTGAGGCCACGTCTGGCATGGAGGGAAGAAGATGCTAGGGGAGTGAGCATCCTTCATGGTGATGATTGACAGATGAGGACAGACCCTGCTGCCCCACAGGCCCAAGGGTTCTTACATAAGAGGGGATACAGTACCCCAACTACTGGCCTCAGGATTTTCAGCATCTGAAAGAGTGAGAATGTGTAAAAGATTTATTTTGACTTAGAAAAATGAGTGTGACATTTCTTACAATTCAAGTGCCATGGAACAGTTCATGTTGTACATTTACTCTGGTTCCTTCCCAATTTTTCCCATCTTGTTCAAGCTATAGGATCCCAAACTGGGTATGATGGATGGGTCAAGAGGTACAGAAAGGGACTTAGAATTTACAGCAACCAACCCGACTGTGTCCTGATCCTCTGACAAGAAGTAACTTATATACAAGTGTCACATGTGTATTAAGCTGCCTCAGGTGCCTGTGGTTCATTTTTCCAAACCAGGCATTAGGGTCCTCCTTAGTAGGAACCAGGTCTTTCCTTGTTCTCTCACCCCGACCTTGTAATGGTCAGCACAGAGCCCAACACTTGCAGCACACTCACAGATGGGAAGAGAGACGTGGTTAAGATTTGAATGACAGACCTGCCCCTACAATGGGCATTCATACCAGCCAGCTGTGATTTGAGCAGGGATTTTATGCCAGAATCACCATCATCAGACACTGTCTGGCACCTCTCAGCAGATGCTGGACAAGGAGTGCCCTTCAAGTTGCTGGCAGCTTTCTATCTTGACTTGCCAGACCCTCACCTGGCTCGGTGGACAGAGGACTGCTTAAGAGTCCAAGAGACTTGGGTTTTGAATTATTTAACCTTGGATGAATTCCTTGGGCAAATTACTTAGCCTCTCTTAACCTCATTTCCTGGTCTTTAAAATGGGCAAAAGAGCAATTACATTAAGGAATTTCTAAGAGGATTAAGTGATACAACTTATGCAAAGCCTCTGGAACAGAGAAAAAGCTCAGTCATCACTGACTGCCCTACCTTACCCACCCCTGGCCTTTCTCCATCCATTTTTCAGGGATAAGACCCACCATCCAGGAATGCTCTTGAGCAGAGGAAAGCAAGCACTAGAAGGCATTACTAGAGGAAAGAAAACAGTAAGGAGACTGAGCCAGGCTGACTGGCAGGCTCATGAAACTCACACCCAAAAAATGGCACAAAGACTTAGGACAAGGAATGCAGCCCACTTGAGGACTATAATTTGTGTCCCCTGGACCTGCCAGTGAGCGCCCTGGACCCTGCTTACCTCCACCTGAGAGCCATATAGTTGAAAAAGCAGCTAAACACTGCAGGCTCCCAGGGAGGCAGTGTGACAGGATGGTTAAGAGCACTGACCTGAGTTTAAATCTTCACTCTGCCGCTTATTACTCGTGACCTTGGATGTGTCACATAACCTACCTGGGATTATTTTGTCACCTGTAGAATAAATGGTATGAAGTACTGAGCACAGTGTCTAGCACCCAGTCGGCACTCAGAGACATGATGGCGTATAACGCAGTGGTTAAAACTTGGACTCGGGAGCCTGGCTCCGCCACGTACTAACTTTCTATCCATGGTTTAGTAACCAGATTCTCAATGCCTCAGTTTCTCCCTTTGCAAAATGGGGACAGTAATACTACTCAGGGCTCTTAGTTTGGGTGCCTCCAGAAGCCCTAAGACAAGGATTTGAGAGCAAGGAGTTTATTTGGAAGGTGCTCCCAGGATACCTTAGTTGGGTAGAGAAGTGAAATGGGACAGGAGAAAGCTGATTAAGGGTTACATGTGAGAAACTGGACCTTTCTGCACAAAGGACTCCAGCAGAGTGAGTACAACACACCCCAGATACTCCCAACTGAGGGCTAAGGAAGCTAGGGTACTGCCCCCAAGTCCCCCTCTGTCACTGGTTGAAGGCTGTTTCTGCAGGTCTTAACTCTCAGCATCCCAGTGTCCTGAATGTGGGGTGAGTATGCTCCGGCAGCCAGAAAGAAAAGGGTCATGTTAAGGCAGAGAATTTCAGGTGCTCGTGGTAACAGTCTGTGGAGTAAAGAAGAGTGAGCGTGGACAGGAACAGGGGACCAACAGCATCTGCTTCACTACCTCGGAGGGCTGTTCTCAGAACTGAGTAGAACAAACATGTAAGATTCTTAGAACATGGGGTAATGTTCTGAGAATTACCCTGGCATGGGGTAATCACTGTCTCAGGTGACATTCATACTAAACAGGTCCAAATAACCTTTCACTTAAAAACATTTCAAAGTACTTGTGAACGTCTTAGTTTCTTATTTAATGGAAGGGAAGAATTAGGAAAAAGTAATTCAACTCCATAAATATTTATGAACAGCTCACCTCTGGCTGTGAGGCACTGTGTTCCCATAACAATCAACAGAAATAAAGAACTCGTATATCAGAGACAAGGTTCTACTCCCCCCACCTCTTCCTAAGCATATTCTTTTGCTTGTTATCTTTTAAAAAATATTTTTCTTTATTCTTGATGTCTTCCTTACTTCAGTTTGCAATTTGCAGGTGGGTTTGCAGGTAATCTTTGAAAATTCACGGGTAGAATATGAATCGGAAAAATCATGGAGCTACGCAAATCTCCGTTTTCAATTCTCTGAACTATAAACCAATGAAGATTTCAAAGAAAAAAAAAAGTTACCAAGAGCTCTCAGTAAACCAACTCAACAGCAGGAAAGATTCATCCCATCCTCCCATATTATTAACCTAGTCCTTCACCCTTAAATATGGAAGACCCATCAAGAATCAACAGACATCTGGGGAAAATCAATACCACAAAAGAGGACCAAAAAGAACAAGCAGAATAATCTTCAACAGAGGGAGCACATATAATACAGGAAATAAAAGAGATGCTTTATAATTGCATACTCATATGCTTTAAGAAACCTGAGAAGTTAATGTGACCACAAAACAAGAACAGGTTGCTCTGAAAAGGAAGCAAACAGAGAACAGCAACAAGAGTTCTTGGATATTAAAAAATACTTGGGTGTAAATTTAACAAAGTGAGTAGAGGACTGGAATGCAGAGTGATCCCTGAACCATGAATCTAAGAAGACTTGGGCATCACTATGCTGTGGTAGAAAGAGCTTGGACCTGGGTTTGGAACTTGGTGTGTCATTAGCTGTGAGATTTTGGTAAATTAATCTCAAATATCTACCACTGAACCATTTTTATAATGGCTGCTTGAAAATTGTTACTAGATAATTCTAACATCTCTGTCATCTCATTGTTAGGATGTTAGTGTTGTATTTTCTTCATTCAGTTTGGGATCTTCCTGGTTCTTGTATAACAAGCGATTTTCAACAGAAACCTAGACATGTTTGTGTTATATTGTGACACTGAGTCTTATTTAAATCTTCTGGTCTAGCTTCCCCCTAACCCCCATTTTTTTTAACACCACTCCAGCAGGTAAAGAAGGTGGGGGTACATCACCTTGTCACTTACAGGTGGAGGGAGAAGTCCAGGTTCCCCACTTGGCCCCTGTTGGTGTCCGAGGTCGGGGGGGGGGGGCTTCTCTTTGCTGCTGTGTGGGAGTGGTCGTTCTGGGCCCCTGTGTGGTCTTCTCCACTGACAGTGAGGTGGGGGTGCCTCATTACCACCGGCAGGTGTGGAAGTCCTGTCTCTACCAGGCTTCCTCCGACACCATCCCAGTGGGAAAGAGGAGGGACATCCCATTATTGTTGGGTGAAAGGAAAAGTCCAGGCTCCCCATGTGGTCTCCACTGACATGACAGGGGTGGGGTGGGTCTCACTACCAACTGGTGGGAGTAAAAGTCCTGGCTCCCTATTTGGTCTTCACTGACTCCATCAAGGTAGACGGGTGAGATGCCTCATTACAGCCTTGTGAGGGTGGGGGTCTAAGCCCTTGCTGGCATGGGTGGTGTAAAACCGCGGATTTTTCTGTGGTGTTTGCCTGAAGTAGAGTGATTATTATTTCAGTTTTCTGCTTTGCTGGGCTGCAGTTTTCCTAGTGATTCGGCTAGAAAGAGGAGGCTCTTGCTGGGGTTCTTTATATCTGCATCTATTGGCGTTTCTTGGGTGTCAGCTTCTTCAGATCCAAGTCCAGGATATATGAAGCAATGAGAAAACCCAGGGAACCCCCCTCCACGTTGCTCCTTGGGTCCTTGTGTCCCTGGCTGGTCTGTCTCCTTCTCTCTATCTTTCAGAGTCTTCCTATGCTTGTTTCATACATAACAGGCTTTTTAGTTGTGTTTAGTGGCATGAATAGGGAAAAATATGCCAACTCATCTTTCCTGAGGTCAAAGTCATTCATTCTTCATTTTAATGTCACTAGTATAACTAAAAGTTTCGTTGCAAACCTTAGAAAGTCCTACTGCTAAGAAATAGTCATGATTTTATGGGAACCCATAAAAGCTTACATTTGGGGGCCAAAACTAACTTTTCTAATAGACTTTGTATAAGTTTTCACTTGGTGTTATTGCTTCGTTTAGGGGACCCCCTTTTGACCTGTGATAGATACACCAGGTCATAAAAAGTATGTTAAAAGTGACAGGCTGTCACTGTGCTTTAAGTGATGTGACGATAAGTAAGGGAGGTTTTATCATACTCATTAGCACTTTGAGGTTTTAGGAGGATTCTATGCCCGGTTGCTTTGAGTCAGAGGTAAGTTATTCTAAGCCAGGTACTGCATCTAGTCTGCTTAGTATCCTCGATCGATTATATCATTATTCATGTGCATGTCAGGAATATACACAGCAAGTCTCAAAGATGAGAGAAAAAAGTTCCCTGGGTCACCTTCACATGGGACCGCTTACATTTGGTTCAGGTTAGAAATGAACAGGCTGACTACATACCTTAATGAGCCCCCAAAATACAGTTAGAGTTCCATAAAGGCAAAGCGATGATCTGGAGTTGCAGGCCACATTCTGGGATTCCCCCCCAAAAAAAAAATTTCAGAAAGGATCTTATTACCTTTTGTAAGTTGCAGAATAAAACCATCACTTTTGGAAAGGCCCCTCCCCACAGTTCAAAGGAAACTCTCAGAGACTGCTGGGCTGCAACTCAGACTTGGGTGACAAAGGCAAAGAAATCACACTGGAGCAGTCGATATTTTGCTGGTGTTGAAATATTTAGCCAGTGTTGTTTCAGTCCCAGAGCACTGTACTTGACCAATGGGTGAGTCTTAGGATGGGGGAGGGGTGAGGACAATGAAAGAGTAACCCAGAGTGTTCTCGGCCAGAGCTGAAAGCAACTCTCCCTGACATACATCAATTTTCTTTCCCAAACAGTCCTGACAGTCTTTTAGTATCAACTAGATAGTCCCAGAGAGTGCCTGTACCCTTTATAGGTCACTGTTTTCTTATGTCACTATGCATATTATCAGCAAAGATCTCACTATTCAGAAAGAAAAAAAAGGTAAAGGGCTGCTCAGCCTCAGAGTAGGCGAGTCTGATCTTAGCTCATAAGGCTTTATTTTCCAAATCTTACGTAATGTTACGTCTTGGAAAGGCATGAAACGTAAGCCTCTGGGTTCTAAATCCCCAGAGACATATAAACAATGACGTATACAATGGACTTAAAGACGTGTACGCTGGGCAGGTGGTCTTGTTAGCAAGAGCCTTCCTTCAAGATTTAAGTTAGCACCCTGGCCAGGACCCAGCACCCGAACCAAGTGAGAACACAGACATTCCCAGAGGAAGAGTGCAGCTTCGCCAGCAGCTACCCTATCGCTGCCGAACGGGTCGCTAGTAATTACTAAGGCACAGAACTGCATCTAGAGGTAACATTTGCAAAATTTGACTTTTTTTTTTTTTTTTTTTTTTTTTGGCTTTAGCTTCTTTAGAGGGAGGCCGGTGTTATTCACATCTCTGAAGAGAATACAAAAACACTGTAGTACTTAAAAGAACATACTCCCTACTCTCAAGGCGTCAAACTCCCAATGCAAGTGATGATAAGGAAGGCACATCCAGAAGGACTTAGAGGAAGGGGACAGACAATCAACAAACACAATAGCATGTGCTGTTTTCATAGTGAAGCACTAGGAACTGTAGAAAGAGGCAAAAATGAACCAAATGGTCATCTGTGCGCAGTGAACCAGACTCTCCAAGCCACCACACCTATGATGGCTGAATAGTCCCTTCATGGCCTAAAGCATGCACACACTTTACCAAGGGGCACAGGATGGAGTAGGGGGCAACGTACATCTCTCGAGCCAGAAAGACTGGGTTTGAATCCCAATTCCATTCCTTACTAGCTATGTGACCTAGTACTGATGACCTGGCCTTTCAGAATCTCCATTTTCTTACCCATAAAATGAGTATTCATTTACTCTTTTAGCACATATTCAATGCTTATTATGCAGGAAATATTGCACTAGGTCCTAAGCAATACAGTAATGAGCAAAACTCCTTCAGTGTTCTGATTTAAAGGAAATAATCTATGTAAAGCAGAGTGTACAGAAACTAGAACATAGGAGATGCTCAATAACTGTTCCTTCCTTTCTCCTTTTTATCCTTCAAGGGATGTAGAAGTAGTTTAATCCCATACAACCACCTGTTCATTAAAAGATAAATTATATCATCTCTACCTCCAACACAAAGGAAGCTTCAATTCATGGACTCCTCTCAGGGAAATTTGGCATCTTACGTGTTAGGATCTTGCACTGGGGCTTGAGATGAAGGGGTGGAGGGAATTCTAAGGACTTGCTAACAGCCACTTGCCCTGACCATTGCCCTCAATTCTGAATCAACTCTTAACTAACCAATGTGGTATAGGGGTAGAGTACAGAAAGGTGAAGATGGGCTGGGTAACTTCCCTGAGCCACTAACCAGCCATGTGACAAAAAGGAAGTTCTTTAAGCCAATCATAACCTCCATCACCTACTGAAGTTCTTAAAAGCGCCCACTACACTCAAAATTCCTTGAAATAAAGTCTTGCTAATTTGTACCCCTCCTTCAGTGATTACCAAAAGGCAAGTAGTTGGCACTCAAGCAACTTTTGTTGAGTATAAAATTGAGATCATTCTGCCCAGCTCATGTTGTAGGGTTTCTACAAATGGGGCCATTTCTATGAAAATTCTTTGAGGTTGTCAAACACCATGCAGATGTAAGGGATTAATAAACATCTGTCTCAGGTCTGGAAAGGAAGCAGTAAAAAGACACAACTGGGAAGGAAGAAAAAGAGCGGAGGGCAGGGCAGGCGGTTGGATTTGAAAGCGATCTGAAGCTACCCTGAGGTGGAGGAAAGAGATTTCAATTGCCGCAAGAATTCCGGGGGCCATTTCCCACACAGCCTGACAGTCTTTCAGTGATTGTTCTTGAAGACCTACTCCAAAATATTCTATCCTGCAATCAGACTTGGGGTCTTGGGGAAAGGAATGATGACAGTCATATAGTTTGATGGATACCATGAAGCCTTTCTAAGGTCATGCTTCAGAGAGACTGCTAATGACCTGGAGAGATGCTTAAGAACAAATTAAATCCTTTAAAAAATAAAGCAAGTAGGATATTAATTTTGTAAATAAACAAATAAAAGCATCTAGAAGCAAGGAAAAAAGACTGAGAGAAGATATACCAATAAGTTAACAGCATTACATTACTATTTAGTAATTATAAAATTGTAAGTAATCTTTGTTGTCTTGTTTATACTTGTATACTTTCTGTGTAATCTTCAATAAATAAGTATTACTTTTATAATTGGAAGTATCTGTATGTATGTGTATAAGCAGATATTCTCTTCCTCACTGGTTCTTGTATCCCTTCTGGGAACTGATTCAGATCCAAATCAGTTATTCCAAAAACCAAATCACCAGGAACTGAATCAATGTTGCAACTAAGTCCCCAAAGACAAAAATGAGACCTGCTGTGATCTGGCTTTTTGATTTTGTCAGCTGTAAGGCTAGACTGGGGTATTTCCCCTTTTATGCTGGAAGCTGGATGCCTGGGTTCCAGACACAGCTCTCTCTAACAGCTGTGTGCCCTCAGACACGTCACTGCCCCTCTCTGGGCCTCCCTCCTCCTCTGTAAAATGAGAGAGCTGGACTCCGAAGCGCTGGCACCACCTGGGCAACTTCTATACTTGCATTCACTCACCACCTTCCCCGGGCGCTTTTCCTCTGTGTGTATTTGTTCCATTTCACTCCCTCTGACAATTCTTCCCAAGTTAAAGAAGTGAGGCGCAAGTGAGCCTTTCTGAGTTTTTGCTGACACTCCTAATTGAAGGCTAGAAGACCTACTTGGCTGGAGGAAGGGTTCTGCTTGTTGGGGGAGTCAGCAGGCCTGAGGTGGCACTGTTTCCTCTCCCTCCCCTTAATCAGAGCCCTGGCTTCTGAACTCTGGGCTGGCATCAGAACAGCAACCAACATTCGGTTGACATGAACATAATTTTTAATCAGGGTAGAGCAGGAATGAATACAAAAGGCTTCTTTTCTCCAAGCAAGTTTGAGTACCTGCTTTTGGGTTTGTGTGTCTCTGTATTTGGCAGAGCCGGTCTTGGGGAAGACCTGGCATTTGTGACCAAAGTCTCAGTCTCCTTCATTCTCCAGGACAGAAGCAACACAAATTGTCCCTGAGCTCCCAGACGGCCTGAGGGGGCACCCAGTCCTCCTCCACCCCAGCCACAGGAGCCCATGACCCCTGGGCCCCTGAGAGCCACATGCTTCACATCTCCCCAGCTCCAGCCTCCTTTCAAAGGCCCTTTATTAAACCACCAACTACTTGCTGTCGAGACATTTAGGATGAAATCATTGTGTTAAACAAATAAACGCTGCTTCGTCCAGATTTCTGCTCTGGGAGCAGAGTAAGAAAGTAATTTCTGTCTGCTCGCCACAAAAGCGGCTGGAAAGGCCCAAAGAAAAATATTATTTTTACTCCATTGTGTGAAATATTGTCCTGGAGGATCTGACGTACTGAGCGTTTGAAGAGTTTGTGCTGGCAGGTTTCAAGGGTCCCCCGGGTTGGCCCCCTGGGATTGTTTTCTGCATTAATAAACTTAGCATGATGTGTGTTAAAAGGAACATTCTGTTTGCTTTGTAAATAAGGGATGTCAAACAAGAAGCAGAAGCCTTACAGACACTAGGTGATGTGTTCTCAGAGCAGGGAGAGGGAGGCGGGGAGGGGGAGGCACCCTGGAAAAGTGGGCATTGCTGGGGCTCCCTGAACTGCGCTGAGGCCTTGTTGGGAAAACAAATCAGTCTGTTTGAGTCCAAACCAGGCCATTTCCTCGCTGATCCTGGTGGGAAAGCTGCACACTTTGCCCTGAACCAGCAGGATACGGGCTTGGGAAGGAAAGTTCTCAAGTGTCTGTCAGCTGTGCGGTGGAGGGAAGACGGCGCCTGGCAGAGGCCCTCCCCCTCCCGCAACCCCCACCCACCCCTTTTAGAGAAGTTGCTTGGCTTGTCAGGGTCTCCCAGAGCTGGCGGGCGGGAGGGGGCAGAGGTTAAAGCCATATCTTTGGAACGATGATCTGCCTATGGCTCCCTCTCTCTCTCTCATAGGCCCTTCTCAGATGTCTCTGCAGCCCTGAGCTTGTTCCCCTGTCAAATTCCTGACGGGCCCTCAGGGACTCCGACATCGTGGGAGACACATCACCCTGGCCCTGTGATCCCTGCCGCTGCAGGGAACCTGGAGGAGCCAGGGCAGGATGTGTACCGTCTCTGGCTCAAGTATTTGCTATTTTCACAGGTGCCTCCCCCTGGCCCCACGGCCCCCTCCGCTGTCCGCTCCAATGTTATTGAAGGTTCCCCAGACCTCCCAGGCGTTTTCATTTCCACCCGCTGCCCTGCTGGCTTCTTCCCTTTCTCCCTAAACTCTCCGTTCCCCTCTGCGGTCCTGGAAAGATTTCCTCGGACATCCATTTCTATTCTGGCAAGTTCTGGTTCTCTCCAGCTCAGAAGTTCATACTATTTCTTGAGCCGTTGGAGGAAAGTGATGACAGGGAACTCTGAGTTCCCTTCGGTAAGAATCACAGACTCTCAGAGCCTTCAGGGCGTAAGCACAGAAACCAGGCACTGTGCACCCTGGGCCCCGTTAGGATCACCTGGAGGGCCTTTATAGTTGCTGTTTTCTGAGCCCATACCCAAGTGGCTCTGCTTCAGTTACTCTGGAGTGATGCTCAAACCTCAAAATGTTTTTAAGTTTTGGTGACTCCTGTAGTGGGTGATTCCAGCACAGCAATCAACAACCAAGCCAAACTGGGGTCTCACCCCGCATGCTAATTTCTTGGAGGAGTAACTCATGTGTCTGAGGTCTCTGTAGTTGCTTCCTGTGGCAGCTGTAATGAGTACTGCAAACTGAGTGGCTGGAACAACAGAATTTATCCTCTCACAGTTCTGGAGGCCAGAAGTCCAAAATCAGGATGTCAGAAGGACTGCACTTCCTCCAGAGGTGCTGGGGAAGGAGCCTTCCTTGTCTCTTCCAGCTTCCAGTGGCGGTCAGCATTCCTTGGCTCGTGGCTGCATCTCTCTGCTCTGTCTTCACATTTCCTCCTCCTCTGTGAGGCTCTCTGGGGTCTCCCCTTCCATATGGGTTATCTCCCTCTCTGTCTCTTTCTTATAAGGACATTTGGGATGACATGTAGGTCTCATCTGGATAAACCAACATAAGTTCCTCCTTTCAAAATTGCTAATCACATATTTTGCCGTATAAGGTAATATTCATTCTTCTATTGTATAAGGTAATATTCACAAGGTATGAGGATTAGGACATGGACACACTTTTGGGGGCCACCCATCAGCCCACTACAGTCCCTCAGTCAGTGGCAGAGTCAGGACCAGAACTGGGTCTTCTGACTTGCCATAGAACATGCCTGATGCTACATCAGGCCCCTGGGCCAATCACGTCCCATTGAAGCAGTCAATTGTAGAACTTAAGTGCAGGGCTTTTGCAGTCAGCAGACCTGAGTTCAAATCCCAGCATTTATTCAGTTTACCACTGATCCTTGGTCTGCAAATTGGGGATAATCATTTAGTCTTATTTAAAGGAATAAGTGACAAAATGCATGTAAAGCACTTAGCACGACCAGGCACATGGTAAAGGCTCGATGTTAGTTATAAATAGTATTACTGGTCTGGCAGGGATCAAATATTTTATCATAAAAAATTCTAAGAGGGAGTAAATATGTGCAGTCATATATCTGATAATGGATTATTATCCAGAATATGTAGAGAACTCCTAAAACTCAGAAATAGATAAACAAATCTGACTCAAAAATGGGCAAAAAACTTGAAGAGACGTTTCCCCAGAGAAGAAACACCAATTACTGATAAGCACATACAAAGACGCTCAACATCCATAATCACTGGGGAATGCAAGTCAAAAGTACAATGAGACACCACCTCGCACCCAGTAGGATGGCTACTATCAAAGCCACAGAAAATAACAAATGTTGGCAGGGACGTAGAGAAATGGAACACTTGTGCTCTACTGATAGAAATGTAAAACGGTACAGCCACTGTGGAAGACAGCCTGGTGATTCCTCAAAAAATTAAAACTAAAACTACCAATTTGACTTCTGGGTATATACCTAAAGTAATTGAAAGCAGGGTCTTAGATTAACATTTATACACCCATGTTCATAGAAACATTGTTCACAATAACCAAAACATGGAGGCAACCGAAGTGTCCATTGCTGGATGAACAGATAAGCAAAACATGACCTATACATAAAGTGGAATGTTACACAGCCTTTTAAAGGAGGGAAGTTCTGAAATATGCTGTAGAATAGAAGAATCTTGAAGACATTATGCTAAGTGAAATAAGCCAATCACAGAAAGATATATACTGTATGATTCCACTTATATGAGGTACCTAGAATAGTGGTTGCCAGAGGCAGAGGGGAAAGGAAGAATGGGGTATCTCTGAGTAGTGAGTATAGAGTTTCAGTTTTGCAGGATGAAAAGGGATCTGGAGATGAATGGTAGTGATAGTTGCACAACAATATGAAAAAATCTAGAATAAGCAACAGGTATATTAATTCTAATGTAACATTAGCAACCTATGAGCTGGACTGAAATTGAACAAAGACGGTAAAGGTATTGGAAGCTACCACTTGGGAGGCAGGGGGACAGTGAGCCACACAGGGAAAGGGGCCTAGACTGCAGTGGGTGACAGAGCACGTGTGCAGAGATTTCAGGGAGCTGCACACAGCTCCTCTACCTGGCCTCGTAGGTGAGTGGTTTCCAAGGAGCCGGGGCTGCCACCTGCATGGCGTCTTGGCGACCCTCAGCAGGAGCCACCCCCAGCCTGCTATTGTCACTGCTAATCTGATTTAGTATCATCCACCTGGCTCAGTAGGATGAGCCAAAGAAAGGCAGGGAGAGCTCAAAAGTACCTTAAGAACTATCTGAAGCAAGAGGTTGTGTGATCCAGGGGCCTATAAATATATGAAATAGATTTCATGTTGCTTTAGTAAAATCTCTCTTCCACCAGCCAATATTAAGGGAAGAATTCCTCGTGGCCAGAGTTCGGAGCAACTCTCCCAGCCATGGAATTGCTGACCCTCCCCGTTGTGTTGCCATTTTTAGCAGGCAGGACAATCATACTGAAAGATCCATTTAAAAAGCCTTGTCTCCCCTCTGACCCTCCCCCTCGCAGCCTCCGTCTCCAAATGCACACACACTGCCAATGGGTCCCCCACCAAAGCCCCAGCTATTCATCTGAAAATACCCGTGGCTGTTTGTTTCTGTGACGGTTTTTACTGCAGACCCATAGTCTCCCACGCACCCAACAATAGTCCAGAGAGAACTCAAGAACTGCAGAATGCTGCGGCTCACCGGGCTCAAATGCAGCCTCCCTGTGCGGGAGGGATGTGAGCAAGATCCCCAAATCCGTCACACCGAAAGACCAGCTCCCCTTCCCTGGGGGCCTGCACTCCTCGGAATAAACCAAGCAAGGTGGGGAACACAGATTTGGAAGGCTCAGGAATCCACCCACAACTTCTTCAGCCCCTGCTGTCTCCCCAAAATTTCTTTTCCTAATCTTGCTCCAGAAACCCTAATCTGGCTCTGGAGGAAAGTTCAGGATGGTGACATATGGGTAAAGCCTGAGTGTTAAGATCAGTGAGGGAAAGCCAGGCTGGTCCCAGCACCTTCCCAGAGTCATACTGGAGGGCAGCCCAGAGAGAGCACATGCTGGGCACACAGTATATAACCAGAACAGGTGAAAACGTTCTCCGTCTAGTGTGTTTAATACATGTCATTTCCCTCTGCTGGTGAGTGCCACTTGTTTTCCTTTCCATGACCTCTCTGTAACTGGTTGTCTTTTCATATAAATTTCAAAGTTGTAGCTAAACAAGAATTAACATCACATCAGAAAGGGTCCTTTAAGATATTGTAGGAAGAAAAGATAGACTCAAGAGTTTCCATGTTATATCCTACACATCTTCACGCAGCTACTTTTAATGGCACCTCTGGCCCATCCTCTTTGCCTTGTGATCTCTGCCTATAGGCTACCCAAAATTTGACCATGGGAGTAATAACAGCGTAAAGTAGCTCCAGCTATGGATATAATCAGAACCATGGTGGTTTTTGGTTTCTACAGAGGTTTAAAATGCCAGGGTATCACTCAACATCTTAACAACTGCTGCAGCCTTCCCTGGAGTTCTTGCCCCCAGCACATACTGGAGATGGGACTGTTAGTCATAAAATGTTCTTGGGATACTGTGATTGCAGCACTAAGCCATGGGTTAAACTGGACCAGTTCAAAGACTCCTTTCAACTCAGGTATCTGGGGATATACAGGTCTTCAGTTTAAATGGAAGGGAGGCTGGGGGTCAGACTCAAGCAGCCTCCTTCAGAGAAGGAGGTATCCAAGAGATGACCAGACCTCAGGATTCAAGTCTTCTTGTTTTCCCAATGCACCCTTCAATGGGTTAATATCCAAAATATGCAAACAGCTCATACAACTCAATATAAAAAACAACAAACAACCCAGTCAAAAAATGAGCAGAAGACCTAAACAGACATTTCTCCAGAGAAGAGTTACAAATGGTCAACAGGCACATGGAAAGATGCTCAACACTGCTAATAGTTAGAGAAATGCAAATCAAAATCACAGTGAGGTATCAGCTCACACCAGTCAGAATGGCCATCACAAAAAGTCCACAAATAATAAATGCTGGAGAGGATGTGGAGGAAAGGGAACCCTCCTATACTGTTCGTGGGAATATAAATTGGTGCAGCCACTATAGAAGACAGTATGGGGATTCCTTAAAAAACTAAAAATAGAACTACTATGTGATCCAACAATCCCACTCCTGGGCATATATTCAGAAAAAATGAAAACACTAATTCAAAAAGATACATGTACTTCATTGTTCACAGTAGCACTATTTATAAGAACCAAGACATGGAGACAACGCAGGTGCCCATCAACAGATAACTGGTTTAAGAAGATGTGTGTGTATGTGTTTGTGTATACATACATACTCAATGGAATATTACTCAGCCATAAAAAGAATGAAATATTGCCATTTGTAGCAACATGGATCTACCTAGAGAATATCATACTAAGTGAAATAAGTCAGACAGAAAGACAAATATTATATGATATCACTTATATGTGTAATCTGAAAAATAATATAAATGAATCTATATACAAAATAGAAACAGACTCACAGACATAGAATACAAACTTACGGTTACCAGGGAGAAAGAGAGAGAGAGAGGATAATTTAGGAGATTAGGAGTGTGGGTTTAACAGATACAAACTACTATCATTAAATAAATAAGCAACAAGGATTTACTGTATAGCACAGGGAATTATATTCAACCTCTTATGATAACCTATAATGGAAAGTAATCTGAAAAATATGTGTCTGCAACTGAATCACTTTGCTGTACACCTAAAATTAACACAATATTGTAAAGCGACTATACAATTTACAAAATTGAATGAATGAATAAAAACAAAACAAAAAAGATTTCCTGTTTGCAGAGAGCAATCGAAGTTTTTTTCTTTCTACATCAACCTAGCTTAATTTTTTAATTAGGGCTATAAGCTACATATAATAAAATTTATGCTTTTTATTGTAGTTTTGCACGTTTTGACAAATACACCAATCATGTTAACCAAAACAGCTACATCCTCCTCCCCATCTTCAAATTTTCCCATACTACTTTGTAGCTGTCTTAGTTCATTTGGACTGCTATAACAAAATACTAGAGTTGAGATGGCTTATAAACAACAAACATTTATTTTTCACAATTTTAGAGGCTAAGAAGTCCAGGATAATGGTGCTGACATATTTGGTGTCTGACGAGCTTTTTCCTGGTTCATAGACAGCCCATCTCTCTGCTGTGTTCTCACATGGTGAGAGCAGGCAAGGGAGCTGTCTTGCCTTCTTTTATAAGGGCACTGAGCCCATTTATGAGGGCTCCACCCTCAAGACCTAATCATCTCTGAAAGGCCCCCTCTTAACTTTGGGAATTAGGTTTCGTCATGAACTTTGGGGTAACACAGGCATTCTGACCATAGCAATAGTCGATCTCTTTTCCTACACCGAGCCCCTGGCAATCACTGCGTTTTCCAGAATGTCATATAAATGAAACTGTTGGTGCAGTCTTTTTAGACTGGCTCCTTTCACATTGCATAATGCATTGAGATTCATCCATGTTATTGGGAGTATCAGTAACTCATTCCTTTTTATTTTGATTATAGTTCTATTTATGGAATTATTTGTATGTTTGTTTATCTTTTCACCAGTCGAAGAAAATTTTTCCCCTAGGCTTTGGTACTCATGAATAAAGCTGCTATAAAAATTCATGTGTAGGTTTTGGCGTGGACATAAATTTTCATTTCATTTTGTTAAGTATCTAGAAGTGAAATTCCTGCATCATATGATAAGTGTATGTCGAACTTTATTCAAAACTGCCAGTTTTCCAGAGTAGCTCTGCCATTTTGCATTCCCAAAGCAATGGATGAAAGTTTCAGTTACTCTGCATCCTTGTCAGCACTTGTTATTGTCAGTTTCTTTTGAAACACATGACAATCTTGTTTTTTAGAAAATGAAACTGAGCCAGTAAGGATGTGTGACTTTTTCAGTTGACTAAATAGTTGGGCCAGAATTTGAACTCAGAACCCTAGACAGTCCTAGACTCAGTTTAGCTCAGTGTTTTAACTTGCTCTAATCCTATCTCCTTCTACACAGCTCTGTGGCAGCCAAACAACATAGTAAGGAAAAAAACAATTAAAAATGGACATAGGATTTTAATAAACATTTCTTCAAAGAAGGTATAGAAATGACCAACAAGCACATGGAAAGATGTTCAACATTGTTAGTCATCAGAGAAATGCAAGGCAAAACTACAACAAATTGTCACTTCGCATTCACCAGGATGGCTACAATAAAAAAATAGAAAATAACAAGTGTTAGTGAGGATGCAGAGAAATTGCAACCCTCATACATTTCTGGTGGGAATGCAAAATGGTGCAGTCTCTCTGGAAAACAGTGGAAGTTCCTCAAAATGTTCAATGTAGAGGCACCATATGACTCAACAATTTTCATACCTAGGTATGTACCCAAGGGAACTGAAATATTATCTTCATATTTCAATATGAAAACTTGTATACAAATGTTCATAGCAGCATTATTTATAATAGCCAAAAAGTGGAAACAATGTAAATATCCATCATCTGATGAATGAATAAACAAAACGTGATATATCCATGAAATGGAATATTGTTCTGTCTTGAAAAGGAATGAAGTTCTGATACATGCTACCACATACATGATCCTTGAGAAATTTATGCAAAATGAAGTAAGCCAGACACAAAAGGCCACATATTGCATGATTCCATTTATACGAAACATTCAGAATGTGCAAATCCATAGAGACAGAAAATAGATTGGTGTTTGCAAGGGGCTAGGAGAAGGGGGAATAGAGAGTGGTTATAGGTATGGGGTTTCTTTTGAAGGTAATGAAAATGTTCTGAAATTACACAGAGATGATGATTACTCAACTTTCTGAATATACTAAAAACCACTAAATTACATCTTTTGAGGACTGAACTTTGTGATATGTGAATTATATCTCAATAAAGCTATTATTAAAGGAAAAAGTAGGTGTATATGTGTCAATGTCCTGACTTGGGGAAAAGTGTGGGGAGAGGAAAGTACAATGGGGTAAGAATCAAACTTGGGGATGAAAGACCCAACTTCACCTCTTACTGCTCTATGATCTTGTAAAAATCCACTTACCCTTTTGATTCTTGGTTTCTTCATTTGAAAAATATGAAAAATGATATCCTCCTCAAAGCGTTTTTGTATGGGTCAGATAAACTCTCATGACCTACTGCTGTTTAAATGTTAGCTATAGCCCTAAGGTCTTGAGTTTTTCTCTGAATGGTAATCCTCTTTCCACAAGATCTGAGCTGCTTGAGAGAGGCCGAGTCACTTTTGTAGATTCTGCTCTTTCTCCCTGGCCCTCAGTGCTTAACAGAGTGTTCAGCATAGTAAATAGTCTATAAACTTACTCAACAACTGCGCGGCAGTGTAGGCCTGGGGCTATAAACATAAACAAGATTTAATTGTGCCCTAAGGAAGGTCAGTCAAGTGGGGCAGGGGTAGGAGATAGATACCTAAATTTATAAGCATAATGCATGTGCCTGTAATTACAGGCAGACAAGCAGGTGTACGCACCCACCCTTCCAACATGTGTCTCTGGAAGATAAAAGATAAAGATCTGATGGATGGGGAATTTGTGTCTCCCATCATTGGATCTTGTATGCTTCCAATAGGAGGACAGGGTTGAACATGGTTCAAAAAGATTTCTAGAGACTTATGATGTTGGCTATTGGAGGAAATGAAAACATCACTAACATACGATTGCTAATAGAATGGGAACTTGAAAAATACATTTCTGCAGTGAGGGGCCATTCTTAGCTCACTCTGTTTCCTGGTAACCCTCTGATTATTTTGTCTTTAAAACTCTAGTAAAAACATCATGTAATTCCCTCCAACACCGTGTTCAAAGTGAGGCAACAGAGAATGGATCAGCCAATGAATTTTCTAAGTTATTTATAGTCTAACGCCCCACAAGGGAGGCATTAGATGCACCCCCTTCTGTTAGATCATATGTTGTTCATCATGGGTTCCTGGAAATGCAGTTGTCTTTTCTGAGGAACCCAGGATGTCATAACCAAAAATATACATTTCAAAACCTCTCCACCTCAAAAGCCCTGCTCAAAAGGAGTTTTGCTGCAGCTTTTCATTCTTAATATTGAAATATTTCCATTGATGATTATTTGGCATAGCAAGTTTCAAAACCTTAGTATTTGGAATAGCTTGCTAATGTTTTCTTAAATTACATCCTCTTGCAGGTCCATAAAATCCCAAAGTTATTACAAATAAATAAATGGAGTTTCTCTTCATGATGTAAACCAGCTTTCAATGAAGTCATTGAGGGGAAGTTTGGTTTGGACGGAAGCAGCCCCTACCCGGGACATGTTCTGCTCTCCGCTCGCTGGGGGCTGGAGACTTCGTCAGCAGCTGCTCCCAGCAACTGAATGGAGCAAGCCCCTGCTGCTCCATTTTTTGTTTTAACTTCCAGTGGGAAACTCAGTATTTTAGAATGCTCCTTTTCCCTCAAGCCCTCTGTATGTGGTGTCCAGGGCCAGCCTCCTCAGAAGTGGTTGAAGAGAGAGGCTGTGTCAGTGCTCACTGACCAGAGCTCTACCCCATCACAGACCAAACTGGAGGCCCTGGGCTATCCTACAGCATGCTGGCATCCCCATGCTGGCGAGCCTTGCTGTGAATCCCAAGAGTGCAGCCTTTCCCAGGCATAATGGGAAATACATCATTCAGGGTGAAAGAAAGGGGGGATGCAAAGGCTGGATCCTAGGAGGACAGCGGGCCCTGCAGGCCTTGTCACGCGTGTGCTTCTGGGGCACATCCCAGGAGGAAGCAGTTCTGCGGACCCACCTCACAGGGGCAGCCGCCTGGATACCTGCAGGCAGCGCCACCCTTCGCTGTGGCCCAGGCACCAGAGTACCTGTGAGGCAGAGAGTAAGCTGCCATTGGTGTGGAAGTAATTACCACTCACATACACAGTTAGGGTCTCACAGCCCTCCTCCACCTGAGAGCTTCCTTTTCTGCTTCTGCTTTCTCTTGTGCTCAGCCATTCAGGAATACTCTTTTAAAATAATAATACAGGAAGGTTTCAGTTTAAGATGGTGACATAGGAAGACCATGACCTCACCTCCTCTCACAGACACATTGAATCTACAGGTATATATGGAACACTTTTCTCTGAAAAAACCCTAAATACTGGCAGAGTGGCCCCTTCACATTGGGCAAACAAGAGGGAAACCATGTCAAAGTGGGTAGAAAAGGTTAAGACACAATCTCCTAAACCCCACACCCAATGTGGCAACCCCAAATCAGGAGGGAACTCGAAACCCAGAGCTTCTCCCCGAGGAGAGAAGGGTTTGTACCCCACGTTGCCCACGGCAGCTTTTAAGACCAGCACCTGAGATACGAGCCCCCAAGACATCTGGCTTTGGAAACAAGTGGTGCTCGTGCCCTTGAGATACATGAACCGAGGAATGTCTCTTAAACAGCTCATACGCAGACTTACCCACCCCAGGGCTCAGTGCAGAAGTAGCCCTTTGAAAGGTGCCCAGACTCTATGTGAGAGACTCATTTCCTAATTTTAAAGCGTTGGTCTGAGGGGCAAGGACCTGCTGGAACACCCTCCTGGGATGGAGACTGGTGGGCACCAGCTTCCTGCTCTGCTTCTGCTGTGCTAAAGCCAGCAGGCGCATCTTTTTTTCTTTTTATTTCTCTTTTCTTCCTTTTTCTTCTCATTTTTCTCTTTATTATTTTTTCTTCTTTTTCATTTCTTTTTTCCCCCATCTTTCAGCTAGTGCCATCTTGGCACTCCCTCTCTGCCTTGCTCTAACCAGTGGGCACCATCTTGCACGCTCTCTGCCACACTTGAGTGCCAGTATCTCCCAGAGGGGAGCTTCTACACATGCCTGGTGCCCCGGTTTCTACATCTGGTGACCTGGTTTTTGCAGCTGCCACCCAGAAGATGCCTCTTGATCACCCGGCTCTGAAGGCCAGAGGGGCTTGAGTTCCTAGGTAGAACTATGGGACTCTAAAAATTGGAGAGACAGCTCTCCGTAGACTACCACTCCTAGGGCACTGCACAGACAAACTGAAATACATCCCCATCTTTCTGAGAAAGACATGTATTTGCCTGTCCAGGAGCTTCGGCCTGAGGGACAGGCTTTAGGCCTGGCACATTCCTCGGGACACACAGATGGGCTCTCTGGGAACAGAGGCTGGTGAATGCAGTCTTTTCCCCAGACGACATTCCCTGAGCACACCTCCACGGCCCCTAGATGTGTGCCAAACCTGAAGTCTGCCCCTCAGCCTGCTGCTCCAGGACCAGCAAGTAGGCTTCTTTCAGGGAAATGCTGGGGGTATGTTGTAGTCTGCTGTCCGTGCATTGCCTTGGGGATAGTATCCTGCCAAGGACAGTCTCTCTGATTGTTACAGTCCCACAGTACCCAGTAACACAAATGCCCTGGCCTCCAGAGCCGCACTACAGCTCATTGGTATCTCCCAGAAAGGAGCTTATATGCTAGTCTGGAGCCCTGATTTTTGTGACTGTTGCCCAAGGGACGCCTCTAGATCACCTAGCTCTGGGGGCCGTAGAGCTTAAGTTTGCAGTTCCACAAGACTGTATATATTTGCATTCTTTAAAAGCTGTTGACTGAGGGTCTGGCTTCCAATCAACTTCAATCTAGGTGCTAACTGAGACCCTCCCTTTTGGGACACTGACTGGTCTTGGCACACCCTCAACAAATGGGAGCTATTAAAGAATAAAATAGGCTGTTTGGAACAATCACAAAGGTTTGAGAAACAACCAAGAGTTAGGGCAAGGTTGAACAATAAAGTTCATCCCCTACACAAGGCCCCTCCTTCCGGATTGTTCTTTAAGATTAACTGTTTCATCTAATACAAAGAAACAAACATAAAGAGTCAAGCAAAATGAAGAAACAGAGAAATATGTTCCAAACAAAAGAATAAGATAAAACCTCAGGAAAAAAAACTTAATGAAATGAAAATAAGTAATTTACCTGATATAGAGTTCAAAGTAATGGTCATAAAGATGCTCACCTCACTAGGGAAAAGAATGGATGAACACAGTGAGAACTTCAACAAAGAGAGAAAATATAAGAAAGTTCCAGGGGGGAGGGTGTAGCTCAGTGGTAGAGTGCATGCTTAGCATGCATGAGGTTCTGGGTTCAATCCACAGTGCCTCTGTTAAAAATAATAAATAAATAAATAAACTTAATTACCTCCCCATCAAAAAATTAATTAATTAATTAAAATAAATTCAAAGAGAAAGTTCCAAACAGAAGTCATAGTACTGAAAATACAGTAGGTGAGTGGGAAAATACACTACAAGGGTTCACTAGCAGACTTAATGAAGCAGAGGAAAGGATCAGTGAACTCAAAGACATGACAGGGGAAGTTACCCAATCAGAGCAGCAAAAAGAAAAAAGAATTTTAAGAAATGAAAACAGCTTTAGGGACGTATAGGACAACATCAAGCAGACTAGCATTTGCATTACAGTAGTCTCAAGAAGGAGAAGAGAAAGAAAAAAGGGCAGAAAATTTATTTTAAGAAATAATGGTTGAAGACTTTCCTAACCTGGAGAAAGAAACAGACATCCTGATCCAGGAATCCCAGAGAATTATAAATAAGATGAACCCAAAGAGACCCACACCAAGAGACATTTTAGTTAATATGTCAAAAGTTAATGACAAGGAGAGAATCTTAAAAGTAACAAGAGAAAAATGATTTGTGACATACAAAGGAATCCCCATAAGACCATCAGCAGATTTTTCAGCAGAAATTCTGAAGGCCAGAAGAGAGTAGCACAATATATTCAAAGTGCTGAAAGAAAAAATTTCCAACCAAGAATTCTCCACCTGGCAAAGTTACCACTTAGAACTGAAGAAGGAATAAAGACTCTTCCAGACAAACAAAAGGTAAAGGAGTTCATCACCACTAAACTGGCCTTACAAGAAATGTTAATGTTAACCAGACTTCTTAAAGCTGAAAACAAAGGACACTAATAGTAACAAGAAAACATGTTAAAGTATAAATCTCATTGGAAATGATAAATGTATAGTAAAAGTAATGAATTAGTCACTTACAAATCACTAGTATGAAGGTTAAAAGAGAAAAGTACAAAAATAACTGTAACTATAAATAATTAGTTAAGGAATACACAAAATAAAAAGATGTAAAATGTCACATCAAAAACATAAAATGTGGTGGGGAGAGAGTAAAAATGTTGAGCTTTAGAATGTGTTCAAACTTAAGCTGTTATAAACTTAAAAGAGACAGTTATTAAGTTGGTATATGTAAGCCTCATGGTAATTACCAAGCAAAAACCTGTAGTAGATACACAAAAAAACAATTAGAAAGGAATCTAAGCATAATATTAAAGTCATCAAATCACAAAGGAAGAGAGCAAGAGAAGAAGAAAGAAACAGAGGAACTACAAAACAGCCAAAAAACAAGTAACAAAATGGCAATAAGTACATACCCATCAATAATTACTTTAAATGTAAATAGATTAAATTCTTCAATCAAAAGACATAGAGTACTGGTTGGATGAAAAAACAAGATCCATCTATATGCTGCCTACAAGAGACTCACTTCAGATGTAGGGACTTACACAGGCTGAAAGTGAAGGGATGGAAAAAGATATTTCAAGCAAATGGAAAGCAAAAGAAAGCTGGGGTAACTATACTTATAACAGACAAAGCAGACTTTAAAACAAAGACTACAAAGAAGGATATTACATACTAATAAAGGAGTCAATCCAACAAGAAGATATAACATTTGTAAACATTTATGCACACAATGTAGGAGCACCTAAACATACAAAGTAAATACTAACAGATCTAAAAAAAAATAGACAGCAATATGATAATAGTAGGGGACTTTAATACCCCACTTACATCAATGGATAGATCATCCAGACAGAAAAATCAATAAAGAAACACTGGCTTTCAATTATGCATTATATCAGATGGACTTAACAAATATATATAAAACATTTCAACCAAAAGCAACAGAATACACATGCTTCTCAAGTGCACATGGAACATTCTCTAGGACTGATCTATGTGAGGTCACAAAACAAGTCTTAACAAATTTAAACCTGAAATCACATCAAAAATCTTTTCTACTCCAAAATGACACCTGCACCCCAATGTTCATAGCAGCACTATTTACAATAGCCAAGACATGGAAACAGCTTAAATGTCCATCAACAGATGACTGGATAAAGAAGATGTGGTATATTTATACAATGGAATACTATTCAGCCATAAAAACTGACAATATAACGCCATTTGCAGCAACATGGATGCTCCTGAAGAATGTCATTCTAAGTGAAGTAAGCCAGAAAGAGAAAGAAAAATACCATATGAGATCACTCATATGTGGAATCTAAAATAAACAAACAAACAAGCAAACAAACAAAACATAAATACAAAACAGAAACAGACTCATAGACATAGAATACAAACTTGTGGTTGCAAAGGGGGCGGGGGGTGGGAAGGGATAGACTGGGATTTCAAAATGTAGAATAGATAAGATTATACTGTATAGCACAGGGAAATATATACAAGATCTTATGGTAGCTCACAGAGAAAAAAATGTGACAATGAATATAACTGAAAAATTGTGTTCTACACTGGAATCTGACACAACATTGTAAAATTATTATAAATCAATAAAAATGTTAAAAAAAAAATCTTTTCTGACCACAATGAAACTAGAAATAAGTTACAAGAAAAAAACTGGAAAATTCACAAATGTGTGGAGACTAAACAACATGCTACTGAACAACTAATGGGTCAATGAATAAATCAAAAGTGAAATAAAAAAATCTTGAGACAAATGAAAATGGAAATACAATATACCAAAATTTATAGTGATAAAATGTCTTCCTCAAGAAACAAGAAAAATCTCAAATAAATAACTAAACTTTACACCTGAGGATCTGAAAAAGAACAAAGCAAGCCCAAAGTTAGAAGAAGGAAGGAAATAACAAAGCCAAGAGCAGAAATAATAAACAAAATAGAGATGAACAAGATAGACGAGATCAATGAAACCAAGAGCTTGTTTGAAAAAAATCAACAAAATAGACAATCCTTTAGTTACACTAACCAAGAGAAGATGAGAAAGTACTCAAACAAATAAAATCAGAAATGAAGACACAAACAAACTGGATAGTCTAAAAGAAGTGAATAAATTCCTAGAAACATAAACCTTCCAAGACTGAATCATGAAGAAATAAAAAATCTGAACAGACTGCTAGTAAGGACATTGAATTGGTAATTTTAAAACTCCTCATAAACAGAAGTCTAGGACCAGATGGCTTCACTCGTGAATTCTAGCAAACATTTAAAGAAGAATTAATACCAGTCCTTCTTAAACTCTTCCAGAAATGAAGGAACATGTTCAAACTCATTTTACAAGGCCAGCACTATCCTTATACCAAAACCGAACAATGATACAAAAAAGAAAAGAAAAGAAAAGAAAAGAAAAGAAAGAAAATTACAGGTTGATATCCCTGATGAACACAGATGCAAAAATCCTCAACAAAGTATAAGCAACCCTAATTCAATAATACATTAAAAATATCATACACTGTAACAAAGTGCGATTTATTCGGGGGGGGGGGGGGGACAGGAATGATTCACCGTCCACAAATCAATCAATGTGATATACCACATTAACAAAATTAAGGATAAAAAATCATACAATCATCTCAAAGATGGAGAAAAAGCATCTGACAAAATTCAATACCCATTTATGAAAAAAATTCTCAATAAAATGTGTATAGAAGGAACAAACCCTAACATAATAAAGGCCATCTATGACAAACCCACAGCTAACATCAGAATCAACAGTGAAAAACTAAAAGCTATCTAAGATCAGAAAAAAGACAAGCATGCTCATTCTTCACACTCTTATTCAATATGGTATTGGAAATCTAACCAGAGCAGTTACTTATAAAATGAATAAGTCATGAGGATGTAATACACTACCTGGTGACTATAGTTAATGATACTGTATTGCATATTTGCAAGTTGCTAAAGAGAGTAAATCTTAAAAGTTCTTATCACAAGAAAAAAAAATTCTGTAGCTATGCATAGTGATAAATGTTAACAGACTTACTGTGGTGATCCTTTCATAATATGCACAAATATCAAATCATTATGTTGTACACTTGAAACTAATATAATGTTTTATGTCCCTTATACCCCCCCACCAAATAATAACAATAATCCAAGAGTGTTGTCTAGGATTCAGGGCATGACTTGGAACTGGGATTATGAGGGCAGCGCTAGTGATTTCTACATGATGTGGGTAGATCGTGGAACTGTCTTTCTTTTCTTTACTCACGTAATGAGCACTGGCATTTTACCAAACTGTGAAATAGCTCCCAGATTTAGGATCTTGCTTTTATATTGCCTTTAGATGTACATTTGTAGCTAAATGGAAATTAACCTGAGAGCTAGTCAGCTTAAGGCTATCGAGTGGCTTCAAGAGTTGAAGGCAGGGTGGGAAGGGATAGACCAGGATTTCAAAATTACTTTCCAGAGGCCTGAGAATGACACTGGGTAGTGAGACGCAGAACTTTACAGAACAGGGGGGTCGGGGGCGAGTGGATCAGGGAGAGGTTTGCCTAGAAGCAGGCTTGGAGCTGGGCCTCCTGCGTCCTACTGAGCAGGTACCAGCAGGCACACCACAGAAGATCCTGGTACACAGGTCTCTTTACGGATCCAGTATGATTATTTTTGAGGGCCTGGTGATATGCTCACAAGTTTTTGAGAAATTACTGGAAAGCCAGTAAGCATTATATTTTTCATTCTGATTACAGATAAAAGACAAAGCTCTATGTCTTCATAAATCATAGTTGGCGAGCCTATAAACTCATAAGGAAGAAATCTCTCTTTCATATGACAAATTTTCTGCCCCTGCAAAGTCTGCAGAATGACCAAAGGAGAGATTACAGTGAACTTGACCTTCATGGGCTTGTGATTACTATTTTCTTCTTGAACAACATTCTCCTCTTGTCTCCTGGGACATCACTCTCCCTCGGTCCTCCTCGCACTCTGGCTGCTTCATAGTTTCTTTTGCTGCTTCTGTGCATCTGCCTGATCTCCGAATTTTGGCATGTCTCAGGGCTCTCCATCCTTGGTCCTCATCTTTTCTCACTCTCAAATCTTTAAGTACCATGTATGCATTGATGACGTGCAGGTTTCTATCTCCAGCCCAGACCTCCCTCCTGAACACCAGACTCTTATTCCAGCTAACGTCTTGGCATTTTCCCTGGGAAGTATTAATGGCATCTTAAATTTAGTAATCTAAAACTGAACTCTTGACCGCTCCCCTAAATTTGCTCTTCTTGTACCTCTCCTTATGACAGTAAATGACAACTTCATTCTTGTATCTGCTCAGAGCAAAAACCTTGCAGTCACGTTTGAGCCCTCCTTCTACACTCATGCAATCCACCAGCAGATCCTGGTGAGCCTTCTTTCAAAAATTATTAACAATCCAACTACTTCTTACTACGTCCAGATTATTGCAATAGCCTCCTAACTGGTGTCCCTACCACAATCAATGATCCTTTCCACCATGCTAAAGTGCCGTGGTTTTGACATCCTTATAGCAAAGCTTGAGAAATGTAAGAATCAAGTATTAACAGAGACTTGAAAGTATTTTCCCTATGAATCTACCCCAGAGAAATATATGAAGTCATAGGCATAATATTGATTCTATTTTAAAATTTGATTTTACAGAGAATCCATCCTAGGCTGGATTGAGAGACTTATAATTAAAAAATTGAGTTGTCTAGGACTGAAACACTCCTTACACATTTCTCCATTTCTTAATAGAAGCTATATTATACGTGAAACAAGTAATTTAGTCATTGCCATTTCAATCCTGTTCATATTGACACAGACTTTAAGTATTTTTAGAATGTTTTATAAACATATTAAAATGCATGATTCTTAAGAAGCCCAAGAATATGAGAAAAACCTGCATAGTTGGCCTCTATTCAAGTGCTCATTCCCTGAAGCCAAATTTTCTAGAGGTGGGGGCAACATAACCATAACAACTAATCTTATGTTTTAGTTCTTCGTTACTAATAGTACTTCTCACAAACTTATTTCTAAGTTGCCTAAGCAAAACTTTAATCTTCAGCATTGCATCATGGTCTTTATTTCAGAACTCTTCCTAAAAAAAGAAGCAATCCTAATTCTTTTAGCTGAGTTTCTTAAACCCTGATATGACAATTGTTTCATTGCCATGACAAAAATATGTTCTGAATTATCTTTCCCCAGAAGCTCTCCAGCAAACACCACCATTATTATTCATAATTCTCAATAATCAGTAAAATATTGGCCAAGCACGTTATTACTAAGATTACATGCAAATAGGCATGGAGAACGCTATCTGTGGTCTTATCCACCAAGAATCCTAATGGAATACCGACTGCAACCACAAAACCATGCAACTACTATAGAGACAGACTCCCCTTCTTCTAAAGCCTCCTTGCCAACTTGCTCTGCAAGAGTGAAAAGCTGAGTCAATCCTCCAACAAACCAGTAGGAAAAGAGCAGCTCCTCGAGGAAGGCATCTTCCCTGGAGTGAGGAGGAGGTGTTGCAGGGAGAGGGAGCATTGCCTGGTCCCTCCCTCTGGACACTGAGAAGATTGTGAGCACACTTTCATTTTCTCCAACTCCCTGAAGTCACGGCATGTCTCTGGATGCAGTTCTTCCAGCTCCCATTCATATAATTGTTGCTCAATCTTCCAAGGCTGCTGTGACATTTGTGATCTCTTCCACAGTCTCAAAGAACTTCCGCCAGTTCCTAATTGCCTGCAGAACTTTTCCCAGTGTTTGCTCAACCATATCCTTAAGGGGGCATGAGTTGCTGTAAAACTTACAATACGGTCCAGCGTGATCCTCGCTTTTGCTTCTAGGAACAGGTCCAGCACTGTCACAGTAGGCATTTTTCAGCCATCAATGGTTAACACAGTTTTGCCAGAATGAAATGTTAGTGGTAGGAGAGGCCACAACAAAGTAAACAGCCCACTTAACAACGTTGCCTAACACACTCTACTCAGGATTACCCAGTAGGGCCCTCATGAGTTGACTGCTGCTCCTTGGGTACCATGCTGCCGTCATTGGCTGATAACATATGTGAATGCGAAATACATGTGTATATATAAACTGTGGACACTGATTAACTGCATAGAGGTTCTACTTGTGCTGTGAGTCTCCATGGGCCATACCTCTTAGTACCTGAAGTGCTAATCACCTACTAAATCTTTTGATAGGAAAAAATGACTCAAAACCCTCACAAAGGAGGTTTATTTAGCTTACCTTCCCTAATCTGATTCAGATTCACTGTATAAATGTTCCACCTGTCTAGGTATAAATGCTGGCTCTCTTTGTCTCCACTGAAAGTCAAGTCTGCACAATCAGCTGAGCTGGAGAGCTAGTCACAGTTTCTTTATGTCATACTCATACATCACCTTTGCCAGAATTCCCATAAAATTAAGTTTTCATTGTAAATACTTCCCTACAGATAACTGGACACCCTCCTTCAGAGAGAAGCTATCTTCATTTATTTCAAGCGATTTTCTTTCTTTTTTTTAATGGAGGTCCTGAGGATTGAACCCAGGACTTGGTGCATATTAAGTGTGCACTCTACCACTGAGCTATACCCCACCCCCATAATTTTATTTTATTATTTTTTAATGGAGATACTGGACCTCATGCATGCTAAGCACATGCTCTTCCAATGAACTATTAATCTCCCCCTCAAGGGATTTTCTGTACTTCAAATGAAAGAAACAATGGTTGGTTTTGGTCCACTGAGCATCTGCTCCTGTTTCCTAGTTAGCACTCTGATATCTTTGGGGGGAACTGCATCTTACCCCCGTGTGTAGTTTTGATGGGATGACACCCACGGCCCATACAGAAGCTGAGGGACTAGATCATTTTCCTTCTCAGTAAAGTCACTGATGTGCCTGCAATAAAGATTCGACCAATTGGATGCTTCCTCTCAAGACTTTGAATCTTGACAGACTCAAGAGTGGCAGCGTTGCCTTATCCAGGCTGTTCGAGCTATGACATCATTCCCTTACTACAGACTTCCTCACTCTGGAGCAGTCCTGGACACTGCCCTCCCCAGACCTGCTTCTCCAGGCTCCCTGTCAATCTGTGAATACCAGATAGCCACCAATGAACTCCCTTCTACTTGGGTCATCCAGAATCTCTGTCTATGGCTTACAGCACAGCATTCTGACTAACCCACGAACACAACTGAGGAAGACTCCGCAAACACCTACTCTTCGGCCTGCAGGAGATAGCTCAGTATGCTGCTACAGAGTATGCTACTCAGCGTGCAGATAAACGACCAGGCTTGGTCCACTGGCACCCTTGGGAAATGAACAATGGCCAGTGCTCTGATGTGAATCACTTGAATATTTTTCAACCCACTTGACTATTCTGGGTTTTATTCGTCAGTTAAAAAAATAAACCCAGAACCTTCATTTTTATTAACCCACCTAAACTATTTTGGTCCGGATGAGGAAGAACTACCTCAGTTGCATCACATCTCAGCATGCCTGCTTAAAGGCCTGTGGTGGGATGTGATTTCCCTTTTCTTCTTAGAACCAATATGGTAAGAAGCTTCCCATTGTGTCTGCCCTTCAGAGTTATGTATGGGACTAAAAACGCTCCTGGATGCTTATTGGAAGTGGGTGAAAGATAAGTGAGGACTGGGAATGCCTAGGTTGAGGCACCTGTGCCTGGGAGGAAAGAAATCATCCCCTCAGATAGCAGAGCAGGAAGTCATGTGTGAGAGGTGGGCAGGGAGAGTGGGGGGCTTGTGGCCAGGCGTGCCCGAGCTGCCTCTTCTATGAGGGATGTCTGTACCCTGAAAAACCCTCACACTGTTAACTACACAGATGGGTGGATTCCACATAAGTAGCCTGAGGGAGGGGCTGTCACCTGGTGAGGAGGAAACAGGTAGAAGAGCAAACCGAGGAGTCCTCAGGAAGCCCGTGATAGAGGCATCTCTTTACCCCAAGGCTTTGTCTTATGACAGCAAAAATGACAGCAGCAAAAACCAAAACACCAGCCTGCCTGAGTTGGCATTTTGCCAAGCACTGTTTACCAGTCTCTTAAACCAGCCTCCCTGCTGCTTTCCAACATTTGAGGAATCTGGCTGCCACAGGGAGCAGCTCAGAGGCACCGTGTTCAGAGAGGTGATGCGGGATCTCTATCTAGGCCAACGCAGCCCAAAGACCCAAGGCACACCGCAGGCACAAAAAGGAATATTCACAACACAGTACCCATCTGAGTCTCCAAAGATGGTCACTGAAGTGCAGAGATGCGGCTGGATGGTAGAACAAAAGACAGAGGAGTCAATAGATGAGCCCCAAATGCAGATCTAGGGTGCACAAGCGTCTGAACAAGGTTCCCAGTTGGCTGAGGGAGGCAAGGAAGAAGGAAAGGAGGCTGCTGCCTCTCAGTGACTTGACTTTATCACTCCTTTTTTTTTAAACTGCATTTTTTATGGAGATAAAATTCACCATTTTAAAGTGTCTACCCCAGTGCATTTTAGCATATTCACAATGTGGAGTAAGTATCGGCACTATCTAGTTTCAGGACATTTTGATCACCACAAAAAGAACTCCCATATCCATTAGCAGTCACTCCCCATTCTCCCATCCCCCAGCCCCTTGCAACCACAAATCTACTTTCTGTCTCTATGGATTTGCCTGTTCTGGATATTTCAACTGAATGGAATCACATACTATAAAGCCTTTCATGTCCAGCTTCCTTCACTCAGCATAATGATTCCAAAGTTCATCCACATTATACCATGTACTCATTTTTATGTGGAATAATATTCCAGCGTATGGACATAACCACATTTGTTGATCCATTCATCAGCTGGTGAACATATGGATTGTTTCCACTTTTTGACTATTATCAGCAGTGCTGTGGTCAACATTTGTGCGTCAGCTTTCATGTGAAGATACGTTTTCAGCTCTCTTGGGTGTACACCTAGGAGTGGAATCACTGGGTCATAGACTTCACTGCTTCTTGAGCTTCTTGTCCCCAGTGCAGGAGGATGGGGCAAAATGACCACAGTGCCGTCCTTGCTGCCATGCTCCTGGATATGAAGCTCTCAGCACAGAGGGTGCCATGTGATGGTGTGATGTGAGCCCTGTAGGAATGTGTTCGAGATGAGTCTCCTTGGAGGGAGGAAGCAGAAGGTGATGTGGCCAGGGAAGCCAGGCCAGAGTCAGAGAACCCCTGCAGGGAGTTCCCACTGCCTCCAACTCTCAGCTCAGCTCCTCCCCTGAGCCTATGGTCCCGTCCACATTCCATCCACCGCTGTTCTTCCTGGAAGCACCAAAACATGGGGCAGGTAGTCAAGCAAAGAGGGGCAAAGAGCTGATCAGGATTTTTTTTTTAAGTACTGCCCTGACGTCTTAGTTCAGACTGCTGTAACAAACTACCATAGATTTGATGGCTTATACACAAAATTTATTTCTCACTGTTCTAGAGGCTGGAAGTCCGAGTTCAGGGTGCCAGCATGGTTGGGTTCTGGTGAGAGCTCTCTTGCTGGTTGTGGACTGCTGTTCTCTCATTGTGTCCTGACATGGTGGGAGGGGTGAGGGGCTCTCTTGGGCCTCTTTTCTAAGGGCACTAATCTCATTTATGAGGGCTCCACCATCGTGACCTAATCACCCTCCAAAGGCCCCACCTCCTAAGATCATCACATTGAGGATTAGGTTTCAACCTATGAATTTTGGAGGGCCACAAATACTCAGTCTATAGCACCCAGAAACTTTATTGATTAGCTTTTTAAACTCTTTCTTCTCTTTAGGACTGTGCTCTACGGTGAAAGTCAGAGAACTACTAGGCTGGACTCCCTGCTAACACTCTGCCTTGGCCCACCTCATGCCCAGATTTTTCCTCCAGAGGGATTTAGTGATGCTCAATCTGCTGAGCCTGCACCTCCTGGAAGAATGCACACTCTGACGTTTCTGGACTATGACGATGCTCTGTGCCCTTCTCTTCTCTCCCTCTGTCCACTGCTACCCTGGCCCAACAGCCGGCAGGGAAGGCAACCTTTCTTCCAATCTAAATTTGTCTTCCTCTGATGTCTCAGGCTACTTAAGTTCCCTCACCTGGTAAATCCCAGAGGCACTGCTGTGATAGTTCAGGTGGATTTTCAATCCTAAAAGTGAAAGTGCTCAGGAAACCCACAGGAGGATATGAAGGTGGTCTTTTCGTTGTGGTGGGGGAAGAGGCTGAAATGTTGTTTCTAGAGTTCATTAAGAGGAAAAAAAGGAGAGTATTCAGAGACTAGAGATTAGGTAGCTATCTGAGGGGGAAAGTGTCTTCACCTGCACCTTGAACCTGAGCAGACCTAGGACAGATGGCTCACGACGCTGGCAGGGGAGAAGGCCCTCCATCTGCTCATGCGTGGACCCCTTTGAACCATTGTTTTTCAAAGCCTGACTTGATGTAGTGGATGCTCTGGTAAGAGAAAGGGATACAAAAATGAATAAGATGCAGTTCATGGCCTCAAGGAATTTACGATATTAATAGAATTATGTGAGGGAACGTGATGTGCTGGACAGAAGAGAAAAGTGGAAGGTTATGAAGAGAGAAGAGGGACTGCAGCCAGCAAGGGGCTGGGAGGAGGGGAGAGGAGAGGAGTTCTCTGGATCTACTGAGTCCAGTTGGGCCTCTCTTTGTGGCCTTAAACTCCACAGAGTCACCTTTCTAGACACTACGGAGACCACAGATCCTCGATTATCCTCGTGATGGAATTATTTGCTTGGAGAGTAAAAAGATGCTAGTGGCTTTTTTTTCAGAAATGTGTATATTTTTGTAATTAATTAAATCAAGTTAATCCCTACAGTCTATTAGGTTCAGCCCCCTCGAATTCTAGGGGCATTGACAACCCAAATATTTATGCTAACACTAAAGCAAGGGGGCACTAGAGCAGGGGACAGTAGAAGTAGCAATAAGAGGCTGCTTCCTCACTCCCTGGAAGAGGAAGAGTTCAGCGCAGGGCTGGATGGGGCCAGCACGACATACTGCAGCCTGGAGGGGTTTCTCCCACCGAGTCCTAGGATTTCAGCAAATTCTTCAGATCCTTGTCAAGTGCTCTGAAGAATTTCAGCCACATAGCTGTGTCTGGAGCCCGCACTGCTGAGGTCAGCTGTTGGTCTGGGAGATACCGCGGTAATGACTGGCTATCGGGAAATGGCACTTTCTGAAGACACGTCACTTCATCAGTCATTGCGTCCTTGAATAATGCTTTGTGTCCTTCGGGGCCTTTCATCTGACACCTTGTAAACATGGACTTTTTGCCACTGCTGTGAGGTGAGCATTCCTTTTTGAGGAAACCGAAGGAATTCTTCCAGAGTCTTCCCAAGGAAGGACACAAATTCCCCAGCAGGACTGGAATTTATCCCTTTCCGTGGACTCGTGAAACAGTGCTCGCTGGCTTCACCCCGTTCTCCTCCCCTTGGAAGGCAGGGAAGGCAAAGCAGCACGGCAGGAGGCTGTCAATGCTTAAACTGTTAACTAGCGTTTTTCCAAAATGTGTTTCTGGTTAGTTTAAAGAAGGATAAACAAGATTTAATAGCTGGCAATGAATCACATTTTTTTTTCTTCTCCCTTAAATGCTATTTGGATCCACTCAAACGCCTGTCATTCTACTTTTGCACAAATAAATAAATCTCCTTTTCTTTTGTGCATTTTTCTCTGTCCTGCATTTCCTAAAATACAGTTTGTTTGACGGATGAGTTAAGCAGTTCTGAGATTTGTTTTTGGCTCTGTAGGCAACTGGGTTGTTTTCTCATCATAATTCAGTGGGACAAGGTTATCACCCCACAAACACTAACACCTCATTTAGAACCAGAAGCACTCCCCCACCAGAAGAAAGCCATGCTAATGTTCTCAGTATAAGTTTCAGTTGTTACATATGAAGTTTCCTGGTATTAACATCTCTGCCCTGCCCCTTCTCTCTCCTCTTGTTTTAGTTATGCTGGATGTACTTGGTGCATACAGATGTTTTGAAGTGGAATTACAGACAGACGGAAAGCAAACTTGAGAGGAAGCACAGAGGTGGGCCCATCAACTGCTTAGACTTAAGATTCCAGAACCAAGAACCTAGCAAATGGGGACAAACCTCACTGTAATCTGAAAGCAAAATTAACCAGAGAGTATTGTTTTCCTGCCACATAATCATAGATTTGTTTCTTTTAAAACAAAGACCTGTGCAACAGCTGAACTGAAATTAAACCTATGTATTTTCTAAAGTAATTGTACTGAAATAAAACTGAAATGTTTTCCAAATAGCCTCTGAATCAAGCTGACACTTCATTTGATTTCAAGTCCCTGGTTAAACAGAGAAGTGCTTTTTAAATAACTGCCCATTATAATAAAAGATGAGCCAAGTCTATAAAAATACGTTGAAGCTCTCATTTTCAAGTTCTCCTCACTAATGCAGAGAGCCTCTGTGAGCCTGTTTCAAATGCTCAATCAGTGCTTCTTATAGTCAGAAAGGCTGTTGCCCCAGAAAGGCAGGAAGTTCCAAGAGGAGGGCAACCCAGAACCCAGAAGTGGGCTCCTGTTTCTGCGGGTTCTCAGCTGGCTGGCTGGGGAATGAAGAGGGAAGAGCAGGTTTTCACTTAAGAGTTGTCCTGCCATCCCATCTCTCCCCATCCCAACCATCCAAGTTCAAGCACAAAGCCTTGAAGCAACACAGCCAAGTCTGGAGATTATTACCCCCGAATCTTTCAGAAGATTTTTTTTTCTGTAACAGTACTGTTTAAATGTGCCTTTCAGTACTTAGCATATTGCATTGCAACAGTCTGTTTACAAGCCTGTTAATTAACTCAAGAAAAGAGACTATACCATCTTTGAATCACCCAGTGTCTAGCATATTAGAGAACCTGTAAATGATTACATGAGGGATTGCATGAATGAAAGAATACCAAACAGTATTGATTAGTAATCAGTTTCCTTCCCCAACTTTCATTTATCAGCCATGTGTCATGAAATAGTTTTTTAAAAGTAATATTAAGAGTATGATTTTCAGATACATGCACCCCACTGTTCATAACAGCACTATTTACAATAGCGAAGACATGGAAGCAACCTAAATGTCCATCGACAGATGACTGGATAAAGAAGATATGGAATATTTAGCCATAAAAAAGAATGAAATAATGCCATTTGCAGCAACATGAATGGACCTAGAGATTATCATACTAAGTGAAGTAAGTCAGACAGAGAAAGACAAATACCACATGATATCACTTATATGTGGAATCTAAAAAATGATACAAATGAACTGCTTTACAAAACAGAAACAGACTCATAGACAGAAAATACGCTTATGGTTACTAAAGGGGAAGTATGGGTGGGGGGATAAACTAGGAGTTTGGGATTAGCAGTTAAAAATACTGTATATAAAATAGATAAACCACAAGGTCCTACTGTAGAGCACAGGGTATATTCAATACCCTCTAATAACGTATCAAAAAAGAATACGAAAAAGAATGCGTGTATATATGTATGACTGAATCACTATTCTATACACCAAAAGCTAACACAACATTGTAAATCAACTCTACTTCATTTTTTTAAAAAAGTACGATTTTCATTAAGTTTTATGCAATTCTGAAAACAGCTTATGAAGTCTCATCATTATGTCCACTGGGCCCTGGAGTCCGAGAAACCCGAACTGGGAACTATTGGCTCAGGTTGGCGGATCTCAGACTAGAGTGTGCATTAGAATCACCTCAAGGGCTTCTGATGACACATTGCTGGGCCCACTTCCAGAGGTTCTGATCCAGTGGGCTTGGGGTAATTCTGATGCCACTGGCCCAGGGACCACACTTGGAGAAACACTGATTTAAGAGAATGATCAGGGTGGTGGATGAGTTTGTAGTTCTTGTGCTGACTAAACCGCATGACCTTCCACAGACCATCCGTCCATTTCATAGTGGCCCACGGACATGGGGAGTGACAATGGTACCTTATACCCACAGAGCATTTCAACACAACCCCGGATCACTTACATGAGCACACCTTTCTCAACCCTCTTCACAGGCATGTAAGCTACGAGTGAGAAAAGAAGTAAATACCATGGTGCTTTGGAAAATCAGAAGTGCTACAGAAATGTATTGTTTTATCATCACAAAGATCCTGACTTTATTTTGGGCTTTTCCCACTAGTGCCATCCTGGGTTGGGACTTCTTAGCATAGAAGTATGATGTTAATTTAAGGGAACAAGCCTGCTAGGTTAGGAAACGGGGGAAATGGCTGAAAACATGTATGTGTTGGGGTCTGCATGCTGGAGGAATGCATGATTTTCTGGGCATCCTACTGAGCTGGTACAGAAGGACTGTAAGCCTGTTCAGTACCTGTGTGTATGTCTCTACCCACTGATGCCACAACCACCAGGGTTGTTTCCCGGGGATCTGAGCACTCACATGGCCCAGCTGCTGGCAGCCCTGATGCTAACATTAATCAGCCTGACATCTGGAACCAAACGGAGGCACCCCATCTGATTGCCACAGATGCCTTTGCTTTTCAGCTGTCAGCAAAGAGATTATTCAGTTTAGGGTGCCAGGCCTACACCACACAGTCTGCATGGAGGGCTGAGCAGTGTGTTAAAAAGCTGAATAATCTGGGAGTGTGGGCGAGACAAAAATTTCCCTCAATAGTCTGTCAGCTCAAGCCCACACCAGGAAAGCATTTTGTCCGCAGCAGCAGAATTACTGTGGTCAGGTACACCTGGCTAGATCATGTTCTACAGATCCTTGGAGGGCATGCTTTGTCCATTTTTGCAAATGACAGCCTCCTTGAGCTGACTGTGTAACAGCAGCAGCAGCTTCTTTCAAACCCCTTTAGCACCCACTTGTCTGCTTGCAGCCAGGACTGCATTTTTCACTGGCTTTGGGGAAGATGTCAAAACCCCTCCTTAGGTGAGTTCCAAAGAAGCCTGGGCACTGCTTGGTGACTAGTAACCTACTCCTTGTCATCATCTTGACAGCAGCACGGCACTGGGCTGATGGGCACAATGTCAATTACATCCCTTTCCTATTTTACCATTTGACGTGTCCTAACGTGGAAAATGAGGCCCAAGACATTGTCCAGAAGAGCAGCTTGATGGAAACTGCTCTGTGATGTTAGGATGAAGCAGACACTAAGGACTCAAACTTTACCTCATCAAGGGAAAAAAAAAATCTGTAGATAACATTGTAAATCAGCCAGGAGTCAAACGTCTGCCTGGATTGTCACCCACCATTTCACAGCATTGATTTCTCAAAGCCTAAAACCATAAAGAACCCAAACCAGAACGGAAGGACATCCTGGCCTCCCCTGCTCGCTGATTTAATTTTCCTCTCTGAACACACGCAGCCCCGTAATTAGAACATTTGCCAAGCATAAATATAATTTAAACTCTGTACATGTGTGCCTACACGTGTGGAGAGACTTAGGCTGAGATACGGTTTCAATAAAAACAGTCCTTCTGCGCTGATTAGAACGTGTAAAGAGGAAATCTGTTTATACCGCAATCTACTCAAAACTTGTGTTGGCAGCAACACTCTAGGCTAATAAATGTCAATAGCAAAGCTACATGGAGGGTATGAATTCAACTACTCACAATCTGGAGATTCAGAGCTCAGTGTAAGAAGGCATGTCCAACGCATTCTGCCATGTCCATCGTGAAGGGATGCCATAAGCCAAGGGCCTATGAGTCTCAGCCTGCTAGCGGAGGGGGCGTGCTCCACGATGTTCCTCTGTCTGTTGAGCTCAAGTCCACCCCCAAGTGGAAAGGAGGTTTTAGAGGAAACTGCAGAGTCCCAAGTTTTGGGAAGGTGTTAATATTTACTCTCCATTTCTTCAAATAATGGTATCATTTTGGATCTACAGTAGCATGAAGAATGAGATTATTGGATTAACTAGGAACCAACAGGGCACTTAATTTTCTTGATGGTCTCTTTTTCATTCCTTGTTGATTTTATAAAAATCAGAAATCAAGAACTGTTTATCAAGTACATCCACCCACCTATTCATCCTGATCTATAGCAGCCCTGGCCCAATCAATGCAAGATCCCCTAAGGGTCTACAGGATTCAGAAGAACTCTTGGTCACACTCAAGAATCAGTAGGAAGAGGAAAAACACAAGTAGAAGAGCTGAAGGTGGTGAAAAAATCACAAGTGAAAAATGGAGACTACATGCAAAGGTAGAGTAAGGGTGTGGGGCATGATAGCCTGCTGGGAGGGGTGGATGTGTCTCCCTCTAGAAGGTTGTTAAGAGCCCTCTTAGGATGACACTGGCATGTCCAGGGGGAAAGTGGGAGTCATGGAAAAATCTCCAGGTGGATGCACAGTCTTCTCATTTAGGTTGGCTGTGGGATAAACTACATCTATTGAGCTGGAGGGAAAGGGCAGGGGTACCAAGCCTGCAAAAAACAATGTTAAAAACAACAACAATAATATCAGCAAATATGTGCTACCTGCCAGACATTGCTTTAAATACTTGACATTCGTTAACTAATTCAATCATGACAACCATCACCCTGGGAAGTATTATTACCAGCCCCATTTTACAGATGAGGAAACTGAGGCACAGAGGTGCAGAAACTTCCCAAAGTCATCCAGTCAGTGAGGGGTGGACATAGACCCAAGCAGCTCCCTCAAAGTCATGTGCATTAGCTTGATGCTAAGCGCTGTTCTAAGCCTTTTGCTTGCAATCACCCACTGAGTCCCCGCTGCAATGCTGCAGGCAGATACGATCATTCTCCCTACTCTGCAGATTGTGGCCCTTGAGCACTGAGACGTCAGCACGTGTTGCTGGTAAGAAGAGCTTGGGCGGGCAGGCTCCAGAGTCTGTGCTTATAAGCACTGCACCAGGCTGCCTCTCTACGTGGCTGGCAAAAGTTAACTGAGCATACTCATGTCCCCTCTATCTTTTCTCCTGCCCCATTGCACTTTCTCTTACTCCAGGCTCTGCCAGAACCCCAGTTGCACTCCCAAGTAACTCAGTTTTAATTTGCACGCCCAGTGCTGTCAGATGTGGTGCAACATGGCCCTCCCGACCTCGGACCAGCTACCTTTCCCTTCTCTGGGTGCTTCAGGCATCTGCTCAGATTCTACTCATAATGGTGAAGGCTGTGTGTGCCCAAGTAAAGACAGAGAGAGAGAGAGAGTCCAGGCAATTCTTTCTGCTGATTTAGACTCAAGAAAAACTCCAGGTAGCGGTATAGTCGTGCACAGAGCACTTCCAATGGATGACATCAGTGCTGTCACATGGTTGTCTCATTTAATTCTCTTATCAACTCTGTGAAGCAGCCATTATTTTCTCTAATACTAAAAGAAGTTGTTAAGATTCAAGAAAAGCTCTGTGACTTATCCAAGATCACACATCTTGTAAAAATCACAGCTGGGACTCAGAATCTGTATCTCTATCGTGAGGCTGCAACACAAAACAGCAATCTTTTCTTCAGCCCTTTACAAATAACAACAACTAAAAAAAAAAAAAAAAAAGAGCTCTGCCCTCAGCTTATGGGACAAGAGTGGTTATCAGCTCAAATGGACATTCATCCAGGCAGCCCCAGATGTCCACAGGAGGTGGGACAGGCTCTATGTCGCTTCATTCCCGTGATCTCACTTCTCAAATGAGCTCAGTCCCCACACCCCACCCTGCAGTGCATTTCTAGGGAGCTAGAGGCAGAGGGTCTTCCATAAGGGGCCCTTCTCTGTAAAATGCCATTCCTCTTGTTCTCCTGAGAGCCCTGGGTAGCTGACCTTTCAGGCATGATGAAAGATAGCTCTTTTTGGTTTATTTTCCCCAGATAGTTGGAGGAATGTTGTTCTGGGCTCATGTTCAGTGGGTTTGTGTTTTTTGTTGCTGTAATGGTGTTTTGCTATAGTGTTATTACCATATTTTGGAAGTTTTCTAAACCATTGCCCATGAACCCAGGGGTGACTATTAAAATGATGAGGACATTTTTATAAATCACAAAATAAATAAATGTATAAAAGTGCTGTTAATAAAATGTGCAAAGCTAACTTGGCTAAAGAAACAAATGAAAGTGTTTTTCAGAAGGAAAAGTGAGTTTCATGCCCAAAAAGAAATCCACAGAATAAAAATTCTATACATTTTAAGGGAAAAAAATAAGCATAAATGAATATGATAAATGGAAATGCTGACTTTGATTTTATATTCTATTTGTGTATCTAGATGGCAGAAATAAAGATGGAAAAAATTAAGCATATATGCATTAGGAATAACTATAATATTTATGTATAATCATTGGTTATTTTACTAGTATCAAAACATGTATGACTTTTTTTTTGAGTTACTTTTTTCAAAAAAAAAGTTGTATTTTGTTCTTTCTCATTCGATATCTACGATCTTTACAATTTCTGAAGGCCTACCAGCATAGATCTCATAGTCAGAACCTGTAAGAAACATCAAAAACTAGAATTTCTGACTTTTCTGCCAACCTTCCTCCCTCTCCCCATCCACTGCCTCCACCTACCCCATCCCCTGCTCTGCCAGGAACATGACCTCCACTAGTCAGGGCTTCACTGACTGGCAGAGAAGCTGAATCCTAATCTCCATGGTCATCCCTGAAAACTCACATAGGTGGTTTTCCAAAGGAGAAGAAACTGATTGTCAAATACTCTGTGTGCTGGCCAAGATTTCAATGAACACATGAATACATTCATGGAGGAAATCAAAATTAAGTAGTTAATCATTGCACTCATGGGAAAAATTCAACTATTTATAGGTTGACAAAAGTTTTTAAATGTGTATTTTGTTTCAGGTATTTTCAGGGCAGGCAGGGCTTGTGGCCTTTAGATAGGGAAGGGACAACAGGGGGTGAATGTGGAGGTGCCAGGCGGTATCTCACCCACAGGGCTCCTCCCAGCTCTCTCAGGCTGCCCGGACAGTGGTGCTGTGCCCTGAGCCCCCGTCTACTGGCACAGGGGCTGGGGAGAGCCAACAGCATAGGCTCATTATAGCCGATTATGGCTACAGACTTGGGGCAAGATCTGAAGAAAGCAAGTTTCAGACCAACTGGGCTTAAACTAGCTGTGTTTTAAATGACACAGCAGATGGGCCATGAGAGCATCCTGCCACATCCTATATGATTAAGGGAAGGGGACACCTCTTCCAACAGACAGTATCATGAAGAGGCAGGTAGTCAAAGATCAAGTCTTCTGCCAACTGTAGAACCGATAAGACTACGATCATGCATGGAACATTCAGTTCTCTCTGTGTGTGGTCTGAAAAAATCAAACCAGACAAAAGTGTATGTTTTGGTGGGAGGTGGCAGTGGGGAGAGGGTGGGTAGAATCAAAACAGCAACTATATTCGGATTTGTTTTTAACTCTGCCAAATAAATGCATGTGGAGGAACAGAAATCAAGCATTTTTCTCAAGCGGAAGGAATTATTTTGCTTTTAAACACCAACCAGGTAAAAATGGTCTCCAAAATGATTAGAAATGCAGCCGGTATGCCACTGTGGTTATTCTTTCTAATCACATACCAAATTTCAAGTACTTTATGTAAATTACTCACAGGCAATTAAGTCCTTTAGATTCATCCTGTGACGGTGGCAGTCTTGTTGGGCCATGTTTGTCCTAGAACAGCTGCTGAGATCCTAGCAGGAAAAAAGCCACATGATTCTTTTCCTCATAATCCAGTTAGTTTATTTTCCTGAGATTAAAATGGGCATCATATGGATGCAAACCGCAAAGCAAGTAGCTCTGGGTCAACACCAGAAAAAGGAGCGAACTAACCTCCCTAACCTCCCCATAGGTAGAGAATGGTCAGATAACGTGTTTGGCCCTTCCCTCCCCACCTCACACATGCAGACACACCATGAATTCCAGATTTGCCCTTCAGCTGTTTCCGGTGCCCACCACAGGGGCAGAAGGGTCAGGAAAGGAAGCACAAAGCTGAACCGAGCCCCATCTGGCTGCTGGCTTCCCGATCTCCTCATCTAGTTTTCTCTCCCACATGACCTGAAGACCACTTGGGTGACCTAGAACAGAGGCCTGGGACCTGTGCTCTAACCGTGCTGCCATCCTTATTCTGTTCCCTCAGTAATACTGTGTAGGCCCTTCCTACTCCTTAACTCAGAAAAAAATGCTAAATTTTCTAAGTCATTTCTCCCCAAGCAAATTAGGCTCTGAAGGGGCAGGAAAGACATGTTTCTTTTATACCCAAAATGATTGCTAGTACAATGCTAAGCAAATCACTGTCTCCCAAAAACCAGTTGTGTGAGGAGCCTCTTTGGTGTAAGTTTTTGTCAGTGGTACAAGATGGGTAAGACAGACAAAAGAAAGCAAATGTCAGGAATGACAATGAGAAAGTCAAAGCCAGCCTCCACTAAGAAACTCTGTTAAACTAAAACCCTGTTTTTACAGTGGCCCTGATATGTGAACGCTATATGCTCCAGGAAAATTCTTTTGCCTTTCTTTCTTCACACTTTGTGGCTATGCTGATCATGAATAAAAAGTACAATCTTAACCTTAAAATCATTGCTTTTCAGCACACACCTTCCAATTTGTCTTCACTAATGATTTAACACTAGCTTCTCCAACTGGGATCCTTTCACATCCTCTGTGGATTTGTTATTAGTAGAAAGTACTGGAAATGCTATAAAATAAAATGCTCAAGGATCTGAAAAGATAGATTGTCCCTTATAATTCAGACCTCTAGTCAAGTAGTTATGTAAATTTAATATCATTCCTTGGTTGGGGTCGGGGGTGGTAAGTGAACGGATTATTTGCTTTTTCAAATGTAAGGGGTGAGGCAGGTTGGAATTTTCACTCCTTTTTCCCCCAGAACGTTTTGCTTTTTAAAATTACTCATTACTCATTACCAGTATAATAATAATGTCAAATGAAATAAATTGAGGGTGATGGAAGGAACTGAGGGTGGTCATCATGAGGGGTTACGTGGGAATCTTCTCCTTCCAGCTTTGAAAAACAGGGACACTCTTTGGGGACATGGGTTCTGGTCTTACGTCTTCGCTTTCCTGCGTTTGCCCAGGAGAAGGCCCGCATGCTCACGGAGTTGGCAAAGGTCACTTTAACCACTACAACTAAAATTTGGTGCTTCCTATGTAGAGGAGTCCTTTACTGACCTTCATGGCCTTCCACACACAATTTTGAATGAACAATTAAATATTGCTCCCTTTGCATCTTCACCAAACCAGCCTTGGTCACATTTTGTACTGTGTGTAAATCATTACGGTTTTTTTCCTCTACCAACTATTCCTCTCCTTGAAAGAGTAAGTTTGCATGGGATACAGAGGAAATGGCTAATTTCTACTAGGACACTGGGACAGCAGCCCGAATTAAAGCAGCAGACATGACTGTCAACAGCATCATTTTCGCATTCTTTTGTCAGTCCCTCAATCCTTGGGCCAAAGAATCCCCAACATTAGACGCACATCCTCACCGGTCACCTCACCCCATCCTGGGCGCAAAGTCTGCTTCGCAAACCAGACCAGGAAGCCTGGCAGTGGGAGGTGAGCCTGCCACCAACCTGAGGCTTTTCACCGCTGGCGTGGATTAAGTAACACCCGCAAAATCAGCATTTGCACACATGCCAGGGGCTGATTATGGGCCTCTCAGCCAGGGCAGCTGACGCTCTTTCAGAGCAATTTCTCCGATTACTCAGCCCCAGGACAGCCGGGGCGAGGCTCCAGCACACACTCCCCAGCGTGCGGAGCCGCGTAGGCAGCCACCTCGCGATTGCCCGCGGGCCAAAACGAGACCGCCACCCACCGGCACCGCTGCAGGCCAGCGCCTCACGCTCCACTGACCGGGTCCCTTTCCTCGGCCCCAGCCCTGGGAAGGAGACTTGTCCCTTCTGGGAGCACCGAACAGTCTCTCTGCGTCATTTCGCGTCTCCCGAAAGGGCCAGAAGGCTCCTGCGCCGCTTACGCCTTCCATCTTCAACCTGCGAAACGTTCGGGGTCAGAGACCCATCCGCCCCTGCCCTCGCACCACTTCACGGCAGTTTCGCAATGTGTCAATCCGCCCGCAGCCCCGGATTGCGGAGCAGGGTGGGGGGAAAAGACGCAAACGCGTCTGCTGGGCGGAAGGAGGGAGCTGCTGGGGGTCATTCAGTGTCAGCCTAGCCTAGCCACCCCATAGAAGCCAGAACGCATCGGGTTTTGCCCTCTCCGGTCCAATTGCTCCCAGGCTGCCCGGCCACCTCCTCTGACCCGTGCGTCTGCGTCTCTGGCCATGGCCAGAGACCAATCGATTTTCAAATAGGACAAACCTAGGATCTTAATTTCCTTTATGGGACCGACCAAGAGATTGTGTAAATGTCTCCTGACAGACGTAATGGAGGGTTATTAGCAGTACAAAGTCTGTCCGACCCGTAGCGTTAGTTCAAGGGAATATTTCGGTGTCGCACTGAAATTGCTGCGCATGTAAACCAATTTCCCCGACAGAAGGGTAAACACAGACTCGTTTGAACCGCGAGATGAAAACAGATGGGATATCGCAGTTTCCCAAAATACAACAGACTTCTGGGCCAATTACACGTGGTTAGTTCTGAATGGCAGAGGAAATAGTTTTCTTTGCTGTTAAATGTCACAGAAGTCACCTAAAGGCAGAGAAAGAAGCCGCTCTGTTTTTGCGAAACCTGCTAAAATCAATCTGTGCCAGAGCCACTTGTAAAAAGCAGAACACCACTCCCACCCCGCCACCCCGCCAGCCCTTGCCCTCGCCCCTCGCCAGGTCCCCGCCGCCGGGCTTCAGGCCTTTGTGAAGGACAGAACCGTTTGGGTTGGGGATCCGGGCTTCGAAGTCTGAACCCGCATGTCAACAAAACTGGAGAAGGGAAACTCCGGCAAGCGATACCCGCCCCCGAGGTGCGCGTCCCTCTTTCCAGACGCTCGCCGCGGCCTGGCGGAGCGAGAAAACTGAGGACGGTGAGGCTGCCTTCGACGCTGGCCGACTAGGTCAGGGCTGCATCACATGTATAAAGAGCACGGAGCCCGGCCTCGCGGGTGCAGGGCCGAAGTAGCCCAGGAAAATCCCGAGAGGCCTCAGGACCCGGCCGCAGAGCTGCGGGGCAGAGGGCTGGCTCAGGGCGGGCTCGGGCCAGAGGGCCGCACCGCAGCCAGGCCGCTCCCCGGGGCCCGCGGCGCACCCTGCGCTTCAGGCCGGTCCGGCGCCTCGGGGCTGGTACGGGTCGCGGAGACTCAGGGGAGGCGGTGGGCAGGGCAGGGCCTGAGCCCCGGGTACTGAATCTCCAAGGCGGGAGGCCTCGGAGACAGCCGGTCCAGCCCAGCTGAGACCCTCACCGGCTGATTCCCGGGCTGGGGTCGGGGAGAGAGGCTGGGCGGGGCGCGCGGGCTCCAAGCTCCGGCTGGGCGCTGCGCAGGGCCCGGGTCACCGCGCTCCCGGGCTCCGGAAGCCGCGCTGGCGGGGCCGCCGAGCGGGAGGAAGAGGCTCGGGCCGCGCCGCCCCGCGCCCGGGAGCCGCGTGCAGGGTTCAGCCGTGTTTCGGTTGCCCTCTGACCTGACCCTGGGCGCACAAAGGCCTCCCGGGTGCGCCGCTCTGGCCCAGCCTTCCAGTCGCTGCCAAATTAATGAGCCCACGTCAGGTTGGGTTTACAACTCGGCCGGGAAGCAGCCGAGTGGAAAATGAGCCCGGGGCCGCTCGGAGGTACCCGCACGGGTGCAGAGGCCGCCTGGCGTCCTGGTCGCCGTGGACGTCGAGACCCGCGCGGAGCCGCCCTCAGCTCCCCTCGCGCCGTCTCTCGCTGTCCCCGAGGGAGCAGGCCCAGCCGGGGAAACCTGCTAGTGTGTGAGAAACGTCTGTCCTGCTTTCTCCCAACAAGTTAACAGCCCAGCAGCACAGTCCAAGCGTGCTCGACACGGGTCGTTGCGTTGTGGCTCGGCGACCCCTGGGTGTCTTTGCGGCGCCCTAGGCTGCGGGGCTTTGGGGGCCCGGGAATCGGTTCCTCCTGATAACGAAGGGCGTGGGACTCGAGTCCGTGCCCAGGGGAGAAGGAACCACCACTTTCAAGAGCAAGGGTCTGGAAGGCTGACTCAGAGGAGGCATTTTCAACCTGCTGCTGGCTGCTCGGTTTTGAAAGCCAAAGATAAAATTCAAAAAGGGATTTGTTCGTTTTGAATAGAAGTCTATGGGCTAGTTCATCCTGAGGTCTGGAAGACTGGCTCCCTGTGCTGACAGCTCTGCTCTCTTACTGCTCTTTAAACACTGTGAGGAATTCGGTTCAAGAAAAAAAAATGACTAAATTTGAAGCTGATAAAGCTTAAGGCATTGATTTATCTTATTCCTTCTAGGTTTTTCAAATATGTTAAAAGAAAGTACTTTCATCTAAAAAAGACCCAAAAGGTCAGAAGAGCCATGCTCTGAAGAAGCCCTCTTTCCCTGCAGCTTTGTTTGCTTTTGAGAACCAAGGTTGGGAGCCACTGGTGTGACTGTTGACTCTGAATCCTGTATCACTCCTGCATCTTCCTCATCCTTGCTTCAGAGAGCACTGCCTTTCAGAAGTGGAGGGCCCTGCCACAGACCCCTCTTCTTTCCGTGACCTAAGTGAGGCTAGCACGAGGTCACCTCTCATGACCCTGCCCACACACTTGCTCATCAGTTTCCCTTGTCTAGATTCTACACACACCACTCCTGCATCCCATGGGCGCTAACACTTGCAAACCTGGCTTCCCTGAGTCCACATCTTCCTCTGAAATCTCAGTGTACTTGGAAGGTCAAGTTGCCTTTATGATGTCAAGTAGTCAGTAACATTAAAGGTGCTCAGTATCTCACAGAGTGGACACAAGTAAACTTTGGGCTATAATCAGCTTTTTCAGTAAACTATCTCCTTAACTAAAACTTTGACCCCTTCGGAGTAATGACCAAGACCAACTGTCTCTTTTGTCTCACAGCGCAGATCAAGAAATGCTACCTCTGTTGACTCCACAACTAGTTAGAACTAATACAGTCCTCTCTAACTCTCTTTCCTCATCATTCATTCCTGCTTCATTCTAAGTTATGTCAATAGAGTGATTTTTCTTCTGACCCCAAATTGAGATAGTACCACTGAAGAAACTGAAATTTTGATTGGAAGAGGAGAAAGGGACTGAGGGAAAGGAGAAGAAACATGGAAGGGCAGAGGATTTTGAATAATAATAGGGATGGGTATCAATACAAAGTGAGGGTACCAGGAGGGCACCAAGGAATTAGGGAGTAAGAACACCAGAAGGTGGGTCAGAGAGAGAGAGAGAGGAGGTGGGCCATGCCAAGGACAAGGTTTACCTACTAAGAGGCAGTACAGTACATGGTTTAGAGCTCATGTTCACCACTCTCTGGCTGTATGTCCTTGGACAAGTTACATAGCCCTGTATGCTTCAGTTTCCTCACCAGCAAAATGAGAATGGTAATAATATATTACAGAGTTATGAGGGTTAAGTAAAATAACGTGCACTTAATAAACATTAGCAGTGACTGCTCTCAGTTTCACTTGGAGCATCACATCGTGACAGCATTATGTCTTTGGCATTCCTGTCTGCTCTGGTGTTACAATTTATCTTATGGGTAGATAGTGAAGTGGTGCTTTTTTTCTCTTAAATATGAAAAAGTAAAGAAGAATCACCAGATATTTTAAGGAAAATCTTTAACAAAAGACAAAAACCAAATTGGAAATAAAAGTAACTGGGAGGAATTAGAGAAATTTTTAAAGAAACACACACAAAAATCTTCCACGCAAAATCCTTGGAGAGATGAGAGAAGGTATTGCATCCATAAAATGTAAAAAGGATGTTCTAAAAAAGAAACATTTAAGACAACAAGAAAGAAATTTTGAAAATTAAAAATATGGTAGCAGAGGGGGAAGGTATAGCTCAAGAGGTAGAGTGCATGCCTAGCATACACGAGGCCCTAGGTTCAATCCCCAGTACCTCCATTAAAAAAAATAATTAAATAAATAAAACTACCTCCAACCCCCCCACCAAAAAAAAAAAAATATGGTAGCATAAATAAATTCAGTAAAACCGTCAAGATGAAGTTGAAGAAATCTTTCAGAAAAGAACAAAAAGACAGATGGAAAATAGAGGGGGAAAGATTAAAAAAAAAAAAACTGCAAGATCAATACAGGAAATCCTGCATTCAAACTGAGTTCCAGGAAGAAAGTACAGAGATAATAGAGGGGGAAATTCTTTTCAAAGAAATAGCACAAGAAAATTTCCCAGAACTTACTAAGTCCTCAGACTGAAAAGGTCAGTTGAAAGCCTAGCACAAAGACTAACAGAAGACACCAAAAGACGCAATCACAGAATTTTAGAAACTCATGAATAAATAGAAACTCTAAAACCCTTCCAGAAAGAAAAACAGGTCCCATACCAAATGTGAAAATGGCATTGGACTTCTCAAAAATAACACTGTAAGTAAAAAGATAATACAGCAATGCCATTACAATTCTAAGGAAAAATCATTTCCAGTCTAGAATTCTGTATCCAACTGAACTATTCATCAAGTGTACAGACAGAATAAAGACACTTTCAACCATTCAAAATTCTTAGATTTTCCTCGTATCCTGAAACAGACACTGCTGACCCACTCAACAGCCACCCCCATCTTTGTTTCATATTATTTTTTAAGACATCACTTAGCCATGTGCTTCTGTGAAGCCAAGCCTTTGCAAAGCCCCCAAGAAGTAGCCTTAATTAATCTAAGCCAACAAGTTATAATTCCTTACCCCTTGCCAATGATTGGCTTAGAAATTGGCATGTAACACAACTCAGATCAATAAATCTCAGGAACAGTCTACGAAGGATATGGGAAGATTTTATTTACCTCAAAAAGGGGTATAAGAAAGGGACTCACTCTTTTTTTACCCAGCCTTTCTATGTAGTTGTGTGAGGACATGATGATCCAAGCTGCAGCAGTTACTTAATGAAGTTATCAAAGAGAAAATCTAGATATCAAGGATAGTAGACAAGGAAGATTAAAAGAACCTGGGTACTTGATGGTGTCATGCAGCCATCACATTCAGCAAACCTGAAACGAGGCAATATCCAGACTTCTTGTTATGTGAGTGCCAGAATGCAAACTCTGGGCACTTGAGCTCATCTCTCAAGTTGAGTTGTACAGTGAAAGCGATAATAAGAAATAAAAACACCTATCATTGATTGCATACTTAGGTACTGTTCTTTCAGTTAATAGCTACCATAATCCTGTGAAATAAGTAGAGAATTATGTCCTGTTTGCAAATGAGGACATAAAAGCTCAAACAAGTAGGTGAATGAATCAGATTTGTACCCACCAGTCTCTGACACTAAGGTCAAGTATTCAACTCTGCATCTATGCTCAGGACAGATGTGGATGGAGGATGGGAAAATGTTTGGAATGTGCTGAGTTCAAATATGCACTTAATAATCACTTTTAATTCACTTAGTTATTTGTCAGTATAGTTCTGATTTGTGGTAACCAGCCTTCAAGATGGCCCCCAGTGAGCTTCACTGCCTGATAGTCACGCTTTTGTGTGGTCCTCTCCCATAATGAAAAGGGCTGACTTGTGTAACCAGTCTGATATTCTGACAATATGCAACTTCCAAGGCTAGGTCACAAAAGACATCACGGCTTCTGACTTGGTTTCTCTTGGCTCACTCACTCTGGGGGAAGCCAGTTGCCATGTCACACACACTGAAGAAGCCCTATGGAGAGGCCCACGTGTCAAGAAACCAAAACCTCTTGCCAATACCCATGTGCATGAGCCATCTTGGAAGTGCATCCTCCAGTCCCAGTCAAACTTCAGACAACTGTGACCCTGCCAACACTCGACTACAACCTCATTAAAGACCTTAACCCAGAACCATACAGCTAAGTCAGTCCTGAATTCTTGACCCAAAGGAACTGTGAATAAATGTTTATTGTTTTAAGCTGCTCAGCTTTGGGGTAATTTGGTAAGATAGTGATAGATAAATTAATACACTGGGTAATTGAATAAACTTCTCAACTTTAAAGGCAAAAAGGGACCTTAGATTTGTTTATCAGTTTATATTTTTCAAGGAGACATATGTGGTCCTCATTACAACACTGTAAAAGAAATAGAAAAAGTGCCATTTCAGAAAACTAACCATCAGACAGACTTGCTCAAGGTACTCAAGTTAGTCAGGGACAAAATGAATAGAAAAACATTCTGGGTCTCTTTTGCCAAGGCTTTCCAGTATCCCTGTTTAGAAGTTCGCTCAGGCAGAAGGACCCAGAATCAATACAGAATAAAACAAAACTGAAAAAAAAAAAATCCCCAAAGAGTCCCTAATCTTAAAAATACCTCTTAAGAGGCAGTCACAACCTGCAGCCTGCCTGCCTGCTGCTCCCAGCCTCCCTGCGCTTCTGGTTCTTACAGCACACGAGAGTTTATGGTCTTGGATCTTGCCCCAAATTGTAGATAGTCATCAATTTTGAGAACATTCATATATTCTGAACAGTGAAACTGTTAATGGTTATGGTGTTTATAGCTTGGGTTTAAATAGGAAACTAATAAAGATAAAAATCTGTTTGATAAAGTGCTCAAGCCCCAGTCACTTGGAAAGTTTCCTGCAGCACAGTGAGTTCTTTGAGTCAATCACTGAGCCCTGGGTCCAGTCTCAGAAAACACCATTAGGAGGGAGTTAAACTCACAGCTAATGTGCTTTTCATAGAACTAATATTGAGGTGGTTAAGTGCTGCTTTTGGACAATAATGAGTGAGTGAGTGACTGGCTGGGTCTGCTTTTTGTTAGGCATGGAGCCCAATAGAGTTTGTTTGGGTTTCCTGTTTGCTTTGAAAGAGCAAGCAGAATCTCTAGGGCCAAAACTGTCCGACAGAAACCTCAGTTGATGACCTTGGCTTGAGTTGGGCAAACCCTTGCAAATGAAGTCTTCTCTTTGCTCCAGAGGTAGTAAAGTTGTAATGTATGCAGCCTTTCAGGAGTAATCATCTACAGCAGGGAACTTGGCAGAGAGGCAGCCCGAGTTTGTCTCTTAGAGGTAATTTGCATTAAAGTCTAAAATGCACTGCAGAGAACAGACCCATCTGTAGTAGATGTTGCTACAGGTGTAGGATGTTGTGGTTTCTATCATCTTACATGTGTTCTCTAAACAATACCTCGAGTGTCTTTGTTTCTGGCCTGTGTGGTTTCCTGCATTTCCGGCAGATGATCCTATGTAGAAAGGCAGCTGCCTGCAAAGTTCACTGAAAATTACGTATGAAGACACACATAGGATATGGTGTTGACCCTGAAAGAAGCTTAGAGCAAGAGCAGGATGGAGCCGCAGCACTTGTGCAAGTAACCGAAATAAGCAGTGTTACCAACATCTAAGACTGAGCAGCTTCCCAGAACCTCCAGGAATTCCTCTGGTTCCCGAGCCCTTGAGTGCTACAGCAGATGGAGTAATAGGAAGCTGAATTCTGAATATGGGAGCAAGCTGGAAGGTAAAGGGTCAGGAAGGCCCCGTTAGATGGGAGCTCTTGCCAACACTCCATACCCAAGCAGGAACGTCAAGAAGTTTCTGTGTGAATAATCCAAATCATAAATCAATCAAACTTTGACTCTGAAGCCGTAATCTTGGGAGCCAGAGATATGGCTGAGACACAGGTAATTGACAAATGCCCAGGGTGTGGAGCTTAGGCTACTAGACAGCCAGGTGGTATTTTAACAAGCCAACACATAGGCAATCCTGAGGCCAGTCTACATACAGTCTGTTCATTCAGACTTTCATCCTATGCCTGCCTGCCAAGCCGAGGGTCCTCCCTTCCTTCCTCCCATGAACACCCTCTTGGGACTATGCAATTCCCACTTCGGGGATTCTCTCCCATTGCAGGTTTGCCTGATATTCAGCTAGGTGTTGCCCTACATAAAAGCATTGAGGGCAGTGTGGGTGTTTATTCATGTGTGTAAGTAGATAATTGAAAGCCCAACATGTAAATTTTCCTATGAAGAATTGACCTTGTTGGGAGCTCTTAGCTTTAAACACTTTAAAATCTTCTTTTTCCTTTTCCCCTTCCAAGAAAATAAGGGAAATGGGAGGCAGATTAAACTACCTCCTTGTAGGGATGTATTTAGCCACTTGGCTTCTGAGAATAGTGACCCGGCGGAATCTAGCTCCTCACCCCATAGACTGGGCAGTCCTTGACGGACTAGTGCCGTATATGCTTCTCCCTTCTGTCCTGGACCAGTAAAGGTGACCAGGGAAAGGACAGGTCAAAAAGGGCAGCTGGAGGGGCAAACCCATGGCTATGCCACAAGGGAGAGGAGGGAGTGCATTTCTTAGAGTTTCAGGTCCTCCTCTTCCATCCCTAATTAGGGTCTCTCCTCCTATTTATAGTCGCTCTGTTATTACCCAGCAATCAGCTGTAGGTGAATAGAATGGAGTGACAAAATGAGGGGCTGAAATTCTTCCTGAGACTCTGTGTTGTTAATATAGGCCCAATGGCACAGGATTTCTGTGGGACCCCTGGCCAACATGGCAGTAATACGAATTAAGGATTCAACCTACAGGTCAGATATGGGAGAGAACTGACAAAGGTATTATTTTCCTTTTAATTTAGTAACTTACAGTAAACCCTAGATTCTATACATGTGAGGTGCACAAGGGAAGCTTTTTCTGTAGAACATTACTTCTATTTTTTTAAAATAAATACGTCAGATTACTCAGTGAACTTCCAGTTAAAGATAGTTGGTTAGATACACATTTGCCTCCACTTCCTCCAGAAACTCCACTAAAGTGGCAACTAAGGAATCAGACAAAAACCAAAAAGTAAACAAAGAGAAAAGGAGAAACAATAACAACATTTTAACAGCTGAAAAGCACTGGGAGGAATGGTAATGACTTAGCAGACCTAAGAAAGTAGGAAACACTGAGAGGAATGGAATCCCCAATAGGTCTAAGAATTGACAGTGCCAGTTACCTCTAGAAATGGAGGTAATGATGGGGCTAAAACCCAGAGGATTGGTTGAGCTTAAGAAGCAGTGAGACCCTTCCCTCTCCTCCCATATCTCCTCCACTACTCCAACAGAAGACTAGAAATGTATTCCCTGAAAAGGATAAGACAAAAGATCTGTTGGATGGGGTAACACCAAGAAGTCAAGGTGGAAAACGTGTCCTGAAGACAGAGGGAGTAAGTGAAAGCTAACACACTGAATGTTGAAGTTAACCCCGCAGAATTTTTGCCCTCCTAATGAGAAGGAGATCTCTTTGGTGAATCTGGCCAGCTTAAAAGTCCTAGAGACTGATAACAGGGATTTGCTTATGAAATGGCCTAGCCAGATCACCCCACTGTGAAGCTCAGAGTTTCAAAGCCTTGCTTTGCACACAGAAATTTCTGTCAGCTTTGTAGCACCCTACTGTTACATACCAACAGATAGCCAGGATTATCAACACCTGAGGAAGACTTCTAAAGAAAAGAAAGGGGCCAAATCAATGAACAAATATACAACAACTTGGAAGAAAATAATGCAAGGAGTTGAAACCTTTAACAGAGGACTATTACATATGAAGCAAGAATAAGATGTTACATAAAAAACAAGAAAAACTTCAGAGAATTAAAAGTGAGAAGTAAAAATGAAAATAGAAGTTTTAGAATGAAGTTCAGAAAATATCCCTGAAGGTTAAAAAAAAAGAAAAAAGAGAGTGAGAGAGAGAGAGAAATAAGACAAAAATAGACAAAAATTTAGAGGACCAGCCCAGGACATCAATCATGTGATGAGTAGAAGTTCCAGAAAAAGATAAAGAAAACAGGTGGCAGGGGATCATCCAATAGTTCATTAAAATTAACAGAGTTAAAGACCTACCAGGGGCTGGCCACAGTGGACAAAAATAGATCCACACCCAGGCTCATCACTGTGAAATTTTAACACTGCAGGACAAAAAGAAGATCCTAAAAGTTACGTACAAAGAATCAGGAATTGGAATAGCATCTGACCTGTCAACAGCAATACTAGCAATATGAAGGCCAAGAAGAAATATCTTCCATTCCTGAGAGGAAATTATTTCCAATCTAGAATTTTATACCCAGCTCCAACACTAATCAAGTAGGGTAGCAGAATAAAGATATTTTCAGAAATTCTGAAATATTTACCACCATTTATCCTTTCTCAGAAAGCTGCTGGAAGATGTGTTCTATCAAAACAGCCAAATAAATCAAGAAAGAGGAAGACATGAGGTCCATAAACAGGGAATTAAACATGAGACAGAGGCTAAGGTAATCTCCAAGATGGTGAAGGGAAAACCCAAGACAGCAGATATGTAACCAGCCTAGGACCAAGCCATCGAGATTGGAGCAGTTCATCTTCCTACACTGTTGTTAGGAATGTAGTTTGGTGAAGCCATTATGGAAAACAATATGGAGATTCCTCAAAAAACTAAAAATAGACTTACCATATGATCCAGCAGTCCCACTCCTGGGCATATATCTGGAGGGTACTCTAATTTGAAAAGGTACGTGCACCCCAATATTCATAGCAGCACTGTACACAATAGCCAAGACATGGGAACAACCTAAATGTCCATCGACAGATGAATGGATAAAGAAGCTGTGGTATATTTATACAATGAAATACTACTCAGCTATAAAAAATAAAATAAAATAATGTCATTTGCAGCAACATAGATGGACCTGGAGATCATCATTCTAAGTGAAGTAAGCCCAGAGAGAGAAAGAAAAATACCACATGAAATCACTCATATGTGGAATCTGAAAGAAGGAAAAAAGACACTTATCTACAAAACAGAAACAGAGTCACAGACATAGAAAATAAACTTATAGTTACCAGGGGGGAAGGGGGTGGGAAGGGATAAATTGGGAGTTTGAGATTTGTAGATACTAACTACTTTATATAAAATAGATAAACAAGTTTCTTCTGTATAGCAGAGGGAACTATATTCAATATCTTGTAGTAACCTATAATGACAAAGAATTTGAAAATGAATATGTATGACTGAAACATTATGCTGTACACCAGAAATTGACACATTTTAAACTAACTATACTTCAATAAAAAAAATTAAATTTAAGAAGACCCTTAAAAAAAAAGATTGGAGCAGTTCATAAGGCTTTTGGAGTGACAGCTGATGGAATATCTAATGTATTTGAGCATATTGAGAGGAGATTTCCATAGCTGCAAGAGAGTCTGGGGTTTATTTGGTGATAAATATATAGAAAACCAAGCAAAGGAAATAGTAAGGCAATTATTAATGCCAGGAAAAAGAGTAAGTTGTAGAGAAAAGGAAGAGCAATCAGTATACTACATAGCTCAGCTGATAATAGCATTTTAAATGGTCATAAAATGGGAACATACATATTGATGTAACTAAAAACATGTAGAAATATTGGGGAGTACAGAAGTACAGGTTGGAAGGTGATGGACCATGTGAATATGGGCAGTAGGAGGGGATGAGAAAGTGTTAAAATCCTTATCATCTATTGTAGGAAGTCAATAGATAATATTTAAAAGTGAAAATTCAAGAAGTAGCAATAAAATCACGTGGTTCAGAGATAAATCACATGATGTTAACACCAAATAACTGTTAGGAAAATGCGAGTGAATTTGCCTTCAGAAAGTGGGAAGCGGGAGAGACCGAGGGTGGAGACTTCTCTTTTTCCTGCAAGTTGTGTAACAACTCCTTGCCTCTTTACGTGCATGCACATGCGCCTTTGATAAAAGTAAAACTAAATAAAAAACAACATCACAGGGCTTCTGCTTGGTGTATTCTAGAAGACTGCTTGATGCTGAACACATCGGTAGGTGCTGATTTCTAAAAGCCTTGGTGTTCTCACGTACCCACCTGTGTTAGTTCTAGTGTGACACTTGTGGGATTTTCATGGTTTCCTAATCCCTCTGCAAGGTGAGGCTAACCAGAGGTAGAGCTGGAAGTTACAGCACGCAGCCTCTTCTCAGAGCAAGGAGGAGGGCGCCTCTTCTGCAAAAAAAAAAAAAAAGAAAAAAAAAGAAAGAGGCAATAGCAGAGTAGCTGATAATCATACCAAAACCAGAACATTTAGAAACGCTTACTTGTCACATTTTGTTATGAAAACACTCACATTTAATAATCTTACTCCCAAAACCAGACTAAGAATTTGGACTATTCATGGCTTTTTCAAGCATTTTCAACGAATTTCAGCGGTCCCAAATAGTTCACTCAAAAGCACAGTCCCTGTGAAGTTTGCCAGTTTGAGTTACACAGACAACACAACTCAGACACAAAGCAGTCCCGACGACGATGTGGTGAAGGCGCCAAGGATGGACTCTGCAGACTTGTTCTTGGTTCTCCTGTGAAGAGGCAGCCACTACAGACCCTCCCCAAGGAAACCAGCCTTTCCAGGGAGTGATAGAAGCAGAGGGACCCATGGGAGAATCCCAGTTCAGGAAGAAGGACTTGGGGCAAAATGAGGGAGGTATTTCTTCCTTCTTTTAAAGAGGAAAGTTCAGAGAGAAGACATAAAAAGAAAGCCAGAATAATAGCTTACTTTTTCTTTAAGATGTTTGGAAGGTAAACTTCAGAGGTAAACTTTATGCCTTTTTGCAGACAAATCCTATCTTCTTCACTGAATCTTCCTGACACCAGTTTTGTGCAAGACACTGTGCTGATCACTGTGGGAGATATTAAATGAATTTCAAAGGGACTCGCCTTAAGAATTTCATCAGTTCTGACACTCTTAGGGCTACCTATTTCTGAAAATGGATTTTCTCTCAATGTCAATTTTAGGTGATTAATCTAATCATGTGCATTTTACATGGGCATCTGCATCACTGCTGTCTTCTTTGGGCTGTAAGTTCCGTCTGAGACCAAGAACACTTAAAGTATGATTAAGTTTGAATGACCTTTGTTGGTTTTGGAGATGATGAAGATGATTATGATAATGAATGACAATATTTCCCACATGAACTAAAGAAAAAATAAAGTTTTTATACTTCAGCTACCCATGTTATAGTTTAGATCTGTATAAACTAGTACAGAGTTTTGCAGGATTATTTCTATAAACTAGCCTCTAATTTCTCCCATTGTCCTTCTCAAAGCTACCATGTGATGTTATATGGTTGGAATGATTTCAGCTGATCACTTTTGTTTTCAGTTTGAAGTCTACTGAACTATTCTCCCTCTCTGTTAAAATGAATTTTCACATCTTTATTTTTTAATCGGGTGGTTAGATGCAGATAACATATGCAGTATAAGCCAGAGATGTATAAATAAACCTCAAACTTGCTGTTCCTTTGTGAGGACATGACACAGCACTGTGCTATCTTGGGGTGTAATCTGCAAAGGCAAAGCCTTTGAATCGGTGGTCCAGATTCTTCTGCTTGTTTCTCTTCCCAAGACATCTCTAACTTTGTGCCCGGATGAGCAGGCAGTGCAGAGTGAAAGCATCTAGGTTGATTCACCTCCAAATGACAAGTGAAATAAAAAAAAAAAAAAAAGACTCTGGCTGGGATATTTCCAGTGAAAACCTTCAATGTAGGGGTAAGAGGGTTGCCTCTGTGTTTGTGGAGAAATGTTCAGCAGACCGCCTTCACCAACTACTCTTAGAGAGGACTGCTCAGCTCATCCCCAGCTCTGTCAGCACAGACTAGATGCCACCTTTGTGTCCAAGTTATTAAATGAAATGTTGCTCTACCAGAGGGGTCTGGAGCACAGACTGAGACCTTCAGCTTCCAGGCATTGGTCCTTGTTGCTGTTTTAAATTGTAAGAGACCAGAAGAATTTTTTGCTCTGTCCTCTCACCGTGGGCTTGGAACATAGGTTTTTTTCTTTATGAATCCAAACAAATTTAGGTTTGTCAGACAACATTTGTCAAGTGATTTACATTTTTAACTCACAAATTGAAGAGTTGGACTACAAATTATCAGAGCTAGGAAAAACATAAGAAAATAGCATATACACTTAGGAGTAATTCAACATTCATTTCTAATTTTAAACTGTTTCTTTAAATCTCAGGTCTCCAACTCCATCTTGTTCATTTGTCTGAGAGCTATTTTAATGTTCTAACCACCAAGGCTGTTTCTGAAGGACTGGAAGTTGTTTTAGTAGAGTTTCTCCCCAGGGGCTATGAAAATGAGCTAGGTTTTTACTCGCCCCACAGCTGATAGAGTTAGGGGACTCACTTCTGCTCAGCAAGGAAAACCTGGGTGGAATATTCTGCTGATGTGTATTAAAAGCTGATGCTAAAGTTTAACAGCTACCAGGAAAAAAAAAGTTTTATTGAGTGTTAACAGCAGTGCTGTGGGGTCGTACTCACAGAAAGGAATTTTTCAAAACACACAGTAGGAAGTTCACAGGAAGTTCTTCACCTGGACCCAGTAAGACAGCACTGACTTGGTCAGCAAACAAGGCAAGAAGCTCAGGCAAAGGCATCCGGAACAGGGCTCCTGGGAGCAACACAGGCTGCACGAAGTGGCCAGTTTTCTCAGGAAAGCTCCTGAACAGTGGCAGTTAATACTTAAAGCAATTTGTGTTATTGGATGTTGGAAGCTTTTCGCAGAGATGTTATTTCTCTTAGACACACTCAACTTGAGACCTCCCAGACAAGCTTAGGCGTTAGAGAAGAACAGAGACCTTCCAACTCCATCACAAAGGCAAAACGAACTTATTGAAATTGGAGGGAGACGTGGTCCCCACCTCCCTTTCTGTGTGAGTCTGCTTCTTTCTCATGCGTGCATTCGTCCATTCATCAAACACTTATAAGGCCTCTAGCAGATTCCAGACACCCTTCTAGGACTGGGCATTCAGTGGTGAGCAAAGCAGGCTCAAACTTCTGCCCTTAGGGCACTTTCTCCCCCCACACGATTGGTTTAATTTTTTTTCAGCAGGAGAAAAAAAGAATTAAGTTACAAGATTCTTTTAATATTTTCACAATGGTAAAACTAAAACTGAGCTCCAGGCTATGTGTGTAAGTAAATTTACAACACAAAAGGGTTAAATAAGATTTTCTCTTTTAAAGATACAAGAATTTAAGCCTTCCTTACATTTAGCATACTTCACAGAACAGAGACCACAGGAGAACAACCCCCCTCCCCTCCGCAGCTCTACCTTCAGGAAGTGAACAGGGGCCTCGAGCCCTGTGTGCTGCTGGGCTCCCCTGAGAGCCTGCTTCCCGTCACTGCCTGGAAGTGGCAGCCCGTGGGGCCAGAGGAGGGCTGGAAGGGTGTGTGGTGGCCTCTTTGTGATCAGAGCCTGGTGGGGCCCGAGGTGGGCCATCTTATTGAGGATGGCCAGGTACTGGCCAGGGGGCTGTGGCTTGACACTGGTGGTGAACATGGTCTGTCCTGGCCCCTGGCCCACTCCAGTGGCATGAACTCAGAGAAGGTCAGAGCAGGAGTCTGTCAGGTTCAGAAGTTACAAACTCAGATGGCTCCAGGGGAAAGACTGGGAGTAAAAGTGTACAGAAGGGACAGGAAGGGGTGGTAACTACGGTAAACCAAAGAATGTGTGTCCACATCCACAGACGGTTTGGGGGGACACTGTGCAGTCTAAACAAAACACCTTTGAGCGTCAGAGGCCTCTCGTGGCTGCGATTCAACTCTCAAATGTCCTTGGACCAGAAACCAAGGCCCAAAGAGGATAGGCGCCTTGCTCAAGGTCACACAGCCAAGCAGTGGCAAAGCTGAGGCTAGAACTCAGCTGTTCTGGCCCTGGCCCAGTGCTTTTTCACTACACGATACTCCCTCTGGTCCCAGAGCTCAGCTCCTTGAGGCATCTCAGAAACTTTCTGATGTGAGCTTGGTGAACAACTCACTCATCCTCTCAATGATTATTTATAAAGCTCCGTCATGTGCCAAACAACAAAGAAAGTTTGAGAGTGTCGAACAAGACCAACGTCAGTAGTGGGCCTTAACCTCGCGGAGCTTAAGCATGCGCTGCTTCAGCGATCAGATATATAATCAGTAGGAAACAATAAAGTCCTTTTTCTTCCCCTTTGAGCACTTCTGGGGCAGTAGTTATGAGTCCAGGCCTGGATAAACATATGAGGTTAAGCTGAACAAGAAATAAGTGTAATGTGACGTAACTGATGTCATGTGTCTTTAAAATTAACCTAGCTCAACAATTGGTATAAACTGATTACTGTGGAATAGTAACTGGGTAATTAGTAGCTGATCAATGCAGACTTGCTGGCTGTAAGAGGTCATGTGCTATGTAATCTCAGCAGCTGAGCAGATGCATGAACTTGTTCTGCATTTGGCTCCTTTCTCACAGGCTCAGCAGTAGCATGCTCGAGGGCCAGGGCCACCCATTCATTGCACAAATATCACTGGAGTGCCTGCCTGTTATGTAGAGGACTTTGTGTTAGGGTGCATATGTAAGTGCTATGGTGTTCAAGGATTGGTGTTTGTGACCCGAAGGTAAGCTGGAGACCATTTTCTGCTGAATTTCCCAGGAGTATGGTAGAATCCTTTGAAAACAGACAAAGACAGATCTCTTAGGTCAGCATGTCAGTTTGTACCACCTGCTATAACTGGAAGGAGAGGTGGACAGAGGTAAGATCACAATGATTCATGGGTTATGGCTAATGGTCTGAATGGTCAGGGACTTGGAAGGAACATGATTGAAAAATTGGTGACAAGGAAATCTGAGGAAGAGGCATGTGGGTAGAGTTCTCTGGACGGGCACAGAGTGTGAGATATTTGTGTCTTGTGTGAATGCTCGCAGAAAGGTGACCTCAAGTGGAGAGGATGACCCTTCTGTGGACATCAATCAGGATCCTTCTCTATCTACTCTTGGCTCTGCCCAGTGGGGCTCATGAACAGGGTGGCCATGGTTGGGATGAAAGGACAAAGTTTATGCATGGGTCCAGCAACATGGAATTCCAGTCACCAAGGCTGATCTGGCTATAGCCATTGCTGAGTGTCCAAACTTCCAGTAGCCTTTTAGCTCCTAAAAGGGCACATTCCCCAGGGGGATTAGCCAGCTGTTTGGTAATAAGTTGATTATATTGGATTATTCCCATAATGAAAGGGATGCCACTTCGTTCTTACTGAAATAGATGCTTTCTCTTCTTGCCTTCTTTGCCTGCAATGTTTCTACCTAAATTATTATCCATGGACTTATGGAAGGCTAGCCAGAAACTATCATGGTTTCTAAACCAAAGAATTCATTTCATAGAAAATGAAGTTGCAACAATGGGCCCATGCCCATGAAATTCACTAGTCTTACCATGCTCCCCATCATCTTAAAGCAGCTAATTTGATGGAACAGTGGAATAGCCGTTTGAAGACTCAGTTGGGTGCTAGCTAGGTGACAATGCCTTGCAGGGCTAAGGCAACATCCTCCAGGATTCAGTCTGTGCTTTTAAACTGATGTCCAATATATGGTGATTTTCCCCCCCGGAGCCAGGATTCATGGGTGTGGGAATCAAGGGGAGGAAATGGGGATGACTCTTATCACTGTTATCCCTAGTGATTCACTAGCTATGTTTTTTGTTCCCATCCCTGCAGTTGGGCTCTGCTGGTTTAAGAGTTTTAGCTTCAAAAGGAACTCAAGGTGGGAAATGCTTCCACCCAGGGACACAACCGTGATTCCACTGAACTGGAAGCTGAGAGAGCCACCTACACACTCTGTGCTTTTGTGCCAATGAGTCAATGAGCAAAGAAGAGGGTCACATACTGGCTCTGGGAGCTGATCCTGATAATCATGGGGACATTGGGATTACTATACGATAGGGCTAAAGAACAGTATATTTGGAATGCAGGAGATCCTCTGGGGAACCTCTTACTGTTCCTATTTCCTAGGATTAAAGTCAGTGGAAAACTACAACAGCCCAGTTCAGGCAGGCTCACAAATGACCCAGAGCCTTCAGGAATGAATGTTCGAGTCATTCCAACAGCCAAGGAACCACAAGTAGCTGAAGTGCTTGCTGAGGGTAAAGGCAGTAGGTTCTGGAAGAAAGTCATAATGTCTTCCAGCAACGACCATGTGCCCCGTGCACAAAGGAGGGCTATCATAGTTGTGTGTTTTTTCCTCATTTTCATATTTATATGTTTGTTTATATATTAACTAAATTTTTGTTTTCTTCCTCCCTCTCATCTCCATATCACCTAACCTAAAATGTATTATATAATAGTTAGCTTTATATACCAATATTTAAATGACAGGGACTGTGAATCAGCTAGAAGAAAAATTAACATCATCCACAAACAAAAGAGGGACTTTGTATCCTCTTCTAGGAAAAAGGTTACTGTGTTTGAGGTTGTACCTGTGACGGTTGGATCCCACCTGGCTGAAGCATGGCTTTATTACGGTTTTGGAGATAAAATATGGCTTAAGGAGCTGTGTAGAGTATAAGCTGACAAGGGTTGACTGTGGTGGCTTTGTAATGTGTCACCGTGGCTAGGCTGAATTCTATTTCCCAGAACTTCACTCCCTGTATGTTTCCAGTTGGAGTGTGTCACGAGGGAGATCCTGGTGTGAGATTCGGAGGGCGGAAGAGAAGCAGCAGCTGCTGCTGTTGACTCCCTGGTTCACCCTATTGCTGTGATGTAGGAGCCAGACCTGCCACTGAGCCACCTTCTCCTGGCTCTTCCTTCAGCTTCTCTGACTCCTGGGCCAGGTGTGTGTTAGGTCCATGATGAAGGACATTAGCTTCTCCTGTAGACACTCATACCATCAAGGTCAGAAGCAGCCAAAACGCCAGCTGGTGCTTGTGAGTTTTGCCATATCCTTGCTCTGCCCTGCTTTGCACTTACCTTCCTTCCCAACTGCCTGCCCTGCAGACTTCAATTTCTAGGCCTAGTCACAAAGCCAATCTGCCAGAAATGCTTCACCAGCTCTCACAGTTACTTAAGAGCAAATCTCTGTCACAGACCCGTATCATACATACAGTGCCTTGTGATTTTGCTTCTCTGAATGAACTCTGATTGACACAGTGGCTTAAAGAATAGGAGAGTTTATTTCCCTCACATGTTCCAAGGTGAGCAATCCAGGAGGGCAGCCCAGCTCTGCTCCACAGGAACATTCAGGGATCCAAGTTCCTATCACTGGATTGTACCACCATCCTAAGGCGCTGTCTTCACCCACCTACTCAGAGCAGAGTCTCCACAGCCAAACTCCAGCCAGGGAAAGACGAGAGGGTGTGGAGGAGGCATGTTCCACATGGAAGGCCTGGCCCTGGAAGTGGCACTCGGCCCTTCTGTTCACATCCTGTAGATGAGAACTTCATCACGTGGCCTTACCCAACTCCAAGGAAGACCAGGAAATCTGTTCTAGTGAGGAAGCCTTGTGCCCAGCAAGAAAGAGACAAGGCATTTTGGTGAACAACTAGCATGAATATAGACTAGTTTTAATAGGGTGAATATTGCTCTATATAATATATAATATTACATGTTACTGTATAATAATATATAATGCTATATATGCTGCATAATATATAGAATATATATTAGACTAGATAGAATACAGTAATATGTAATAGATAATATTATATATTATGATGCTGACCCAAAAGTCCTAAAAATAGCATAACAGAACCACTAAAAATGAGCTGAGTTACCCAGCAAACCAAAGCCAGAAGCAGCCTGTGCAATGAAAAATTGAATTGAATGCTTCCAGATTTCAGATTTTTCTGTTGCCAATAAATAAATAAATAAAGTACTACCGTAACAACAAACCCCAGGAACTTCCCCAACTGAAAATCATAATTGATTACAAGCTGTTGCCTGCAGTATTGAGTTACATTTCGCCTTACCAACTAAATGCCTCAGTAGTTAAAATGATTTTGTTTGAGATTCACATGGATTAAATAGCCTAGAACACATCCACCCTAGACTTAATCTAAGAGAGAGGAGATTTGGTTAAAATGTTGCTTCTCAGCATGTCAGGAAATGTTTTCTTCAATTAAGTAATCTTATTTTAGAGTTAACTCTGTGCCAAGAAAATAAACAATATATCTTTCATGAACACATCCACTCTGTTGTATAAAAACTTTTATTTTCTGGGAGGCTGCTCTTGGAATTTGTACACATAATGAGATCAGAGCTGGAAAAAATCCTGTTTTCTTTAGCATTTAATGGCTTTGGAAACTATAAGGGGCCATGTGACACACTATAATGACAGAGCTCTGTGAACAAGTGAATATCAAAGATCAACGGATAATCTCCCCCGCTAAAAACCCTGCAGTTTTACAGGAACCCTGCATTAAGTACAGTGGGATGTTTCCACTCAATCTTGAGCTGCGTAAAAATTAGTTGCAAGAGAATCTGTTGCTGATCACAGAACAAATGTTGTTATGCTTTCAACACATTTTAAGGGATTAGGCATTATGGCTACATACTTCTAAGATCAAGCTGCAATAGTGGGAAGTCAGGCAAAATCTTTAAGATCCTAGTGCCTGGCTATCGAAAGGATGGCATCATACAAGGTAAAACGCTAGAGGACTCTTTTTTGGAGGTCTCTGCCCCCCCACCACAGAGGAAGGAGCAGTAGTTGTGTTATGTACAACAGAGGGTACAACACCCTCTGTTATGCTCCAGCAACACCAAATGACTCTCACTTCCCATAACATGCAACTCTGCTTCTTTCCTCCACGCTTCTGCATATGCTGTTTCCACCACTAACACCCCTGCTGTCCTAGGAGACCCAGCTCCAGCATCGCCCCTCCTAGGGAGCCCAGGCTCCTCTTCCCTCTCCTACTAAATTTTTTTCTTACTTCTTTCCCTGCAGGTGAGCTTCTTGAAAGCAAGAAGTGTTACTGATATTGTTTCCCTTACCTTCCACGCAGACTTATGGTGAGTACACAATATATGTTTGTGAAATAAACAAGTAAATGTTACCTCTAAAGAGGTGGGATAAGGGAACTTCCCAATTGGCCAACTTCAGTGCCCTTTTTGACATAGGAAAGGGCCAGTCTCAGAGCTCAACGGGGAAGAAGAGAAGAGAAGTTCCTCTGATCTTTCGCATTCTCCTCTCGGTCTGTACCTGGGTCAACCGAGACCAGTATTTAGCTTCCAGTTGTGTCCCTCATGTTCCCTTGATGGCCGATGGAAGGCACAAGTGAACATTTGCTGGCACGAACTACGTGAAAGGCCCTCCGCCCTGGGAACCTCGGTGGTATGTTCCCTTTCCGGACAGACGCCAGGGCAAACACTAGTGAAGGAGCAGCGCAGAAGCAGACTTTCTCGGACCTGGTGAGAGAGCTTTCATCTCCTCAGAAGGAAGAGTTGACTTTGCTCCATCTAGCTTTTGTGTGCAGAGTTTAGATGGGAAATTGGGACAGAGCATGGAGGGAAGGGGGTCCAGCCTTCACAGATTCATCCAGATTCATATACCCTGTTCCACCACTCCCAACACTTGCTCCTTGGGCCTTTAAAGGGATAGTGACCAAGATGAAGAGCCAGGAACCCTGGGATGGTAATGAGGAGAACAGTGTCTGAGTCCCACCACTGCTGGTGTGATCTTCAGCGAGCCTCTTAATTTCTCAAGCCTCAGTTTTTTCACCTTTTAATGGGGGCAACAATATCCACCCAATCACTTTACCACAAGGTGCTAAGCTTTGAAAAAGTTAGTTTCCACAAAATCTTTTAAATACTTAAAAGTGCCATATCAACGCATGCCTTATCTCCCTCCACTCCCTTATGAGTAGCCTGCCTTTCAGCCCACCTGGACCACTTGGAGTCTACAAACACCTTGCTCACACAGATGCTTTTCACCTGTGGGGCAACTGCCCCCATTAAGATTCTCCTTCTTGGCTGTGCTGTCATGCAGATATCAGGTACCCCCTGACATGGCATGATAACAAGGGCATTTCTCTGTGATCTTCCCCCAAACCCATAAGCCTAGTCTAGCCGTGAGGAAAACACCACACACATTCAGATCGGGGGCCATGTACAGGATACATGGCCAGTACTCCTCAAGATTGTCAAGGTCATGATAACAAGCAAAGACTGAGAAACTGTCGCAGACTGTCACAGAGAAGCCTGAGGAGGCACAACAACCTAATGCAATGTGGTTCTCTGAAACAGATCCTGAAACAGAAAGAGGACATTAATAGGGAAGGTGGTGACATCCATAAAAAGTGTAGAGTGTAGTTAATAGTAATGCGTCAATGTTAGCTTCTTAGTTTTAATAAGCACACCGTGGAAATTTAAGATGTTAAGAATGGGGGAAGGCGGGAAGGGTATAGTTCAGTGGTAGAGCGCATGCCTAGCATGCATGAAGTCCTAGGTTTGATCCTCAGTACCTCCGTTAAAAAAATAAATAAATAAACATAATTACCTTCCCCCAAAGCAAAAAGAACACCCTAACCCCCCCCAAATAAAAAAAAAGTAACAACAAAAAATTTTTTAAAGAATGGGGGAAATCATATGAGAAATATATAGGAACACTGTTTGCAACTTTCTGTATATCTAAACTTATTAAAAGTTAAAAATGTGTTAAACAAAATTCTGTTTCCCCTTCAAGCTTCATCCAAACAGCACCTCTTTGTGATGCCGTACTGAATCCCCCCGTTAGCTGGGCACTTCCTTTCATCTAAACCCTCCTAGCACTTGGCTTCTTCCTTAAGTGGCATTCTACAGGTTGTAATTGTTTGTGGGATCTTTAGCCCTGCCCCACCAGACGCACCCATATACTAACAAGCAGGCAACTTGACGGTGATTTTTTTTTTTTTAATTGGCAGGGCCTAACAGAGCCTCAGACACGTGATCAATATTCAACGAGTGTCTATGAACGGGTGGGTGGACGAATGGCAGCAGGCTGTGCTGTCACAGTGCAGAGTTCCTGCAGCATGGTCATCCTCTCCCGGCTTAGCTGGGCAAGATATTTGCCCAAGAGAGAATTTATTCTGTAGGCTCAGGCAATGTGTGTTACTAGAGGCATTGCCATATATTTGCAAAACACCGTGTATATCTAAGACTTCTCAAGAGATTTAGAAACTACGACTTATTAAACTTCACACCCCACCCACTCACATGAAATGCTTAAGGCATAATTTAGTAATCCAAACTGTACATACCACAGGAGATTTGAAAAGTGCCTAATTAAAGATACAATGCCGTCCTCACCTTATCCTGGGCTAAATCCACTGAAATTAGCGAGCATTTGGATTCAGAAGAGGAAGAATTCAGGCATTTTTATAGCTGTGGATTTGAAGGGATTTGGGGCATCAGTACACTAGGCTTGGATGAGAAAAATAGGCTAGCAATTGGGAATAAATAAGATGGTTGGACGCCAAACAGGATGTCAGAATTAAGAAAGAAAAACTGGAAAAGAATGAAACTGAACTGCTGAATGAAGGGTGTGGGAGAGGCCTGTGATGAGGGGTACTGAAGGAGAGATAAGAAATGTTGTCTTAGCCCAGTTTTCTCCTTTCTAAAAAGCAGATCTTGAGACATGGGTTTGTATGGAGGTGGTTAATTTTTAGAAGTGGAGAATGGGGGAGCACGGACCGGCTGGCTCACGTTCTCATTGCGGAGGGAATTAAATTTTGAATACAACCTATAAGAACTGGGAGTGCACAGGATTATGAAAAGTGGCTATTATAGTCACGCAAATAGTAACAGCTAATGGTGGTTTAGCTAAATTTCGTCTCTTTCAAGGAAAATTTTCAAAACCAAATTTTGTAAGTTTGAAAATCCTACGACAAGGAGTCGATGGTAAATCAACTTAACTAACTTCCAGGTTACGAGGCGCTATTTTTAAAGTTTTGTATCTTTACAGAGGCTGGAGCACTTGTATAACTAGCATCATTAACTTTATTTCTAAACCAACTAAATGAAAGCACAACCGTTGGTAGAACAGCAATCACCACTACTCTTGTGTTAGTGGGAGGGGGTTCGTTTGTCCTCCTGGACTCTCACATGTCACGGTGACCTGCTCTGTGACAGCGGCCTCAGAGAAGCCGATTCCACACATACATGACTGTAATCGTTGCTTGATTATGTACTGCTTCAGCCTTTTCCTCTGAGCTGTTCATCCAAACATGGTCAGGTTAAGCGGCTCGAGGTTTCTGAGGTCAGGAAAAGACTCCAACTGTCAGAAGCAGAACTCTTTGGAGAAAGCGCGTCTGGACCTCAGTTAACATCACTGCAGCTGCTCTCGTTTCTGCGGCCCAGCAGCCCAGGTGCTCTAAGCGGCTCAGGGCCATCAGCTCTCTTTCTCTCTTTCCCCTTTGCTGTCTGCCATTGTGGTCTTGGTACGGAGTGATTTGAGAAAGGTGTTTCGAATGAGTTCTCTGCAGCAGCTGCTGCGTTCAGAATCCCAAGCCAGCTCAGAAATGCAACCCCAAGATATGTACTTCAGGCCACCAAGGCAACAGGAGTTAACATTGCTGTGCCTCCAAGTTTAAGAGACCCACTGCCTCTTCCCAGAACCTCTCCAAACTCAGAGCTTACCTAGGATGCGCACTTGGTGAAGGAAGACTGCCCTTGGAGATAGTGTCTCCCACTGGCTAGGTGACCTCAGGTAATTCACAATCTCCCCAGACCTCAGTTTCCTCATCTATAAAATGTGACTGGAGGAACAGAAGTTCTTTCAGCTCCAAGATGTTATGATATAAAAATCCTGCCAAGGCAAATCTTTTCTTGTGTTTGCACACCTCCCTCCTCTATACTTGACCTGCACTTGGAAAACATCTGCTGCCTCACCCTTCCACACCCTCATCAGACACTTGAGAAAATCAGGAGTATTTCTTTTATAAAAGAGCTTGAACCATATTTTCTACACACTTGGCTCCTCTTTGCCAGTAAAATCCCTGCCACCTCTTCAGAACATAGGGAATCAGCATGGCATCAGAGAGACAGCTCGTTCTCAGCTGGTTCCTTCAGTCTGGTATCAAATTTGGCTATTTTCAACATCTTTTTCTCTCTGCATCAGGTGATGGATGCCAGTCTGTTGATCTCTGATTTACACCAAGAGAATCTGAAGTAGGATGTTTCTCACAGGGGAAAAATATGTTTTGAGAATTCCTTTGCCTATTCCAGTTGACAACCCCTGGGCATAGTTACAAGGCTACAGTTTTATTTCCATAGATGTTGCTTCTTATCAGAAAGTCAGGGGGAGTTGGTTGGGGAATGGTGCTTAAATGCAGCTCTTTTGTTCCAATCTTCAAAGAAAGTTAAAAAATCAACTCTTTAAGATGGATGGCTTCATCTAGACTCCACAAAAAGTATGAATTCTGATAACCATGTCAGCCTGAAAATACAGAACATAGCAATTACAGGTCATTTCCCAGTTGAGTGAGCAAATTCCCCAGGCTGGGTTTCCTCTGAGTTTGGTGGAAGCCTTCAGCAGTGGCACTACTGCAGGTGCTCAATTCTGGTGTGTAGTGTTGTTTGTTGCTTGGCTGATGTTGGACTGATCTCAGTTATCTTCCTGACCATGCGAGAAGAAAAGTACCTCATTGTTAAAATCTGTCATCGGTTTTCACTGGGGCAGCACCAGTGATGACCCATCAGTTCTCCACAGCAGGAGAGTAGTGATGTGGCTTGATCTCTGCTTAGAGGCACTGATGCACTTCTTTGTGTTAGAAGACGAGTGTATGCCAGGATGCCCTGACTTCAGAGCATCCAAAAGGCTGATGCTAAGTTGAGGAAAATGAATATGACAGCCAATGTTTTTTCAAAGTGAGTTGAAATGTCAATGTGAGGTCTTCCTTATTTGTGTCCCAATTATGTCCAGAGCTCTCTTTTTTTTCTGGATTCTTTCAATGTTTCTCTTGGCGTGCTTATGGTGCATGAAGAAGCTCCTTTTCAATATGAGGGTGAAAAGCATTTCTCTTTGTTTAGACACTTAGTATGTGAATTCGTTTTGCAGTTCTGACCCAGAGAAGCCAATTCTATTCCTGGCTCCACCAGGCAAGTCATGTATCCTTCCTGGACCTTATTTTCTCATCTTAAAAAAAAGAAAAAAAAATGAGAGGTTTAGAGTAGACCATCTTTTGCAGAACTAGCTATATTTTGTAGGTCCCAGTGTAAAATCAAAATGTGTAGGATCTAAAGTTCAAAAATGATTAAGAATGTCAAGAGGACAGGAGTAGAGCATTAAATCAAGGGCAGGACCTGTCTACACACAGGGCCCTGTGCGGCCAAACAGGTCTCACACACACAGGTTGAAAGCTGGCCTTGATCTCATCTGGGCCCTGTCCATACCAAAATTCTCTGTTATCAAGGTTTCATTTTTGACAATTCCACAGGCACCATTCTCATGCAAAAATCAAACAAATGACAACAACAAAAAAGCAAAACCAAAACATTTGAGTTGCATTTTTTGCCTGAAGCCCTTCTCTCTCTCTTTTTTTTTTATGTTCCTTTGACCATAAGTTGTACCTCAGCCCTTCCTGCCTTCGTTTTCTACTCCAAGATGGATTTTCTTCTTTCCTGTCTAAAACATCCAAATGACCTTTGCTTTTGGCTTTTTCTAAATCACCATATGTTAGATAATAGTGCCCAGAGGAATTACTTCCAGAGTGGCCTAAACACAAAAGAAAAACACACAGCCAACTTTTTCTCTAGACCAGTGCAAACATTTCATTAAACCTAAGTGTCTCAAGAGGAAAATTGACAGAATAAACCTTTCACCCAGCAAGTCCACTCTGCATAGGGCTTGTACCCAATCCTTCTTTTTGCATTTTTACATCCCTGATTTATCTACTGCTTTGCCAATAAAAGCAGTCATGTTCTTTGATTTAAGTTTTTTTACAATGGAAAAGTGGCCAGAGAAAATGACTCAGTTGAGTGTTTTATTAACGGAAAGAACTGATATGCCAGCAACAATCTGAGTTCTTTGCCCTTCTCTATCATGTTGCACTATAACATAGCACCTCCCTGAGAAGTTGAAGATTGCAAGTTAAATGCTAGCAAATCAATGATTTGTCAGATGTTAGGTTCACAAAAGTGCCAACCACAAAACACAATGAACTATCAACATTGAGCAGGAAAATCTGTTCATATAATTGAACAATTACAAAACAACTACCAAAAGTGGGGAGGATTCTCTTAACATGTCTTACAAGGCAGTAAGTTTGATTTCTTGCTTGAGTGTTTCTGCCATTCCCAAGTTACTGAAATCTCGTTCAGGTAGATAAACTGTCTGTACAAAATTTCACCATCCCTTCAAATAGATGAAAAAGCAGGCTGATTCTTAAAGTTAACTTCCACAATTTTAAGAGGAGAAAGTGACTACTTCAAATCTATTAATGACTGAAAATCCAAGCTCAAAAGGAACTTATTTTCTGTTATGAAAGTTTGGGGTGTTCTGTTTATTATTGAAAACAAGTACATTTACCCTGTTACTTTAACCTTGTTAAAAAAAATCAAAAGCCCACTTGTCTCAAATATTCAAGATCACGCATGTTCTTTTTTAAGGGACAATTTAGGGCAAAGATGTTATAAACACTGATAAATCACTGTCTGACAGTGTCATGAGAATCCAGATATTTGAATGTCAATATCCTTCAAAATATGAGCAAACAAGTCTATCAAACAATAAATGGCTATACTGAGAGCTGATCTTCTCTGCCTAATGGCAGGATTGTATCTAAACCCCTGTGCTAGTCTCCTAGAGCTGCTGTAACAAAGAACTACAAACAGGGTGAATTCAAACAATAGAAATTTATTTTCTCACAGTTGTGGAGGCTGGAAGTCCAAAATCAAGGTATCAATGGGCTGTGCTTTCTGAAGTCTCTAGGGAGGGCCCTTCCTTGCCTCTTCCTAGCTTCCAGCGGCTGCCGGCAGTCCACGGCATGATTTGGCTTGCAGATGTCTCCCTCCGGTCTTGGCCTCCATTGTCACATGGCCTTCTTCTTGTGTCTCTTCTCTTGTTCTTGCAAGGACCAGTTTTACTAATCTGCCCGGGCTGCTATAACAAAATAGGATAAGCCACGTGGCTTCAACAGCAGACATTTGTTTCTCACAATCTTGCTGTGAAGGCTAGAGGTCCCAGATCAAGGTGCTGGCCAGTTTGGAAGGTCACAAATTTGGGGGGGATGCTATTCAACCTAGTACATTCAAATGATAATCAAATGATAATCTCTAAGCAAATGATAATCTCTTCTGTGTTCAAATGAAATAAAATAAAATGTCTTTACAAGGTGTTTCAGGAAAAAAAACAAAATAAAGCAAAACTCTAAGAATCCATTCCATTCAGTCACCCATAACATCAGTTCTCAAAGTGGGGTCTAAGGACCACTTGCCTCACTTCAGCTTTGGGAGGGGCGGGTTACAAACACAGATTCTTAGACTCCACCCTAGATCCACCAGGTCAGAACTGCTAAGTGTAAAGGCCAGGAATCTGCATTTTAAACAAGCTCCCAGAGATTCTGTGCACACTAAAATCAGTGCACACCACTGATCTGTAGTGCCAGAAACAGGCAGATGCCTTATATTCCCTGTGTTGCTTCTTAAATATATTCCCTTTTTTCATTCTTTTAAGGTGAAATTGACAACAGCTGGTAAACAGGTTTTTTAAAAAAAATATTTGAACACCATTACAAAGGTACTCCTCATTCCTCTTTCCCCTCCAGACCAAATAATATAGATGCACAAAATATTAATTCCTTCGTCTTTCTAGGATGTGTTTTCTAACTTACAAACCCTGGTCACATTCCTATCCTCTCCAGAATCCTTTAGCCATGGTAGGAGACACCACTGTTTCATATTTCAGATTAAGAAAATCTGAAGCCTTAGAGAAGTCACACTGAGGCCAACCCAATCAAGGTTCTTTCCAGCCATGAAAAAAGGTACCTACTTAATTATTAACAGCCTATGAGGTAGAGTCTGCCCCTAATTCTTCCTTCCTTCCTGCCAGCCCTTTGTGTCAGCTTTTATGAGTGAGGAAACAAACCTCCCAGCTCATGGGCTGTTTGCGTTCTGAGCCCTGTGGTGGGGCAACAGTGGGACACGAAGATGGTGAGACTGGGAAAAGGGGGAGTCGTGAGATGAGACAAAAGCAGCCTTTCATCTTAACTGAAATCTTGAGGACCAGTCGTTTCTTTTAGAGTAACACAAAAACGACACTTGGTCCGGGCCATTCACAGCATCCTGATTCTGCTACAGCCAGAGGTTTGAAAACCCTAGCGCCTATACCTACTACTTCTCAGCCTTGAATTTTGCTCTCACCTGAAATAGAACTCTGTGCTCATCATTCATAGATGGATTCATCAAACATAAGTGAACATCCTCTGAGGATTCACAGTCTACACATGAGTGTAGCCAGAGTGATAATATTCATGCACTATGAAGAAGAGAATTTGCAAATAAGAGAGAATTTTGTTGAGTTAGAAAAGAGGAAGAAAATAGAAGTGCTATTCAGATCTAAAACCACATTCCCCAACGAGAAGTGATTCAAGGGAGGCTGTGTGTGTGTGTGTGTGTGTGTGTGTGTGTGTGTGTGTGTGTGAGAGAGAGAGAGTGAATCAGACCACCTAAGCTAGCACCTTTTACATATTTCCTATTCTAAAGACAATTGTGAGATTTTACTGAAAGTGTCTTTTTCAGTCTGACTGGAAAAGTGAACAGTTTTAATCACTATTCAAGTCAGAAAGCATCTTTAACCACTCATTGTGAGCAAAACTTTTTTTTAAATTGAAGTATAGTTGATTTACAGTGTTGTGTTAATTTCAGGTATACAGCAAAGTGATTCAGTTTTATGTGTGTGTATGTATTCTTTTTCAGATTCTTTTCCATTATAGATTATTTAAAAAATCTTTTTAAGTTAAGAATTGCTTAAAAAATTAGAGGACACAGTCAGCCCTTAAGGATTTTACAGTATTTTTAGCAAAGAAGTTACATGTATTATTATAGAATACTATAGAAATTCAAGTTACCATAGATGAAAGATGCCATATAAATGGCATTTTAAAAGTTTAACATGAAAAAAAATTATCTTTTTATTTAAAAAAGATTAAATTTTCACACTAACAGCAAGGTTCAAGGTAAATTCCTTAAACATTATCCAGAAAAATAATGAGATTCTAGTATAACAAATATCTATTGCTGGTCCTTCATCTTCATATAAATGAAATTATACTTCATCATAAAGTATGACTGGCTTTTTGGGAGAACTATAATGAGGAAGCGAGTCTAGAACTGGGTCTTGAGAGAAATGAATGGTGATACTGATAGAAGACCAGCCTACATATTAGGTCGACAATATAAAACTGCCATTTTTGTAAGTCAGTACGGTCCATTTTTGGGAATTTCATATGGTTCAACAGGAACCATGGAGTTTCTGAAATGGCGAAGGGAAGAGACTGATGTTTAGGAAGATTTATCTGGTGGTGGGTAGGTGGGAACATGACTAGAAGCTGCGAGACAATTAGAAATTACCCAGGTGTAAGATGGTCAGACCCTGGACTCTGGCTGGCTGTGGATATGAAAAGGAAGACTCAAATCTCAGAGGAATTATGAAGGGAAACTTCACCAAGACTTGATGACTAACTGATAATTGAGCAAAGAAGTAAAGAGAGGAGTCAGTGATCAATGCAACACTTCGATTCTAGGGGATTAGGATAACAATGCCGTTTGGCAAAAGAAATGGACGTTGATTTGCCCAATGTGTTTTCCTGAAAATCCATGTATAGCCCCAAATATTATAAATCAGTTCATGATTTACATACACTAAGAAAACTTACTGCATTTGTTAAAATATTGGTTTGCTGCTTTAACAAAGATCAAATAAAAATGGCTTAAATAAAATAGGTTTGTCTCTTATGTAAAAGTCTGAGCTAGTAGAAAGCACCCAAGAGTAGGGCAATGCTGCTATAGGGACCCAAGTTCCTTCTCTCTTGTTGCTCTGTCATCCCTTATCTGCATGACCAAAACCTGCTCACTACCACCTGTCCTTGTGTCAGGCTGCAGGAAGAAGAAAGAGGGTGTCAGACATGAGCAACTTCCACTCAAGGATATGACCCAGAAGTTGTACTTCCATTCATATCCTATTGGCCAGATCTTGGTCATATGGTTATATCTAGCTGCAAGGGAACCTGGGAAATGTAGTCTTAAGGGGTGGCCAGGTCCCAGCTAAAACTTGGGATGGGAGTCGGGGAGAAGGAAGAAGGGGACAGCAGATATCGTGAGATAATCAACAGTCTGTCCTAGGTGCAGCCTAGGGGGAAAGTCTTTTGTAAAATAAAAAGTTGTTTTGAAAATAATAATTAAGGCAAAATCCAGATTTTCAAATATCAGGTTTTCTAGAACTGCCACATATCTGCAAAGAGAAAGGGAGGAAGAAAATACCACTCCCCTTTCCCCAAACTGCTCCAGTTCTTGGGATTCTGAATCAATCAATGAGGCAGGAAGGCACTGAAGAATTTTTGTGGGAGCAGATTACTTGCTGAATCTTAGAACCAGAAAGTATTTTGTAAGAGTATCACATATTAAACATAGTGTGAACTGAGAGATTTTTCTGGAAGGAGATTTCTCCAAGTGAAAAAAAAAGACTGTCCAAGTGAATATTTATTTCCATCTCTATCACCAAGTCTGAGATATTTCCAAAGTCACATCTTCTCCTGGAAGTATCACACCTTGATTCCAACTGTCTTTGCCATGCCTGGCTACCCGGGAATACCCAGTGCCTTCTTTAAATTCAGTCTAGGCACAAGTAAACTCCCTTTCTTTAGTTGTTCTTCATGCAGCTAAGACAGGCTGGCACTTGAAAATGACTTAGCTGAATGCGATGAGAAAACCAAAAGAAAGTATAGGTAACGTAATAACAGTCACTAGGTTTTCAGGGTATAGAGAAAATTCTGAGTCAACGCTGACAACAGTGGCAGTACTAGGGCAATGTCAGAAAGACCTTCCTTCCCAGTTCCCTGCCGATCTCTGCGAGGTGGCCTCAGGTCACGGCTTGTTTTCTAACCTGCAGGAGTCTGACCCTTCCCTACCAAACTGGAGCTTCTAATGACTAACCAGAAGTCACTAGACTCCTCAGTCAGGTACGGGGGCTTCTATGAGCATGCACTAGGAGCAGCGGGTTGCCAGTTGCCCCCTTGCCCAACATAGTACCTGGCACATGTTGGGGCTCAATGTAATGTCTCTTGAGTGAAAATTTATTTTTATTTTATTTTATTTATTTTTTATTAAAGTATAGCCAGTTACAATGTGTCAATTTCTGGTGTATAGCGTAATGTTTCAGTCATACATATACATACATATACTTGTTTTCATATTCTTTTTCATTATAGTTACTACAAGATATTGAATATAGTTCCCTGTGCTATGCAGAAGAAACTTGTTGTTTATCTGTTTCATATATAGTAGTATTTGCAAATCTTGAACTCCCAATTTATCCTTTCCCACCCCCCTTCCCTCCAGTAACCTAAGTTTGTTTACTATGTCTGTGAGTCTGTTTCTGTTTTGTAGATAAGTTCATTAGTGTCTTCTTTCTTCTTTTTTTAGATTCTGCATATGAGTGATATCACATGGTATTTTTCTTTCTCTTTCTGGCTTACTTCACTTAGAATGACAATCTCCAGGTCCATCCATATTGCTGAAAATGGCAGCAATTCTTTATTTTATTCTTTATTATGGCTGAATAGTATCCCATTGTATAAATGTACCACAACTTCTTTATCCAGTCATCTATCAATGGACGTTTAGGTTGTTTCCATGTCTTGGTTATTGTAAATAATGCTGCTATGTACATTAGGGTGGATGTGTCTTTTCAAATTAGAGTTCTTGGATGAAAATGTAAAACTTTACCTCATACAAATGATCAGAGCAACCCAGTCTTCCCACTTAATCCCAGTTTCAGATCTGAGGACCATACTTTCCTCAAACTGTTGGGATTGTGATGACAAGCTTCATGACTTGGGTTATCTGCCCCACCTCCTTCGGGGGCACTTCTGGGCCTTTCTCTCAGAGAAAGTTCCTTCTTCAAAACTGGACAGCTCTACTCATTGGAGGTCTCCAAACACATGTCCATAAAGCAGGAGTCCTCACACTTCGAAACAGGAGCTGACTCATAGGCCTGACCTGAGGTCAGCAGACCAACCTCTTCAGGTTGAAAGAAGGGAGCTGAGGCCCAGAGAATGATTAGCAATTCTCCCAGCCTCTCTCAGCCACTCCACGGCAGAGATGCACCTGGAACCCAAATCGTCAAACACCCAGGTCTGGGTTTGTTTCCCTCCCTACTGCTCGCTGCTCTGCTCCTCCGCATGTTTTCTGTAGAACGCTGACCTCAGGGGAGCTGTGGGGGGCTGCTCTCACCTGGGGTCCCACAGGCAGCACCACCCCTTTTCCGGCCTCAGAGTCTGGCCAGCCTCTTGTTGGTTCCCAGATGCTGTAACATTTCTCTGTGTTCACCCAGAACCTTTGCAGTTTAAGATGTAAAGACAGATACTGCCCCAGCCTGAGCTCACCTGCAGAAACCCCTGGGCACTAGAACAAGATAAAGTTTTCCATCGGGTCCCAGACTGGGTCATAAATACCAGAAAGCACCTGTTGAAAGTAATGCTGTCTTATTCATGTGTGTGTGTTACTATTTTTCTCTGTTTTATTTGCTTTTTTCCTCCATTGGCCCACCTCCACCTCCCTGAATAAATGCAGGCAGATTCTCTGAATGCCTGATCCCTAGATCTCAAACAGATAAACCAGAGAAGTCAGTAACTGTGCCTTGATTGAGTATGCTGAACCGAAATGAGTGCTTACCTCATGAGGACCAATGTTTAAGAATAACCTTGTGTTTGAGATTAGCAGATACAAACTACTGTATACAAAATAGATGAACAACAAGGTCCTTCTGTATAGCACAGGGAACTATATTCAGTAACTTACAATGAAAAAGAATATATATGTATAACTGAATCACTATGCTGTACACCAGAAACTAACACAACATTGTAAATCAACTTTACTTCAATTTTTTTAAAAAAGGAATAATCTTGTTAAGGACTCATTTTACCTGACTCTAAAGATAACATATACTTCTTGGACCAAAACTGGGGGAGTAGGACAGGAGAAAAAGTAGAGAAATATATAGAAATTTTTTAAAATACAATCACATCACCACTTAATGTCTTAGAGTATTTCTTTTCCATCTTAAAAAAAAAAAAAAAACCCAAAACACTCACAGAACTATTATATCATTTCAGGCAAAGCAATGGTTAAAAGAGAATGTCTCCAGTCACAAGAACAGGCAGAAGGAGAGGCCTGCACATCCCAGGAACTGCTGACATGTGTAAAGACAGGAAACGAGAAAGTTTCGTTTTTAAACTTGGAAAAAGAAAAGTACATGTGGTTTTCAGGTTATCATTGTGACTGATTCTTCTCAATTAAAAAGTGATACAACTTCATTGGCTGGTGAGGATGAGAATCCGTGTTCGCTGCGGCTCTGACTGCCGTCAGTTTCTGTTCTGGTGCGGATGTGGCAGGTACTCGTCTGATGAATCTATGTGCTAGTCGGCCTGCCGGGGCTGTGGCAGAGGCGATGGCGGCGACAGCCTGAACACAGGAAATCACCTTCGAAGGGGAAGCTCTGGGCTGGCAGAAGTGTGTTAACCTTTCATCCATGTCATTGGGTTTAATATGTTAACTTTGTAGTAAAAGCTTCTTCTTTGAGCTCAGGGTTCATAAAAAGTGTCACTGGTCCTTGATGTTCCCAGTTGAGGATAGTAAGGAAAACAGAACCCTGAAAGCTCACATTGATTGAAGCAAAGACAGAGCTGGGGGGGGGTCAGCCCAGTGCCCCAGCTCCTCCCGGGCCTGACAGAACTGAACGGCTATTCATAGCCGCTGGAGCACTTCCAAGCTGAGAGTGTAAATTTACTTGTATCATCTCTGCAGAGAGGAACTGTGTAGTCCCCAGTGCCTCCCGGTTGATTCGGATCGACTGTTTATTTGTTTAGTCCTGTAATGATATTATCCACAGGGCTAGAGCCACACAGAGAGGATGAAGAATGCCTGGAGGAGGGCGGCTGTGTGTATTTATTGCCCTGTCAGCCCTTCACGACAAAAGACAAAAGTTGCTGTAATTTGTGTGTTCCCACATACATGATCCATATGGACAATCTTGAGAATAGGTGCTGATGAAGGGGGAAAAAAGGCAGGAGGGTTAACCAGGAATCAAGATGCCAGCTGCCTTGTGAGAAATGCAGAGAAATGCTCTCACAGTGAGCCTCTGATTAAACCCCACAGTTCCTGAGCTGCAAGGATTTTTGAGATGTTATCCATAGCCAGAGGAATAAAGAACCACCAGCTCTTGATTGACTTATGCCTTGTGTTGCATCGGTCCTTGAGCCTAATTTCTTTTCAAGCTCAGTGGTTAGCAGGTTTCTCATGGCCGTGCCTATTCAGGGGAAGGTGGGGTCCATGATTTCCCTTATCCTCAGCACATGTATTTGTAGCTTTGTTTGATTTCCCTTATCCTCAGCACATGTATTTGTAGCTTTGTTTCAACGGAGTTCCTAGCTGTGGGCATATTATCATCGCCAATTCTAGTTCATCTCCTCGGTGTCAGACTGAAACCCCTGCAATGTGCTGCCAGTGGTTCCTGATTGTTTTTCTGGAAGCTTGCAGCTTGGAAAGCGTTTTACCTCAGGAACGTGCCATCCATCCAAGAAACACACAACTTGAAAGAAAGGGCAAAATGAATCAACAGAGTCAGCATGTCATTCAGTGGGCTGGCAAACAGTAATCTGCTGAGGGGCAGTTGCGCCCAGTCTTCTCACTGACTATGGGGCCATTATGGCTCTGCCACATGGGTGCTGCCATCACACGGTTTGACTGGTACCTCCTAAGAGTCTCACAGTTTCTTGATGCCAAGATGGCGAAGGGCACGGCAGTGAGGGCTGACTGGAAAATAAATGCAAGCGGGATGGATGGCTGCCATGGGCTTTGAGAAACAACACTCAAGGACACGCCCAAACCACCCCAGGAAAGTGATGCAACACTGCTAGATGCCAGTGAGGAGTGACGGCACAGCAGGTAACCTCAAACAGCCTTGGCTCATTCTGATTAATGGGACCAGGCAACCATGGATGGATCACAAGTACCAGCAGTCTCAGAAAATAGCCGCTCATGGTTCCCAAGCAATGGAGACATTTCATGGCCAACAAGATGGGAAGGAATATGAAGAGCCACCTTCACCTTCCTGGCAGCAGTATTCACTATAGGAGCCTCTTCCAACCAACACAGAGACCTCCAATCCGTATCTAGTGAAAGTCAAACTGTGCATATGTGATTATAAAGTAGTAGGACAAAGGAAGAAAGTGCCTAACAAGTGAACCAGAGGTCCATTTGTAATCCTCAGTGCTCCGGAAATTGATGGAAGAGGGAGCAGTTGAGAGACAGATGCTGCTACGGTTTGGATTTAATCTCAGGCTGGATGGTACCCACTAGTCTCCGAGTTTACCTTTTCCATTCCTTTAAGTAGGAAAGAAAATCTAGAAGAATCGCCTCACTCTGCTTACTGGGTGTGAATTGGGGGGGTGGGGGTGGAGATAGGAGGTGAGGGCATAAACTTGCTCTAGAACAAAGCAAATAACCATATTAAACAGAGGGGCTGTTATAAAAGCAAAATATAGACAGTGCATGTATTTTTAATGACCAGGACTAGGGTGCCCTGTGCAAACATAAACAGCTCTCTGCCTGCGGAGAGCTAGAAATCCTCCAGTCATGGAGTTTGGGTTCCCTGCCACCCCCTCCTAAGGGTGCCTGGCCCTGCCAAAAATCATTTACAAATAAAGAGCTCTCAGAAATGTGCCCGACCTTCGGCCAAAGAGAACCTCTTTTCCAATAAATATTTGGCCGGGAAGGGGGGAGGGGAGCCAAGAGTAACAAAGGGAGCCAGCGGCCCGGGTTTGTTTGGATTGCCCGGGCGGCGCGGGAGCGGCCGGGCGCAGCTGACCACGGGTACAGATAGGTTAATTTCCACATGGAGCTGCAGAAACCCAATCCGCGGGTTGCGAAGCGTGGGTCAGCCAAGGCATGTTAATCTGTTTAGCATGTGCGCCGCGCGGAGGAGCCAGACCACCGGGGCGCAGGAGGCGCGGCCGCAGCCGCGCTGCTCCGGGGATGTTAATAAAGAGCTTAAGGCAAGTAAGTGTAGCGAGGTGGCGGCGGCTCGGAGCCGGCCGCGCCCGCGGGCCCCGGGGAGGGCGAGGCCGCCTGCTGCCCGCCGCCTGCGCCCCGCGGGCCCTCGGCTCCGCACTCCCCGGGCCGGCCGAGGCTGGGCGCACGCGGCGGCGCGGGCAGGACGCGGGGATCCGCGGGGCCCGGGGAGCGGCGGCCGCCCGCCCGGGAGGTGGGGGGCGGGGGGAAGCCTCCTCTCCGCGCTCGCGCCGTGGGGGGGAGCAGGGGAGCGGGGGGTTCGCCGTTTAGAACATTTTTAACTAATCAAAATATTTGCTGATGAGTATTTATTTTTACAAGAGTCGGTTTGGCTGGAGACTTCCCGAGCAACAATATGGGCTGCCGTATTAGGTTTGTGACAGAGCCAAGTGCGGTTGGGCTCAATTGAATCTGCGCGCCGGAGATCACTCGCTCCGGAGTTGTTTCTCTGTTCTGGGGAAGAAGCTTTCCCAAAACCATCTTGCTGCAGATGGCGCTTAGAACACAACCACATGTCCCCCAAAGCAGGAGAGGCTTCGTATATTATGTTTGGGCTGAATGAAAAGAGGAACGCACGCCCTTTCCTATCCAAGCAACAAAAGGGGGAATAGCTGGAAATGTCCCATTTTTGAGAAAGGAAAGCCAAGCTCCGAGCTTCTAGTGTAAACACTGGCAACGAAACTGGATTAACACAACCCGTCTACCTCAATACTTCCCTCCAACGTGCTAAGCTTTCCTTCCTCCCTGCCTTTCTTCCTCGTAATACTCGAGAAAGGCTCACTTTTAACTTCACTGATGTAAAGTTACTGAGTCTAGCCAAAAGTAACTAAACACCTACAGACTTCATTCAAGTCATTGCAAAGCCACTGGTACACTCTCTAGGAAAACCCATGAAAGATTAAGTTGAATCAAGTTTGCCAATAGACAACAGGGGCTCATAGTAAAACAACCTTGGATTGTAAAGATATCTGCAAAAATACTGGATGATAATTTTCTTAAATGCTGTTGACCAAAAACTGAATTTAAATCTCCTAATTCATAGCTGTAATAGTCCATAAGAAAAGAAACTGCTGTGGCATGAATTCCTAATCGTTAACCTCGAATAGCCTAACAATGGGTTAAAGAGTGCTTCCTAAAGAGGACTTCTCAGTGGCTCTACCTTGGGAAAGGGGAAGTTGGGCAGGGGTTCTGAAAGGGGGCATGCAGAGTACCACTGCCAAGAAGTACCTGCAGAAAGTGTAAATGAGCAGATATTTAAAGTATGAAACGGATCAGAGAAGCAGAAACTAAATTTACCCACCATGAAAATGAAGACTTATCAAGAAGTGCAAGGTGAGACAGGACTGGTTCAAATACATATAAAAGAAAAATGCCCAACGAGCCCTAGAGAGCCTAAGCTAAACAGCCCTTGGCAGTGCAACCTGGTAGCTTTCAAAAGCAAACATAATACTAGGAATGAACCATTAGGAACCACAAACCCACTTCTCCCTTTATTAGAGCTTTTTATTCAATGTGAGGAGCCACAACTGAAGAGACTTGGAGAACTAAACCAGTCTCCCTTCTCTCCTGTACTTCCTTCACTTGCTTGGTTTACATTGGTCTTAGGTGTCTACATCTTAAGGACTTAATGACGTTTGCCACCTGTCTAATTTTGTCCCCCAAACTCCCCCAGATCAAAATTAAATTATCTATGTCTCCATCAAGTGTGAAAGGAGCTTGTGGCTTCTTTTGATCAGAGATCCATGGCCCTGAGTTTAGAAAAGAAAAGGAAAGACAGCATTCATAAAAATTGCCCACATTTTATTATTTTGAAATCGGTTGGCAGAGACAAAGGGACTAAGGAAAGAAGTTTCAGACAGCCAAAAAAAATCATAGCTGAGGAACTTAAATTCTTTGGAATCAAAGACAAGAACAGGTTTCAAAATTTCAAACTCAAATTTCCTTTCCTCAGTGACCCCAGCCAAAAGAGGACACTTTGCTCTGACCCGTCAAGAGAAAGACATCAACAAAATGCCTGGTTGTCCAGTAAACCAAGGGGACCAAGGGGACTGCCCATCTGGAAGGTGACACATTCCCACACCCAAGCTGAATTTTTTGATGCCCCTTCATCTCCATATGAGAGTGTCTTAGTCAGCTCTGGCTGCTGTAACAAAATACCATAGACTGGGAGGCTTAAACAACAGACATTTCTATCTCACAGTTCTGGAGGCCGGGAAGTCCAAGATCAAAGAGCTAGCAGATTCAGTTCTGGATCTGAACTGGAGGCCCCCTTCCTGGCTTGCTGACTTCTCCTTGTGTCCTCACATGGACACAGAGTGGGAGTTCCAGTCTCTTTCTCTTCTTATAAGGACACTAACCCATCATGGGGGTCCTGTCCTCACGACCTCATCTAAACCTAATTAGCTCCCAAAGGCCTCACCTCCAAATGCCATGGGGGTGGTTAGAGCTTCAACATATGAATTTGTGGGGCAGGGACACAAGCTTTTAGTCTATGGCAGGAGGCACTGCCAGGGGAGTGCAAATAGAGAACCTGTAGGACAGGACTGGTGGCAAATCCCATCCCACCTTCAAGGTGCAGACCAAGACCCTGCAAAGGGCCCACCTCCCGCTTTGGAATTTTGTCCATCTTCCTTTTCTGAAACCCCTTATTCCTCTGTGAAAAATTTTACGGCATTTACGGCCATTCTTGTTTGGTTCCTAGCATAAGCTACTTTGGATTAGTTCTATCCCGTGGCCCCAGCTGGAACACTACGGTGTTGATAAGAGTGGTGATATGATGGTGACGGCAGCTAACCTTGATTTGGCCTGTCTCGTGTGCCAGTGCTTTGCATGCATCGTACGATATAATTTTCACAACAAACCTCTGAGGTAGGTATTATTCATGCCCTGTTACAAATGAGAAAACTGAGGCTCAGAGAAGTTAGGTAGCTTATTCACCAGGTTAACAGGTGGCAGAGCTGGGCCTCAAACCACTGGCCTCCCGAGCCTGAGCTCTTAACCAGTGCACTGTCATGTGAGCATCTCCTTATGCACACATGGCGCACCACCCCCTCCCCAAATGCCTGGGAGGATGGTAATGTAAAATTTCATTTCCCCTGGGATCAGAGAAAGCCTAAAATTTTGAGTATCAACTTTTTTCTTACTGTGTGAAAAAATTATATTTCCATTCCCTAGGAAGTATTAATTATTGCCCCCTCCCCCTTTTTAAATGAAAGTCTCTCTCCATCACTTATAACTAGATTCAGTTGTGCACTTTGCCTGAGCCTGCATCATTCTGTTTGCTGTAATGAGTGATTGATAGCTTTAATTTTTAATGTATTAAACACCAGCCTATTGGGAAAATTTACTTTTCCCATTTGTTATTCTCAAAAAATCTGAGACTGATGAGATATAGGGGGGAAAAAATCAGGCTTCCATGGAACTGAGTTTCCCAGGGTCCCCAGTAGATAGCTGGACTCAGGGCAGGAAGTGACCCAGAGCTTATGAAAAGAGTACAGAAACCCAGTTAAAATGCCCAAGGGGTCCGGGAATGGCTGCTGCTAGAACCACCCATGAGGTAAGGGTTGGACATCCATCAATCAGAGAAAGAAAAGGGCCCGAGGATCTTGACTAGCTCATGGGTCTCCTGCCTACAAAAATGGAACTGGTAATACTGGTGCTTCTCTTCCAAGTTAATATGCTGTCAAATTGAGGGGCAAATCTAGTCAAGTACCTTGGGTGCCTCTCAGGAAAGCACCTACTGAGGAAAAGTTCTTTTTTAAAATGACATTGCCTCACTCCATCACCAGAAATTAATTTCTTTCCTAATCAAATGATTGATAAGCGGAATAGCTTTCAAATCACAACGGATCCATGTCATTTAGATGAGCCATTTGTCTGAGCTTCCAAATGGAAAATAGGACCAATCCCTCAGAATTCCTCAAACACCAGGTGCCCTTATATGGGCCGGACTTGCCTGGAAAGGAGAACAGAATGACGCTGCTCAGTGAATCCCCGGGGCCTTGCATTCCAAAAGTGTCCCGTTAAATGAGTCCAAGCAGTTGCTTCTGAAATCATAAATTCCAAAAGACAATGAGAGTTGCAATCACAAGGGGTAACAGAAGCCAAACACATTAGGAGCATGTTCCTTGAGCAAATAGCATAATTCCGGACACGCGGGAACACATGGTTTGCTTCAAACATGTTTCATTTTGTCATCGCACTGAGTGCACAGTATTTCTCTTTGGGTGCAAGAGTGATTGATTTCGCTGGGAGAATTGTTTGTAAGAACATGAAAGTTGCCAAAGCAAACACGTTGGAGGGAAGTGTGGAGAAGGGGAGTTAGAGTATTTGGAGTCGATCTGGGTTTGGGAAGTTCATGCAGAGGTGAGACAGTGAGATGTAGAACAAATAAAAACATTCTGCACACTTCATCTACATAAATTATGTTCAGAAATTCACTCTGTGTAGACATTAGCTGTGCAGCTACAACTCTCCCTAGTGTGCCTCTAGAATGTGGGCACAAAGCCAATTTTTAAGTGAATGATTTGTAACTTTTCCTCCACATAAATTAATCTATTAATATTTAGATCATCCTGATTTTAATCCACAAAAGTCATGTAGTCATTGTAAAAAAAAACCCTATAATCTATTTGCCTCTCATGATAGAGTTCAGTTACCAACTTGTATTAATAAATTCTCTAGAGATAAGTTGGAAAAATGAAAAACATTAAGAATATTTCCTTTGATCTGTTTCTCTACCATGAAAAAAAAAGAAAAAAGAAAAACCTAAAACTCTACCTAAATAATACACAGCAGCATTTACAATCATGTGAGTTTGAAATGTTCCCTTTGGTCATTTACTTTACATGTAAATGGTATGTTAGAAATGAGAAATTTCTTAGCTCTTATCTGCCTGTAGGTATTAGCTACTAAAATTTTTAAATTTGTTGTTTATACCTTTCACGAATAAACTCATGATTCTTAGATGCTTAAGTGCACAGTTACACTACAAACTAACAGATGGAATTTTTTGTTTACTCCATTAGCGTTTTTTTTGCAAAGAGCAATTCGTCAAGTGCAAAAAGAAAACTTCTGAAAATTAGCAATGAACTATCTGAATAAATATGCTCATTTAAAGGTGGTACTCTAAGTACAAGATAAATAAGTTAAAATCCAGAGAACAGAGATTTTTTTTTTAACTGATTTTGTACAGTTCCAGCATAGCTCTGTGTGTGTACAGGAAGATTCTCATCATTAAGGCACAGACTCCCTCTGCCTCCCCCTCTTGTCCTACTGCCCATCCGGTACTTCATGGAATGCTAGGAGGTCACTTGTATTAGTTATCTATTGCTGCATAACAAATTACCCCCAAACTTAGCAGTTTAAGACAACAACATTTATTATCTCATAGTTTCTGTGGGTCAGGACTCTGAGCTGTGCTATGTGGCATATCTGAGCACAGCTTAACTGGATCCTCTGGCCCTGGGTCTATCACATGGCTGCAGTCAGATCTCATGACCTGACTGGGAAGGATCTGCTTCCTCACTCACTGACATGGTTGTTGGCAGGGTTCAGTTCCTTGCTAATTGGTGGACTGTTGCCTTAGCTCCTCCAGGAATGTTAGCTGGAAGCCTCCTTCCCACATGGGCCTCTGTGCAGAGCATCTCACAACATGTCAGCAGGCTGCATAAGAGCGAGTGAGCAAGCAGGCAAGAGAGAGGACCAGAAAGATGGAAGACACAGTCTCTTATGCCCTGAGCAAGGAAGTGACATCCCGTCACTTTTGCTGCCTTCTCTTTGATGGAAGCAAATCACTACGTCGAGCTAAGAATCAAGGGGAGGGAGTTGCATCAGGGGGAGCCATGTCAGAAGCTACCTTCATCTCCCTGATGACTATTAGGGGTCCACTTCCCTGGCATCCTACGTCCCACTTTATCTTCTAGGACAGTAATTCTCACAGCATGATTCCTGAACCAGAGGCATCGCTTGGGAACTTGTTACAATTGTACATTCTCAGGCCCAGTTCAGACCTACACCTGCTGAACAGAAACTCTGGGAATGGGGCCCTGAATGCCAACAAGCCCAACAGGTGATTCTGAGCATGCTGAGGTTTGAGAAACATTGCTTTCAAAGCAAAGGAGCAGAGCTGACTGGACCTCCCAATTTCTCTCTTACAAGACCAAGACCTCAATCATGAGAAGGTCTGCTCGCATCGTCAGCACACTTGTGACTGCTGATGGTTTGCAATGATGATGACTTGCACCATAAACCAAAGAGCCATCTTATAGCAGTATCTCATATGGCATATCTGGAAAAGACTTTTGGGTTTTCTTTACCTTGGATTTAAGTTTTTCAACCTAGTAGACCTCACACTCCTAACCTCACAGGCTGATGTAGGTTTGGGGACCGAATGGAACTATATCACTTGAACAAAGCTTAAAAATAGCTAATCAACAATAAGAAATTCACCCAGTTGTCTACATGCCAGATTGTTCACATACCTTGATGCTCTAAACAGTTTCTTCTTAAATTTTGTATCTGCTCCTAAAAAAAAAAAAAAAAGTTGTTAATGGCCAGAAGTGTGCTCCTAAAGTGCAAAGTGGCTTAAAAAGCTAATTCTATGGATTAGGTCCTTCTAGTAAGAATGCAAACTCTGAAGGAAGTCGGCATCATAGTCATGGAATATGGTGAGAAATTCTTTACTCCTCCCCAGTTGAGTCCCTTTGATCTCTTTACCATACTCTCAAACTCATCTTTGGGAGGCCTCCGTGGTATTGGTGCAATAAAGATTCTGGGGTTGGAAGATCTGGGTTCAAGTTTAAACTTTGCTACTTAGTCCCTGTGTTGCCTTAAGCAAGTTACCTAACCTCTCTGAGCCTTTATTTCCTAGAGTAAGACAGGCCAAACATCTGTCTCACCGGGTCTGATGTATAAATTAAAAGTGATATGATGCTCAAAGTTCCCAGTATATAGTAGGTGTATAATACATGTTATTCTACCCTCCCTTTCTTTTGCATTCCCCCTAATGCTTAGCATCACACCTTGTACATCTTAGCTCTTCCATAAAAGTGAGAGAATCCAGAGCTGGGCTTTCAAGGGGGCTGGGCATTTTCAGGAAGTAGACAGTAGAGCACACAATAGAGCCAGCATACTCTGAATTATTTTACCCAGATCTTTCAGTTGAGTGATAGATTAGTCAATTTATTTATCAGTGAAATTATTCATCATCATATTTATTGAATGCTAATTATGTACAAGGCATTATGGGAATACAAAGAATAGCCTTTCTTTTAGGCAGCTTAAAACATAGAGGATACTTAATAGTAGACAGTCAATATGAACAAATCACCAAAGCTCATCTAGAATTACTGCCAATTAAGTTGTACATTTAATAAATTCTTTAGACCAGGAGAGACAAGTCCTTCATTGGGGGCAACAAAGAATAATGGAGCCCAGGTTCCGGAATCAGAACTTCACCCTAGCTCATCTGTTTAAGGATATACGGCAATGACAAATTGCTTAATTTTATCATGCTTTAGTTTTGCCCTGTGATAAACAGGGATGTACCTGGTAGGATGGTTGTGAGAATTAAATGAGATTATTTGCAAAACAAAACTATCAAAGCACTTGGCACAAAGTGCTCCATACTTGTTAACTATATAGTAATAGTATAAGTGTAGTCACAGTATTTATGTAGTATCAGTACTCATATAGTAATAGTGTTCATGGAGCGGGGAAATACCTCAGCTGGATCTTATGTGATGGAGACTACAACACTATAGGCATGGAGAATCATAACCTCAGTAGTGCCAAAGGCAGGAAAATTCAGTGTCTGCTAGGACAGTAAGTTTGGCCCAGTTGTGAAAGTTCTTGATTATAAGGTAAACTTACTATTTCATCAGGTAACCAATAAAGAACCACTTCCAGGTCTTGAGCAGAAGTGTGACATGATAAAGAGGTTTCTGAAAAGGTAGTCAGCAGCATGTATTGGACAATGGGGAGACTAGAGATAAGGAGACCAGAGGAAAAAAACGATTTCAGTGGTACAGGCACGGGGTAATAGAGGCCTGATCTCTGACTGAGGTGCCTTGTGAGAGTGGAGACGGGAGAAAGAGCAGGTCTTTGCAGAGGAAGAATTGACCAACCTTGGTGAATGACGATGTGAGAATGAGTGTCATGAAGAAACGAAAGATGATTCTGAAAATGTTAAACCTGGGTTAACAGGACAATGGAGTACTATTGATAGAAGTACGGCAGTCAAAAAGGGAAGCCAGTTGTGGAGAGATGCTTATCTTAGAAATGTTAAGGTTGAGTCTTACTAACCTTACATTAGAAAGCTAGCACTAAAGCTTGGTAAGATGTTGGGGATGTGATCTGGTTACCACTTGAGTAAGGGGAGGCTGGATGCAGTGGCTGTGAGTGGCATCACAGTGACTCATCAGAATTTGCTCTCCCTGTGCCTAGCTCACCACCTTTGCCACTCTTCCCTGCTGGCTCCAGCTAGTCTCACCGTCTACTCTCGTATCCCTGTCCATCCTTTATCAAGGTAGACGTTAAGAACAGGCCATAGAAGTCTGAGACACATCTCTGTAAACACCCTTCTTCTCCTTTCTCCATTCAGAAAATTACATATCCCATAAAACATTTCCATTTTGGAGTCATTATAGTAGAAATATGCCAGAAGGGTTAAACATACTTCAACAGTTAACTACACACTCAAATGAAGGGACCCCTAGTCCACACTTTTCCTGCTCTTTCCCTCTGAAGTGATTCTAGGCAGTGCCAAAGAAACCTCCGATTTGGGTGATCAGACTAAGAGTATCCATAAGCATTTGGTTGACTCAGTGTGATGTGTTCAATTACCTGCTCACTGAAAACATCCTGCTCTTTCATGCTGCTGTTTTTCATACATTCTATTCCCGTGTATAATTTTCTTCCTCCTTCAAGTCTCCTCTCTGACATTACCTCCCCTACAAAGCCTTTCTTGACCCTCTCAGACAGTTATTTCTTCCACTGTGACCTTACACTAATCAGTTCATAATTCTACTGAAGCATGTCCTATAGTATTTTAATTAGTGTACACGTCTTCTTCCCCTACCCTCCAACCAGATGTCTCATTTTTCTTTGTATCCATAGCACATCACACCATGCCTGACACACAGTAGGTGCTCACTAAGTGAAAGATGAGTCAATGAATGAATAATCAAGTGTAGATCTTTGGCTTCCCTTGATCATTTGTTTTGGTTATAGTATCAGTATTTCAGTGTTACCTTTATTTGTACTTTCTTCAACCCTTATTTTATGTTATGCCTGTAATACTTTATATACCAAGAATATACCAATACCAAGAATCTGGTAACAAATTACAAATTTTGACACTTTCTATAGCATTTCACAAGATGTGGTTTTAGTTTGTTATTAATTTTCTATGTATGTTGTTAAATTTCTAAATGATAATATTTACAATCTTTTCAAGAATCTGTTGAAATTAAGGAAAGTAATATGTCTTAAGTTTTTATTTTATTTTTATTTTTAAAATAATAAACTGTTTTCAAGCAAATCAAGAAGTAAGCAAAAGTTTTTGATTCATTACTAGAGATTTTTCTATAATAAAACCAAATTTTTATCAGACACCCATGATCTGGTTCTTCTGCTCAAGTTTTAGATTCCGTGTGGTCCCATCTGGCTTCTTTAAACAGACGGGAGCCCATCTATGTGAGCAGGTAGATGAATGGGTGGAATAAAAGAGGCCAGTCTCTCTCTCTCCACATATAAATCTCCAAAAATAATAGGATACATGTGTGTAAAAGTGGTAAACCACTAATAATATTTACAACTCCACAATTCCTAGAGGAAATAAAATAATAAAGCAATAAAACATTCTAGTACAAGAACAAGTACCATAGTTAAAACACTGGCATCAGGACTCAAAACTTGTCTGATATTCAGTCACTTATGATTTGATCTGCTACAGTAGGAATTTGGATTGGTTTATGTCATGGTCCACTTACAGATATGCCAGCCAGATGTCCTGGGTAGGACCTGCATTAAGTCTGTGCCATAATTGTGCCAATTGTTGAATATGAAGGCTGAAAGATTCTTTGTCAATGGAGAGTTTTAACAACTTAATGGTAGTACTGGTTGAGTCACCCTTACGCTTTGGTAGACTGAGTAAGAGAGTCACAACTACATCTAGAGTTAATAAACATTCCATTTGCAAAAGTTCAAATTACAAAACAGATTAGGTAATGTGTACTGCTTTGCTTAGAAAGAGATTAATGTGTCACCCTTTAAACACTCAATATTTTGTTTAACATACTCTTTTCAAGAAGACACACACTTCCAAGAACCAAATTTACAGCCAGACTCTAGAAATGAGGCAAAAGTTTTAAACCATCACTAGACTGCTGCATACAAATGAGTATTTCCTTCTAAATCACCCCAGGAGGCCATACTGATTCCAGTGATGCTCTCAATCCCAAAGACATTTTGAGAACTCTTTTTTTGTGACCAGGGATGATAAATCTTCAGGGACACTTGGGCTTTGCCAAAAAACTGTTTTACCCAACTTGGTCATCTGTCTTATTCACCATATTTGACTCTTAGTGACATTTGGCTATTTGGAGGAATTAAACCCGCCTTCAAAGAATGAAGTTTTTCAAACAGATGGGCAAAATGTTTTATGTTCCCAGAAGTTTTCAGCATTGGGCCAATCAATAGGAAAAACAACTTAAAATGACAAGTCTTTTACACATTGCTTATAAAATACCTTTCATAAAGGCAGGGCTAAATTCATTGCCATTACTAATTAAGAGAAATCAACCAATGAAAGCTCTTGTCATCAGCAGAGCATTCTACTAATGTGACACTGACTAAAAGATTTTTACTCATTTTTAAACTTTTTTATTCTGAAATAATTGTAGACTCACAGAAAGTTGAAAAATAGTACATAGACTTCTATGCACCCTTCACTCAACTTCTTCCAAAAGTGACATGTCATATAACTGCAGTACAATATCAAAACCAAGAAACTGACACCATATAACACTGTTAAGTAGCTTATAAGTTATAAGAGGACTTAGTCTTCACCACTTTTACATGCATTCGTGTGTGTGTGTGTGGTTCTATGCAGTTTTATCCCGTGTATGGATTTACGAAACCACCACAACAATCAAGGCACAGAACACTTTCATCACTACAATGGAACACCCTCCTGCTACTCTTTTATATATGAACCCCTTCCATCCTTTCTCTGTCCCGTGGCAACCTCCAATCTGTTTCCATCTCTGTAGTTTTGTCATTTTAAGAATGTTATATAAATAGAATCATCCAGTATGTAACCTTTTGAGATTAGCTTTTTTCACTAAACATAATGCCTCTGAGATCCAGTTTTTTTGCATTACCAATAGTTTATTCCTTCTTATCACCAAGTAGTATTCCATTGTATGAATATCCCAGAATTTCATCCATTGAGTAATATGTGTATTGGCTCCTTTTTTTTTTCTTCTGCTATTACAAGTAAGACGGCTATGGACATTTATGTATAGATTTTTCTATGAACATACAGTTTCATTTTTCTGGAATAAATGCTGAGAGTATAGTTGCTGGGCTATATGATAGGTGGATATTTAGTTTTGTAAGTAAATGACAAACTGTTTTCCAGAGTGACTATACCATTTTATATTCACAACAGTGATGTATGAGACATCCAGTTTCTCTGCATCCTCACCAGCAACTGGTATTATTGCTAGTTTTAATTTTGCCTTTTCTAATAGGTATGTAGTTCTTTTGCTTATTTTCAGAAATTACCTATTCAATTTATATGACCGGTACCATGATAATTCAGTAGAGGTGACTTTTTGTCTTCACAATGTCTTCCTGAGTATGAACTCCATGGCTTATTTTATATCTATGTTAATTTTTAGGTTTAAGCCTATTAAAAGATGTGTTCTCTACTTCAGCTTTATCAATATCCAGTAATAAGCAATCAAAACCCCAAATCAGTCTCTTCCACCTGGTCCCATAATTTCTCCCATGGCACAAACAAGCCCATGCCTAAAAATGCTGTCCTTCCTAGGGAGAAAAAAAAAAAAAGCCCTACTGGCTGCATTCTCTTGTTTTTTGTGGGGGAAGGAGTCCTAATGATTAGCTGCACTGTTTGTCTCTGGTTGGTCACCCACAGCATGAGTTCGTGAGAAAGCAGGCTTTGTGGCTGGATGGCTAGGGGTGCTAGGGAGAGCAGGACAATCATAATTCTGCAGGTTTGCTGTGCTTTTCATTTCTAGGGAACAGCTTTCTCTGCTCAAAGTTAACTGACTTATATGATGACCCATGGATGAAACAAAGTATAGATGACTAGGGTAGTTGCAAAATGAACACTTTACTTTCAAACAGAATTCAAAGTTCACTTGACAGGCTGTTGCCTTAAGTACCTGCACGTCTGAAATAAAACAAACTGGATGTAATTTATGTGCCCCCTCAAGTTCATGCATTCTTTATGAAGAGGCTCAAAGTACTTCCTACTGCTGAAATGGTGAATAGGAAGTAGAATCTAGTGACAAAAGCAGCTTCTGGCTTCTGCTTTCCTTATAATTTACCCACAACTGCATCTTGAAAATGAGGTAACAGTTATTGCAGGTAAAACATTTCATCATATTTGTTTACTTACATACTTATAATCATAAAATCACTTCTGCTGGTTGATAATGACATATTTTGGAGGAGGGGGTTGGAGTGGGGGGTTGTTTTTAATTTAATGTTATTTGTTTTTAATTTCAGAGTAAGTGAAAGCCTTCCAGTATCTACACACCCTTCTTGACCTATATAAATTGACTTACTATTTAAATTGTCTTATAAATAGGAGTCTGAGCAGATGGATCTCAAAAACATACTGATGAGTAAAAGAAGCCAAACAAAAGACTGCATACACACTGCATAATTCCATTTATCTGAAGTTCAACAACAGTTCAAAATCTATAGTGACAGAAATGAGAACAGTGGTAGGAGGTGGGGTGGTATTGACTAGAAAGGGGCATGGAGGAGTTTTCTGGGTGTTTAAAATGTTCAATAACTTGATCTAAGTAGTGGTTACATGGATCTATCTATCTATCTATATCTATAGGACACATATATATGAATACAGTTTACCAAGTTGTATGCTTAGGAGTTGAGCACTTTAGTTGCTGTGATTTAATTAAAATTTAAATTGCAACTGAAATGAAAAAAATAAGAGGTTTGGTGATAAAAATCACAGACAGAATTGATTTTGCTTTCTCATTTCAAAGTTTCCAGGAATTTTAAAATTTTCAAATTATAGTTTTCCTCAGTGCAAGTGAACCACTTTACTTGTCTCTCTTCTCTTCTCTGCCGCTCCCAGCTTCTTAACTAGTTAGATTTATGCTGCAATGTAATGCATATTGGAACTGTTAAATTAAAATATTGTGAAGCAGGGTGTGGAAGCAATAAAACTCTATTAAGATCAGTTTAGGCCTTTAAAACTTCCATGATTCCTTTCACTCACATGACATCTTTCATTCCTTTTTTTGAAGTTTGGATCCAAGGAATTTTGCACGCTGTGGGTTGACATTTAGTTAATAGCATCTTTCACTGAGGTTCCATTTTCTAAATTAACAAGATCAAGAACAGTGACCTGATGATATTTCTTTGTACATCTGGCTCTTTTCCAAAAAGAAGGATTAGGGCAAAGAAAGAAAAAGGGAAGGGAAGGGGAGGCAAGGGGAGGTTAGGAAAGTGAAAGGAGAGGGAAGGAAAGAAAGAAAGAAAGAAGAAAGAAAGAAAGAAAGAAAGAAAGAAAGAAAGAAAGAAAGAAAGAAAGAAAGAAAGAAAGAAAGAAAGAAAGAAAGAAAGAAAGAGAAAGAAAGAGAGAGAGAGAGAAGGAAGGAAGGAAAGAAAGGGAGAGAGAAAGAAAGAAAGAAAGAGAGAAAAGGGGAAATCAAACTCTGTCACCTTTATTATAGGGCAAAATATGTTTCAAGTTTTTGTAAAAATGTCAGATACCACCCTCTTACCAAAAAAATGAGCAATAACCCCACACACATACACAAAATCTGTAGTTGAAATGTGTCTGCTGTTTCTCATCTCTAACTCGTTTTCCTAATACTTTGTTTTCGTACCTTCCTCCTAAGCCATGAAAAAGATAAAATCTACATATATCTACATATAAACCAGGGGGATAGAATCTACAGCTTACCTGAGGAATTGAACCAGGTCAAGTTTAGCTTCCTAAGTCAGATCTGGGGATGGGCTAAGAAGGAAGGAAGAGGGCTGAAGCGTATTGTAAGATCTATCTGACTAGGCACATAATAGGTGCTCAATACACACGTTTCTTAAACTAAAAGGCTGGTGACCAAAAGTACAAATTAAGCAAGTGAAGAACTCCTACAGCAAAGTGTGCGACCAAGATAAGTATAGTAGATCAAGAGGGCACCTGAGGCTCCCATTCACAGACTGACTTGGGAATTTCATGTTTAAAAAGGAGTAGGGGGTAGTAAGCCTGAGCTATACATAGACAATGTGGAAATACTGACGAAAGCAGATGGAGAGGAAAATCTGGAGCCTGCCAAGTGCCAAAGGGTGCTTTCTGAGACAGGAAGGGGGAACCAGGAGCCTTTTCCACGCGGCTGCCCCTAACTTCTCTGCCTCGCTTCGCATTCAAACGCAGTTGGCCGGGCCTTCTGCCTGGAGCGAGAGCGCGGGGGCTAGCGGTGCGCGGGAAAGGCGGGCCAGCAACAGGTGGGGAGGTGTCGGACTTTTGTCTCAGGGAAGGAAATCGGCTGCGCTGAAAGGGCGGAAAGCAGCGGCGAGCAGAACTTGTGTCTGCGGGGTCCCGGCGTTCTCGAAAACGCCCCGGGCTCCTCCAATTACAGAAGGGATGCAGGGTGGCGTTAGTTCCCAAACGTTTTAATCGAGCCTCTTTTCAATGGCCAGGGATAAATGTAGCCACTGTTACTCTGTGCTGAATGGGTCGCAAAGACCCCCGCTCGGCCCCCAGCGTGGCCATTCAGGGCTCTTTTCACAACCTCTAAGCGTTTCAGTCCCTGAGCCTAGCGACACTCCAGCGCGTTCCTAATTAGTCTAATTAGAAAGGTAGATTGATAGATGGAAAGAAGACAGAGTTGGGTTAGGAAGATGCTCAAGGCTGCCAATCTCGGTTAGGTTGCCGCTTATTCTCTCCAGAAAGAAAAAGCCGAAAAGGAGGCTGGAGCCAGAGCCAGCCCGCCCGCCCGCCCCGCAGAGGCTCGGATTGGGCGGATTCGCGGGCCGGGCAGTTGCTGACCCCGCGCTTCCCTCGCACAGCCGGGTGGGCAGCGGGCACCTCCGGCTTCTCCAGGGAGCGTCCCCGGGCCTCGGAGGAACGGCCTTCGCCGAGCGAGGCTGGAAGGAAGGGCCGCAGGGGAGCGGCGCACGGCTGCCCACCCCGGCCTGACGCCTCTCCCCCCCGCCGCCGCCCCTTCCTCACCCGGAGAACTGTGCAGAAGCGCGGCGGGCCCCCCGAGGCCGGGAGGTGGGAGGATAGGTGGGTCTCGACCGGAAGGTCGATGCGGGGCCTCAGCGTCCGGCCGCGACACGTGGCCGTTCCCCGCGCCCTCCCGCCCCGGCCATGCGTGCTGTTGGCGCAGCGACTCGTCGCAATAAAGCCGAAACCTCAAGAAGGAAAGAACTTTGGTTTGGAGACGAAGCTTAACTGCGCGCGCTGTTGGGTGTATGCGTGCGAGGTCCCTTCATCCTTCTCGGAGAACAGGCCCCTTACCCACGCAGCCGCCCTTGGGGTCCCGGGCGCGCCCCGCGGCCGCGCGCTGCGGGTCGCCGTGCGCATTTCGGCCCGGCCCAGCGCATTCCTGCGCTCGCCGAGGCCTGCGGGAGGCGGGGAAGGGAGCAGCGAGGGTGGCTTCAAGAACACTGAACCTTTAATTGGGCTATAAATCAGACAGGGGAGTGCGGTGGAGTTTGTGCAGGTGTAAAAACAGAGGGAAAGCCCGGGCTGAGCAGCCAAAGCGCCCGGGCAGGTCAGAACCTCCAGCAAACTAACATCTTGATAAGTCCGCTGACAACAAAATAAACAGTGGAAAAGGCCGGGGGAGGCGGGGAGAGCGGTCGCCCGCGGCCCGCGCGCAGCAACACAGCGGCCGTCTGCTGGAGAAAGCAGGCCTCTCCTGGTTTTTTGTTTGGGGCTCTTTTTGAGGGGGCAGGGGGCGGTTAGGGAGGAAGTGAAAGCAAAATTATCTCCCTTTTTGCCCTCTCGCTTTCAGCATCGCATCCTGGTAGACAGAGCGTCCCAGTACTATCAGATGGTGAAGGGATGGGAAGTGTGCGCTGCCTCGCCGACCCCCGCTACGTCCAGGTGCCGGAGCTGTCGGCGATCTACGGCCAGGACGTCGCGCATCGGACGCGCGGCCCTCGGTGAGCGGCGACCGGTCCCCGCGCCTTCTCCCAGACACGGCGCCACCGAGAGACAAACCACCGGCTCCCGCTTCATTTCAGGGCCTGACGCTGAGAAAACACTGCTGCGTCCCTGGCCGAAGGAGGTAACAAACCAAGGAGAAAGGGCGATCAAAAATTAATTCGGTACACTGCTCGGGAGCAACACCCTGTCAAAATCCTATGGAGGCGTTGGCACAAGCTGCAAACGGATTCACAGACAAAGGAAAACAATACAAGTCTCGTTAGATCATTTTTCTGGACATTGTTTAAGGTCTGAAAGGGACCAAATCGTTTCAAAATGTTGCCAGTAAAAATTATCCTATGTGGAATGCAACTAATCCTTTTAGGTTCCTGTCAACTGTTTCCACAAAAGGAATCCGATTTTTCAAATCAAAGATCCAAAAGTCTTTGGGGAGAGATTTATTACATGCCAGAGCTTTAGTTACAGAATAGAGTTACAATAACAACTCGCACCCACCAACTCCCTAAAATAAGGGATCCCATCCCACACAATTCTAATGACGTGTGGGGGATGGTTTGTTGGAGTCCTGCTAAGTATGCAGATGGGGGGAGGAGGGTGAGGGAAAGAGGAGGAAGGCAAAGAAATATTAAATTCCTTAAATAGAAAAACAGAACACAGTGCCTCAGCATTTTTTTTTTTTTTTTGTCCTCTGGTACCCCTGGTTACTTTTGAAGAAAACAAGACCCAAACTTGGTGACCTGCCCTCAGTTTTTTGGCGATGACAACTTAAAGGTGAGGCTAATGCTTGAATATGGAAACACTCTGGGGTGCTTCTGCGCCCCCAGTGATCCAAACCCTAGACTGTGAGTTTGCATATTGATGTGTCTACCATTTCTGCAAGTGGAAGATATTTATTTTAAAGTTTATAAAAGAATACAAGGAATATATTTTTCTTTATTAAACATTTTAAATTTATTTTAAAACTTTGACTTATAATAAAAGTTTAAGGATGGATTAAAAAGGTGTCCTAGGGCTTTTTACTGTGCCTGTGTATTTGACTCTGTCACAAACCCATGTGGACATAAACTCATTCCGTGTTGGTTACAGTCTCAGTTCACAGTAGTAAGAGCATGTTGTGATGGGCCTGATCACATACCATCTTCCTCCCCCTTTGCAGTTTTTCACGGAGAACTCATGGGGTAAGACTAATAGGTAAACTATTCATAAAAAGCCTTAAAAACGTGGGAAGGAACTCAAATTTCTAGTTCTCTGCATGGAGGAGTTTCTCACTGAGTTACCTCCATACCACATAGGCACTTAGGTATTTTTGATATTTTGAGAGTAAACCACCACAGCAGAAAGGTATTTTCAAGAAGCAACTTCAGTTTAGTTTACAGATGACTGAGCTTTTTTAAATGGTTCTGTTAAATGCAGAAATGAAAACACCATCTTCCTAGCTTTCCCTCCACCCCATTGTATCCTGCTGAAATGGTCTGTTCCTCTTGTTTTGTGAGTATGTGTTTCTGTTATTAGATGCAGCTTGGTGGTGGGAATTCTTTCATTTGTTCCCTATATTTCAATGCGGAGTAACGGGATTTGCAATGTAGCAGGTGCTCAATAAATACCGCAGACTAATCCCACTTTTCAAAGCTTAGAGGTTAAAGAGATGATCAGTAGATAAATAACTAGACAAAAGAAATAGAACAAGAGACTGGAAAAGTGGATTTAAAACACCTTTGGTTTGTTTATTTTAGGAGGGAGGAGAAAGTTAACTGTCCAAATACACATCTGGCTGAAGTAAGAGAAAACACAATACTACTTCTTCTCGTTTCTAGGGAAGGTTAGATAACAATTTATTTCATGGATAGGACGGGAATTTTGAAGATGAGTTTTTACATGGGGCCAAAAATTTCTGTTAACTAATTTAAGGATTTGGATATACTCCAAAGTTTAGATGTTTTTCTTTTTATTTTTATTTCCTGGAAGAATAGGATGTGGAAGGGAAGCCACAAAAGAATCATTATTCCATTATTCTCTAAATGTGGATAGGTTTTGTTTTCCAAAGCATTTTCACATGAACTGTCTTGTTTGATTCTTGAAACCCATTCCCACACTCCCCAAAACTATAAATGAGTGTGAAAACTGGTCTAACATTAATTGTCAACCAAGGCTTATTCCTTCTGTTGCAGGCTTTGGAGATTTTGGTTTGTTTGTGATTTCCCCCTCTCCCATCTCCAAAGTCAATCATTTAACAGAAAACAACCTTGTCATGGTCATTTTCATATATATACTCTCTGCATAAAAATAATAGAAAATAGAAATAGAAAACCAAGTTATTTTTCATTCTTCATAATCTTTCATTATTGACTTGTCAGAAAATGTGCCACATCCTCTTATGCTCAAAATATCTGCCTTTTAGTTATATTAAAGAGAATTCATAAGCAAGTGTTCAAAGAAGCGTCTGCTTTCTGCCATAATTCATATCTGCCCCCCTTTCTTTGCCAGTCTGTTATTGATCAGAGTTGCAAATAAGAGAGAATCTGTAGTTTGTTTCTGTCTCCCTCTGGGACAGACAGACCAGGGTAAGTCCCATGGCCTCAGATCCATCGTCTACCACTCAGGCCTGCCTGACCCTCTCCTGGTCCTCGGGGGACTTGCCAGACCTGTGGATGCATTACATAGACTTGCCTTCTGCTTAATGGACTAGACAGAGTCTCCTTAATGGTAGCATCCCATGTACAGGGAAGCATCCTATCTTGAAAGATAGAGTCACTCTCACTTTAAGACTAGAAAAATATCCTTTCAGACCTCCTGATTTCAAATTCAGAATTATAATTTTCCAAGCTATCTAAATAAAGCTTCTAATTTTAATAGACTGCTTTTCTTCCTGGAATGGGTTTTTTGTTGTCTTTTACAGTCTAGAATGTAGAAGAAATAGAAGTTTGTTTTTTAAATGCTTTCTTTAGAAAATTAATGTTATCTTGCATTAAGCACTGTCTCTTGAAAAGATCACCGAATACACTTTCCTTTGTGGTGTGCAGTGCTCACAATTAGTCAGGTGCAATCTCTGCATTGACTCCAGCCTGGATGTCCTCATAAAGGACAAAGCAGTGGCCCCACCACCTGCCTAAGGAGGCTGGGCTTCAGCGAGGCTTTTGGTGGCAACTGGCAAGGATGGGCTGTTCACATCAAGGGAGAGATGTGATTTCCAGCAGGTGGTCCAGAATTCCCTACCCCCACCCCAAAGCATTTTAGGGAGACCTCTGGCCAGACAGTTTGGAGCTCCAGGTGGGATTGCCCCTCAGGAGACTCCAGTGCAGTGGATTAACCGTGCAGGGGCTAACAGAACCCACTCAAGCCACATCATATGCAGCTGTTCAAAGACAGTAAAACCTTTGAAAGAGTGAGGGGACATCACATTCTCAGAAAAATGATTTGCTTTCTCATGAAATGTTAAACTTTTTGATCTGACTTTTACATAGTCTTCCCTTTTCCACATGAGAAGGATGTGACCCTAAGTCTGGTTACAAAGATCTACTTAATAGTTTAGCAAAAAGTTCTGTCAGTTTGGCAGATTTTGACCATTAAAAATCAGCGAGAAACAGAGGAAATGGACACATAGTACAGAAGTGAAAAGGTAAGCTCTGTGTGTGTCTGTGTGTGTGTGTGTGTGTGTGTATGTGTGTGTGTGTGTGTTTAAAAAGACCGCTGATGCAAAAGAAAAAAGGAAAAGTGATGCTAGGAGAGTGTCACATAGAACTAGGTTGGGGAAGTGGCCATATCTGAAATAATTAGCTATCAATTCCAAAAAAAAAAGGGGGGGGGGGCTGAGGTATCTCTAGGAAGCCCTGAGTGGAGGTGGCAGGGAGGAGGATCTAGCAAAAACAAAAAAAAAGTGTATAAAAAGTAAATGACTCTCCTACACAATGACCTCTAAGGCAACTGCCCTACTACAGTGGGCATTTAATCAATCATATTGATGACAACACAGTGGCAGTGTGATGTAATGGAAATAAAATGGGATTTCAATGCTGACGTCCCAGTAGCTGCTACCTTGGGGAACTCACTTCATATCTTTTGAGCCTTCATAACTCTGTAAAGTGGGGTCAGTAACAATTAGTGCTCTATTTCACAGTGTGGTTGAGAGAGAGATATTAGTGAAAGTCTCTTTCAAAAGTCAATGTGTGCTGAGGGTAGTGACTGGAATGGACAGGAAAGGGGTTCTGGGGTGCTGGTAACGTCTGCCTCTCGAGCTGAAGCTGGTTACACAGGTATACTCATTTTGTGAAAAGTGGTTGAGATTTGTGCATTTTTCTATACATATATTTTACTTCCTTAACATGTTCACTTTTAAAAGTTACAGTAACTCAAAATAGTTTTTGAAGTTAGGATGATAATGCTAAAGACAAGGAAAATTATATATGCATGAGTCAGAAGCTTACAGTCTTTGGGGAGCAGGTGTACCTCAGTGGTAGAGGGCCTACTTAGCATGCACGAGGTCCTGGTTTCAATCCTTAGTGCCTCCAATTAAATAAATAAATAAGTAAGTAAACCTAAACACCTCTCCCTCTAAAAAAGAAGAAGAAGAAGAAGAAGCTTACAGTCTTTATCCTCATTTCTCTTCCGAGCCACTTCCTCACACCTGGAGACTCAAAATGGGGGCTTGAAGATATTAATCAGTTGTTTTCTATGCGTGTTTTTTGCTTGTTACTGAACAGTATTTTCCTGGTAACGAAGCAGGAGCGAACTGGGAAGTTTCCTGCATGCCAGAGGGGTCAACAATAAAAAGAAAGGAGCCCAAGCTGTTCACATCAAGGGAAAGATGTGATTAGAGAGATGTGACATGCAAAGAAATTATCTGAAAAGTGAATTCAGTTGGGAAAGTATAAGCGCCAAAGAGCCCTGAGCAGCTGGTCATGATCAGATTCTCCATCTTTCTGTCAAATGTAATCGTATCCGAGTTGGCAGGATATTTATTGCTGAAGTCGAAGGGCCAGATTTTACACTAAACATATTTACACATTTATATTTGTGGCCCTATAAACACTCCACGTTTCACTGGGCGTGACATCAAACACATTTACCAACAAAAAGCATATGCCTAATTACAAAATCATAGCAGAGAAGAGACGCAAGTGGCAGCTGATAGGCAATGAGCACACATGCCTGTGTGTGTATATGCGTGACCCAGCTGCCACACCAGGAAACCGGTAGAGACAAGGATGGACACTGAGAAAGCCAGGCCCACTTCACTTGTTCCCTGCTCCCCAGGCCTGTCCTTGTCCAGTTCAGTTCTAAAGGAGGAAAGAGACCCCTGGCATTCCAGTTAGTTCTGGGGTTACCCTCATGGAGAAGCCCAGAGAGACCAGGGTGCTTCCTGGGCAGATTGCTGATTTGGATTGAGTTTGATGCTGATATGACCTTTAAGTTGCCCCCAAATGATTTTTCTCAGTAATAAAAACAGGTGTGAGCAAAATGTGTAGCCAGCAAAGAATTTCTAAACTAAAACTAGAGTTCTTAATTCTGGCTTTGGATAGTAAGATCAGATCCCTACCCATCAACAGCAGTTGTAATAACACCGTTAGCTGCTCCAAGCTTGGTCCTCGGTCAAGCAAGGAAATCAGAGCCACCAGGGCCAGAGAGAGAAAAACAAAACAGGCACAACCACTGGCCTCAGACAGCCTTTAATAAATGGCACAGGCTGGTATTCCATCAAAATAATCACCTTCCATCAGAATAACCACCTCCCCCAGCACTCTCAGAGGACAGGCTACAGGAAGAAATGGTGAGTTTAAAAAAAAAAAAAACTGTTAAGGACAGAAGCCTTTTCCCCAGATGGATGTTTAGTACATTCACGGTGAGAAGTCTGATACCAAATATATCCCAAATTCCAATTCCATCAGCAGGAAGTTTGGGCAGGAACCAGCCACTGCGTAGGGGACAGGGAAGTAGAGGTGTACAAACAAGATCCCTTGGTGAATAAAAAATGGGGTAAGTCCTCACAATTGTTTCCCTCCCCCACCCTCAGTTTCTTTTTCTTTTCTAACAGGAAGGCAAGTAGCTCTTAAATAAATTCACGGGATGGGGGTGGAAAGGAAACACGTTGTTGAGCAGAAGGACTAGCTTCTTATTTTAAAGAAATAAAATAATTATCCAATAGAGAAAAAAGAAATCAACCAAGAAATGATCTAAGGTCATGACACCATGTGTGGTACAAGGAGCAATTCAATCCATAAGGGCTTCATTACCCCCGCAATAGATAACATTTGGCTAAATCTAGCTGCAGATTAAATCCCCGCAACACAACAGAGCCCTGAATGGAGAGGCTCCTTTTTGTGTGGTCCTTCTCCCGGAGCTGCCTGAACCATTAGCCCCAATATACTCCTCTCCCTATTAACTGCAATTCCCTCCCGACTGTGCTTCGGTCATTTGTCTCCAGGCTCTACGGGGGCGTTTGATGAGCAGAGAAACAAGAAGAAGGGGAGAAAAGCGTCGGGTTAATGAGTTGTAGCAAATCCACACTTTGTAGTCAGGAGGAGGAGAGCTGGTGGCCAATGTTTGTCCAACTGGTTTATTTTTCGAGACCTAGCCTATTGAGGAAGGCTTGTTCAAGCAGGCTTCGTCCTTACAAACACACAAACATCCTTCTGTTTGCCTTCAAAGAAAAGGGAACCAGAACTGGATTTGCATGCGAATGAGGAGCCCCGGGAGGAGACGTCCTCGCCCATCAAAGGCCTCGGTAGCCGGGCGGCCCGGCGGCCTTTGTTCCAGCACCTGCTCGCCCCGCGGCCTGACGGGGCGCGCCCCGCGCTCCTGGCTTGCCGGGTCCACGGCCTACGGCCCATCCCTCGCCTGCCCCGCGGCCTTCAACCTTCGCTTCTCCGTCTGCCGTCCGCTTGCCGGCCAGGCCCGCGGAGCCAGCAAAGCCGACGTGGAACCGCGAAGCGGACGATGGAACTCCAAACCCGGAGGGTGGAGGCGCTAAACTCGCACGACACAAAACTCGAGACTGAGGCAGACGGAACGCGTTTCCCTTTTCTCAGGGCTCAGTGCTCACAATGTTGCTTGCGGGTGAAGCGGGACCCAGCTCTGGGAGCCGGAGCGAGGCCAGTCCTTCTGGCCATTCTTGTAAAAGCACTGACAACCTCGGAGGTGGAGCCTGTCCCCGCACTTCTTTTAAAAGATGCGGAAATCTGAACAGAGAGAAGGTTTAGCCGGGATTCCCAGCTTTCAGGACAACCAAGCATCATGCAAATAATAATAATAAATACACACGGTTTTGTTATTTTGCTCCGTCTTCATAATTACTTTCAGATCTTAATTTTGGATCTACGCATTACAGAAGCCTCGAGGCCCGCCAGCAGTGCCTGTGCGGTTTGGGCTTCGCCTGCTAACGCCTTTCCACCCGGGGCGGCAGTGGCATTCGCACGTACTGGATTCCAATGTTTCCTCTCTCTTAGCTGGGCTAGGGTAAAAGTAACTTTTCACCTAAGATTTTTGGTCTAACGAATTTCAGCTTGTATCTATATATTTTGTGGTACATTTTGGGGTGATTGTGTTTACTTTAAACTCTGATTTAACCTCTTACAAATATTTCATAGAAAAAAAAAACTTAATTCTGAGACTCTGAGGGTCAGGTTTCTTTGGTCCCTAAAAAGGGAGGAAAGGACAGAGCATCGAGATTGAATGTCACTGCAAAATACTGGCCTGTAATACAGTCTTCATTAATTTGCTAAGTCTCTAGCTCTTCAGATAAATACCTGCTCTAATACAGTCTTCATTAATTTGCTAAGTCTCTAGCTCTTCAGATAAATACCTGCTCAGATATTTGAAAAAATATTTAACAGATTTAACCAATGCAACTCATGATATTAATCATTTAAATTAATACTACATATACCTTGGTTTTATTTGGAGCCCACAGTAACACCTGTAGTCATCAAAACTAGTCTCACAATTTTTCAAAGAACTATAAATTGACAGCAACAAGTAGTTAATGAAAACAAAGTTTGAAAAAGATATTCTAAATCACTTGAATTGTATAAATATTAAGTATTTCAATAAACACCTGATGCATTTTCACTTTTATTCTTTAAAGAGTATACTATTCCAAAATTGAAGGTTTCCCTTACGTACCCTAAGTTATTCATTTAAACTAGAATTTTAATGTTAAGTTTATCTTTTAGGATAAAAACTTCTTTATGCAACTACTGGAATCCTTTCTGTCGAAGAAAATAGCTTCAAATACTGGGGCTTTCATATACAATTTATTTCATATATGTGAATTTTCTTATTCAGGACTTTAAAGCCATTTAACTGATGATCATCTCTATTACATTTTTCTAATAAATTTTAATCTAAAAATTGCCTATTTGCTTGTGTCACTTCCATTACAATGTAATATTATGTTAGAATTTTTACAAAAATATACACTATTGTGTTCAAAAGTGAGTGGAAATTAAATAAAATGCGAGGCTACAAAATAAAATTTAAAGTTCTTTAAAATCATCTTGGAGTAACTGTGGCTCTCATTTTAAATAGCCTCAACACTCTTCAAAATGGAATAGAATAAGACTTGAAAATGTATACCAAAGTAATTCCTTTTATTTGTAGTCTTTAAAAAATAATTTCTCATCTCCTGCAATGGTTTTGACTTGGAAAATATAAATGAAAATTCATGGCATGACGCTTCTATTAAATTCTCTTTGAAAATATTTTTCTATTTCATAATGGGTTCCTACCTCCCTCACAAGGAAACTTTTTTTTTTAAGGAAAAGAAAATAAACTAAGAAGGGGACGACTAAAGCCAATTCTTTTGGTGGTTTTTCTTTGAAAATTAAGCATTTTATTTCTGAAAAAAAGTGTAAAAATCTTACATTAGAATAGTACAATTGCCAGTAAAATTTACAATACTCCTTGTAAAGCATACGCAGTAAGTACAAAATTAAAATTCCGCATGTCTGTTATGATACAAAACACAGGTTAAAATAAGAAATGATAATTTTGACCTTTTTCCTTGTGTAAACATGAGCATCATTTTTTTCTTTTCATGAAAAAGTACACCAGACAAGTGTCCTCAAATAAAAACCATTCTTCGGGACCGTTACTATTTTTGTATCATTATTCTGTTGAGTATTATTGATTTTTTTTAAACGCCTGGACCTGAGAATTTCTAGACCTTAAAAAGGCTTAATTTTTAAATTTCCCAAAGTCATGGAAGCCTCTTGTGCCTAGAGAGGGCGGATCCCCACCAGCACCCTCTCCCTCCTCACCCCAGATTGGGGGACTGCAGCATAGGGCGATTTTGCAGAAACAGGGGAACCTGCAGAGCCAAAAGGCGCGCCCAACCAGTTGCCGAACAGTCTCCTCAGAGAATCCAAAACGGCGAAAATGGGGGCGCGAGGTCGGCAGGGGCCGCGTCGGGAGGCGGGAACAAAACACAAAACCACCCAGATGAAAAAAGGAGCCGGGATTCCTACCTTCTCCATCTCAAGCGCGCTAACATAGCGTTATTAACAATTTGAGATCCTAGCAGTAAAGTTCTCGACACTTGACAGGGCAGTCCCTTGGTGCAGAGTCCCCAGGGCGGCGGACGAGGAGACGGAGGAGGCGGCGGCGGCCGCGGCGGCCACGAGGGAGCGGGTGAGCGCGGCGGCCGGGCCCACCGCCGCCTGAGCCCCGCAGCTGCCGCCGCCGCCGCCGCCGCCGCCGCCGGATGCGGGCGCGGGCGCGGACTGCGTGCCCGGAGAGGGGGAGGGCGAGGCCTGCACGGTGACGGCGGCCTGCGCGGCGGCTGCGGCGGCGGCGGCCGGGCCCAGGCTGCCCCCGATGATGCTCTCGATGGAGAAGGGCGAGCGCGCCAGCGCTGAGGCTCCCGGGCCGCCCGCCTTGGTCGCCGAGGCCTGCAGGGGGCCGGGCAGGGCGGCGCCGAGCGGGTGCGGCCGGTAGCCGAAGGCGGTCCGGGCAAGCTCTGCCGCCGCACCGTGCGGTGGCGGGGGCGGCGGGGGCGGCGGGGGTGAGTGCGGGTGGAAGGCTGCGGCGGCAGCGGCGGCTGCGGCGAAGAGGGCCGAGGGCGGCGCGTAGGGCGGCAGCTGCAGGCCATAGCCGCAGCCGTAGGGGCTGTAGCCATAGGCGTGCGGGGCTGGTGGGGGCGCGGGTGGGAAGAGCGCGGCGGCGGCGGCGGGGTCCCCTGCGCTCCCCGCGCCCCCCGCGCTGCGCAGCAGCAGCGATTCGGCGGCGGCCGCGTTGGGCGGGAGCAGTGGCTGCCGCTTGAAGCGCTTCCTCCGGCGCAGGAAGCTGCCGTTGTCGAACATGTCGGCGGACTCAGGGTCGAGCGTCCAGTAGTTGCCTTTGCCGGGGTTGCCGGGTTCGCGGGGAATCTTGACGAAGCAGTCGTTGAGCGAGAGATTGTGGCGGATGCTGTTCTGCCAGGCGGGGAACTTCTCCCGGTAGTAGGGGAAGCGGCCGCTGATGAACTCGCAGATCTCGCTCAGCGTCAGCCGTTTCTTGGGGCTCTGCAGGATGGCCATGGTGATGAGCGCGATGTACGAGTAGGGCGGCTTCACCAGGGGGTTCTTGGCGCCTCCGCCCGAGCTCACGCTCCCGCCGCCGCTCGCGCCCGCGCTGCCGCCGCCACCGGCCCCGGCCCCGGTCCCTGCCACTGGGGCTGGGCCCGGGGGTGCCGGGGAGCCCCCTGTCCGCTGGGCCAGCAGGATGTCATCGTCGTCCTCCTCCTCCTCCAGGTCCTCTAGCTCGTCTTCCCCGGCGTACGAGCGCCGCCGCCGCCGCCGCTGCGCGGGGACAGCCAGCCGGGGCCCGCCACCGCCGCCCTCGTCGTCGTCCTCCTCTTCCTCGTCGTCTTCGTCCTCGCCCTCCCCCACCACGTCGATGTCTGTCTCCTCGGCGAGGCCAGAGGCATCGGACATCTCCGTACTCAGGGTCATAGCTGTGGCGCGGCGGCGGCGAGGCGGCCCATAGGGGCGCCGGGCTCCGGGCTCCCGCCGCGCCCCAGCCCAGGTCTCGGGCGGCGGGCTTGGCCCGGGGGCGCCACGCTGGGGGGGGCGCCGCTGCGGCTCAGGCTGCGCCGGGGCCGCCCGGCGGCAGCGGTGGAGGCTTGCGCTGCGACTTTGTAACTCCTGCGCCGCCGCTGTAGCCCCAGGATCTCCGCGCTCCCTTGGCTCAGCGTGCACCCGGCCGGGGCGGGGGACTTGACCTTCCTCTCTCCCAGCGCCTCTCGCCGGTTCAGTTGAGGAGGGGGTGGCGGGGCCCCGGGCGAGCAAGTTAAAACGTCGGGAGCCCGGGAGGGTGCGGGACGGGTTAGAGTCTAGGGACAGAGCTCGGCGAGGAGAGGGCTGAGTCCAGGAGAGGGCGGACCTTTCCTCGGCTTATAGCACAAGGAGGCCTGTCACATGGTGTGCACGTCAGAGCGCTACCGAGGCAAGGGAAAGAAAGCCTAGAAAATCAGCCCAGCTCGGGAGAGAAAGTTCACCCGTAGGAGGGAGCAGCAACTGAGAAGAGGGGGGAGGAGATAGGACCCCACCATTCCTTGCCAAGGGGGCTGAGACCTGAATTACGCGCAGGCCTACGGTGGTCTGACCGAGGGCCGCTGCACGAGTTAAGAGTTCCCAGCCTCCTTGTCTTCAGTTAGCTCTCAACCCTAACCTCAGGAGCACTCCCGGGACGCGACGACTGGACCAGTGGATGGCCGGTAGGAGCCATCCAGCCGGGAGATAACCACCCCACCGTCTGAGGTGGTCCCTGGGGTACGGCCCTGAGGTCTGCTGGGTTGTTCCATCTCCTCCAGATTGGGTGAGCGGCTGCCCACCGAATCTGATGAGAAATCCCCCGGTTTAAGCACAATAATAATTGTTTATTGACCTTTTAACCTGTCCCCTTTGGTTCTTCTCCAAAGACGTCTGTTTTCCACCATTTGTTAATAAAAATGCTTTTAAGCTGGTGTTTTAGTCACTTATCTGCAGTTGAAAGCCCTAGAAACTTGACAGCTAAACTAAGCCACTCTAATGAGAGGATCTGATGAATTTCATGGGAATAAAGTAATCATTGAATGCAGAGAAGAAATAGAAATTTTTAGTGAAAACCCAAATACACACCAAAAAAATGCATCTAGGAACAACTCAAAAAAGTTATTTCATAATGGCATGAGAGATTCTATAGTTTTCAGTAAGGGGAATGTTCTAATCAACACTCCACAGTAATCTCAAAATACTTATATTACTAAACATGCACACGTATCTGTACACGGCCAGGCTTAATAATAAAACTACAATGATAGAAACTTTCACATCAGCTTTTAAAAATTGTTTTAAATCCACTAAATATTTCCAGTAGGTACTGGTGAAAAGAAATGAAATAATTTTAAAAAGTAAGATTCAAGTTCTGTTCAACTCAATTTTCCTTTTTCAGATGACAAGGTAGTGGTAGTAATTCAAATACAATGGCATTTTAAGTACACCTATCTTTGTCACCAACTCATTTTTATTTTGGTTAGTGGAAAAATCCTAATAGCTTGTGGAATTCATACTCACATAGCCATACTTTTTGGACTTTTGCATTTCCTAAAACTCTTTTACTTCAAAGTGGGGACCTTGCCTCAAAATTTTAGCTTTCTGACTAAAATGACCGCTTGACAAGAACTGAGAATCAAAAATCAATGGCTTTATGTGGAAACAATCATCAGCTGCCCTTCTGTATATCATTTTAAGGACCAAGCACTTTTCACATTTTCAAACATTTCATTACTCCCCTTACCAATTACAGAGCCTCAAAAATAAACTGTTTCCCCCATCTAAGACTTCTATTTAAATCGAGTTTTTGTTGCTGAGGACAGCTATCAACCAATTACAGTTACAAATGACCCATACAGTCCGTTATAGGTCTTTGAAAGTTCCATAGGAATGCCTCAGAACCCTAAATAAATTATTTTTCATTGACTCTTATTTGATATATGACTGCATTATTTAATTATTGTAATGGGCCCAGCATTAACCGGAGCCAACATTAATCAGCACTATTAATCAGGCATTACATTACTTTGTTGATGTAGCCAGGAGTCCTTACCAAGCAGTTCACTTTTACATTTGAAAGTTTAAGTTTTATAAGTACTCAGTCGATATTTAAATAAACACCACGAGATTTTCGCTGCACTGAGGATTGGTGTGTGGCAAAGTAAAGTTGAAACGTAGAAGAATTTGTTCGCAGACCATTAGTTACTTTAGGTGATCAGTTACAGCCGTCATTCGGTTCTGTTAACACTGCCTTGAACTTGTCTGACCAAGAAGGGCTCTGAGATTGACTTTGCATTTCGTTTGTAACTTTGCCTGAAGGTCCCCCACAAAGGGTTAAGAGCTCTTCCCTGGAAACCCTTGAAAAACGTGGCAAATTATCTTCTGGCCGCTCCTAGGAAAGTGTTAGGATTTACCGAAGGTCAGAGCGGAAGATCAACCCAGGAGAAGCGCTGCCGGAACAGAGAGTGTTAACAGAGATTTGGGTGAGCTTTACTAAAGCTCCACATTTGGACATACCACTTGCTTTGTTTGCTTTAGTTAAGCTACACGTTTGTATGCCACTTTTAGCTCCGTGCTCCTTGAAATTCCCCGAGTGTGGAAACCCAAGAATTTCATTTCCCGCGCGGGTCCCTCTTTTGCCTCCCTCGTCTGCCTTCCGTGGGCCTCCCGCCCTAATAAGCTCCCAGCTCTCGGCCACGGCTGGGAAATCTCCACCCCTATCTCTCAAGTTAGTACAGGGACAAGAAACTTCGGTGAGGCAGGCGGGGACGACGAGGTGACCCTCTTCCCTCACGCCCAGCTCGCGCCGACGCGGAAAGCCGCGCGGCTCTCGCTGGCCGGCTGGTGCCCGCTTGCGGGAGGCCTGCCTCCTGGTGGCGGCGCCGCGCGGAGCTGGCCCAGGGCTGGCCCCGAGCCGGAGCTCAGGAAACTGCGGTCGTTTTGCGAGTGTGGCCGGTGAGCTACCGGGCTTCCTTACCCCTGGACTTCGGGCCGCGAGTCCTTTTCTTTCTCGAGAACCCACCTCGCCTTCTCTAGGGCGACTGGGCGCATGCAGAGGCGTTTCCCTGGACTGCAGGTTTAGGATTTTTCCTGTGGCGGTTTGGACGCTCTAGGAGTCCTCCTGGGGGTATTGGGATGACGCGCTGGAGGAGCAGAAAAGGCAGCCGGACCCTCGGGAGGCACCGCCTCAGCCCTTTGCCCTCGGGCCCTGGACCGCGAGCTCCGCAACTTCCAGGGGCTTCCTTCGGTGGGCGAAGGCTGGCACAGACCTGGGGGCATCAGCTCCCGGGGCGGGAACCTGGACTACTCTCTCCGGCCCCTAGCGCACCCCAGGAGTTTACCCATGAACGTGAACGTCAACGCGTCTTTAAACTCGGCGGACACTTGGGGCCACGTCCCTCCTCCAAGAGTCGTTCCACTCCGTCTGTATTGAGATGCTACTTTGTGCCTGGCACTCTGGTTTCTGGAGAGAGTAAGAATAAAACGCGACTTTCTGGTGTGACTCACGTCTCATGGAGAAGTCAGGTAAATAGATCATTATTAGGCCCAAAGAGAAATGCTTTCTGAGTACCTCTAGACGAAAGCGAGAAATGCCCGTGGCTCCATTCTTTCATCCTGCGCTATCCTTCTTGTGGCTGTAGCATCTTCCCTTCTCTGTGTAAACTCAAGCGCCTAGAGGTCAAAAGGGGCTCCATTCGTTGTTTTCTGTTTATTTTTGTGTGTGCGGGTTAAAATATATAAAGCATAAAATTTGCCATTTTAAGTGTACAGTTCAGAGGCATTAATATATTCACATTGGTACAACCGTAACCACTATCCCTTTCCAGAACTTTTCCATCATTCCTGAACTGAAACTCTGTACCAGTTAAAGAATAACTCCCATTCCTCCTCCACCCCACTGCCCCCAGCATCTTGGCAACCACTATTCCATTTCCTGTCTCTAGGAAATTGACTATTCTATAGCTACCTCATATAAGTGGATGCATACAATATTTATCCTTTGTGTCTGGCTTATTTTGCTTAAGTAACATAATGTCTACAAGATTCATCCGTTATAGCATGCATCAGAATTTCATTCTGTAGGCTGAATAATATTCTGTTGTGCATTATATACACCACATTTTGTTTATTTATCCATCAATTGACATTTGGGTTGTTTCCTACTTTTCTGTTTGTTTTAGAGCCTACACTCACCTAGCTCTTTGTAATACTCTGCATGCAGTATGCACTCAATAAAGGTTTATTTATTCATTTTCCTAATTCTTTTTCATCCCAGAAATCCTCAAAGCATCCCCATTGTTTTTTGCTGTGCCTTCTGGATTTGTACCCTTAACTTGCTCACAATTAAGAGACATTCAGACTCACTCTGCACATTATCTTCAGTAAAAATAAGTAGGAGTTAAGACTGTACTAGAATTAGTTCCTGACAAAACTGTGATCATCCCCCTTCTCCCCTGCCTACCCGCCCCCATACACAGACTTTTTACGTCCTTTTTATGCCTTCTTACCTGTCCTAAGTCCTTGAGGGCCCAAGATGACTTGGAAATGTTTCCCTGACTGTCCAGGCCCTCCACTTCAGTGTCCTCTTGTGGTGTAATATTACCTGCCATAAGTGTTGGTTCACACTTGCTACTAAGCTAATTTCAAGGTCACGAAAACTGGTCAAGTGGATGGCTGAGGATGCAGGCGCTGAGAATTGCTGCTAGCTCTTATGTAGGTGGTGATGGCAGAGCAGAACCTTCCATCTTCATGGGTCTAGCAGTCTCTCCCAACACAGCCTCTCCCAATTCCATTGGACAAGCTCTTTCCAACCCTCAAATGTATTTCTTCAGGACCAGTTAGGTAGTCTGAAAATAGGTTCAAGGCAAGGTATTGCTAGCTGACAGTAGTTGGTGCTTCTCCCAAGAGAAGATTCATTTTAACCCAGGAATTCTGTTGATAACATGCCATAATCCAATTTCAAATGGTACATTTTCAGGCAGTGTAGCTGGGAGGTGATTCCCTCATGAAGAAGATATTTCAGTGGCCTCCTGGGTCTAACTAGGTAGTCTATGCCTGCACAACAGCTCCTTGAACAAGCACTTCATGGCCTGAGCAGGATTCAGAAATCCTCAAGAATTCAGAATGTCAGCAAAGGTCTAAATCTGTGTTTTATAAAGGTAAAATTGTTTACACTAACTCAGGAATTTTCATTACCGCAGTTAACCTGGACTAGCCCTCCCACCCTCAACACACAACACAGACTTATTTAGCTCTGAATCTCAGTGGTTTGCAGTGGTACACGTTTAAATTTTGCACCCAGAAATCAAAACTTCATAAGGTTTTTTAAAATTATGAATTTAATTGCAAAATATACACAACTCCATCCCAGAGAGAACTCCTCCATTTGTGGGTTGCCTTCCATAAAAGACCCTCAAGAGTACGTGTTTGTGGCTCTGTAATCATCTAGAGTTTATCTACATTGTTTAATAAATTAATTTCCTGGAAATATACTTAGTATTTTAAATTCTAATATAAGAATTGAAAAAATAATATTACCACATCTAGAAAGAGTGCATTTATTTATTTTTCATTTGTAGTTCACCCAGGGGGTGTCTGTGAAGAGAAATCTCTCTGCCTGGAAAGAATGGGGATCTCTAAATTGATTCTAGGAGTGTGGCTGTCTACAGGACACATTGGAAATGAATAGAATTCTCATGAGACCATGAGAAAGCCTTGTCTTGAACTGAAATTTTTTTGTGCTCAAAATCTATACAGTGACCAACTTTCTTTGTCTCTCTCTGTCTGTCTGTCTGTCTGTCTGTCTCTCTGTCTCTGTCTCTCTCACACACACATACACACACACACACTCACACACTCTTTCTAGCCTGATGTTCAGGCTTAAACCAAGGCTGAACTATCACCTCTGTGCTCTGCATATGCAAACAGACCAGAAGCTCGATGTCTACCCTCAGGGGCAAACCCGCACCTGACACCACAATCTGACACCAAGCTGTGGAGGTGGGGGTTGTGGGGGGAGGGGGAGATTTGTTGCAGTACAAACATAGTTTGTTGAGTACATAGTACCCTGTGCAGAAAGCACTTTAGATATCTTCCACTAGAGGCATGTGTGAGTAAATCGCCTTTGCTAGAAAGCTTTGATTGGCAGTCTTCCAGAGCAGAAAAAACTGAGAAAGGTCCTGAACCCAACATTTACAGAAGAGTAAATGCAAATAATAAATGATCACTAGTCATAAGAGACACACAAATTAGAAAATGATGAAATGCCATTTTCCTCTATCAAATTAGCAAATTGCACAAGAACGACGGGCATGATGGTAGGAACTCAGCCATATGCTGCCTGTGTAAAGTGCAAAGTGGTACATACCTTCTAGCAAGTGATTTGGCAACACAAAGCTTGGACCTTAAGTGTCATTCTCTTTGTTTCATTCATTCTACGATTCCACCCTAAAGAAACAACCTGAAATATAAGCAAAGATTTATGTACAAAAATATTTGTTGAAATGGTTTTTTAAAGGGTAAAAATTGGAAACATTCTAAAGAGTTAAATATATTACTATATATCCTTTAGATGGAATATTTTGTAATCATTAGAAAGTAAGTCTATGAACAATTTTAATAACTTTTAAAAGTCTCAAGGGTAATGGTAAATGAAAAGTCCAGATAGAAAATTATATATAATACTTTATCAGCTATTTAATATACTATACATGTAAAATTATGACTGGAAGGAAATGCACTAAAATGTCAACTGGTTATTTCCAGGAAGTGAAATTATGGGTGGTTTTTTTTTTCATTATTTATATTGTACCTTTCTATGTTTTCCAAATTTTTCACAATGTGCAACTTCCAAATTGCTGAGTCAAGACACCTGAAGAGCACAATTAGTGTAAAAAAAATAGACTACACACTGAATGGTTTATATTATCTGAAGCATGATTATTGGAATAGACACCAAGAATTTAAAATAAGCATGATAAATACCTCAAAGAGGAAAGGGAACTTATTAATAACATTAAGCAAGAAAAATTAACACTTTTTAAAAACCCTAGTGGAAACATTAAGTATGAAGACTCTAACAGACTAAATAAAGAACAAATTAATGGAATAAATAGAATAGGATACAGCTGAATAGGATACAATTGAATTTGAAGATTAGTTTGAGGAAGTCTCCCAAAAGCAGCTGGAACGGACAAAAGTGGACTGCAGTTAGCATCAATAGAATAGAATGGAATAGGATGGGGTGGGGTGGGATGGGATGGAATAGAGAATAGAATAGAATAGAATAGAATAGAATAGAATAGAATAGAATAGAATAGAATAGAATAGAATAGAATATAGCACCACATGACACATGAATAGTTTGTGAAATTTTCACTTCAATTATTTTTACATCTTTATTTTTTATGTACGTGTGTACTGAGTTGCCATGTAAAATGAAATCTGTTAGTGTGGGTCACAGTACAAAAAAAAGTTTGACAGCTACTACTTTAAAAAATATATATTTACATCATGCTCTGGCTATACTTTTCTGCCTTCTCTGGGACTTTGCTCATAAATTATCATCCTTCTCTCTTCATGCTCATCTCAGCTCACAAACATGTTCCAATCTCTTGCATCTAAAAATAAAAACAAGCAAAAATGTTCTTCTCTCCCGAATGTGCCAACGCAAGCTAGTGCCCCCCGCTCCCCTTCCTTCCATCACCTAATTTTTTAAAAGGCTGGTTTGGTCACATTGCTTCCAACATCATCTCTTGCCCACTTGTTAGTCCCTCACAGTGTCATTCCAACTCTGAACACCATTGCTATATTAGTCAGTGTGCCGAACCCATGTAGGAAAGGCTGAGTTAAATGAAGAATGCAGGTGACTTCAGTGCAGCATTTGGAGTTTTAAGGAGTGTAAAGTGCACTGTGATTCTTTTAGAAGGATATAGATGCAACATAGTATCTTCCAAGTTGGTTTTGCTAGGGAATACCAGTTTGGGAAACGGAGCTCGCTGAAATAATATGATAAAGCGTCAACAATGAATTTCTAACTGCCCAGATTAAGGATCCTTCTCATTTATTTACTTAATAAATATTCATTGAGTGTCTACTATGGGGCAGGTACTGTTCTAGGCACATGGGATACATAAGTTAAAAAATGGACAAAAATATCTGCCCTAAGAAGCTTTATCTATTTAGCAAGAGAGAGACCGTAAGAAACAAACACAGTGGATATATTAATGAATGGATTACTTCTATTGTATGCTAGAAGGTAATAGATATTGTAGGGGGGAAATGACAGATGTGGCAAGAGTTGGGAGTGGTGAGGGTACAGTGAAGAAGAGACAGGTGGCTTACAGCTTTCAATAATGAACAAAGACTGGAATGACAATACAGGTGGATGTCTGGGGAAGGAGAAATGCAACTGAGCAAGGGGGAGAATGGTACAGAATCACAGAATTGGAGATAAGTTCAAAGAAGTGTGGGATGGGAGGAGGCAACCACACAAGTCCTTGTAGGTATTAAAAGGACTTGAGAGATGGGAAGCCACTGTAGGTTGTTGAGCAGAGCAGTGACCTGCTCTAACTTAAATCCTTACATCCTGTAAGGGGTTCCTCTGGCTGCTCTATTAAGAACACCCTGTATCAAGCAAGGGAAGAAACAGGAAGACAGGCTAGGAAGTGATTGCAGCAATATGGCTGAGACCTGAAAGAGGCTTCAACCAGGAGGGTAGCAGGGATGGTGAGAAGTGGTTGAATTCCATATGTATTTTGAAGAAGGAGCCCACATGATTTCCTGACATATTGAATACAGGCTATAAGATTAAGAAAGGAGTCAAAGATAATCATCCCATTTGGTCTTTGTGCAGCATTTTTAGCACTGCTCCATCTAAGCTTCTTTTTTGACCCCATCATCTCCTAATTGTTGGTGTTCCCCAAGACTGTGTCTTCAACTCTACCTCATTCTATATTCTCTGTCTTGGTGAGACTATCCACTCTCATAGAGTTATGTTATTATTATGCAAATAATCTGAAAATTCCTGTCTCTCTCCTAATTTCCCCATGTGCTGCAGACAGAGTGATGATTATGTTCATTATCTTGACTGCGGTGACAATTTCCTAGGTGTATACATGTCAAAATGTATCAAGTTCTACCTTCATCTGCATCTTCTATTGCATCCAATGTTCTGACTTGGATTAGCCATAGGTGACCTCTTTTAGAAGCCATTTATCAGCCATCTTTGCATCCACATGCAGTATTTAGCATGTTTCATAACAGACTGTGTTTAGCAAGGCTTTGCTGGTATGAAACAAATATAGATAAATCAATTGCTCTGCTATGTAACAACTGTAACTGGACAGATGGGCATAATGACTAATTTAAAGGTGTTAATATTTATGAGTTCAATGCAATTATAATAAAAATTATCATGGCTTTAAAAAACTTCTTTCAAAGGTTATATCAAAGAATAAAAGAGTAAGAATAGCCAAGAAAACTTTGAAAAAGAAGAGTGATTGGGCATTGAAGATTGCCTTACTAAATATTACTATGTAGCTGTAACAATCAAAATAATGGGGACTTCGTGTAAGAGTAGAGTGATGGTGCAAACTGTAGATTCCAGAAACAGGCTGTAAACTGTGAACATGGACTACTTAGTATATGGCTTTAAATGTGGCAGGACAGATTGGAGGGGAAAGAAGGAATTAGTCAGTAAATTATATAGAACAATTAATTTTTCTTGGATGTCAAAAAAAAAAAAAGTTAGACACTTAGCCCAAATACCTAGATAAATTCCAGGTGCGTAAAACTGATGGTTCTTTAGAAGTGGGAAGTGGATGACAGGGATATCTCACTTGGGGTGGGTTTTTCAAAATCTAAGTGCTTTTTCCTCTTCCCATTCCCTAACTGTAATATTTTAGTTGAAAGTAAATGCAAATGATGAAACCATTTTTAATGAAGAAAAATATAGGAGCTATCTATCGGATCTTGGAATGGGCAAACATGTTAAGTATCAGAGAGTGGAATAAATCACAAAGGAAAAGATGGATAGATTTTGCTACATAAAAATTGTGTAAAAATATATATAAACAGAGGCAAAGGGGAAAAGGTCAGATGAGGAAAATAATTGCAACAAATGTGACCAGTAGAGTTTTAATAAAATTAAAAATAGTCCTTACAAATTAATTTTAAATAAAAATAACAACATTTGAAAAATGGGCAGTTAATGAATGTTTGAAAACTGTTCCACCTTTACAATTACATTAACTGTTAGAAATTGGAGAAATGCAAATTAGACAGATAAAATAATACCTAAATAAATAAAAGGTACCTAAGCGTGGTGAGGTGTGAGGAAATGGACACTCCTATGGCTTGCTGATGGGACTGGAAACCATTTGGCAGGATGCTGTCAGAGCCTTAACATGTGTATATTGTTTGGCCCAGTGATTCTGCTTCTAGGAATTTATCCCAAAGAAATAATCATTTATATGAAAAGTGCTTCATTGAAAAAAAAAAAAAGTACTTCATTCAAACAATCCCCCCACAGGAATTTGAGCTCCATGGAGGGAGGAATTGTGTCAGTTTTGTTTACTGCTGTCACCCCAGTAATAAAACAGGAACAGGCATAGACTAAGCACCTCCAAAGTATTTGTTGAATGAGTAAACATTTTTACTTTCTGAATTTTGTCTTGTGATATATTTTAGATGTATGAAAAAAATACATCTTTTAAAAAATACAAAACACCCAACTACTATTGCTTGATTTAAGAAAGAAATTATCAATATGACTGAAGTTCCCTGTTGCATGTATTAGTTTTAAAGTAAGAAAAAAATGAAAAATATGTTCTCTTTAACCTTCTGATCAGGCCAAAAAATCCACACAAATTTTTATCTTTTCTCTCACTTGTTTTTTATTTATTATTATGGTAAAATGCACATAAAATTTACCATCTAACCATTTGTAAGTGTACTGTTGTTCAGTGACACTAAGTAAATTCACATTGTTGTGCCACCTCTACCACCATCCTTCCACAGAACTCCCTTCATCTTGCAAAACTGACTCTGTGCCCGTTAAACAATAGCTCCCATTCTTCCCTCCCCCCATCCCCTGCTAACCACCATCTGACTTTCTGTATGTATTTGACAACTCTAGGTATCTCATGTAAGTGGAATCGTACAATATTTGTCCTTTTGTGTCTCTTTTTTCACTTCACGATTCATCCATCTTGTAACATGTATCAGAATTTCCTTCCTTTTAAGGCTAAATAATACTCCATTGTATGTGTATACCACATTTTGTGTATCCACTCATCCAAGGATGGACTATTTGCTTCTATTTTTGGGCTATTATGAATAATATTGCTATGAATGAGAGCAAACAAATATATCTTTGACGCTGTACTTTCGATTCTTTGGGGAATATACTCGGACGTGGAATTGCTGGATTCTATGGTAATTCCGTTTGTAAGGAAATGTCACACTGTGTTCCACAGTGGCTGCACCATTACATATTCCCAGCACTAGTACACAAGTGTTCCAGTTTATCCATGTGCTCACCAATACTTGTTACTTTCTGTTTTTTCGTTTTATGTAGTAGTCATCCTAATGAGTATGAGGTGGTTCCTCTCACTTAACACCACTAGTGAGCTTGGAAAGCATCCTTCTCATCTCCTGCACACAATGCCTATCTGTGAACAAGTGTGTGCTTGAAAAAGAAACTATAGTCAAGAAGTTCTCAGATAACAGAACCACAGTCTAATAAGGTAGTCAAGAAAAGACCTGTAGAAAACACCCCCCTCACCCCCCCCCCCCCCACACACACACATCCTCATTCCACTTGAGTACAATGAGTTTCCACTTTTCTCCTATCCAGGAGAGGCTTTTCCAGCAAGCATGGTGGCCATTACCACACTCTGCCACTAGGGGAAGTATGCTTCCCAAGCAAGGCTGGCTTGTGTGGGTCAAAACTTCCTTGTTCCTTAGCCAGGTGGGGAAGAACAGGGATTTAAAAGGCCAAGGAAACTTTGAGACTGATGGATATGTTCACTATCTTGATTATGTTAATAGCGCAAGCGGCATATACATATATCAAGACTTACCAGATTCTATACTTCAAATATGTGTAGTGTATTGTACGTTGGTTATTCCTCAATGAAGCTTTAAAAAAAATTTCCCCCATCACTTCACATCCACTTATTTTTATAGGGAACATGCTTGGGGCCACTTGTGCCGTCTGGGTGGCGGCTCCGTCCCCAAGGCCACGTGGCCACGCTTCACATCACTCACAGTCTGAGTTCTCATCTGTTTGTCTCCACCCCTCATCACTCCCCTCTGTGCCCACTCCCCACTTCTGTCCCCCTTGGCTTTCGGAGAACACCCCTGACTGGAATCTGGGAAATGGCCGGTCACCAGGGCTTTGGGGACTTTCCAGTGAGACCCCCGCTGCCCGTGGGGAGTTTCAGCTGATGCCCCCTTGTTTCATTTCATTTCTTTTATAAATTCAGGTTAAATGTTGCAATAATATGAAGCAGAATACTCTGCTTCTCAAGTCAAGGGGACTTGGGATGGGGGCAAAGCAAAACAGAATAAATATTAACTTATTTAAGAAAAAAAAATTTCCCCCATCCCTGACAAAATTAGAAAATTTTCAAAATGAATTTTATTAAAAAGCAAAAAAAGGCAAAGCAAAAGCTAAAAAGAAGAGTGATATAGGAAATAATTGGGCAGATTTATAGACTATATTCTCCATATATCTGATGCCTAGATTCTGATGAACACAGCTCCTCAGTGCAGATGGGCCCATGTCTTTTTTTTCTCATGGGGTATTCACTGAACTTGTGGGGGAGTCAGTTGGCAGTGCTGCCTAGTTCGGCTGAGATTTTAGATCCTGCCACAATCTGCTTCCCAGTTCCTTCTTCTAGAGCAGCCAGTAATTATTGCCCCTCTGACAGGTTGGCACTTATGCATTTTTTACTCCCCAGACTCTGCCCCAAATGCAGGAGGTATGACTTATGGGGCTCCAAGATCCCTCCCCTGCTCCAGGCAAACTGCACTTCTCTTGCTAATGAACTCGAAACCATCCCAGAAGTTGTCCTGAAATTCCTACCCTTGCCCCTTAGCCACTGCTCCCTGGCCTGTTCAGTTTGCCTGAAATTCATTCATTAGGTCTAATAAATTGACTCATGGCAATATCACCTATTGTTCTTGACTAACGTCTGGGCCTAATGTCACAAAGGGCTAGGAGAAGTGAGGACCGTGGTTTCAACAAAAACAACAGCCATGTAAAATAAAAACTTGTGAACAAAGACAAGTTGTCAACTACTAAGTAACAAATTATTCCCAAATTTAGTGGTTTAAAACAGCCTTTTATTACTCTCACAACTTCTGTGAGTCAGGAATTCATGAGGGGCGTAGAGGGGATGATATGTCTCTGCACTATCTGGGAGCGCTTGAAGGCTGGGGTGACCTGGGGCTGGGGACAGGAGTCGCCTGGAGATGTGTTTATTTGCATGTCTAGCACTTGATGCTGCCTGTCAGTGGGGACTGTCGGCTGGAATGCCAGCACGTGACCTTTTCCGCAGGCCTGGGCTTCCTCATAGCGTGTCTGAGCTGTCTCCCGAGAGACCCAATGGAAGCCATGTTGGCTTTTATAGTCCAGTCTAGGAGTCATATAAGTTACCTCCATTGTGGTCCTAGGTTCCCCAGATTCGAGGGGAGGGAGCTATATTAGTTTGTTAGGCTGCCATGGCAAAGTACTGCTGACCGGGTGGCTTAGAAACAACGAAAATTTATTGCCTCACCATTCTGGAAGCTAGACAACCAAAATCAAGGTGTTGGCAGGGTTGCTCCTTCTGAGGGTTGTGAGAGAAGGAGCTGTTCCTGGCCTCTCTTCTTGGTTTACAGACAGCCATCCTCTCCCTGTGTCTCTTCACATCACTGTCGCTCTCTGGGCCTCTGTGTCCAGATTTCCCCCTTTTTATGACACTGGTCATATTGGATTAAGGTCCACCCTAATGACTTTAACTCAATGACCTCTCTCAAGACCCTATCTCCAATAGGGTCATATTCTGATGTACTGGGGGTTAGGACTTCAACATATGAATTTCGAGGGAAACAGTTTAATCCATAAGAGGAACATGGACCCCAACTCTCAATGGGCAGATTGTCAGAGTCACCATGTAAAAAGTGCATGTGGGAGATAATGTCACTTGCCATCACTGGAAAATATAATCTACCACATCATGATATAAAAAGTATAGTGATCAGAACCTATTACATCTCGTATTATTCATTTCATATCAGTCAGCTCCTGACATATAAAACATATAATTTGAGGGGAGGGGAAATGACTTTCATATGTTTCCTATTTCTATAGTGGGCAGAGAGCTCAAATACCAAATGTTTGGTTCCAGACAAGACACCTGGAAACCCTACAGCTGACTCTTCCCCAAGGCAATGAAAGGCTGTGCTTCAACAGCCAGTGCTTCTTAACAGAACTGCCAGCAAACAATTGTTCTGTCCCAAAGGAGTCACTCTACTTTAGGGCCCTTTTGCTGATTTGCTTATTTGTAGTAGACACTCACTAACTAGTGCCTATTATTCAGTCTTGACCAATCTTGTCTTCACTCCGAGGAATTCATCCCTGTTGGTTTTATTTTATGTGCCAAGTAAATTTAAACATGCATTATTATCAATTTTCAGAAAAACAAATATTAATCAGCACCTACTGGAACAATAAATCCTACCGTGCCTCATTTGTCACCATTATTGTTACTGCTTGAGATGACTCTTCTAGTGCAAAATAAACTTTACACTTAGGTGGGCCTCCTGCAAAACCCAGACTGGTATTGGTTAGCACTCTTGTGGCCCCAGTGCACACCAGCAGATGTTCTGCAAAACCAACCATTAAAAAAACATTGTGCAAAAGCCAGTCTTGAAAATTGAAACATTCTTTTTAAAAGTAGGGTAGAAACCTAGTTTCTCCACAATCCACTGGGCTAATCTCCAAATTGCCTTTTCAGTATTGCTCACTTCTGCCGTTTTGCTTTTGCTTTCCCCAGCCTCTTTTCTCCCGGTCAGCCTTTCCCTTCCTGCCCACCTGGAGAGACACCCAGACCTACTGAATTTGAACCTCCAGATGTGGGGCCCAGGAATTTGTTTTGGAAGTTGCCCAGGTAATTCTGGTGATCAGCTAGGTTTGCCAACTAAAGATGAGTGTGATCAAATTCAAGTTTCTTGAGCTTAGCCTAAAGAGGCCCTCACCCCTGCTCAACTCTCCAATCACATCCCCTGCCACTTCCATCTCATAACTTACCCATTAACAGTCCTAACTACCAATAGCTCACAATACTCAATATGTGGCTTCATTCCTTCGGGCCCTGGTCCAGGAAAACCCTCCACCCATCTGGACTGTGAACTAGTCTCCCTCCAAAATCCAGCTCCAGGGTTTGCCTCAAGGAAGCCTTCCCTGACTGCCTCACCTCCACCCTCATCCGGAATTCATCCTCCCCTCTGCATTCCCACTATACCTCGTTCCCATGGCAGTCAGCACACAGTACAGAAACAGACTAGCTCTCCTCTCTCCCCTGCTAGAGTGTGATCTACTTAAAGACAGGTTCCATGCCATCTTCACCTTAGTATTCACGGCAACCAACCCCAGGACAAAATGAATTAAACTGGTTATATGAGGGTAAGCAAAGGAGTCTTTTGTCAAGCAGGTTGTCTCCTTCTTCATATAAGTTGCTGGTATGTTTTGTTACTCTGCCTGGCTTTGAATGTGATCAAGGAGATTTTCTTTCACCGCTTAACACAATACACACTAGCTCCTTCCCTCAGCAAGAAAGCAGGAAAATTGATTTCACTGCAGTTATAACAAACTTGAAGGGCATTAGCACCCAAGGAAAATCTCCCAAATCAAGGCCTTCTGGCCTCTCCTGGCACAGACACTTGCCTTCCCTCCTTCCCCGTGGATTTCGTGCTCTTGTTTCACATCCCAGACAAGAGGGGCTGATATTGGCTTTACCTTGCCTTCCCTGTGTTACCTCTCCCTTGCTTGTAACTTTGGCCAAGGTTGCAGCTGCAGCCTGTAACTGATTCTCTCAATTTAATGCCGCCAGTTTCCAGCCAACAAAAGCTTCACAAATTGTATAAAAACTTAAGTCACACTAAGAATTTTGGCATTACTCATCTGAAAACTGGGGATTTGGTATTGCCCCAAATTCAGAGGGCTGAAGTCCTTGCTTCTTGCTCTGGCTGGTCTCTACAGGGATGGTGATCAGGACCCTCAAGGTACAGAAATGATAATACGGCAGTGGTTCTCTGACTTTAGGACGCATCCGAGTCACCTGGGGGGCTTGTTACAACACAGACCGCCACACCCCACCCTCAGAGTTGCTGATTCAGTGGGTCTGAGGTGTGGCCCGAAAATCACATTTCTAAAAGTTCCCAAGTGATGTTAATACTGGTCCAGGGACCACACTTTGAGAAGCACTGTGGTAGAGAGTATTTGGAGGGGAGCACCAAGCTACCAACCTGATTTGTTAAATCTAGAACAAGTGTTCCCAAAATTCTAACTATTAGGCATATTAGAATCACCTGGGGAGATTTAAAAACCCTGGCTGCCCAGGCTGCATCTCATTTTAAGTCAGAATCTTCGAAAGTAGGAGGGCGGTATCAGTAGTTTTAAAACTTCCCAAGTGCTTCCAACATGCAGGCAGACTCGAGAGCCAGTGATCTAGAGCAGCAGTTCTCAACCCTGGTTGCAAATCAGAGGCACATGGGAAGCTTTTAAAACATGTTCTTGCTAGGACACCACCCTGAGACAATTAAATCAGAATATCCGGGTCCGAGGCCTGGAGGTCCTTCCTTCCTTCTCGCCTGCCTGCCTGCCTTCTTCCTTCTTTCCTTCCTTCCCAGTTTCCTAGATTTTTCTAAAGTTTAACCAGTGTTGGGGATTACTAACTTGGACTTGAATGTACCCGTATAATAAACTGTCATTTGTTTTCCAGTTGATAAATCCCTTCTTGTTTTGAACAAAAGAGATTGGGGAATTTTTTATTTTTTGAAAACTAGAGGCACTGGTCTGAATAAGCTGGGTGGAGGTGGGAGCAGGGGAATAAATCCATCTTCAAGGCAGATCTGCTAGCAGTGGGGCCAGATCTTCTCTACAACTCACCAGGAGCAGCGCTTCTCACAGCCGTCCCTGGACCTGCAGCATCAGCATCATCTGAGCGCTCTCAGAAATGCGCCTCCTCGGGGCCCACAATGGAAATCCAAGGTGGGGCCCCTGGAATCCGTTCAACAAGCCTTCCAGGTAATTTGGATGCGTGTTAAGGTTTGAGGACCACTGACCAGGAAGATAGTAGTGGGGAAGTTAAGATCTGGAGCTTCCATTTCTCATATAGATTCATGTCTTTATTTCCTTATTTGTTTAAAATGCACCCTCACCACACTACCTCTCAAAAGGAAGACTCCAGCAACAACAGCAGCACCATGCCAGTAGCTCCCTGACTTAACGCCAGGCGTCTCAGAGTGAGAGAGAGCCGTCAAACCTCCACCATCCTGGCTGGGCATGGGCTTCCATCTGGGACCTTTTTGTTGGGCCTTCACATGTGGTTTTAGGTCCTAAATCTGATGGCCACAGATAATTCCCAAACTCTGATAGCCATGTGCATTTAGTAGACCTCCAAGATGGCACTGCTACCCCAGTGTGATTGGGGTGCTGCCATCCCATCTTCTGTTCTCCATTTCCTCACCAGATGGAGTCACATACTCTCCAGTTTTTATGCAAGCCACAACACGTGGGCCTGCGCAGCCCTGGAGTTGGAAGGAGGCCCTGCTGGATTGAACCTATCAGTACTTAACCAGAAGCCAGAGCTTTCCCTTCAGTCTGGAAGCCAACAAAATAAGAAACAGCTCAATTTTTTTTTTTTTTTTTTTTTTTTGCCAAGAACCCTTTGTCAAGGGTTAGCAAGAACCTTAGGCAATATGAGGCCTCAGGGCCTGTTTGGAAGGAAACCAGACCACAGATGATGTGCAGTGATTCCTGTAAAATAAGTAATAAAGTGCTGGTGTTCTCAGCAAGGAAGGGAACCAAATTTATTGAGCACATATTCATTCCTCAGGATTTTATATACACAATTTTACTTAATCCCTACAACAACACTGTGAAGTTATTAGTATTATTCCTCCTCACAAAAACACAAATGTATAGGAAACAAATTCAGAGAGACTGATGTGCCTGAAACCCCAGTTAGTAAACTGAGATTCATGCTGTCACTATTACCCCACCCTGCTCATCTGGGGATGCCTTTGCCTTCCATGCCAGGCATAAATGCCAGCCCTAGTTTGTTTCTACCACTGCATTGCACTCCCTGAAAATAAATGTTGAAAATGAATACAATTTTAAAATGAAACCGGTATAAACATGTGCTGGGTTTTACGAGTTGATTCTTGGGATGCTCTGTAAAAATCAAAAGCATGAACAAAGAAGAATTTATGAAGGAAAACATAAATGTAATGGCATTGAAACCATCCTTATTTCTGGTACCCTCTTGGACCTGCTTCTCCCTTGCCATCCTGCTGTCCAACTTCCTGTCCCATCAAGAGCTTTCAGGAAATCTCCAGCTGAGCAGACTAGAGCTAAGAACACCCAATCTCTGTTGGGGGCACTGTGCTTTCCAGCCCTGACTGGTCCACCCCTCTGTCCCACACTCTGTCCTAATTCTCAACTGTGTGTGAATGATTCCTCTGAGGTGAGAGAACCTGCTTTTCCACAGCCTTGCCAGTAGTGAGCAGTGTATTCTTTTAAAATCTTTGCCATTAAAATAGAAAAAATAAAAATCTCATCATTTTAATTGGTACATCCTTAACTGCAATTGAGGTTGAACACATATATATTTGAATTTTTTTTTCTTTGTTGAATTACCCTTTCATGTTCCTCACCCACCTTTTGGAGTGTTTCTTACTGATATATCAGAACTCTTTATTTACTAAGGATATTAATCCTTTGTCATATATAAGCAGATGCTGTGTCCCAATTTGTCTTTTGACTGTGGTCGTTTTGTCCAAAGTGCTGGGTGACAGAACCAAGCCTAGAAGGAAAGTTCAGACTCTTAGACCACTTTTCTTTCTGGCACACCCCATGGCCTACTGAGTAAGCCCAATTGTTCTGTGCAATGCGGTCGTAACAGTACTATTCAACTTACAAGAAGATATGTCTAGAGCTTTGTTATATCATTCCTCTGCCCTTCACCCCCCACCACTGTAATGAAATAGGGAGTCCCCTTTCTTTACACTTCTCCATCCAGAGCATGGGGCTGGGAGAGGAGGAAAGAGGCTAGGACAAGCCTGGGGTGAGCATCTGGATGGAAACCAAAGAAGTGGGGCTGAGGGGAAGTGGACCTCTGTAGAATGAGAATTTGAGGCATCATGGCTATTGGGGTTTTCTGCAAATGCATCTTCAAAGGCTGGATCTCCAGGGACTCCAATCCACCTACTTCCTTTGCCACTGCCACCACTAGGAGCTTCTGATTAGAATCTCCTTTCTCCTCTGGACAACTGAAGAACAGAATTCAGGTTCAGCTTTTTACTGCCTCAGATAAAACTTAAAACACACACAGGTCTTTAAGGGTTTTGTTTTTGTTTTTGTTTTTTAAGGGTTTGTACACTTACTAGCAGCAGTGGAAAAAAAGTGGTAGGAACTGAAAAGGAAAAAGGCTCCACTTTGAGAGCCCCTCTGGTGCTATTTTATGTAGATAGCACCGAAAAAAAGGGTAGATATTTCTCCAATCCCAGTGTTTCTCTATGAAGCTCGGGGACAGAAGATTAACCTGCAACTCTTGCTTGATTGGACATTTCACTGCTGGAGCTGAGACTTAAAGAGAGGGGGATTTTGAGGTCAATGTGGGGGAAAAGAGCTGGATGCTGTAAGACTAACATTAGGGGTGGGTGGGGGCTTAGAACAGCTGTTGAGGAGTGGTCCTCCCTACCTCAGCCTCCAGACCTCACCCTGGACCAGCTGGAGGGGGGCAAATATACAGGGACGGTGGGGATCTGGGTCAAGGAAGGGGTTGAGAAGGAGAGAAATCTTAAGTTAAGCAATTGAGAGAGAATTCTTAGACAGGACTCTGGGGCAGGAGGTGAATGTGTATGTATGGGGAGTTGGGGGGGGGGGTGGCGGGTGGGAGTGCAAATTAAGTGACCTAAGTAACTGAGCAAAGTCAGATTCTAAGACCAACTGCAAAGCTTGCTTCTGAGAGTAATGTGTATACCATCTGTCTCTCCATGCCAGTGGAAGCACTAATAAATGTTACATGTTGAAACTTTTGCACTCACTTGTACATAAAAGTTCCATATGCCATTTGACTGGACTCCATGAACACATCTGTCAAAAACAGGTCTCTTAGGCACAATTTAGGACATTCCAAAGCAGCTTTATAACTGTTTTAGCCTCCAAATGGTATGAATTAACTCTCATAAGCCAGATCTATTCTCACTGAGCCAAGGATTGGGCCAAATGTCCAAATAATTCAAGTCAAAAACACTCTTTTGCCTTCATTAGAGAGAGCATCAGTAGCAAGGTCTTTTTTTTACCCCAAATTATGCTGTTGATTGACTCAGTATTTGATGTCACTAAACAGACATACAGTATATCTGTGGTATTAAAATTTCATAGGGGGTGATAAGGCAAAAAAAAAAAAGGTCTTAAAAGGCTCTTTAGGGAAATGATAAGTTTTTTTAAAATTTAGAAACTCTGAATTAAAGCCATCTAAGCATTTTGGCATGAAAGTATTTTGCTGCTGGTTTGCCACATGAAACCCAGCCAAGATTTGAAAATAAGAATGGGTCTATTCACATTCTCTCCTTGTCTTCATGTCCCCTCTTATTTTTTCCCATCCCAAATTACTGTACATCTGTTGTAACAGAATCACTCTTTTCCTTTCGGAGCCATAATCCCATTCCCTGGCTCCAGTTGTGGTAGGTGACCCAGGCCTGGCCAGCAGGAAACATGTCATCTGAACCAGGCCAATCAGTTAATTCTGGGACTTTTGCTGGAATTGAGGAGATATTTTCCTGCAGGGTTTACATCTGTCAGGTTGTGAGCTGGGAGCTGCTGGGGTCTCTCTTTGCTATAACCTGGGGAAAGCTGGGCTGAGAATGAAACCAACCAAGCAGGAAGCAGAGCCAGAGAGCCAAAGGAGACAGACACTGCACAGTGACATCATTTAGCATCTAGATGCAGTCATGCCTGCAGCCATCTGAATCCCTGTAGCCCCTAGTGTCCTTTGTGGCTTAGACCAACTGGACTCAAGTCTCTGTCACTAGCAACCAGAAGTGTTTCCACTTACTAAACCAACTCTGCCTAGTTCCCTCATTGAGCAACTCTGTCCGGAGGTCTGGGACCACTCTTCAGTTCCTCATCCAAGGCTGCTATCCCCACTTAGGGCCTTGACCCACCACCTGCTCCTTCTCAAACTCCACTCTCAGGAGAAACTGTTACAATTCTTGCTGGTACTGCTTTGAATCTCAGACACTAATCCTGCTGCAGTATTTTTGGTGCCACTTTCAATTTCTTGGTTAAATTGTGAATTACTATTTATTTGAAAGAATGTGTTTTATTTCCTTTTGCTGACAATTTTGCCATATAGATAAATACACATAAACTAATTAGGTGACTTTTATCATCATCAGCTCACTTATGATTAAGTATGTATTACTAAGATAAACATGAATCTGTGCTTATGAAATGCTATTCTGACCTCCATGAAAAATGTCTATTGTTAATTTATGACTGATAAGCAGAAGGTGAAACTGATTTTGATAATCACAAAGTATGCAAATACAAATAGATATTTTAATTGAACTATAGTATATGGGCTAATATGTTTTGGTATCTGTTCATAAGGTTCTAACTAGTGTATTCACTGGCACTAAAGCTGTTCCGCATTCCTCAAGAGTATTCCATTTAATAGTCCTGTACACAATAATCTGAAATTTAGCGAATTCTTGATTTTCAACAAACCTACTCTCAAATACTTTCTTCTCAAAAAACTTTAAAAATTAAACATTAAAAATAAATAAATTGAAATTCATAAGGCAAAGATACTAGCAACAAAAGATGGTTTTCAATCCTTTGGGTACACAGTTAATACTGTCCATTTTTCTGTGGACACAGATCATGGAATAGCAGACCCGCCAATGAGAGGGGAAGTCACAGCCTATAGTGTATTATTTCATCAGCCTCAGTCACTGGTAGTAAAAAACAGGATGGTTAAGGATACCGAATTAACTAGGATGATTTAGGTTGAGATACACTGCCACTGGGGACATCCAAGTGGATTCAGGAGACATCTGAAGATATGGGCCTGGGAACATAGGGCCAGGGTTTGTAAGACAAATTCAGAATTCAGCAGAGACTTGATTGTGGAGGCTCAAAAAATGACTAGACTCTCTGGAGAAGAGAAAGAGAAAAGCAGAAGATCCTGTAGAAGCTTTAAGGACTAGGAGAGGAGAGCCTACAGAGGTATTCGAAAAAATAAGCCAGTCTAGCATCAGGGGGGAAGAAAAAAGACAAAGAAAAGAACAAAAGGCCATATGACTGTATTGCAAGTGCCTGTACCTTCAACAGCTGTTGAGAAGGTAGGAAAGAAAGTCTTATAATTGAGATTTTGCTAAAAAGGTGACAGGGCAATTTTTGTTTAGGTTATATGTTGTATGTTGTCATCTACTGGGTAGGGCTTCATACTGATCCTAGTTGATAGAAGACAGATGTCTGGCATTTGGTTCTATGACCAAGTTTGGTCACTGTTTTAGAGCAGCTGGCAGCTACGCCTGGCCCAGTCTCTGTGGGGGACAAGGTCTCGACAGCAGCTGTACAACCAGATTTGGGGGAGTGGAGAGCAGCATGAAGTGTTTCACCCAAATTACGCAGAAGAGTTTGGTTGTTTTTTGGTTTGGGTTTTGTTTTTAATGGTACATATTTTTAGCACCTTTTATCATAGAGAAGCAATAATTTTGTTATATTCCAAATTTCTTACACATTTTTAGCATGGAATAATCATCTGTGGAGTACTTTATATTACTAAACTAGCTATTTTTTTAACATTTTACTTTTAATATATTTTATTTATTTCTGTATTATTTATTTTATTTTGGCAGGGGTGGGGTGAATAACTAGGCTTTTTTTTAAGAGGAGGTACTGGGGATTGAACCCAGGACCTCACGCATGTTAAGCAAGTGCTCTACCACTTGAGCTACACCCTCCCCCTAAACTAGCTATTTGGTTCACACCTAAGCTATGGCTATCAGCTAAATGGGGCTGAAGGCTCTTAAAGCGACTTACTTCACCCTCTTCAGAAGTCTCTATGGATGTAATGAATAGACCAAGCCCATTGAGAAGAACAGCTTTGGATTGTCTGTAGCCAAACTTCTTTGAGAATCCCTCTACCCACCCTATCCCGCACCAACTCCTCCACTTCATTCTGGCACTATTTTTTTTGTGGCTCCTTCCAAGATTAACTCTCTCTTGTTTAACACTCTTCAAGACTCCCCCACTTATTTTATAGTAAGACTCAAGGTCCTTAGCATTGCAACCAGGGATCCTCATAATCGGTCTTTTGTCTTTGTAGCTTTATCTCCTACCACATACCTCCATGCAAGGCTTCAAAAATCCAGTCATTCATATTCCATCTCCACATTTTCTGGCACATTCAAATACCAAATGAACTAGTTACTTAATACTTTTAAAATGGATCAATTTAATTACTCAAATAAGTGATTTTTAAAAAGGAAACTGTATCTCTACAAAAATAGCAAGTTAGTTTCAATTGCTACAAAGTTTTGTTGAATCTACCAGGATAATGCTGCCAGCTGCACCTCTGAGTTTAAGCCTACTCTCTCTTTAAAAGGAGACTATCAAGTGTTACCAACATGTTTCGTATGAGAAACAAAAAGATGTTCTCTTTACAAAAGAAAATGTGAAAAAGAATTGGAGAGTATGATTCTACCACTATACAGTGACTTACCTGACCATCAACCACCTAGAATCTGAACATTCAGTGTGATGTGTCCCAGGTTTTGGGAAATAGCTTCTCAAACTGCTTATAGTTTCTATGTCTTATTCTTCTGTGACTAAACTGCTCTCCTCTAATTCTCACTCACTGGATTTATCCAGCCCTTCAAAATGCAGGGAACTCTTCCCTGGTGTGCAATTCTACGCAAACGGTGATGCCCTTCCTTTGTGCTTCCTCAGCATTCTGCCTATTTCAGAGCACATAACACTCTATTGCAACTAACAGTTTATTTGTCTGTCTCCTCCACTAAGCCAAGAACTTCTTTAGGGCAGGGCTTGGTCTCAGCACTGTGTACCTGAGTCACAGAGTACACATTTATTCCTAGTCACCAGCACAAGTTTATTGCTATACACGTGAACAGACAAATAAATAAATGCATGACTCAGTCCATCCACACATCCATCTATAGAAGTATACTAAGACAACTGTTCTCAAATTTTGGTGTGTAATCAGAATTACCTGGGGAAACTTGTAAAAATACAGAGACCTAGGCTCTAGCCCCCAACTGCTTCAGTGAGCTGGGGACTCTATATGCTTCATTAGCTCTCCAGGTGAATATGATACACACCCAAGTTTGAGAACATTTTCAGGTGAGAAAACAAGTTCAGAGAGATTGATCTATTTGTCCAAGGACTGAAGTGAAAGCAAAACTGGGATAATTCACCAATGTTTGTGAAGGTTTTCAATTTAGTCTTTATAATATACATGAAAAGTTTACTTATAATGGAAATATGAAGCTATGGTTCTGTTTTAGTCAGTAGAATACAGATTATATATATATATATATATATATATATATATATAATATATATACAGGATATATATATATATATCCCTACCTATTCCTCATTTGTTTGAATCAACAGTGAAAGATGAAGTCTGAAAATTAGCCATGATACTTAAAGCACAGATCATGATTATAATTTAACTAGGATTTAATGTAAATGTCATTTACTTCATGTGTTCAGCAGATCTGAGCTCAAAACAGACTGTATGCTTCAAGAAGACAATAAGGGAGTAAAATATTTTAAATTTTGAATTCTGTAAAACTACAGAAGACTGAAAACTATTACTCTCTATCACCTGATTTACATCTTATATATATGTTATTCTACAGGTGCTTTTTTTCCTAAAGCAGATGCTACAGCCTAGACCTTGGCAGTAGTTTAGATTTTGATTTACTGATGCTATTTTTACAAATGAATCAGAATAAAATTCTGTGACAGTAGAGGATCTAGAAAAGCCAAAAGAATTATGAATGCCCCACCTACCATTTTAATACCACTGTATCAGGTTTAGTAGAACCTTCTAAGATGTAGTGATCCACTTTATATTACTAATTTATGTTATATAATCTTTCTGCAGAGAGATCGCAACCACTTGTTTGTGCTGAGCTTGGGCCAGAGTCCAATTCAAAACTTTCTGGTCTTTTACCAAGGGTCTTTCTAGAATCCACATGAGAAAAAAACAAATAAAAAATTCCAAACCCCAACCTTGATATCTACCTTACATCACAGCCAAAAATTAGAGATGGGTCATAGAGCTAAATATGAAAGCAAAATCTACAAGAAACAAAGGAGAATATCTTTATGGGGTGAGTAAAAATTCCTAGGAAGAAAAAAGTACCAATAAATTAAATAGTTTAAAAATGAGTAAACGATTATTTTAATAGTATTACTTTTAATAATATAATTTATTATTTTAACACTTTGCAGTATTAAAGTGATAGGTGGGGCATTCATGATTCTATTTCTCTAAACCAAAATTCTCTATAACATTAAAATATTTTCTATAAACATTAAAATACTTATTCTTTGGCTTTATCTTATATAGAAAATGTTTTCTCATTCACAATACCAATATAACAACTAACAAGACTACTGAGGTTTATATTTTTTCCAGTTCATTTTTCCTTTAAATACATTCCATTAAGTTTGGACAATCTTCCTACTGTGTTCAAAGGTCATTTGAAATAATTCTTTTCTCTATATGGCAACTTTGACAATTTGATATAGTTAGGGTCCTTTGTTTCCATTTGTTTTCAGTTTTAGGGTTCACTTTTTTATCTTGATTACATTTTTCAATGTATAAAAGGTTCAAAAGTCAAAACTAACTGGAAAGGTATACTCTGAGAAGTCTTACTCCCATTTCTATCCCCTCCACTTCTCCATTTTATTTCTGCTCACACCCTATAGGTTTGTTTGTTGTTGTTGTTGTTGTTGTTATTGCTTAGTTTCTGGTTTCTTATTCTAGTGTTTACTTTGTTACAAAAATAACATACACACATATTCCTATTTTCCCCTTCTCTTAAACAAAAGGAAGCATCTTCTATATGCTATTCCTCATTGTATAGTACTCTAGTGCTTTGCAGAATATATATAAGTTTAATTTGTTAAACTATTTTGATTATGCTCAGAGAGAACAGTTAGAGGTCCATTGAGAGCTAATGGCAAGGGAACTGGAGAGACAGCCCCAGTGTGTGTTTCCCATCACTACCTAGCAATTCCTCAATTCTCAGCAGACAGACCGGGTGTCCTACAAAGTAACTCAACTCTGAAACTATCTACTTGGAGATAGTGTCAGATCCCACAAGTTAAGAGCTTGAAGACCACTTGCCTCTGCCAATCACAACTCCAGCTTGTTACCTGCACTTCTGACCAAGTGGCTATTGATTGGAGGCTACCACAACACCCTCCTCAGGTTCGATTAATTTGCTAGAGCGACTCACAGAACTCAGGAAAATAATTTATTTACTAGGTCACTGATTTATCATAAAAGGATGTTACTTAGGAACAGCCAGATGGAAGATATGTATAGGGCAGTAAGCAGAGGAGTAATATTTGCTATTTAAAAAAAACTGTCTGCTGTGTGGAGCATGAACTGCAGGTGGCCAAGCTGGAACAAGGAGGTAAGTTAGGAGGCTGTTCTGGTAGGAGCCCAGGTGAGTGATGGTGGTTTGGATTAAGGTGGCAACAGTAAATACGGTCAGTGGTCAAAGCTGGGATATATTTTGGAGGCAGGATCGGTAACATTTGCTCATGGATTTGATATGGGAGGTCATAGGAGAAAAAAGGAAAGAGTTGACTTTTAGTGTTGATTTAATAGTGGTTGGGAAATATTGTTCTGACTTAGACATAGTATATTTGGGATGTCTGTTAGCCATCTAGGTAAAGATAATGAGTGAGCAGTTGAATATATTTTTGTTGGTTATCAGGTACAGAGTTGAGATTATCACATTCCCTAGTAGTCAGCAGCATAGTATAATAGTTACGAGCACAGGTTGTGGAGCTGACTCCCTGTGTTCATATTTCACCTTTCCACTTACCAGCACTGAGGTCTTAGGTAAAAACTACTTATACTTTCCTGTGTCTCAAATTGCTGTTTCTGTAAAATAAGATTAATAGTACCTACTTCATAGGCTCCAATGGGTTAATATACATAAAGCACTAAGAATGATGCTTAATATAAAAGCTATACAGACATTAGCCATTGTTAGCACACCATCATTTTCAGTCCTTGCCAGGTACTCTTACTGAGTTCTTCTCCAGATAACAAAGAATGCACAAATTTTCAAAACGTTTTCTCTATTGAAATATATAAAAGGTTTTTTAAAAAAAAAAAAAAGATGCACTCTGTTCGTGGATGTGAAGATTTGGGTGAATAAGGCAGTTTGGTACTCAGCATCCACTCAATCTTCTTTCGACCTTGCTTCCTTATCCTACAAATCTTGAAAAGTTAAATACTACATTTCTAGACATGCAGTTAGGGTTCTAGAAGTAAATGACTTCTGCTAATTAGGTACACTTAAATAAGATCTGGAAGGTGGCAAAAGTCTTCTTTCTGCTACTTCGTTTTTTGGCTGGTAAGCATGGGGGTGAAGATAACAGTATTTTCTGCAGCAGCTTTCTAAAGCACAGTAATTCACTTTAAGTACTTGTTACAGTATCATCGTTATTCTTGAATTGTAGCTACAGTAGTGTATTCTTAACTTCAGTAACTCTAGTTGTGAGGTCTTGATTCTCCATCATCCTGATGGGTGGGGGCAGTGGTAGGAGCTCCCATGACAGCTCAGACCGGCAGTATTATCCTGGAACTCGTTCCTGACAGCCCAGGCTAAAGCCCACTCCTCCAGACCTTTAAACAATTTTCTAAACACCAATTCCCTATATTAAATCCCTGTATATTGAAAATAACCAGACCTACTTCCTGCAACTGAATGTAGACTCATACAATAATGAGTAAAGATATAAAAGCTTCCCAAATCAATCACACAATCAATCCCCATAAAATCTGGGGTTTTTTTTGTGTGTGGCGGGGGAGGTAACTAGGTTTACTTACTTATTTATTTATAGAGGAGGTACTGGGAATTGAACTCAGGATGTTGTGTATGCTAAGCATGCGCTCTACCACTTGAGCTATACTCTCTCCCCATAAAATTTTAAATAATTGAACAAAACCTAAAATATACATGGAATAAAAGTCTGCAAATACATCAGCTTCAAAAATGAGAAAGAAGTAATCACCCTACCATATTAAGAATAATGAGTCTATGTATTAATTTAATAATTGTTGAGGCTTGGGTGATGAAGCTATGAAGGTTCATTATATTATTTTTATGTGCCTGAAGTTTTCCATAATAATGTAAAAAGAATATTCAGTCAGGTGTTCAAAGTTAGGGTTAGAACTATAATCTTGGGGCTTATCAAAATAAAGATAATATTTACAGCCATGGGATTGGGTGAAACTGTTAAGGGAGAGTATATATAGAAAAGAACATGGGACTAAGACGTGAGCATCTCTAATATTTAGAAGTCGGAGGAAGAAGATAAAGCAAAGTAGACTGAAAGGATGCCAGTAAAGTAAGAGGAAACCAGAAGGTGAGCCTAGTGAACCAGGAGGTTCTGGAATCTTAGAGAAGAAAATGTTTCCAAAATGTGGAAGCAGCCAAGTGCATCAAATGCTGCCTAAAAGCTAAAATGAGAACTGAGAATTTGCCTTTGTATTTGTCAAGATGGAGTTTAGGCAATTTTTGGAGAAATTTTGCTATAAAGGGGAACACAAAAATTAAGTAGTGGTTGGAGGGGAACAGAAGTCAAAAGTTTTTTGTTTTGCTCTCTTTTAAGATACCTGATACTAAGGCATATTTAATGTACCCGAAGGATGATCTAGTTGAAAGGGGGAAAACAGATATGGGAGGAAAACAGTAACAGAAGAGTCAAGGTCCTGAATGAAATAAACACAAGTACAAGTAGAGGGACTATTTCTTTCATGTGTAACAGGAGGGAAGGCAACATCTCTAGGTTCAGATACATACAGACGAACAGATATGGTGGAGGGACAATGAGGCTGGTTGTGCTGATTTTCACATCTTTAACTCTCTAAGCCTCAGTTCCCTCACCAGTTAATATAGAATCTATCTCTTAAGATTGCTGTGAGAATTCAACAATCAAAGAGCCAACACTCAATATTAACCCAGTGGATAATTGTCATTAAGACTCCTAGTTCAATTCTTCATTAACTCAACAAAATTATCAATCTCTCATTCTGCATTTAGTAAAATACCACAACTAAAAATACATATGACAGATGTAACTCAATGGGGTTGAGGGTGTCAGAGAAAGCTTTCCTGAGACACTTAGACTAAGAGGTAGACAAGATATAGATGTTAACTTGATAAAGGTGAGGGTATTAGAAGAAGAGTTTAAGTATTAGAAACTAAAAAAAAAAAAAAAAAAAAAAAGTCCCTTGTGGTTAGCAGTCAAGGGCCAGAATATGAAGCAACTAAAAGCATGGAAACACTTACCCTCAGTGATTTCTCACTTACCTCTTGTGGGTGAGAATGGGGCTCTTAAGAAATAAACAAAATATAAAATAAATACTTCAGTTCTTGCTGAAGTAAGAAGCAACGCATGGGAAGTCCATCTGAGGGGTGAAAACAATCCATGGATGTTGATTAGACCATAAACCATAAGCCAAGGACTGCAGGTTTCCCCTTTTTGCCTACTCTACTGACAGAGGCCACATTGAGTGCTACGTAAAAGATTCTTAGCTTTGTTCAAGCTCAGCAGTAAAAGAAGCCAATTATCCGTATTTGCCATAGACAATGGGAGCACGTAGGAAATGGTAGTATGTGAGTTACTCTCTTGCCATCACTGAGCTAAGGTGGCAACTTAGCAGATATTTGGGCGGGGGGGGGGGGGTGGGTAGGGGGAAATCCCTTCAGTTATTTCTTTTGAAAGATTGGTATTATAAATATTAGCAGAATCAGAATTTCCTGATCACACACAAAATAATCAGGAGTCAAAATCAAAACTTTTTCTTACTGTTAAGGAATCTTTTGTGATTTCAACATAGTGCAAGTTTTGCAATTACAAAACAAGAGAAAAGTGGGAACCAAAGGAAAATAAAAACGTGGAACATTTCCTGAAAACAGGTGAGGTAAATCAGATGGCAGATTACTTACGTAGACGCCTGTATTTACGTAAATACTCAGAAAACCTTGCATGACTAGGAAGTTTCAAATGACCCCAGTGTAACAGAGAGGAAGGTGTGGGGGTGGAATTGTCTGAACAAAGATACACTTTCAAAAAGAGGTGTCTTTCTATATATTTTCTAATATTTTTATAGCACTGTATAGTGTTGGCACAGTCATTTTGACCTTTATCATTCGGACAGTGACCCACATAGCCTAACAGTACAAAATCCCTTTTCTGTAATAAATTTGACTCATATTTAATAAGGGCAACATTGTTTCTTGAGAAACTATCAACTGTTACAGTATCCTAAAAAGTTATACAGCATCCTCATCACTTATTTTCCTAGAGTCGTCACAATTTTAACAAATTTACACTAGCTAAGTATTCAAAAACAAAAACATTCATCTTAATTGGAGATAAATCTGCACCTACACAAGGTTGCTTGCTTTATATAAAACGGTATTTTCTCTAGGTTAGATTTAGGACTCATTTTTGAATATGCAAAGGCTTTTTATAGCTAAGACCACAAAAGGCTAATCAGATAGCATTGTGACTTAAATCACCATTTTTAGTATCAGTTGTTTTAAGACTGTCTTAAAGCTTGTCCTAGTGTTTAGAAAATTTTAACTCATACCAGTTTAGCCTCCCCAAACACACAGGCACAAATTCTCTTTTGACTGAATTACTCAGTTAAGAAAGGTAAGGTTTGTTCAACTGTGAACGGCTAATCGTCAAGCCCACGCCAAAAGGTATCAAGGGATCGAGCTTTCTGTCAGAGACGAAAGAAGTGAGGTAATCACGTTCACGGGTGTAAGGCTGCCGGCTAGGCCTGCTGAAATGCAGATTACCCGGTCACATCCAAAGTCGGACTTAATCGCCGAGAGGTGGGGCTCAGGTCTGCACTGTGAACACGCTCCTCATAAATTCTGAAGCGTGGTCCCGCAACCACCAAACCAACTAAAGCAAAATTTTCACAAAACGTCTTGGTAAGGGCTCATTCGGGCCGGAGGGGAAATCCTAAAACATTCCGATAATCACTCCAATCTACACCACCCAACCAGCGGAGAGCAGGCTAAACAGGTGAGCACAATCTAGGCGCCCCAATCGTTTCCGCAAAGGTGAACAGGCCCTTTCTTCCGGGGGTAAAGAACTTGGGGATTGGGCCCGGTGGAGACAGGGCCGACTTACTCAACCCTAACTGCGCCTAAAGGCCCCTCCATGGCCTTTCCCAGGACCACTTGCGGTGCTTCCAGGCCAGTCTGACGTGCGGTCTCGACGCGACCTGTGCTGGGCAGCTAAAGGACAGCCACACGCGACGGTCACGACCGCCTGGCCAGAGCCCGCGCGTGCGCAGTCAGGCGCTGAGCTCGCGGCGAAGTCCGTTTCCTGACTTTAGGAGGAAGTGGGATTGCGTCACTTCCGACCTCCCTCTAGCTGCCATCTTGCGTCCCCGCGTGTGTGCGCCTTATCTCAGCTGGTCTGCCCGAGACCCCCCTGAGCGCCAGCCCTAGTCCCCCGCGCGGCCCCATTTCCTCTCCAACAAGGTACAAAAAGGCTCTGGACGCCGGCGTGGGAGGAGGACGGGAACGGGGGCGGGAAGTGCCCGGAAGGAGCGAGACAGGGAGGGACAGGGCTCAGAAAAGGAAGGCGATGCGACGGACAGGCGCACCCACTCAGGCTGACTCTCGGGGTCGAGGTCGGGCCAGGGGCGGCTGCCCTGGGGGCGAGGCGACGCCGTCTCTTCCTCCACCTCGCGGCGGAACCCGAGGACAGGAGCCTCAGGTACCGCGAGGCTTGCGGAGAGTGGCCGGGCCGGGCAGGCCCTGGCTAGGCCGAGGCCGGGCCAGGGCCGGGGGTGGGGGTGGGGGGCTGGCCGGGGGTGGGTTAGAGCCCTTTTTCTGGGCCTGCAAAGAGGGGGGAGTTTGGGGGGAGGGGGGAGGGAGGCGAGTGCTATTTGGGCTCCCTCAAAACTGAAATTTGGGAGCTTGGCGGGGTGGGTTTGGGATCCAGGCCTCGGCCTGTGTAGGTCATTTATTTGCTGATGTCTCGGGAAATAACGCGCGTGGAATGCTAGAGTGAACTAGCCCTTTCCTCGCTGAGGGTTTCCTGTTTTTCTAGATGAAAGAAACTATCATGAATCAGGAGAAACTCGCCAAACTGCAGGCACAAGTGCGCATTGGTGGGAAAGTAAGTTTTAAAAGTTTGGGGTTTTTTTTTTTTGGAAGTTTAATGGCTTAGGTTTTTTTCTCTTTTGCGTTTGTAACATTGTTGGCTTGTCACATTGTCTCTAGAGGGCATTTCACGGAGCTAGCAAATCGTGTGGAGGGGTAGCAGGGGAAAATTAGATGTACAATATAGTGTATCAGTGAGACGTGCAAGTTGTATGTTAAAAGAAATAAATGCAAGTGATAATAGGTGAAGAGAAGACTCGAACTGCAAACTTTGCTTTTTATGTGGATATGTTTTCAGTGTTACAGTGTTTTAAGTAGAACAAAAGTGTTTCCTAATTAGAAAGAAAATGTGTCTCTTCATTTAGATCATAATTGTAGGCATTGTATCCGTGACTTGTATAAGGTTGTATAACCTCGGTTATATACAGTCAGTGCTTGGTGGTTTTTTTTTGTTTTTTTTTTTTCACCCATTTTTAAAAATAACTGAGCTAACCATGAATTTAAGTTTTACCTACCTTTTCAACTTTATGATTCTGGATAATCATTGTACTTAACAGTTGAAGGTTCATTTCTCTTGTAAATTAAGATCTTTTTGTAATCCTTTCTTAGCTAAATGTAATCTAGAGTGGTTGTATATTTTCTAAGATATTTGGAGATGTCATTCTTAAGGGTATATTTTAGAATTTAAGACCAGTGACTATGGATTTGAAAATATTGCTTAAGCAGGTATCTTCCCATTTTTACCTTGTAGTTATGCTAAAACTAAGGGAATGAGAGTGATTGGTGAGTTTTAAATGACCAGTTTTGGTTAATTCATTTTTCCTGGTGGCTACTGGTCCCCTTTAAGGAGATTCTCTTTTGAACTTGGTAAGTTTTTAAGTCTCTAATTTGCTTAAATCAGAAGTCCACTCTGGACAGAGGTCTACCTCCTTGTATTTTGCACTGTGTTAGCAGATTCCTAGTATTTAACAAGGTGTGGTAGCCTGTTGGAACAGAGCATGTCATTACTTGGTAAAACCTGTAAAGTTTCCATGCTACAAGTTTATTATCTATTAGTTTTTCCCAACGTTAAGCATTTACCTTCAAGTAGAGTCTACTGTGAAATAGCCAAAAGTTGCACTTAGATTTAAGTAATAAGATGTACATCTGTTAATTACTGACTTTTGCCAGCAGTGAAAGTAGCTTGATTCCTGCCACCCCACCCCCAACCCTGAAGCTGGTCTTCAAGATCAGCACCTACCCATTAACAACAGTAGGTGTTTCTTGTCGTTTTTTAGCAGTTGTTAGAAGCTAGGTGAGGCCTTCAGGTGCCAGGAAGACTCATATTCTTTGTGGGTCAGTGTTTGCATGCTCTTTATTGTGGTATTTTTAATCATCATTTCTTTCAGTACAGGTTTCAGAAGGACTAATTTGAATAATGTGCTATGTGCCATCTTTTTGTTGCTACCCTGATCATTAGTTTTTAACTCGTGAAAGACATTCTAGGGTTAAGGAAAGTTGAAGTGTTCTAGGATTCTTAAGGCTGATGTGGGATTAAACTTTAGTTGTTTAGTTAAATAGGAAGTATTTCTGTCATCTTTGTAAAATGGAAACATGTTCTTCACCTCTTAAGAAACCTGATTGTGGGATGTGAAATTAGGTGAATTATTCTTGCCTTGGAGAAATCTGCAAAGTGTTAGGTAGTTTTTAGGTAGATTCTCTAAACCAGTTCTTTTTCAGTTTTTGATCAGAGCATTGATAATAAATTATTTCAGTAAAAATTGAATGTGAAGTGTATGAAATCTATAGAAGGTGGGCTGGTTTTGTTTTTAAAATCTTACAGTGGTTATTTAGAATGTCTTTGAGAGGATTCTTTGGAAACCAGGTGTCTACATGACCACTTGAAGATCTTTATTCTTAAAGGTTTGGGGTGGGAGGGTTGTAACTAGTATTTTTTGTAGCTGTTGATATTTTCTTCTTTACTTGAGGCTTGACTATACTGGATCCTGAGAGTATAAAATTTAAGAAGTGTAAGGTCATTAGAGGGGAACTTTAATGCTAGTAGGGGAGATAAGTATCTTAAAATAACAACAACAACAAAACTTGTTTCACAGTGTAGTATACATAGTGCAACAGAAACATTTTCAAAATACAGAGATGAGAATGATTTGGTTTGGGGACTTTAATTGCAGTTTAGGGAAAGCACAGGAGAGATGATGACTTGAACAGGATTTTCAAAGGATATATAGAAATTGGTGCAGAGATTGGGGGACAGTGCGGTAGGTGGGTGATAGTCTTTCCATGAAGAGTCTTATGTACCACATAAAGGGATTAGTCTGTATGGGAGGGTCCATGAGAGTGTTACTAAAGAGTTTTTAGCAGAAAATGGGTATCACATTTGCCTAGCTTTGAAAGTTTAGAGGATATATTTGAGAGGAGGAAGATTGGCGATTTGGTATATATATACAAGAGACAAGATTTCCTGAAGCCGAAATTCTGTTTATTCATCAAGTTATTGTGTGCCTTTAGTGAGTCAGATGGCTATACTCAGTTCTGGGTTTAAAGCAGCAAACAGAATAGAAGCCCTCAAGGAGTTTATATTCTCGTGAGGGAAAACAATAAAATACATTTGTCCCTTGTAAGTGTTGTGAAGAAAAATAAGCTGGATAGATAGAAAATGATGAGTGTGGGAATTGCTATTTCTCATTGGGTGGTTGGGAAAGGCCATTGATATGGTGACTTAAGAACAGGGATCTGTAGTGAGGCAGGGAGCCAGGTAGATGATGGAAGATGTGTCAAGAGTGGCAAAATAGGGGCAGGGCAGATCATGTAAGGGGCCTAGTAGGTTAAGATAAAAACTTCAGGCTTTACTCTTGGGTGCTGTAGAAGTTTGTATATAGACTCATTTGTGTCATATAGTATCTTGCCTGTGAATATTAATGGATGCTGATTTTTCTTTAATATAAAAACAGAAAAAGTTAAGGGTCCTCGACATGGAGTTTCTAAATGAAGTTCAATTTAGGTTGACACAAGCCACCTCTTGGATCACTTCTAGAACAGATAATGTAGAAAGCAGGACTTTGAAAAGACCATTCCTTTATATCTGAGAAAACTAGAAGCTGAGGAGGATTTGTAGACAGTTCCGTTCATTCCTTTCTTTTCCCTTCCATCAGTGCCTTAACTTGCCTACTCACAGTGTAAAAGTTTGTGGATATGGTAATTTTCTTATACAGATTCACAAGTCAGAAAGGAATTAGAAACTGTTTCTATTTGAAAATGTCTGTTGTCGTCTAAACACGTGCTGTGTTCTTTCTTTTTCTCCCCACTTTAGGGAACTGCTCGTAGAAAGAAGAAGGTGGTACACAGAACAGCCACAGCAGACGATAAAAAACTTCAGTTTTCTTTAAAGAAGTTAGGGGTAAACAATATCTCTGGTATTGAAGAGGTAAGTGTAAAATTTTATTTCTTTACAGAAATAAGATTTGGCTGAAACTATTAATGTTCATGCATTAAATGATTTTTTTTTTTTTACTCTACTTCCAACAGAGAATTTCATAGCTCTCTAAAATGTGTTTCTGCTCTTGGTATCAGGCAGATTGCCAAGTGTGAAACGATACATCCCAGCCAGAATTTCCCCTGTGTATCATAGTGAAATACTGGATTACCTAGCCAGACTTTAGCTTTTGCTTAATGAAATGTTTGGTTTTAATGGGATTTTGGTGGGTGTTGCTAATTTAAATTTTTTTTTCTTTTTAGGTGAATATGTTCACAAACCAAGGAACAGTGATCCACTTTAACAACCCTAAAGTTCAGGCATCTCTGGCAGCAAACACTTTCACCATTACAGGCCATGCTGAGACAAAGCAGCTGACAGAAATGCTACCCAGCATCTTAAACCAGCTTGGTGCAGACAGTTTGACCAGTTTAAGGAGGCTGGCTGAAGCTCTGCCCAAACAATGTGAGTTTCCTAGTAGAACTTTTTTTTCCCAGGGTTACTGATTTATCAGTAGATTTCTAAGGTTTAGGGTGCAGAGTGGATATGAATATCTTTAAATTTGGAAATGTAAACTTTCCTGTAAAAAATGCTTTTACACTGATTTTAAAGCAAGTGTTCTTAGTGTGTTCAGTAGTTTATTTAGTATACGTTGATCATTATACTTGATTAAGTGGAACATTTGTTTTCTACTAGCTTTCTTGTTTTGGATCAGAGACTAAAAATTTTACCTTTATTAGCAGGAAATGATGAAAATGTTAATTTGGGTTTTTTTTTTTTAAATAACAGTTTAGAATTGAAGCATACTATATGTTGTTAAACTTCGGTAATAAGGATTTTGTTCAGGGCAGAAAATTGTGTAGTTGAATAGGTGTACATATAGCTACTTTGTGCTGAAGCCCTCTGAAATTTTGACGAATGGAAGTGTAGCAGCAAGTCAGCTTTACTATAGGGCTTGTTACTTAGTCATCCATGCTCTCCTGGGTGTTGGCTCACTCTACTTCAGTCAGTTTGTGTTTGTTGGTGGGCTTTTGTTTTTGTCACGCTGAAAGGCATAAAAGGTTCTAGAAAGTCTTAGGCTTCCAGAGCTGAGGTGGGCTTTTGAAGGGTCCCACTGAAAATCGTACAAGGCTAAGGGCCAGTACTGTGAGGTCTCAGCTCTCAAGTGTAGTTCTTTCTTGTGTAATAAATGGAAAGTAGAGGCTAACTGGTCAAAGACACTTGTACTTTTCTGATTATTTTACTTTCGCTCCAGTAAAGGTTTCTTTGGTATGTGAGTTTACCTGTCCCTTGTCGTAGGTCAGAGGGATTGAAAGGACGGGTATGGACCCTTTGGTGTGTTGACTGATACTAGTATTCCGACTCATTTGTAGACATCAGACTATCATGTTAATGCCTAGTACTATAGATGAAATCCCAAATGCCACTGTTGTCATAAACCTGAGTTGTAACAACCCTTGACTTTTCATCTGATCTTTTGGTTAGTGTTTATTGAAGACTTAAATGTGTAACATTTACATTTCCTTTCACAGCTGTGGATGGAAAAGCACCACTTGCTACTGGAGAGGATGATGATGACGAAGTTCCAGGTAGGAACGGTCACTTGTGGTTAAACTAAAGAATCGTAGCAAGGAAGAATGAAGAGTCTTTGTACTATAGGAGAAATTACCTTGGGGGAGGAGGTATAGGGTGAAGTGGGGCAAACAGAGACTTGGCCCTCACTTAGAATGAGACAAAAAAAAAAATGCAGTGTTATTCAACTGGGAGTTAGGTTTGTAGGCTTGGCTTTTTTTCTGTTTGGGATCCCAAGAAGTTGTAGGTTTCTAACCTTAAATATTGAGTAAATAGGTATGTATGTTGTGACCTAAGTATAGTAACTACTTAGAGATCACATGACCCTTGTTTCCTACTTGGGGACCCATAAATGTGTGAGAATGCATGGGGAAGTTGTTGAAATATCTTGGGATATAACCATTCTAAAGTCAGCAGAAAAACTCCTTTGGCAGTCATGAGGCATTTTTCTATCTTGTTACTGGACAACCTATTTTACTGTAAAACAAGTATTGAGCAGTAGAATCCCTAGACTCAGAAATATTTCCACTTTGTGTAGACAGGTATCCTTAGGAATCTAGGAAAACTGCAAATTGTGTGCTGTGGCAATTCTTTGGTCCTGTCCTCCATGTAACTAAAATACTACATTGCTTAATTTTAGTTCTTAGGGTGGGGTGGGAGTGGGGAGGTTATATACATACTCTTTAAGCACAGTATTTGTCTTCTGCTAATTAATGAATTTCTTTCCTTTGTATTAATTATATGCCAAAACATGCAGTTCAAAGCATGCCTACTAGGTTGTAGTTTCATTGGAAATGAAAACAGGTATCTAAACTGATACTCTGATTTAACACTAGGGTATATTTTGAGAGACTTCCCGTATCTCCTTTTTAAGACCTGATGATTATTTTTGTAGATTTGGCTTTTTCTGAGATTCTACTTTTTTTTCTCATTTTTTATCTAGATCTTGTGGAGAATTTTGATGAGGCTTCCAAGAATGAAGCAAACTGAATTGAGTCACATTCTGAAGAAGATAAAACTTGAAGAAGTTACTGGGAGCTGCTATTTTATATTATGACTGCTTTTTAAAATTTTGTTTATGGATCTGATAAAATCTAGATCTCTAACATTTTTAAGCCTAAGCCCCTGGACACTGCAGCTCTTTTCAGTTTTTGCTTATATACAATTCATTCTTTGCAGCTAATTCAGCTGAAGAAGCCTGGGAATAAAGTTTGAATCAAAGATTAATAAAGTTCTTTGCCTAGTATACAGTTTTATTTTTTATTTCATTAACACCGATTTGTACACCGAAAGCAAAATTGTTTATAGAAAGCTAATCATGGCATGTAATGTGGCTGAATAATCTTGGATGAAATATGATTAAAGATTTTAAATGACAGTATCATGTAACAGGTGGTATAAAGTTCTTATGTTTGAAAACCTTTTTCTTCAGTCCTCAGGGCTTCATTCATGGTTTATGTAATGGGTGTAATTATAAAATGAGAATAGAATACTCCTTCGTGGGTGAGCAAGGGTTTTTTTTCTCTTCATATTGTCTGTATTGTATACATATACTGAGTGCCTTATATGTATTATCAGACTTAATTTTCTCTCATTTAATCCTCAATTTATGAAGTAGGGACTAGTGGCTCCACTTTGCAGTTGTAACCGAGGTTACTTGAGAAAAGATGAAGTAGTTAATCTCTTAACTCCCTTCTATGTAGGATATTCTATAAGATACCTGGAGGGAAAAAAAAGTAGTGTTTGTATTAGGATGTCACCTTGTCTGAGATGCTGTGCAAAAAGTATCTGCACATCTTAACATTGTATTTCTTCAAAGGATTTGTATCGGTCCTGTTAAAGTAAACTGCTGCAGTAACTAGGACTAAGGTCTCAATGGTTTACAAAATTACAAAACATAAATTTGGGTTTCCAGACTATGGTGGGTCAGGTTAGGCTCCGCTACATAGTCCAGGTCCCAGGCTGATGGAGCAGCCTCTATCTGGGACAAGAGAAGCTGGTGGGTCATGTGCTGACTCTTAAAGCTGTTACAAGTGTCACTTCTTGTATGTAAGTGGCCAAAGCAAATGGAATGGCTAACCTGTAGGGCAGAGGATTGGAAAGGCTTGGAGTGGGGCCTGAGAATTTGCATTTCTGATATGCTCCCAGGTAACGCTGATGGAGTTCCAGCAGTGATGCTTGGAGTAGCCAATTAGAGATTATCTCAACTCATTCCAAGAGATTGGAGTGACAGTGAAAAGCTGACATGAGCATGTGAAGATGCCACTATCTGAATATCCTAGTTGTTTGCCTTAGGTCTGTACAGAAAAGGGACACTGGCTTCTTGTAGCAGATGCTGACTAAGGTTAATCCTGTTTTGCCTGTACTTGGAGATTTTTACTCCCCAGCAGCCTCTAAAAATGTTACTTCTCTGGCCCATTATTTAAACTGATGTGTGTCAGTGGATATAGTAAGGAAGGTTTTTCTTGTAACATTTTCAGCATCAGGATAGGCAAGGTTAAGCTACAGTTACAAATGATTAAAAAATTTAGTTGCTACAAAGGTTGGTTTGTCAGGTTTGACATTTGTGGTTTGCCTGTGACTAACCTCTCACTGGAACATTTCCAGTCTCAGGACAGGGAAGAGAGATGGCAATGAGCTGGCTCTTCAGACTTACACTGGGGAGTGATGCACATCGTTAAACAATCAAATGTCGGCAGCCAGAACAAGTCATCTGATGGCCCTGAGGATTGAGGGAAGTATAATCCTCTCCCAGAGCAGGATAGCAGGTATTTTTAACAATAATACAATCTACCATATCCTTAGAATTTCTCTTTTAATTGCCCACAATTCCTGTTGCCATTATATATTAAGCACTGTACAACTCTATATCATTTCATTGATTGTCATAACAGTCTCCCCCCAAAATACACATTATACAGATAAGGAAACCATTAAGCCTGCTTGTGTCAGGTCACACAGCCCCTCAAGAGGTAGGGTGAGATTGAAACCCAGATCTGCTCTTTTGACCTCAGTACCTACACTGGAAGGCTGGATGGGCAGATAATTCTGATCTGGTTGATCTTTTGGCTTTTGTCACTATTTGCTGGCTTTTGTGCAGTGCTTTTTAGCCCTAAGCCAAACTAGCTTTCAGCTGAATCTGAACCAGAGCTACACTAGTGAAGAGGTAGACAGCAATTTTGAACGGAAAATTGTTAAGATTAAAACCCTTTATTGAAATAATCAAAACAGAGTACATTTGTGTCATCCTCATAATAACCCTGTGGTGTACAAGGCAGAAAGCTATATTCTGAAACTTGGAAACAAGGTTTAAAATGGGCTGAAGGTCACTAAAAGTTGGGTCTGATTTCTACTAAC